>NC_050068.2:131938355-133220045 GCF_009764565.3 Dermochelys coriacea | reverse complement strand
TGCTACAGGCTGGGGACCGACTGGCTAAGCAGCAGTTCTGCAGAAAAGGACCTGGGGAGTACAGTGGTTTATAAATAAGCAGCATTCTATTTTTCAGCATTTTTAAGGGTAGAGAAAATGTTATTTATGAAAGCAGATTATGGCCCACATTTTCAGAAGTTGCCTCCCTCTGTCTGCGTTCTGCACTGTAGTCCTGGGGACTATAGTGGATGAGAAGTTGGATATGAGTCAACAGTGTGCCCTTGTTGCCAAGAAGACTAACAGCATATTGAACTGCATTAGTACGAGCATTACCAGCAGATCGAGGAAGTGATTATTTCTCTCTATTTGGCATTGATGAGGCCACATCTGGAGTATTGTGTCCAGTTTTGGGCCCCCCACTACAGAAAGGATGTGGACAAATTGGAGAGAGAGTCCAGCAGAGGGGAGGCAGGGGCACATGAAGAGAGGCTGAGAAAACTGGGCTTATTTAGTCTGCAGAAGAAAAGAGTGGGGGGTGGGGGATTTAATAGCAGCCTTCAACTTTGGGATTCCAAAGAGGATGAAGCTAGACTGTTCAAAGTAGTGGCAGATGACAGAACAAGGAGCAATGGTCTCAAGTTGCAGTGGGGGAGGTCTAGTTTGGATATTCGGAAAAACTATTTCACTAGGAGGGTGGTGAAGCACTGGAATGGGTTACCTAGGGAGATGATGGAATCTCCTTCCTTAGAGGTTTTTAAGGTCTGACTTGACAAAGCCCTGGCTGGGATGATTTAGTTGGGGTTGGTCCTGCTTTGAGCAGGGGATTGGACTAGGTGACCTCCCGAGGTCTCTTCCAACCCTAATCTTCTATGATTCTATGGTTCACCAGAACTGGAGATGGAGATTTTAGGGAAAAGGTGGGGGAAGAGGAAAGTCACCTCATACTAGAACTCACTGCCCAAGGGAGCAGGGTGAGTAAATATCTTAATTCTTCCAGAACATCGTGCAAAACTCATCTGTTAACACTCACAACTGACTGTCAAATCTCAACTTTTCCAAGCTTCATTGTTCTTGTGATAAATGTATATCTCTATTAGCAGAATATGTACAGACTGACCATGAAATGCTTCCAGCAGTATGTATTATATCAGTTAATCAAAAGAATTTACATAGCTTTGCCATCTTCAAAGCACTGTACAAGCATTAGCTAATCAATGAACAAAGAAAGAAGGGAATGCTAATATAGGATTGTTTTCAGAATTATACAGGAAATTAAAATGTGCATAGTAAGAGTTTAATTTATATGTTTGATTTTACCACTCAATAAAATTTTATCCCTAGGTCATGTCATCTCTCTGGTTGAAGGCGATGTTGGGGGAGAATCAGGAAGCAGCCACTGACCCAGAGCCAGAATCTGCTTGACAGCGGAAAAAGCTGCTTCAAAAGTGCTTAGGGTATGCAGGCTTTTCCCAGAACTTCTAGCTATAAACCCCATCAACAGACAGACAATTCTCTGGAATCTATTCTGGGTAAAGCATGACATTACTGTATTTCAGAGAGAAGTTGTTGCATGCTTAACAGGCAAAGTAAGTCCAGGAACTGGGCATACAGCAGAATTAAACATAAAGCTTAAAAAAAAATGTGGACTCTGACCAAGTCTGTGTTATTTTAAAGCAACTCTGAAGTTCAGTCTGCTGCACCAGCCCCAAAGAATCCTTATACAGTAGAACCTCAGAGTTGTGAGCACCTCGGAAACACCTCTGAAATGTTTGTAACTCTTAACATAATGGTGGTTCTTTCAAAAATTTATAACTGAGCATTGACTAAATACAGCTTTGAAACTTTACTATGCAGAATGCTCTTTTTTTAATCTCTGCTGCTGCCTGTTGTGTGTACTTCCACTTCCGAATGAGGTGTGTGGTTGACTGATCAGTTTGTAACTCTGGTGTTCATAACTCTGAGGTTCTGCTGTAGCAGGCAAGAGCAACAGGACAGCACTTCAACCATCCCTCTCCAAAGTACACTAACTATCGTGTGGGATGGGAGGAGTAGAGCCACCTCTGGGTCAACCAAGGAACCCCCTTACACTAGGGTACTTCTCAAAACCAGTCAATTATAGCCCCTTTATGCTGCCACAGTCATGTACATGAGCCATAATGGACTTGTAAATTAGGGACATAGACCCCGAGGGTTCGCAGATCCAGGCTATGATAAGTATATGGCCCTTATTATTGTAGTATCTGAGCACATAACAATCTTTAATGTATATGTTTTTACAACACTCCTGTGAGGCAGGTATTATTCCCAAACTAAGTCCTCCAAGTCACACAGGAGCTCTGTGCAGAGCAGGGAATTTAATCCAGGACGCCTGAGTCCCAAGCTGGTGTCCAAATCACTGGATCATACTTCCTTCCATTTATTCTGAGGAAGCTCCAAGTCAAACAGCTCCACTTAAGCAATACTGCATGAGGAAAGAAGTGGTCTCTCAGATAACCAGGTCCCAAACCAGTAAGTGTTCTTTATATGCTAGCTCTTAACCTAACCTCTAAAATTTCACTTACAAGCTGATAGCCACATGAGATCACAGAGCACTGCTGTAATGACCTCTGAATTCAAAACTCCAATTAATAAGTGGACAACTGCCTTCTGCACTATTTACAGCTTCCTAATGGTCTTAAGGGTAGCTCTGTGCAGAGCACATGGCATTTGTCTAGTTTCAAAAGTGACAACAGCAAAAATACCTGTAGACAGGCAAGCAAAAGAAAAGGACACCATTTTCTTAACAAATGTATATGGCAAAAAAATGCCCTTGGCCACTGCAGCTACCTGATTATCCATAAGCAGTCGTGTGTCTAAGAAGATCCTGTTCAGACGGCCAACCTGCATAGCAAGTGATGAGTACATTCCTTCAGTCGGGTTTATCAATATCATCATCTTTTCTAGCTACTTTCCTCAGTCCACCAATACTATATCTTATCTGACTGAGATGCAATTCACTCACCCACCTCTGAGGCCCCATCTCAATACAAAGGCTCTGTCTTCACTGATATCAAGGTGACTTTTTACAGGAAGATCACTAACTTGCGATAGTTATCTCACTGTAAAATCCTAGTGGAAATAAGACTCCTGTAGTTTTTACCACAAGGTAAATAATACACTCCCCACACATGTATGATCATGCCTGGTTTTTACAGATAACATAAAATAATCATTAAATTGGTACAAAATTAACTCAGCCAGCAAATCAAAGTAACAGAGAGGCTTCTTTCTACCACTCACTGCTTCTAGGAATATACCCTTAACCTTCCATATAAACCCTGTCAAATAAGGGCATTTGCAATATCTCTTGCATTTCTTGGATAGTAAGCTTCTCAAGGCAGAGAAGGTTTGTAAGACACCATGTTAACTTTTTGTGCTATGTTTTGTAAATAATTAGCCTTCATATTAAATTATTAAAAACAGTAACAGCCCAGATACTCCGAAACTCTCCAAATGATTGTGAGGGCAGAGAGAGTCCTCTCCAAAAGCTTTAAGGAAGGGAAAGGCCCAGACAGGATGGCTGGTATAAAGAAAGTGCTACTTTCCATGTCACAGAAATCCAAAAGGAGTGGCAGAGACTCCCATCATCAACTTAAACCATCATTTTAATTATTTTTCTGTTGACATCAGAGTAAGCCGGAGTTATTATTTATTTAACACAAACAGTGCTCTGTGCCATACAAAACTGTAAATATCTGAGGAAGGTCAAATTAAAAACGGACCATAGCTGGGGACTTTTTAAAACAGGAAAACACTTTCTCCTTCCTGTGATCCTTGTTTCAATTCACTGAACAAGGCAGTTCTTCATAACTACAATCCTTTTTTGGTTTTAGAAATTGATTCAGAACCTCCATAGAGGTTCTCTCCTCAAAACAGTTTTAAAGAAACCCAAAACTGTGTGTCCATACATAGATTTAATAAAATAACAGCAAGACCAGGTCCCTCCTCATCTGGGAAAAGGAGAACAAGATTTATATCTTCTCTTGTCTCTATACCCTCGCTGCTGGGAAAACTACATGTCCCCAGCAACTGTGCTCCCCTGGCTCCCAGAGAAGAGACAACCAGGAATGACTTTGAGCTAGCCTTGTCCCATACCAATGACAGAAGGGGAGTTGCAGTCTACATTGCTCATGGAACCCCAACCCTGGGGGCCTAAAAGTAGAGTCAACGGTAATGGTTTTCTGCCAACACCCTCCTGACCCCGGGTATATTTTAAGAAGCAAAATCTGAAACAGTGTAGTACTGGCCCACAGATGTTCCTTCACAAGCTTCAAAGAGCTAATATACTCCATTAAAATAGGTTTGGTCCTTGCCTTGAAGAGCTTTCAACCTAGTTCAGACATATTTAATACAGTGGTATCAGTATGAGTTCATGGTGTGCAATAAAGTAGCAATGAACAGTTTTGAAAGGCTTCACAAAAGAGTATTTGGAAGTGGAGATTGATTGAACGCAGCTTTGTTAACACAGAAAGAGAGAGCAAGGAAACACAGGCTCCATGGTATCTGAGAATGGCTGAGCTAATTATGGCTACGTACTATTTCTCCCTACATGATTAACATTTTCACATGTGGGTAGCAGGACTTGGATTTGTTTATCAAGAGGTTTTCAAAGCGTAACTGTAGATTATCTTTTCCTGCCAATTCTGGTCATCTGGTTTTGCAGATAGAATTTCCAGTGAGTGTCAACCTCTCTGTAGCAAAGCTTTTTTTAAAAATAGGTATTGTGCTTTTTAAATAGTGAGAACTAAGAAAATTCTTTCATTCTGACTTTGTGTGTGTTTAATCTGGAGAGCTGTCATACTATCTATGCAGTTATGGTGAGAGAGAAAACCTGCTGCCTAGACCCTACTCACACTGAGAACAGAAGAAAGTGAAGATAGAACTTAAATGATTTCCAGACCAATAAATGTAGTCTAGCAATGCATTTTAAAGACATAATAGACCACATAAAGCTCCTGTTACGGGATTCACGATTAAAAGTGTATCTTATTTTCAACGTTGTCTGTAACTTTGTCAGAATTCCCACCTATGATGTGGACAGAGTTCAAAAAAAGACTAAGCCCCATTTAAAAGTATTGCAGATAGATATTAATTTAAAATCTTGAGCTGCAGGATTGGGCCTGTATATCTTATTCAGGCACTCAGACACCCATAGGTCTGAATTCTGAGCATATTAACTTTAATCAGAATCAATGGAATTTGTGCAAACGGTAATTCTCAGGAGACATAGCATAGAATCATAGCAGATTAGGGCTGAAAGAGACCTCAGGAGGTCATCTACTCCGAACCCCTGCTCAAAGCAGGACTTACCACAATTAAATCATCCCAGCCAGGGCTTTGTCAAGGTGAACCTTAAAAATCTCTAAGGATGGAGATTCCACAACTTCCTTAGGTAACCCATTCCAGTCTTCACCACCCTCCTAGTGAAATAGTTTTTCTGAATATCCAACCTAGACCTCCCCCACTGCAACTTGAGACCATTGCTCCTTGTTCTGTTGTCTGCCACCGAGAACAGCCTAGCTCCATCCTCTTTAGAACCCCTCTTCAGGTAGTTAAAGGTTGCTATCAAATCCCTCTCACTCTTCTCTTCTGCAGACTAAATAAACCTAGTTCCCTCAGCCTCTCCTCATAAATCATGTGCCCCAGCCCCCTAATAATTTCCGTTGGAAATTATTCAAAATGGATTCATTGAGGACCTGTTCTATGATTTTTTCAGGGACTGAGGTGAGGCTGACCAATCTATAGTTCCCCAGATTCTCCTTCCCTTTTTTAAAGATGGGCACTATATTTGCCTTTTTTCAATCATCCGGGACTTCCTCCAATCGCCACGAGTTTTCAAAGATAACGGCCAATGGATCTGCAATCACATCAGCCAACTCTCTCAGCACCCTCAGATGCATTAGATCCGGCCTCATAGACTTGTGCATATCCAGCTTTTTTAAATAGTCCTTAACCTGTTCTTTCACTACTGAGCTCTGCTCACCTCCTCCTCCTCCTCCTCAGTCTGGCAGCTGACCTTGTCTGTGAAGACCGAGGCAAAAAAAAGCATTGAGTACTTCAGCTTTTTCCACATCGTCTGTCACTAGGTCACCTCCCGTATTCAATAAGGGTCCTACACTTTCCCTTACCTTTTTCTTGTTACTGACATACCTGTAGAAACCCTTCTTGTTACCCTTCACATCTCTTGATAGATGCAACTCCTGTTGTGTTTTGGCCTTCCTGATTACACCCCTTCATGCTCGAGCAATATTTTTCTACTCCTCCCTAGTCATCTGTCCAAGTTTCCACTTCTTGTAAGCTTCCTTTTTGTGTTTAAGCTCACCGAAGATTTCTCTGTTAAACCAAGCTGGTCATCTCCCATATTTACTAATCTTTCTGAACATTGGGATGGTTTGTTCCTGCGCCTTCAATAAGGCTTCTCTAAAATATAGCCAGCTCTCCTGAACTCCTTTCCCCCTCATATTCCCTGAGGGAGTCAAGTCTGCTTTTCTGAAGTCCAGTGTCCGTATTTTTCTGCTCTCCTTTCTTCCTTTTGTCAGGATCCAGACCTCGACCATTTCATTGTCACTGCTGCCCAGGTTGCCACTCACTTACACTTCCCTTACCAATTCTTCCTTGTTTGTGAGCAGCAGGTCAAGAGGAGCACGGCCCCTAATTGGTTCCTCCAGCACTTGTGCCAGGAAGTTGTCCCCAGCACTCTCCAAAAACTTCCTCGATTTCTGTGCACTGCTGTATTGCTCTCCCAGCAGATGTCAGGGTAATTAAAGTCCGCCGTGAGAATCAGGGCTTGTGATCTGGAAACTTCTGTTAGTTGTCCAAAGAAAGCCTTGTCTACCTCATCGTCCTGATCTGGTGGTCTATAGCAGATGCCCACCACGACATCACCATTGTTGCTCTCGCCTTTGAACTTAACCCAAAGACTCTCAACAGGCTTTTCTCCAGTTTCATACTGGAGCTCTGAGCAATCATATTGCTCCTTACATACAGTGCAACTTCTCCACCTTTTCTCCCCCGCCTGTCCTTCCTGAGCAGTTTATACCCATCCATGACAGTGCTCCAGTCCTGTGAGTTACCCAACCAAGTCTCTGTTATTCCAAAGCCCTCACAACAACACCACCTGCATAACCACACATTTAGCCTCCACAGTTCGGTGGTCCCTACCTGGGCCTTTTCCTTCAACAGGGAAGATGGACGAGAAGATGACTTAAGCCTCAAATTCCTTTATCCTTCTTCTCAGAGCCACATAGTCTGCAGTGACCCATTCAAGGTCATTCTTGGTAGTTTTATTGGTGTCCAGATGGAGAAGTAGGAAGGGGTAGTGGTCTGAGCATTTGATCATCTCGACAGACTTTCCGTCACATCCTGAATTCTAGCTCCGGGCAAGCAGCACACTTCTCGAGTTTCCTGGTCTGGTTGGCAGATGGATGACGCAGTCCCGTTAGGAGAAAGAGTGTGGTTTTGATAATAACAGGCATGGTTTTGCTTCGGTTATATAAATTTCCATTGACTATGGGGGAGCGGGATAGGGCCCTTAATAATGAACATTATATAAGCATTTTCTTACACATGCACACAGTGCTGATCTTGCTGTCCTTCTGAATCTAAAAGTCTTCATGGCACTGATCCTGGTTTCTGCCCAGGGAGACCTTTTAGCTTACATGGAGTGCCACTGACCTCCATGGTGTTCTAGGCAGGCACAGGGCCCAACCCACAGCGTGGAGGCCTTGATTAGTAAGAGTTCAGGTGGAAGGAATGCAGGATTAATTGTAAAGTAGGAACTGCTCTTTGGCTTCAGGAGACTCTATTAACAGCACCATGGAAGATATTCACTCTCCTTTAATGCAGCTATTGAATATACAATAAAGTCTAGATGTAGCTAAACTGTTCCATGGCTTTCCATGTTTTGGTATTCTGATCCGTAGATTACATCCCTATTAATCTGATCCCTTCTTGCAGTTTAAGAATCATGTTGCTTTAGCTGTAACCAATCAGTATCATAACATTCCTGTTTTGTAATGAAGAAGGGACCCCACAGTGATTGTATTTCATAACCAGATGTGAAGTACTGGGAATCTATCTGGAGCTAACAGAAATATTCAAGTCAGTTGTTTTCCCAGTGCTAAAGAATACAGTTTTACATTTTTTTGACTATAGAATGAAAGCTCTGAAACAAATATAGAAATAATCCACGCTGCTTTTTGGCCATATTTCACTGATCTGGGTGATGCTGACCAAAGGTAAGAGAAGAGTTTGGAGTTGAGAGTACTCAGATCTTGCCTTGCTGTGATTTTTAGATGACAAAAACAAATGGAGAGATTCAGTCTGTATATTTCGTGCTAGGTGAAATTCGACTTGTCATTCTGCTTAAAGTAAAAGGCTGGCATGAAAATTTCAGTGTGTGGGTTATTAGACTAGTGTAGTGAGTAAAAGAAAGGGTTGGATAGCTCTGTAGGCAAGTAACCTCCTTTCCCTTGTGACCCGTAGTGAGGGCCAGCATAGTGGGGTTCTGTGTGCTCAGAGAGTCCAAGGATTCTGCAGGTTTGGTCCACATGGTGGTGCTAGCCTCTGCCAACAGGACATGAAAGAGTTGTGGTCTTCCTTCCACTCCACTCCACACTGACCAGCCCAGGGGAATGAAGGCTGTGTGCTCCAGGGTCTCCCAGATAAACCAAGGGAGTAGGAAGGGAATTGGATAGAGATAATAGTTAAGTTGAAGCGGTTCCTTTAAACCAGAGCTTGATCATTTGAATTTTCTGCATTACACAATTTAACCCAGCCTGAATTCCAAGAAACCTAATTCCTTTCATGTTTGCAATTTGTATTATCAATTCCTGACCAAAGATGTAATGATTCTCATATCCCTCCAATATTTATTTTTGATTCAAAGATCTTCCAGGATTTACTGATTTTGAGTGAGTTATTTAAATAAATTGTAAACTGAATTCAGCTCAGCCCAGTATGCGTCATTTTCAGCTCTTTGAACTTACTAGAGCATGTCTTGAACTGAAGTATGTCTTTGTCAAACTTTGAAAACAAACTAAGTTTAATATTTTGCACTTGAAGTCTATAAACCTGCCCCTACTTTTTCTGCTTGGGAGTTGGCAGCTGTCCTTATGAAAATTGAAAGTATCTTCTATGCACAATGTGCTACATGCCACATATATTGTCCTCCCTTTTACTTTCTCATGTTTTGCTCTCTCCCTTGAGTCAATGGAAGCCTCCTCCCACATCTTCAGTTGGCTTTATCTCAGATCCAACATAGACTAGCAGCAGCAAAATGAATTCAACTAAAAAAATGAGCTTGGAATGCTGGCACCAAACAGGATCAAATCAGGATCAGGATTCTAGATGGTTTTTACCATCCTGCTAGGCTGCTCAGAAGTAGAGCAGCAGGGAAGAGGACAGCAGAGAATGAAAAGAAGCAGGGACATCCTGAGCAAAACAAAATTTCAGGCATAGTTGCCAACATTTTAAAAAAATTTCAGGGACAATTTTGCAAGTAAGCTGTGTTGAGAAGGTAGGGACAGGTCCCTGGCTGCTGGAGGTTGTGTCTTCAATTGACATTAAAGTAGTGCTTTTTGTTTTGTGAATAAATAAGAATCCCTTAATAAGAGTCCGAAAAACACTGTGACTCAGAGAAACATCCAGGATGTATAGTTCATCCAATATGATGAAAAGCATTCAAGCTTGGCTGTTCATCACAAAGCCCAACAGTCCTGAAATGCCACACAACCCCCCATTTCCAAAGCACCCATTATTGTGTTTGCTTTTATAAAGAGGCCCCAACTCTGCTACCCCTATAGTTCAATGGACAACTGCCGGCTCCGTTCCTCATTGTGTCTGTAAGAGAAGACATCAGATCTGCTCGTTACCCCACTCACATCTCTAGGACACCTCAGCTGGCCTGTTCTGCCCTCGGATGGCTTTCAGTAGAGGATAGATTTCCAGTCGGGCACCTCTCCAGTTCCCTTCAGGAGGCACTTCTCCCTCTCTTAGTGATAGTCTCTGGGATTTCCCCCTCTTTTTCTCCAACTGGGAAAGATGTGGCTTTTTGTCCCACCCTACCCTATGCCCTATGTTCCTCTGTGTCTTCCTCTGTTTCCTATTCTAAAAGTGCTGGGGGGAGAAGAGTGTATCCTGGAGACAACCAAAAGGAAAATTTCAAGATTTTTAACTCTTCATGCACTCTATTTAGAGAGCAGGGCAATGGCTGATTGATTCCACCCTCTTCCCCCACAGTCTTTGCCAGTATCCATCTTGTGCAGTATTTAGACTTCAACAGGAGTGTAGAGCAGTAGAGGTAGTAAGCAGAGTTCTAGATTCTTACTTACCTTCCCTACTGATAGCAGGACAGTTTTTTTAAAAAAGTAAACTTTGGATGGTGGCCACAATTGGCTGTCGTGTTTTCTGGCTCCCTCGTTATGTCCAAACCAAGGACATACCTGGCCAAATTGGGCACAGTTGGCAAATACGGTCCTATATGCACCTTGCATACCTTAGGTTGTATAACTGTGTATGAATTGCATGTTGAGGATTTGAATATGTATATTAATTACTTTATGGGAGGGCATAGGCTCCTAAAAGATACAAAGTAACATTTTCCAAAAGTCCTGAAGTGACTTAAGAGCCTAAGGACCAGATTTTTAAAGGTATTTAGGTTTTAGTTTCCTCAGCATTGCAACGTTGCTCATTTTCAAAAGTGACATAGCATGTTAGAGCCTGCAGACCACTGACCTTCAGTGAGGCTTAAACTCTCAAGTGCACAAGTCACTTTTGAAAATGAGACTTAGGTGCTGCAATGCTAAGTAGAGCAATACCTATACAAATCGGGCCGAAATCACTTTTTCCAAAGGGCCGTAGGCTCCTACATCATGTTGGCATTTTACAGAGCTTGACTCTGTTTCGTTTGTACGGCTTATACACCTGTGCTTTGAAAGGATACCTTTGACTCTGTACGTTGTCTTCTGTTAGTAAATTTTGAGCTTGATGAGTAGGAGTAATTGTAGGTGCAGTTGTTTTTAAAACAGTTGAACATTGTTTCCTTGCTCTTTTTTTTTTTTTTTTGCAGTGCAGATAGACTTTTTCAATGTATAGGGGAAAAAATCATCATGAGTAACAAAAAAAAATATGTTTGGGGTGGATGTTTTGTTTTTTCTCAAAACATACAAAAAGATCATGTGTCCACTTGGTCAGATAAGGAAAAATACGACTTGTTTTGAAGCAACTGCAGTTAACTCTTTTTCAGGGTAACTATTATTTTGAAATTGTCATGGCATTTTTCAGGTAAAAAAGCAAGTACAAAGGGTTAGTTTCGACATGAAAGGAAATTTTTCTAACCTTTAGCAAATAGGAATGGAAAGTTGGGTTGGCCTGATCCCCACTGAAGTCAACAGGGGCCTTTCCATTCACTTTGATGAATGCTGGCTCCCTCCACCCCAAGATGGAGAAAAGATAGCACTTAAGTAATGCATTCATCGTATTAAATAACATTGGGAGAGTACTTTTAAATATTTGTTACTGAGTAACTAATCTTCATAAACTCCCCCATATTGTGGGTAAATGTTTTAATCCTCATTTGATAAAAGGAGAATCTGAGGCATAGCGAGGTTAAGATTGCCCAAGCCAGGGCTGGGATTAGAACTAAAGAGTTCTTGGCTCTTGGTCAGGGCAGATGCTGCCCATTAGTTGTCCACTCTCTTTAGAGCTCAGTCATAATTTTGCTACTAGCCTAGAGTAAAGAGACAAGTGGTGTTGCACTGCTCAGGAGTTGCCTGGGTGGGTGATTTTAACTTTCAGAGTTGCAATCTTCCTCCTGGCTTTCTTGCTGCTCTTGGGAGGGAGTAAATTCTGATGGGTCTATACATGGCGTAGCATATGTTGCCCAATGCATCAAAGCAGCTGAGCAGTTATGCTGCTTGGCATGTTGGGGTAGAGCCAAGGCTCCTCCTATCCCCTGAACCTCCCCATTCACCTCTGTGGGGGAATGTAGCAGTTCTTCCCTTTCTGCATTGAGCACAGCAGTAATGGTAGCTGATTTAAGGGCTATGTCTCCTTACTCCCTTGTGCTAGCAAACAGGACCACAATCTACCCTTCTATGATTAGTGAAAGGCACTTACAACACCAGTATTTAAAACTACCTGTGATTATGTATATCTAAAGGATAATAAACAGTATTGCCAAACACAAGCCTTTGAAAATAGTAAGTCAGGTCCCAAAAACCACAAGATTGGCTTAAAAATCAAAAGATGTAAAAACAAAATAACTGGTTTGATTCTTTTGATATGTCTTCTAATTTCTGAGCCTTAAGGGTATGATGGGATCACATTTTCAAGCTTTTCTCCGCAACCATGAGTGCTAAATCTCATTGTCTCCTGGAGCTGTGGCTTAAAGAAACTCACCAAATACCATGAGTCTCGCAATAAAATCACAAGAGTTGGCAATACTGCAGGAACCTTAATTGGCTTTTTGGAGAATCATTAAACCATTTTGTGACTGCATCTTTTACTTTAATATTCAACTTATACGTTAAGCTTTAGATCACCACAATGGGAATCACGGTCTCTTGTGAAAAAGAGTGAGTGAAGCCAGTGGTTTTAACCCACTGATTTTACTTCCCTCCGGTTTTGATTGTTCCAGAAAACAGGCATTCAGAAATGCATATTATTCTCAAGGGAATTCATGTGATCTGGCCTTGGTTGTTAAAATCATTTGCAAAAACAAAACTATGAAAACAGTCTCCAAAGATTCAACCCTCATGCTGCATTTATCATAATTGCATTCTAAGCAGTCTGCCTCATAGCAGTGTGTGTTGAATTCTCTCTGTATAAAATTACTCTGTGCAATTCAAATTCATATAAAGGACATTTACTGTGTATATGATAAACACCCCTGTTTTAACTGCATCTTATTTGAAGTTATAAGTTACCCTTTACCAGATCATTCTATGTAACTTGGAGCGCTGTATCTTATTTTTGCAAAACAGAGGTAGATTTTTTTTCTAGGTGTTAATATTTATGCTGCACTCCATTCTTTTTATATAAATTGTAGAAAGTGACATTGAATAATTACATTATTCTTGATATAAGTGTGTGTCAAGAGCCTCATCTTTTTAAGCTCCAGCTTCAACAAAAAGACACAGAAGCACTTTAATATTTTTTTAAACATTTTATTGTTTGCTAGTTGTACTTTTTTCTTTGTTTTTTGGGGGACTATAGCATTCACTAAGAAGTAGAGTTAATGGAAGCATGCATCATTGACTGCAGTGGAATGATGGATTCTTGAAAGCAAGTGAAAATGCCTAGAATACTTTTGCTTTTTTCTGATTTCCTGGTCTCTTTAATCCTGAAAGAAAAGGGAAAATAACTAAATTAAAACCAGCTTCATACATAAACACAGTAGTAGTAGATTATGTGTGTGCGTGTTTTTTGTTTGTTTTATTTTTAGGGTTTTTTTTTTAATGCTAATGATTAGAAATGGTTCTAAGGCATGACAAGAGTGGAACTCTCACATTTGGAAAAAAATAATTAATGCAACTTTAAACTAAGTATAAATTGCAAAAACCTGCTATACAATTAGAATGTCAATCATCTATAGATAGATAGATTTGTAAACAACTCTGTGGTGACTGCTCTCTTCTTTTGTCCTTCTGAAGCAGTATACTGTATTGGATGATATTTTATTCTTTTAAAACATGTTAGGACAGCATGTTATTAACTGTATCTGTTGCAAAGTTTGTGTTGTCAGTTTGTTTACATTTTCATCCAAGATACAAGGTCCTGGAAAATATATTCTTCCCCTTGGTACAGTATTGCACAATTTGCTAGATGTACGATGGGATTTCATGGTCTTCCTCTGAAATACCAATTAATGTCACCAGCCATGGGCAGGCTAGATGAGTGGCCTTATCTGGTATGGCGTGTCTTATGGCACTATGATCTGGTCTTTCATACAAACTGCCTTCATTTAATTTAAAATTTATTTGGAAACTGACAATGATCTAGCTTGATATAAGGTAAATGAATGTAAACCAGTTGTAAACTGATATATGTGACCACATAGAGGTTTCTATTGGCTTAAATAACTAATTAAAGTTCTTCAAACCAGTGCAGCTTCTGTTCAGACATAAGGCCGGTGTCTCACATTAGAGTCTATTGTGGTTCACTGCAGGCTATACAGACATTTAGCTCATAGTTTTTGAATTCTGGTGGGTCAGTTCTTCTGTCCATTAACAAGAGATTTCCCTTCACAATTCCTTTAATAGGCATAACACCCTGGCACCACAATATTCGCCACTGTCATGTAATTGGGATATGTCTTATACAAAATATGCCTTGTGAGGTGTCATTCTAAAAGTCTTGATCTGCTAGACAATAATATCTTGTTGGATTGTATGTGCTATCGTCGTATGTGAAGTTTGGCTGTTTGTGTTGCTGAAACATGTCCTGAGGTTGAAAACACCTACAAGCAGCCTTTCAAGTATGACAGTAAAAAGGCCAAACAATGTTAATGGCTTATTGAGGAAATGCACACAAGCACAAAAATTACCCCAGGTCCTGGGGACTGGGGCATGCCTTGGTCTCAGGGTTTCAAACTGTGCAGGTCCTGTCTGAAGCCTATGCCAATGGGAGACCTACATGACTCCTGTTTGAAGATCTTTGGGGAAGCCCATCAAATGGATAAGTGTTAAATCTACAGAGGCTTCTGCCCAAGGACCAAGAAGGGGAGGGACTTAGGTTGAAACTACTCCTCATGGAGTCAGTCCTTCATCTTCAGCCAGCACAGGTGTCTGACCCCAAGCCCAGCACTTCAGTCTGGAGTGCGCCGACCTCGGTAAGAGAGTCCCTTAATGAAGAAGTTGAAGTTCAGCATGGTCTCCCTGGCTTCCATTATTCCCTCCCTGAATCTGGGGGACTGGTACGCTACCCTCAACTTGAAGGATGTATCCTTTCACATGTCCATAATCTCGTCCCACAGACTGTTCCTCTGCTTTATAGTCAACAGCCGCTATCAATGTACGGTCCTCCCCTTAGGCCTCTAGGTGGCCCCTCGGGTGTTCACCAAGTGCATGTCGGTTGTGGCAGCCTTCCTCCGGAAGCGGCAAGCACAAATATTCCCATACCTAGATAACTGGCTAATCAAGAGCCGCTCCCAGGCCCAAGTGGAGGACCACATGATCCTGGTGCAGACGACGTTCCACAGGCTCGACCTCATTCTGAATTTGGCAAGGGGGCATTGCTGGCACATGATGGCATATATCACGTTGTTTGATGTGCAGGTGAACGAACCCTTGATGGTGTGGCTGATGTGGTTAAATCCTATGATGGTGTCCCTTGAATAGATATGTGGACAGAGTTGGCAACAGGATTTGTTGCAGGGATTGGTTCCTGGGTTAGTGTTTCTGGTGTGTGGTTGCTGGTGAGTCTTTGCTTCAGTTGGGGGGCTGTCTGTAAGCGAGGACTGGCCTGTCTCCCAAGGTCTGTGAGAGTGAGGGATTCTCCTTCAGGATAGGTTGTAGATCCTTGATGATGCGCTGGAGAGGCTTTAATTGTGGGCTCTGGGTGATGGCTAGTGGCGTTCTGTTACTTTCTTTGTTGGGCCTGTCCTGTAGTAGGTAACTTCTGGGTACCCTTCTGGCTCTGTCAATCTGTTTCTTCACTTCCCCAGATTGGTATTGTAGTTTTAAGAACGCTTGATAGAGATTCTGTAGGTGTTTGTCTCTGTTTGAGGAATTGGAGCAAATGTGGATGTATCTTAGGGCTTGGCTGTAGACAATAGACAATTGATCATGTGATGTGGTCTGGATGAAAGCTGGAGGCATGTAGGTAAGTATAGCGGTCAGTAGGTTTCCGGTATAGGGTGGTGTTTATGTGACCATCGCTTATTTTCACTGTAGTGTCCAGGAAGTGGATCTCTTGTGACACCATCATAGGACCTAACCACATCAGCCACACCATGAGGGGCTCATAAACCTGCACATCTACCAATGTGATATATGCCATCATGTGCCAGCAGTGCCCTTCTGCTATGTACATTGGCCAAACTGGACAGTCTCTATGTAAAAGTATAAGTGGACACAAATCAGACATCAGGAATGGTAACATATAAAAGTCAGTAGGAAAGCACTTCAGGCTCCCTGGACACTCAATAACAGACTTAAAAGTTGCCATTCTTCAACAAAAAAAACGTGAAAAACAGATGAGAAATTGCAGAACTGGAATTAATTTGCAAACTTGACACCATCAAATTAGGCCTGAATAAAGACTGGGAGTGGCTGGGTCACTACAAAAAATAATTTCCCCTCTGTTGATACTCACGCCTTATTGTCAACTGTTGGGAATGGGCCACATTCACCATGATTGAATTGGCCTCGTTAGGACTACAAAAAATAATTTTCCCTCTGTTGATATTCACCCCTTCTTGTCAACTGTTGGGAATGGGACACATCCGCCCTAATTGAATTGGACTCATAAGTACTGACACCCCCTCCCCCCCCAGATGGTAAGGCAACTCCCATCTTTTCGCATGCAGTATATTTATACCTGCCTACATTTTTTCACTCCATGCATCTGATGAAGTGGGTTATATCCCACAAAAGCTTATGCCCAAATAAATTTGTTAGTCTCGAAGGTGCCACAAGGACTCCTCGTTGTTTTTGCTGATAAAGATTAACATGGCTACTGCTCTGAAACAAGAGACAGTAACATTGAGAATTCTGCTTAAATATGCTGTAGTGTCACTGTTTAGTTCCATTACTTAGGATGAGGTCATCTTGCAGATAGAGATTTAAATACACTGTGCATACTGAAGATCATTTAAGTCTGCGTCCCCAGCCTTCCTATTTTTATGCTGCAATCTGTGGTTAAAACTTAAAGTGAGTCTCAGAGGAATTGCAATATACTTTGTATACTTTTAAGAAAAAGAAGAGATAGGAAACTGCAAAGTTGTGATTCTCTTTTCCTAATACCATGATCAAATTTTCTCTTGAATAGATCTTCCTTTTCAAGTATTCAGTAATTTGTTACATGTTGCTATACACAGACATGCAAAATAGTACTCTGTACTACTAGGACAGTCTTTCTTTCTTTTGTTCTTGTCCCATGGAAATCAATGGAACAAGTCACATTAAGCATGTGTGTAAGTGATTTGCTGAATTATAAAGTTGCCTTCTATCAGCAATCATGTTCAGATGGCTTATTTTTACATCAAGCCCTCCTGCTATTAGGGTTTAATTCAGTGCTGCCACCTCTCCTTCGTTCACATGTAAAGACCACATGAAGTGGGGTTTGAGAGCTTACGTGGAAGGAATCCAAATCTTTGGCCTGGAGTAGCTGCCAATTCCCTCAGCATACCTCCATGACACTCCATACCACCGTGCTGTATTTCAGGCATTCTGAGGTTGGATTTTTAACTACAATGCCAGTCTCTTTCTAGCAGTTCAATCAGGATTGATAGAGTAATCCACTGGAAAGCAGGATTTTCTTCCAGAAGTAGTAGCAGTAGTAGTAGTAGTAATAATAATATGTATGACTTATGTGCTTCAGACTTTTTCCAAAATGTTTTAAAAAAATTAACTAAATAATCTTTAGTTCTGTGAAGTTTGTCGGTATAAAGCCTGTACATATGTAATTATACTTGTGTTAATGTTGTACTTATTGTCTGTAAGTTCAAGATATTGTTTGTTGTCAAGGTTATTGGAATTGATCACTGAATTAAGATATTGATCACTAGTACAGCAAATGTTGCACCTAGGAGGCAAGTGACCAAGATGCAACCCTCCATCTTTTTCAATGTACAGTACCTGAAATATGAAGGGAAAGTGTTTTGCCCTGGTTAGTTCTAGAAAAGACCAGTGCAAACATATTAGCATCTGAATCTGTTTTACATTAAACTATCAGTAACTATCAAGGGCAAGTCTTCTACAGTCAATCATTTTTAAGCATTGGGTGGAACAGTCTCTCAGTGATATAATGCCTTTGGATCTTGTATATCATTTTGAGACAAAACATGATTCTTTGAACCTTTTTTGTCTCCTGCAATACTTCTGTGATCTCTGAAGGCACTTCCTGGTAACTTTGAAGGCTCATTCATGATAGTTAAAGGCATAAGGGCTGAATGTCATTCAAAAGTAATGTAACAGAACTTGCCAACACAGTTTTAAAAGATTCTCAGACAAGAGTGCTGGTGTAGTCAGGCCTTAAAAAAAATAAAAAACAAAACAAAACAAAAAACCCCCAAAAGACCAAAGCAGGTTTTAGCAAATGGAGAATGTACAAAAAGCTTTAAAGTCGAATGTTTGCTGTTCTGAATTTTTGCTCCTGTGTTGTTCCAAACCCCTCAAGAGATTTTTGAGGAAAAATGATATAATTATTTCTCTTGAAGAGCTGTCCTGTGGGACTGCTCCCTCACTAGAATCTTTTCTGTTGTTTCTAGTTGTTTTATTTTATTTTTGTTCAATCTTCTCATTTATGTTTTATCCTAGAATAGAGAACTTTTGGCCAAATCATTGTTTTAGAATTTGTTGATGTCCATTTATCCTAAAAACAATTTCTACTGTTAGTACTACATCAGTGGTCCCCAACCTTTCTTGTGGGAATAGCATATTGCTATTCCTAGAACACTGTGGCAGGCGACACCCTGCCACCGAAATGCCGCCACTCAGAAGCGGCAGCGGCAAGAAGCGTCGCCGCTGAAATGCCTCTGAGAAATGGCGATGCTTCTCGGCAGCATTTTGGCGGTGGGGTGTCCTACAGCGGGTGCCATGGCACCGTGGGAACCGCATTGTGGACCCCTGTACTAGATTCTGTGCCATCTCTACCACAAATCATTCAGAATTCCATGAGCTGAAAGTATTTCCTTATGCAGAATTAAGATGCTGAAAAGTTTTGTTTTTTTTTCCCCAGGATAGAAGTTTTCAATGTTAGAACGTGTTTTATACATTATGTATACATTAATAATAGGGATTTCAAATAAAATATTTCTTCCCCAGTTAAGCTATTTCACACTTTCCAATGAAAGTCAGTTCTGAATGAAATACATTAAAGGATGAATTTGGCCACATTTAAAAAGAATGGCAAGATGCATCTACTTTCTCAGACTACATTCACTGTGAACTCCACTGTGAAATCTTGGACACTTAGCTAAATGGTTAGGTCTTTCTTCATTCTTGCCTTTACAGTTAACAGCTGCAGAGGAGCAGTGTTTCGCTCTTCTTATTTGAAATAATTAAAGAACCCAATTTAGGCTATGTAAAGGCTTATACCACAGCGATGGGCAAATAAAAATGCATAAGAGAATAATTATTATAATTCATTTTGCCAAATTAAACTGTACGATCTTAAGTTAAAAATTTATTTTGAAATATAAGGATAATAATCTTCAATTGTAAAATATTTTAGATACATCCCACAGGCCTTCTTACTAATCAAAGACATTGACCTGTGCTTTCTAATTTGTCAGACACCAGAATCCAGGGTTGGTATTGTTCCCAAAATGTCACTGAACTAACATACTAATATTTTTCCTTTTGTTATTATTGCTCTATTTTAACAGTATGACCACAGAAAAAAATACAGAACAAGAGATAACGGATTTAAATTGGTCTATGAGAAGGTTTAAGTTTTAAATTTGCTATAAAATAACATTATATGAATGGATCAAACTTACCTTTAGAATACTCTGAATAAGTTCTGTGTACAGTACAGGTTCTGCTGATCTTCATACTTTAGAACTCTTCCTACTTCTGCACAATTTAAACCATTTTCACATCTAAAGCACCCAATCAGCACTCAGAAAAAAATCCCTTCTGTCATCAAATTTCAGCTGTCAGAATACATTATTAAACTGAATATTGTGATTATGGTATGTGGACTTTGATTATGAAAAGAGAGCAGATATGACTCCAACATAGTTTTGATGACAATCCTACTCCAGCTGAAGTCCATATGAGTTTTGCCATAGACTTCAATGGTAGCTGGATTGGATTTCTGTTGAACAAAAAGGTTGACTAAAAGTGTTCTAGTTTAAGATTGTTACTTTCCCAAGTATAATCACAGTGAGTCACCACTGGTTTATGGAACAGTCCTAGTTATCAGTCAGCCATTTTACCCACTCTGGTTGTAAATGGCACAAGAGGATATGCTGAGCTGTATGTATGCTACGCAAGTGGAGATTGTTCCAAGGAATCTATTCAGAAGGGCCAGAGCAGATGGCCCAACATATCAGTGCATGGCCAAACAGCTTTCCATTTCCAAGTATCTGACACAGTTGAGTTCTGTGCTTGGCAACGCTATTAGGCACCCACAGAGCCAGAGCCAAATTTTACGGTGGGGAGGGGAAATATGGAAACCAGAAGAAAAATGTATCTGTCTGATATAGTATTGTTCATCATATGAAAGTGCAATATGAGCAGTTTCATTCACAGAGACCACATAAAGATTCCTGAAGCCTAGATGTTGATGCATGTTACCATTGGAAAATGCAATAGTAATGTAAATGAAACCAGAGGTTTTGTGTAGCTTGTAATTTCAAAGTTTTGTAAGCATTCACTAATTAGATGTTGAGAATAGTTTTCTCCAGTAAGCAAGTGAGACTAGATGTAGATGGATGGTCATTTGGTTAGATGGTAATTAGCTATGGTAAAAGCGTGGAATGAAAAATGCTCATCTGCATTAACTGACAACAAAATCACCAGCAATAATGGCCAACATTCCTAAACAGTTCAGAAAATCCTTACATGTCACAAGCTGCCTATTCTGCATCACTTATACAGAACTTTCAGATTTTATCGTTTTGACGGGTTGATCCTTTTGCCCCTGTCAGGTGGTAGAAAGGGGTATCTAGCAGCGGCTTCTATTCCTCAAGAGATATTCAACTGGGCAGATATCAGCAGAATGCTGGCCTGATGAACTGTCCAAGTTAGATGACTAATTGGGGGTGGGGAGGGAAGGGCCCAGCTGAAGGCCAAGATATGGTTGGCTTAAACCACAATCCCAGCTTCATGGAGGAGAACTGGGGACACTTAACCACCAGATCCACAACCACAACCCTAGCCCCGTGAGTGCCAGAGAGGCTGAGGAGCTACTGGAATCAGGGGCTCAGAAACAGATCAGTGAGAAGTTGCCCAGGAAACCAAACCCTCTGGAGGATCACAGAGTGAACCTGAGGAATGCCCTGCAAGAGGAGCATAATAGGAAACAGGCTGGGACTTGAGAGATTGGCGCCAACCACTGGGATCCAGGAAGTGGGTAGGCTTGGGTCTACCAAACCCAACAGGAGGGTCCATTAAGGCCTTAAGCAAGTGAACTAAACTCAAAGATGCCAGTCCCACCCCACACTGTTCCTCAGACGTTCTTGTTAATTGCTGGAAATGACCCACCTTGATTATCACCACAAAAGGTTTTCCTCCTTCTCCCCCTCTTCCTGCTGGTAATAGCTCATCTTAAGCGATCACTCTCCTTACAGTGTGTATGATAAAACCCATTGTTTCATGTTCTCTGTGTCTACATAAATCTCCCCACTGTATTTTCCACTGAATGCATCCGATGAAGTGAACTGTAGCTCAGGAAAGCTTATGCTCAAATAAATTTGTTAGTCTCTAAGGTGCCACAAGTACTCCTTTTCTTTTTGCATATGTGGGAGAGTAATTGTTCCAAGTTGGCCAATGAACTGCCTGTGTATCAGTCTGACTTCCCTGAATGGGTCCCCAACAACTATTTGAGAAAGAGTGGAAACCCTTTTAATCCAAACAGAGTTTCTTTGTTCTTGTCAGTTCCTGGGCTTTGGTCCTGCTTGTCAAAACCAGTTTGGTAGGATCAGCAGCAGCCAGACCAGAGTCTTTGGAGTCAGTGGGTCTTCCATTGTCCCATAACAACCCTTGAATGTTTACTAAGGGGAAGATTGTTTTGAGCTGTGCTTTCTGTCCTGCTTATTTTTCCTTACAGACCACTATTAAACTAAACCAATATAGTCATACAGTAAACTGCTCAATAACCACATCAGTGTATAATATTGATAAATAATTACAGAGCAGCTCCACTTCCATCACACACATTAATAATACAAACAAGGTTTGTATTTAAGTAGGAATACAAAAATAGAAAATGATACAGACTTTCACAGTGACCAAGTTAATTTTGCAGGAACAACCTTATTTTTTGGACTATTTGATATTTCAGACTTTACATTATACTAACACAGGGTTGCGGGCTTGGTATTTGGTGGTTTTTCCCTTAAATCCCCAGTTCCTGTAGAGAGGTCATTAAGTGAGAATCCTAACTTCCATTAAAAAAAAAATCTTTAGCTCTCATGGTTGTGGAGAAAAGCCAGAAAGCATGTATCCAAAAGTCTCAGGAACCAGAAGGCTAATTTATTGGGGAAACAAAATCTCAAAAATTACAAAATAGAATTCCAAAGCTCAGACACAATGGTGATCTGTGGAGGGCGGGAGTGTATCTGATGTTTTACATATACATATTGGCAGAAGTTGTTTGGCTTTTGAAGCTTAAAAATCTATAGTATTTGTCAACAGGGTATATAAATTCTTGAACTGGGCGTAACCTGAGATAAATGCTCTTGGCCAGGTAGGTGTCTACCTGATAGAGTTTATACCAATTCTGGCAGCTCTGAGATATTCTGCAGTATCTCAGAAGATGAAGGACTAAATTCTGACCTCAGCCACACAGGCACAAATCCAGAATAGCTTCATTTATTAAAACAGAATTACACTGGATTCAAACCAGTATAACTGAGATCAAATCTGGGATAAGAACTATGGAAAATGAAAGCCCTATATTTTTTTATAGTAAATTTGAAACATATATCTAAAATATGGAATGAAATGCTCAAATGCAATGCTCAATACCATCTTCATTAATAACGTGATCTCTTTAACTGTAATGTATCAGTTGACCTTTCAAGCACTGTTTTTAAAATTCTTTGCTGTTCAGTCAATATTTACTTCAAGAATAACTGAGTGTATTTTATACCAAGGTAATGTAAACAGAAGCAGCTGTAGGTATGCTGTAAAGTGATTAACAGACAATCAAGGCTATCTGAGCAGCTTTTGTTTGTAATGAAAAAAGAATGAAATATTCCTAGTTTGTGGGGTTTGAAAATTAATATTTCTGTTTTATTCTCTAGAATATGCTCCAACACTTTACAAAGAGATGACAGCATGATTTAGATTTGCAGGGTCAAAGAAAACATGCACTGTTTCTAGGGTCCCTGTCATCTTAAAAATCATAATGCTCTCTGAAATCCTTTACCAACTATTGTTACAAGAAACATCTCAAATAACTGCGATATTTAAAAAAAAACTTTTTTTCTATTTTTTCCCTTTTGTTTTTTTCTGTGTGTTTGGCAGGTCTTTGAGAATAATCAGTTTTACTGTTTGCTGTGGATGCTCAGTCAATTTCCCTTTCTGTTTGTGTTGGGTTTTGCACACAGCAACAGGAATAAAGAAAAATATTTTAAAACAATAGGAAAATGTTAAAATCTCAAAAATTGAGTCCTCAGGGCAGGTTGGTACCTGCAAGGTGATGAAATTTCAAGTTGATAATAACTTTTCAACATATTCCCCTTATTTTATTTCTGAGTTCCTAGGATAAAAGATTGAGGAGAAAATGGAGAACACATGGAGTATATTCAAAAGCAAACAAAAATAACCCTCTTCTCCCAGAAGTTATGTACACCCACATATGTTTATTTCAGTAAAATTATTGCAGGCCTCTGGTGAATATAAAATGTAACTAGCAAATGGGCAATGAGTAAATTAACTATTTTGGTCAGGAAGATAGGGGGAAATTATCTAAACATACTCCATGTTCTTGGGAAGGCTAACTTAACAAACTCAAGCAGTTGAAGTGAAGTCATACAATCACAGTACGCTAAGAGCAAGCCCGTGAAGCAATGATTTACAGTTCATCTCTCATATGAGAGTTTTTTAAGTAGAGAGCACTCTACATATGGCTGTGAATCTGCATGGGTTGCAGAAAGAGTTTGGCTGATAATTTCATGAGCCAGGACGTGTTACGTGGGAAACTGCTGTTCCTTTAAGAAAAAGGCCTTCCCTGAACTAAGCACTCTGGCCTGAAATACAACCTTTTTCAACTCTTCACTTCAGCCAGAGAGGCCTGTATCTATGGAATGGCACTTTCTTAAAGGTACACTGACAATATGTTAGAATTTTGTTTTACAAGATCATGAAATCACTGCTAAATTAAATAACATTTCTCTTAAATTAGTTCAGATTGTTGGATTAAATGAGCAGAAAACAATGCAATTTGTGTATTAAATATTAGACCCACTAATCTGTAACCCACTCAATTTTCTTTTTTTCCTGGTAGGGTAAGTTAGCTGGACCAGTTCCTTTTATGTGGCTTTTCTGTTTTTTTTAAATATATATATATATATATATATATATAGTGCAAGAATGTTTTATGAACGGGCCAATCTGAAGTGTTTTTTTTTTTAAAAGTGTTTGTTTTTCAGACTGAATTGCTTCTTACTCTCACACTTATGGTAGAATGACAAAAGTATGCACATTTTCAGAGAGATCCTGGAGGGAAAGTATGCATGAAACATGATGTACAGAGCTTAGGCGTACTTGTGTAATTGCTGGAAGAGTTTAATAGAATCAGGAATTTGGGGCAAACGTTCATACTTAGAACCCGCAAGTTTACACATAGCTGATACCTTTGTCTCTTATGTACTTCATAGCTCTGGTTCTGTGGAGCAGAAATTTTCCCCCTGCAGATCGCCGCCCCTTTGTTTACAGTCAATCTGTGTATAGGACAATACAAATAATACATAATAAAAATAGGATACTGAGCTCATCCATTCTATTTTTCTAGCATGTGACCAAGCAGAACTGCACCTTATTGATTCTAATTTTCATGAGAGTCAAATACCAAACACTTTCTCATTTGATGGAGATTTTCGTGCAAGCTTGGAATATTGTATAATGGATTTATTTATACACTTTGTCCTGAAACATATACATTTCAAACCCTCGAAATGAATGTCTTAATAAATATTTTAAGAGTGCACCCTACTGTTAAAAGCAAACAATTCTTTTCTGTACATTTACAGAAGACCCTATTTGGGAGGGAAAGAGTAAAACTGATTTCCAAAGAGAGAATGTTTCTGGATACTGGGCACTTTTCCACTAAACTTTACTTCTCTGTGGAAATCTGGAAAAAGTGTTATTTCACTTTTCTATTACAAGAAAATAAGGCTAGAACTGAGTTTCTCTTTCTCATCGCCAATAAATTGAGAAAATTCTGCAGAATCTGTTTTCTAGTTGAAAAAAATGGAACTTATTATGGTAAGTAAGACCTGAGAAGCATAATTTCTTTTAAATTCATTAATTTTGCTCTTGAAAGTATGCTATTCTTATTATTGTTTTATGTTCTGTTTGGGGATGGGGCAATATTGACCATATTTTTTGCATTCTGTAGGGGGTATCTGATTCTGTTTTGTACTGTATGCTGCCCATCACCATAGTATCAAAGCCCCTTCCACAAAATATAGATTGGCAATAGCATACTCCCTAGAGGATTTAAAGCAGCCTCTGGCTCTTCTCCCATTTGGGGTTACAGAAGCTTTGCTTCAGGAATAATTTTTGGGTGGGAGGAAAGTGGAAGGCAGAAAAGGACAAGAGAGTAGTTTAAGATAATAATGTCATTTGTTAACAACACAGTGCTTCACAATAATAGATTAACACATGTTCCCTGCCTGAAGCTTATTAATGTTTGTTAAAGTATTTTTTGCTGCATGTTATTACTTCAAAGGCTCTTGTTGTTGATCGTCCTCCCATTGAAATAAATGACAAATATACCACTCACTTCAGTGGGAGCGAGTGTATGCTTCTAGTACCAGAGATCACCAGGAAGCAGTTTAAAGGTTAAATTGTAATGATGCTGTGAACTACTTTCCAGAGATTGGCACCAAAATAGACCAAGGTTGAGAAGAAGTATTAGCATAATTAAAAATTGAGATAAACACACACAGCCTAGCATATTTCTTTATCATTTAAGAGGCTTATCCAGCCCAAATGAGCCTGTAAAGTTGTTCACTTCTGGAAATTATGAGCCTGTTAGGATGTGAAGCTGTAGAGTCTTCACACAGTGGTTACGGGAGAATAATCCTGCAGTCGTTGAAGAATGCAGTTTGTAATTTCCTTCTTCTCAGGGATAGAGTCCATGACTCCACGCAGCCTGACTTCTATGGATGACAATTAGATTTAAGGGTATTATACCAAGCGATGCACTAAGCAAGGATAGATTCTTCTCCAACTGACATTTTCAGCAACAGAAATAAAATTAAGTAAATTCCTGTGGGGGGAAAGTTCAGGGCTATTTCTCTATCTGCTTGATGGACTCTGATTGAGACAGAGTTGTGGCATTGAATGCACTGGTTGAATCTCTGCTGCATTTGCTTCACAAATTGAAAAGTGTGAATGAGGCACAAAGGTGTGAGTCTGTTTAAAGCAACCAAACAACAATAACAAAAAAGAGTGAGGATGTTGTTTAAAGAACTGGGTTGGAATCCAGGAGAAATGGGTTATGTTTCTGGCTCTGTCACAGAGTTCCTGTTTAATGTTGTGCAATGAATTTAAACTGAAATGTTTGGAGGTGGCCGCTAATTGCATTTTTCTCATGTTGTTGGTGCCCAGCTTGAGACGCCTCAGAAGGCATTTCCAAAGCTTATGCTCTAATAAATTTGTTAGTCTCTAAGGTGCCACAAGTACTCCTTTTCTTTTCTCAGAAGTTCAGAGTCCCATAGGGAACTGTAGGTGCTCAGCTGCTCTAAAAAATCAAGTCCTCCGTGTCTCGATTTGGTCAGCCAGTAACTGAGAAGCTCAGAATTATTGGACACTTGCAAATGTTTACCTTACTTACTCCCTGCCATGGGTCTGTTAAATGGAAGAAATAAAACTTTCTAGCCTCATGGAGATTTTGTGAGGAAAATTCATTAACTTTTTTGATTATATTATATTATATATATTATATTATAGTGAGAAGAGAGACAGAATTTTTTTTTAAAGACATTCTTTATTCAGTGCAGGATTTGAACAATGTGAATAAATAAAACTTAGGGCCACAGGCACCGACTTTCTGATTTCCCAGGGGAGTTCCACCCTGCTCCATCTCAGGCCCTGCCCTCACTCCACCCCTTTCCAAGATCCCACCTCGCCTATTCCCCCCCACTCTACCTCTTCCTGTCCCATTCTGCCCCCTCCCCCAAGCATGCCCCACCATAGTTGACTGGTGCCTCCCCATACTGGGGGGGGCACGATCTAAAGGGGATGTCACGTGACCCCCCCATCAATTGGTGGTGGGGGTCATGTGTTCCTGCCCATCAGTCTATCCCCCCAACCCAGCCCAGGGCCACCACACTCTCCTCAGAAGGAGGAGCTAATGGAACTATGGAGCTATGCCAATTAAAGCTAATAGAGCTAAGCCAGTTTACACCAACAGAGAATTTGGCCCTACAATATGTTTTTGCAGAAACTACATTTCTGGACAGGAATTAAATGATCTTTTTTGCATATGTTAGCATACTAATCACACTAAGGAATATGAGTATACTTTACATAGACAGAAGGCCAAATGATGCAAGCCTTCCAATGCATGGAACTCCCACAGAAATCCATGGTGGTCCTGTGTATGCAAAATAGCTGCATGGGACCTAAAAGCAGCATAACCGTTCCTGGTGCACTATAGGCATGTAGCAATGGTGACTTTACATAACTATAGACAGCATTATGATTATACTACTTTAAATACTTTACTACCTTCGTTTATCTTAAATAAAATATATTACATCAATTAAGTATATAAATTAATCTCCTTAGTAAAGGACATAATGCTGATGAGAAATATATAGCTTTTATAATCTCCAAAATGATAGCGTTTTGTAGTCTTGTATTTTAAGAGAAGTATTGGGCTGTACTGAACTATTATATTTTTTGATGCAATTGAGCTTTGACAGCAGTTTTCACACTTTGCTGTGTTGTTGTGCCGGTTCTACTGTCCTCACAGCAGGACATGGAGACAAATTGTATTCTTCTTCCAGAAAATTAATTGTTACAAGGCTATTGCAACAAACCTCTTCAGCTTCCTGTCCTTGCATGCCTATTTTGAGCCCCAAGACACTCTCAAACTTTTAAAATCCAGGATGTTGATTTTTTTCTTTTTACTAAGCTCTTTCCTTAATAAAGCCATAATGGAAAGTAAGACTTAAAGAGGTTTCAATGGTGATGAATGCATGTTTTAATTAGGGTATTAATAAAATTGGCAAGAGGAGCAAAGCAGCTGCTGTGTCTGCCTCACGCAGATTAAAATAATTGGATTAAAAAAAGCTGTTAGTTTGCTATTAGAGAGTTTAAATAGGAGCAGAGGGCTCTTAGTGGGCACACCAGCAACAGCAAATTGTAGAAGGGAGAGAAGAGAACATCAGAAAGCTTTCATGCTGTTTTATGCAAAAACAAATTTTCAGTCTGCCCCGAGTTTATGTTGGTGTCAATGCTGGGAGCATATTGGAGACTATAATTTTTCTGCTTCAAATGCTTTGTGAATATGGCCATCCTATTTGCTTATCCTTTCATTCAGCAGTGTTGACTTTAAGGCAGGGGTGGGCAAACTTTTAGGCTTGAGGGCCGCATCGGGTTTCCAAAATTGTATGGCAGGCCAGTTCGGGGGGGCTGTGCCTCCTCAAACAGCCAGGCGTGGCACAGCCCCGGCCCCCTATCCAACCTCTCCTGCTTCTTGCCCCTGACGGCCCCCCTGGAACCCTTGCCCCATCCACCCAACCCCCTCGCTCTCTGTCCCCGGACCCCCACCCCTGACTGCCCCATGCTGTCCCATCCAACCTCTCCTCTCATTCCTGACTGCTCCCCCGGGACCCCTCCCCCATGCAACCACCCCTTCCCCCTGCTGCTTCCCGCAGCTCCCATTGACCAGGGACGGCGGATCGCGGCCACCAGGAGCTGCGAGCGGCCGTACACGCGGACGCTCAGGTAAACAAAGTGTCTCACAGCCTGCGAGGGGCTTACCCTGAACAAGCTGCGAACCAAGTTTGGGAACCCCTAGCCTAGCTCCATCCTCTTTGGAACCTCCCCTCCTCCAGGCGCTCACTGACTATAGAACTGATTATTCAATTTTAACTCTCCGGTTATCCCATTCTATTTCCCCTCCACAGTTTCTACAGCACTGTTACCCATGCATACATTTAATGTTTCTCCCTAATTAGCAAGGGCAGATTTCTCTCCTTCGCTCCTCCTGCCCCATAAACTTTATCTCCATTAGACTTTGAAATTAATTACTTTTCAGTGTGCTATATTGAACCTGTATCACTGTCATTCATGTCTTCACTATTCCCAACTACAAAAGTTAAAAAATCAATCTTTGTTTTAAAAATTATTAGCTTTTTTGTTGGGCTGTGTGGTTAATTTGCCTTTTTTTTTCCCTTTTTTCTTTTCTTTTGAGCCTTTCAGAGTCAGGTTTTCAAGATTTTTCTCAGCAGCCATGAAGATTATATCATTTAATCAGAGCTGAGAGTCTCACATAATCACATGACTCCAGAAGCTAAAACTTTAAGGAACAAATCAGGTATCATGAGAGCTGGCAACACTGTGTATAAGTATTTTTTAGGAACTTTAGCACATGTTACTCAGTTACTGCAGAAATGACAAAAGGAGTACAAGAGCACAAAACTTTGCCTTTCTGTGAGTCTTACATAAGCAATTGCTAATTTTTGTGACTTTTTTACCGGAGCCTGCAGCCCTTCCCATACCCCTGCCCTAGCCCAGTGAAAGTGAGTGCGGGTTGGGGAAAGCGAGCGATGGAGTGAGTGGGGGGCGGAGCCTCAGAGAAGGGGTGGGAACTTGGGGCAAGGTTGTTCAGTTTTCTGCAATTAGAAAGGTAGCAACCTGAAGTGTAGCAGAGGTTTACTTAGGAGATAAAGACTTCTCTCAAATTCACTTATTAATTTAAAATATTTTACTAAACATTATCAACTGAATCATAATATTTCCTACTGAGAGGTGTCCTGGGACAGATGAAAAATACAGTGTTTTCAGTATTTAATCTAGGGTAGTTGGTATTTTCCAGTAATTGCTGATTTTGAAACAAACAAGTGAGTGCTTTATTATGCAATGTATGCAGTTATATGACTCAGTAAATTATTCTTTTATCTTGTAGAGTAAGCCAGCCTACCATATGCAAATTCACTGATGCCAAGATGACATTGCAGCACTTGTTTAAATCAAACATTGTACACATTATTCATCTTTTTTGTATCAATTGACTGAAGTGTATTGAGGTACACTCAAAGAAAAGCTCTCTTTTTGACAAAGATATGTAACTATACTACTTAACAGTTTTCATAAATTTGTCAGTATATATTCTGAAAGCAAGTAATTGATAAACATTTCAACTGATTAGCTATATTAACTGGATTTGAAATTGCTTCTGCTGTATGCACAAGTTGCTTTCACTCTTGTATTTTCACCCACAAATAATGCTTTTATTTTTTTTTTGAATGAGTGACTGAATGTAATAATTGTGAGCTCCATCAGAACTAAATGTGTATAACTTAGTGTGATCATGGTTTTCCTGTGCACCCTTAGGCCAGATCCTCAGCTTCACCACTACTCACTAAGCACTAAGGTAGCTCTAAAATAGAGCTGGTCAGAAAATGGTGGCTTTTTAAATCACAATTTGAAATATTTTTGTTCAAAATGGTGCTGTCATACCTCATGGGAGTTGTAGTTTGGGTTCATTATGCTCCCGGTCTTTCCTATGGGCCAGGCTTTCTGGCGAGGCTGCATCTTCAGTGATGCACCACTCTTTCCCCTGTTGGTCAAGGATGGGGATACGTCCTAGGAATCCCTGCCTGTGGTTCATCATGGGAATAGTAGGCTGGTCGGAGAGCCAGGCTCATTCAGGAGTATGCTAGCATCAGGTGTTTGAACTTCAAGTCCCATGAGGCATGGCAGAGCCATTTTGAATCAAAATACATTTGGTTTTCAACCAAAAACTGTCTGTTTCTTCAACAAAATACCAATTTTTTTCATGAAAAGCAGGCACTTTTCACACCCCTTTTTTTTTTTAAGTTGCAAACCTAGTTTCCCATTGTAAAACAACTTTGATGGAAATTTTTAGACCAGCACAACTCTAAAGCTGTTCTTTTATTCCCCTAGGGCCACTGGAGAGTGTGTTGACCCTTTGCATAATCTCCTTCACTTCTCTGGTGAGGGGATTAGGTTGCCAACTCTGACTAAAGCTATTCTGGGAGATTTTTTCCCCCCAACATGACATGTCATTTTCTTAAAATATCCTATTAAAATCTCCCAGATTTCTTTCAATACTCACCAGGAGATCAGTGCTGATTCCAGGCCAATTCTGGAGAGTTGGCAACCACAGTGGGGGTCTGGACTGGTTCTTGGAATTTTGCACAATTCAAAATTAGTGGAAAAATTATATAGAGCACATTCACAAAAATGAAGTTTTCAACTGTTAGAACTTTAATGAGACTGGTTTAATAATTTTACAGTGATATTACTTACTTACTGAGTCTAGCCACATATTCAGTTTCAAGTCTTAAGGGTAAATAATTTTGAGTCTGAATGCAAAAGAACCAAATCTAAATAGTGGGGAAAGTGTATTTTCTTTCTTGTTCACAGAACACGTAAATGACTGGTTGGATTTTGCTCAAACTTTAGGGCTAGACTGTGCTGGTAAAATTTCACCCCAAATAGAAAACTTTTCAGAAGCTGGGAACCACTTGTAAAAAAAAAAAAAAAAAGCAGTTTGAAGTGGAAGAACCTTATATGATGTCTAAAATAAGGAATGTAATGATAAACTCATCTAAATATAGTGACATTCTTCAAAAAATGCCTCAACATGTAGACTGCTAGCCATTGAGTGTGATGGGATCTTTATTTAAGCCAAAAGGTATTAATACATTGGAACCCGTGAGTGATTAGGAAGGAGGGTTTTTTTTGTTTGTTTGGTTTTTTTGCTGTTAAGATCTATTTCCAGCTACCAGTAACTGGATTACAGGTTCAAGGTGAAGATGATAGCTTTCATAGTTAATTACTTCAGTAAGGGTTGCAAAATTGAATGATTCACTGCAAGTCTGTTTTTTATCTTTCTGCAATCACTGTAGAAAAGTTGATAGCATAAAAATCTTGTGTAATTATTGGGCTCTGTATGTAGAGGCACCACAATACGCACCATAGAGATGATAGTTCCAGTATATATGACCTTAGCTGGAATATTGTGCCCAGTTCTGGATATTTGAATAACAGAATTATAGAAATTGGAGAAAATTCGAAGACTAACAAGAAAAGATGAATCAGATGGAGAAGGCTTTTTCTGAAAGATTTAAAACACTAAATACTTATAGCTTAGCTAAATGATAACAATCAGGGGTTGTGATCATTGACTACAATACTCTGAAGAAAGAAAAGGAGTACTTGTGGCACCTTAGAGACTAACAAATTTATTAGAGCATAAGCTTTCGTGAGCTACAGCTCACTTCATCAGATGCATTTGAAGTGAGCTGTAGCTCACGAAAGCTTATGCTCTAATAAATTTGTTAGTCTCTAAGGTGCCACAAGTACTCCTTTTCTTTTTGCGAATACAGACTAACACGGCTGCTACTCTGAAAATAATCTGAAGGAGTGACTAAATTGTTTAGTTGAAACTTCCATGATTTTGGCTGAGTTTGAGGTTTAAACAGTCTTTTAGGGCATATTTCAAAAAGATTGGTGTTCAACCTTAATTGCAGTGGAATTAAGTCGTTGCTTGGCTAGTTTGTGTACACATATACTACTCTCCTTTACTGAATGGTCTTTGAACTGCTCAGCTGTGTTTCAAAGGCTTTCATTTAGCTATAGATATAGCACAGTCTCCTTTAAACCAAGTTGTAGGACCATATGCTTCTGGGGCTTGCCTGAAAGCCCTTGAAGTCAATGAACTTCAATGGGCTTTGGATCATGCTCTTGGAGGGAAGGATCTGTTTCTCTCTTTAATGTTTAATGAGCATGAATTAGTTACCATAGAATGCAGCATAGTGAAAACCATGCAGTCCTAACTGACTCTGTAGGCTGTTACAATAGAATACTTAGTGAAGTTGAAAGGTAATTTACTGGAAAACAGTTTATAGTGGAAAGCACATGGCAGATTTGAAAATGTTGACCTAGCTTGGGCCTTCTGAAGGAGGACAGGTCTTTATTGATAAGTTTGGGAGAAATGTTCCACACATACAGAGGAACATGGAAGGATGCATGAAGATGCTTGGGGCAGAAGTGGAGAATGAGGTGATTGAAGCTGGCATTAATAGTAGAGCAGAGAGGTCAGGCATCTTTCTAAGGTAATCAGTTCCTTAATTTTTCAAACAGCCTCCTCTCCTATCCTAAGTCAAACTTTATGTTGATATCCTTTAAATAAAAGAAATATGTAAGATGCACAACCAGTTAAGAACTAAGGTGTAAAGGATGCTAGCACTATAGCTAGGTTTTTTCGGACCATTTCAGTTTCAATAAATTGATATTTTCTGACAGAAAAACGTTCTGTTGGAAGATTTTGAGCCAGCTCTAATATAATGATTTATACTCTCAGTCTGAGGTTTTATATGAATTATGACTGCATGCATAATGACAGATTAACATTGGTTGCATAATACCCAAAGGGCTCAAGTGGGATGTTGGTGCTTGGGCCTCACAACACAGGACTGAAGTGAGACTTGAGTGGTGCATAGGCCTCGTGCTGCACAGGGATGAATTTTACCCTATGCAAACAGTGAGGCATTATTGCCTCTGTTGCGCTGCCTTTTCAATGTCTGAATTGTCAAATTGCCTTCATGAAAGGGCATGGTTCTTTTACAGCAAAAAGAAGGATATATTTTTACAAGTTCACTGATGATATGAAGCTATTTTTTCTGTATGGATAAGGTGATTTCACATTTTCTAGTGTTCTCAAGGCAGTGTTGGAGGATAGGGTTAACCACATTTGGGTATATTTCCATCTTTTCCAATGTTGTTTATTTTTAAAATATTTTACTTTAGTTTTAAAGTATCCTGGGTTTCCAATTTTAAAATGTCATTTTATCCTTCAGTGTTATTTTAATCTCTTTTTCCCTGAAATTGCTGATGTGCATTAACAGTCTTAACGGTGTGGCTTTGCCTAGGGTGGGCTCTGAATTTGATTAGGAGCCATACAAATAACCTTTTATTTCAATACCAGTGAACTTGACGATGATATACAGTCAATCCCTGTGAACTGGAATCTTTGTCTTCCTTTTGTTGGGAGAGCAGTTTTATGAGGTAAAGTCATATCAGCTGAGAAACAAAGATGTCATTTATCATGGTGATTTGGTAAGTTGCCACATGGAATAGAACTGCAATTAACATAACTGGTGATTCAGAGTTTGTTTTTAATTAGACTTCCTCCTTCTCCCACTTCCATTTTATAAATGGTAGTATAGTACTCATAGACTGTGAATACAACAGACTTTATTTAGGAAGCAAAATCTTTATCAAGGAATTTTTCCCCTTGCAAACCATAAAATACTTAGCCTCTGTGTTGCTTTTGTTTAAAAGATGTTTGGGGTGGAGGTTTTGCTTGTTAGGACAGAGGAGGTTTAGAAAACATTTTTTGGAAGGACAGAGAAAACATCAAATGCATCTTAACATGCTCAAAGTGATTTTACCAGATGCGTCCAACATTCTTTGGTCTATTCCTAATAAGGAAAGCTTGCACAGTTACAGTCCAGTTTTGAGTTTGTACAGCCATGTGGAAGAAGGTTTGTTTTTTTTAATGTGGGAGGGAGAGGAGGGAAACATGCCCCTTCTTAACCACTCCTTGTACTTCTTCAAAACAATCCCATTGAAATAAGAAGCAGGGAATCCAGTTGCAATTTGTCTGCTTCTCTCCCTATGTCACTTGCTTTCACACACATGCTCACTTTATGACACAACTCCCTGAAATTGCTGAGCTTACTTAGAAGCAGTCAAATGAAAAGATTGTTTTATTTTATTTTATTTTTGGTTTCTTAAGATTAATGATAGTAGAAGTCTCTGGAACAAAAGGTATTGTGGGAGTCATAGTTGCTCCAGCTGGACTATTTCTCAGACACTTGATACATAGTTTCAGGAAAACTGCATTATATTTTTTACAAAAATTCTAAATTGAGTTCTTGTTCCAAGTGTGGTTTGATCAAATTAGAAAAGACACCGGAGAGGCAGCAGAATTTAGTTAATGGGTAAGCAAACAAAATCTGTATATATGTATGTGCTAGAGATAACTGTAATGGAGTGTGTGCAATGACTATAACTTAACTGCATTTTAATTTTTATTTGCTTTAGCTAAATTTTAAGAAAACAAACACTTCTTGCTTAGTAAGAAAAAAATTGGCGCTTAGTTTGTGCCTACCACTTAGCAGGCTCTGAAATCTATTCCCTCAACAAACTAAAGGCTCTCAAAGACCTTTTATTTTTAGACTAGTTTCATGATCTTGCATGTTTTCATAGCTAGACTGAGAGGAGCAAAATCCATGTAATGATCAGTGGCGTATGTTTTGGTTGATTTTGTTTAAATGGCTTAATCAGATGTTGAGCTGCTTTGAAATCTATGCAAGTTTATTGTTTTTCTAAGTGTGCGTGAAGGCTGTGTAACCCCAAAATATACAATTATTAATGCATAGATTCAGTTGTGCAAAACACCATATCGTGCAAGCCTTGTGTTTTATAGACTAGCTAAACTGCCTTCACGTCTCTCTAAATTCCAGTTAGTTGCAATGATTTGTAGTGTAGAATAAGAGCTTTTCACCTGTTGGCTCAGTCCTGGAGGAGCTTGTAACTCTAGCAATTGTTTCTGTTTTTCATAACATTGGGAACTTATGGGCTAGTTTTCTCTCTTCCTGTCCAAAATAAATGAGCTGCTTAAAGCAAAGAATGAAATTGCAGCCGAGTTAGCAGGCATACAGTCTTAATTTGGGGTACCTGAGATTAGTGGGTAATTTATAAAAGATTCCTCTCTTGATACTTCCTGCTGATGTATATGTTTTAAATTTTATTTATTTTTAATTTTTCCATGTTGTTTTTATGGAACTATAACCTATTTACTGAAAAGAAAATCAAGGAATACTATATCGGCTTTAGTGTCAGAGCAAATATTTGTACAGTGAGCCATCAATCTAGTTTAGCATCATGTGTCCATAACTGCAAATAAGCAGATACAATTTTGTAAACATGTTTTCACCAAGTAGCATGAAAGTGGTGACCTTTCATATGTGCTTCATGATCCCCAAATGCAGGAGAAATCAGCCCCAAAGGAGCCAGCACGCCAATTCAATGCGTAAACAAGGGCAAACTGATAAAAGGGAGCACTTGTGAGTGCCCATCAGCCTTCACTCTATATTGCATACATTTGAGCTAATGGCCACTGTTATGATTTTCAATTTAAGTTCTGCTCTGAGAGTGAACTGTGCAGGGTTTTTTTTTGAGTAGAGTAAACATTAAAGCAGCTGCTTGTTGTGGTTGGGAATTGGAGTACAGAAGATATCACTCTGCCAAATATTGGAATACATTGGGTCCTTGTCAAAAGGTTGCAACTGACTATTCAGAGTGTTACAATTCTGAATTGTTATCCAGAGAAAGAGAGAGAACGCATGAGCAGCATAGGTGTGAGGACAGTCAGTGAAACAAAGATGAATGGGTGGAGCAGTTATGTAGCACATGAGTTGAAAAATTCTTCATCCGTAAGAGGTATTTATTTATTTTTCAATATATGAAGTATGTCTGTTACCAGTTCTAAGTGTCTATGCTGTACACCTGTTGTAAAATAATTGCAACATGAGTGAATAACAACACAAACTCAAATGACTCAAAGAAGACTCTCCTTACCATAAAAACCTCCCACAAAATTCAGCACCTCCACCCCACAACTCAGAGAAAAGCCTGATGCAATAGATAGACCTTGCAACAGGCCTGAAGGTCAGCAAAACTTAAAATCTTTCAGAGAGGAATTGCGGAGTTCAGTTGCAGCTGGAAACAAAACTGGAAACTAGTCAACTGCAGAACAACTGATATAATATGCTCCTTGTGAGAAGTAGTGTAAGTGAGTAGCCATGTACTGTGCAAGCTGAAGTTTCCAGTTATCTTGAAAATTGGCCACATTTACAGGGCATTGCAGAAATCCAGCCTCAACGGAATGGGTAACCTGTAATGTTGGGGTATAGTAGATCTAGTTAAAAATTGATGAAACTTTTTCCCATCCAAAAATGCTCTTTTGTTGAAACCAATGTATTTTGTGAAACATGCGGGTTTCAACCAAAGGTTGTCAGGAAGGGGTCTCAGGTTGCAGATGAGAATGCAAGAGACACCAGAATAGCCTGGTTGCTAGGGTATTTACCTGAGAGGTGGGAGGTTCAAGTCTCTGTTCTTCCTGAATCATAGCAGGAACCTGGGTTCCCTACATCCCAGGCAAATGCCTGAACTACCAAGCTCTTGGGGTGGGTCTCTTGCACTTGTGCTTTTTTGCAAAAAATTTCAGAAGGTCTCATTTTTGTTGTGCCTTAGAAGAAATACAAATTTTGGAATCTGTTTTTTTCCACCCCCCATGAAACAGAATTGTTGTTTTCCAGCCATCCCTAACATATAGATTAGCACTATAGCTTTTTCATTTGACCAACAAATTAATTTTTATTTTAAGTCCAAAGGTCTTTTCTTTAGGCGATGGCAGATTTTACATAAAGTATTGTTTTGAATCAGGGGAGCTGTCACTGATACACTACAAAGAGTGATTTAAATTGAATTATAGGCTTCAAAGGCTGCTAAAAAGTTGAGTGATCCAACATTTTATTGTAATGGATCAGGTAAGAGAAAAAGTGGACATGAATAGTGTAGATATAATCATTTTAATGCAACTGAGATATAGCAGGGATTAAACTGGCAAATGCGGATTGTTTTCATTTATAAATTTATTCTGCTAAATAGAGATGCATGAACAGTGCACAGATATCCCTGTATATAAGTACACACACATTGCTAACTCATCCAATCTTATTGTGAGTCTTGTGATATTTGATGTTTTTCTTATAAAGGCCCAACAGTTGGAGTCGTGAGATTACATGAGAATCTCAGCTTTCATTTTTTTTTAAATTAAGTTTCTAATCCAAGTGATTTCAGATAAAACCTTGAAAATAAGAACCCTTAGTCTCAAAAGCCTAAAAGTAAATAAAGAACTCTAAATGTACTAATTTTAAAAAGAAAAGGAGTACTTGTGGCACCTTAGAGACTAACAAATTTATTAGAGCATAAGCTTTCGTGAGCTACAGCTCACTTCATCGGATGCATTTTCTCACGAAAGCTTATGCTCTAATAAATTTGTTAGTCTCTAAGGTGCCACAAGTACTCCTTTTCTTTTTGCGAATACAGACTAACACGGCTGCTACTCTGAAACCTGTACTAATTTTAAAATCTCATGACTTTTAAAACTTGATTTTGGCAATATTGTGCACACATATGATAAAAGCAGGTTAGCTAGGTCCTGTTTGTATGGGTTGCCAATTCTTTCCCACTGAATATAATAGTATTGGAGATCATACTTAACCTTCTTGCTCCAAGAAAGAGATCTTGGCGTCATTGTGGATAGTTCTCTGAAAACATCCACTATATGTGCAGTGGCAGTCAAAAAAGTGAACAGAATGCTGGGAATAATTAAGAAAGGGATAGATAATAGGACAGAAAATATCAGTATATTGCCTCAATATAAATCCGTGGTACTCCCACTTCTTGAATACTATGTGCAGATATGGTTGCCCCATCTTGAAAAAGATATATTGGAATTGGAAAAGATTCAGAAAAGGGCAACAAAAATTATTAGGGGGTATGGAACGGCTTTAGTATGAGGAGAGATTAATAAGACTGGGACTTTTCAGCTTGGAAAAGAGATGGCTAAGGGGAGATATGATTGAGGTCTATAAAATCATGACTGATGTAGAGAAAGTAGATAAGGAAGTTTTATTTACTACTTCTCATAACACAAGAACTAGGAGTCACCAAATGAAATTAATAGGCAGCAGGTTTAAAACAAATAAAAGGAAATATTTCTTCACACAATGCACAGAGGATGTTGTGAAGGCCATGACCATAACAGGGTTCAAAAAAGTATTGGATAAATTCACGGAGGATAGGTCCATCAATGGCTATTAGCCAGAATGAGCTGGAATGGTATCCCTAGCCTCTGTTTGCCAGAAGCTGGGAGTGGGCAACAGGGGATGGATCACTTGATGATTACCTGTTCTGTTCATTCCCTTTGGGGCACCTGGCACTGGCCACTGTTGGAAAACAGGATACTGAGCTAGAGGACCCAGTAGGGCTGCTCTTATGATGAGCCAGGACCCACAGAGGTTGAAGAGTTCACATTACTAACATTTTAAAATGGAAACTTCACCACTTTTACATTTAATAAAGAACTATTACCCAATTATATATAGACAAGAGTGCCATTAAAAATTCAATATTTGCCAACACCTTCTAAACAGAGGGGATCTAAGGCCATGTCTAAACTAGTGAGCGTACAGCGCGCAGCTGTATTGCTGTAAGATTGCTTATGTAGCTGCTCTATGCCAATGGGAGAGAGCTTAATCACCTCCATGAGCAGCAGTAGCTAAGTCAGCTGGAGAAACTCTCCCACTGATATAGCGCTGTCTAAACTGGCGCTTCTGTCGATGTAACTTATGTCACTTGGGGGGTGTTTTTTCATACCCCTGAGTGCCGTGGTAATGTAGACTAGCCCTAAGACACTACAGCTGTTTTCCTGTTTTAAAGATAAAGACATAACAATGGTATCTCAGATACCCCTGTTTGGAGATGATAGGTAAATACTGACTTTCATAATGGTGACCACTCTCTCTTGTTCTGAAAATAAAGCATGTGCTTTAGTTGTATAGGACCAGATTCAAGCATAAGAAAATGGACATCAGATAATGTATCACTTTGATGTATTGAAAAACATCAATTCTGTTGTTACAAAAGTGACTCAGATAATAATGATGAATAACCATTCATAACAGGGGGCTGTCTTACAGACAGATGAATTCTTCCATCTACTGCAATGGGCTTTTTTGGCTGAGCCAGCTTTGTTGAATTTGACTCATTGTTTTGAAATTTATTATTACAAACAAATATTAGATCTAATGAGGGTCACAAATATTTGGACAGTTCAGATGGGGTCTTCAGAAGCCTATGATCGTTATGCTAAGTAGTAGATACAGGTTGTATCTATTTTACATGATAAACAGTTTTGTCTGGAAATGAAAGGACCATATCAGAAGACTTCTCCATTATGCATTTAGCCCATAATTTCCCTCTGTGATAAAAATGCTTTTACTTATAAACTTGAAGAAACAATTCGGGGCAGTCTGACAACTTCGGGAAATCATTGACAAAGATGGTGGCAAATCACTTTCCACTTTGTCTGGGCTACTAATACTAACCTCTGGGAGTATGCTCCCAAATCCCTTCTTTATCCTTATACTAATGTTAGTGGGGCACTTTTTTCCTGATGACTGAAAGCCAACAACTATGATATTTATCTTCCCTGGGGCTGGGTTGTATCGTCTTACTTAGTGATGTATTTCTGGTGTGGGTGTGAATTCATTGTCCTCTGTGGGTGATGTCAGCATTCCAGTATTCTACACATGTTGTCTTGCTATGCAGAACTTAGCAACGTGTTCATCTGATTCCAATTGGCAGTTCAGAGCATTTAGCAAGAGAGGAAGATAACTGTGTGTGTATTTTAAAATTGTCACATTCAAACTAATTACTGTTTGAAAACTATTGACAACTAAAACAATAGTTTGTAAAGTGTGATCTTTTGCCAAATCTAATAGATTTCCCTAGCTGAATGTACAGAATGGGAGTCTGTGTATTGTGTTTAGATAAAGTATTTATGTAGCTCTATTAGGTGAGATAAATCAATATCAACACAACTTCAAAATGTAATAATGTCATAAGAAAGGTATTGACTGCAAAGACTCTGATCATAATGGGAGACTCTGTACTAGGATGTTTATAACACAATGTTAAATTTTGTGGGTGAAACACTGGCTCCATTGAAATTTACAGGATTTTTGCTATTGACTTCAACGGGGTCAGGATTTCACCCTGTGTGTTGAAGTCATTAGTAAAATCAGACTTTCATATTGAATAATAATTAAGCATCCCAGTGCTTAGTGTACTGGTTTTCATACTTTTTACCAGGTCTGTTTCTGGGCTATGTAGTAGCCCTTAGTTTCCCACATTTTATTATTATAATGCAGTCTCAGCATTCAGAAGGGTTTCCATCATTCTTGATCTCCCGCTATGCTGGGGCCAGTTTGGCACCCTGTGCAATTGAGAGCAGCGTCAGTGCTCTAAGGTGCACCAGCTTGTAACAACTCCCGGGGATACCCAGAGTTCTGAGCATTCCTCCTTGACCCCTATGCAGGGGGAAGTAAGAGAGAGTGATTAAAAAAAGAACACCACCTTTACACCATGCAGTCATTCCTGCACACTTGGAGAATCCCAAAAGGAAAAATTATGATAGCTTTGAGTACCTAGTGGGACAGAGGATTTGGTCCTTAATGTTCATTTAGTGCTATAATGGACATTTAGTGATATTTACTCCTCCCTTTTCTTAATTCTTCATTCAGTTCCTATTTTACATCTAGTATTCTCTGTATTGATTTTATGTGGTAGGACTAAAGTTGTACTGGAATTAATAGCTTTCTTTTACATATTTTTATTGGTCCATACAAATGGCAACAACTGGAAAGTGAGGAAAAGAGGGATTAGATGTTCAGACGTGAAAGCTGAGTTGGGGCGATATAAACTGTCAAAATCTAAAGTTCCTATGGTTGAGAGAGGCCTGGAAACAATTTTAGAAGGATTTGAAATAAATGACCAATGTAAGTGAAAGGTTTACAAAGTGGCAGTTGTATACTTAGTTTCCCAAGTTTATAGAAGTAATTAAGCAAAGAAAGTTAAATCTATGTAACGCTATATCTACTAGTATGTGCCATGTTTTCCACAGTATAATTTTTATAATGTGCAAAAATATTTAGTTCTTTTACAGTGAATACACTTCTAAACACTACTACATTTGGCTAAGCATTGCTAGTTCAGGAGAAAAACCAAACCAGCAGGCTTTTGATTTTAAGTATCTCAAGTGGACTTGAACAAATGACTAATTAAAAGTACAGCTAATAGTAACAGTCTTTGTTGTATACCCTGTAACATAAACATGGCAGGGAGTAAAGCCATTCCCTATTACAAATAATGCTGTAGTATAAAATCATCGTTCCAATCTTATATCAAAATTATTATTTACAGTTTCTAATATGACTGGGGCCATATCCTGCACTCTGTGCACACCTCAAATTCCTGATGGTTGCACCTGCTACATGTTTTAAACCCTCAATCTGTCGCTGTAGGTAATTAGTAACCTAAATCCTGATCCTGGATCCCTTGAAGAATTTGTCAGTGAGAATGAACAGGATCACTAGAGCCCTGCAAATCTGCAGATATCCACTTTATATGTGCAGAAATCTGCATCCGCGGATGCAGCTATCCGCAGACCAGGTTTGTGGATCGTGGATAGATGTGGGTCTAAATTTTATATCTAGAGCCCTGCAAATCTGCGGTTATTCACTTTACATCCACGGACCATGTTTACAGATCTGCTGCAGATACAAATTTTTCATCCGCACAGGGCTCTAAGGATCAGGACTTAGGTTAATGATTGCCTACATTGACTTGTGGGGACAGGGCAGGGGTTGTGGAGGAGAGGTTAAAAGATATAGGATAAAATTTTCAGTAGTAATGTAGGCACTCAGTCTCCTAAGTCCCATTGATTTTTCAGTTAAGTGCTTTCAGAAATTTTACCCATAATAGAAATTTATTCAAAACATCTTTGCAAAATGGAAACTGGTTTCCTGTTAAAAGGCTATGCTCGAGGTTGGGATAATATTTACAATGAACTTGGGAAGGATGGCAGATTTTGAAAAGCAGAAAGTGGAATTAGGCACGTCTTCCTTATGCTAAGTAAGTCATCTACTCTGATTTATTGATTTATCTGACAAATTGCTCATTTATGAGGACAAAATGGATTGAATGTTGGTTGAAGGGCCAAAATGGAAAATATAATTGAAGCTGGGGACTGGTAGGAAATGAAGGTGATTAATGGGTGGAGGATATAGAGATGGGGTTTCAGTGTGCTTAAGATTTAAAAAAATCAACAGAAAAACTTTACAACTAACAAGATATGTCCTATCATCACCCTGATCACTTTCCTTCTATGTTGTATCCTTTGCCTTTTAAGTTTGTCCTCTTCTGTATTTAGAAAATGTCTAGCACACTTTGGGCAATACTACAATTGAGCTTGTCTATGCAAAGAAAAAGTCCTCAGTACCTAGTGTGCACTAGCTACTTCACATAACTCCTAAGGGCATGTCTACACTTGCCATTTAAAGCAGAAAAAGTCCCTTTTTTGTGCAAAAACCATGGGAGTGTCCACACTTGCCAATGACTTTTTGCAGAGAAGTTTCATTGCAAAAAGAAAACCACCTCCATGAGAGGCGTACAGCTCCTCCTGGTGATGCTTTTGCATGAAAGACACATTCTTCCTGTTTATAGAGCTTTTAGCTTCCTGAGGATATCCCATAATGCCTAGGTGACCACTCTGGCCAGCAGCTCTGCTGCTCTGATGCCAGGTAAACAAACATCCACCCCTCCCACTGTAAAGCCCTGGGAACTTTGAAACTCCCCTTCCTGTTTTCTTGGCAAATGCTCACTTATCTGACCAGGTGAGAGTGGCTGCTTCATGGAGCAAACTATCCCCTGCTTGGAGCATTGCTGAGCTATTGGAGCTGATCAGCGTTTGGGAAGAGGAGGCTGTGCAGGGACCCAGGATGCCCCGCGATCACCCCCCGCCCCTTCCCACAAGACCCATAGTCAAAATAGAGAGAGCTGCATGTGGGATAGGTACCCTAGAGTGCTACTTTCATCCATGATATAAGTGCTGCTAATGTAAACGCTCTCTGACACCTGAGAAATTAAATGAGTACAAAACCAACCCTTTACTTTCACCAGTTCCCTATCACCGGTGAAACTTAGAGCGCAAAACTCTGCAACTCTGTAGACATACCCTAAGAGTGCCCTTTGTATGTATCAGCTTAATGCACCTTGGAAATGTGCTAAGCTAAACCATCTGAGGGTACTTTCAGTGTTCGGAAGAGTGTTCATTTGGGGCATTAGTATGGAGTAGCTAGTTTGCTTTAAATTCACACCATAGCTCACTGTGCACTAACATCTCCATGTAGACAAACTCTTTATAACAAATTAAGTAAAGTGTGCATGTGCATGCATATAGATTCATAGATATTAAGGTCAGAAGGGACCATTCTGATCATCTAATCCGACCTCCTGCACAACGCAGGCCACAGAATCTCACCCATCCACCCACTCCTACGAAAAACCTCACCTATGTCTGAGCTATTGAAGTCCTCAAATTGTGGTTTAAAGACTTCAAGGGGCAGAGAATCCTCCCTCAAGTGACCTGTGCCCCATGCTACAGAGGAAGGCGAAAAACCTCCAGGGCCTCTTCCAATCTGCCCTGGAAGAAAATTCCTTCCCGACGGCAAATATGGCGATCAGCTAAACCCTGAGCATATGGGCAAGATTCACCAGCCAGATACTACAGAAAATTCTTTCCTGGGTAACTCAGACCCATCCATCTAATATCCCATCTCAGGAGATTAGTCCTATTTACCCTGAATATTTAAAGATCAATTACTTACCAAAATCACATTATCCCATCATACCATCTCCTCCATAAACTTATCGAGTAGAATCTTAAAGCCAGATAGATCTTTTGCCCCCATTGTTTCCCTTGGAAGGCTATTCCAAAACTTCACTCCTCTGAGGGTTAGAAACCTTCGTCTAATTTCAAGACTAAACTTCCTGGTGGCCAGTTTATACCCATTTGTTCTTGTGTCCACATTGGTGTGCTGAGCTGAAATAATTCCTCTCCCTCTCCTGTATTTATCCCTCTGATATATTTATAGAGAGCAATCATATCTCCCCTCAACCTTCTTTTAGTTAGGCTAACCAAGCCAAGCTCCTTGAGTCTCCTTTCATAAAACAGGTTTTCCATTCCTCATCCTAGTAGCCCTTCTCTGTACCTGTTCCAGTTTGAATTCATCCTTCTTAAACATGGGAGACCAGAACTGCGCACAGTATTGCAGGTGAGGTCTCCCCAGTGCCTTGTATAATGGTACTAAAACCTCCTTATCCCTACTGGAAATACCTCTCCTGATGCATCCCAAAACTGCATTAGCTTTTTTCACAGCCATATCACATTGGTGGCTCATAGTCATCCTATGATCAACCAATACTCCAAGGTCCTTCTCCTCTTCCGTTACTTCTAATTGATGCGTCCCCAGCTTATAACTAAAATTCTTGTTATTAATCCCTAAATGCATAACCTTACGCTTCTCACTATTAAATGTCATCCTATTACTATTACTCCAGTTTACAAGGTCATCCAGATCCTCCTGTATAATATCCCGATCCTTCTCTGAATTGGCAATACCTCCCAGCTTTGTATCATCTGCAAACTTTATTAGCACACTCCCACTTTTTGTTCCAAGGTCAGTAATAAAATGATTAAATAAGATTGGTCCCAAAACTGATCCCTGAGGAACTCCACTGGTAACCTCCCTCCAGCCTGACAGTTCACCTTTCAGTAGGACCCGTTGTAGTCTCCCCTTTAACCAATTCCTTATCCACCTTTTGATGTTCATATTGATCCCCATCTTTTCCAATTTAACTAATAATTCCCCATGTGGCATGGTATCAAACGCCTTACTGAAATCTAGGTAAATTAGATCTACTGCATTTCCTTAATCTAAAAAATCTGTTACTTTCTCAAAGAAGGAGATCAGGTTGGTTTGGCACGATCTACCTTTTGTAAAACCATGTTGTATTTTGTCCCATTTACCATTGACTTCAATGTCCTTAACTAATTTCTCCTTCAAAATTTTTTCCAGGACCTTGCATACTACAGATGTCAAACTAGCTGGCCTGTAGTTACCCGGATCACTTTTTTTTCCTTTCTTAAAAATAGGAACTATATTAGCAATTCTCCAATCGTTCAGTACAACTCCTGAGTTTACATATTCATTAAAAATTCTTGCTAATGGGCTTGCAATTTCAGGTGCCAATTCCTTTAATATGCTTGGATGAAGATTATCTGGGCCCCCCGATTTAGTCCCATTAAGCTGTTTCAGTTTCGCTTCTACCTCAGATATGGTAATATCTACCTCCATATCCTCATTAGCTTTTGTCATGCTACCATTTTCCCTAAGATCCTCTTTAGCCTTATTAAAGACTGAGGCAAAGTATTTGTTTAGATATTGGGCCATGCCTAGATTATCTTTAACCTCCACTCTATCCTCAGTGTTTAGTGGCCCCACTTCTTCTTTCTTAGTTTTCTTCTTATTTATATGACTATAGAACCTTTTACTATTGGTTTTAATTCCCTTTGCAAGGTCCAACTCTACTCGACTTTTAGCCTGTCTTACTTTATCCCTACATGTTCTGACCTCAATAAGGTAGCTGTCCTTGCTGATCCCTCCCATCTTCCACTTCCTGTATGCTTTCTGCTTCTTCTTAATTACTTCTCTGAGATGCTTGCTCATCCAGCTTGGTCTACAATTCCTTCCTATGAATTTTTTCCCCTTTCTTGGGATACAGGCTTCCGATAGCTTCTGCAGCTTTGATTTAAAGTAATCCCAGGCCTCCTCTACCTTTAGATCCATAAATTCTTCGGTCCAATCCACTTCCCTAACTAATTTCCTTAATTTTTGAAAGTCAGCCCTTTTGAAATCAAAACTCTAGTTGCAGATTTATTTTTGTTAATCCTTTCGTTCAGTTTGAACTGAATTAGCTCATGATCACTTGAACCAAGATTATCCCCTACAACCATTTCTTCTATGAGGTCCTCGCTACTCACCAAAATTAAATCTTAAATGGCATCCCCTTTAGTCAGTTCAGCAACTACTTGATGAAGGAATCCATCAGCTATCGCATCTAGGAAAATCTGAGCCCTATTACTAGCACTGGTCCTCCAGTCTATATCTGGGAAGTTAGTCTCCCATGATCACGCAGTTTCCATTAGTATTTACTTTATTAAAAACATTAAAAAGGGCTCTATCCATATCCAAATTAGATCCTGGAGGTCTATAGCACACCCCAAGCACTATTGTAGGAGAGGCTTTACTAGTTATCTTCCCCAATGTAATTTTTGCCCAGACAGACTCTGTCTTATCTATTGCATCGCTACTTATTTCTTTACATTCTACCTCATCATTGATATACAATGCTACTCCACCACCTTTACCTTTATTTCTGTCTTTCCTAAACAGCACATACCCTTCAATACCTGTAGTCCAGTCATGACTACTATTCCACCATGTTTCTGTTATCCCTATAATATCTGGTTTCACTTCCTGCACCTAGTTCTTCCATTTTGTTACCTAGGCTCCTCGCATTGGTGTACAAACATCTTAATTTTTGCTGTTTGGCCTCGCTCACATTTTGTACCCTATTAGGCACAGTCATTCTACAGCCAGTATAACCTATTAGACTGGTATCCACACTGCCCTTGCTCCTTATATACATTCTCCTACCCACGGCTGTATCCTTTCTTACTTCATCTTCTTCCCTCTCAATGCTAAAATCTGGCGTGGAGATTACCTGGACATCTCCCAACCATCTCTCCCAAATTCCTAGTTTAAAGCTCTCTTTATCAGTTGTGCCAGCCTCCATCCTAGAAGTCTATTTCCTTCTCTACTCAGATGAAGTCCATCCCGAGAGAACTGTCCTCTGTCCATGAATGCCTCCCAGTGGCCATACATCCCAAAGCCCTCCTTATAGCACCACTGCCTAAGCCATCTGTTGACAGTCATAATCTTGTCACACCTTTGTTGCCCTTCTCTAGGAACAGGAAGGATCCCACTAAAGATCACCTGAGCCTCGATTTCCTTAAGCGTCTTCCTCAGCCTAGCATAGTCTCCCTTAATACTTTCCAGCGAGAATCTAGCCGTATCATTTGTTCCCACATGAAGGATAATTAGGGGATTCTTTCCTGCTCCCTTTAGGATCCTTTTCAACCTCAGGTCTACATCCCGTATCTTAGCACCTGGAAGACAGCACGCCCTTCTATTCTCTGGATCAGCTCTAGTTACAGTCCTGTCTATTCTTCTCAGTAAAGAGTCCCCTATCACATAAACCTGACTTTTCCTGGTGCCAGTGCTATTCTCCAGTCTCTCCCCTGTTCCCTCTGGCTGCAAGTTCTTTCCATTCCTATTTTCACTTATAATCCTCTTCAACCCATCCTGTATCCTCCTGGGGCTCATATTTGGTGTAGTCTCCCTTGACTCTTCCCCTTTTCCTATAGGACTAGCCTCTCTTCTCTTCTTCCTTGCTCTTCCACCTTCAGCGACTACCTGCTGAGCCCCTTCTTCATTTTCCAACTCTGCAAACCTGTTCCTAAGCTCTATTTCTCCTTCACTAGCCTGTCTTTTTCTCTGCCTGGTTCTTTTAGTCACATGCTTCCAATGACAACTTTCCTCACCCAGTCTCCCCTCAAAATTCCCCAGCCCTGTTTCCATCTGTAAGTCTGAGCTTTTCCCTTCAGATACCTCATGTCTTTGCTCCACCTGTATGTGTAAGGTATACATATTCAACAGCGAGTAACTGAGCTAAGTGCTTGGAAGATGCTCAGGATAAGGGGACAGGAATTGTCCACAGTAGCTGGCTGTGGTGCCTCTCCAAGGAGGCACTTCACCCAATGGCTAGAGTAGACCGTTGATCCCTTCAAGTGTGCCCTCCCCATATGGATGGGAGTAAAATAGGTTATATGTGCAGTTTTCCTGGCCTGTCCATTGCCTCTCCCCTCCATGGCCCCTGTCTGCAGCACAGGAGTTGCTTCCAGAGTTGTGCCTTGCACAGTGTGAACCCCAAGAATCTTATTCCCCTCCTTGCACAGCAGACCTGCTCTTGTTCTCCTGCCAAGGTCTGTCTCTGCAGAGGCAGAAGTTGGTCCTAGGAGACCATTACATTTGATAGACTTGTAGGAAGTCTGAGAAGACAGTGGTCAGTACTTCTCATTATTATTAGTAGAGCCCTGGATGGATACAAAATGTATACCGGTGGATGCGGATATCCATGGATATAAAGCGGATATCTGTGGAGTTGCAGGGATCTACCAGGAACCGCAGCGGCGAAAGCAATGGCATGTCAGGCTGCTGCTCACAGGAACCAGCGCCCAGCTCAAGCAGCTCCTCTGGCGTGCCTATACTGCCCCCGGCCCTACCAACTGGGGTGGGCACCAAGCTCACCGGCAGCTGTCCCTGGTCGCACTAGTGTGTTCAAGCAGCTCACATGGTACCGGACAGGTGTCCCTTTCATGCAGAGATCTGCGTCTCCTGTTCAGGAGTGTGCAAACCTCTAGCACACATTAGTGCGAGAAGCAGAAAAAATTATCTATCTTGATTTAGTAAAGGTTTAACACAATCCTACGTGACATTCTCTAAGCAAAATAGAGAAATGTAGTCTAAATGAAATTAGTATAAGGTGGGTGCATAACTGGTAGAAAGATTATAATTAGAGCAGTTATTAATGGCTCGCTGTCAAACTGAGAAGACGTATCTAGTGCTGTCTTGTAAGGGTCAGTCCTGGGTCTGGTATTAGTCAATTTTTTCATTAATGACTTGGATAATGGAGTGGAGAGTATGGCTATAAAATTTGTGGGTGACACCTGTCTGGGAGGGGTTGCAAGCACTTTAGAGACCAGGATTGGAATTTAAAACAACCTTGACAAGTTGGAGAATTGGTCTGAATTCAATAAGATGAAATTCGGTAAAAAAAGTGGAAAGTACTTCACTTAAGAAGGAAAAATCAAAGGCACAGCTACAAAATGGGGATTAACTGGCTAGGTGCTAATACTGCTGAATCACAAATTGAATGTGAGTCAATACAATGCAGTTGCAAAAACGTTTAATCTCATTTTGGGCTGTATTAGCAAGAGTGATGTTTATAAGATATGGAGGTAATTGTCCCGCTCTTGGTTGGCACTGGTGACGCCTGAGCTGGAGTACTGGGTCCAAATCTGGGCACCACACTACACACACAAATTGGAGAGGTCCAACAGAAAGAAACAAAAATGATAAAAGGTTTAGAAGACCTGACCTAAGAGGAAAGTATAAAAAACTGTTTAGACTTGAGAAACGAAGAATGAGGGGGACCTCATAAGTTTTCGTATATATTAAGAGCTGTTATAAAGAGGACAGTGATGAGTTGTTCTCCATGTTCACTAAAGTTAAGGACAAGAAGCAATAGACATAATCTGCAGAAGGGAGATTTAGGTTAGATATTAGTAAAATCTTAAGGGTAGTTACGCTTTGGAATAAGCTTCCAAGAGAGATTGTGGAATCTCCATCCTGACAGCTGTGGTCTAGGTATACTTGATTCTGCCTCAGTGCAGGGGGTCAGACTTGATGACTTGTTAAGGTCCCTTCCAGCTCTACATTTCCATAATTCTATGGTATATAATCTATATACGTGCAATGTAATTTATGTAAATATATTACAAGATGTGTATTTAGCATATAGTTGAGCTTGTGGTTTCCCCTGTATCCAGGTTGCCTAACACTTTCCATTATAAAAGATTATTGTAAAGAAGTGCCTTTTGATAAGCTCTGACATATTATGTAATTTTTATGCACCATGAATGCACATTTAATGCAAAGGAGATAAACTTTATAAGTACCAGCATGCTGTGTGTATGTGTGTAATAGGTTGTGTTTGGTAGCACCGTCTGTTATTGAGGTTGCTCAACACTTCCTATTATAAGACCCTATTTTTAGTTGCTTATAACTTCGCTTTAATCTCTGTCTAGGTTGCCCATCTGTAAAATGCGAGTAATAGTATTCCATCACCTCACAGGGATGTTATGGAGATACATTAATTAATGTTGTGAACAACTCAAAAGCTATAGTTTTGAGCATTCTAGAAAAACTGGTGAGGAAATAAATGATTCTGTCTTCAAAACAGAGTTTGCAGTGTGCAGTAAATAAGGCATTGGACCTCACATTGAACAAGGGGGAGAAAATCAAATAATGAACAGCTGCTCATTCAGTGAGCACTGTCTATCTTGTGCACTGAATGAGCCAGGGGTCCTAAGGAAATGAGAGTTTGTGATGAAAAAAATGTCTCATAATGCATACAGACAAGGGCGATGAAATATGGTTGCACGGGCTACTTTAATTCTGGCATTTCCTAACTTCTGGGTGCTTGACTTTGCAACTGTAATGTTCTTTTCATGTAGTTTTCTTATGTAATATATATGTGTATCTCACTAACACAGTGCAGAACGTATACTGTATACTTTACTGTATATTTTACATAAGGGACTTGATCCAATGTCTCCTGAATTCACTGAGTATCCTTTAGGTCTTTTACATGTCAAGTCTCACTCATTGTGAGGTGAGACTCGCTCATTAGCATGCTATTTCACTCTCACACACATTCCTAAGCTTATCTCACTCACTTTGAGTAAATATATAAAGATTTAAACTATTTTTACTCAGGCACTGCTAGAGACAACAATACATCCGGGACCTCAGGTATGAGTCGTGGATTAAAAACCTGGACTATTGGGTGTCGCCCAGGACCAAAGATGAGAGTCCTTCTCTTAAGCAATGACCTAATACACCACCTGGAAAGTCTTACTCTTTGGCCTTGAATCTCACTTTAGGTCTGTGAATCTCACTTTTAAGGACAGCCAAGTAGATGAATCCTAGTGACTCATTAACAAATGAAGGAGAAGAAAGGATGGTGATGCTTACGTTCATGTTAAAAATGGGCAAAATATCTTATGATGAGAATAAAATTGTGTAATGACAGTTCTATTTTCAGCATGTTGTGACAAGATATGGTTGCGTAGTATCTTTTGTTTTACATGTCAGCTGGAGTAGCTCCTTTGTCTCCAATTTGATGTACTTCAAATTATGCCTGCAAAGATTTAGAGACTATAAAACCAGAAATTACCATTGTGATCATCTCGTCTCAGCTCAAGCAACTGGACCATTATTTTTAATTTGGTCAGAATTTGTTCAAGAACCAAAGGAATTCTTTCTTCCCCAATGCCACAAAAACGTCCACTTAGATTTTGCTTCCATTGTGAAATGTTAGTTTGAATTTCATGGCTAGCCTTGAAGCAAATATGTATATTTCACTATTACTGATCGACAGAAAAAATTACTTATCTCATCAGAATGAAATATTGACCTACCGAGTAAGATTTTATATTCCTCTCCAAAGCTGGGAGACAGAATAGCTAAATCTGTTGATTAGATTTCCTAACTCAGTGGGTATTTATTGAATATATAGCATCTCATGTTGTATATTGTATTTATTTTAACACATGTTGATTAGGACTGTTTAGACAAATGTTTAGCAACTTGTCATTCAATCAGGATAAATCTAGGCATGACATACATGAGGAGGAGAGGGGTACGTAGGGAAGAGTTGGGGTTTTGTTGGTACAACCTCTTCAGACCCACAAAAAGGGATCAGAACTTATGGAAAATAAACTGTGTACTGTAAAGAGTCCAGTAAAATCTCTGTATGTTAAATTGATTATACAGGAAAAATTGTGTGAAACTGAGTATACAAAAAGTGCTGTCAAATGCACAAAGAAACAAAACTTGGGAAGATCATCCTTCCCCCCTCCCACACCCCCGGTTCTTTAGGAATCCTAATGTTTTTGCAACAATAATAGGTAAATGTTTTCAGGGTAGAAATGATGCGGCGGGTTTTTGTTTTGTTTTGGATTTTTTATAGGGCTGTCGATTAATTGCAGTTAACTCACACAATTAACTTAAAAAAATTAATCACGATTAATTGCAGTTTTAATCACACTGTTAAAATACCAATTTAAATTTATTAAATATTTTGGATGATTTTCTACATTTTCATATATATTGTATTCTGTGTTGTAATTGAAATCAAAATGTATATTATTTTTATTACAAATATTTGCACTGTAAAAATTGTATTTTTCAATTCACCCCATGCAAGTACTGTAGTGCAGTCTCTTTATCGTAAAAGTGTAACTTACAAATGTAGATTTTTTTTTGTTACATAACTGCACTCAAAAACAAAACATGTAAAACTTCAGAGTCTACAAGTCCATCCAGTCCTACTTCTTGTTCAGCCAATCGCTAAGACAAACAAGTTTGTTTCAATTTACTGGAGATAATGCTGCCCTCTTCTTATTTACAATGTCACCAGAAAGTGAGAAGCATGTTCCCTGGAAGGTGGTTGAAGCATGAAATGACATATGAATCTTTAGTGCATCTGGCACATAAATACCTTGCCACGCCGCTACAACAGTGCCATGAGAACGCTTGTTCTCACTTTCAGGGGACATTGTAAACAACAAGTGGGCAGCATTATCTCCTGCAAATGTAAACAACCTTGTTTGTCTGAGCAACTGGCTGAACAAGAAGTAGGAGTGAGTGGACTTGCAGGCTCTAAATTTTACACGGTTTTATTTTTGAATGCAGTTTTTTTGATGCATAATTCTACATTTGTAAGTTCAACTTTCATGATAAAGAGATTGCTCTACAGTACTTGTATTAGGTGAATTGAAAAATACTATTTCTTTTGGTTTTTTACAGTGCAAATACTTGTAATAAAAAATAACTGTAAAGTGACCACAGTACACTTTGTATTCTGTATTGTAATTTAAATCAATATATTTTGAAAACATAGAAAACATCCAAAAATATTTAAATAAATGGTATTCTGTTATTGTTTAACAGTGCGATTAATCACGATTACTTTTTTAAATTGCTTTACAGCCCTAGTTTTTTGCATAGATTAATTGATTCCGTGAAAACAATGATGACATTTCAAAGATCAGGACTGTCCAAGAAGTGAATTTTTAAGGAAAGGGGCTTGTGTTGTTTTTCTTACCAATGAAAGAGAAGGGTATGTTTGTTTAAACTGTGCATATGATGCTTCATGTTTTTCCACTTGATTTCCTGTAGGGTGACTTCACGTGGAACAGCATGTCCGGGCGCAGTGTTCGGCTGAAGTCAGTTCCCGTTCAAAGCCTTTCAGAGTTGGAGCGTGCCCGACTACAGGAAGTGGCCTTTTATCAGTTGCAGCAGGACTGTGACCTAGGTTGTCAGATTACTATTCCCAAAGGTAAGGTTCCATCAACCATTTCTATTTAGAATGGTGAAAGTTTAAACGTCTGTTTGGTAAACCACAAACTACATGTCACAGTAACATGGGAAGAAAAATATAGTATGTTGGTCACTGCTTGGCATGATCATATATTACATTTTTCCTTGATCATCATAACCTTGTTGTAAATTATCAAGATTTTCAAAGTAACTACTGATTTTGAGTTTATGGATATCCAACTGAGAGACCTTAAAAGATCCTGGTTTTCAGAATCATAGGACTGGAAGGGACCTTGAGGGGTCATCTAGTCCAGTCCCGTGCACTCATGGCAGTACTAGACCATCTAGAGTCTGACCATCCCTGACAACTGTTTGTGTAACCTGCTCTTAAAAATCTCCAACAATGGAGATTCCACAATCTCTTTAGGAAATTTATTCCAGTGCTTAACTGCCTTGACAGGAAGTTTTTCCTAATTTCCAACCTAAACCTCCCTTGCTGCATTTCAAGCCCATTGCTTCTTGTCCTATCCTCAGAGGTTAGGAAGAACAATTTTTATCCTTCCTCCTTGTAACAACCTTTTATATACTTGAAAACTGTTATGTCCCCTTTCAGTTTTCTCTTTTCCGGACTAAACAAACCCATTTTTTTCAATCTTCCCTTATAGGTCATGTTTTCTAGATCTTTAATCATTTTTGTTGCTCTTCTCTGGACTTTCTCCAATTTGTCCACATCTTTCCTGAAATGTGGCACCCAGAACAGGACACAATACTCCAGTTGAGGCCTAATCAGCGCAGAGTAGAGTGGAAGAATTATTTCTCGTGTCTCGCTTACAATACTCCTGCTAATACATCCCAGAATTGTGTTTTCTTTTTTTGCAACCGTGTTACACTGTTGACTCATATTTAGCTTGTGGTCCCCTATGACCCCCAGATCCCTTTCTGCAGTACTCCTTCCTAGGCAGTCATTTCCCATATTGTATGTATGCAGCTGATTGTTCCTTTCTAAGTGGAGTACTTCGCATTTGTCCTTATTGAATTTCATCCTATTTACTTCAGACCATGTCTCCAGTTTGTCCAGATCATTCTGAATTTTAATCTTCTCCTCCAGAGCACTTGCAACCCCTCCCAGCTTGGTATCTTCCGCAAACTTTATAAGCATACTCTCTATTCCGTTATCTAAATCATTGATGAAGATATTGAACAGAACCAGACCCCAGAAGTGATACCTGCAAGACCCCACTCATTATGCCCTTCCAGCATGACTGTGAACCACTGATAACTACTCTCTGGGAACAGTGTTCCAACCAGTTATGCACCCACCAGCTCCATCTAGGTTTTATTTCCCTAGTTTGTTTATCAAGTATCAGGGGGTAGCCGTGTTAGTCTGTATCCACAAAAACAATGAGGAGTCTGGTGGCACCCACCGAGCCCTACTAACCCTTCACCAAACCCCAACCAGCTGCACTTGGATCCCCACCCCACTGAGCCCTACTCCCCCAGTAAACCCCCCCCGCCCAGACACCCCCCCCGCCGAGCTCTGTCCTCCCACACACAGACCTCCTCTCCCCATGACCGCCAGCCACCTTCACCTGGAGCCCCCTGCAAAGTCCCATTACCATTGCACCTAGAACCGCCCCCCCAAAACCCTGTCCATTCAGATCCTCCCACTGAGCTGCCTGCACCCAGGGTGCCCCACACAGAACTCTCTCAACCCATACCTGGATCCTCCCACACTAAGCCCCTCCACACTTGGATCCTGCCGGGCTGAGCCTGGCTGCCCACACTGGTGCACCTGACACAGAGGGGCAGGGCCCTTGGATGTTTCTGGGGCAGCTCCAATCCTTGCACTATGTCAGGGTTGGGTGCAGCCCCACTGCTGAGTCTGTGACCCTCTGGGAGCTGCAGAGTGATCTCCCACCTCTGTGCAGCCAGTTGCCTGTGCTCCCCAGTGCCATGCTGGAGCCTCCACATTTATTTGACAGATAAAATTTACCGAATTTTAAAATATTTTGTGCAGAATTTTAAATGTTTTGGCACAGACTTTTTAATTTTTTGGTGCAGAATGCCCTCGGGGGTAATCCCCATCAGCTCCATTATCCGCTGGCCTGCAGGCTGCAGCACGGGGATGGAGCAAGTAGGCCATGTGGGCAAACACGCAGGTGCTGGTGAGGTGGCGGGAAGCTGGTGGGCGATCGGTGGTTTGGGGGGAGCTGGGTCACCTGGCCTATCAGGGAAGCAGTGTTGCCAAGTGCCTCTTGGCCAGTCTGCCTGCCCTGCTGCAGGGCCTCAGAGCTTGGCTGGGAGGGGTGACAGAGCCAGGCTTTGGCTCCCTGCCCTGGGGAGGGGGAGAGGCCTGCTGGGAGATGCAGACCGCAGGCTGCACCAACCGCTTTGCCACCATGACAGGGAGGAACACTTCCCTCTACCTCAAGAGTGAGGCTGCATGTACTCCCGCTAGCACCCCTCAAGTGCCACCTCACAATACACACACACACCCTTCCAATGCCCACCAAATGCCCCCTCCCAGTACACACACACCTCTCCTGCATCCCCCAAATACCCTTCCCAATACACACTCCTCCAGCACCACCCAAATATCCCCTCCAGCACCTCCCTCCCCCAACTGTACTCTCCCTTCAGCTCTTCCCCTCCTCCCCAACTCTCCTCCCGGCCGACAGTGTCCTTTATTGGGGAACTTGAAACATAGTAACCCTTAGTTGCATGGGGGGTAATGTGCCTATAATAATTTTATTTGACAAAATCAAAATTAATACTTTTTGTAAACTCAAAACAAATTCAAAGCTTAAAGTTGTAGGAAAGTGTTTTAATACTAATATTTCCATCTATTTGATGATTTATATATGTTCTTTCTCAAAGTCTCAGATGTAATTTATTACATCTTTCTTGGAGGTTATTTTTAGGTTATACAGTGGTTTGATTTTATTTTTCATTTAATGCACTAAAAATATAAGCAATAGGCCCTGGGTACATTGCACAGCATTGTATATGTTTGTTGAATAGGGGCACTTGTAGGTTGAAAAATGTTTCTCTGGGGTCTGGACCTTGACTATACCTTGTCCAAGAAATTTGGACTTTGACAAAAAATAATTGACTAAGCCTGCAGTAAATCATCTCTATTCAGCAGTGCACTTAACACGTGGTAAAAATTAAACCTGTCCATAAGTGCTTTGGTGAATAGGGATGGGCTTGAATATGTGATTATCTGTTTTCCTAAACTGGGGCCTTACAGATACCTGAGATGTGAGGGGCAATGAAGGACCTCCATGGTCTGATTGCCACAGTGGGGAGCAATGACCCTCCATGTCCTGTATGCTGAGGGAGAAGGGATGCAATGGGGGGGAGGGGAAGAAAGACAAGCATAAAATCACTTTAAAGTGCATGAGTGTGAAAGGTATCTTGAATGGTCTTAAAGTAACTATCACTGGTGCACAGTAATCAACAATTCATGTGAAAAGGAAAATGCAAAAACAAGAAGCAGCCAATGTGGTGGCTTCATGTGACATTGGTCAAATGTGAAGTTAAAAAAGCCAAACAAACCTGTTGTGCAAATAGAAAAGAGAGAGGGAGCTAACCAAGAATATACAAAGACCGTTCAGGCTCACAGATTAAAGAGTACATCAAGACAGCCACATGATTAAATGATAGTCAAGTGGATTAAGGTGAATAAAAAGGACTTTTACAAATATCAGTGGGAATGGAAACACTTGAGTATGTTATGGTAGATGGTAAATTCCTTGGGGACAGTGACTGTGTAGTCCTTGCACAAAGGGGCTCCAAACTTAAAGGGGAATCTGGGAGCTAAAGCAATAGAGATAACATGTCATAATTAATGGAGAGAAAGCAAGCCCATTAATACATTAAGAAGATGAAATTGATGCTAATTCTAAAAACTATCTATATATTTATAAAGCACCCATCAGTGTGCAATCTGAGCACAAATGACTAAGCTATTGAAATACTTTTTGTAATTTGTCTTTAACAAGATAAGTAAGGAGGAAATATATGGACAATTAGGAACTAATGAAGCTTGCATAAATACAGCTGCTGGAAAATCCTCAGCTGAGAGAATCCTGGAAAAATGGAATACTGTGTGCATACTAGCAAATCCGAATGATGTGCATTCTGAGGCATTATGGAAATTGTTTGTTTAATGTATTGAAACACTCTCTGAATTTTTTTGTGAAAAGTCATGGAGAATTGGGGAGATTCCTACCAGAGGAATGGAAAAAAATTACATGTAGTCACAACGTTCAAAACTGAAGAGAATGTGAGTTAGCTGAATTTTAGTAAAACATTTGAAAGTCACATAAAAATCACATAAAGAATTCCATTTGGCTTGGATGTGTGCATTGTCACATGGATTGAATGCCAGTTGAAGGCCTGTAAATGAAGGCTTATGATATATGGCAATATATTGAGTTGGGGGAAGGGTCGAATTGGAGACTACTAGGTTCAGGCCTTAGGTTTTTTATAGGCATCACTCAGAGCAAGGCATAAACTTGTCATCTTTGGGTCTGATCCAGTGCCCACTGTAGTCAGTGAGAGTCTTTCCATTGACTTCAATGGCATTGGATCCGGCTTTTTTTGGAGAAATGGCCATGTGCAAATGGCATAGTATCAAAAATATTTTATCTTATACTTTTTCCTCTATGCCATTGATTCTCCCCTAAACTAAATCTATGACATCACAAATAGGGAATGTTTTGTTTATAGTCTACAAACAATACTGTGGTATGAAAAATAGTTGATATTTTCACAGAATTGTGTGCAGAGTCAGATGAATAAGTCCCTTTCCTGCCCCAAAATTGCTCAATTATATTTCTTATTGATAATGTGGCTGCATGCCATAATCACATAGGCAACATAACAGCAGAGTAAACAACTTAGTGCAATTAGGCAAGTAGTATTACCATGATTACAATCCGGCTGATTGTAGTCAGTTTTGAAATTTCATGTTACAAAACGAAAGAGGGATCCTGGGAGACAAAAACCACCCTCTCTCTGTATGTATGTGCTGCAAAATGTAAACCGTGTATCATACTTTCCATCACATACAGTGTTCCCTCCAGTATTCTGGAGATGAACTAATACAACTATTGGCTTGTGGTTTGAAAAATCAACAATGGCATACAAATAGGGCCTTGAATTCCACGATTCTGCCAGGCAGAGCGTAAAGCAAGGGGCTTCACAGTAGAAACAAAGCAGTGATCACTAGAGCCAGTTCAAGCAGTTCTGGACAGTCCTGTTGCCATCTTCCTTTACCATTATTATTACCATTAAAGGAATATGAACAGGGCACATCTCTTTTTGCTCCTCTAGTCTCTTTCAACACCACTTTTCCAGTTGCACAAAGGAAGTATCATCTATGATACCTACTGCTACAGCACTACCAAAAGTCCTGAAACTGCTTTGGTAAGGTGTTTCACTTTCTGATTTAAAATATTAGCACTATACAATATCTATAGAGCTCATGGTAAATGAATTAAGAACTTGCTAACTGACAGATCTCAAAAAGTTGTTATCGGGGGGAATCATAGTTGATTCTAGTGAGTGTTTCTAGTGGGGTTCTGCAGGGATCAATAGTTAGTATTTTTATCAAGTAAATCAGTATCTATTTGGAAGTAAATATAAAATCAGTGTTGCTTTGTGAATGACATAAAGATTGAAGGAGATGTAGAGTGATCTGGATCTCTTGATAAGCTGGGTCTTTTCTAATAAAATACGTTTTAATGTAGCCAGGTGCAATATTATGCATCTTGGAACAAGGAACACAGGCCATACCTACAGAATGAGGGACCGTATCCTGGAAAGCTGCAACTCTGAAAAGGCTTAGGAGTCAGAGCAATTCAACATGAGCTCCCAGTGCGATGCTGTAGCAAAAAAAGCTAATGCGATCCTTGGATGTATAAACAGGGGAGTAGTGAGTAGGAGTCGGGAGGTGATTTTACCTCTCTATACAGCATTGGAGACCCCAATACTGCATACTGTTCTATTGTCCTTTAAAAACGATATTGAAAAAATGAAGGTGCAAGAGAGAGCCATGACAATTAATCAGGGGCTGGAGAAAATGTCTTCCTGTGAAAGACTTGGAGAGCTCAGTCTGTTTAGTTTATATAAAGGACGATTGAGAAGTGACACCATTGAGGGGAGATAATATGGTACTATAAAGCACTCTTGAAATCTAGCAGGGAAAGCAAGAACCAATGGCAGGAAGCAGAAGCCAGATAAATTCAAAATTAGAAATAAGGCATACATTTTTAACAGTAACAGTATGGTGATTAATCATTGGAACAAACTATCAAGGGAAGTAGTAGATTCTGCATCTTTTGATGTCAACTGGATGCCTTTCTGGAAGATACTTTTTAGTCAAACACAACTAATTGATCTCAGTACATGAGTGTCTTGGTGAAATTTAATGTCCTGTGTTAACCAAGTGGTCAGACTGGACAATTTAATGGTCTCATCTTATTTTAAATTCTGTGAATCTAGGAGTCTTGATGGCAGCCAGGACTGACTTCTCCCCGTCATCGTCTTCAAATTACTATGCAAACTAGATAGATCTGGAAGTTCTTGCCCTTGAGCGGTTGGGTGGAGTGCCAGAGGGAGGAAATACAGGTTGAGTCCACAATTGAGTGCAGAGGAAGTTTAGGGTAATAGCAGAGGGAAGCTTCCTTTTGAAGAGCAGAGAGGAATTTGCAGCTGCTCAAGGGAGTGCTGCCACATCCAGATCTCCCCAGGGACAGCTTAAGTGGCTATCAGCATCGATCTCTTCAGCAGCATGAAACGGCTTGCACTCCTCCACAACACACAGCACTGGAACATGATCAATAAGCATCACACTAGTATTTCAACCCATCCCTGGTAGGGCAGACCATTGGCTGTGTGACAGTCAGAGCAGAAAGCCTGAGAATTGAATGAGCATGAAGAGCACATGGCTTTGTCACTTGTAAAGGTGGCCCTTCTGTGTGGGGACTTAGCTGTATGAGCAGGCCACTGTGGAGACATTTATACTGCTTTTGTCCATGCTTTACAGTTCTGTTTGGCACATTTCACAAGCTGAAAACTCACTTGAGAATAAAACAACAATGCACACAAAAGCTAATGGCTTTTTGTATATTGGTTTCATTTATGATTAGTTTTGACAGTTTGAGGCAGCCTATGATTATTGCATTGAGACTGAAAAATAAGTTCTCTTTTTATATATGCCTAGAGAGTGGTTGTTGCTTTAAATCTGCAGCTGAACGTGCGAGTAATACCATGTGCTTTCATAGCAGCACAGCTGAAATGACCTTGCTGAAAGTCTAGGACAATGCCTTTGTCCTAGAAATCTGTAAGTTGATAGTAAAATATAAGCAGATAGGCTCATTATTCTTCTGTGCTCTAAATGAATTTAAAGCTTTATATTGTTGTAGGCAATTTTTTCTTCTGATTATTATTATTTATATTGTAGTAGCACATTGGACACCCAATGATGGATGAAGGCCCCATTGTGCTATGCACTGTACAAATAAATTACGAAAAAGATGGTCCCAACACCAAACATTTTACAACCTAAATATAAGAGACAACAGATAGACACAGCCACACAGATGGGAGAGTACAAGAAAACAATACCAACTAGCACAGTAGCCAGTGGCTTTTGTCAACGTTTTTGTAAGCGTCACAGGAAGGGAGAGTTTAAGGTGGGTGGTGGTTTTATGGATGTTTATGGGAGTCCCATTCAGTAGGGAAATACAATCCCTTAAGTAAAATGTTTTTTTTTTTTAAACATATCAGGTTTATTTGAAAAGCACATATAATTAGTTTTGTAATAACTTGTTTGAAATAGATCTATTGTAGAGGAAACTCGTATTCCAGTGAGGTTCGGATTGAGAATGGGAAATGCCCCCTGGACTCTTGTGCATAGTTGTCAGTGAAAAGAGTTATTCACTAAGTGGCTTAGTCTGTAGCTAGGTAAACCCTCAGGTTTCCATAGCAACTAAACACAAGGGCGTGTATGGTCCTGGCATCCCCAGAGCCATTGAGGTAACATCAGCCTGCTATATGGGTATAGGCCTCCTGTTGCCCAAAAGTCATGGGCAGCTGGAGACCTGGCCACTGGGGGAGGTTAGACCTCGGCCCCTGGCATCCTGCCCAAAGCCCCGCCCCTCCCCCTTTTGCCCCCTCCCCCACAAGAGCCCAGAGCCATGTCCCCCCCCGCAGCAGCGGATAGCTGGGCGGCCCCCAGGCGGCGCAACAGCAGCGCCCCCAGCCCCGGGGCGCGGTCCGAGGGCTGGGTGGGCAGTATGGCCCCCGTCAGCCTCCCCGAGTCCCCGCAGCAGGCCGGCCAGCCCCACCCCAGCCAGCCTGGGCCAGGGCAGAGCACTGGGAACTGCAGGAGGGAGCCTGGGGGTGGAGCATGAGTGGGGCCGTGCCAGGCTGCTTGGGGAGGCACAGCCCCCCTCAGCCTATCATATCTGCCACTCATGACAAAAGTCATCCATACGCAGCTGATGAACCTTGGAGGTCAGAGAAGAGAAGGCCCCAAAGCATATGGAACTAGGGTGACCAGATGTCCCATTTTAAAGGAACAGTCCCATATTTAAGCCCTCCTGCAGGTATCCCGACTTTTTCTTAAAAACAGGCAAATTGTCCCGTATATTCTGCCTCACCCACGTAAGTACCGGCAGGTCCTGCTGCTGGCCGGATCCCTGCTCGCCAGCCGCCCGCCCATCATTGGGGAGTGTGCTGACAATAGGGGAGGGTGTGCAAGACTGGTCAGCAGGGCCCTGCCCTCCGTTCTGTTTCTGGCTGGCGCTGGCTGCGAGTTGGTTACGTGTCACTCCTCCATATACCCCCCCACGGGGGGGCATCCCACTCCCACAGCTGTGCGGAGAACCAGCCCCTGATCGGAGCAATCAGCTCATCAGCAGCCTGGCCGGCAGGCTCCTTCCTTTCCTCACTGCCTCTGGCTGGGCTAGCGCCCCAGGAAAGCCCAAGACCCTCTGGCCGGGGGCTGCTGACCAGGAGGAGCTGAGACCTGCATGTGCCAAAGTCCCGCACAGCACTGGCACAGGGAAGCCTCTCCGCCCCTCAGCTAAACTCTGGAATGGCAGGGCCGAAGTGATTCCCAACCTGTACAAGCCCTGAACCTGCAGGCTCCACAGTAGCCCCCAGGGCAGGGGCTTAGCACCCTCTTCACTTGCCCTCTCTCCTGCCCTGGGTCCTGCCCCCAGGGAGCATGGGGCTGCTCTGGCCCCTGGACATCCCCTCCCTGTTGAGCCACCTCTCTGGCCAGGCTCTGAGGCTGCTGAAGCTCCACAGTCAGGTGTCCTGGTGCACAATGCATCCTTAGGGCTTTAACCCTTTCCTGTCCACGCTGTAGCAGTGGGATGGAAGGTGGCTGGGTTATGTTGGTGGCCAGCAGTAGCCTGGACATGTTAGCGGCCTTTCGACACTGTGCGGGCAGGAAAGGACAAGCTGCTTCCAGCCACAAGGGGGTGGGGTGGGGAGGGGAGGGGAGGGGAGTAGAGAAGAAGAGAGGAACTCTGCAAAGACACAGGCCAGGTCTTTCCTCGCCCCTTCTCCCCCCGCTGTGGGAAACAGGTCCCGTCCCTTCCCTCCCACATAGTGCCAAAAGGCTGCTGCTGGCCGCATTCTGGTGTGAACCCTGGCAGATATCTGGGGAGGAGGGGCATGTGACCCTGCATGGGTCCCCCCTCCTACATGTTGCCTTGAGAAGACATGGCTCCAGGTACCAGGAGAGGTGGGTCTGTCCCGGGGCCCAGCCAGGCATGGAGGGCAGAGAGCGCTGGGCAGTGAAGCTTGGCTCGATCAGTCACCTCCCCCCTCGTGTGAGAGAGGTGTACGGGAGTGTGTGTGTGTCACCTTTCCCCGTGTGTGTGTGGGAGGGTAGGGGTGTGTGTGTCACCCCTCCCTGTGTGAACCCTAAAACCTTAAAGATAAGAAGGTAAATAAAAAGAATCCAACTACGCAGTATTTCTTTTTAACGGGCTCAGTCAACTTCATGTTAGTTTGAACGTTTGTACTGCATAGTTCTGTTTGATTGCCGTTGAACTCACTTGAATATGAGTAATTTTACCAGGTGTCCTGTATTCAGCATAGAGAAATATGGTCACCCTATATGGAATCAATTTGCAGCTGTCTAAGCAAAACCCCTAGAAGATTTTTAAGGTAATGAAGATTTCCAGGGGTAGTGGGTAAGAAGGATCATGGAGTCTAGGATAGGGGAAAGAGTCCCCGATAGGAGTTTGAGGGAAGTGAATGGATAAACCAACTACTGACCCCTGATTTCTTCTGATTGTTTGGAAATGTACATTTACCTTGAACAGTCCAAAATTTGGATCAGCTACAGAAATGTAGTTTTTGGGTGGCATAGTTTTCATTAAGCTTGTGTCAGTGTTTTCATTAAACACCTTCTTTTAAATGCAGAGGCATTTATAAAATGCATTCTGGCACAAAACACCTGGAACATAGGATGTCTACCTGAGAACAATTTTGTTTTTGTGCACAATGTAGTATTTTAAAGGACTAGATTCACTCAGTTTAGAGTTCATAAAAATAAAAGACCTTCAGAAGGTTGTTATTGAAATGCATTATTATTTATTATTATTAACAACCCAATATCATTCTAAGATTACAAGCCAACAAAAATTATTATTATTATAATTATGTGGAGATTTCCTTTTTACAAGGGAAGCATTACAGCAAATGTTTAGGGCCGAGTCTTCAAACAAATCAAGTATTTAGGTGTTTAATTCCACCTGTTGCACACTTAAGGACCAATCTGATCACTCAAATATGAGATTGATATACCCAGTTTTTAATTTTGAGCCCTGTATGGTAGCCCAATATTTGGATTTCTTCTATACCTGGATGCAACAGGTTGGGTTAAGACCAGAATGTCAGTCTCAACAATGAATATTCTTGCTTCTGTTGGCTTGTGTCAGAACCTTCATGTTATGTTTGTGTAACATGCACTGCTTTCCAAAGTATATTTACATTATACTTATAGTACCATATGTTTACTTTGTACTTGTGGGTTCATTTCAGTGTATCTTAAATATGCGGGGCAAAAATGCAAGAATAGTACCAATGTGAGCTGTAGAATTTTCTTATGCTTCCAAAATTGACTGCAAATTATCTGTCAATATCAAGATGACAAAAAAAACAAACTGTCTCAACCAATATATTTTTGCAGTATCACCACTGCATAGGATAAGCATGTTTATCAACATCATTAATTATGTACTTGATCAAAAATTAGTGCAGCGTATAATAGCTTCAGTAATTACAGCAAATAATACCAGGTTTTTGAGCAAATTTCTCATGATACTGTAGTAGTATACCGTGGACATGGAGATTGGGAAGCAAGCCTGGTTGCTAATGAAAATTGACCATGTTTGATGTTTTGAGTAACGCCTACAAAAATATTGTCTGCAGATCACCAAATTAATCATCATTAAAATTAACCTTGACATAATGAAAGCATTTAAAGTTGTCTTGGAAATCTAAAGAAAAACCCCTCTGCGTTTCTGAGAGGGAGACGGTAGCGTATCCTGCTCTTGTATGTGCAGCTGCACATGGCTGAGTAACTTGTAAATTAAACAACCTTAATTTTGCATGCATGTTTGCTAACTGATTTCAGAAGCTATGAGGTGCTGCATCTCTTCTCACAGAAAATCAGTACTATGGAGTCTTATAGAACTTTTTAATTAGGGTGGAATAAGGCAGCTATGAAATGACTGAGTATTTTAGATTGCTTTGAATCAAAGGCACTATAAGAATAAAACATAAATTTTGAAGCAAGACCCTGCCATTAAAAGGGAGCAAAGGTAGATTAGCTTTCAGAACTTTTATTGTGCTGTGCTTCATTTTGTGTCCAGTATGTTTCTGTTCAGCTATGAATAAAAATAAGAATTCAGAATTATATGTTCTCTGCTTTTTGTTTATTTTGGCAAGGAGTAGGTTTTTGAACCAATTTTTTGTTTACATTGCTGTTCATTGTATTTCATTACACATTTTCCTTAACATGAGAGTGACCATGATTTTTATCTCTGCTTGCATTTTTGTAAGTGCTCCAACTTGGTCATTGTGTTCTAATCATTGACTGCGGAATTATGTATTTTTAAAATATTAAAACAATGGAAGCATCTAAGTAAACTGTACTCTGAAATTTGACAACAGCTTTAAAGACATTCATGCATTTGTGATAGCATAACCAATGCACTGTAAATGCAGATGCTTATGACCACCTTTTCATTAATGCTACCGTCTGCCCCTATTTGTATCTTATACAAATATCTGCACCAAGGTCTTGTAAGTCCTTGTGCAGCACGTAAGCTTGTTACACTCTAGTGCAAGTGTTAATGGAAGCTATGCACGGAGACACAAGGCTAAGAACTAAGCATAGTCCTCCAGATTTAGCTCACATCTGCTCCTCACCTGTCAGACTTGTGAACAGAGCTGGTTGGGAATTTTCTGTCAGAATTATTTTTGATAGAAAATTAAATTCTCTGGGGGGAAATTTAAATTCTGATGAAAAATTTTGATTTTTTTTCTGTCAGGAAACTGCTGCCCACCTGGAAGGCTCTGGTCAGCTTCCCTTTTTGCCTTTAGGGAGAGAGAAAAATTGACAGGCGGGCAGTTGGGGAGCTGCAGCTGAGCTTGAGGGGAGGCAGGGAGGGTGAGCGCCCCGGCTGTCCATATGTCCGGCAGTCTCTCTGGCAATTGGTCTGGGGAGACACAGAGAGCCTGGGCTTTCAGCTTCTGGCAGCCTGCCTGTAAGGCTGTGAATTTCACTTTCTGCGAACAGTGAAATTAAGAAGAGCCCTTCAGACAGGCTGAAATGCTAAAAATTCAGTTTTGGTTCTGCTAAATTGGAATTTTCCTTGAAATTCCTTCCCTTGAAAATTTAGATTTCCTTTTTCCAGCCAGCTCTACTTGCTAATGTGCAGTGTTTTAAAGGTGGGATGGGCAGCATGGGCTTGTCTGAGGAGATATGGGCATCATTATCTTCATGATGCTAATGAGGTGTTTAGCTACATGCTAAAGTCTTACTCCCACTACTAGGCAGGTCTAACTTGAAGGCTGGACAGCAGCACTGTCTGCCGTGCTCATCAGATTGACTTCCCCAGCTCTCCCTGTCCCACTTATCACTTTTAACCTTGTGTTTACGCAAGCAACACTTTTCCCAGCCCTATACAGGGTCAAGCCTTCAGGCCTTAGAGATAGACTCAGCATTTTAGATCCAAAGCTCTTTCTGTTTATCTGTTCACAATGAGAAATGTCTTCTGCCTCATTACCTGAAGGGGAACCTTTGTCTTTCTAATTATTATCTATTATTTGTGTTGTGGTATTGCCTAGGAGCACCAGTCATTGACCAGGACTGTATTGCTCTAGGCACTGTACAAATACAGAATGGATAGAGATGTCAGAGGACTATTTAACATGGTCATGAGAACATTCATGTAGATGATAAAATACGGGATATGCTGTGAGAGTGGGACTGGCAGCTTTCAAAAATGACTTTTATGAAATATTTCTACCCTACAGTGGGCATGCTACTGCAGGAAGAGATCTTACTGATGCTCCAAATATACATAATAGATGTATGATGATCCAAGTTTCCATACAAAAGGTTTATTCGCTGTCTTGTGAAACCTAATTGCATGAGATTATATCATGACCATGAGGCAAGGGGAATTCTGGATCTTCCTATTGTTCATTTAGAGGTTGGATTTTGTGGAGTAGTGCAAATGTACATCCTAATCCTGCAAAGTGATCTCTGGACACCAAGCTTTTATAACTGCATGGAGCCCACTGACTTTAGAAATTGTCTCTTGTAGTAAACACGGGAAATTCTCTCCAGCATCATTCCTTAATAATGCACTTAAGGTAGATTTTATACATCTACATTTTATAAAAGTTAACAAAAATAAATGTAGTATTTCATTATTAGAATTTTACATGAGAATCTCAACTTTCATTTAAAAAAAAGTTTCTATGGTTGTGGAGAAAAGCTTGAAAACATTAATTGAATGCATTCGAAAGGCAGAAGGCAAATTACAAGGATTCCAAAGGATGGTTTGGGGATTTTTATTTATTTTTTAAGTCATGATCTGTGATTTTTTTTAAAGCCTTGGTGTTGGCTGTACAGCAAATGAGAGATCTGTGTTTCTTCATTCCCTGTCTTCCAAGACTTAGGCAGTCAGAGGAAATGTCTTTTGTTTTTGATGTAGGCCTGATTCTAAAAAGATTTGCACACATGCTTATATTTACATGCTGTCTGTCAGTAATCAATGATACTACTCGTGCATAAAGCTAACAATCTGAGAAAGGACTGAGATCATAGACACGTTAATCTCTGTGGACTCAATCCTTGCAGAGTAATCCATATAAGGTGTGGTGATCTTTCTAGTGACCTCCTTATTCAATTACTGTTGTTTGTAATAGTTCTCTTCTTTATCTTCAAAGCCAAAGAATAAAACAAAAATAAATATACTACACATTGGAGACCTGTGAAGTTGTATTAATAACACTGGCATCTCCATCTATAGAAGCGTTTTGACTACTCTTCTACATGTTCTATTTTACTGATGGCCAAGTTCTCCCGCTTTGAAGTGCGTATTATGCAGTGTAATTTAGTTGAAATACCAATTTTATTTCTGTTATCTTTATATGTGACTTCTAAACATCTGTCTTAAGTACATAAATTAAATATTCCTGGAGAGGATTTCTCTTGCATCCCTTGTATATGAGTAATTTCTGAAGTTTCTTCATTGGGCAGTTTTAGCGGAGGAGCTTTAGTTGGTGCCGTAAGTCTGAATTTAGACTGTAAATGCTGATTAGTGAAGATAAGATGATTGAAGAGATCTGGTAGAAGAGTTACCATTTTTTCTTAATATTTTTGAATTATGTATGTCAGTGACATTTTCTGTGAATTAACCTTTTCAGTATTATCAAACTAATCAGAAATTAGCATTGCCTCTGTGCCATCATTTTTGCAACAAACATTTTAGTACTATAAAGTGAAAGTACAGTTGAAAGGCTCAGGATAAAAATGGCCCACAGCAATTCCAATAGCAAATGCACCAGGATTTGGAAGCGCTCATGAGGTGTGTGTCATCCATATACAGATTTCTGTGTATCAAAAAAAGCCCCATAAGTGAGAATTATAAGAGATAATAAGAGTATTGTAAGCAAGACATGAGAAGTAAGTCTTCCTCTCTACTCCTTGCTGATTAGGCCTTAACTGGAGTATTGTGTCCAATTTCAGGAAAGATGTGGACAAATTGGAGAAAGTCCAGAGAAGAGCAACAAAAATGATTAAAGGTCTAGAAAACATGACCAATGAGGAAAGATTGAAAAAATTGGGTTTGTTTAGTCTGGAGAAGAGAAGACTGAGAGGGGACATAACAGTTTTCAAGTACTTAAAAGGTTGTTACAAGGAGGAGGGAGAAAAATTATTCTTCTTAACCTCTGAGGATAGGACAAGAAACAATTGGCTTAAATTGCAGCAGGGGCAGTTTAGGATGGACATTAGGAAAAACTTCCTGTCAGGGCGGTTAAGCACTGGAATAAATTGCCTAGGGAGGTTGTGGAATCTCTATCATTGGGGATTTTTAAGAGCAGGTTGGACAAACACCTGTCAGGGATGGTCTAGGTAATATTTTAGTGCAGGGGACTGGACTAGATGATCTCTCGAGGTCTCTTCCAAGCGCATTATTTATTATGATGGATGCTACGGAGGACTGAAATTAAATGCTGATAAAAAGAATAAATGCCAACAAGCATCCTTAAAAATAATATCTAAATTGCCAGGGTTTGTAATGTGTCCCTAGACCTGTGTACAGAAGGGGCCTTCTGTACATGACTCCCCCTTGCCTGCAGCAAGTGCTACTATCTCATTGGGCCCCATGCCCAAGGGAGCTCTGAAGGAATCTGTACCTTGGGAAAGAATAGGGTGGGTTTTGTGGGATGTACATCAGACCAGCAGGGAACAAGCCTGAGGCTGCATTATCTTTCCTATAGAGCTCTTTCTTTAAGGGGAGATTCCAAAAGCAATAGCAGGTGAGGAGTCTCTGCCAATGAAACTCTGAAGCCACAGGCAGGGGGAAAAGGGAGGATTGGAACTGCTCTTGGACGCAGACAATCTTTAACCTCTGGCAGATCCCCCAAGATCCAGAGAGTTTGGAGACTCTCTGACAGGAAACCCTGTTCATGAAGAGAAGAATTTGAGGAAAATCTGCAAGGGAAACCTCATGGAGTTTTCCTCTCCACCTGAACCTCTGCTGTGGGATTTTCCAAGGGAGAGGGCAAACTGTATTCAGATCAGCCTCATTCTAGAAGCCACAAAACTGAAAGAAATTTGGAGACATAATAAATGTTTGCATCAGTTCAATATATTTTAAGTACCTTCTTATGATCAAACTGGGAGTCACTTTAAACACTGCTTTCATTTGTATTTTAATATAATATAATTTCTAGTCATGATAGGATTTGTAAATTTTTTTTTATTATTATTCAGTCGGTGGCAACCAGCAGACAATTATGAGTTTTAGTTTTTGTTTATAAAGAGCTGAGAGCTGTTTTAGAATTGTAATTTGTATACCTCTTAAATCCATCTGGAGAAGCAAGGCTCCTCCTTATTGTGAACACAACTGAAATATTTTCTTGTACAGCAATTTGTCTTAATGCAGTACTGTACACAGCTTTGACATTTCATATTACTGGTTACGAGAGCACTGCAAGCACAAGATGGTGTTCTATCTGTCCCTGGGTTTTTATATTGCCACTGATCACGGATATGATGTATGATACACATAATTTTTTCATACCTAGCCCCAAGTTTCCTCCAGCATAACTGTAGCCCTGTCTGCCTCTCTCTGAGAACAACCACAGACAGACAAAAGAGGAGTCTTGTTTCAATTTTAAAAAGTTCTAGCTTTCCCATTGGCTCTTTTGGCCAGGTGCCCACTCACTTATTTTAACCCTTTACAGGTAGAGCAATTAAAGAACAGTTACTAAGAGGAATTTTATAGCTAACTGGCTGGCTAGGTCCATAAAAGGGAGCTCTTCACTTCCCTTTCATTTATTACATCCCCCCATTGGTTTCAATATCTGTAAAAACCTGTTCTTCTTTGAATAGTGTCCCTAGACTGCTCCACTTCAGGTGCATGTGCACCTCACATTCCTTTGAAGGGAGATTTTCATTAGCGGTGTCTGTTTGACCTTCATGCGCGGCTGATTTCCTCATGCCCCACAGTGAGGCTATATCAGGCTGCGCAGGCAAATTGCCTGCAGTTCCTTCTCAACCACGTCGGCCTGAGACAGAGCTTAGCAGGTCCACATTGTGTGTGCTTCGGCTGCATGCTGACTTAAGTCTAGCTTAGTTTATTTGTGTTTAGTTAGTAGTAGTTAGTTACTGGCTATTTGGACTTTTTATTTCCTCCAGGGAAATCCCACCTGGGAGGGCCATACACGATTCACCGGGATCTAAACTCTGCTTCACATATAGACAGGCAATCCTGCTCAGCGACGGACACACTAAGTGCATTTGTTGCTTAGGGGAATTGCATTCCCACAGAATTGAGTTTAGCCTTCAAATCCAGGGCATGGAAAAGCTGGAGAATGAAGCCGTGACTCTTAATGATGAAACGCTCCCTTTGGGCCATTTTGGAGCCAGGTCAGGCTAACTCCCTGTACACCAGTCTGAGACTCTGCAGCACCTCGGTGCAATAATCTCCTAGAAAGAGGAAAGCCTCAGAGATCTCCTTTAAAGAGTCCAAGAAGAGGTGCTTTAACTCACCTCATAAGGAATCCACCTCAAAAATACACCTCCGAGCAGGTCAACAGCCTCCAGTGACTTTGACCACGAGGCTCGGTACTATAGAGATTAAGAGCTCCTTCAGTAGTGGTGAGGTGAGAAGGCCCCAATACCATCCTGCAGAGATGGTCATAGCAAACAGAGAAAACCAGTACCAACGGTTTTAACCCCTTTCTCAGTACTCCTGTCTAGCTGTTCAGTACTGTGCAAGACTAAGCCTTCATCTACATCAGCACTGGCTGTGAAGTGCTCAAAACCCTCAGTACCGTCATGCAGGGACAAATTTATCGGTCCACTGTACCACAACCTCACCTAGAGTTCTCCAGGGCCCCAACCCTCTTCCATCAAGATGTTAGGGAGACTCAAGCTTTTCCTCCCCAGCAAGACGAGGAAACATTTGAGGATCAGGAGATGAGGGCAGACAAAAGCTACCCCTCAGACTACCATGTCATCCTCATCACTGCATGAGGCCTCCTCTTCCATCTACGGGCGATGGATTTTCGGCAATTGGAAAACCTCATTAAACAGATGGCAAACTCCCTAGAGATATCTCTTGAGGATGTAAAAGAAATCAACAAACTGTTGGATTGTCTTTACTTTGTGACGCCATCCAAACTTACCCTTCCTATCAATGAGGCTCTGATGAAACCTGTGACAACCATTTGGCAAGCCCTGGCCACAGTAACTTCTAAATGTAAGAGAGCCAGTGAAAAGTATTATGCTCCCACCAGGGACTCTGACTTCCTATTTTCTCACCATATACCCAACTCTCTGGTAGTTCATGCAGTGAATGAACAGGGCAAACAGCAATGATATAAGTCCACTCCGATTGATAGACACCAGAAGTGCCTAGATCTTCTCTGGAGAAAATCTTACTCATTGGCAACCCCACAATTCCACATTGTGAATTACCAGGCACTGATGGCCAAATATAATTTTACAAATCATGCAAAATTTGGTTCTTTTATTAAACACCTTTCTCCAGACCAAAGGGAGCAATTTCAGGCTAGCATCGCTGAGGGGCAGTTTTACTGCCCAGGACATCTCTTCAGGCAGCTCTGGATGCTGCCAATACCATACCCTGTTCCATTTCCACAGCAGTGGTGATGCATGGGGCAAGTTATCATATTATCCTCACAAAATATGACTCTCCTATACTGAGCTCACCGATTTCTAGGCCTTCCTGACCTCTGATTAAGCAGCAGGACTTTCAGCACTTCATGGACAAGGGCAAATAATTCGCCAAGATGGTCCTTCAAGTTGCAGACGATGCTGCTGACACCACCTCAGGCTCCCTGGCTCCCAGACTGGTGCTCCATCCTGACTCCTGGCTGCAGTCCAGTGAGTTCCCAAAGGAAGTCGAAACCATGCTTGAGGACCTCCCCTTCAATAACCAGAAACTCTTCAGTGACAAAGCTGATGAGTCCCTCCATTCTCTTAAGGATTCTCATGCTATTCTCCGGTTGCTGGGCCTCTATACCCCGTCCCAACCCATAGGTAGCATCGGTCTTCTTTCCGACTCTATCCCTGCACAACCTACCAGCCCTACTCACAACGCCAACCTGAGCTGTCTCGCCACCATCCTTGCTCTCAACATCTATGGCATTCTATTGCCTCCACCTCCTCTGCCTCTACCTTCCGTTAATGCACCTCCAGGCAGAACTTTTGACTCCTTCCATGAGAATTGCAAATCCTCCTTCACTCTCCCGATTATGCTACCCATCACCTTTGGGGGTCATCTTGCCCTGTTCGCCCACACTGGGGCAAAATTACCACTGATCATTGGGTACTGGACATCATTCATCATGGCTACTTTATCGAATTCCTCTTTCCCTCCTTACCACTGTTGTCCAAGCCGCTCTCTTGAGCCCTCCCAGTATCATATTCTCCAGCAGGAAGCAGATGCCCTCCTCCAGAAGAGTGCCATAGAACACAACCCATGGTGCTATCATGGCCATGGCTTCTATCCTCCGTCCCCACATTTCTTCATGCCAAAGAAGGGGAGTGGCTTCTGCCCCATTCTGGACCTCCGGTCCCTGAACAAATTTATTTGCAAATTCCATTTTTGCGTGGTCATGCTTCCCCATATCCTTCCAGGCCTTCCCCATGGCACCTGGTTCAGGGCTGTCGATATGAAAGATGCCTACTTTCATAGACATCCACCCTGCTCATCACAGATTCCTATGGTTCATGGTGGGCACCTCCCATTACCAGTTCTGTGTCCTCCCTTTTGGATCACCACTGCCCCCCGCTGTGTCTTCATGAAGGTTTTTGCGGTTGTGGCAGCTTGCATGCATTGACTGGGGCGTTCCCTCTTCTCCTATCTTGACGACTGACTCCTCGTTGCATACCCCTGTGCCCACCTTCTCACCAGTATCCGGACCCTGCATGCCCTGCTTGGCTACCTAGGTATCTGTATCAACGAGGAGAAATTGGTGCTTGTCCCCACATGCACCCTCACCTTCATTGGGACATGCCTGGATTCTGTAGTAGCCTGTGTCTTTCTTCCCTTGCACCGCTTGGCCACCCTCAATGCTCTTATCGCGCAGTTTTGCCGCCAGCCATGCATGCATGTCTATCAGTGCCACTCCCTCCTGGCCATATGAATACCTGCACTGTGGTCACACTGCTCACTTGCATATGCGTTACCTCCAACTGTGGCTCCATTCGGCCTACAACCCACAAAGGGACACTCTCACCAAGCCTGTTCTCATTTCCCCCATCCGTCCTGGCCTCCCTGGCCTGGTGGCACAACTTTTCCATGATCCTCACAGGTGTCCCATTCACGCCTTACACTACTCTAACCACTGATGCCTGACTTGCAGGCTGGGGAGACCATTTGGACAGCCGTATGGCCCAGGGCCTCTGGTCACCCCAGGAGGCAAGGATGCACATCAACATCTTGGAAGTATGTGCCATTCACCTTGACTACTTGGCCTTCCTGTCACTTCTCCACTCCCGCCACATCTAGGTGCTGTCTGATAACATGGCAGTGGTCGTCTATGTCAACAAGTAGGGCAGGGCCTGGTCCCCCCCCTCCTTCTGTGTGGAGGTCATCTTCCTTTGGAATTGGTGCCTCTGGCATGGCATCACCCTCCACACTGTACACTTCCCGGGGGCAAGGAATTTTCTCATGGATCAGCTCAGTCTCTCCTTCCGTACCAGCCATGAGTGTGAACTCCATGATCCCACACTCCATTCCATCTTTCTCATTGCCTGGACCTCTGAGCTCTGTTATGTCTTCTTGTCCATTCCCCTGCTTCTCCAGGTCCTGCACGAAATCTGGAAGGATCGGGTGATGATTTTTGTCGTGACCCCTGGTCGGCCTTGCCAGTATTGATTCCCAGACCTCCTTCATCTGTGGATGGTTTCTCCATCTTCATTCACCCAACTACTGCCTGCTTTCTTCACTGTCTTCCCAATGCCTTTCTGTCTGTGCGGTAACCTACCCACCCCTGGGACCTCAACCTTGTCCTCTCTGCCCTCACTAAGCTGCCCCTTGAACCCCTGGCAACCTGCTCTGTCGTCCACCTCTCCATGAAGATGATCTTCTTGGTGGCCATCACCTCTGTACAGTTGGTCAACGAACTAGTGGCCATGATGGTGGAACCGCCTTTCACTGTCTTCCACCATGACAAGGTCTCCCTATGCTTTCCCCCCAAATTTTTTCCCAAAGTGGTCTCCTTGTTCTACCTCAACCAGGGCATACACCTACCCGCCTTCTACCCTAAACCATACACCTCTTCCAAAGAGTGCACACTGCGTTCCCTCAATGTCTGCTGAGCACTGGCCTTTTGCCTCCAGTGCACCTGTGACTTCTGTGCCTCCCTTCATCTCTTCCTCACTATCGCTGACCGCAATCGAGGCTGAGCTCTCTCCTAGCAACATCTAGCTTACTGAAAAGGAGTACTTGTGGCACCTTAGAGACTAACAAATCTAGCTTACTGGATCTCTTGTATTGTGAACAGATATGGTCTCCCTCCCTTCTGCCCTGGTGATGACACACTCCATGCAAGTTCATGCTGCCATGTTGACTTTCCTTGCAGACATCCCGTGGCAGGAGATTTGCTGAGCAGCCACTTGGTCCTCTGTCCATACCTTTACTGCCCACTATGCAGTACTACAACAGGGCTACTTGTAGAATAAGGTGCTACAAGCATGAGTAAAGGTATACAAATCTGGCATTTAGTCACTCTGCCAGTCAGTATTAGTATTTAGTGGAACTTTTTAATAATTTAAGATTCAGTCCTACAATACTTAATGAGCCAAATTCCATGTGAAAACTTCGGGAGTTTTGCTTGCTTAAAGAGTGCAAACTCAGACTTTAGTGACTGGCACAAAGCATTAAAAATCATAGAATATCAGGATTGGAAGGGACCTCAGGAGGTCATCTAGTCCAACCGGCTGCTCAAAGCAGGACCAATCCCCAGTTTTTGCCCCAGATCCCTAAATGGCCCCTCAAGGATTGAACTCACAACCCTGGGTCAGGCCAATGCTCAAACCACTGAGTTGTCCCTTCCCCTGAAAATCCACTTGTGACTCTCCCATGGTCCTAATGCAGCCCTTCAGTATTCAACACGGCTTGATTTTATAGGATTTTTTAAATATTTCAACAGAACATGTGTAAGAGCATAGCAAAAGGCATTAAATACAGTTATCTGCTTAACAGCTGTTTTACACTGTAAAAGGAAAGTTTGCAAGAACCAGTTTCCCTTTGCCCCAGGTTAATAGGCACAGAGGAGGGGGACTAGACTCAACACAAAGTAAACATAGAACAATGCAGGCCAAAAGGGTGTGCAGATTTATGTTGGCCACGCAACGAATTCAGGTTCTGAGGTTGTGTTGGTGGAGGGAAGAAGGAGGAACAGCCTGGGGACATCCGGCTCAGAGCTTTGATTTTTTCATGACTTTATACCCCACATCCCCAAAACTTTAGCCCAGGGCCCTCTAGATGAAAATATTCACCTTCCATCTGTGTTACAGCTGGCAGAGCTTTGAAAACTACTACATGGGGACTTTGCATTTCAGCAGTATTAATCTAAATAAAGATTACAAGGAGGATTTATTAAAGTGCAGTTAAGGTCAGAAAAATGACAATGTAAAAATTGCACCATTTTACTCATCAGATTAGATCCATGTGTGTAGCCAGAAGCAAATCTGCTTTTTTTTTTAGTGACCAACAGAAAAGTTTCTCACTCCAAAAACACTACAGCTATGGGAAAGTGTGGCAGTCTCTATTCTCTTTCATGCATTGTCAACAGAATTGTTAATTAACTTTCGATTTCAGAATCTTTATTCTAGGTGATGATGCACAAACCACAAGACTTTTGGTCCATGGCTGGGTATTCAGGGCGGGCATATGGAAACAGAATGATTTTTAATGAGCAAATTTGGTATGGAAATCCATAAGACAACAAACTTGCTTCATGAAACCATTTGTAGTCATTTTTCAGAGTAGGACTGCACTTTAAGTACATCCACCCTATTTTTTTTTTTTACAAATAAATTTACTTGTTTAGTAATATTCCATTAAATGAAAATTACGATGCTTACAGCTCCTATAGAGAAATATTAAATTGAGTTTCCATATTTTTAAAATCACATATCCTTCAATTACAGATTTATCATTATCTTCTGTTTTGAATAAGCCATGGGTATGATATTTATCTCCCAGATAAGTCCCCTCTGCACTGTATGAAAATAACTCTTTGTTGTAGAACAGACCTTGTTTTCTTCCATAAATGGACAAGAAACACACGTCTTACAGAAAAAGAAAGATGCCAAATAAATGAGTTTATTTCTTCACTCAGTAACCCCATAAGGAACAGAGAATATTTCCTTTGTTGAAAACAGCTAAGAATTAAAATAATTGAAAGGCTCTGTCGCATTCTGTGCTCATAAAGGAAAAATGCACTTCTTCCTTTTCTGCAAGTTCTTTGCATGTGACCTACTGAGAAAGATTTGTCATATGGCTTATTCATACAGACCTTGCATAAGAATAATAGGAGTTGTAGGATCATATTTTTGTTTTAGAAAGCTTATTATGATGGGAATAATTCCATCATATGAAATATCATACAATAGTAGTGAGTTTGTTTTCTCAGTAACATGACATGGCAGGCACTAATGCTGTTATCATTTTACTGTATATTATTTTAATTACAAATTAATTTCATATAATGGAGGGCTGTGCTAAGGCTGTATAGTATAATGACCTAAACTCCAATAGCCAAGCCCTCCTGGATTTTAACCCCAGCTATGCTACTGACTTGCTGTATCATCCTGGGCAAGTCCCTTCCCCAAGGATAACCGGAACGCACTGACCCTTCGTAAAAGATAAGGTCAGGATGACAGTACATAATAGAGATGTTTTGATCGAATCAACATGTCCAAGATGATGGGTGATAACTAGTGATGTCAGGGAGCAGTAACTAACTATGTCAAAGGGGCAGTACTAACTTGTTTGTGCTGGGGTATAAAGATGTATCTCAGACGGAGTATCTTTGTCTGGCCTTAGGGAGGAACGGAAAGTCCTGCTGTTCACTGAGCTGGTCCATTGTTACGGGCATACATGTCTTAGTGGTCCAGCACAGTCTATGGGATACTAGTACCATGCTTTGTTGACAATAAACTGGCTGGGTGCCTTTGTCTCTTAACAGATCTTGTGGTCATTGGGCGGTTCGCAGAGGGAACACACGCACATAGCCAAACACCTATCAACATCTAACCACTCTATCTTACTTCTCAAAAAGGCCTATTGATTTCCCTAACAAGAGTAAAGTACTACTCAATTTGAGTAAGAGTAGCAGAATCTGAACGTTAGGGTATGTCTACATTGTAATAAAACACCTATGGCTGGCCAGTGTCAGCCCAAACATCCTGGAACCTGGGACCACCCTATTTCACTGGGTTCCAACCTAGGGCCATTCAAAACAGTAGATCTATGTATGGCCTCTGGTACTCTCATGCGTGTTCCCTGGGTCACTTTCTACCCTTTCTCCAGTCTCTGTCGTCACCACAAATAGGTCTTGGGATCCCTCCTGGGTTCCTCTCTGGTCTGTCTCTGGAACCCCTTCTCCTGGCAATAGCGAGTCATCACTCTTGGCTCTCAGTGGCTTGGCTGTGAGGCCCAGTTCTGGCTATTTGGAGTCCTGGCAGCTTCTCGACAGGAGGCTGCTGTACACAGCTTTCTCCTCCTTGGTCAGCCCAGATTGAGCTGAGCCACTCCCTTTTGAATGCTCCCTCTAGTGGGAGCATTGCCAACAGAGCTGAGGAGGCATGTCTTCCTGTGTCCAGAGCAGCTCCTTAACCCTTGTCTCGCCAGTGTGGGGCTGATGCACTCTGTCACAGATACCCAGAGATAAAGTTGTTTAAGCAACTTTGTAGTCTACAATTTTTTCAGATGCTTATAATTTTGTCTAACATTCACTTTTTAGGCATAAATTTCCCATGTTTCCAAAAATAGGAGCCTGAAGTTAGGTTTCTAAAACCTTATTTACAGCCTAGTCCAAATTCCATTGACTTCAATGGAAAGACTCCAGTTCACTGCAGTGGCTTTGGTTCAGAATCATAGGTGACCTGATTTTCAAAAATGCCAAGAACCCCACAGCACCCATTGGCTATAATTGCAGCTGCTTTTGATAAAGCACTTTTGATAAAGAGGTAACTTATTTAGATGTTTCAATATGCACTAGTCAGCCTGGCTTAGTCTCTTATTTTTCAAAATGGTGGCCTTAGCATGTATGTTGGACAGTGAACAACATAGAATTGGGTAGTGAATGAAGCAGAAAGATGAAAAATAACAAATATTGAACAAATGATTCATTTGTGTGCACTTTCTGACCTGCATATGAGGTAGGAATTCCGCAAAAAAGTGGTGGTATAATTAATGACTCTCATAATGCAAGAGCACATGGAAATAAAATTAAGCAGGCATCCTTTATTTTGTCATTTCTTGACTTTTTTAAGTACTTCACCTTGCAACTCTAGTATTCTTTTAATTTAGCTTTTTAAATTAATTTAAATTAATATATCATAGACAAAGGGAGCATAGAAATAAAATGTTGATTATATATGCTGAAGGCTGGGTGAGGGTGGGATTAGCTTTGTGGTTTAAGCACCTTCTAACCACAGGTTAGAATACTAAATGATTTTTCATTATACATAGCATTACACTTGCAAATATTAGCTAATTAATCTTCAAAGCATTACAGTGAGGAGAATGAGTAAATTTTGCTTGAGGATAATAATACTTGCCTATTTCTCAGGAGTGCTTTGAGGATTAATTCTATTCTCAAAGCACTATACAGAAAATAAGCAAAGTACTACATAAATGCAAAACATTTTTATTTATTGTTATTGGATTGGAAAATTTTAAGGTTAAGATTTGCAAAGCTGCCTAAATGTGCTGAGTCCTTAAGTAATTACAAATATTTCCAGAATGCCTTATGCCTGACATAACCAAAATGCATGCAGCAGAAATCGCTACCAAAAATATTTACATATTAAATAGATTTGATTTAATCATGTGTTCTGGTGGGGAAAAACTGATTCTCCGTCGTCTTGGTTGCACAGAGCGACTAGCATCAGATTCTTCAATAAGATTCTCAAGTGTCTTTTCCATCTGTCTCACTTGAACTTTCACATTTTATTTTCTTGTCTTTGAGGCAGATCCTCAGCTATTGTACATGTTCATAGGTCCGATGATGGATCTATGGTCAGTGATCCCTCGAAATTTGAGGATGATTGTCTTCCATAAAATGATAGCCAGTTATGATTGGTGGATCTGCAGGTAACTAATGAGGCCATTCTGGGATCCACAGATCTTATCCAAGTTGGAACAGACATTTCCTGGTGGATGGTGAGGATCTAGATTGTTGAGGATCTAAATTGGGCTACAGCCTGTTCTTTCCTCCTTTCCCATTTCTCCGTTTCCTGTTCTCTTTGTTGGCTCTCGAAATGTTGGGATCCTTTTCTCAAGATCCTTCTCCATTTTTATCAGATGAAGGCTTGGGTTTCCTATGAGTTTATGTCAATGTTGCATTTCTTCATGTTGGCTTTGAGGGTGTCTTTGAAGTGCTTTTTTTGCCTTCTCCTCATCCATTGGCCTTGACTCAGTTTTGAGAACATGACCTGCTTCAAGAGTCAATTGTTTGGCATTCAAAGAACATGACCAGCCCAACAGAGTTTGTGGCGAATGATCATAACTTCAATGCTGGAGGTTTTGACTTGGGACAAAGAGTCATCCCTCTTAAGTCAGAAGATATAGTGGAAGCATTGATGGTGATTTGGAGCTTGTTGGTGGAGCACTTTAGTTTTGTTAAGTATCAGAGGGGTAACCGTGTTAGTCTGTATCCACACAAACAACGAGGAGTCCGGTGAGAATGGGTTTTTTACCCACAAAAGCTTATGACCAAATAAATCTGTTAGTCTTTAAGGTGCCACCGGACTCCTTTTTGTTTTAGTTTTGTTGAGTATAAGGCCTCATTGGTTATAGGCCTCGGAGGGAATGTTGACTGTTTTTTTGAAGATCTTCTGAGTGGGTGCACAGAGCACAGTCATCCACATATTGGAGTTCAGTGACTGATTTAGTGAAAATCTTTGTCTAGGATTGGAGGCAATTGAGGTTGAAGAGCTTGCCATCCATTCTATACTGGATGTCAAGTCTGCAGGGAAGCTTGTCTGTGATGAGGAGGGTTGGAGCGATGACAGACTTGCTTGACTCCTGTCTTAACTAAGAAGGGGTCCATTTTGGATCCATTGCTGATGACCATTGCAGACATGTTGTCTTGGAGGAGTCGGGGGATGGCAACAAATTTTGGCGGGCATCCAAATTTGAGGAGCCTTCTCCACAGAACCTCATGATTGGTGGAATCAAATGCTTTCATGAGACTGATGAAGGCCCGGGATAGAGGACAGTGTTGTTTACAGCACTTCTCCTGAAGTTAGCGGGCAGTGAAGATCATGTTGCTGGTACTCCAAGATGGTCTGAATCAACATTGTGATTCTGGAAGCTGATTTCCTCAGCAACAGGGAACTGTCAGTTGAGGAGAATTTTGGCAAGGATCTTTCTGGAGGTGGACAACAGGATGATTTCTCTATAGTTTCCACAGTCTGATTTGTCTGCTTTCTTGAAGATGGTCACAATCATGGCATCCCTAAAGTTGGCTGGGATTGCTTCTAAATTCCAGATCTTGAGGATTACGGTATGAAGCTGACGAGCCAGTTTTTCTCCTTTGAAGATTTCGGCCGGGATTCTGTCAGCTCCAGATGCCTTTCATCTGTTTGATGGCTTTCTTTATCTTGTTCAGCACTGATGGAGTTCTAAGGTTCTCCTTGATGGGATGTTGAGGGATTAAATCGAAGATGTTTCATCAACATTGGAGTTACAATTCAGGAGGTCTTCAAAGTGTTCCTTTCATCATCCATTGATTGATTTTGTTGTCCTTGAAAATGTTGGTTCTATCCCTGGAGAGAGAGCCCATGGGTGCAGCATCTGTAGAGAGCTTTGATAGCATTGAAGAATCCGCATATGTCATGGGTGTGGGCGAGTTGTTGAATCTCCTTCTCTTTGATCTCCCACCACTTGTTCTTCATTTCATGGGTTTTCCTTTGTCCCTCATCAATTCAAAGCTGAGGTTCAAAGGAAAGGAATGGACCTATGACCAACACTACCAGATGAGTATCTTTCCCCTGGTATTCTAAAGCTTCTTTCTGTTCTCCAAGGATGCAGTCTTCTAAGGACTCTGCTCTGTATTCTCTTTCCCCCGCCATACTGGTCCTTTATTCTGCTGCAAACCCCTCTTCTGGTCCTGACAACTTGTGCACTATGTCCCAGCTTGCAAAGGGACATGCACAAAGATGTAGAAGCTATGGCTCACTCTTGTGTAAATTGGGGCTTTGCATGCATACATACATTTGCATGTGTTCAATCCTGATTTTTTGTGTGCAGCAGGTGTTACTCGTGCATTTTTTAGAATCTTGCTCATATTTCTTATGCCAATGCTTGACACTGCTTTCAGTTGAGTGTACTGGGAGTAAAACAGCATTGCTCTAAACAGCATTGCTCATAATGTTATTTGGGCGGGGAGTGTGTCTTTAGGTTGTCTGCAATGCTATTATAGAATGTCTAAAATGTAGAGATACTAAAAACTGTGGACATTTATAAAAGAAAAAAGAAATGCACATGGGGGATATCTTCAAATCTGGGCTAAATTCTGAACCTGAGTTGAATTATTTCTGATTTACACTAGTGTAATTGAGAGCAGAATTTTACATTTTATTCTAAAATATGTTATACTTTTTTGTTCTTAACAGGAACAGTATTCAGACTTATTTGAAAGTGTATAAAAATAGCTCTGTCTAACTAATGGTAGTATGAATAATACTGTTATATGGTAACATGTCTGCTGAATAACCCTAATCATAAAGCCTGTTTGTGAAATTGCTTTGTATAAGAAAACATGCTGAGGCGATATTTGTTGCTCTTGCTACCATACAATGAAACAAATATAAGTTTTCTTTTGTGTATTACAAAAACAGCATATTAAGCATAAACATGCATTAATCACTAAGCAGGGTAGTTCATACATTCAATATAAGTCTATTATATTTCTTTGATATTAGAAAACAAAAAGTGACATGTTAAAGCAGGCGCATAACTTAACCTAGAGTATTGAATTTATACCTGTTATAATGTCATTTTTGTTGACTTTTCATTATATTCTTAAGAAAATAATGGCAGCCAACCGTTTGAAATAGTTGAGTCAAGAAGAAACCTGCCTACCCTGCTACATGAACTCTTCAGTGCCTAATACCCCATAGATTTTTTTTTAAATGTACTATGTTGAAACAATTGTTTTTCTAAAATTCTTATCCATCTGAATTGATCTGGACATGCCATACACAGATGGAAAGCTTGTTGTCTGAGGAATCCAGTTTTTGAAGTTGGTCAATTAGCAACCATCTGACATGATTATCAGAATTCTTACTTGAGTCTTGTTTTTCTCCCCACCTGTCCCCAAGATATTAGCTGTATATCAGTGTAACTGAAATATAGCCCCATGACTACAGGTGAAGCATAAGTAGTAGGATTGTGGAATCTGCTTTCCACTTGTCTAACAGTAACACCTAATACTTAGGCAACTCTCTACTAGGCAACTCTCTGACACCACATTCTACAGGCCATTACCCTCTGATCCCACTGAGGGGTACCAAAAGAAACTGCACCATCTGCTCAAGAAACTCCCTGAAGAAGCACAGGAACAAATCTACACAGACACATCCCCTAGAATCCTGACCAGGGGTATTCTATCTGCTACCCAAGATCCATAAACCTGGGAATCCTGGACGCCCAATCATCTCAGGCATTGGCACCCTGACAGCAGGATTGTCTGGCTATGTGAACTCTCTCCTCAGGCCCTACGCTACCGGCACACCCAGCTATCTTTGAGATACCACTGACTTCCTGAGGAAACAACAATCCATTGGTGATCTTCCAGAAAACACCATCCTAGTTAGTATGGATGTAGAAGCCCTCTACACCAATATTCCACACAAAAATGGACTCCAAGCTGTCAGAAACAGTATCCCTGATAATATCAGGGCAAACCTGGAGGTTGAGATTTGTGACTTTGTCCTCACCCACAACTATTTCAGATTTGGGGATGATTTATACTTCAAGTCAGCGGCACTGCTATGGGTACCTGCATGGCCCCACAATATGCCAACATGTTTATGTTTTCAGCTCTCGTCCCCTAGCACCCCTACTCTACTTGCGCTACTTTGATGACATCTTCATCATCTGGACCCACGGGAAGGAGGCCCTTGAGGAATTCCACCATGATTTCAACAATTTCCATTCCACCATCAACCTCACCATGGACCAGTCCACACAAGAGATCCACTTCCTGGACACTACAGTAAAAATAAGCGATGGTCACATAAACACCACCTTATACCGGAAACCTACTGACCGCTATACTTACATACCTCCAGCTTTCATCCAGATCTTGGGAGACAGACCAGTCCTCGCTTACAGACAGCCCCCCAACTTGAAGCAAAGACTCACCAACAACCACACACCACATGACAAAAACACTAACCCAGGAACCTATCCTTGCAACAAAGCCCGATGCCAAATCCATCCACATATTTATTCAAATCACACCATCATAGGACCTAATCACATTAGCCATGCCATCCGGGGGCTCGTTCACTTGCACATCTACCAATGTGATATATGCAATCATATGCCAGCAGTGCCCCTCTGCCATGTACATTGTCTCTACATCAGGGGTCTCAGACATGCAGCTCACAGAGTTATTTCCTGCGGTCCGCCGTAGCTCCCTTCATCTCCTGCCCCCCCAAGCGTGCCACATCCCTGCTCCTCCGCCTACCTCTCAGCGCTTCCTGCAGCCAAACAGCTGTTTAGCGGTGCTTAGGACTTTCCAGGATGGAGGGGGGAGGAGTGGGGACGTGGCGTGTCCAGGGGAGGAGGCGGAGAAGAGGCGGGGCAGGGGTGGAGATTTGGGGAAGGGGTTGGAATAGGGACAGGGAGGGGTGGAGTTGGGGTGGGGACTTTGGGAAAGGGGTTGGAATTGGGGCAGGAAGGGATGGGAAGAGGTGGAGCAGGGGCGGGACCTCATGGAAGGGGTGGAGTGGGGGCAGGGCCGGGGGCAGATGGGGGGGCTTTTGCACCTTTGTATGGAACGGTGTCAATGATGTGGCCCTTGGGCCAATATACTAGACCTCATGTGGCCCTCGTGGTGATTTGAGTTTGAGATCCCTGCTCCATGCAAAAGAATAAATGGACACAAATCAGATATCAAGAACTGTAACATTCAAAAACCAGTTGGAGAGCACCTCAGTCTCCCTGGACACTCAATAACAGATTTAAAAGTGGCCATTCTTCAACAAAAAAAACTTCAAAAACAAACTTCAAAGAGAAACTGCAGAGCTGTAATTAATTTGCAAACTTGACACCATCAAATTAGGCCTGAATAAAGACTGGAAGTGGCTGGGTCACTACAAAAAATAATTTTTCCTCTGTTGATACTCACACCTTCCTGTCAATTGCTGGGAATGGGCCACATCCACTATGATTGAATTGGCCTTTTTAGCGCTATACAAAGTAATTTTCCCTTTGTTGATATTCACCACTTCTTGTCAACTGTTGCGAATGGGCCACATCCACCCTAATTGAATTGGCCTCGTTAGCACTGACCCCCCAGCCCCCCCATTTGGTTAGGCAACTCCCATCTTTTAATGTGCTGTATATTTATACCTGCCTACTTTTTTTCACTCCATGCATCTGATGAAGTGGGTTATATCCCACGAAAGCTTATGCCCAAATAAATGTGTTAGCCTCTAAGGTGCCACAAGGATTCCTTTTTGTTTTTACTGACACAGACTAACACAGCTATCCCTCTGAAACCTAATACTTATGTATCATTTGTGATCTTTCCATTGTGCAAACTGGTGTGTGGGTGGATGTGCATACTATGGACCCACCTCCTCCATAGACCCTCTTAGGAGCACAGAACGGAAAGAGTCTCAGTGCTCCCCTGAACTCAAGGATTGTGACTGTCCCTGGCATTTGTCACACACACACACACACACACACACACACTTACACTTCCTTATACCCTTTCCTTTCTCAGTATGCCCAATCATGTGCGATTGACAATTTAACCCTATATATTCTAGTTTATGGAAAATGCTATTTTAACTATTCTTTCTCCTCACATATTTCTTTTTCTTTCTCTTATAGATGGACAAAAGAGGAAAAAATCCTTAAGAAAGAAACTGGACTCATTAGGGAAGGAGAAAAACAGAGATAAAGGTACAGTGAAGATTAAAGAAGTACATATTTATCTAATAGCTGCACATTTTTATGAGATTTGTATTCTGAAATGTGTATCTTCTGCAATAGGACTGTGTTACCCAAACTAATACATTACCTAGTCATTTATTCCCCAATGTAAAAAAATACTATATTTTATATTGTATTTTTTTTGTCATTGCCATAATCAAGCTGCACTGTGCAACATTAACTTTTTTAACTGAAGCAACCTTTTTTCCTAGCAAATGGAAATTATTGTTATTCTTTAAAACATGGCAAACTATCATTGCTACTATACAATCAGTTTCAAATAAGTTCAGGGTGACACATGTATGGCCAAATTTTTGAGGACACCTCAAACCAGACTCTCAAGTTGCACCCACAGTTTTGTGCTTTTAGATAATTGTGTGTCTAATATAGATACATAGATACTAAGATCAGAAGGGACCATTCTGATCATCTAGTCTGACCTCCTGCACAATGCAGGCCACAGAATCTCACCCACCCACTCCTGCAAAACAACTCTCACCTATGTCTGAGCTATTGAAGTCCTCAAATCGTGGTTTAAAGACTTCAAGGAGCAGGGAATCCTCCATCAAGTGACCCGTGCCCCATGCTACAGAGGAAGGCGAAAAACCTCCAGGGCCTCTTCCAATCTGCCCTGGAGGAAAATTCCTTCCCGACCCCAAATATGGCGATCAGCTAAATCCTGAGCATATGGGCAAGATTCACCGGCCAGATACTACAGAAAATTCTTTCCTGGGTAACTCAGATCCCACCCATCTAATATCACATCACAGGTCATTAGGCCTATTTACCATGAATATTTAAAGATCAATTAATTACCAAAATCACGTTATCCCATCATACCATCTCCTCCATAAACTTATCGAGTTTAATCTTAAAGCCAGATAGATCTTTTGCCCCCACTGCTTCCCTTGGAAGGCTATTCCAAAACTTCACTCCTCTGATGGGTAGAAACCTTCATCTAATTTCAAGTCTAAACTTCCTGGTGGCCAGTTTGTATCCATTTGTTCTTGTGTCCACATTAGTACTGTTTGGGTGCCTGGGAAGGTGTATGGCCCTCCAGCTGAGGAGCTGTTGTTCGCTGGTGCATCTGTTGGAAAGAAATGCAGTCCCCGTAGCATCCAAGTAATGGAGCATCAAAAGCCAGAGAGAGGAAAAGATGGGATAGCTGGGGTGAAGCTGGACTTTGCCGCCAGGGAGAGGAGTCATCAATTCCCTCTTGGGGTGACACAGCATGTTGTAAAAAAACTTATTGTGATGGTAATTTAATGTTTCTTATTTTCCTGAGCAAGTATTTGATGCTACTTTACATTATTTATATTATTTATATTCTATTACTGTTCCTGCCAAATTTCTGGGATTTTTCAGTTAGACAGTTTAAAATTTAAGGTAACCTCCAGTGTGTTGGTTTGCCTCGCTTACCTCACAGTAGGCATAGACTTGCTGAGGCTCGGGTCACTGCACTGGGTGCGTAAAGTACTGTTCAAAACCCTCTTGTGGCACCTCACAATGCCTTTCTGCTTGTTTGGCTGTGGGTGGGGTACGGTGGCAGGTGTTTGTCGCAGTGACTTTGTGACTATTAGGATACTCTCGTTAATCAGAAGGGTGACTCGGGTTGGTGTAGCTGAGCACAGGTTGTCAAACCTCTAAAGAGATTTCTGTATCCAGGGTCTCTGCAATTCTGGAAAGCAGCTCCTGGAAAGCCCTGAAGTTGTCCAGAGCTGATGTTGGCAGAGATGACAGCTTCATCTGGACATGAAGAGAGGGTGCCCCCATTCAGATGCACTCACCTCAACTCCTTGCTTCTTTTCTCCCAAGAAAGGTGATAGCAATCTGACTATGGGTGCACAGGTGGACCTTAATTTCCTCTTTGTAGGGTGGGAAGAACAGCTCCCAGAGGCATGGGATAGGGGTCCCCAACATGTCCATGGTGGCATGTTATATCAGTATGGCTAGCTTGCTTGTCGCTGGCCAGTCTAGTGCCACCCATAGAGAGGTTTGAGGGACAAGCCTCTAGACCATTCTATAGAGCCTTCCTTGGTTTTCAGAGGAAAGGGTTCTCTATGAGATCAGCAAGCATGAGTGCCCTGGAGATAGGGATGATGAAGAAATGTCCTCAATGATTGGTGCCAACTTGTTCAGCTATTTCAGTGCCGTGTTGGGAGTATCCATTGGTGCCAATTGAGGCAGTGGTACCTGGGACATCGTCAGTACTGGTTCCTCTAATAAGGAGCCCGCAGGTTCCGTTCACAACTGTGTTGCTGATGTCAGTACCAGTCCTATGGATGGTGTTAAGATCGGTACTGGGACATGTTTCTCCAGAGCCAAGCTTATGACTGAGAGAGGTTCACTAGCCTTTGCAATTGTAGAGAGCTTAGTAGTCTTCTCCCTGGAGGGCTGATCCTTGTCTCCACCTCTCCTTATGGAAGGACACCGAGTGGTTCCTGGATCCGTGTCTGCCTCTGTGCTCCGACTTCCCTCGTCTCTTGGTGCTGGATTTGAAACCAGGGTCACAAATGCAGAGGTCACTAGTGCGGAGTCTCTCTCTGGTATCAACTTCTTGTCCACAGTGGTTATAGGAGTGGTGCGCCAGCAAGTATGGGCACTATCAGAGGATGACTTCATGGGAGCCTGATTCAATCTAGAGGAAGATCCTCTCTCTTCTGGAACGGAGATGATCCACATGGATTTCTCCAGCAGGTAAAACTTGAGGCAGGTATCATGGGATTTTCATATTCATACTGAGCACCGGCCAGGTATATGTATTTCCCTGAGGCAAAAAAGACCAGCTGTGGCTGGCAGCTAACAGGATGAGTCCATCACAGGATGGACAGGCTTTGTAGCCCAAAGCATGCAAGTTTGCCATTAGGTGTGGACAGGGCACAAAACAAAAATGGATTTTTTGTTTTGTTTTTAAGATTATCAGAAAGAAAGATTGTAGTCACCGTTTTAGAAGAGGCTCCAGAAAAGTTGGCCTGGAATCAAAAACTATAGTTATGAACGAGCATTAATGGCATTTAGCATTCTGACACCAATGTTGATATATTAATTAACTGCAAGAATGGAGTTTTGAAATGACATCTGTAACTAATATAGCTACTGAGCCAGTGTAATTTTTTTGACTGTTTGTGCATTTCTAGAAAGGGCACATGTTTCTTTCAGTTTGTTTTGTTCGTTTTTTAATGATTCATCAATAAAGCTCCATGTTGATCTGAAATGTGTGTGAATAAATGTTATAATTAAGCTTTATCACATTAAGATTGCTGATATATTTCAGGAAAAAAATTAAATGCCTGTGGTCATGTTTATTTTTAAATATTTTTGTAATAGTTTTTCCAATTGATTTAGGTGATTCAATAGCCTAACAAAATTATGAACATTATTTGCTGAATAAGTTAATACAAATACACTTAATTTTCCTCATCTCACATCAAATTTCCAGCTTTTGGCCTTATTTATTTACCCATATTTTTAATTGCCATACTTTTCCAGAAATTTCTTAAAACCAAAATTCAGCTTTAAAATACAATTGAACAGATTATAGTGCAATGGAGACTATTACATGCTAGAATAGAGTGAAGTATTAATTTATTTCAGTTTTATTTTTCTTATGACTTCTTCACAGACTTGGAGTTCTTCTATTCATTGAACTATTCAGCACCATATAGAAGCAGTCTGCACACACACTAAATACAGCACCCAGGTGGAGGCAGTTGCGCCAAAAGACTATCATCCAACAAGGTCTTGGTGGTACATGGAAAATGAGGGGTCTCATATTCCACTGAATCATGGATAGTTGATGCTTTATAAACTATTGCATTCAACAGCATGAACCTAAGACTAGATTACTTGCCTGCAAACATCCTTAGGCTCTTGAGAGCTAACTACTTGTAATTGGAACTTGGTTTAAAAAAAAATTCTGTTGACGATTCATTTGGCAGAATAGAATCCAGCTTACTCTCCTGCAGCTGTGTTGCTCTGGAGTGATAAGAGAAGGAAAATTAGTAAAACCTTACATTTGTCACTAAGGGAACAGATGTAACACTGAACACACAGAGGCGGCGGGGGTAGGGGATGAAATACAGTATAGAACTGTGTTAAATGTAAACTACTAAAAAATAAAGGGAAAGCAGAATTTTTCTTCTGCATAATAAAGTTTCAAAACTATATTAAGTCAATGTTCAGTTTAAGCTTTTTAAAGAACAACCATAATGTTTTGTTCAGAGTTACGAACATTTCAGAGTTACAAACACCTCCATTCCTGAGGTGTTCATAACTCTGATATTTTACTCCTATATTTTATTTTACTCTGATACTTTACTCCTTTTTGAACAAAGAATAACCATATTTTTAATTATTTCTTTCAGTGTGTGCTACCTTGCACTTGACTGCTGTAAATTTAACTATCCATCATGTAGCTCAGCTTGCTAGCTTTTTCCCCACAGTCTTCTTTAGTCTTTAGTAAACTAAATAATTTAGTTTTTTGAGAAAATTCTATTTGCTATTCATCCCATTTTCAAGCTAGTTAATAAACAGATAGTAAATAACACTGATTCTAGAACTGATTGGTGACATGCTTTACTATAAATTCCTTATGCACAAGGAACTGACCACTTGTTCCTAAACTCTGTCTTCTGTCTCTTAACCGGTTTTGAATGTGTGGTAGGATTTTATCTTCCATCCTAGGGTTTTGAGTGTCTTTAATAGTCTTTTGAGAAAATCTTTATTTACAAGCTTTTTTGAGAGTCTAAGGACTTGTCTATGTCTGTATAGTGCATTAGTGTGCACCAGCTGGGATGCAAATTCCACTGCACACTTCTGTGTGGACCCTGCCGGTGCACACTAAAAGTTCCCTAGTGTGTGTTGATATACGTCACAGTACTATGTCAATGTGCAGTAGGGAACTTTTAGTGTAGACCAGCAGTGTGACATGTTAGTGCACATTAACACACCATTTAAACAAGCCCTAAATAAATTGTACCTACTTGTTCTCCTTTAGTCGGTGTACTATTCTCTAGTTTAATAACTGATTGTAAATATGAATTATCTATTTTGATAATGGTTCAATTACTTCTATAGTACCATCAAAAACTTTTGTTTTCCAGAATTCTACTTCCAGAGCTATTTCAATGCCTCTTTTCTTTCTTTATGTTTATTATGAAAAGATAGCTTCTCACTTTTGTTACATGTAAATGCTTACCCTAGGATAACTCTTTCCCCCGTATTTCACTATGAAAAAGATTATTTAAACAATATCATTTTGTTTCTTTGCATCACTCTAGCCTCATAAAATGTTTCTTTATTGTGTAAAAGTTTGTTTCATCCAATCACTGACTCTGGCAGGCTCTTACAGTACTGCTTAGATACTTACGAATATTTTTTCTATCTATCTATCTATCTATCTATCTATCTATCTATCTATAAGGTATTTGTTCTTAAGATTTTTTTCTTAGCTGTAGCATGTTACCTGCCAACAATTTCCATTCTGTTAGCATCTCTTAGGCTGGATTTTCGTTTTTTATTGGATGTGTTTTTTTGAATGCATCTTGCTATGTAGGGCTGAATCATTACCATAAGCAAAGGGCAACATATTGTTTCTGCTTATTCCTTCTTGTTTTTACTTACTTCCTGGTGTTCTGTAATACTTATAATAACTTTAACTACACATTTTTACCTGTTTCTGTGCTGATTCTATGGATTTTAATTTCTTATTTTTTCCCTTTGGGCTCAAGGCTAGGACTATAACAGGGTTTAAAAGAGAACTGGAAAAATTAATGGAGGTTAAGTCCATTAATGGCTATTAGCCAGGATGGGTGTCCCCAGGCTCTGTTTGTCAGAGGCTGGAGATGGATGGCAGGAGAGAGATCACTAGATCATTACCTGTTAAGTTCACTCCCTCTGGGGCACCTGGCATTGGCCACTGTCAGTAGACAGGATACTGGGCTGGATGGACCTTTGGTCTGACCCAGTATAACAATTCTTATGCACTTATGTTTCAAACTTGTCTCTCTTAACACCCCTTTACCCCTCCAAATACTCTCATCTTGAAGTTTAATATCAGAAGCCTATATGTTCCACTCCTGCAAAAAATAACATACAGGGGAACAAACGTGTGGGGAAAATATCCTGTTCTACATGAGCCACAGAGTTCCTATTTTCCCTTCTTCCTTCAGAGGCTGCTGGATTGATGGAGGTGGCAGATAGATAGGCAATAATGTAGAAAAAGGGAGCAAAGGGCCAGGAGACCATAAGGATCCTGGTCCCCAGCTCTGGAGTGTGTTCACCTGAACAGAAGGGTTCTGCTCTGCACTGCTCTGCAGCTCCCTCCCAGCCTACAAGAACAATAGCCATCCCCATCTCTTGCATGATGTTTTTTTAACAGGCCTTTCTTCCATTTATTTTATAAAGAGAATGTCTTCCAGTACCGGGCAACTGATTCAAAACAAACACTCAGCTCTGTGGATGTGGGCATACTCACACAAACGGGTCACGAGCACTCACTCATTCACGGTTACTTGTCCCAAATTCTCCTACGACTAGTGACCCAGCTGGCTTGCCTAAGAGATTGGGCTAGTAACTCGGTTCTTCAGGACTGGGAAGGGGTCACAGTTAGGGCAAGTAAGGAAATAACAAAGGTAGAGCAATGTGTTAAGGTTTCCAGAACACCCGTTATGGGCTAGATTATGGCTGGCCTTTATGTTGGTGCAAAGAGCCTTCCCTTCCCTGGAGCATGCCCTGTGCAGAGCCTGCCTCAGTTGCAGACCCTGCACTTTGAGGTGCCCCAGGACAGTTACCTCTGTGTTTCCCCAGGGATGAACAGTACTGAAAAGGAGTAGTGAATGGAAGGGAGAAGGTGGGGGCCTTGCTCCCTGCCCTTCGGTACTTCTTCCTCTGGGCTAGCCCTCAGGGCAGGGCAGGCACACTGTGGGAAGCAGGCTTGGGAAGGATTGTTTTTCCAAGAGGTGCATCCTCTCCTTAATTTCTCCCAGATATTGCATCCCTGCACTATCCTCAACAAATTGCTGTACCCTAGAGGTACAGTCTAGCGTCATCTATCAAAGGGGCATAATAATACACATTGTACAGGGGGTATTGTGTGATTTAATCACTGATATTTCAGGATCAGATCTTGTTCTTACTCACTTAACAGCAGATTCTATCTATCTATCTATCTATCTATCTATCTATCTATCTATCTATCTATCTATCTATCTATCTATCACTTCTGCATAAGTGAAAGTATCAGTAGCCAGATAAATCCCAGTGTTTTCTAAGGTCATCACAGGTAGCAAAAGAATGCTCTTTAGTCAGATTTATATCAGTGTTTTGTCATTTTGATAGCTACATCTGTCATCATTTAATTAAAAGAGAAAAGGTTCAAAAACTTAAGTACCTTTTTTCTTTGTTTTTACTGTTTGAGTGACTCATCACAGCAGGGTACAACAAATCTTGCCGGATGTGAAAAACTAAACATTAGAGCAAGCACCCCACTCAAATATTGTACTCAGTGTTTTCAGCTTCTACCATGTCATCGTCTTTCTCTTCTCCACCTGCTTGTATTTATAGTCACTCTGGCCATCTAAGCATTTTCCAAACATTCTGTTTTGCTGCTGACCGTGAGAGTGCTCAGTCTGGGGGAGTAATAAAATGTCAGCGTTGATCTGAATGGGATGCCTGGCATGCTGACAGCTGAGATCCTGTTCCCTTACAAATTCACTTCTAATTTTGATGACAGGAGAAACAGCCGTTCATCTGTCTTTAGACAGTGATATAGGTGTTAGTTTAAGCATCCCTTCTTTGACTGTGCACCCTTACATTCCAGAGATAGATGCCTCTTCGAAAGGATTTCTCCTGCAAGATTTTATCAGTGAGCTGATTTCTTGCTCCCTCTCCCACAGCCTCCTCTTAAAAACAAATAGTGAAGTATTTTCCTTGAACACTAACTAGAACCACATAATAAAATTCAGAAGGTACGTGCATGGTGACATCATTGCAGGAGTTTAAGTCTCTGGAATATGATATGATCATTTTGTTTTATTTTAAATATTTTATGCTTTCAGAAAACTCTAGAGATGGACCATGAAACTTTTAAACTTGGTTTGTTCAGCAACTGAGAATTATCCAATTTGCCTTTGTTTCTGTGTGGAATGTAAACATTTAGGGCCCAATTCAGCCACCTCAACCCCAAGGAGGCTGAACCTGGTGGATTGCTGGTTATTTCTAGAGAAAAAGCACTTCTGTGAATAAATATTTGATTTGTCTTTGCAGCCAGAAATTCTGGAAACCTTCTTTCATGCTTGTTTTCCACCCATTTTCTGTGAATGTAAAAGTATTTCCTTACTGTTTACACTTAAGCTGCTTCAGTAATAATTCACTCTAATGTTGTCAATATGCCTTGGCATATTCTTAGGAGAGAAGAGTTCCATAATAAATACAAAAAGTTTCTTTTTCATTATAGTATTTTTGTTTCAGATCTTGTCTGTGCCCTATTACGTTTTGTTTTATTAAATTTCTAAAATGTGCCTCTTATGATCTCTAAGCATCTGAGCAATTTTAAAAACCACATTATGTCACTTTTGGACTTATGTCAACTAAGAACTTAAGGGACTCTTCATTTAAAAAAATCAAAATCCTTCCCACAGAAAAAGGCTGACTAAATCAAATCATGGTGTAAGGCCTTATGATCTCAGACCAGCAAGAAAAGTTCCAGTTGCAGATCCCTCACTGAGAGCACTTTGGGTGAAATCTTCACTTCACTCCATTGAATTCAGTGGGAGTTTTGCTATTGACTTCAGTGAAGCCAGAGTTTCACCTGCCTCCAGTCCTCAGACACTTTAATTTAATTCTTCTTCGAGTGATCGTACATACCCATTCCACTGTAGGTGTGTGCGCACCTCATGCACAGTTGTCAGAGATTTTTCCCTGAGCAGTATCCATCGGGCAGCATAAATGCCCTCTGATCTCTGGCACCACGACACACATGTATAAAGGGCTGCGCTGACCCCAATCTCCCTCAGTTACTTTCTACCACCAGTGACGGTTGTTAGAGCTCTGATCTTTGTATCTCCATGTCTTCCCTCTTATAATGTATTGTGACAAAACTCTGTCCTTGTCTCTGTGGGTCCCGTGTTTCCTGGCAGATTTCGCTAGCCTCAGAGGCTCACTGTACCCCTCCACGTAACCCTTCTTTCTCTAGAGACAAGGGTCACAGTCTACTGAGCCATTTTCATCATAAGCCAGCGAGGGAGGTGAGGAGAAATTATCCTTTCTTGCACAGTCTCTGTTGTCTCCCAGTCTTCGTGATTAATCAGGGGCCAAAGGTGGGCCCACCCTCTACTCCGGGCTCCAGCCCAGGGACCCTAATAGTATCAGGTATGGTAGCTGACCTTTTAGAAACATGACATGTACAATTCCCTGGGCTATTTCCCCCACAGCAGCCCGCATTTCCTCAAGCTCCACTTCACCCTTACCTCAGGGCCTCCTTCCTTGTGCCTGATATGGTGTGTACTACTCAGCCTCTCCAATCGCACAACTTCTTCCCACAGCTCCTGACATGCACACCCACCTGACTAACTGGGAGGCTTTTAACTAGTTTCAGCCAGCCCCTGATTGGCTTCAGGAGTCCCAATCAACCTAGCCTTCTCCCTGCCTTCTGGAAAGTTCTTAATTGGCCCTGGTGTCTTAATTGACCTGGAGCAGCTGCCATTTCACTTTCACCAGGGATTTGTTTAGCCTGGAGCTAATATATCTATCTCCCACTCTACTCTTCCATAGCCATCCATGGCCTTGCCCCGTCACAGTATATAGTACCTCTAGAGTTAGTTTTTGATCTCGTGTAGTGTGTTTGTACATATTTAGATATAAGAATAAGTTTAGGATATTAATTTTCTAGAGTGGTTTCCTAGTTGGATATCGGGCTTGGTTCTAGACTAATACCTCATTCTCCTGGCTTCAAAGACTGTCACTCATGTAATAAGTCTATGCCAGTGAGCTGCCCACACCTCAGCTTCCTTAAGTGTCTGACAGAGGTGCATGTGAGTAACATTTGTAGAGGGTTCAAAGCCCAATAGAAAAAGAACAATGCTGCCAAACTAAAGTACCACCTCAAGGAGTCTGCGCTTTGCCCGCTGTTGGAACCTTCCCACTCAGAACGGGAACCGAGCAAGTATGAGTTGGCTAAGAGTGCTCTCCCTCTTCTAATTGAGCCTAGAGGCAGATCCTCATCGCTGGTACCTAAGAAGAGACTGCATAAGTCTCCCAAAGACTTGGTACCAGGGCTTTTGAAGTCTACAGTGAAGGCAACAAGCGGAGGCAAGGACTTGGAGATGTGTTCACAGAGGAGACATCCACAGATGCAGTCTGTAACCCAGAGAGATTACTGACTCTGGAGCCCAGGAAAGATCTGTGGAGTCCAATCCCTGAAGTGCATTTTTTGATACCACAGACCCCAGAGCCCTTTCTGGTGTCTTCTATACCCAAGCCTTTCAAGGCAGCTAGATTGTTGCTTAACCTGATGGTGCTGGCTTTCCCTGCTGTTTAAACAACGAGGAGTACTTGTGGCACCTTAGAGACTAACAAATTTATTTGAGCATAAGCTTTCATAGGCTAAAACCCACTTCATCAGATGCATGGAGTGGAAAATACAGTGGAAGTACATGAAAAGATGGGGGTTGCCTTACCAATTCTAACAAGACAATTCAATTAAAGTGGGCTATTATCAGCAGGGGAAAAATCACTTTTGTAGTGGTAATCAGGGTGGCCCATTTCAACCAGTTACAAGAAGGTGTGAGTAACAGTAGGGGGATAAATTATCATAGGGAAATAGTTTTTAGTTTGTGTAATGACCCATCCATTTCCAGTCTTTATTCAGGCCTAATTTGATGGTGTCCAGTTTGCAAGTTAATTCCAGTTCTGCAGTTTCTCGTTTGAGTCTGTTTTTGAAGTTTTTTTGTTGAAGAATTGCCACTTTTAAGTCTGTAATTGAGTGTCCAGGGAGGTTGAAGTGTTCTCCGACTGTTTTTGAATGTTATAATTCTTGATGTCTGATTTGTGTCCATTTATTCTTTTGCATAGAGACTGTCCGGTTTGGCCAATGTACATGGCAGGGGGGCACTGCTGGCACATGATGGCATATATCACATTGGTAGATGTGCAGGTGAACAAGCCCCTGATGGTGTGACTGATGTGATTAGGTCCTGTAATGGTGTCCCTTGAATAGATATGTGGACAGAGTTGACAACAGGTTTTGTTTCAAGGATAGGTTCCTGGGTTAGTGTTTTTGTTGTATGGTGTGTAGTTGCTGGTGAGTATTTGCTTCAGGTTGGGGGGCTGTCTGTAAGCGAGGACTGGCATGTCTCCCAAGGTCTGTGAGAGTGGGGAATCGTCCTTCAGGATAGGTTGTAGATCCTTGATGATGCACTGGAGAGGTTTTAGTTGAGGGCTGAAGGTGACGGCTCATGGTGTTCTGTTACTTTCATTGTTGGGCCTTTTCTGTAGTAGGTGACTTCTGGGTACTCTTCTGGCTCTGTCAAACTGTTTCTTCACTTCCCCAGGTGGGTATTATAATTTTAAGAATGCTTGATAGGGATCCTGTAGATGTTTGTCTCTGTCTGAGGGATTGGAGCAAATGCGGTTGTATCTGAGGGCTTGGCTGTAGACAATGGATCGTGTGATGTGGTCTGGATGAAAGCTGGGGTTATGTAGGTAAGTATAGCGGTCAGTAGGTTTTTATGTGACCATTGCTTATTTGCACTGTAATGTCCAGGATCATGGCCTGCACATAGCTGGGTCCTGCCTCCATATCAGTGGCCCTCTGGGTCTTCTTTCCACATTCTAAAGTCTCTCCACTCCCTTTCCCGCCCTTCTATATCGTCTAGGTGCTAGGAGCATCTACATCAAGGTCATTGTGTTCTCTTTCCCCATACTGGGACCGTGCAGGGGGAACAGTGTGCTCAGGGACTCTCCTGTGGAGAAATTGGAGAAGGGACCTCCTCAACAACACTTAGCCTCTTCTTCATCGCCTGATGAGAGGGTAGTGACTGAGTCTACTAGTCCTGCTCCTGATAATTCCAGAGCTCATCAAGCATTGCTGATGAGGGTGGCTGTAGCTGGAGTTGTTCAACCAGAAGAGGTACAGGAAAGATGACACAGGTTCGTGGACATTTTAGCTTGTTCAGGACATTCTAGGGTAGCTCTCCCTACTAATGAGGCTATCCTGGAACCTGTCAAGTTTTTATGGCAAACACCATCTTTCCTACCTCCCAGTGCTAAAAGTGTGGAGAGAAGATACTATGTCCCTTCAGAGGGATTTGAGCATTTCTATAACCATCCTCCTCCAGACTCCCTGGTAGATGCTGCTGCCAATGAAAAAAAGAGACAGGGACATCAGGCCTCTACCTTGAAAGGGAAAGAAGCACAAAGGCTAGACCTGTTTGTCAGGAAGCTTTATTTCACAGGAGGTTTACAGTTTAGGATTGCGAACCAAGAGGCTCTGCTGGGTCAATATGATTTCAACCTTTGGGATAAATCTTGAAGTTCAAAGACAAGGTTCTTGGTGAGACAAATCAGGAGTTCATTGCAATGGTGGAGGAGGGCAACTGAGTTGCCAAACCAACATTGCTAGTGAGCCTGGTGGTAGACTGTGTGGCTCAAGGTATAGCTTCCGTCATCACTACGTGATGTTCATCTTGGCTGCAGTGGACAGGTATTCCCCAGGAGGTGTAACAAACCATTCAAGACATCCCATTTGAAGGCCCCCTACTCTTTACTGATATGACAAATAAGAGACTTCATAACCTTAAGGATTCAAGCATGACCCTTGTGTCTCTGGGGATTTATACACTGGAAACATAAAGAAAACAGTTCCTCCCACAGCAGTCCCAATGATTGAAGTCCTTCTCACAGCATACCCAAGATCTGTCCAAAAGGAGGAGCAGAAATTATAAAAGACATCCTCCACCTCTCCACTTTTCTGCAACTGTCAGTTCAGGCAAACTGGGTCCTCGAAACAATCATTTTGACCTGTTGGTTGACAGTCAACCACTTACCAGACTATCCGATGAAGTGAGCTGTAGCTCACGAAAGCTTATGCTCTAATAAATTTGTTAGTCTCTAAGGTGCCACAAGTACTCCTTTTCTTTTTACCATCTTTCTCCATCTTTCCATCTTTCTCCACCTCAATTTTTGCCAATCACCTATACCACTTCCTAAGTGTGTGGACCTGTATCACCACAGATCAGTGGGTCTTAAAGCATGGTGAAACTGGGATACACCCTTCAATTTATTTCTATCCCCCCTTCCCACTTCTCTTCCCTGTCCCTCTCCAAGGACCACTCTCACAAGAGTCTGCTACTTCTGGAGATCCAGTCTCTACTCATGGGGGCCATATAGGAAGTTCCCATGTTATTCAGAGGGAAAGGATTTTATTCATGTTACTTCCTAATCCTAATCCAGGCAGAGAGGGATCGCAGGCCTATTTTAGTTCTAAGGCAGCTAAGCAAGTTCCTAAAGAAAACAAAATTCCAGATTGTTACTCTAGCATTATCCCTTCCCTAGGTCCCAGGGACTGCTGTGCTGCTCTCGATTTATTTTCACTTGGCAATTCACCAGAGCCACTGAAAGTTTCTCAGATTCATGGTCAATGGATCCCACTATCAGATCACGGTACTACCTTTCAACCTGTCAGCAGACATTTTGTATTCGTATAGTAGCAGCTTTCTTGCAAAGGTCAGGAATCCATGTGTTCCCTTATCTGAATGACTGGCTAGTGAGAGACTAGTCCAGGTCGCAGGAACTCTCCAATATAGCCACTATTCAGTCCACTTTCAACATGCTGGGGCTCCTAATCAATACAGAGGAATCTATTCTGACACCTGTTCAAAGAATAGAGTTCATTTGGGCAGTCATGGACTCTACAGAGGCCAGGGCTTTCCTGCCGGAGCAGAGGTTCCAAACGATGTGGGTCATTGCTCAAGATGTAAAGGCATGCCCTGTCACTATGGTTTGGAATTGCCTCAAACGTCTAGGGCACATGGAAGCATGCACTTACGTGGTGCAGCATGCCAGGCTACAGCTCAGAGAACTACAGGTGGCTCAGCTCGGGGTGCTCACAGGTCCATCATCACATGGAGATGGTGGTTCAGGCATCTGCTCAGGTCTTGTTCTCCCTGGACTGGTGTCCTCAAAGAACCTGCAAATGTTTGTGAGGGAGTTCTTTTTGCCCCACCACAACAGTCACCCACTCTAGTCACAGATGTATTGGATCTAGATTGGGGAGCTCGTTTAGGTCCGCTTCACACTCAGGGCCTTTGGTCTTCTCAGGATCTAAGTCTCCAAATAAATAGCAGGGAGCTTCAGGCCATTTGTTCAGCTTGTGTAGTGTTCCTTCCACATATCAAGGGATGGAATTTGTTGGTACTCACAAACAGCACAGCAACCATGTTCTGTGTAAACAAACGATGCTGGAGGTGGGGCGTTAGTTAAAGTTATGCCAAGTGGCGATCCTCCTTTGGAATGCCTGCATTGTCAGGTCTATCAACCTGAGAGTTGCTTACCTTCCAAGAGTTGAACACACTCTGGCAAATCTCCTGAGCAAGTTGTTGCAGGTCACCCCAAGTGGTCTCTTCAACCAGATGTGATCAGGTCCATTTTAAATCTGTGAGGAACTCCCCAGGTAGACCTATTTGCAACAAAAGCAACACAAAAAAAAGTCATCTTTTTTATTCCTGAGCCAATCATAGTGCAGTTTCACTGACAGATACCTTCCTACTATCCTGGTCAAAAGGTCTGCTGTATGCTTTCCTGCAAGTTCTGCTCCTGCTCAAAGTCTTGTCCAAGATCAAGCAAGATTCTGCTTATCTTATTCTGATAGCCCCTGCATGAATCTGTCAAGGTTGGTTTTCGACTCTGCTAGCACTATTAGTCAGACCTCTGTTGTTGCTCCTCAAAGATGTGGATGTGATCTCCCAGGACCATGTCTGCTTCCTTCATCCTGACCGTAAGGTCCTCCATCTGACAGTGTGGATGCTTCCAGGCTGACACCTCAGAATGAGTTTGCTCTAGAGTCTCAGGGAGTGCAGGAAGTTCGGCTAAATAGTAGGAAGCCTTCAACTAGGTCCACTTACCTTGCTAAATGGAAGAGCTTCTCCTTTTGGCCCATACAAAGAGGCATCTCCCCAGCTATGGCTCTGATTTACCATATCTTGGACTATCTTTGTTTCTGAAACAACAAGGGTTAGCTCTTAGCTGCCAAATGGACTCTGAGGGAACTATCTCAGCTTTCCACCCTCCCATGGATAACCAGTCAGTTTTTTCAAATCCTGTGTCCATCAGATTTCTAAAGGGTTTGCTCAGATCATACCCCCCAGGTTCACAGGCTGGTACCACAGTGTTTAAATTTAGTTCTGGCCAAGTCGATGGGTCCCCCCTTTGAGCTGCTAGCAACTTGTTCTCTGTTAGGCATGTCTATGAAGGTGGTTTTCTTTGTTGCTATAACCTCAGCCAGGAAAGTAGGGGTGCTGCGGGCTTCAGTATCAGAGCGTTCTTATACACTTTTCTGTAGGGACAAGGTTTTCCTTTGACCTCACCCAAAATACCTGTCTAGAGTGGTTTTCAATTTGCATATTAATCAAGCAGTACCAACTTCTTCCCAAAGCCTCATTCAAGTAAAGGGGAAGAAAATCTCCATACTCTAAGTGTTAGAAGAGCTTTGGCATTTTATCGGGATTGGACTAGGCCTTTCACGTCTTTGTCTTAGCTCTTTGTTGCAGTTTCAGACAGAATAAAAGGCTACTCACCCAGTGGCTCTCTTCCTGGATTTCTTGCTGTATTCATTTATGCTACTGATTGACTGATATTGCACAGATCTCAGGCAACTTCTGTGGCCATTCTGGCTCATCTACTCCAAGAAAACAGTTCTAGGACACCAAGCTGGTCATTTGACTCTCACTGTGCTATCTCTCATCAATTTAGAGATGATGCCCGATTTCGGCAGGTGGTCCTTCAATCCCGGTTCAAGTAAATTTGAACCCACCTGCAGTTTGAACTGCTTGTGAGTCATCTATAGCGGAATGGACATGTGCCATCAGAGAAGAAAAATAGTTATTTACCTTTCCATAACTGTTGTTGTTCAAGATGTGTTGCACATGTTCATTCCATGATCTGTCTTCCTTCCCCTCTATATTGGAGTCTTTTCCAGTAGGAAGGAACTGAGGGGGGTCAGGGTCAGAATAGCCATTTATACCTGCATGCAGTGACATAATGCACTAGAGGGCGCTCATGCTTCCCTGACAGGTACGACTTACGGGAAAATTTCCAACTGTGCATGAGGCGCACACATACCTCTAGTGATATGAACATGTGCAATACATATCAAAGAACTGTAGTTACGGAATGGTAGGTAGCCATGTTTTAGTTCAAGCAGTTTAGGACATGTCTATATTGTGCAAAAAGCCAGGGAGTGTATCTGTAGCACTCCAGCCTGCTGGGCAATAAGTGTCTGGTGGACCCTGCAAATGTGCACTAAAAGTTCCCTAGTTTGCATTAATGTACTGCTGATTCAATCCAGAGTACATGAAATCTCAGTACACCAAATCGCAACTCAAACCACAGTATGTCTCAGTACACAAATCACAAATCTCAGTACATTAGCTAATCTCAATTGCTGACTGACTGAAGTGGTGAGTACTGAGCTGAAGACTCATCTTTAAGCATATGTTGTTATGAGCCCTGTATTCCTGGTATTTAAATCTGATAGCTCAAGCATCTCAATAGATCTTAACCATAGGGCTGCTTCGATCAAAACCAGCACTTTTGGAATTCGAGTACTTGTGGCACCTTAGAGACTAACAAATTTATCAGAGCATAAGCTTTCATGGGCTACAGCCCACTTCATCGGATGCATGGAATGGAACATATAGTAAGAAGATATATATATATATATATACACATACAAAGAAGGTGGAAGTTGCCAGACAAACTGTAAGAGGCTAATTAATTAAGATGATCTATTATGAGCAGGAGAAAAAAACTTTTGTAGTGATAATCAAGAGACTCATTTAGACAGTTGACAAGAAGGTGTGAGGATACTTAACATAGGGAAATAGATTCAATATGTGTAATGACCCAGCCACTCCCAGTCTCTTTTCAAACTCAAGTTAATAGCATCTAGTTTGCATATTAATTCAAGCTCAGCAGTTTCTCCTTGGAGTCTGTTTTTGAAGCTTTTCTGTTGCAAAATTGCCACCCTTAAATCTTTTACTGAGTGGCCAGAGAGGTTGAAGTGTTCTCCTATTGGTTTTGGAATGTTATGATTCCTGATGTCAGATTTGTGTCCATTTATTCTTTTGCATAGAGACTGTCCTGTTTGGCCAATGTACATGGCAGAGGTGCATTGCTGGCACATGATGGCATATATCACATTGGTAGATGGGCAGCTGAATGAGCCTCTGATAGTGCGGCTAATGTGATTAGGTCCTATGATGGTGTCGCTTGAATAAATATGTGGACAGAGTTGGCATCGGGATTTGTTGCAAGGATAGGTTCCTGGATTAGTGTTTTTCTTGTGTGGTGTGTGGTTGCTGGTGAGTCTTTACTTCAGGTTGGGAGGCTGTCTGTAAGCAAGGACTGGCCTGTCTCCCAAGGTCTGTGAGAGTGAGGAATTGTCCTTCAGGATAGGTTGTAGATCCTTGATGATGCGCTGGAGAGGTTTTAGTTGGGGCTGAAGGTGATAGCTAGTGGTGTTCTGTTATTTTCTTTGTTGGGCCTGTCCTGTAGTAGGTGACTTCTGGGTATTCTTCTGGCTCTGTCAATCTGTTTTTTCACTTCAGCAGGTGGGTATTGTAGTTTTAAGAATGCTTGATGGAGATCTTGTAGGTGTTTGTCTCTGTCTGAGGGATTGGAGCAAATGCGGTTGTATCTTAGAGCTTGGCTGTAGACAATGGATCGTGTGATGTGTCCTGGATGGAAGCTGGAGGCATGTAAATAAGTACAGCCGTCAGTAAGTTTCCGGTATAGGATGGTGGTTATGTGACCATTGCTTATTAGCACAATAGTGACCAGGAAATGGACCACTTGTGTGGATTGGTTTAGGCTGAGGTTGATGGTTGAATGGAAATTGTTGAAATCACGGCGGAATTTCATTCTATGCATCCGAATAAGTGGGCTGTAGCCCACGAAAGCTTATGCTCTAATAAATTTATTAGTCTCTAAGGTGCCACAAGTACTCCGGTTCTTTTTGCAGATACAGACGGACACAGCTGCTACTCTGAAACTTTTGGAATTGTAACTGAAAACAAACTTGAAGGTGGTGCAGACTACAAAGAATAGGAGTAAAACATGTAACCCACAGTTCCACTGGATTGTTCTCGACTTCCTAATGTGGAATTAGCAGCTGTCGTAGGGTCTAGAGCACAGATGTTCTAAGCTCTCATTAGTCTCCCCTCCCCTACAGTCACATTTTGTACTAGCTGAAGTTTCCAATTGATCTTCAAGGTAGTTTTTTGCAGTAGACCATGTTATCTAGACTAGTCTAGCCTGGATGTAACACAGGCATGGATGACTGCAGGGTCTGCATCTGAGAGTAATGGGCACTATCTCTTGGTTAGCAAAGAAAAATATATTCTGACTACTGCTGCTCTAATGAGACCTTGAGCTTGTGAGCCAGTTTGATAACAGGCAGGTTAATTTCTTCAAAAGAGGGTGAACTTACTGGTTTTGCCGGTTCTTTAAAGTGATTCCAACTGCCAGCCAGGATCACTTTTCTCTTATCTAGCCTGAACCCAAGCCAGCTGGTTTTCATCCAGGTCTCCACCTCTGCCACACATTGAGAAATCAGATAAGTGGTTAAGATCTTCTGAGAGGAAGGCATACGGTAGACTACTATCAGTTTATTGATGGCACAATAGCCATAACTCTTGAGAATCTCCCCTAGTAGCTGCACATACATGTTGAACAGGTGGGGTGAGACGATCAAACTCAACAATCGACAGACCTGGAGGAGGAAGAGTGTTGCCCCAGAGTACCTTTTGTGACCAGGAAAGAGTGGAGCCATTTTAAGGTAATTCTTTCCAGCCCAGCCAAGGTCCCAAATTCATATTAGTAGCACTCCATAATCAACAGTGACGAGGTAGAGCTAGTAGTATCATCTGACCTCCGTAGCCAGGAGATCATTGGGCAAGAGATCAATGCTGTTTCCATATTGCATCCCAATCCCAAGTGTAACTGACTGGTAGCCCAAATTGGAAAGTGTCATTTGCTGCTGGAGTTGGTCTAACACCAATTTCTCAATGATCTTCCCCAGAAAAGTGACAGTTGAATATAGGAGGCAATTGGAAGGTGGAGGAGGACACTGTAAATACAGTAGAATGACACAGTGTAAGGGTCACTGTGGGAGCAGAGAGAACAATTTGGAGGCAGGGAACCCGGGCAGCATGGTGGCAAAGTCAGGAGGACAGAGTACTGAGAGGAAGGAGAATGTGTGGGACAGGAGTCTGATGGAGCAGGAAAGGGGTTGGGGAAATGAAGAGGAGACAGGAGATAGGGATAGAAACCGGGAAAAGAATGAATGGCAGCTCCACGACCATAGGTGTTATGATTGGCTAAATGAAGTCCTCCATGAAACAGCAGAAGGGAGGTCCATGTTAGTGTGTGTGCATTTTAAAGTTGAACTTCCAACTTGAAATAATTGCCTCCAAATTGGGGTCCCTAAATGAGAAAAAATCAGAAGACAACCCAAAACAATACCATGTGTTTATTTTTAAAATCTTATTATTATTCATCTAGGGGTGAAGGATGGACTGACTTATGGTTCTTTGATCTCTTAGAATTAGTAACATTACATACTGCTTGATTAACCCTTAAATATTCTGTTGTGATATTTTTACTTGTTCTAAATTAAAAGCAAGTTGTTTTGAAATGTCATTCAGTATACTGGTCTCCTCCAAACTCACTTGATGTGAGTGCATCAGCTTCCCAATTTTGGTTTAGTCTGGCCACTAAATTGATTTGTGTCTTAGCATGCTTTACGTCTAAAGGGTAGTGATGATGACTCTAACCGGAGCAAAACAGAGTCTCTGTCTACTTAGGTCTGATAATACAATAATGCTTCAATTCAAGATTCAGACAGTACACTTTTTTTTTCCAGTGCCTTGTTATAATCTCAGTGAAAATGCTAAGACTTACAAAGGTGTTCTACAAAATACAGCTGGGCATTCGGTCCCAACAGGAAGTCTGGTAGAGGCAGGGTATTTCTAAAAAATGTGACAGAAAATGCATTTATACGAATTTCTGCTTGTCCTTTGTTTCTAAAGCTGGAATTGCTTCCTCTGCATCCCTGTTTGTGTTGTCTGTGTGCCAAATTCAACTCTGATATATGTGGGTAAAAGCCAATGACTTTAGTGGAGTTGCACCCACTTTCACCAGGGATGAATTGGTCTCAAAGACTTAATAAACATTTTACTTTCTGTTTAGATGCACAGTTTTACAGAACTTAAGAAACCAGACTGAACCAATAGCTCTAATAGACAAATGAACTGACTCCATTAATCTCAAATGGCTCGTAGCTCTAAAGCTTAATAATGACACTTTAAATGACAATGTTATTAACCAATTCACTGCTGATCATTTTAGCCAAAACATCTTAGGCACTTTTGAAAATTTCATGCTAAGGCCTGGTCTATGCCATTTTTCTACCAGTATGACTATGTTTGTTAGGGGGATGATATTTTCCCCTCACACACTGTTAAAGCCCACAGTGCAGAGGCAGTTATGTTGGTATAAAGATGCCTTATACTAGTATTGCTTATTCCTCTTTCCATATAGAAATGGCGATAGCAACATAAAGTACCATTATACTAGTATAACTGCGTCCACATCATGGCAGTCAGACTGCTTTATCTATACCGGCATAGTTAAGCGTATAGACTAGGCTGAAATGATTTTTCCAAGGTCACCTAGGGAGTACATGACAGAGCTGGGAACAGAATCCAGTTTCCCAGCAAGCCTATTATAGTGCCTTAACCACAGACTATGCTTCCTCTACACTGTGCAGCTAGTACTTAGTTATCTGGGAGTTATTACTGAGAGGGAGCAGTTACCTTAATGAGATTGTTATATAGTTGAAAGTTGTCAAAGACAACAAGAGTCTTAGGATGATCACTATTTTTACAAGTTTGGTACAAAGTGAAACAAACTTAACAAATAAATAATTCTATTCTTGTTGCAGAATTCGTACCCCAGGCTTTTGGAATGCCCTTGTCCCAAGTGATTGCTAATGACCGGGCCTACAAACTTAAGCAGGATTCTCAGAGAGAAGAGCAGAAAGATGTGTCAGACTTTGTAGCCTCTCTCTTACCATTTGGAACTAAAAGACAGAACAAAGAACTCTCAAGCAGTAACTCATCTCTTAGCTCGACCTCGGAAACACCAAATGAATCCACTTCCCCTAACACACCAGAGCCAGCACCACGTGCCAGGAGAAGGGTAAGTTTACCTGTAACAGCTTAATGCACACTGGGGAATCTGTTGGGGCCTCAGGCTCTGGTCAGCACCAAAAATTAAACTTGTGCATGATGGTTTCTGACCACATTTAAATAAAGCTGGTTGTGGTTCGAGCCAGCCCTGGTTAATGGTGGAAGTTGTAATCTTAATAGTCAGCCTGCTTTCCCAACTGGGAACAAGATAGGAGAGAACAAGATGGATACTGCATGATTATTACAACACCATAAGGGATACGAGACTTTCGGTTTTCCTCCACTTTGGTTCAAATTGGCCTGTCCAGTTCTGCAGGATCTGACTGTGTGTATTTTTTTCAACTGGTGATGGTAGATGGACTACACATATGAGACTGATGTTCATAGGTATTCATATTCTAATTTAGAGTCCAAAAAACCAGAAATTAATCTAATTATTAGCATCCACTAGTAAAAATCACTATGGCCTGATTTAGATGTCACATACCTCAGAGTAAATCAGGACCAATTCTATAAAAGTTAGTGAAAATAACAGTAGGATAATGTCACAATTTGAGCTCTTTACAAAAAAAAAATCAGATGGTACTGTAACAAGCTGTCGTAAATGCTGCTCACATTGCCTTTTTATGTGGAAAAATGGGGAGAAAAATTAAACCTTGATAACTAATCTAAATGTTGGGGATACCAGAGGAGCTAAGGAAAAAAGAAATGTTCCCGAGGAATCCTCAGCGACATTCACTCTTCTCCACCTCCCCTGCATCAAAGCTTTTATGGGGAAGTACTGTGGGGGACTCTGTAAAGTATAGGGTTAACAAAATAAAAATTGATTGTATGCAGTATTTGATACAGTGTATCCCAAAGTACAACAAGCAATAAGTTAGATTCTAGTAGTACAAAACAATTACAGTAAATGGTACAGTAATTCAGTAGTATGTTATATGCAGCCATAGGTATAGGAATCTGTTTTAGTGAGAGAGAGAGAATTATTGACCAGGAGATGGGAGCCATCCCCTATTCTTTTTCAAAAAGTGCTGTGAAATATTTAATTTCCACTTGGACAGCCATCAGGGATGAGCAGAAGAAATCTAGGTTTAATCTTTCATCTAAAAGATGTGCTAAGTTCCTAGCAGTCTGTGTTTTTGACACTTTGTTGGTATGAACAAGAGAGATGGAAGTCAGTACTTCCACTTGCAGGGTATTGTGGCTGAAGTTTCAGTACAAGTCATGGTGATATAATATCATATGGTTCACCTCAGAGATAAATAAAAGTGAAGCTGAAGGCAAGCAGTTGAGGTAGAAGCAGACATAATTTTCTATTTAGAATGTGTTTGAATTATTAACTATAACAACCTGACATTTCTCTTCTGTCTTTAACTTCTGCACTTTATTAGGTCAGTCTAGTCCATTCCCCAGCCATTCTTGGAGTGTTCCTTACAGGATATTCTCCAGTGCATTTTCTAACCTACTTTTAAATGTTGCAACTGATGGGACTACCACCTCTTCCTGTGAGACACTATTCCACATTCTGGTCTTCCGCTATCGGATAGTTTTTCTTAATATTCAGTCTAGATATCCCCTCTCAGTTTTATCTCATGACCTCTAACATAAATAATTCCTTTCCCTCTTTGGTGTTAACAGTCTACAGGTATCTGCAGTTGGCTATTGTGTCCTCTTTCAGTCACTGCTTAGTGAAAATGAAAAAGATACTATCAAGAAACCTATGAAGTATTTGGGGAGGTTTTTTTTTGTGAAGTTGCTGAGATTGTATTCTTGTTTACCATATTTCAGATTGTGTTCTAAAGACACTGCCTTATGTTGTCTCTTCTTTATTCAATCTCCTTTAAAGTGGGATAGATTGATTTATATATTGGATTTTAGCCAAGTCTTGAATAAGTTTCGAAATATCTATTTATGTTGCAGACATATTTTAAATTTTGTTAAGTGCTTTTGCTTTCTTGAGATTTGGCAGTAGCTTACCGTTCCCTTTTTCAGGTCATCCCTAGAGAAACATATTGTATATTACTTCTGGCTGGAGATTCTTTGGGCCTTCAGATAAGTTTGGTAGTTTTTATGCTGCACCCCCAACTCCAGATTTTGAAATACATGATCCGATGCAGAAGGAAACTTGCACTTGAGGTGTTCTTGTCCTATTACTCCCATACTCTTTCTCCTAAAAGATATTTTAGCAGCATCACAGATGAAAAGAGAAAGCATTGGAAACTGTCCCATTCCATAATACTGACTCTGGGTACTCTGCCTCTTACATTTTACCTCCTGGGCAGTGTATACTGGGAGTCCCAAAGTTTCTTTTCCTATTAAATATATCAAAGAAAATGATCAAATGTGTACTGAAGGTAAAAGCAGCAGTGCAAACCTGTCAACATCACCTGTTAATGTGCTTCAACCCTGACCTGGAGGGACTATCGCAAGGAATGAGAGGGTGATTAATTTTATATAGTCAATCCTTGGTCTCTCAGCTCAGGCTCCTAACAAGGGCACCAATTAGTGCCTGTTGTGGTGGCAATGGGTCGTGGACTTTGCGATGAAATCCTACAGATGTCTGTGGACCAAAAGGGATATTGTCATTAGGTGGTTCAACTCCATTGCCTTCAATAGATTTTCACCTGCTTATGTCAGGGATTATTCTGGCCCTACGTTAATATGTTATCTATGCCAAAAGGCGCTGAAATAATGTGAGCACAGTCCCATCTCTTTTATTAATCAAGTTGTGTAAGGGGAATAAACTTTCTCCTGAGATGGCAGGGTCAAGTATTATTTCTGGAACTACAGTAGTGACTGTGGGTGGGGTTTTTCAGTAGCTCTCAGCATTAACTGAAATATGCTCCTATTGCAGTCCAGGGGAATTCCATTATGCCCTTCAATAGGAGCAGAATTAAGCCAAATCTGAATGTTTTGAAAATCTCATCCTACATCACTAGTGTTTTAAAAGAAGCTCTCCACTGTAAGCCCAGTTTTGAAACCCCCTGTGTCCAAAATCCTCAAAAAAATGTAATTTTCACGTGAAGTTTTACATATGTGGTCTCTAGCCCAGTGTATCTTTTTTTTTTCCTTTGGGAGGAATTGAGGGGAGTCAGACAAAGCATTTTTGAGAGAATGAAACTGAAAATTGAGGTGAAGCTGACTTTGTGAAAGGTCTTGTAATTATTTTTGTAAAACTAAATCTCAAAAAAGAATGGTCTAGCAACTTGGAGGTTGTTTTATTCATAAGTCTTCCAGGAGATCCAGGAAACAAGACTATTTTTGATAAGGTCATATGGTTATTTTAGATGTTATTAACGAAAGATTTTAATTTTCAGTCAGTTCCCAGTGGACTTTATAAGTTTGTACAAGGGCTAGAAATATTTATAAAGTTCAGTTGTGGGCTGACAGAGAATTGTACCAGCAGAATTAGTAACTTCTGTCATCTGAACTGCTCAGGTTCTATGTGCTTACATATTCCACCAACACAGGTTATGGAATTTGTATACTCTGTCAGCAGAACATCTTGCATTTAAAGAGGTTACCAGGGTTTCCAGCAGAGTATTGGATTTGAATTCTACAGTGGCTTATGTTCCCTTGAACAACATGTACTGAATTCTTTCACACCACATCTTTAGTTATAATAAATATTTTCTCTGTAATAGAAGGAAATATAACAATTTACAGTAGATGTTTTTATATCAAGGTTTTTTAAATCTGTAAATAAAAAAGGAAATTACTATGCCAACCTTCATTAAGAAACAGTTTAGATTGCCAATAAATGTCAATGGAATTAAAACACTAAAAAAAAAATCTTTTAAATATAATTGTGATCTACAAGCTTAACTGTATCCCCAAAAGATTTTTGCCTAGGAATTTAAACAGGATGAGTCAATGGAATGTAATAATGTTATAGGAATATTAGTGAGGCAAGGTGGGTGAGGTAATATCTTTTGTTGAACCAACATTGAGTAAAAGATATTACCTCACACACCTTTTCTCTCTTATGTCTCAGGACCAACGTGCTACAGCAACACTGCATAGGGATATTAATCATTTTTGTGTTTGGGAATAGCTGGCCTTCATTTTTAGATGTCAAATTTTGGAAGTGTTTTACCTTTTATTCCTTTTTCAGTGCATGAGAGGTTGTGCCTTCCTTTAGTTCAAAAATGTATGTATTTGAAGATTTTATTACAATGTTAAATGTTTTAAAAATATTTAGAACAGAAAAGACAGATTGTCAAAAAAGAGCTCCATGTAGAGCCTATCCCTGGTCCTTCACAACTCAAAAGTAAAAATACATTGCAGGGTCATGCAGAGTTATCTGAGGTACTGTAGATGTGTATATGTATATAAAGTGTGTATGTGTGTGTATAATATACTTTGCATTCCTTTTCACTGGGGTTATTACACAAGATGTGGGCCCAATAAAAAAGTATGAATATACCCATACATGCATATGTATGTTAATATAGATAATGTGTACACACACACCCACACATTAGGCCTGATTTACAACTGTCCTACACTTTATGCAATTACACTTGTAAAAATAAGCATAAAGTGTACTTTGGTACATTTGGTACTGTTTTATACCCTCTTTGCGCTAGTATAGGTGATTACACAAAGTGCAGAATAACAGAGAATTGGGCTTCTTTTATATAGTGGGCCTGATTCTCCACTCCAGAACACTGATTTTATACTGGTATAACTCCATTGGAATAAAACAGTGTCAAGAAGGGGAGAATCAGAGGCACTTTGTATGTATGTTGTTTAATATATAAGATCAGTGGTCAAAAGACTTCATTAGATACGCTCTTAAGGGAAGGGAGCTGCTTAGTTGATTCCATCCTTACTGATTGTACATGTATATGTACTTTACAGGGCGCAATGTCTGTGGACTCTATTACAGATCTTGATGACAATCAATCCCGACTGTTAGAAGCTCTACAACTCTCTTTGCCAGCTGAAGCTCAAAGCAAGAAAGAAAAGGCAAGGGATAAGAAACTAAGTCTGAACCCTATTTATAGACAGGTTCCCCGGCTTGTAGATAGCTGCTGCCAGCATTTAGAAAAACATGGTAAGTTTATTTAATTTTGCTTTAGGTAGAAAGATACATTTTTATTAGGGTTCATGTATGTAGAACTAAACATTATATACTCAGAGAAGCATACATATACATGTTCTTATAATGTTTAGTGTGATGTACATTTTTAACCCATTTATAGTATATTTTAAACCACTTCATGGTAATAGCATTATTTACCTAGGCATTTGACCAACTATTATTATGACCTCAAATTCTTATCACTCCACAACAACCTGCTTGTAAAGTGAGACCTGTTGACAAGTTCTTTGATTATTAATGTTTGCTAGCTTGCAAGTGAATATCTCATGAATATTCATACAGCAGCAAAATATTATTAATTATTTGTATTCTGGTAGCACATAAAGGCTCCCCACCCATTGTGCTTACAGTCTAAGTGACCAGACTGACTAAAAACTAAAAAGCAACCTGCCAAAAGTACAAATACAACTTCTTTTAATTTTCCCCTTTGATAAAAACCTCCCCCGCAGCCAGTCTCTGCTGTGTCTACCTGTCAGCTCAAGTTCTTCACAGCTCTTGCTCAACCTAAATGTCCTCTTTCTCCTGCCACTGCAGGAAAACACTCAGCCTTGTTTTCAGAGAGAGACACAAAACCAGGGGGGAAATCCCAAAACCCCAGACTGCCAGAAGTGTCCTACGGCCTACTCCCTTTCCCCCCCCCCCCCACCCAGTGTCCCAGCTCTGTTAGTTGTGGACACTTCTCCTGCCTCTCTCCTTCCTGTGATATCACTCCTGGATGTGCTGCCCCTTAAAGCAAAATTGCCACCACAACATCCACCTGTCTGCCTGCCTGTTGATGTAGCATTGAAAAGATGGCACAAAAAGTGGCATTGAGCTGCAGTTCGGCAGGTTAGGTAATCCAAAAGTTTTATTAAATTGAGAAACTCCTTGTCCCGGGTTTCAGAGTAGCAGCCGTGTTAGTCTGTATTCGCAAAAAGAAAAGGAGTACTTGTGGCACCTTAGAGACTAACAAATTTATTAGAGCATAAGCTTTCGTGAGCTACAGCTCACTTCATCGGATGCATCCGATGAAGTGAGCTGTAGCTCACGAAAGCTTATGCTCTAATAAATTTGTTAGTCTCTAAGGTGCCACAAGTACTCCTTTCCTTGTCCCAAGGCACCTTAAGTCTCCTGAGCTAGGTAAACACGTGTTTAGAGAAATGCTTTTATTCTCTACTGTGGTACTAATGCACATAGCTCAGATTGCTTTTGTTTCAACGCAGTTTCTGACCGAGTTTTAAACAGTGAAACAGTCTACTAATATGCTATGCTTTCAGGTCTCCAGACAGTTGGAATATTCAGAGTTGGAAGCTCAAAAAAGAGAGTCAGACAGGTGAGCAGACATTTAGTTACATGAAGTTGACTGTTTTTGACTATTCACCTGTAGAATTTCTAGTAATGTGATTATTTCCCCGACCTCACAGTAGATGAAAGTAGAGCTTTTTGTGGAAGTGACTTTATGGTATTTGGTTATTATCTATGGTAGCTCTAAGTAGGCTGTTTCCAGTCCCCTTCCAGTCAGGAAGGAGCAAAACAGTTCAAAGAAAACAAGAATTCTAACCTAAATCTTGAAATAAGGTTATTTTTCCAAGTTCAAAAATGATCAAATAAGAATTGCTCCCTCTGCCCAATTTTAACTGCCCACCTTCACCTTTGGTGAAATCCGTATCAGGGTCTCAGCAGGTTAGCAATCTCAGTATAGTCTGGATCATCTCATACCTGAAGAAGCAGTGTAAAGCATCAGATTTGAGTAGACTTCAGTGACAAGGTTTAGGTTTGAAAGAAAAGTTGACAAGTACCTGGACTGAATGGAGGAGGTGTACTTTTGGCTGCCAATTGTATCTAACATTCCAGAAAGAGTTGATGATCACAAATTAAACCCAAATTACAAATCTCTTACACAGAAGTTGCGGGATGTTAATTCATATAGGGAGAAATCAACCCCCAAATTCCTTCTCCTAAGCGTCACCTCTCTTACCCCTATTAATTTCAAATAGTTCTCTCCCATCCAAGTCCCAGTCTCAGCCGAACATTGAGAAAGCAAAGATTCTTCCCCATGGGGATCCAATGATAAAGACAGAGCTGGGAGTTAACACTCACTCTCCCTCCCAGCAGCCACATACACTAAAAGATGGGTGACAGAGGATAGCTTTGTAACATCTGCTAGTTATACTAAGTTTGGAGGTAGAGTAGTTACAGGGAGGTATCAGAGTAAACAATATGGTACAAAAGAGCAAAAAGAAGGAGCGGGATGAGCCAGATCCTGAAAACCTGAGGTCCTGCATGACACTGGGCTGGTCCTCTTGAAAGTGAACTCTGATGGGTAATCTAGCTCTGCTCTCTGCATTCTGGAAGGTAGGATTCAATATCCCTTAGAGATGTAGATTACTGTATGCCAGTTCTGACAACTGCGTGGGCTATGTATCAAGAAGTTAGACATTTTTATTCTACCAAGATAGCTTACAGATCACCCACTAAATTGGGAAAATCATGGAAAAATAAGTTACCATTTGAGCTACAGGCTTTAACTACAAAATACCTGTTGTTTAAGCAAAGGCAAGTGCAAACCTACAATCATATCATTCCTGTGGAAAGAACCAGAGGCTGGGCAGTCATTAACTAGGCAATGAGCTAACCTCCACTTTGAAAGTCGTTACTACCTGTTTTTCCTTTTACCGAGCTTTCAAAAATGTAGCAAGGCAAAACAGTTTGGCATTTTTGTATTAAATTTAACTAATTTATTTAATTAAATTAACTCATGTATTGTATTAAACCACATGGAAATGTCTGGACCTTTTGCAGTAACAATAATAAATGCTGTCATCATGAACATAAGAGTGCGGGATATGTAAAGTCTGATTTCAATTAAAAATCTGTCCATTTTCTGTACCATAGAAGGCTTTGCAAAACACTTCTTTAGTTGTGCTTCTACAGCTGTTCACAGGCTTTGCTGCATGCAAGATGGACAAGGGTTTTCTGAAGTGAGAGTTTTCTATTTCAGGTGAATTTCTTTGCAAAGAACAAAGAAATGTGTGTGCCAGTGGATTTGTTTGGGTTGTTGAGCGGGGAAGGAAGCATTAGAGCAATTGCAAATATATAAACCATTTTACTTGTAATCTCTTAAACCTCAATTGGAAGCCATTGTTTAATGCTTACCAAGTATGCTTCCTAAAGTCTGATGAAAAGACTGTAATTAAAAGCAATGTGTCTGAGAGATCTCTTAATGAGAAATGGAAAGATATTGCCTTTTTATACTGCTTGTATATATCTCAAACTGAAATAATTCCATGGACAACGTATGTCTGATATTCTGTTAATTATAACATCCCTTTGGAGGCCATCCTGGTGACCTTTTGTGATCTATAGATCCATAAGCATTATATAAGAGCTAGGTATTATTAGAAGTAGTGGTAACGCTTTGTCCCACCATGTGGGGTCCATTTTGTTTAGAAAATATCATTTCAATTCAATATTTTGTTTTGAAAATGTCAGTTCAAATAAAGCAGAACAAGGACGATTTTTTTTTTTTGGTTTGGCCATATAACCAAAAAAATCAGTTATTTGCTCAGCTCTATTCATGATGTTCAATGGTAACTCTGCCACCCAATCTGAGGATTGGCATTGGGTTGTGAATGGAATCCCTTGAAGTCCTCAGCTGGAAAAAATAATACCCACAAAGCAGGGTCTCATGGGCAGGGAAGTGTAATAATGGAGTAAGAACAAACTGGCTGATCTAGGCTTCATGTTCAAGTGTGGGAATCCCACACTTAATAGCAAGGCTCACAGTGAAAAGGGGACCCCCAGTTCTTACACCAGGCCCTTAAACACTCCCAAAGTGTCAACCCTTGGGACCAAGTTTGCATTAGAAAATGTGGCATTTTCCACACTCATCTACATTTACATGATTTCCCATTGCTCAAGACTAAGATCAATGTAGGCATATACTTTCCTGGTGATTTGCCTGCTCTTGTGTCTGTGATTTGCCTTTAAACTCCTCAGTCCCACTACAAGTGGGGGGGGGGGGGGCTCATTTTTTCTTCCGAGCCACATTTACCTATAATTAGTCATTGGGGTGATTTAAATATTTGAAATTCCCCTGCATACTAGCAAAGCTTTGAAGTACTGTACTCCTAGAAAACATAATTTCATAAATTATTATTTCAACTTTGAATACAAGACTAACAAGGGGAGCATTCAGTTTGAAGAAGGCATGTGCAGAGTGAGTGAGAAGCCATTCCGTAAGTGCTGGGATAGCACACATACTGGAAAGGAGACTGTGACAACCTTTTACAATGTGCATTTCAGTGTGCATTCCCTACGCAAAATTGGCAGTGTATAAGTAGGAGGCAGGGCTAGTGACTTAGACTCTCCATGTCCCCTTTGGCAAGTCTGTTGCTGCTAACAGTGCTAGACTTGCTCATTTCTTGTGCTCTTGACTGCAATTGTGGCTAGAAACAACAGTAGAACTCAGATTCTGTGATGAAGTCACTTGGCTGTTTGTTCACTTTTTAATGGTGATCACTTTGTGAAGATAAATAAATGGTTAGGAGGAGCAGGAAATATCAGGGCAAAGTGCCACAATGTGTTCGCAAACTTGGCTTCTTGCTTCTAGAAACCTGGATTCCAATGCAATCTCCGGTCACAAGAGAAATTTGACTTTTGGCCTCTTCTTATTTATTTATTCCTATTATGAAAATTGCTACACTATGCAGCATGACTTATAGTCTCTCTCTGCTCCTGAAGGGTTCAGGAGCTGAATAGTAGGGATAATGGAGCAAGGCTGTATGGGGAAACCGTGTCTACTACATACTCTTATTATAACTGATTCCAGAAAGTGTATTATTCTCTTATTCTCATGACGATTACATTCATTGGTGCTCTATTTTTGATAAAAGAATATCGTAAATTAATTGAAAAACAAAAAGATCTCCCTCCCTTTTTTTAAAAAAAATGAATCTGGCACATACCAGGGATTCTGTATATAATGGAAATAGTCAGCAACTAAATGTGAGTTGTATGCCTGCCCTTCCCAGGAACAGCAAACATGAAATGTTAATGTGAGTAAATCCATATCTAAAAATATGTTCTCTTAGGTAATGTACTATATTAATGAGTATACTGTGATGTGACTATTCTTTTGTCCTGATTTTTTCCAGTTACGGGAAGAGTTTGACCGTGGTGTAGATGTTGTGCTAGAAGAAGAACACAGCATCCATGACGTTGCTGCTTTATTAAAGGAATTTCTACGAGATATGCCAGATCCACTTCTCACCAAAGAACTTTACACTGCCTTCATCAACACACTCTGTGAGCTTTACAACCTCTTCTTTTAGTGTTTTTCCACGTGCTCAGTTCTACATGCTCCACAAGGCCACTAATAACATTTTATTTAAGAGCCTTAATGCTCCCTCTACTTCCAGTTCATTACAAATATTTGTAAATTTTCTCATATGTTGCAAAGGGCTTTACTTGCTTTTGGTGCTGGATAGATACAACACAGAAAAAAAATTCTCAGCAACGTGGAGGTTATTCAGTGTATATAGAAAATCACATTCTATCTATCCACGTGCATACACACACCGTACATATGGTGGTGGTATACGTGTAATATATTAAGCCCTGATTCTGTAATTGGATCTGCAAAGGCAGATTGTTATGCTCATGCAGAGTCACATGAAAATCAATGGGGCTTGCTCAGGTGGAAGAGTCTACCTCATTAGATCCAAATTTTGGATTGGGGGCTTTATGGGGTAATGAGATAAATGACAGAGCCATGTGATTATGCCACATTTTTCATGGACTTGGTACCACTCTGCCCACTAATCCACTAATGCCTGGATTATTTCTAGTGTTGCAAACCTCTGAGCAGTTTCATACAGCCCCTCTCTAAAACAATAATCATGCCAAAGAAATGTTCCTTTTCTCCTTCCTCCTCTTGCAGAAGTTTTTGGCTTATAGGCATTATAAATGATTTTTAACTTTTTCAGCTATTGATTGGAATTAACCCAGACTGTCATGGGGCCCTCGCCCAGAGTGAACCCCACATGTCCAAAAGGAACTCACTGTCCAGTGCCCTCAGTGGGGTGCCTAATTGCAAGCCTTCCCCTCGGTTGCCTCCTCCTGTTGGTCACCTCTGTCTGGGTCTTCCATGTCCTAGCCTCTGGCCTTCACACTTGAAAGTTCAGTCCCCTCCTGGGGTCCTCAAAGTCCCCTCAGCAATAGTCCCACATGAACATAAACAAAAAGTCTTTCACGCCTTCTCAGCTCACAGTTCTTTATTCCTCTGGTGTGGCATTGGGCCTCAGGAATGCTTCTTTGGAGCCTAGGTAATGCAAGTGGTTATCACTCCTCTCCTTAAGCCAGGAGTCCGCAGCCCTCCTCCTGGAGCAGGGAGTACTTCAAAAGTCACTGTTTCTCTATAAGACAGGAACCTCCTCCCCCGGGGCCAGCCCACAACATTTTGGCATCTGAAGCGGGGAGCTCAAATGATGCCCCCAAACCCCCTTGCTTGGGCCAAAACTTTGAAAGGTCTCAATTCTGCCTTCTTCCTGTTCTACTCCTCTCATGGTACTGCTCTGCTACGTACCCCAATAAAGGAGAACTAACAATTTAAAATGCCTTGTTCAAAAATTTTAAGTAATCCGACGAAGTGGGCTGTAGCCCACGAAAGCTTATGCTCAAATAAATTTGTTAGTCTCCAAGGTGCCACAAGTCCTCCTGTTCTCTTAACTTTCAAACTCCTGAACAGCAAATGTAACTTTTCTTGTCTGCATACTACTGTGTTCCTTGAGCTGAATGAAACGTTCTTCAGCTGACTGTATTGCACAATCTAGCACCTGGTTAAAGAATTCAACTTTGAATTGTTGTTTGGGGTCTCTTATGGGATTATCCCGTGCCTCATAATCAAAATGTCTTCTTTGGTGACTCTTGTATTCTTGAATGGGTGGGAAAATATCTTCAGTGTGAAGTTCACCTGCCAACTTCTGTGCACTCTTCAGAATGTTTTGAAATCCCTAATTTGACCGGTAAGACTGTAAGTATGACTTTGCTTTGTCCAGTTGTTCCATTGCTCTAGATATATCAAGGTCAACACCTTGGAGTCTCTTGCTTACAACATTTATTTCAAACAGTATGTCATGCTACAACACTAAGCCACACAGAAATTTGAAGTTATGTATGTTTCTGGTGATTCCATTTCCCTCTGCCACCTTTCTCCCATGAACAGTTCCCTGTCATAGCATTATCCTCCATAATGGCAACTATGGCACCATCTAGCTTCCCAGTTTGGTGTTTGATAGGCTTTATCGCCTCCACTTGACTTTCCCATTATGTGGCACTCAGTGGTTTCAGTGTCAGAGAGGATGTTCCCAGATGTTGCTTAAAAATTTGCCATTGATGAGTTGATGCAGAGAAAAATACATAGATGCTTTGAATTACATAAAAAATTCAGCAGCCTCACTCGAAGCTGATGCTGCATCACTGACCACCAAGTTCAATGAATGAGAACTGCATGGGACAAAAAAAGCTTGAGGGTTTAACTGTCGGATCCGTGTCTGCACTTCTCTGTTCTTTCCTCTCATGTTGGCACCATTATTGTAGCCCTGACCTCTCATGTCAGCTATCGCAATTCCCGTATCTTCCAGCTTTTTAAGAAGCACATTTGTCATACCAGCTCCAGTAGTATCATCAATGTCAATAAATTCTAGAAAATGCTCTCTGACAGTCACCATTGCAGGGACATTTTCACTAGGTTCTGTTGTTGTTATAAAACGCACCATTAAAGTCATTTGTTCCGTATGGCTGATGTCAGGTGTGCAGTCCAGAATAACAGAGTAATATCTTGCTGACTTCAGATCTGCCACAATCTTCTGTTTGACTTTTGTTGCCAGTAACTGTATTATCTCATTTTGAATAGTTTTTCCAAGGTAGTGGTGTGTGTACATTTCTTGGGTGGTGACTCTTCTTAGATGCTCCTGGAGTACAGCATGAAACTCGGTCATCAGCTCCACAATTTTAAGGAAGTTTCCATTGTTTGGCACATACAGCTGATCTGAAGTGCCACACAGTGCTAGGTTTTGGGTAGCAAGCATTCTCACAATGGCAATGAGCCCTTTCAGAACATTTTGTCAGTAAAGAGATTCTGATGCACTCTTCTCTTGATGCTGATTATCTATGGTGACCCGTAACCTTAGTCTCATCTTAAGCTCTTTCCACCAATGGAATGCTCTCTGTGATTTGCTGCCTTCTCATGGCATGTCAGATTTCTAGCCAGAATTTTTCCAGTCCTTTGTTCCTGTAGAACACAATGTGTCTGGAACATTAGACTGGAAGAGTTTGCAACAAAAACAGTATTCAGCATTCTGAATTTTTGAGTACATAAGCCATGGCCTCTCCACTTTGTCACAATTGGGGATTTCATGCCAGTAATGTGTTGGATGGAAACTTCTACTTTCATTGTCTTTGGGGAAGTTTTTCACTTGCTGTGGCCCATGCAGTACAAGGAAGTCCCTCAGGCTACTGCTCACATGGGTCCACAGTCCTGGATCATCTTGACATAAGGAACAAAACTCAGCAGCAGCTGTTTCTTGTGCCTCCACCACACTCTTTTCTGATCTACGCTTTTCTTCAGGAATGTGCATCGATTCATTCATTTCAGATGGAGATATGGATGCTGCAGTAGCTGCCAGGTCAACTGCAATTTGACTAACTGGAAGATCAGGCATCTCCTCACCACTCACATCCTCACTGGGGCCGAAAGGCTCACCACAAACATTTGTGTTTTATGTATCTCAGGAGAGCTTCTTCCTGCTTAGATAGAAAAGCTTCCTTTGCTTTCTTTCTTTTTCTGAATGTTGCCCCAGAGGGGCGTTTTCTTCTTTCACTCATGACTGCTGTTCTGTGCCAGCTATAGTGGATCTCAACACTGAATTGAAGGGGACAAATAAGGAGGCTGGTAGCAGGGCCTGAATGAGGGAAGATATCATCATCCTAAGGGCCTAACTGGCTCCTGTTCTCCTCAAGTGGGTTCAGGGAAGCAGCAGGAAACAGGAAGCTCCCTGAGAAGCTGGTGTTAATCAGTCCAGGCTCGTGGGAGTGCTAGAGAGGTACATAAGAGTCTCCTCCTGCTCTCTCCCTGCAGCTTCTGCTGCTTTCTGTTATTCCCTCTCACCTTTTCTCCTGCCTGCCTGTTATGTCTCTTGTGCCCTCCTTCCTCCAGCACAGCAGTCCAACATCTCTGTGCATCTAGAGCACAGAGAATACATGTGCACCAGCAGCAGACACAATTTTCTACATTCTGGGTCCTAGTGGCGCCCTCCCGCCCAGTCTGGCACCTTAGGCGGCTGCCTCAGTTCGCCTCATGGTAAGGCCAGCCCTGTTCCTCTCTCCTCCTGGAGCTGGGTAATTCAACTCTCTCCTTAAGCCAAGAATCCTCCTCCTCTGTCCTCCTGGACAGGCGGTAGTTAAACTTGCTGTACGAGCTTAGCCGGTTTCTCCCACAGTTGGCCCCACCTAATGCTCAGAGTCAGAGAGTTTGGCAGCCTTCTCCTGCTGTGAGGGAGGAGGTTGCATTAATGCTCCCCTTTTCCTAGCTCATTCCCAGTTGGTTGAGTGAGCGGGGAGTCTTGCCTTTCCCCCTCCACAAGGCTCCTTAAGATTTTCTCCCAAGCACCACTTATTCCCATGAATGCTTCCTCTCTATCAATAACCCCTACTATATAAGGACCTTTCAAACCTTAAAGAGCCAAGCCATGTGATTGGTTGGACTGACCACTGGACACTACCCCATCACACAGGCCGAAACCCGAGATCCAAATCTTTCCCCCAGATTCAAACTTCATGGCAATTCATGGGCCTCAGAACAATTGTTCAAAATACTCCTGCCTGTCGAGGTCTCAAGCTGAAAATCTGAATTCAAGCTCTACCAGATTTCTGAGTGTTTAAATTTAGCCCATATAAGAAAGATGTTCCAGCCGCAAACTCATATGTGTACTCAGATCCATTTGTGGGTTTCAGACTTGAGATCCTGTCTCAGGCCCATCTCTACTGTTGACTAACATTGCATTTAGAAGTATGAACTGGCTACAGACAGTGCAGAATTTATGTCCTCTTTCTTGCGGCTTTTTAGGTTTCCTAGTCACACTCTAGGAAAGAAAGTTGTAAGAAAACTAATTAAAAATGGTTAAAGCATAAATACAAATAGAATACTTTAAAACTAAAATTCTCCTGGATGCCAGAACATGCAGCCACCAATATCCAGCATATATAGAAAGTGATGGTAAGGCATATTAGGCCAAACCCTACTTTTGTTTGTTTCCAATAATGTAAGCAAAATATAAATCTGAGATAGCAGACACAATTAATCCTACAACTCCACTATTGGCTGAGACAAGATCACAGAATAAAACAGAAATATTTTATGCAACTGATATGTATTTAAAGTTGTATCAACCTACCTTGGAAAATGTATGGGAAACATGATCAGTAAACTCCTTAAACAATTATTTTCTTATATTATTCTTTTAGCTGGAGCACTACCGAGTATATGTGCATTGCATTAGGTTAATTTCAGTGTTTTTCTTAGATTTTTCTTTTTCCCTCTTAGTATTAGAGCCAGATGAACAACTAAGCACCTTACAGCTTCTTATTTATCTTCTACCTTCCTGTAACTGCGACACCCTACACAGACTCCTGCAGTTCCTCTTTACGGTGGCTAGCCATGCAGAAGACAGCACAGACAAAGATGGCCAGGAGGTATGTTCAGATCATTCATGTTCCTTCACTTCCATTATTCCCTGCTCTAAGGACATATTTATAAAGATGAGAAACAGAGAGCCTAGAATCATAAGCATTAAAGATGGAATAGACTTAATATTGCCCTCCCTCTTGCCATCCAGTTGTTTACAACAGTATATTCCTGAGACTGTTTTGTATTGTAGTTTTTAAATAAAAAGAAAAGGAGTACTTGTGGCACCTTAGAGACTAACAAATTTATTTGAGCATAAGCTTTCGTGAGCTACGCTCAAGCTTATGCTCAAATAAATTTGTTAGTCTCTAAGGTGCCACAAGTACTCCTTTTCTTTTTGCGAATACAGACTAACACGGCTGCTACTCTGAAACCTAGTTTTTAAATGACTCAATCAATGAGGCATCCACCACTTCCTGTGGGAGATTCAGAGCCTAATAGACTTCACTGTTAAGAAATAGCTAATTCAATCTAGCCTAATTTTTTCCTAGTTTAGTTTCATCCCATTATATAATATGGAACAAAAGGTTGTGAGTCAAAGGACCTGCTTTTTATTCCTGACTTTGCCACTGACTTGCAGTGAGACATTGGGCAAGTCAGTTCACCTCTCTGCCTCATGTTTGTCGTATGTACAATAGGGATAATGAGTGGGATCCATGAAGAGGTTTAAACGTTGCAATGCTGAGTGTCACGGCACCTAGAAAAGTCACAGAGCAACATTGCAATCCCAAAAGCCTGAGCTAAGCACCCAGGCTCCTTATACAATGAATGGGGAGACATAGGTGCCTAAGAGTGCAACCCAGAAAAGCCAGCATGCTATGCAGGGAGCTGCCTAAACTAGCCAATGGGAGATGCTAAGGAGAGGCGTGTATGCTAAGCCTCTTACCTCTCTCAGAGAGGAGCACTTCCCTGCAGTCTGAACTTAGGTGCCTATCTCTGCTAGTGATCGATGAACTTGAACCACTCTCCTGGAGTTAGGCTTGCCACATCAAATGGCCCAAGGAATAGGGGCCTCCACTAATTTTTTTAGCTCAATGGTTAGAGGAGACCCCTGTTCTAATCCTTCCTCTCCCTCTATCGGAGGAGGAAATTTAAATCCAGGTCTCCCACGTCCCAGTTGAGTGCTCTAACCACTAGGATAAATGTTATAAAGTGGGCGCCTCCTCCAGCTAGATTTTGAACGAGACAGATAGCTGCAGCGGCACAGGAGCTATCAAACAGAGCTCTAAACAGGGGAGTTTGAGTGGGAGTTTGCAAGGGGAGTTTGGATTGTGGTGCTTGTTTGGGGTTTGCATTTGCTGGGGGGTTGTGGTCTTTTTGGTGTGGCTTGTGTTTCCCAGATTAACAGGATTTAGGTGGGAAGGAGATGACAGATACAGAGGCAGCTGTGGGAGTGACTCCTGTAGTGAAAGACACATTGAGGATGACTGGATGTGGAAGCTGTGGTATGTACATGATCCTGGAGGGGGGAACCGGTAAGAGTTTTTTCTGCATGAAATGTCGTCTGATAGAGCTGATGGAGGAAAAGATCCAAGGTTTGGAGATGCAGGTGGAAAGTCTGGTTGAGTTTAGGAAGGGGTTTGAGCAGATGATGGAGCAAAGATATGAGGTATCTGAAGGGAAAAGCTCAGACTCGCAGATGGAAGCAGGGCTGGGGAATTTTGAGGAGAGACTGGATGAGGAAAGTGGTCAGTGGAAACATGTGACTCAAAGAACCAGGCAGAGAAAAAGACGGGCTAGTGAAGGAGAAATAGAGCTTAGGAACAGGTTTGCAGAGTTGGAAAATGAAGAAGGGGCTCAGCAGGTACTTGTTGAAGGTGGAAGGGTAAGGAAGAAGAGAAGAGAGGCTAGTCCTATAGAAAAAGGGGAAGAGTCAAGGGAGACTACACCAAATATGAGCCCCAGGAGGATACAGGATGGGTTGAAGAGGATTGTAAGGGAAAATAGGACTGGAAAGAACTTGCAGCCAGAGGGAACAGGGGAGAGACTGGAGAATAGCACTGTCACCAGGAAAAGGCAGGTCTATGTGATCGGGGACTCTTTATTGAGAAGAATAGACAGGCCTGTAACTAGAGCTGATCCTGAGAATTGAAGGGTGTGCTGTCTTCCGGGTGCTAAGATACGGGATGTAGACCTGAGGCTGAAAAGGATCCTAAAGGGAGCGGGAAAGAATCCCCTAATTATCCTTCATGTGGGAACAAATGATACCGCCAGATTCTCGCTGGAAAGTATCAAGGGAGACTATGCTAGGCTGGGGAAGACACTTAAGGAAATTGAGGCTCAGGTGATCTTTAGCGGGATCCTTTCTGTTCCTAGAGAAGGGCAACAAAGGTCTGACAAGATTATGACTGTCAACAGATGGCTTAGGCAGTGGTACTATAAGGAGGGCTTTGGGATGTATGGCCACTGGGAGGCATTCATGGACAGAGGTCAGTTCTCTTGGGATGGACTTCATCTGAGTAGGGAAGGAAATAGACTTCTAGGATCGAGGCTGGCACAACTGATAAAGAGAGCTTTAAACTAGCAATTGGGGGGAGATGGATGGGAGATGTCCAGAAAATCTCCACGCCAGATTTTAGCATTGAGAGGGAAGAAGATGAAGTAAGAAAGGATACAGACGTGGGTAGGAGAATGTATATAAGGAGCGAGGGCGGTGTGGATACTAGTCTAATAGGTTATACTGGCTGTAGAATGACTGTGCCTAATAGGGTACAAAATGTGAGCGAGTCCAAACAGCAAAAATTAAGATGTTTGTACACCAATGCGAGGAGTCTAGGTAACAAAATGGAGGAACTAGAGCTACTGGTGCAGGAAGTGAAACCAGATATTATAGGGATAACAGAAACATGGTGGAATAGTAGTCATGACTGGACAACAGGTATTGAAGGGTATGTGCTGTTTAGGAAAGACAGAAACAAAGGTAAAGGGGGTGGAGTAGCATTGTATATCAATGATGAGGTAGAATGTAAAGAAATAAGAAGCGATGCAATGGATAAGACAGAGTCCGTCTGGGCAAAAATTACATTGGGGAAGAAAACTAGTAAAGCCTCTCCTACGATAGTGCTTGGGGTGTGCTATAGACCTCTGGGATCTAATTTGGATATGGATAGAGCCCTTTTTAATGTCTTTAATCAAGTAAATACTAATGGAAACTGCGTGATCATGGGAGACTTTAACTTCCCAGATATAGACTGGAGGACCAGTGCTAGTAATAATAATAGGGCTCAGATTTTCCTAGATGCGATAGCTGATAGATTCCTTCATCAAGTAGTTGCTGAACCGACTAGAGGGGATGCCATTTTAGATTTAATTTTGGTGAGTAGCAAGGACCTCATAGAAGAAATGGTTGTAGGGGACAATCTTGGCTCAAGTGATCATGAGCTAATTCAGTTCAAACTAAATGGAAGGATTAACAAAAATAAATCTGCAACTAGGGTTTTTGATTTCAAAAAGGCTGACTTTCAAAAATTAAGGAAATTAGTTAGGGAAGTGGATTGGACTGAAGAACTTATGGATCTAAAGGTAGAGGAGGCCTGGGATTACTTTAAATCAAAACTGCAGAAGCTATCGGAAGCCTGTATCCCAAGAAAGGGGAAAAAATCATAGGAAGGAGTTGTAGACCAAGCTGGATGAGCAAGCATCTTAGAGAGGTGATTAAGAAGAAGCAGAAAGCATACAGGGAGTGGAAGATGGGAGGGATCAGCAAGGAAAGCTACCTAATTGAGGTCAGAACATGTACGGATAAAGTGAGACAGGCTAAAAGTCGAGTAGAGATGGACCTTGCAAAGGGAATTAAAACCAATAGTAAAAGGTTCTATAGCCATATAAATAAGAAGAAAACTAAGAAGGAAGAAGTGGGGCCGCTTAACACTGAGGATGGAGCGGAGGTTAAAGATAATCTAGGCATGGCCCAATATCTAAACAAATACTTTGCCTCAGACTTTAATAAGGCTAAAGAGGATCTTGGGGATAATGGTAGCATGACAAATGGGAAGGAGGATATAGAGGTAGATATTACCATATCAGAGGTAGAAGCGAAACTGAAACAACTTAATGGGACTAAATCGGGGGGCCCAGATAATCTTCATCCAAGAATATTAAAGGAATTGTCACCTGAAATTGCAAGCCCATTAGCAAGAATTTTTAATGAATCTGTAAACTCAGGAATAGTACCGAATGATTGGAGAATTGCTAATATAGTTCCTATTTTTAAGAAAGGAAAAAAAAGTGATCCGGGTAACTACAGGCCAGTTAGTTTGACATCTGTAGTATGCAAGGTCCTGGAAAAAATTTTGAAGGAGAAATTAGTTAAGGACATTGAAGTCAATGGTAAATGGGACAAAATACAACATGGTTTTACAAAAGGTAGATCGTGCCAAACCAACCTAATCTCCTTTTTTGAAAAAGTAACAGATTTTTTAGATAAAGGAAATGCAGTGGATCTAATTTACCTAGATTTCAGTAAGGCATTTGATACCGTGCCACATGGGGAATTATTAGTTAAATTGGAGAAGATGGGGATCAATATGAACATCAAAAGGTGGATAAGGAATCGGTTAAAGGGGAGACTGCAACGGGTCCTACTGAAAGGCGAACTGTCAGGTTGGAGGGAGGTTACCAGTGGAGTTCCTCAGGGATCGGTTTTGGGACCAATCTTATTTAATCTTTTTATTACTGACCTTGGCACAAAAAGTGGGAGTGTGCTAATAAAGTTTGCAGATGATACAAAGCTGGGAGGTATTGCCAATTCGGAGAAGGATCAGGATATTATACAGGTGGATCTGGATGACCTTGTAAACTGGAGTAATAGTAATAAGATGAAATTTAATAGTGAGAAGTATAAGGTTATGCATTTAGGGATTAATAACAAGAATTTTAGTTATAAGTTGGGGACGCATCAATTAGAAGTAACGGAAGAGGAGAAGGACCTTGGAGTATTGGTTGATCATAGGATGACTATGTGCTGCCAATGTGATATGGCTGTGAAAAAAGCTAATGCGGTTTTGGGATGCATCAGGAGAGGTATTTCCAGTAGGGATAAGGAGGTTTTAGTACCGTTATACAAGGCACTGGTGAGACCTCACCTAGAATACTGTGTGCAGTTCTGGTCTCCCATGTTTAAAAAGGATGAATTCAAACTGGAGCAGGTACAGAGAAGGGCTACTAGGATGATCCGAGGAATGGAAAACTTGTCTTATGAAAGGAGACTTAAGGAGCTTGGCTTGTTTAGCCTAACTAAAAGAAGGTTGAGGGGAGATATGATTGCTCTCTATAAATATATCAGAGGGATAAATACAGGAGAGGGAGAGGAATTATTTAAGCTCAGCACCAATGTGGACACAAGAACAAATGGGTATAAACTGGCCACCAGGAAGTTTAGACTTGAAATCAGACGAAGGTTTTTATCCATCAGAGGAGTGAAGTTTTGGAATAACCTTCCAAGGGAAGCAGTGGGGGCAAAAGATCTATCTGGTTTTAAGATTCTACTCGATAAGTTTATGGAGGAGATGGTATGATGGGATAATGGGATTTTGGTAAGTAATTGATCTTTAAATATTCAGGGTAAATAGGCCAAATCCCCTGAGATGGGATATTAGATGGATGGGATCTGATTTACTATAGAAAATTCTTTCCTGGGTATCTGGCTGGTGAATCTTGCCCGTGTGCTCAGGGTTTAGCTGATTGCCATATTTGGGGTCGGGAAGGAATTTTCCTCCAGGGCAGATTGGAGAGGCCCTGGAGGCTTTTTTGCCTTCGTCTGTAGCATGGGGCATGGTTGACTGGAGGGAGGCTTCTCTGCTCCTTGAAGTTTTGAACCATGATTTAAGGACTTAAATAGCTCAGACATGGGTGAGGTTTTTCATAGGAGTGGGTGGGTGACATTCTGTGGCCTGCGCTGTGCAGGAGGTCGGACTAGATGATCAGAATGGTCCCTTCTGACCTTAGTATCTATGAATCTATGAGACCCAATCCAGTAGGTGTGCTCAGAGGCCAGGTCCAGGTACTGAATCAGGTCCAGCATGCAACTTATATGACTGAATGCCTGTCTTTCCCTGGTTTGTGAATTGCTCTGGGGCTTATGTGGGATATAGGGACCTAAAAGGAGTCAGCTGTGCACAAGTCCAGAGGCAGAAACATAGGCACCTAGAGAACTTGTACTTTGTAAACTTTGGTACTGAGTGAGTTTAGGAGCCTACAGCATTTGGTGAGAATTTTATGGATCATCAAAGTAGAGCCAAAAGCAGGATTTAGGCACCTAGGTCTGGTATTTAGATGCCAAATACCTTCACGGATCCCACTCCATGACACACTTACTTTTGTAAAGCACTTTGAGGCATTTGTGTGAAAAACACAGTAATTATTTATTGTTAATTATTTATGGCTTCTAGCCATTACCTCTTGAGGAACCCTAAATAATTTTTGATACTGTCAGATATCTGGATGACTACGGGTGAAATTTTCACGAACATGTAAATGACTGGAGGACAAATCATATTGAAAGTCAATAGTACTACAGCACTTAAGCATTTTGAAAATCCCATCCAAAATACTGCTATTTGCACACTCAGCTAGCAGTTGGTGGAAAAGTACAGACACAATAATTAGGTATCTACCAAATTCACGGCCATGAAAATCGAGTCACAGACTGTGAAAGCTGGTCTTACCTGTGAAATCTGGTCTTCGGCCGCCCGGCTTTGAAGGCAGCGCCGCCGCCAGCAGCAGCACAGAAGTAAGGGTAGCAATACTATTCCCCCCCCCCCATGGGATTGCGGTGCCCTTTTGGGTGCCAGACCCTAGGTTGAGAAACGCTGCAGAGAAATCACCATTTTTCATGGGTTGGTCACGGCATAAATAGCAAATTTTGTGGATGTGTGTAACACATTTTGTAACACAGACACAAAATTTGCTATTTATGCCATGACCAACCTACTAAAATTGTGTAATTTTTCTGTGATTTAAGTAGACCCTTAATAATGGAGGGTTTTTAAAAAAGAATTGGCGTGTAATAATATTTATTGTGCTAAGAATGGTGTAGAGCTATACCACTGAGACCCTGATCCTGCACTGAGTTCTGTGTTGGTGCAAGAATCTGCCCTTGTGAAACTAATCGCAGGGTTAGATCCCAAAGCTGCTTAAGAGAGTTGGTAGAGTAGCTGTGGTAAAGGTCTGAATTCTCCTTAGTAATGCATTTGCTCAGCTGCAGGTACTATGACAAAGCAAATTCATGTAAACCATCCTGTCAGTATTATAAGAGTCAGGAATAGTGTATGTAATTGGGCATCTGTTATAGATAATATATTATTCTGCTAACAATTATTTAAGTTAATTAAAGCCCCAGTCCTGCAAAGACTTACACAGGTGATTAATTTTATACAACCAACTCATCCCAAAGGACTGCTTGTATGCATAACGTTAATTGTGTGCATAAGTCTTTGCAAGATTGGAGCATAAATATCTTATTTATAAAAGAAAATGCTTATATTTAACCAAGATGTTCATGCAACAGAATTCTACTCAACTTTAGAGTAGAACTTTAGAACTTTAGCATGTACGTAAAGTAAGTGACCTAATGGACAAACTCAAAATGGTATTTGAAAAAATGATTATATGCCAGAAGTCTTCTGGAATAGTTTTACAGACTATTTTTTACCTTTCCCCCTTGTTTTAATGAATTAGTTGAATATAGTTCAGATGTGGGAAAAAAATAATGAATATGTGCATTTCTCCTCTTACACCTCAAAATCTCCCCCTCCTTCACCCAAGTTGGTCAACATCTGGAATTTACATGCAGTCTTGTTTAGTGAAGTCCTGACAGCTTTTGCAGCATTCCCAAAATAGAAGCCAGGTGGAGGCACATAGAGGAAGATCAACTGAATGACCTCTGCTCCTTGCAAATTTGACACTGGAAAATTGTCCTTAGTAATCCATATGACACATTTTTTCAGAGAATTTTTAGTCTATTCTTGTTATTATTTTGTATCTACTAGTTTAGCCAAGATCAGATGACTACAGGGGTAGAAGTAAAAATAATTTTCGTGTTCAAGAACCAAACAAGGGAAAGATTAATAAAAGTAATAAGCATGTTCCTTAGCTGTTTAGGTGTCTTGAGGATCTTGTGTACAGAGGGATATAAGGGCTTGTATTTATTCTATCCACCTGGAAGCACCATCGCCTATTGAAAGGAGCAGCACTGGGGACCAGTTTATTGGCCTAAAGTGGCAGTACTTTGCTGGGGCTATGAGGTTAGATGTTAGGTCCTATTCTTCTACTTCCGGGCTTTGTGGGAGGAGAATGTTGCGAAAGCAATGAACTTCTTTAAGGTGAGAGAGAGAGTACCAACTAATGATTGATAGCCAGAAAAAACATGTCCCTAATTTATATTCTTTTTCTTCTAGGTTATTGGGAACAAAATGACATCTCTGAACCTGGCCACCATATTTGGACCTAACCTGTTGCACAAGCAGAAGTCTACAGACAAAGAATTCACAGTTCAGAGTTCAGCTCGAGCTGAGGAGAGTACTGCAATCATTGCTGTTGTACAAAAGATGATTCAAAACTATGAAACCCTTTTCATGGTAGGTGAATGTTTCTTAATATTACACCAACTGATTTTGCATTTGACTCTTCAAATCAGGATATCCTAGATGGTGTTACCAAGAAGTTGAATTGAACTATGTTCAAATAAATTATGCAAACATGGTTATACGAAGGAACGATTAGCATTGATTGAATGCAATTATAAGCAGGCTACATCTTCTTACTTTAGGAAAAGAGCTTTGTAATGAGGGCTAAGCATTAAAAATGGGTAGATTAAAAACTTCTTGTACATAAGGGCAAATATATCCTGACTGATCATGTCCTCTCAAAGATTTAGGAAGGAACCTTGCTTAAGTTGCACAAAAATATTTATATATCTAGAGAAAGATGCTAAGTTATTTCCTAGATGATTTTTTCTGCTTCTGTGTGGTTGAATTATTTATAAAGTTGTGAGTTAAACAGTGCAACTCAATGGTTAGAGGAGACCGCTATTCTAATCCAATTAATGAAAATCCCCCACTTTGTCTGAGCCAGGAGGGAAAAGAGAAACCTTTAGCCCCTTCAAGGATTGGTGCCAACCCCTCACCCCACACTGACTTGAGGAGAGACACATGTGGGGGGTGCTCTTGGTAGGCTGACTGTTTGGGCAGAAGGGATGCAGCATAAGCCTATTGGTTCTTAGACATCCAAAAGGAGAACTTATAAGGAAGGCTGTGGGTTTGTCATGGAAATCACGGATTCCATGACCTCCGTGACTTCTGCAGTGGCCGGTGAGCCTTTCTCAGGGGCTGCTCAGGCAGTCTCGGGCCATCCTGAGACATCCCATACCATTCCAGCATCAGCAGAGTTTAACTATGGGAGGGAGCAGGGTTGGGGTATGAGACAGGATAAGGTGGGCTCTGGGCAGTGCTTAACTCGGGGCCTCCCCAGAAGCGATGACATCCCCCTTGCTCTGCTGCTAGGTGGAGACATGGCCACATCTGGCTGCAGGCACCCCCCCACCCCTACCCCCACAGCTCCCATTGGCTGCGATTCCCGGGCAATGGAAACTGCAAAGCCAGCACTCTGGGCAGAGGCAGCATGCAGAGCTGCCTGGCCATGCCTCCGCCTAGCAGTTGAGCAAGGGGGATGTTGCTGCTTCCGGGGAGCCGCCCAGGTAAGCACTGCCCAGAGCCCGCCTCACCCTGTCCTATGCCCCTACCCGCTCCCACACTCAAACTCTGTTGTGGGGGAGAGGCACGGAGCCAGGTAGGGAGCCTGCCCGCCCCACCAACTCTCCTTCCCCCAGCACCAGTGGGGTTCCCGGGCCATGCACTGCCATGCCCCCAGCACCCGGGCTGCTCTCCCCCAGAGCACTATCCCTCCCCCCCCCAGTTTTAGTCAGGAGTATATAGTAAAAGTCATGGACAGGTCATGGACCATGAGTTTTCGTTTACTGCCCGAGATCTGTCTGTGACTTTTACTAAAAATACCCATGACTAAAATGTAGCCTTAGTTATAAGCCCTTTTACTCTGCCCAACGGCACCATTCTGGTCTGTAAAGAAAAGCTTGGCTTACAAAGAACGAACAACCTGCACTGGACAAGTTATTGCTGCATAGTTCCCAGATGTGTTACTTAATAAAGTTGTGGCCTAGTTAAATCACATTCCTGGTGTCTTCCCTTTCTTCCTATTGTCTACAAAACTATCACTCAGTTTAGAATGATTTATGATTTTGGCTTAAGAGAGCCTCTGGACTGGAATAACAGGATAGTGCAGGTCTGAATTGTCAGTGGTATCTTTTCTTCATTTTACGGAGACTAATTCACACAAATGTCTCGAAGAAAAAGAAAAGTTTAAGTCTTAGGAAGGTAAGAATAGTTGTGTGTTCTGTTCAGTTTTGTTTTCCATTGTAACTAAGTAGCAGCATGCATTGTATTATTGGTGATCAGTTCTCAAAACAGGAAGACAAAAGAAAGGGAACTGCAATGATAGAGCATAGTTGGGAGCTGGGGAGAAGATAGGAAAATCTGTAATGTGGTAACATAGGTTTGAGGAACGTAACACAATGTGGAACATACTGCAGTGTAGGACACAGCTGGGGAGAGAAGGACATGAGAAAGGAAGAATGAACATGGCCTGCCAGCTCCAATAACAGCATCAGATGAGCTGCTCTGTCTCTCTTTCATACTGTATTTCCTTCCATTACATCCTGGGCTTTATTTTTTATTCTTGTTCCAGTGAAACATTAAGCAATTTGTTTTTCTTTTGCTTTTACAGTTCAGGAACATTTCTGGTATATTTTTCCTTCTAGGGAAAAAAATGATGGAACTGTGCTCCTGTGAGAGCTGCTGCTTGCTTGGAGCACTGCTGGCAATAATGATTTTGTTACAGCAGGTTTACATAAAACAAATGTTGAAGTATTATTATTTTTGTTTCACTGTACGAACATTTTATGGAACAGCCACATCTCAGCACATTACACTCTAGGCACACATTCAGATTTTTAATGTGGAAAGGGTGGGGTTTAGGGATTGACTAACCTACATATGGACTCTTTTAATTGTGACAGTTTTATTCCTTTATCTCTTCAGTGCTAGCATTTTTATCTGAAGGTTAAACTCAGTGCAGGGAAAACAGAAATAATTTTCTTTTGTTTTCTGGAGTAGCTTTTCAGTTTTTGGAGTGAGATTAAAGTCTGTGCATCTGAATGCCAGACTAAATGAATAGCTGGATGCAAGGGAAAACTATATCTAACAAAATGATCTTTTTATGACTAAAGTATATTGGTTTGAAATATTCAGAAATGTACAGCACACAAGCATCTCTGGAGATTTTGCTCTTCCCAGGGTTTAACACACAGGGTGGGTTGTTGTTTTATTCTGCCTGTTTTCAGGAATGAAACTACGTTTCATGTCAGTAGTTGTTTTTAAGTACAGTAGTGTCAAACTTCTTGTATTTATTGTTTCATAGGAGCACCCTGGGTCTATATTCATCTTGTTAATGTCATTATTGGGGTTCAATTAAATGTTTTTTTGTTCTCTGTGAAATTAGCACACTGCATCCTTTGCAAAGTTGATGGGTTGCTGGGAACCGAGCTGAACATTTATTTGTAGCAGAACTCTGATGATTCCCAATCAGGCAGCAGCAAATTGTTAGCCAAACCCCAGGGAGTGGGGGAATGCCAGGACTGCTGTTTATAATTATTGTTTGACATTTATACTACTTTCAAATTGAGAAACAGCTGGACTAGAGCATGCAGCCACAGTATTAACATAGAGTACATTACTGCCAGGGTGATTTTTTTGGTTTGTTTTGTTTTTTCTAACACTATGACTGGCTTCAGCGTTGAGAGTGGAGCAAGGTTTGTGAAATAATAGAAACAATGTGATATTTGGCCCAGACCACAGACTTCAGAATGGTTTTGAGTTATTTCTAGGTCAAAAAGATTCTGTTTGTCAGAAGGAACCCAGATAATTATGAACTGCATAGATTTCTAAAATAGATTCTAGCAATTCAGATTAATACCAGCAATTTAAAGTGAATTTACTATAGTAGAGATATTCTTACCACCATTTCGGGCTCAATTGTGCATTTATTTTGGTTCCCAAATTCCCTTTGATTACGGTGGAATTTAGAGGTGCAATTATATAGGATAGGGTCCTATAAAAGACTGCTGATCTCTAGACCCCTAACTAAGACCCCAGTCATGCAAATGGATCCCAGTAGGTGGACTCATAGACCCACATCGTGCCCCATTGTCTCCATTGGAGTTCTGCATGGGTGCAGGAGTCCAAGCTGCCAAGTGTTATGCTTTTAGCACACCCGTTATGCATTCCTGCATCTCAGGTGAATTCTCGCACATCTAGCTCAGCTGCCGTGAGCTAGAGCTTTTCATTGCTAGAGGCCACTATGGCACTTACTGAGCAAGTAGCCAGGCACCATTTCTCCATGGCAGTGGTTTTCAAACTTTTTTTCTGGGGACCCAACTGAAGAAATTTGTTGATGCCCATGACTTAACAGAGCTGGGGATGAGGGGTTTGGGGTGTGGGAGGGGCTCAGGGCTGGGGCAGAGGGTTGGGATGTGGGGGTGAGGGCTGCGGGGTGGGGCTGGGACTGAGGGGTTCAGGGTGTGGGAGGGGGCTCTGGGCTGGGGCAGGGGGTTGGGATGCAGGAGGGGGTCAGGCTCTGGTCTGGGGTGCAGGTTCTGGGGTGGGGCAGGGGATGAGGGGTTTGGGGTGCAGAAAGGGGTTCCAGGTTGGGGGGGTGGGCTCAGGGCTGGGGTAGGGGATTGGGACATGGGGTTGGGGCATGGACTTACCTACGGCGGCTCCTGGTCAGGGGTGCAGCCAGGGTGAAGCGGCCAGCAGCAGGTCCAGCTCCTAAGTGGAGGCCCGCAAGTGGCTTTGCATGACTCTCGCCTGCAGGCACACTCCCCTTTCCCCCTGTCCCGTTCCCACTGGCCAGTTCCATGATCCTCCTGCTAGATCTAAGTCAGGAATGAGCAGCTGGGAGACAGCACAAGATGAGACCTCATAACAGCTCCATGCGTCCTCAGTTACACCATCCCTAGTTACCTGAAGGGCTCCTACTACCATGTATCTTCTATTCTGACAGTACCCTGCCTTCCCGGAACCGTAGCACCCACCTACCTCCCAGCAGCCACCAGCATTATCCACAGCCCCAGCAACCCCACAGTTTCCATCTCTGTGCATTCCCACCACCACTGCCAGGTTTTGTGCAGCTCTATGACCTACCCTCAGCAGGTTGTGTGCAAATCATTCACTTGTTGGCAAATTAGTTACATTTACATAAAATGTTATACAAGAAGCAAAACAAAACTTGGCTGTTATGAGACGTCCACGAGCCTAAATCCAGTTGCAGGATCAAGGCTTAAGTTGCTTCATTCACCCTATTAAAAATTCTACATACATTATGTAGCCGGCTGTTTTCATTTTATAGATTCCCCCCTCCCCCCCGCTAAATCTATTAGAGTTTTCAGGGAGTTGTTTAGTTTTATATTTGTAAGGGAAAATGTTGACACTTTAAACTTTTTTTTATTTTGGCCAAAGTCCTGTTTACTGAATACTTTTATGAGTAGCAACTTGATGTTACTTTCTCAATGTAGTATGCAGGAGGAAGCAAACTCTGCTTTCCCTTCAAATTTTCTTTAGAACCGAATCCATTGTTCACAAAGGCCACATAAATTGAGAGATCACAAGGCTAGGTTATAGTAGTAGGATTCCAAAAAGGCAGTCCTGTAGAAAGAAGGTTGATTATTTAAGGACTGATAAACAAATACCCAAAATGTAAGCAAAAGAGAAAATTGTGCATGGACATGCACAATTAACATAGAGATTTTATATCTATTTTAATTAATGAGCATTTATTTATTTTCAATTATTTCCTTTGTTATTCAAGCTTGTGCCCATTTTGTGCCTTGAGTGCATTTGTAAATATTAAAGTTTTATGATAATTACTACATAGTCCAAAGAAATACAAATGATGTCTCTCCAAATACTTCACCAAACAGCCTCTCATCCCCAAGGAATCTATTAGGAATCCTATTCGTATTTCCCAGTAAATGCCTGGGAGAACAAATGTAATGTGCAGCTTGACCTGAACATCGTTTGACAACTCTGACAAACTGAGGCCAGAAACAGACGGTGTCATTTACTGAGGATATGTTTACACTGCAATTTGACACCCAGAGCTGGCCCATGCCAGCTGACTTGGGCTTGCAGGGCTAGGGTTAAGGGACTGTTTAATAGAGATGTAGATGTTCAGGCATGGGGTGCAATCTGAACTCTGGGACACCCCAAACCCCTGCCGGGTCCTAGAGCCAAGGCTCCAGCCTGAGTCTGAATGTCTACACCACAATTCACAATCCTTTAGCCCAAGCTCCGCGAACCCAAGTCCACTAGCACAGGCCAGCTACCGGGCTTTCATTGCAATGTAGACGTCCCCCGAGACTGTTTTGCTTCCTGATCCACCCATCACAAACAAACCAGACATGGTTAGTTCAGGTTCCTCAGATGATTTCTCTGTTAAAGCATTGGGGAGCGATGACTTCTCTGATGTAATTTGGACCCAACCCATTTAACGTTTGGTAGATAAAACTTCAGTATGTTAAATTGCACCTGGAAAACACACTGGCAGCCAGTGCAGCTCCTCGAGTACTAGTGCAACATGCTCCCAGTGAGCGACCCCTTGCTATCGCCTCAAGACAAGTTGTCCTATTCTGCAGCAGTTGAAGTTGCCAAGTGGTGTTAAGGTTTAGCTCCATGTAGAGTGTTTTGCAGTAATTCAGGTGGGAGGGGACAGGTCATAGATCTCTCTGGCGAGGTCCAAGCCCAAAAGAAGATGGCACAGCCTCTTAACTAGCCTTAAAGGGTAAAAAGCCTTTAGGAAAGATGTGGATAAAGTGGAGATAGTCCAGAGGAGAGCAACAAAAGTAATAAAAGGTTTAGAAACCCTGACCTATGAGGAGCAGTTAAAAATACCAGGCATGCTTGGTTTTGAGAAAAGAAGACGGGGGGAGGGGGCAGGTGCGGATCTGATAACAGATATGTTAAGAGCTGTTATAAAGGTGACCATGATCAGTTGTTCCCCATGTCCACTGAAGGGAGGACAAGAAGTAATGGGCTTCAGAAAGGGAGATTTAAATTAGATATTAGGAAAATCTTTCTAACTGGAAGGGGAGTTAAGCTCTGGAATAGGCTTCCAAGGGAGGTTATGGAGTCCCTGTCATTGGAGATTTAAGAACAGTTTGGACAAACACCTGTGAGAGGGGGTCTAAGTTTACTTGGTCTTGCCTCAGTGCAGGGGCAATATAAGGTTCTTTCCAGCTCTATGTTTTTATAATTCTGTAATCTCAGTCTTGACCAGATAGACTGTCACCTAGCTCACAGTCATCCAAGCCACAGTCTTAGTTATGTTCTGCGTAAGATGGTCAACAATTACCCTGGTGAAATGGAGAGACAGTCAGCTATCATTCACAAACATGAGACAGAAATATTCAGATCCTCACCCTATCTGCCCCTGCAAATGCTGAACAGAAGAGAAGGAGAGAAGAGAGCCATATGGCACTGCATGTAGGAGGACCTTGTGGGCAGATAAGCCAGCTCACAATATTATCCTGTGTATCATTTCAACAAGAGCCATTCCAAAACAACTCTTAGCTCTCTCTGCTAACAACTGTGGCAGTTCCAGCAGCACTTCATGGTCAGTTGTATTAAAGGTTTCAGAGTAGCAGCCGTGTTAGTCTGTATTCGCAAAAAGGAAAGGAGTACTTGTGGCACCTTAGCAACTAACAAATTTATTTGAGCATAAGGTTTCGTGAGCTACAGCTCACTTCATCAGATGCATTTTCCACTGAATGCATCCGATGAAGTGAGCTGTAGCTCATGAAAGCTTATGCTCAAATAAATTTGTTAGTCTCTAAGGTGCCACAAGTACTCCTTTTCTTAGTTGTATTAAAGGCACCCAAAAGATACTGTATAACAAAATGGACACTTAAAGTCTGAGATTTTCAAAGACCTAAGGCAGAGTTAGGTGCACAATTTCCAAGGCCTACGCACCACTTAAGTCCCACTTTTGCCCTGTGGCACTTGTGTCCCTGAGTGCTAAGTACTTTTGAAAATCAGGCCATTTATTTAGGAGCGTAAATCAGGATTCTGTGGAAATTGGACACCTAATTACCTTAGGCCCCTTTGATAATCCTGATTTAGGCTCCTAAATAAATGGCCTGATTTTCAAAAGTACTTAGCACTCGGCAGCTCCCATTGAAATTAAGTAATTGGATAACTGAACAGAATCGAGCCCACTTGATGCCAGCCTACCCAAGAAGCAAGCTGGTTTTCGACTGCAGAGAATGTGCTGCAACCAAGTCCTGGCCCTCACTACAAACATCAAGGTAAGATTCCAGCGAAACTCAAGACTGGTCCTGCCGTCATCCATCAGTCAGCAGCATTTGACACCGCCTGGAAGGAAAGTCTGTTACTGAAATTGGCCAAAGTGATCCGCTGCATGCGGATTCACAGGCTGCTAAACTGCATGCTTAGCAACTGAAGGATGCTCATATACCTCATAGGTCAAATGGGCTACCACAAGGTTCTGTACATGCTGCAACGCTCTTTAATGTATACACAAGCAGTATGCCTGAAACAATAGCGTAGAAGTTTGCATACACTGATGATTTGCACTGCCCCATATCTGTAAAGAACTTGAAGTGACCCTTACATCTGACATTAAGATCATGGAGGAGTACTTCCAAAAGTGGCATCTGAGACTAAATTCAGGCAAATCAGTAGTCTCTGCTTTCCACATAGACAACAGAATTGCACAAAACACTCTGTCGAGTTTTGTTATGAAACTGCATTATGACCCAAAGCCAGTCTATCTCAGTATCATTCTTGACCTTTCATGACTTCCTCAAAAAATAGCCTTTCTAAAGTGAAGACTCGCATCAACATTATTCCAAAGTTAGCCGGAACAAGTGGGGGATCAACTGCCCCAGTGCTATGAACATTGGTCTTGGCCCTGCTGTACTCAGTTGCAGAATACTGTGCATCAGGTGGGCAAGAAGCTGCCGTACCCATCTTGTGGGTAAGCAGCTGAATCGGATCATTCTAATCATCATGAGAACATTAAAATCAACACCTCTACTGTGGCTACCTCTATTAGCAAATGTTGACTCTCCAGCTATCCACTGAGATATAGCCATAGCACGAGAACTTAAACCTGCCAAAGATTACCCAGCACTTCCCCTCCAGACGGTTATGGATAACATTACCCTAACAATGCCTGAAATTGAAAAACACCACTATGGACCATATGCTCACCTCATGTCTCTGGATCTGGCCAGGGAATGGCAAAGTGTCTGCACCTCATCCACCATTCTAAACAACCACATTACTACTGATCCAACGATCCGCCCTCCTGGTTTTGACCTGCCATGCAGAATTTGGACCACACTGAACCGCATCCAAACAAACCATAGAAGACGCAGCCACTTGATGCAGAAGTGGAAAATCAAAGACTCCCCTTTGTGTGACTGTGGTAAGAACATCCAAACCTAAGTGTCCCAAATAGGGATTCAAAGGTGAATTGGATCAAATACACAATGTCACAGAAGAGGCCTTGAAATGATTTATGGACCTAGAACTGCATCTAGAGAATGTTGCTTTGTAGATGGCATGCATGCATGCATGCGAGAGAGAGAAAGAGAGCGAGAGTGAGCCTGGACAAGTGTGGAGATACAACAACCACACCCTAATTTCTAGACAAAAGGGGATTTGGAACAGTATAAGAAAAACATTCTAGAATACTCTGTCCTTTCAGCGTAGAATTTCACATTTAGTTTTCCAGGTTCTAAAAGAAAAGAAATCTAGTTATTTAGTTTGGGATTTTATAAGCTCCACTGGCTTTTTCAGTGGAAATGTGAGTTCTTTAAATCAGAGCTTTGGAGCTGTACAACCACAAGGAGTTCCTTTGAAATCCCTAGGTGTTGTCCAGACCTGTACTGGAAACCAATGGGATACTTGATAGTGGTCACTTAACACTGACATACAAGGTGGTTTTTAGTCCTATATACATCTGTGTTGTACATATCTTTCTGTTATGTATGAGTGTGTATATGCATAGTTATTATATCAACTTATGTATACACAGTATTTTACATAATTGTGCACAATTTTATTTTCATGCTCAAGTCTAGTGTTTTAAAATGGGCATAATAAAAAATTAAAATACACTGTAGCTTATTCTTCTGCAACTAACTTCTTAATGTTGATTTCATTGTAGGTTCCCCCTGACCTTCAGAATGAAGTGCTAATTAGTTTGTTAGAGACTGACCCAGATGTTGTGGACTATTTGCTGAGAAGGAAAGCTTCCCAGTCATCGTGAGTAATCTGTTTTTTTATTATCTCTGTTCCTGCTGGGAATTTTCATTTTCCATTGGAAATGTTCAAAAGGTTCTTGTGTGTATTCTCTGAACGAGTCAGAGTGTGCTCCCTATGACATTGACTCTGCCAAAGAAATTATGCCTCTTCAACATTGTTTTCTAAAGCAGTGGCGGATTTAGAGTTAGTGGAGTCCTGTGCTCAGCTTCATTTTTGGGTCCCCTCCTTGGGACCCAGCCAAGAAAAAGAACATTCTCTCTTATCTCCCTCCCACCCCCGCTTTTCATACTTTTTTTCTTCATCCTCGTCCTATAAGTAATAGCAAGTAAATGAAAATAAAGTGAGGTACCTTGTAGTCTATCTTATTTTTCCACAGACCACTTGAAAATCACTGGATTCTCGGCGGACCACTTAATGATCTTTCCAAATATTGTTTGTACTGTTAGCTAACGATTGCAAAGCGCTTGGGATAAGAGCGCTTTATAAAAAAAAAAGTAAAAAAACATTGGGGTGCAGGGTCTGGTAAGGACATAGGGTGGGAGGGGACTCAGCGCTGGGGGTGCAGGGTTTGGGAGGAGTTAGGGTGCAGGAGCAGATTGGGGGTTGGGGTGCAGGGTCTGTCCAGGAGTTAGGGTGAGGGAGCGGGCTCAGGCTTGGGGCAGGAGGTTGGGGTGTGGAGCGCTTGGGGCAGCTCCCATTTGGTGCAAGGAGTGCAGGTGGGAATGTGGGGGGGTGCAGGAGCTCCCGTTGGGGCTCAGGGTGGGGGTGGGGTTCTGTGGGGGTGCAGGAGTCAGGACATGGGGTATGGCGGGGCTGGGTATGTGTGGGGGTGCAGGAGTCAGGGCTGGGGTCATGGGGGGATTTGAGGGGGTGCAGTAGTCAGGGCTCGGGGTGTGGGCTGGAGTCATGGGGGTGCTCCCAGCCCCTTGTCCTGAGCGGCTCACAGCAGAGGGCTGGGGGCGGGGGGTGGTATGTATAGAGGGACTGTGGAGGCCCCGCCTTTGCTTCGCCCTGCCCCGATTCCACCCCCTTCCCCAAAGCCCCACCCCCGCCTCCTCCCCCAAGTGCGCTGCAGCCCCGCTCCTCCCCCTCCTTCCAGGTGCGCCGGCAAACCGCTGTTTGGCGGCAGGGGAAGCGCTGGGAAGGGGAGGGATGGGAACGCGGCACGCTCGGGGGAGGGGAGCTTGGCTGCCAGTGCGGGCAGAGCCTGCAGCAGGAGCTCCAGAAGCTGACAGGACCAAGCTTCTGCCCCCACAGCTGCCCAGACCTGGGGCCCCCATCGTTGTGGGGCCCCAGGCCAGGGCACCCTGTGTTTCACTGTAAATCCACCTCTGTTCTAAAGACAAAACTTGTTTACTGTTTCTGAGAAGGTTTGTGTACTGCTGCAGAGAACATATCATTAGGTGTACATAAATATATTCAGTGCACTGTAACCTATTAATCCACTGGTACATGTCTTGTGTTTGTTGTGGTCTTGTGCTTTTGGTAATACAACACATATATTACACTATCATTGATACATACCCTGCAGTGCCTTAACAGATTCATGGCTAGCAGTTTGGCCAGTCTGTTACCCTCTTCCTATCATACACATTCATAAGTTTCCAAAGTAGATACAACATTGCTAACACTCTGATTGTCATAATAGAAAGTGTATTGACAATGGATGAAAGATCTAGCAGTGTGTTTAATGAAAGGCATGAAGAGGAAGAAAAAAAACAAACACCCTGCTAGTCAGCAGAGCAAATGTGGTATGCAAAATATTCATATTCTTCTCTGTTAAATACATGATCTATGCCTACCTACACCCATGTGCCTTGATGCTATACCTTTATACATTTGGAATAGTGAGACTGCCTGTTCTCTAATAGGATTCCTTCTAGCCTTGTAGGTACCAGGATATCAGACCTTAAAATCATACCATTGTTATTTATGGTAAAGCTATTTAAGATAATTTTTTAAGAGTTTCCTAGATTGAAAACTATTTGGAACAGGCTGGACTATATCTTCCTGTGTGTGTGGAAAGTGCCTAGCACATTGTGGTTGCTTCCAGAATAAATAGTAAGTTCTTCTTCGAGTGCTTGCTCATATCGATTCCAATTAGGTGCGTGCATGCTGCGTGCATGATCGTCGGAAGATTTTTACCCCAGCAACACTCAGTGGGTCAGCTGAGGCACCCCCTGGAGTGGCACCTTCATGATGCCGGCCCAGATGACCCAGCGCCCCCTCAGCTCCTTCTTAACACCCATGACGGTCGTTGGAACTGTGGAGCACAGTGTAACTGATCGCCACTCTCCCTAGCTACCTCTCTTAGTACCTGTTAATAGTTGTTTATAGTTAGTGTAGTTAGATTAGTGTACTTAGGAGGGTGGAGCGAGGTCTTCTCCCCTCTCCCCCATCCCGGTACCAGGACCCATGCCGGGGTCTCTGGACTTCAAACCCTGCTTGGCTTGCCTGAAGCCAATGCCAACGGGAGACCCCCACAACTCTTGTCTGAGGTGTCTGGGGGAATCCCACCAAGCGGACAAGTGCCACATTTGCAAAGCCTTCAAGTCGAGGACCAAAAAGGAGCGGGACTTCAGACTCAAGCAGCTCCTTATGGAGGCAGCACTTAGCCCAGTCCCTTCCTCCACGCTTCGGGACTGGGCGTCGTCTTCGGAGCAGAGTGCCCCTGCAGCACCAACTGGTCTGACACCGCATTTGGACTCTGCTAAAGACTCGCAACGTCAGGCCCCCCCGGCACCTCCACCACCGCGGCGCCGGTCCCTGTCTCCGGGCCAGAAGAAGAAGCAGCAGTCCAAGCAGGTGCTGACTGCCTCTTCTTTGTCGGTTGAACAGCCAACGACACTTCCTGCACCTCAGCCAGAGCCGTATCCATTGCTGGAGCGCACAGGACAAGTAATGGCTCCTACACCATTGACTCCGGCACCACAAGGGCCGTCAAGTCCAATGTTAGCTCCCCGGTGCACACCGCAGTCAAGCTAAGGCTGCCCTCCACGCTGGAGACCTTCTTTACAGCGCGGGACTTGATCGCGCTCACAGAGCCGACTCCCCTACAGCCAGCAGCACCTCCAGTGCGGGCGGTGCCGTCAAAAGGAAAACCGTCCCTGATACGACTGCCATTGCCAAGTGAAGCAGGACAGCACTGGTCCCGGTCCCGATCTTGGTCCCGGCAACTTTCACGGCATCACTCGCAGTCCTGGAACCGATCCCGTTCTCGGTGCCAGTCATACTCGCGACACCGCTCCGGCTCGTGAAGATCCGAATCACGGTACAGCCGGTACCGATTGGACTCTCGGCACTGCTCCCGGTACTGGTCAGAGCGGCGCTCGACCTGGAGCTGATCCTGGCGCCGATGTCATCGAAGGTCAGCATCGAGATCCAGATCAGGCTCTCGGGACCGATATGACCGCAGGCACCAATCGACATCTCGGTACCGTTCTACATCTCGCCACTGGTCCACGGTACCGTACAGCACCGGGGGACTCTAGGCCAACGGATTCGGCACCACCTTGGCCATCTCGCTCCGCCTCCACGTCATCATGCTCACAAGGTGACCACAACGCCCAGGACCAGGGCAAGGATAGTGCAGGACAGTGGCTGGACGATGGCCAGGACCCAGGCGAAGGACCTCCACAGTGGTCTTTTTTGGACCCCGGGCATATCATCAGGCCCAAGGGGTTCTTTCGGAGCCCCAAGTACCGGAGGCCACTGTGTCTTCCCCCTCCTCGCCCCCCGAGGGTTCTGAGGGGACTGCTCCAGCACCAACACAGGCCCACGCCCCTAGCATTGTAGACCTTGGGCAACAAGTTCCTCCACATGAGGACCCCACACAGGATCCCTTAGTCCCGGGGGTATCTTCCTTGTCCTCGCCTGATGAGGCAGTGGCAGGGACTATGGTTTTGGGCCCTCCTCCTATGGACCTTCGCGCCCACCAGGAGCTGCTCCGTACGAAGGCGCGCAATATGAATCTCCAGATAGAAGAGGTGGTGGAGGTAGAGGACCCAGTGGTCGACATTCTGTCTGCGGAGGCACCATCCAGGGTGGCCTTCCCAGTCATACGGACTATACAGGCCAATGCCAAGACAATCTGGGAAGCGCCAGCCTCTATTCCACTTACGGCCAAGAGGGTGGAAAGGAAGTACTTTGTCCCCTCAAAGAAGTACGAGTACCTCTACATGCACCCCCAACCATGTTCCCTTGTTGTGGCTTCGGTCAACGAGAAGGAACGGCACAGTCAGCAGGCCCTAGCATCCAAATCAAAGGATACTAGATGCCTAGACTTGTTTGGGAACAAGGTGTACTCAGCCGGAGGCTTGCAGCTCAGGGTGGCCAACCAGCAGGCACTCCTGAGCAGATACAAATATAATTCATGGCACTCTATGGAGAAATTCAAAGAATTGGTTCCACAGGAGTCCAGAGAGGAATTTGGGGCTCTAGTGGAGAAGGGCAAGAAGGTGGCCAGAACCTCCCTGCAAGCCTCTCTGGACACAGCAGACTTGGCGGCTAGGACTCTGGCCTCAGGCATAGCCATGCGCCGCATCTCATGGCTGCAGGTCTCTGGCTTATCACCAGAGTTGCAATAGACCTTCCAGGACCTACCCTTTGATGGCCAGGGCCTATTCTCAGACAAAACAGACTCAAGGCAGCAGAGTCTGAAGGACTCGAGAACTATTCTGAGTGCTCTGGGAATGCATACCCCAGTAACGCAGAGAAGGCCCTTCAGACCGCAGCCTCAGAGGTCCTACCCTCCCCCTCGGACAAGACAGGACTTCTTTAAAAGACGTGGCCGAGGTGGTAGAAGAAGACAAACTGGCCACCAAGCCAACCAAGGCCAGGGCCCTCCCAAGCTGTCGGCCTAAGCAGAACTTTTGAAGGTGCGCCCGAGGATGGAGGATCAGTCTCCATTCAGGATCCGTTCCCTGCCTTTCCAAGATCATCTCTCCCATTTCCTCCGTTCATGGTCTCACATAACATCAGACGGTTGGGTCCTTCGCACGGTGGAAAGGGGTTACTCCCTTCAATCGCTCCTAGCTGTGGGGGTGATAGAGGAGGTTCCAAGAGAGTCAAAGGGCAGGGGTTTTTACTCCCACTATTTCCTAATCCCCAAACTCAAGGGCGGGCTTCGGCTCACCTGGACCTATGCGGACTCAACAAATTCATGGTAAAGTTGAAGTTCCGCATGGTCTCTCTAGGGACCGTTATTCCTTCCTTAGATCCTGGAGATTGGTACGCTGCCCTCGATATGAAGGATCCCCATTGCGATCTACCCAGTGCACAGACACTTCTTTCACTTTGTGGTCGCCAATCAATAGCACTTTCAATTCACCGTCCTTCCTTTTGGCCTATCTACGGCCCCCAGGGTATTTACCAAGTGCATGACTGTTGTGGCTGCCTCCTTTCATTGACCAAGTGTTCCCATATCTCGACGACTGGCTTATTCGGGGCCGCTCCAGGGATCAGGTGCAGTCTCATGTCCAGCTCACCATGAACATGTTCAATCGACTGGACCTCCTGCTCAGTGTCATGAAATCTACTCTGGTACCAACCCAGAGGATAGAATTCATAGGAGCAGTCTTAGACTCAGGCCTAGCCTGAGCACTTCTGCTGGAAACACGCTTCCAATCCCTGGTGAACATCGTCCACAGCCTGCAAAACTTTCCAACCTCGACCGTGAAAACATGCCTATGCCTCCTGGGACATATGGACTCAGTGACAGGGTCGGGCCAGATGGCTACAGGAGAGTAATAGAAGGCAGATATATTAGCCCCAGATTAAGTAGGTCCCTTTTCCCTGGGTAAGGTAACAGGGAAGGTTCCAGAACAATCAGGAACCTTCTGGAGACAAGACAGACAGGCTGATTAGAGCACCTGCAGCCAATCAAGAAGCTGCTAGAATCACTTAAGGCAGGCTAATCAGGGCACTTGGGTTTAAAAAAGGAGCTCACTTCAGTTTGTGGTGCACGTGTAAGGAGCTGGGAGCAAGAGGCACTAGGAGCTGAGAGTGAGAACGCATACTGTTGGAGGACTGAGGAGTACAAGTATTATCAGTCACCAGGAGGAAGGTCCTATGGTGAGGATAAAGAAGGTGTTGGGAGGAGGCCATGGGGAAGTAGCCGACGGAGTTGAAGCTGTTGCACAGCTGTTCCAGGAGGCACTCTAGACAGCTGTATTCCACAGGGCCCTGGGCTGGAATCTGGAGTAGAAGGCAGGCCCGGGTTCCCCCCAAATCTCCCAACTCCTAGTCAGACACAAAAGGAGTTGACCTGGACTGTGGGTCCACGAAAATGGCCAAACTGAGGGCTACCGTGAAGCTCCAAGGCGAGCAAATCCACCAATAAGTGCAAGACCCACCAAGGTAGAGAAGGAACTTTGTCACACCTCTTGCACATATGTGACTATGCACGCCAGGCTGCAGCTATGTCCACTCTAAGCCTGGCTATCAACAGTATACCGCCCAGGTCGGGACAGCTTGAGCACGGTGGTTACAGTCCTGCCAGGAATATTAGCCTCTCTAGACTGGTGGCTGGACCCTAAATCAGTGTGCGAAGGGGTGCCATTTCACACCCCGCAGCCCTCTGTGTCCCTAGTCACGGATGCGTCATCCCTGGGATGGGGAGCCCACCTCGGGGTCCTCCATATACAGGGGCTATGGTCGGCAGTAGAGTTATCCTGCACATCAAGGTACGGGAGCTCAGAGCTGTGCGCCTGGCGTGTCAGGCATTCCGAGAGCTCATTCAAGGCCGTTGTGTTGCAGTCCTCACAGACAACACAACGGCCATGTTTTACATCAATAAACAAGGGGGAGCCCAGTCATCCCCCCTCTGCCAGGAGGCCACTCATCTGTGGGAATTCTGTATAGCCCACTCGATCCATCTGGTGGCGTCGTTTCTCCCAGGAGTCCAGAACTCCTTAGCGGACCACCTCAGCAGATCATTTCAGACTCACAAGTGGTTGGTTCACCTGGATGTCATCCACTCTGTCTTCCTGAAAAGTGGGGCTTTCCCCTGATAGATCTATTCACCTGTTGCGAGAATTGGAAATGCGAAGTGTTCTGCTCTCTACAATAAGAAAAGGAGTACTTGTGGCACCTTAGAGACTAACAAATTTATTAGAGCATAAGCTTTCGTGAGCTACAGCTCACTTCATTGGATGCGCTGTAGCTCACGAAAGCTTATGCTCTAATTAATTTGTTAGTCTCTAAGGTGCCACAAGTACTCCTTTTCTTTTTGCGAATACAGACTAACACGGCTGCTACTCTGAAACCTGCTCTCTACAATGACGCTCTCTGGGTTCCCTGACAGATGCCTTCCTTGTACAGTGGAAGGATCACCTGTGCTACACCTTCCCTCCATTCCCACTAGTCCACAGGGTCCTGCTCAAGCTGCGCAGGGACAGAGCCTGTCTGATTTTGGTTGCCCTGGCGTGGCCCAGGCAGCACTGGTATACCACTCTCCTAGAGCTGTTTGTGGACACTCCAATTCCACTCCCGCTGTGGCCAGACCTGATCACTCAGGACCATGGATGACTCTGTCATCCTGACCTGCAGTCTCTCCACCTCACAGCATGGATGCTGCATGGTTAACTCAATCTGAGCTGTGCTGCTCTCGCTTGGTACAGCAGGTCCTTTTGGGTAGCAGAAAGCCCTCTTCCAGGTCCACGTACTTAGCCAAGTGGAAGTGTTTTTCCTGCTGGTGCGCTCAGACTCATATGGCCTCACTACAGGCATCAGTACCTATCATCTTGGACTACCTCCTGTCCTTAAAACAGCAGGGCTTGGCAATATCATCCATCAGAGTGCACCTGGCAGCTATTTCGGCTTTCCACCTGGGCGAAAATGGGCGTTCTGTCTTCTCCAATCCCATGGTCAGCAGATTTCTCAAGGGGTTGGAGCGCCTGTTTCCACGAATTCGACAACCGGTCCTTACGTGGGATCTTAACCTGGTCCTCCTCAAACTCATGGCTGTCCCGTTCGAACCGGTAGCTACCTGCTTGCTCCTGTATCTTTCCTGGAAGACAGCCTTCATCGTAGCTATCACTTCGGTGAGGCATGTGTCTGAGCTCAGGGCACTCACATCGGAGCCACTGTATATGGTGTTCCGTAAGGACAAGGTACAGCTGCGACCCCACCCGGCCTTCCTCCCTAAGGTGGTGTCTGCCTTCCATCTCAACCAGGACATCTTCCTCCCCGTCTTCTACCGCACGCCTCTCGACGGGAACAACAACTGCACTCCCTGGACGTTCGCAGGGTCCTCACCTTCTACATCGAGCGAACGAAACCTTTCAGGAAAACATTGCAGCTGTTTGATGCTGTGCAGACCAGATGAAGGGCCTTCCGGTCTCCTCCCAGCGCATCTTGTCTTGGATCACATCATGCATCCATGCCTGCAATGACATGGATGGTGTCCCAACTACACACCTTACCGCCCACTCCATGCGGGCTCAGACCTCATCTTCTGCTTTCCTGGCACACGTACCCATGCAGGAGATATGTAGGGCAGCGACTTGGTCATCAGTGCATACCTTCGCCACCCACTATGTGATTATTCAGCAGTCCAGGGGTGATGCTGCATTTGGTTCAGCAGTCCTTCACTCCATGACATCTCACTCCGACTCCACCGCCTAGGTAAGGCTTGGGAATCACCTAATTGGAATTGATATGAGCAAGCATTCGAAGAAGAAAAGACGGTTACTCACCTTTGTAACTGTTGCTCTTCGAGATGTGTTGCTCATATCCACTCCAAACCTGCCCTCCTTCCCTTCTGTTGGAGTAGCCGGCAAGAAGGAACTGAGGGGGCACTGGGTCGGCTGGGACATATATCTGGCGCCATGAAGGCACCACTCCAGGGTGCGCCTCAGCCGACCCACCAAGTGTTGTTGGGGTAAAAATCTTCCAATAATTGTGCACATGGTGCGCACACACCTAATTGGAATGGATATGAGCAACACATCTCGAAGAACAACAGTTACAAAGGTGAGTAACCATCTTTTTCTAAAATCCAGCGGCAATGATTTTCCTGTCCCTCCAAGGCCTGTACATCAGGACTTATGGTACTAAGAGTCCATGACTTTATAAGCAGAGGTATGCAAGGAAACAGTATCATTAACACTTCTTAAAAAACTCTCTCTAAAATCATTTCCAAAATTGTTAAAAATCATGATATATACAAGCTATGTGAGGATGTGGTATCATACGGTCACATCATTTCAAATGTATGCCAATAAAAACCTTTGTTAGACCTCACCATCTATGGTATATAGAGATGTATGATATGGATACATGTTATGATTTATCATAGACTTAAGTCACAAAAAGTTGTGCACAGGAAGGTTTATTCTTAAACCCTTCTCTGAATACTCTCAAAGCATATTAATCTTTCCTTGAGCTTCCTTATTTTTCAGCCAACATGCCCACATGCAGGAAACAGTGGATAGCTTGTGCAAATTACAAGTTCCTCTACCCACCCCTCAAGGAAAGATTTTCAGTGACATTAGGAGCCAATAGGTGCAGTACTACCTGTTTGTTCTACTTTAAAAAATAGAATATTAAAATGTCCCTGAGAATAGAAATATTTGTTGTCATTTTTCTTTTACCTGGCTACCAACTGATTTATGAAAGACTCTCTTTTCTTTGCTATATATGTTGATGCACGTATGTTTTCAGCTGTGATTGGAAACTTTTGGGTAAGAATTTAGCTAAGAGATTAGAAGGAATATTGGCTCAGTGTTAATGCAAGGGATGTGCTGTTTTTAAGAGATGGGTATGTTGCAGAAAATAATTTCCATTTAAAGACGTGGGAGCATTTTTTTGGCCACATATATCTTGGTTATTTTTCCTGTGAGAAGGAGGAGGCAGTAGAGAACAAGGGAAATGTCTATATAGATTTAATCAAAATGAGCCTCCAAAATATAACCACATTCCTTAATGGATTTTGCTGACCATGTACTTGAGTATGGATTTCAGTTTGGACCTTTGAGATGGAAAACTTTACACATCCCTCAATAATTAAATAGACAAGCTTCATCTGCAAATAAATTAGTTGGTTTCATAGCATAGTATGTGAGAACAACTTCAATATTTTATTCTCATGCAAATTATCCTGAGGGTACTACAACTGGTGCACTGGACCAGCCTTCCACATCTATGCTTTTAATGCCACTGAAAAATTTCTTGACTCTGTTTTAGCCATAACATATCAATCTCTTTGTTTTCCTCCTCAAAGGCAGACAAAACATAGTTTGCCTCATTTTCCACTTCTCTTAAGAATTGAGTATCTTGTATGAAACATCAGGGAAAGGTAATAGGGTTGGGCACTGAGAAGTGCTAATTACTATTAACATTGCACTACTTATCACATTGGATGTTGTGGATAATTTCCCTGACATTTTTGTACTTTGCATTAATGATGATGAAATTTTGGGGTCTCCAGCTGCAAAGTGAACCAAATCTAAATTATCTCTAAATAAAAATAGTTCCTTAAGACCATTTATGGTTTATCATGTTTAAGTAGTCATCATAGAGTAAAAATATTTGAAAATGATAGATTTTTTGTTTGAAGTTCTCTTTAGATAATGGTTTTAATAGGGCTATTGATTAATCACAGCTAACTCACGCGATTAATTCAAAAAAATTATTCGTGATTGAAAAAATTAATCGTGATTAATCACAGTTTTAATCGCATTGTTAAACAATAGAATACTAACTGAAATTTATTAAATATTTTTGGATGTTTTTCTACATTTTCAAATATATTGATGTCAATTACAACTCAGAATACAAAGTGTATACTGCTCACTCTATATTACTATTTTTATTACAGATTTTTGCAGAGGAAAAATTCTAAACTAAAGAAACAGTATTTTTCAATTCACCTCATACAAGTACTGATGTGCAATCTCTTTATCATGAAAGTGCAACTTACAAATGTAGATTTTTTTTTACATAACTGCACTCAAAACAGTGCACAACTTTAGAGCCTACAAGTCCACTCAGTCCTACTTCTCATTCAGCCAATTGCTAAGACAAGCAAGTTTGTTTACATTTACGGAATATAATGCTGCCCACTTCTCTTTACAATGTCACCAGAAAGTGAGAATAGGCATTCGCATGGCACTTTTGTAGCTGACATTGAAAGGTATTTACGTGCCAGATATGCTAAAATTTGTATGCCCCTTCATGCTTCATTCCAGAGGACATGCTTCCATGCTGATGACGCTCGTTAAAAAAAATAATGCGTTAATTAAATTTGTGATTGAACTCCTTGGGGGAGAATTGTATGTCTGCTGCTCTGTTTTACCCACATTATGCCATATATTTCATGTTACAGTAGTCTCGGATGATGACGTAACACATGTTCATTTTAAGAACACTTTCGCTGCAGATTTGACAAAACGCAAAGAAGGTACCAATGTGAGATTTCTAAAGATAGCAACAGCACTCGAATCAAGCTTTAAGAATCTGAAGTGCCTTCAAAAATCTGAGAGGGATGAGGTGTGGAGCATGCTTTCAGAAGTCTTAAAAGAGCAACACTCCAATGTGGAAACTACAGAACCTTAACCACCAAAAAAGAAAATCGTCCTTCTGCTGGTGGCATCTGACTCAGGTGATGAAAATGAACAGGCAGCGGTCCACACTGCTTTGGATTGTTATCAAGCAGAACCCGTCAGCATGGACACATGTCCTCTGGAATGGTGGTTGAAGCATGAAGTGACTTATGAATCTTTAGCGCATCTGACATATATATGTCTTGCAACGCCGGCCATGAGACAGTGCCAACAACAGTGCCATGAGAACTCCTGTTCTCACTTTCAGGTGACATTGTGAACAAGAAGCGGGCAACATTATCTCCTGCAAATGTAAACAAACTTGTTTGTCTGAGTGAATGGCTGAACAAGAAATAGGACTGAGTGGACTTGCAGGCGCTAAAGTTTTACCTTGTTTTTTTTTGAATGCAGGTTTTTTTTACATAATTCTACATTTGTAAGTTCAACTTTCATGATAAAGAAATTGCACTACAGTACTTGTATTAGGTGAATTGAAAAATATTATTTCTTTTGTTTTTTACAGTGCAAATATTTGTAATAAAAAATAAAGTGAGCACTGTACATTTTGTATTCTGTATTATAATTGAAATCAATATATTTGAAAATGTAGAAAACATCCAAAAATACTTAAATGATATTCTATTATTGTTTAACAGTACGATTAATCACGATTTATTTTTTTAATCGCTTGACAGCCCTAGTTTTTAATCAATACTAATCTGTGACACAGAGGTGAAAGGTTGCATGTTAAGTCATATAGTCCCTCTCCAACTGGAATTGGAATATAGATTTCCCTATAATACTTAGCAATTGTATTCTCTATTGTATTCTATATAGGTTTTTATACTGCACTCATCATTGTAATATCTGAGTGCCTTGAAGTAGCCGTGTGACTACACATCTGTCGCCTGATGTTTATTCTGCCATTCTCTCCCCAAAGAAAGATGCATGTGCAGTGGCGTGTCTTGTTTTCATAATGTGTATCTTTATATCTGTTGCTATGTGTTTATGTTAGAAAAGACAAGGTCAAAGAACTGTGCCTTGCATTTGCAACAGAAGATGGTGAGGTTTGTGATGATTCTTAGTTCTTGGGGGAGTTCATTTCAGTCTCAGATGGTGCTACACCATTGCACTATATAAGTGTTGCCTTTTGCAAGAGAGAATGATGATTATCCTTTTTTGGAAGCCTTAAAATATTAAGAGAGAGAGAGACTCCTTGCTCAGACCCGCAAGGTGTCTAGATTTTTATGTTTTTATGGCCCTTGATTCCAGTGGGAAGATAGGAATGGATCCTCAGTAGAATGGTTCATTATTAGTAGTAGTAGTATTTATAATGCAGCCATCCTAGCAGTATCTGGGTGGCATTACATAAATTTAGAAGGACATCAATTCTCTCAAGGCAATGAACAAGGCTCCTTAATGGCATTTCATGTTTGCTCTGGAACCTGAAATGGTATTTTTGAACTAGTCTGTAATAGATAAGCTTAGTGGATTTTCAAAGCTTGCAATCTGATGCCTGTAGTGTCATTGTTTTAGCACATCTTCTACATTGTGCTTTATGGCAAGGTTTGTTATGATTAATTTTTCTTAATCTTTCCTTCACCTAGTTCATAACCTATAGAGGATATTATTACAAGGATTCCCATTACCCATCCTCCTTTAATGATACAGATTCTTCTTACTATCTCTTTAATACCCCATAATCTGCCTTTCTTTCATATAGTGTACCTATGTCGTACTTATTTTGCGTGTTTTTCTTTAAAAGCCTTCTTCAGAATGAAACAAAGAAAAGAAAAAATATCTTTGAAACATCAGGCATGAAAGCATATAATCGTTTAATTACTTATCGTGTGTGACAATGTGTTTTTCCTGTTAATTTAACTTTAGGAACTGTAATATATCCAGGATTGCAATGTTGGAGAGAAGCTAATATAGCAGGGACCATTAAAATTTTGCTAATTACCACTAGCAGTAGTTAAATTCATCAAAATATTTTATGGTTTCTTCTTCGATTGATGGTCCCTATTGTAGTCCACTGAGGGATTACGCATGCACACCATGCGTCTGGAGCCAGAGATTTTTAAAGTAGTGCACTCTTGGCTTGCCTCATGGTTTCATCCAAGATGATAGAGGTCAGAGCGGACCGACTGCATCTCCAGTTCCTTCTCACCACTGCATGGTCTAGGCTGGAATTAGTAGTGTCCTTCTGCATGTGACGCACTTTAAAAATATACAATTGTACAGTTTGTTTTAAAGTTTTTACTGTTTTTATGGTACGTTTTAGTAGTTTGCTATTTTAGGATTAGGATGGGGGTTCCTTTTTGGGGAGTTTTGTTCCCTATGAACACCCCCCACACACACTTTACCCTCTGTACCCATGTGTGGATACTGGATTATTCTGAAAACCCCAAACTCTAAAATCTGTTCTTCGTGTCCGTGTTCCTTCTCAGTCAGTGATGAACATCAACCCTGCTTCTACTGCTTGGGAGAAGCCCACATTTCATCCAGGTGCAGTATCTGCCACTTCTTCCCCAGCCATACCCGAGAAGGTTGGGCTCTCCATCTCCAGAAGCACCTAATGGAAGTCACCATGAGATCTCATTCAGACCCTGGCTGGGCAACCTCCCCTCCCCGCCCAATATCATACATCAGGAGTGCGCCTTAAACTACGGAATCCAAGGTCAGCACCAGCAGTACCACCACTATGGACCCAATTCTGGGGCCTAGTCAGGAGGTCAGGAAGTGTGCATGTAGCATGGCAGTAAGTCTTCCTCTAAGCCTAAGGCCTGATCTACACTGGGGGGGGAAGAGGGGATCGATCTAAGATACGCAACTTCAGGTACAAGAATAGCGTAGCTGAAATCGACGTATCTTAGATCGACTTAGAATCACTTACGTCGTGTCCTCGCGGTGCGGGATCGACAGCTGCCACTCCCCCATCGACTCCGCTTCCGCCTCTCACCCTGGTGGAGTTCCGAAGTCGACAGCAGAGCGATTGGGGATCGATTTATCGCATCTACACTAGACGCGGTAAATCGATCCCCGATAGATCAATCACTACCCACCGATCCTGAGGGTAGTGTAGATGTGGCCTAAGAAAGGAGAGAGTCCTTCAGTGAGTTCCAGTCATGGGGATGGAGCGCACCCTAAAGCTCACAAACACAAAAAGAATCAGCACAAATTGATGGATCCACTGGTACTGAGTGTAGACCTGCACACACAGTCAACATTGGCGTCCCTCAGAACTAGAGAGTCATCTGCTCCTGGGAAGACTATTGCTTCCATTCTGGTTCCGGGGACTGAAAAAGTGCCCTTGACTCCGGAAAAGTTGGGAAAGCACCAGAGCCCAGGAAGGATTTGCCCTGGGAGAGCCAAGTTCCCCATGCCTTCCGGAGCCTCTACTTTCAGGGAGACATTATCTCCAGGACAAGACATGCTACATCTGAGGCACTCTTTACACCCCTGCTTTGGCAGCGTACATGCTTCCGCTGGCTTCAGTAGTACTGCTGATGGATCTGGTCTCCAAGTTACGTCTTCAGTGGACTCGGACGAGAGTCAGGGATTTTCCATCCCTTCCCACCAATACAAGTACCAATGGAAGCCTTCTACATCATGACAGTATCCTTCACTTCAGCCACCATGGAGCCACTGTTTCCTGCACTGTGGGACCCTCCTCAGCACCCTCCAGATCCATAATCTGTAATCTGGCCCTATGGGGGATCCTGGCCCTAATACTCTCCCTTGGAACCCATCTGTTCCATCGGGAAGGCTTTGCCTATTTCACCATCTTGGGTGCCTTCAAGTAGACGCTCAGGTCCTGTAATGGAAGGTGAGCCACCCAGTCTGGCTCCAGTAGGAGAATTGGAGCAGGAAAGATTCCTGTTGTCCTGACCTGATGTGGTAGTGGTTTCAAGTCCCCTCTGTCTCCTACTGACTGCCACCAATTCCAGGATCTCCTGCGTAGAATGGCTGGAAAGATTCACACTCCCTTGGAGGAGCTCCAAGACATTCAGCATAAGCTGCTGGATATACTTCACTCATCGGTGCCAGGCAGAGTCGCTCTACCAATCAGCGATGCCATCCTAGAGCCAGCTTGCATGATTTAGCATATGCTGGCGATATGTACACCTATCCCAAAGGGGGCAAAAAAAGATACTGTGTACCAGGCCAGGGATCTGAATTTCTGTTCTTACACCCCCCTCCAATTCATTTGTGGTCCAGGCAGTGATAGAATGGGCTAGGCATCAGCATCCACGCTCCATCCCATCTGACCGGAAGGGCAAGCAACTGGACCTTTTAGGCCACAAAGTCTTCTCTTTAGTCAACCTTCAATTCAGGATTTCGAATTATCTGGCATTACTTGTCAAATATAATTTCCTGAACGACAGCAAATTGGAGGACTTTGCTGAGAAACTCCCACAAAAGAACCGAGCCTGTTTCTAGTCAATAATTTAAGGAGGAGAAGCTGGTAGTGGGGATGTTGGTCCAATCAGCAGTAGATGTGGCAGATACCTCATCATGCTCAGTGGCCATGGATATTGTCATGAGGAGGGAGAGGGCTCACAAAATACCATTGAAGACTTCCCTTTTGATGAATCCCATCTTTTCAACCAGAAAACGGACAATTCCCTCCACAGCCTCAAGAATTTGAGAGCTACATTCCGTTCCTTAAGTATTTACACACCAGCACCAAAACATAAGTTGCACTGCTCACAGCCCGCACAGCATTACAGAACCTCCCAGTTTTTCCATCAATGGCCTTACAATCCACCAAGGAAGAGTCAGAAGACTCAAAGGTCTCATCCTCCAGGACCACCCTCACAATCTTCCTCCTCCCAGATGCAACTCCCACAGAAGAGATATTTCTGAGGAACCCTAGAGACCCATCAACGACCTTGTCTGCTGCCATACCACCACACCACCTCCTTCGGGGATGGGCTAGCACTCTTTTTACCAGCTTTGAGTGCAATAACAATGGACAAGCGGGTGCTAAATGTCATCCATTGTGGCTATACAATCAAGTTCATTATGCTGCCACAACCCCTTCCCCAATCTCTCCTCAAGCACCACTCTCACAACAGCATCCTCACCCTGGAGATGGACTCCGTATTACAAAGAGGGGCAATAGCGTGGGTTCCTCCGGACTATCAAGGGGGTTCTATGCAACTTACTTCCTGATACCCCAGAAAAGAAGGGTGGGTGGAGACCAATCTAGGATCTCCATCATCTCAATAGCTTCATATGTAAACCCAAGTTTCATATAGTCACCTTAGCAGCCATTATCCCGTCAATAGAAGAAAGCATGTGGTTTATGGCTTTCAATATGCAGGACACTTATTTTCACATAGACATCCATCTGGCCCACAGACAGTTCCTGAGGTTCACGGTAGTCCCTCAGCACTTTCAGTACAGGGTCTAGCCATTTGAACTCACCCCTGCTCCAGCATCAACATTGGAAAATCAACTTTGGACCCCACATGGTCCCTAGACTTCATCCAAATTGCAAGACATCCTCTCGAGCAGCAGGAAAGAGTCCACTAGGTGTTTCTACCATGCCAAGTGGAACTGCTTCGCCTTCTGGGCCCAACAGAAAGTGCTTTCCCCAGAAGAAGTGGAGATTCCCCTTCTTTTGGATTACCTCTTGTCCATGAAGGCATCGGGTCTCACCCTCAAGTCTCTCAAGGTCCACCTAGCAGCAGCTATTAGCACCTTCCACCTCACTGTGGGAGGACACTCTGTGTTTACACACCTATTGACTGCTTGGTTTTAGAAAGACCTCATCAGAACCTTCCCACCCATACAACCTATCACCCCCCAAGTGGGATCTTAACCTAGTTCTGTTGATACTAATGAAACTTCCCTTTGAGCCACTGGCTTTGTGTTCTATGTCCCTCCTTTCCATGAAAGTCACCTTCCATGTGACTATCACTTCAGCGAGAAGGGTAGGTGAACTTGGGGCCAAGATGGTGGACCCTCCTTTCACTACTTTTCATAAGGATAAAGTCTCCCTGTGCCTGCATCCCAAGTTTCTGTCAAAGGTCATATCCCAGTTTCATCTGAATCAACCCATCCACTTACCTGCTTTCTTTCCGAAGCCTCACACTTTGGAAGAGGAATGCTGACTTCACTCCCATGACATCTGTCGGGCCTTGGCCTTCCACCTGCAGTGAAGGAGACCAATCAGGAAATTTTCTAAATTGTCTATTGCAATAGCTGAGAGTATTAGGTGGCAAGAAGTGTCTACACAGAAAATCCTCAAGTGAATTTCAGGGTGTATTGCACTTGATCAGTTGTTAGGAGTGCCTCCCCCGCCGGGTGAGGGCCCATTCCATGAGAGCCCAGCCTTTGACCATGGACACCCACCATGATGTGTGGTCCCTATCCGTATTCCACTTCCTGCCCCCCTTCCCCTCTGCTGCGGAACTCTTCGATTCGCAGTGGAGAAGGAACTGGAGACATGGGGTCGGTTTGCCCCGCCCTTTATCACCTCCAAAAAAACGAGGAGGTAAGAAAAGGATGCATGCATGGACCAGCAGACACTACTACTGTGAAAATCTCCGGTTCCAGATGCATGGTGTACATGTGTAAACCCTCAGTGGAATACACATAGGGACCACACATCTCAAAGAACACCCAGTTCTAGATAACCGCATTTTCCAATCTAAGAATAGAGCCTGCCACAATTACCTAAGTGAAAGTAAATACTGGAGTGCAGTAAACATCCACTTACTAATGGAATCATTTTAGGTGAAACAGATCTGGAAGTTTTGTTTTTAAGAATATGCAGTAGTTTGCTATTTGTTTATAGCATAGTATGTAGAACATGGTTTAAAGTATTTTACAAATCATATTTTTAAACTGTTTTTATAAATCATTGGAAGCTGAAAATTAAATTTCCATCCCCAAAGTGTTCCGCATTCTCTATTTGTCCATACCTTTGGTTTGGTGTAGGGTTGTTCTGGCCTACAATCATTTTCTTTTAATTTTGAAAAATAATCCTTTAAGAATTAATTTGGAAAGTAATAGCACATGTAAATAGTTACATAATGTAAATAACAGATACTATAGAAGGGATTTTTTTAAGAAGTGAAAATGTGGACCTTTCCAAATGTAACAGTTTCCATTTAAGTAAGTCTTTATAAGGGGCACTATCAAGAAGAGGTAGAATATAACAAAGATCATTCAAGGTAAGACATTATATGACTCTTACATATAACTAAAGTTATGTTCTCACAGCATTTTGCTTTCTTTTCCCCCTCGCTGTTTCTTGTGTTACCTTGCCATAGCTAGCTTGATGTATAACCCCTATTTCCCCATATCTTACTTTAATTAGACCCTGATCCAACAAACATTTACACATGTGCACGGTCCCACTGGTTTCAGTGATAATACTCACAGGCTTCATGTTAAGCATAAGCATAAGTGTTTCAGAATCAGGGCCTTAGATGACTTACAATACATTTTATACTTCCATCTATCTGGAAGCAGGAAGAAAAAGACTGTCAATGATAGGAAATATAGCCAAGCTGTTCCCCATTTCCCTCAGCTTTTTTTGATTCCTCTTCTGAAATTTAAATATTGCTTAATCCTCTGCTACTTCTCTAATTCTATTTCTCACCTCCACCTCCAAAGGTTTTTCAGAATTGAAAAAGAAAGAAGTAGACATGAGGAAGGAAGGAAGAAAAGTTTAAAGAGAGGAAAAAGAAAAATATTTGGTATCCACTGATGGTGCAGGCTCCATGTACTCCGGATCCCATAATTCCTTAGTACATCTGTAATACGTGTTTTCCTAGAAAGTATTGGTGGCAAGGTTTACAGATCTTTTGGAGAACCCTGCCTAAGTAGTGCTAAGATAACTCTACCAAGCCCAATAGCAACCCTATTGGCTGGGTGTGAGTTAATTCCCAGTTAGAGTTCAGAATCAACTCAGGGAAATATTTCTAGATTCAGCTGAATTTATTTAAGCTCAGCATTCTCTGGATGCTTCCATAGTGAGAAAGACATGGAATGTGAATAAAACATAAGATCTATTCTGTTTAATGTATCTATTTTGTGTTTTGGAGTTTAGTGCTTGTAAAGCTGCATGAAAAGAATCTAGCCTGAAATTTTACTAAGTCTGTATCACTTCGGTAGATCAGGTCCCCTGAAATAAACCCAGAACATAGGAGTCGTTCAGTTATGTATTAATCCAGAGTCTCAAATGGTCTGGCAGTCTTTCCATTCTAAAAGCATGTTGTGTATTTTCTTTGTTTTCCTTCTTCAGTTTGTCATTTGTCACTTGTCTGGAAAGAGGATCATTGTTTCATTGGAAACAATGTGCTCCTGATGCTTACTATACAGTTGAAGCCAAGGTCCTCTCTTTGGATATGACCCTGTGAGGTGCTCAACGTTTTCAACAAACTCAGCACCTCACAAGATTGAGCTGATGTCACATCATGTTTAATTATAGGGGAGAAGAATATGATGTCACAAAGTCTTTGATCTCAGGTGGAAAAAAAATAACAGGGACAGATGAGCTTCTACCTTTGTAGAACCTTTTGTAGGTACTGGCTAGCCTGCCCAAAACTAAAGGCTTCCCCATCATCCAAAAGGGGGAGGAACCACAAACTCCAAGCCACAATTGAGTTTGAAGGACAAAAAATAAGAAAGCAGGGACAGGAGTGAAGGTCATATGGCCAAACAAGGGATCCAGACAGAAGCAGCTAGCAGTGTGTTACCCGAAATAGGGCCAGCTAGTAAGCATAGGGAGGACTAATGACCCACCAGAGTCTGGCAGAAAGCAGCACGTTTATTATACTGATAGCTAAGCTCAAAAGAAGAAGGGGGGAGAGGGTATCACACTTACATACTCACGCTCCCAGGACAGGCACGGCACTAGAGATGTCAGGAACCTTCAAGGTAAGTGTCCCACAGCACAGCAATGGATGATGTGATGAAGGTAAGTCTTCCCGAGGCACGATGGAATGCAACGCTGGGAACCACTGGCCAGGCAGTCCAGGCAAAGGGCCTTCACAGGAGATACAAGCTTGTGAGTGCATTCCTGAGCACATGGCCCCTTCCCTTTTTGCTTCTCATGGCCTATGACTAGAGATGATTTGGCCACATCGGGTGGTCACACTCCACCTCGGACAATGTCCATGTATTGGATGCGTGAGCGCTGCCTAATCAGAGTGTCAGACACTGTGTCTACCTGGGAGCTCTTCCAGCTGTTCAACCAGCCCATTCATCCCACAAGCATTCCAGGAGGGAGGGGTAGGGGGAAAGCCACTTCACAGGTATTCAAAGAGGGAGAGGAGACAAAAAGGGGGAGGAGGGAGTGTAACAGACCTTTTGAGCATACAGGTTATACATAGCATAGTCATACAAAGCATACAGATCACTGCTGCTCCTACAACACTCCAACCCTTGATCTATGATCATTACAGTAGTTGTTGTTGTTGGGCACAGGTGATCTGTTGCAAACAAACCAAAAAATCATAACCGGGTGAATATAACTAAAACCATTACAATTGACTAAACACCAGGTATAACAAACACAAATGCAAACAATCACAATCATAATAATTGGGAATACAATAAAACCATGACCATTACAATAATTGGGTACACTTACAAACAAAATGAGTCCCAAGTTTGATGCTGCAATAGCCATCAAACAATAAAAGTTAACCCTAACCAATAAATACACACAACAAATATGATCTGTAGGAGTACCACAGTTGTAAAGTGGAATTAACAATACAAGAAAATGTAACTAACAATACAAATGAATCAATAACAAAAATCAACAACAAAATGATTATTAGAGAACCTAACAAAAAATAAATCTGATGCATTGGGGACCAAAGTCTTTTGGACAGGGGTGGATGTGATTGATAATTTGGTTGGAGATGGGGGACGTAAAAAGAGGAAAAGGCATTTACCCTGTCCAGTGTAGTATCCCCTCTCTCTCTGGATCCAATGCTAGCACAGGACACCCAGCAGTGACACCCTCCCCTGCCCCCCACCACCTTCTTTTGAGCTTAGCTATCAGTATAATAAACGTGCTGCTTTCTGCCAGACTCTGTGGGTCATTAGTCCTCCCTAAGCTTACTAGCTGGCCCAATTTTGGGTAACACAGAGAACCCTAGACAGCAAGAGATGAGCTTTTAAAGAATAAAGATCTAGTTTTCAGGTAAATGTAAATGGTAATAAAAATTAGGAAAGGGAACTACAAAAAATAGGGTATGTAGGCAAAAATGTATACAAGGTCATCTTGGAGTTTTCTTTGAGGCTTCAGTGGCTCTCCCCTGTGTACATTAGGGTGACCAGATGTTCCAATTTTATGGGAACAGTCCCGATATATGGGGCTTTGTCTTATGTAGGCACCTGTTACCCTTTACCCTGTCCCGATTTTTCACTCTTGCTATCTGGTCACCCTTCTGTACATCTAAATCCTGATTTTCTAAATTACGCTCAAAATCTCATATTCAAAATTCATTTTGAGGAAAGGATTGCCACTTGGTAAATATTTGTGTGGTACCTAGCCCATTGGGTAACTGATATTGATTGGGACCCACAGGTGCTACTACAGCACAAATAATAAATCATAACACTGAAAACCTTCGTAAAATTGGGGTTTCAGTGTCCCCAAAATGTTTGTAAAATTGGTGTTTATCTGAGAATCTGAGCTGTGCTTTTTTACCTTTTCTCAAAATTAAATTACAAAATGTATCAATATGATATAAAGATAAAATAGTGAAAGAAGCTTTAAAAATTATCAGAAGAGCTAGTTATCATGTGTGTTTCTGCGTAGGTTATTTTTCTCTTAATTTGTTTAGAATGGAATTCTTCTCATGCCATGAGAGAGATCACCTAAGACATAGCTCTTTGTTTCTCTTAAGAGTGGTAGGGGGTGGAGGATTGTGACATATTGCCTAATATCGAACAGGTCAGTCACCCTCAAAATTCACTGTCACTATAGGCAAAGTAGTCAAGGTAACATAAGGAATCTATTCAGTGTGTTTCTTGTCCAGTGGTGACAGAGCTGTACAGTTTTTTGTTTTTATTTTAAATTGCAACATCCATTGAAGTTTATTGATCTCTGCTAGCCATTTTGTGGCAAGTTTTAATCCCCTAAATTTGTGGAAAAGTCTCCTCCATATTGCTTGTAAAGTGTTTTCATTTCAGCAGCTGTGATCATGTCATTTCTTTATGTTGTCAAAATGCAGCTTTATCTAATGGACTGAGAGCACTGTACATGAACAAATGTTTGTTTATCAAATTCTGTCAGAAGCCCTGAGATGCTGCGATCAGAAGGTTCATACTCTATGGAAGGGAGACATTCTTCCACGGACTCCAACAAAGCCTCAAGCGGAGATGTCTCCCCTTATGACAACAACTCACCGGTATTGTCTGAACGGTCGCTGATGGCAATGCAAGAAGATGTTGCCCTTAGTTCAGATAAGCTGTACAAGGTGCCTGAACAGTACACGTTGGTTGGCCATTTGCAATCTAAATCAAGAGAGAATTTGCCTGGATCATGGGCTGGGAAAGGTAAAGTAGGACCTGCACATGTTTACTTTTCTCACTGAATGCTGTCTGTTCCACATGCTATTTATAAGGACGTGTTGTGTATTGTTTCTCCCCCTTGTGGCAGAATCGCTTCCTCCTCTTCAGACCTACTTATCCAGCAATGTGATTTTCTGCACTGTACTTGAGCTGTGATCAAAAATAGGTCCATATAGGATCCTATGGATCTCTCCCCACCACATAATGGAAGATTCACTATTTGTTGGCCTTTTAGATATGTGAGAGCATGGCATTTGTGCGGCTAGAATGGTAAAGAGTGCTATGCTTCAAGATTAATATAATGGAGCAATAGAGTGATCTTACAATGAACAGTAGCCATCTTCCCTTCCAGGTTGGGCCATAAGGCTCTGCTCCTCAACCCATGTTGTGAGCTCTGCTGGCTGACCCCTACCATTATGCTGCATTTGTGCTCATTAGAATATTGCATTTCCCAAACTCTTGAAAGCTGAAGCCACCATTTAGGAAAGTAAAACCCATCACACATCACTCTTCAATCCTGCCATGCTAGCAGAAAAACGTGGGGGAACCTTGCACTGCCGCTGTCCTTCCCATCTTCCCCGGGGTGTTCCCCACACTTCGTTACAGTGCAGGCCTTGCCCTACTGCTTGTTTCTGTAACCAAATGGTGCCCTCAGCTGTAACGATTAAATACTTTCAAGTTATAAATTGCATTTGCTTGATTATTTCTGTGAAGGTCTACAGTTCATGCTACAATAGTGGTATGCTGCCAGCACCCCAGAAGACTCTTCACATCAAAATTGCAGAGTACTTAATGGATAAATTGAGGAAATATAGTGATCTGGGGAATGATTTTCAAAGGTCTTTAGACGCCTACAAATGCAGACAGGTGGCCAGATGAATTTTCAAAATGCACCTAAACAGGTTAGGTGCCTAGCTCTCATTGAAATCAATGGGAGTTTGATGCCCCTAATTCATTTAGGTACTTTTTAAAAATTCCACTAGGCATCTATCTGCATCTTTAGGCCTCCCCAACTCCTGGCTGCTGAGAGGGCTTTGTTACACACTTAAGGAAGGCCCCAATCCGAGAGTGGGCTCCATACAAGCTCACGGGTCTTCTCCATAGGGAGCTCATTGAAAAATTTGAGCCTAAATGATTAAGAACAAGATTTGGCTCTTTGTCTCTGATGTACAGTAAATCCACCATATCATATATGTTTGCTCTTTCATCTTGTGCTGCTGGATAAAGTTTTACCTTTAATTTATTTATTGTTCCATTCATGTGTTTCCATTCAGTGCTTATAAGGGATCATTTCATGTTCTTTTACTTCTTCTGTAGATGTTCCAGAGGATCATTTCAATATCTGGGGCACCTGGCATTCAACACTGAAATGTGGCTCCAAAGATCTAGGAATGACAGGTGTGACATTTCTTTGATACTTTTTAGGCCCCAGTCTGACAAAGGCTTAAGCACTTTCATATGCACTATGAACTGAAGCCAATAGGATTATTCATGGTACATAAAATTAAAACATGTGCATGCATGTTTATAAGATCAACGGTTTTCATTTGTTTATTTTTAAATGGTGAATCTTCATTCTAGACACATCTTTAGGGTTTTTTTTAACAATTCCTTCACTTCCCATTTTGTTTTTTACTCTATTATTTTACAACTATAAAGGTAAAGGTAAAGAGAGGCACAACAATTATACAAATATGGCAGCATTTAAAAGTGAGTCACAGGATAAGGTAATAGAAATTCATCTCCTTTAAAGCAGAACAATAGAATTGAAAGGCAGTATGTGCTAGGGGCTTAAGCACAGCCCTTGGAGGCAGGGGACCTGAATTCTAATCCTGACTCCACTAACTCACTCCCTATATACCATGGGCAAATCACTTAACTCCCGGTCCTCAGTTTTTCTTCCATCTGCACCTACTTACCTCACAGGAATGTTGTATAATTCATGCTTTTAAAGCACTTTGAAGTTATATGGCATTATGTCAGTGCTAAGTATTAAAGTCACCAGCTTTATATAACAGGTATAGTTCAGATAATACAGGTCAAACATCGACCTTGCCAATATAGTGCAACAAGTCAGTGGTAACTTGTAAAATGTCAGTGTGTCATATTGATGTTCTCTGTCTTATTCTGGTCCTCAGGTTCATATGGAAACATTTATGAAAGCAGCTCATTACGACCAGGACGGTGCTCTCTTTCCCAAGGGAACCTATCACTGAATTGGCCTCGGTGGCAGGGTAGTGCCACAGAATTGGACAACGGAAAGCAAATAATCAGAAGGAGTCAGACTACTGCTGCCATTCCTGAATGTAGGCCTCATCCCCCAGTTTCTCGTGTTTGCAGTACGCCACAAATTGAAGGTGGCAGGAGGAGTTCAGACCAGTCCAATTCAAGGTCTGAGCAGCATTTGACTTTAAGTAGCGCAGAGGACCTTACAGCGCATGACTCAAATGTGGGTTGTTTGCCAAGAACAGCTAAACCTTCGTACCTGAGACAAGAAGATATAACAAGAAAAGAGAGGCCACCACCCCCTTATCCTGGCCCAAAAAAACAAAGTTCTGCATTGTCCCAGCGACCAGCTGTCTCTTCAACAGTGCATTCATTGTGGAGACTTCAAAGATCAGAAAAAAGTTTGGGGACCATAGCAGCAGGAGGATCAGCAGCTGAATCAACTGACCAATCCACTTCCAGTGAGCAATGGCAGCCCTCAGAGAACAAAATGGGTAAAACCTATTCCACTCCAGCCAATAATCAGAACAATAAAAATGTATCGGAGCCAGACTGGCATGATTGGCAAAGAGAGCGGTGGCAAATTTGGGAGCTTTTATCAGCTGATAACCCAGATGCTCTGCCTGAAACCCTTGTATGATCAGACTCTTACAGAGAACTGCCACCAAGCCTACGCTTCTCTTGAATAGGGAAAGACTAGTGACGTTAGAAAACTTTTTGTTTTATACCAAATACATTTCATTTAATTTTTAAAAAAACTTTGTTCACTTTAAATCTTTAATAGCACTGTCAAGCAGTCCATTTACAAATACAGTATGTTCCTGTTTCACAGCAAGCTTTTGAGAGAGAAAAATGAGATGAACATTTCAGTGTAACAATTCTGTATGCATAAACTATGTGTAAGATAAAACTATTGCTTTGGTGTTGCTAAGGTGTATTTATATGTCTGCAGTTTTGATGATTGTATAGTCTGGGTTATGTATGATAATCATATAGTATGTTTTCGTATACAGATGACAATCAATCAGGACTGCCTTTTTTTAAAAAAAATCACTGCACTTACTTATGTTACCATAATATGCGTTGGAATTCTATAGAAAGTGCACAAGCTGGTTTCTGTGCTTTTAAACAACTTGTTAATGGGGGGAATTGTCCTTCTGTTCACTGCCTATAAAAAACACTAAAATAGAATGAAACCTGAAAAGCCATATATTTTATAAGGATAGTAGTAAGCTAAAGGGGAAATTATTTACCAAATATTTTTTTCTTATAAATATAAGTTTGTGAACAAAATTAAAATTTGATACAATGTTATAAAAGAATATTTTTTTAGATCCTGTTAGGAAGCAGTTCAGCTAATCAATCAAGAGTAAGGTTGTGCCTAAAGCAAACTAACAGACCTAATGCAAAAATTCATCCTCCGATTCTAGATCAACTACAATCTTATATATACAATATATAATATATAATATATATTTATAGGTGTATGATTTTATATATTTTTAAACAATGAACTGGAATCCAAAATTTAAAAAAAAATGAAATAAGGCATGTAATAAAAAGAAATATGGCTTTTCCTTTTAAACAACAAAAAAACAAAGCAATCGAAATAAGCATTTACATGTATTTTCATAAAGGAGTCACATGCAGTGTTTTAGAAATGAATATGACGTTTGGAGAAGTTCACAGCTTTGTGTATAAATATTGTGCCAAAATTTGGGGAAATGTTTTTTTTTTCTTCAATAACTATATGTTACATTGTTAAATGTTGCTGTTACACAAGTTCTGGTGTTATTAAACTGTAAAAATGTTTATGACCAGCAGGTGGCAATGTACTTCAGTATTTTAAGAGGATTTTTTTTCATATAAGGGAAAATGTATCATATAAAAAGATTTTTATAAAACATGTTAGTCTTAATTTTAATGAAGCTAAGACTTATTCAATGATGTTGTCTTGAAGTTCTATCTTGTGCCATAATGATGGAATAAAAAGCTAAGCAAAAGCATTGCAGTATTTTTTGCTCTTTTGTTATAAAAATGGTTATAATAAAACCCTACAAATGTCAGTGATTTTTATCATCATTATTGGGTAAAAATTTCAAAAGCACCTAAGTTACTTAGGAGCCTTTTAAAAAGTGACTTAGTCTCATTGAAAATCAATAGGACTTGGTTCTTGTATGCCTACACAGCCACTAGACACTGTGGCTGGCCCATGCTGGCTGACTCAGGCTCACAGTGCCTGGGCTGCAGGACTGTTTCATTGCTAAGACTTCTGGGCTTTGGCTGGAGCCTGAGCTCTAGGATCCTGTGAAGTGAGAACATCCTAGAGCTTGGGCTCCAGCCCAAGTCCAGAAGTCTATACAGCTGTGAAACAGCCCCACAGCCCAAGCTCTAAGAGCCTGAGTCGCCCGGCATGGGCCAGCCATGGGTATTTCTTTGCTATGTAGACATACCTTTAGACTGCTAAATCCGACACATAACTCTGGCTTAACTCAGTGTAACTAAACAGATCTATGCAAGGTTTAAGCTGGTTCAAGTACATCCATATATGAGGTTTATATAATTATAACAAGATCAATTTTAAAAGATTTCATTAAAGCAGTGCAACTTTTCTAATATTGATCAGGTCTAACTATGGTTTTAAGGTACTAACTTTAGGCACCCAAGTTTGAAAGCTTTGAGCCATTACTATAAAGGGAGGGTTCACTCCTGGTCTCAGTCAAGTCAATGGGAAAACATCCATTGTCTTCATTAGGTCTTGACTTTGGGCTTTTTCTTACACATGTATGTAAAACTAAGTGACCAATCAAAGCACACCCTGTGATGCTGAAATTGCAAAAGATAATCATGATTTTTTTTTTTTTGGTTCTAGAATCTTGTATTTCAGCGGGTGCTCAACTAGTGTACACATGGCACAAAACCATGAATGTGCGAGGGAGCAAGGCCACCAATGTGTCTGTAATATTCACTTCTGAGTCAGTAGTTTGACTCCAGCCCAGGTCATTAGCAACTCAAAGTTGTTATCTGATGGGTAGGTTGGTGCTCTTTGGGAAAAGGGTTGATAGTTTGTGAACAGACCCAGAGAAGCCACCTGGTCAGGGTTAAGACACGTAGGTAGTGTGGGGCTATCCCTGTACTGTTGATCCTAATAATACCGAGCTCTTGTATAGCACTTTTTATTAGTAGTTTTCAAAGTGCCCATCTTTACTCAGGTGCATATTCCCAATGAAATTAATAGTAACACCACCAGAATAAAGGTGAGCAAGATTTGATCCATTGGCGATGTCTAAAAGACTGCAATCCCTGATGCTGTCAGGCGGGCTGACTCCTCTCACGAACACTACATTTAAATAAAACATCTGAGTTTCCAGTAACTAGGCCTTCTGAAACAACATCAATCTGTCGAACTGCATTGCAACTGTGAGCAGGTGGTCATAGAAACAGATTCCTGCTTATAGACTGGGTGCAGCTACAGGGCACGTGCTTGTTGTTAAATGTGAACTGTGAGCAGAAGTGAACCAAAAATAATAGGAAAGAGATTGAAATATGAAAAGAGACTACATATGGCGCAGAGACACAATAGGAAAATGGCTTCAACCAGCCAATTCAAGAATTCTAGATAGCCCAAAGCCATCCCCCACTTAACTGCTGTCAGCTGTATTCTATAGATGAAACCTCAGCTCAGGTCCAATAATAGCATAATCTATGCTGTGAGAGGGATTTGTTTTATAGAAATCCAGTCCTCCATTTTGAATCCCTTTCCAAATACAGAAGCAGATACATTTACACAATTTTTCAGAGAAAGATATTCAGTGGTTATTCAAGCACATGAAAATACTTTTTCTTTTGCATCTTTTGTGTGTGTCTGTGTGTGTAAATATATATTTATTTACACACACACACACACACACACACAGACTGCATGTGTGTGTTTGGAATTGATGCAAATTGATGGCAACACAAACCAAATCTGGAAGACATCATTGGTGTCATGTAGTTCAATACTCAGTTGTTTGGCAGAAAATAAATATAGAACAAATTTTGTTGACTTAAAGTAACACTCTTGCCCAAGATCACCTCATTTCTGTGTATTAACTGCAGCTGGATGGGGCAGAATAAAATGAACAGAGACAGTTTAGAGCTATAACAGGTTGTGCTGGCTCCCTTAAAAGCAGACCTAGATCCAACAGTATCCTGTTCCCACACTATGTGTTTTGGGTGTTTTAGTTCCCAGGGATGGTTAGGAGCTGTAGGCTTCACAGACATGCTTGCTGGGAAAAGGGCAGGGCTAGAAAGAATTCCTTTCCTCTCACTCCAAGAGGGATCAGGGAAGGAGAAAGATCTGCTTTGAGTCTTTGGAAGGGAACTAGGAAAGGGGTAAAAGTGGCTAGGTTTCTCTAGCCAAAGTGTTTCGAAAAAGAACCTGCAGGAGGGACTTCAGAAAAAAGCCAGACAAAGGCCCTGTGAAGACACCTAAAAAAGCACAAGAGCTGGTTGAGGTGCCCTGCGAAAGAAGCGTTTGTAGCCAGAAGTATTTGGAGGTAGGAGGGGTCACTAGCAGGGGGAGCTGGTAGTCCAACTTGACACCTGCTTCAATGTTGAGGGCCAAATGCCGGAACTTGGGAAGGCACTAGCTCCTTTTATTCTCCAGCGGAACAGGATGGTGCTGCTGTTGTACTTTGAAGGGAGAAGATTTTGAGATTTCCAGAGAGCGGGGTGAGAACCAGGGAAAGAGACTGGGTAAAGAGCATGGACTTTAATTACCCCTGAAAGTGGTGGAGATTTTCAGCTGCAGGACTAAGTTACCAAACCAAAAGGAAAATCTGAGGCACAGCTACCTTCACGTGATGGACAGATAAGGTACTACTAAATCATCTCAACAACTTTAAAACAAGTGGTCAGACTGTGTGGCGATAGGACTATAAAGTGTAAGTGCCTACAGGAACTAGTAAAACTAACATTAAAACACTGGTTTTCTTTAACATGTTGCCTTGTTCCAATGTTAGAAAAAAAATAAACTAGAGAGACTCAATTTTTATCAACCTGATTTAACTCAATCAAAGTGCAGATTCTACCACATGGAAGTCTATTGTTCAGAGCTTTTGTGGATTGTAGCAAAATCTAGAATAATTTTAACTATCTAACCAATTGTTATGTTTCAACATTAATATCTAAAATATACAATGCGTATCAAAGGTGGAGGGAGGGAGCAATATGAAGAGGTGAATGAGTCTGGGGCATAGAGGTTTCCTAGGTCCAGCACTAGCAAAGTCCAGTGGAGAAGCAGATATGGTTGCTGCCATTTTAGCCTGAAATAATTTAAAAAAAAATCTCATTTTTTCCGTACTGATTCAATCTCTATCTTTTAGTCTCTTGTATCTTTCCCAATAGGAAGTCAAAGTCATAGCTGTGTTGGTTCTTCCTTTGATCCTTTGATAAAACTACTGCATCAATATCTGCCAAATCTTTTTGTTAATGCTTTAGATTTCTTTCATGTTTTCTTTCTAGGCTCTGAGCTTTCTTAAATCCCTACTATAACCTCCTGTGGCAAAGTCAGCAGGATGGGGACAGAGGGTCACCTCAAAGCATTTCCTCTGAATGTTCTTCTTGGAAGTAGCAGAAGGCTGCAGAAGGGGCATGGAACTTGACCCCCAAAGGCATGTGAGGAGAACTCTGCTCCCAGGACCTCTGAAGGGCAACCTGCTCTTCACAATCCCCTACAGCTTTTTCCCACACTGCTGCATGGTTCTGTTTAGATCTTACTTATAGCTGTGCAGTATAAAACAGGGAAGGGATTCTCTGCTGGCTAGTACCGCTTGGAGAAGCATTAATCCTTTTGTGGGTTTCCATATATATGCCTGTCCTGGAGGGGGCATAATTGTAGAATACAGCTGCTTCCTGATTCTTCCCATCCAGATATAGTCTCATCTAATCTGTAGACTGAACCCATGGATGTGGGGTTTGGACATTCTTGTGAGCAAAGGGGAGCCTGTCATGGAGCCACAGCTCCCTGCCTTTGACAATAGTTGAGGGAAGCCAAATTTGTCACCCTGGGTGCTTAATGTTAGAAACCCAGCTTCTATTGAGATCATTAGAGGCTGCAGGTGCATCATGATATTTATTTAGATGCCTAAGGCTAACAGTGGGCATCTAATTTTAGGCACTTGAGTTTGTGAAGACAAGCAAAATTTCTGATTTTCTTCTCTCCAGAACTGCTTATTGTGTGATTGGTAGTTTGTTGTTGTCCTCTGGAAAATGGACCAGTATTTGTGATTCTAGTCTCTCTCCCACCATGCTCCTTTGATTCCATGATGTAGCCGTTGGCACACTTTCCTGCCAGTAGAGAAAACTAGGCCTATGTAGGAGATTACAATAAAGCTGCCAGAAGCCATTCTTGTAACGGGAGCTAAAGAATAACTGAACTAAAGACTAACTTTGTTTCCATGTAATGCCTTAACTCTCATCCTGTTGTGTAATATAGAAGCACAGCAAATGATTCCATCACATTAAATATTCTTCTTTGAGTGCTTTCTGCTGTCTATTCCATTCTAGGTGTGTGCACACCCACGTGCGTGGCTGACGGAGATATGAAAGGTCGCCCAGTTTCTGCTCTGAGAATTTCATCCTGGATCACAGCCTGCATTTGCTACTTCTATGAGCTGGCTAAAGTGCCTCCACCAGCGATAGTGACAGCTCACTCGACTAGGGCACAGGTGTCATTGGCAGCCTTTCTGATGCAGGTGCCGATCCAGGAAATCTGTCGGGCTGCGACCTGGTTGTCTATCCACGTGTTCACGTCGCATTATGCGCTGACTCAGCAAGCTTGAGACGATGCTGGCTTTGGCAGAGCAGTTCTTCAAACTGCAAGATGGTAAATTCCGAGCCCACCTCCGAGGATTCTGCTTGTGTGTCACCTAGAATAGAATCAAAATGTGCAAGCACTCAAAGAAGAAAAAATGGTTACCCAGCTTTTGTAACTTGTTCTTCGAGATGTGTTGCTCATGTCCATCCCATTACCGGCCATCCTGCCCCTCTGTCGGAGTTGTCAGCAAGAAGGAACTGAGAGGGCATAGGGCTGACGGCATCTGATATACTAGCACATGGGTGTGGCACTGAAGGGGGCGCGCACACCTAGAATGGGATGGACACGAGCAACACATCTCGAAGAACAACAGTTACACAAGTGGGTAACTGTTTTGTAGCTTGGCATCAAACAGCCCTTTTACAGGCACTATGGAGAAGTATTAAATTCCTGGTGTGCCAAAATTCTTTGAAGGGAAATAGTTTATTATCCAGGCCATGCTACAGTGAATCTGTTTCTCTGTTGGCTACCTTCCACTCTGCATTGGCACCTGAAAGAGAGGGATCCATTACAAAAGTATTGGCATCTTCAGTGTATGGCTAATTCATTGGTAAAATAGAAGATGGGAAAACGGGAGTTGATAACTATAGGGAAACTTGGCCTAACCAATGTTACATTGTAACATTTCAACAAGTAACTACAAGTTGAGACGAGTAAAAGAGAACGGGAAGTAGAGGCAGAGGCTCCTAGTTAAGGCAAGGCGCCCTCTCTCATACCCTTCAATGAATTTCACTGGAAAAGGAAAAGTCAGCCTGATGTTGTGATTGTAGCATAAGCCATGACGTGGTAGCCCCAGGTTCTGAATGACTGTTGGACTCCTGCTGCCTGGATTGGTAGAACAGCCATTCATTATACGGCTGCTGCAACTGGGAGCCAGCTTAACACCTTGTTCTTCTTGGTAATGACTGAATTCAAGTCTTGGGGAAAGTGAAGGACAAAAATCAAAAGTATTGTAGAAAGGGCAGACCTAGTGCACATCTCCCCTTGTAGCTCTGCTAGAATACCTCAATTCTGAGCTGTCTGGGTCCCCGTAGTTTGCATGGAGAGGGACTTTCCTAGCCCAATTCTGAATTCTGTTGTATTTTGTTTTTCTGATGGAATATGGCCACCAAACTGGCAGTATGTCTGAGTGTGATGGGGTATATTATCCCCACCCTGGGATGAAAGGGGTTAAGAAGCAGATCTAGGCCCAAGTTATCCTTTTAGCTAAGGGGGAGCTAACTCATGGAGAATGGGGAGTTTAAAAAGCCAGCTCACCAGCAACCAGAGGCAATAGCAAACAGGGGAATTTAGTGAGGGAGTGTGAGAAGCAGATATACATAACAAACATACTCTAAACTTAGGCCAATATCCACTTCCTTCTCCATTCCCCTCCGCACTTCTGCACCAAAAAAAAAAAAAAAAAAAAAAGCCTGCAAGAGGAAAACTAATGCAGGTAAAAATCCAGCAGCAGAGTGGGAGCTACCCAGTTTATTGCACAGAATACAGCATGTATGATAATCTGCCTTGTGGGCAAGGTAGCATATGGTGTAACATGTGGTGTAAGCAGCTCATGGCCCTCAGAGACCATGTAGGGGCTCCTGAGACCAGAGTGACTGAACAGGAAGAGCTAAGGGAGACAGAGAGTTACACAGACAAGCCTTTCAGGAACTCAGTAGAACAGTCCCATCCTCCATCTGACAGCCTCTGTGCTGTTGAGGAGGATGAAAATCTCAGGGAAGGAGAACATCAAGCTGGTGTGGAGGGAAACAATCCCATAGTTGGGACCCTCCTTCCAGATGATGTCATGGTATCCTCTGAATCACACTGAGGACACATCTCCAGGGGAGGGAAACCCGTTACAAGAAAGAGCAAGGTAGGGTGACCAGATGTCCCAATTTTATAGGGACAGTCCCTATTTTTCGGTCTTTTTCTTTTATAGGCTCCTATTATCCTCCACCCCCATCCCGATTTTTCACATTTGCTGTCTGGTCACCCTAGAGCAAGGTAATAATAATGAGGGACTCAATTATTAGGAATATAGATCAATGTGTTGGTGATGACCTGGGGAACCTCATGGTAAATTGGCTGCCAGGTGTGAAGGCTGAGGATCTCATGAGACATCTCAACCAACTTATGTGCAATGCTGAGGAGGAGCCTATGGTTATGGTACATGTATGTACCAGTGACATAGGGAAAGATAGGAGAGGAGTCCTGGAGGCCAAATTTAGGCTGCTAGGTGAGAGATTAAAGTCCAGAACCTTCATGGTAGCCTTATCTGTTATGCTTCCAGTTCCACGCACAGGGCCCTTTAGACAGGCAGAACTGCAAGGTCTCAATGCATGGGTGAGATGATGGGATAGGGAGGAGAGTTTCAGGTTTATTAGAAATGGGAAATCTTATGGGAAAGGAGGAGCCAATGCAGGAAATCTGGACATCACTTAAACCAAAAATGGAACCAAATTGCTGGCATGTAAAATTGAGACAGTTGTAGAGGAGTTTTTAAACTAAGCACTGCGGGAGAACTGACAGGTGCAGAGCAGAACACAGTTTGAGTGGAGACATCCCTTACGGCTGAATTTATTAACAAGCAAACTCTATATCTTAGGAAAAAGGATAGAAAAGACATTGGTAAACTATAGGTGAGAACTAATGAGGAATAGTCAAACATAAAAGAGTCCCATTTAAATATAATACATGAAATGGAATAGAGACAAAATGAACGTGCCCTTATACACAAATCTTAGACGTCTAAATGCTAAGATGGGTGAACATGGGTGCCTGGGATTAAAACAGTTTCCATGCAGTTTCCAGGCATATAACTTGGTGGAATGAAGATAATCAATGGGACATGGAAAAACAAGGTATAAAATACATCGGAATGACAGAATAGGTCACACTGGTGGGGAAGTGGCACTATATGTGAAGGAAAGCACAGAGTCAAATAAAGTAAAAATCTAAAATGAATCAAAATGTACCAGAGTACCTCTATGGATAGACATTTCTTGCTTGAATTATAAGAATATAGCGGTAGGAAGATACTACCAACCACCTGACCAGGATGATGATGGTGATTGTAAAATGCTCAGGGAGATTTGAGAGACTACAAAACAGGAAACAACGATAACAGGATTTCAACTAACCCCATCTTGACTGGGAATATGTAACCTCATGAAGTGACACAGAGATAAAATTTCTAGACACCATAAGTGACTGCTTCTTAGAGTAGCTTGTCCTGGAATTACAGCAGGAGAGGCCCTTCTTGATTTAGTCCTAAGTGAAGCACAGGATCTGGCCTGATCTTGTAGGGGTGGAAATGCCAAAGAAACCTGCCACATAGCATTTAACCTTAAAAAGGAGAACTAAACAAAAATGAGAAATGAGTTAAGTGCAAATTAAAAGGAACAGTCACAAGAGTGAAATGCCTGGAAACTGCATGAAAACTATTTACAAAGACCAAAATAGAGGCTCAAACTAAATGTGTTTCCCAAAACAAAACAAAAAAAAACAGTAAGAGGATCAAAAATGCCATAATGGCTAAACAGCAGAGTAAAGGAGGCGGTTAGAGGCAAAAAGGCATCCTTGAAAAATTGGAAGTCAAACCTAGCAAGGAAAATAGAAAGGAGCATAAACTTTGGCATATCAAGTGTAACATAAGGCAGGCAAAGAAAGAATTTGAAGAGAAATTAGCTAAACACACAAAAACTAGCAGCATGGTTTTTTTTACATACATCAGAAACAGAAAATCTGACAAACAACCAGTGGAGTCTCTGGACAATTGAGGTGCTAAAAAAGCATTCAAGGAAGACAAGTCGGTTGCAGAGAAACTAAATGAATTCTTTGCATCAGTCTTGCCTGAAGAGGATGTGGGGGAGATCTGACAAACAACCAGTGGAGTCTCTGGACAATTGAGGTGCTAAAAAAGCATTCAAGGAAGACAAGTCGGTTGCAGAGAAACTAAATGAATTCTTTGCATCAGTCTTGCCTGAAGAGGATGTGGGGGAGATCCCTACACACAAGTCATTCTTTCTGGATGACAAATATCAGGAACTGTCCCAGATTGAGGTTTCAGTAGAGGAGATTTGATAAGTTAAACAGGAAGAAGTCACTAGGGCCAGATGAGATTCACCCAAGAGTTCTGAAGAAACTCACATATGATATTGATTAACTATTAGCTGTGGAACATAACATATCACTTAAATCAGCCTCTGTATCAGATGATTAGAGAGTAACACTGATTTTTTTTAAAGGCTCCAGAGGCAATACAGGCAATTACAGGCCAGCAAGCCTAACTTCAGTGCCTGGCAAACTGGTTGAAAACTATAGTAAAAAACAGAATTATCAGACACATAGATGAACATGATTTGTTGGGGAAGAGTCAACATGGCTTTTGTAAAGGGAAATCATGCCTCACCAATCTATGGATTTCAAGAAGGCAGTCTTGGGAAGGCAAATTCAGGGAGCTGGTAGTTATGATCCCATGGGAAGCAAGTCTAAGGGGAAAACAAGTTTAAGAGAGTTGGCAGTTTTTCAGAGAGACATTATTAAGGGCACAAGGACAAGCAAACTCACTGCGCAGGAAGTATTGCAAGAGACCATCCTGGCTTAACCAGGAGATCTTCAATGATCTGAAACGCAAAAAAAGAGTCCTACAAAAAGTGGAAACTAGGTCAAATTATAGGGGATGAATATAAAAAAATAACACAAGAATGTAGGGACAAAATTAGAAAGACCAAGGCACAAAAAGAGATTATATTAATTTGAGACAAGAAAACATTCTACAAATACATGAGAAAGACCAAGGACAGGATAGGCCTGTTACTCAATGAGGGGGTAAAACAATAACAGAAAATGTGGAAATGGCAGAGGTACTAAATGACATTTTTGTTTCAGTTTCCACCAAAAAGATTAGTAGCGATTGGATGTCTAACATAGTGAATACCAGTGAAAATGAGGTAGGATCAGAGGCTAAATTAGGGAAAGAACTAGTTAAAATTACTTAGACAAGTTAGATGTCTTCAAGTCACCAGGGCCTGATGAAATACATCCTGGAATACTCAAGGAGCTGACTGCAGAGATAGCTAAGCCATTAGCGATTATTAAGGCTATGTTTTAGTCATGGGTATTTTTAGTAAAAGTAATGGACAGATCATGGGCAGTAAACAAAAATTCATGGCCTGTGACCTGTCCAGGCCTATGACCTGTCCAAGACTAAATCTTGGGTGGGGGGGGAAGAGGCAGCCCGGGGATGCTGTGGGTGCTCATGGGGGGTGGTGGCCAAAGGGCACCACAGATGCTCGGGGGGAGCAGTCCAGGACCCATGCTGGGAGTGGGGGAGGGGGCGGCACATGGCCCGGGACTCTTGCTGGTGCTAAGGCAGGGTTGGTGGGGCTGGCAGGTGATATGTTCCTCCCTTGGCTCCTGGCTCCACACACTGCCCCCACCCCAAGTACCAGCTCCGCAGCTCCCATTGGCCGTGGTTCCTAGCCAATGGGAGCTGCGGGGGTGGTGCCTGTGGGTGGAGGCAAAGTGGAGCTAATAGCTGAGAGGGAGGGACATATTGCCGCTTCCAGGGAGCCCCTTAGTGTAAGCGCCACCCAGAGCTTTCACCCACTCCGTGCCTCAGCCCCCAGCCCTGAGCCCCCTCCCACACCCAAACTCCTGCTGCTGCTGGGACGGGGGCAGTGGCCCGAGACTGCCCCAGCAGTGGCTGATGTGGTTGTCCCAGGGCCTGCCCAAGCTCCTCAGGCGGCCCGTGGGCCAGCTGCACCTGCTGCTGCAGAAGTCACGGAGGTCCCAGAAAGTCATAGAATCCATGACTTCCGTGACCGCCATAACAAACTCATAGCCTTAGTAATTATATTTTAAAAGTCATGAAAATCGGGAAAGATTCCAGAGGACTGGAAAAGGGCAAATATAGTGCCAGTCTATAAAAAGGGAAATAAAGATAAGCCAGGGAATTACAGACCAGTCAGCTTAACATTAGTACTTGGAAAGATAATGGAGCAAATAATAAAGCAATCAAGTTGTGAACACCTAGAAGATAATAAGGTGATAAGTAACATCATGGATTTGTCAAGAACAAATCATGTCAAGCCAACCAGATAGCTTTTTTTGACCGGCTAACAATCCTTGTGGATGCGGGGAAGCAGTAGATATGGTATATCTTGACTTTAGTAAAGCTTTTGATACTGTCTTGCATGACCTTCTCATAAGCAAACTAGCGAAATACAATCTAGATGGAGCTTCTATAAGGTGGGTGCATAACTGGTCTGAGAGCTGTTCCCAGAGAGTAGTTATCAGTGGTTATCAGTCAAGCTGGAAGGGCATATAGAGTGGGGTCCTGCAGGGATCAGTTCTGGGTCTGGTTCTGTTAAATATCTTCATCAATGATTTAGATAATGGCACAGATAGTACACTTACAGAGTTTGTGGATGATATCAAGCTGGGAGGGGTTGCAAGTGCTTTGGAGGATAGGATTAAAATTCGAAATGGTCTGAAGTAAATAGGATGAAATTCAATAAGGACAAATGCAAAGTACTCCATTTAGGAAGGAATAATCAGTTGCACACACAGAAAATGGGAAATGACTGCCTAGGAAGGAGTATTGCAGAAAGGGATCTGGGGGTCATAGTGGATTACAAGCAAAATATGAGTCAACAGTGTAACACTGTTGCAAAAAAAAGCAAACATCATTCTGGGATGTATTAGTGGGCATACTGTAAGCAGGACACAAGAAGTAATTCTTCCACTCTACTCTGTGCTGATTAGGCCTCAACTGGAGTATTGTGTCCAGTTCTGGGTGCCACATTTCAGGAAAGATGTGGGCGAACTGGAGAAAGTCCAGAGAAGAGCAACAAAAATGATTAAAGGTCTAGAAAACATGACCTCTGATGGAAGATTGAAAAAATTGGGTTTGTTTAGTCTGGAGAAGAGAAGATTGAGAGGGGACATGATAACAGTTTTCAAATAAATAAAAGGTTGTTACCAGGGGAAGGGAGAAAAATTGTTTTCCTTAACCTCTGAGGATAGGACAAGAAGCAATGGGCTTACATTGGGCAAGAACAGTTTAGGTTGGTGTGACGTTATTGACACAAACTGTGACCGTATAGACCACTGTTGCAACCAAGATCCTGTAGTGGCACCAAATCTTGTACAAAGGAATGAAGTAAGGTGTCTATGAGGAGGTTATGATTTGCTGGTTATGATCATGCTATCTGTATGCATGTATCATTTTTGTATTTAAAGTTATAAATATTGGCTGCCTAGCCTGCTTGATGGCCCATTAAAGACCATCAGCTATACAATTGACCCATTGAGAGAAGGCAGATAGACCTTATGACTCAGGAAGGCATGCAGGGACATGCCTATGGACCGAACTCTAAGGCTTTCAAGCCATGGCTGGCCAGCTTGTATTTGAGACAAAGGAAGCACAAGCCTCATGGCATATGGAAGAGGATATAAAAGGCCTGGAAACATTTTGTGTTCAATCCTGCTTCTTACTTCTGGAGGAACCTTGCTACACACTAAAGCTCTGAACAGAGGACTGAATGACCCATCCCGGCTGTGGATGTAGTCCAGAGACTTTATTTGAACCTGCAGTTTATTCCATCACTGCTGCAGCCTGAACCAAGAACTTCGCCTTACTGTATGTAATTGATTCCATTTAACCAATTTTAGCTCTCATCTATATTTTTTTCTTTTATGAATAAACCTTTAGATTTTAGATTCTAAAGGATTGGCAACAGTGTGATTTGTGGGTAAGATCTGACTTGTATATTGACCTGGGTCTGGGGCTTGGTCCTTTGGGATCGGGAGAACCTTTATTCTTTTACTGGGGCATTGGTTTTCATAACCATTTGTCCCCATAACGAGTGGCACTGATGGTGATACTGGGATACTGGAGTGTCTAAGGGAATTGCTTGTATGACTTAGGGTTAGCCAGTGGGATAAAACCAAAGTCCTCTCTGTCTGTCTGGTTTGGTGTGCCTTAGAAGTGGAGAAACCCCAGCCTTGGGCTGTAACTGCCCTGCTCTAAGCAATTTATCCTGAATTGATACGCTCAGTTGTGCCCACCAGAGGCAGAATCATTACAGTTGAACATTAGGAAAAACTTCCTAACTGTCAGGGTGGTTAAGCACTGGAATAAATTGCCTAGGGAGTTTGTGGAATCTCCATCATTGGAGAGCAGGTTAGACAAACACCTGTCAGGAATGGTCTAGATAATACTTAGTCTTGCCTTGAGTACAGCGGACTGGACTAGATGACCTTCTTGAGGTCCCTTCCAGTCCTATGATTCTATTATTAGAATTCTTTGAGGCTGTCCACAAGCATGTGGGCAAGTGTGATCCACTTGACATAGCGTACTTGGGCATTCAGAAAGCCTTTGACTACTTGTAAGCAAATTAAGTAGTCATGGACTAAGAGGAGGAGTACTTGTGGCACCTTAGAGACTAACAAATTTATTTGAGCATAAGCTTTCGTGAGCTACAGCTCACTTCATCGGATGCATTTGGTGGAAAATACAGAGGGGAGATTGATATACACACACAGAGAACATGAAACAATGGGTTTATCATACACACTGTAAGGAGAGTGATCACTTAAGATAAGCCATCACCAGCAGCGGGGGGGGGGGGGTGGAGGAGGAAAACCTTTCATGGTGACAAGCAAGGTAGGCTAATTCCAGCAGTTAACAAGAATATCTGAGGAACAGTGGGGGGTGGGGTGGGCGGGAGAAATAACATGGGGAAATAGTTTTACTTTGTGTAATGACTCATCCATTCCCAGTCTCTATTCAAGCCTAAGTTAATTGTATCCAGTTTGCAAATTAATTCCATTTCAGCAGTCTCTCGTTGGAGTCTGTTTCTGAAGGTTTTTTGTTGAAGGATAGCCACTCTTAGGTCTGTGATCGAGTGACCAGAGAGATAGAAGTGTTCTCCAACTGGTTTTTGAATGTTCTAATTCTTGACATCTGATTTGTGTCCATTCATTCTTTTACGTAGAGACTGTCCAGTTTGACCAATGTACATGGCAGAGGGGCATTGCTGGCACATGATGGCATATATCACATTGGTAGATGCGCAGGTGAACGAGCCTCTGATAGTGTGGCTGATGTGATTAGGCCCTATGATGGTGTCCCCTGAATAGTTATGTGGACAGAGTTGGCAACGGGCTTTGTTGCAAGGATAGGTTCCTGGGTTAGTGGTTCTGTTGTGTGGTGTGTGGTTGCTGGTGAGTATTTGCTACAGATTGGGGGGCTGTCTGGAAGCAAGGACTGGCCTGTCTCCCAAGATCTATGAGAGTGATGGGTCGTCCTTCAGGATAGGTTGTAGATCCTTGATGATACGTTGGAGAGGTTTTAGTTGGGGGTGAAGATGATGGCTAGTGGCGTTCTGTTATTTTCTTTGTTGGGCCTGTCCTGTAGTAGGTGACTTCTGGGTACTCTTCTGGCTCTGTCAATCTGTTTCTTCACTTCAGCAGGTGGGTATTGTAGTTGTAGGAATGCATGATAGAGATCTTGTAGGTGTTTGTCTCTGTCTGAGGGGTTGGAGCAAATGCGGTTAAATCGTAGAGCTTGGCTGTAGACAATGGATCGTGTGGTATGATCTGGATGAAAGCTAGAGGCATGTAGGTAGGAATAGCGGTCAGTAGGTTTCCGATATAGGGTGGTGTTTATGTGACCATCGCTTATTAGCACCGTAGTGTCCAGGAAGTGGAGCTCATGTGTGGATTGGTCCAGGCTGAGGTTGATGGTGGGATGGAAATTGTTGAAATCATGGTGGAATTCCTCAAGGGCTTCTTTTCCATGGGTCCAGATGATGAAGATGTCATCAATGTAGCGCAAGTAGAGTAGGGGCATTAGGGGACGAGAGCTGAAGAAGCGTTGTTCTAAGTCAGCCATAAAAGTGTTGGCATGCCGTGGACACTACGGTGCTAATAAGCGATGGTCACATAAACACCACCCTATATCGGAAACCTACTGACCGCTATTCCTACCTACATGCCTCTAGCTTTCATCCAGATCATACCACACGATCCATTGTCTACAGCCAAGCTCTACGATATAACCGCATTTGCTCCAACCCCTCAGACAGAGACAAACACCTACAAGATCTCTATCATGAATTCCTACAACTACAATACCCACCTGCTGAAGTGAAAAAACAGATTGACAGAGCCAGAAGAGTACCCAGAAGTCACCTACTACAGGACAGGCCCAACAAAGAAAATTACAGAACGCCACTAGCCATCACCTTCACCCCCAACTAAAACCTCTCCAACGCATCATCAAGGATCTACAACCTAACCTGAAGGATGACCCATCACTCTCACAGATCTTGGGAGACAGGCCAGTCCTTGCTTACAGCTCCCTAGTCTGAAGCAAATACTCACCAGCAACCACACACCACACAACAGTACCACTAACCCAGGAACCTATCCTTGCAACAAAGCCCACTCTGTCCACATAGCTATTCAGGGGACACCATCATAGGGCCTAATCACATCAGCCACACTATCAGAGGCTCGTTCACCTGCGCATCTACCAATGTGATATATGCCATCATGTGCCAGCAATGCCCCTCTGCCATGTACATTGGTCAAACTGGACAGTCTCTACGTAAAAGAATGAATGGACACAAATCAGATGTCAAGAATTAGAACATTCAAAAACCAGTTGGAGAACACTTCAATCTCTCCGGTCACTCGATTACAGACCTGAGAGTGGCTATCCTTCAACAAAAAAACTTCAAAAACAGACTCCAACGAGAGACTGCTGAATTGGAATTAATTTGAAAACTGGATACAATTAACTTAGGCTTGAATAGAGACTGGGAATGGATGAGTCATTACACAAAGTAAAACTATTTCCCCATGTTATTTCTCCCCCCCACCCCGCCCCCCACTGTTCCTCAGATATTCTTGTTAACTGCTGGAAATAGCCTATCTTGCTTGTCACCATGAAAGGTTTTCCTCCTTCCCCCCCCCCACCCCCGCTGCTGGTGATGGCTTATCTTAAGTGATCACTCTCCTTACAGTGTGTATGATAAACCCATTGTTTCATGTTCTCTGTGTGTGTATATCAATCTCCCCTCTGTATTTTCCACCAAATGCATCCGATGAAGTGAGCTGTAGCTCATGAAAGCTTATGCTCAAATAAATTTGTTAGTCTCTAAGGTGCCACAAGTACTCCTTTTCTTTTTGTGAATACAGACTAACATGGCTGCTACTCTGCAACATGGACTAAGAGGGAAAGTCCTCTCATGGATCAGTAATTATCAAAAGATAGAAAAAAAAGAATAGGAATAAATGGTCAGTTTTCACAATGGAGTGAGATAGCAGGGTCTGACAAGGATCTGTACTTGGACTTGTGCTCTTCAACATATTCATAAATAGGGCTCTACTAAATTCATGGTTCATTTTGGTCGATTTCATGGTCATGGGATTTTTTAAATGGTCAAGTTCATGGTTTCAGATATCTGAAATATCATGGTGTTATAACCATGAGGGTCCCAACCCAAAAGAGGGTAGTGGGGGGTTGCAAGGCTATTGTGGGGGGGTGTTGCAGTATTGCCACCCTTACTTCACTGCTGCTGATGGAGGCACTACCTTCAGAGCTGGGCACTCAGAGAGCAGCAGTACAGGGTTGGATGGCATGGGGGGGATTATCATTTTGGGAGGGCAGGGTCAGTCTGATGCCAGGGCCCCATGGTCAGGGGGCACTGTGGTCATGCCCCCCCACACAGCCAGCCCGCCCAAGGCCCCTTTAACCCCCAAGCGCTGGGCCTGGTTGGGGACAAGGACGGCAGAACCTATGTAAAAGTGAGGGGCCACCAGCACTGGAACAGGGGAGAGCTGGGAGTCATGCCCCCCAGTTTTTAACATGGGCATAGTTGGGGGGTAAAGGGGCGATGTTGCTCATCCAAACTGCAATCCTCGGGCAGCTGTCAGGGGCTGCACTTTGTGGAGGTGTTGCCCCCCACCTCCAGACTGCAAGCCTCGGGCAAGTGCAGAATGGTACCAGCAGGGGCTGTGCTTTGCAGTGGGGGAGTTGATAACTATGCCTATGTTAAAAAGGGGGGGAGTATGGCCCTCTGGCCTGCCCAGTTCAGCGCTGTTGGCTGGGGGTGCCCTAGATGAGGGGTCCTACTGTTTGCTGAGCTCCAGCTACTAGTCTTGGTTGGGCTGGGGAGAGACAGGACTTCCTCTTCTCCTGCAGGGACTGCTCCCGGGGCTGGGTCAGACCCATCCCGGAAACCTCCCCCTGCTGCAAGAAAGTCTGCAGCTGCTCCCTGTGTAGTGACCCTTCCCGCCGCGGCTGGGTAGCGATGTGGGCAGGAAGTGGGGTGGGAGTGCAGAGCTTCCTGCAGCTGGGGGAGATTCGCAGAGGTGGGTCTGATCTGGCTACTTAAGTCCAAAGCTGACTGCAAAAGTTTACAAAGGGATCTCACAAAACTGGGGGTCAAAATGGCAGACGAAATTCAATGATGCTAAGTGCAAAGTAATGCACATTGGAAAACACAATCAAAACTGTACCTACAAAATGACGGAGTCCAAATAAGCTGTAACCGCTCAAGAAAGTCTAGCCCTGTCACACTGAGCTAAGCCAGGTTTGCACTCCAGAATGAAAGAATAGGGCAGAGTGTGGCCAGCCTGAGAACCACCCTTCCACCTCTCCCATTTGGCGAAGGCCATGCTGTGCTGTCAAGAATGTTTCCTGGCATATATTGTGATTAAGGAAACAAAAGGAAAATGTGTGTGTTGCTACAGGGTGTTTTAACACTGGATCATGGTATCACTGACCTCCCACATTGCAGGAGGCCTCAAGCGTGGCATTAACAAGTTAATTGTGTTTAGCATCTTCTATCCAAAGCACTTTGCAAACACAGACAGATTATCGCTCTCAAAGCACCCAAGGAGTATCAAAGAATCATAGAAGATTAGGGTTGGAAGGGACCTCAGGAGGTCATCTAGTCCAACCCCCTGCTCAAAGCAGGACCAACCCCAACTAAATCAATCCAGCCAGGGCTTTGTCAAGCCGGGCCTTAAAAACCTCTAAGGATGGAGATTCCACCACTTCCCTAGGTAACCCATTCCAGTGCTTCACCACCCTCCTAGTGAAATAGTTTTTCTGAATATCCAAGCTAAGCCTACTGCTACTTGAGACCATCGCTCCTTGTTCTGTCATCTGCCACCACTGAGAACAGCCAAGCTCCATCCTCTTTGACCCCCTCTTCAGATAGTTGAAGGCTGCTATCAAATCCCCCCTCACTCTTCTCTTCTGCAGACTAAATAAGCCCAGTTCCCTCAGCCTTTCCTCATAAGTCATGTGCTCCAGCCCCCAATCATTTTCGTTGCCCTCCAGTGGACTCTCTCCAATTTGTCCACATCCTTTCTGTAGTGGGGTGCCCAAAACTGGATGCAATACTCCAGATGTGGCCTCACCAATGCTGAATAGAGGGGAATAATCACTTCCCTCGATCTGCTGGCAATGATCCTACTAATGCAGCCCAATATGCTGTTAGCCTTCTTGACAACAAGGGCCCACTGTTGACTCATATCCAGCTTCTTGTCCTCTATAATCCCAAGGTCCTGTGTTCAGTGTATAGTCCACAGTTATAAGTTACCACCCAGCTCTTTCTAAGGCCTTGGCTACAATATATGGTTTTGTCAGCAAAAGGCAAAGTTAAAGCGACAAAGCATCAGTGTAGACACTGCCATTCATTATGTTGCCATAACTGGCCTCCCCCAGTATCCCACAATGCTCACTGTCACTGCTCTGCTCGTGGTTTTGAACTTGGCTGCCCTGCAGGCATGCGTCCCTCCCCTTTCAGAGCTGTGAGAAGTGTTGACATTCCTCAGCCTAGAGAGCTCACAGAGCTGTTGAGGATGCTACTCCGGGCAGCTGTGGAGGCTGTGGGAGAACTCAGAGGGAATCACAGAAACCTGCATCATGTGATACTGTGCCTGGCCCATGAGGCATTGCAAACCCTTCCCAAAACATCCTGAAGCAATTTTATAGTGTGATAGCTACCCACAGTGCACTGCTCTCTGTGTTGATGCAAGAGTTGCTGGTTTCGATGCACTCTGCCAGCACAGGGAGGTAGTGTGGACATGCAACAGTGATTTAATTAAAATGGCATAACTTTTGTTGACAAAACTCTGTAGTGTAGACAAGGCTTAAGCAAGTACATTTATTCTTACGGTGAAACATTTTTATAATGAAAACATATTAAAAGTAAAAGAACATACATGCATGCTAAAAATCTTACCAGCGGTCACCCCAATTTTAATGCTCTTGATAGGTGTCAGTCCTTCTCAATCCTCAGTTGGGTTTTCCTCATGGTTAAAAATTCTTTGTTTGCTGATTACCAGTTCCTGAAGATGAGATCACAGGCCTGAGCTGTATTAAGAAACAACTGAAATGCCCTGGGTCTGAATCTGAGACAATGACATACTTCCCAAGATGTAGCTTAAAAAGGCTGGGGTCTCTCATAACTGGGGGGGGGGATTTGCATTAATCTCTCCCTAGGTATTTTCCAGGAAATCCACTTCACACTTAGTGTCCCAGAAGTCCATTCATGTCTGGCACATTTTCAGTGTCAGCCTTTGAACGCTCAGGCCTCACATCACATCTCCCCACTAGAGAGGTTACATGCAAATAATGTAATAATACATCATCTTTGCATTTAAGATAATGGATCCCAATCTTAATTCAATAAGGTCTCCCAAGATTATACAGGAAATTGCCAAATCTGTCCACACCCTACCAGTTAGGTAGGCAATATGCTCACTTTACAGAGGGGGAAACTGAGACACAGTCAAGCTAAGTGTCTTTGGTGAAGCTGTGCAGTGAGTTATTGATGGAGCTGGCAACTGAACCCAGAAGTCCTGATTCCCAGTTGCTAACAGCAAATTCCTTCCTGCCTACCTTATTTACTATCAAATTATCCGAGTACCAGCCTTCATAGCTTATTGTAGTACTTAAAGCAGCGAATAGGAAGTCTTGCTAATAACATTCTAAATTCATCCTGCTGCTAAAAAAAGATGCTTGAAAGAAGCTTTAATTTAAACTTAAAAAGTCCTTAGTTCATCAAAGGGAAAGACCATCTCAGCCCGAGTTACTATTTTAAACTTAGCAGAGATGAGCAGTGGAGACGCATCAAAAGAGGTAAAGGGAAAATAATTTTGGATTGGAAAGCACTTTTTCATGCAGAAAATAAATGTGTGCAATGGTCTGCCAAGTGGGGTTACTGACACAAAAACACTCTATTCAGTGCAGGACAAGTCTGCTTTACACCCAAAGGCTACTTCATAGCCAGTAATAAATACCCAGGCAAGGCATTATTCAAGCAGCCAGATTCCACAGCTGGCAAAAGTATACCTCCATAATGTAGCTGTTGGCTGAGTTTCCTGACAGTAGGAAAAATTGGGCCTGTTCAGGACCTCAGAGGAAAGCTGTAAGTAGACTTTTTTGTAATCTTTGTAAAGACTACGGCTATGTCTACACTGCAATTAGACACCCGTTCTTAGCCCATGCCAGCTGGCTTGTGCTCACGGGGCTCTGGCTATGGGGCTGTTTAATTGCAGTGTAGATGTTCTGGCTTGGGCAGCAGCCTGAGCTCTGGGACCCTCCACCATACCCTAATGGTCCTGGCTCCAATGCTACCATCAACTTAGCAGGCTGTAAAGAGCGAAGTAAGGTTAAAAACAGAACAGAGCTATGAAATACTGGGCCTGATCCTGCTAGGACTTTCTATTGATAAATAACACTTTATAAAAGTTTACTGTTGTTATCACTACAAAGTGGATAGTAGTAGCAGGTTAGTCCTGTCTGGTAGTTCACAGGATCATGTGCAAAAGCAACCGGTTTCACTTCAACCTTTGACAAAACATTTAAGCTATTAGGAAATTACCAAAACAAAACAAATGCACCAAAAAAACCCCCACCCACCTTCTTTAGTCCTCTGTCTCACGCAGGTTCTTATACCACGCCCATCACCATAATATAAAAAATCTAACTTGAATAGTAGTGGAATTCTATAAATACAATAGGATTACAATTGGCTATGATCACACTAGAGTGAAAGCACGAGTGCAAATGCAAACAGCAGCTGCAATGTGGTTATAAATGCACTGGAGGAAATGTTGAGGTAGATGCAGTTCATGTTCATAATATGGTGTCAAAACAAGGACTGTAGAGGAGGATTTAGGATATGGTAGCTAGAAGGAAGCTATGTCAGGACAGGAAGATAATAGATGATTTACACTTCTCATTCTTTGTCTAGCAGCCCAGATCCCCAAAGGTAATTAGGCCCCTACCTTTGGGGATCCGGGCCAAAGTACTTTACAAACACTAATGCATAAAGCCTCACAATGGCTTTGTGAGGTAGAAGAAATGCGATCTCCATTTTACTAAGGGTCAACTTGGGCCCAGTGATGTTGAGGCTCTACATTTTCCAGAAGTGTTCACTATTTAGGGGTGCTTTCACTTCTGGATGCCCAACTTGGGCTACCTAAGGTCAACTTTTTTAAACGGTATTTAAGTGGCTAAAGATGCAGATAGGCACCTAGTGAGACTTTCAAAAGCACTTCCATCAGACACCTTATCTGCATCTTTAGTCATCTAAATATCTTTAAAATCTGGCCCTTGTGCCTGATTTTCAAAGATGTTGACCACACATCTTTGTTGAGTACTAAATGATTCCCCATGACCGCAAGCACTAATAAGGAAACAATAATGATTTCCAGAGTAATTATTCATTGTCTTGAATAATTTCTACCCTGGTTTGAATTGAATTTGACTAGATAAAGCAGTGGACATGATGCGAAACTTGCTCAGACACCTGATGTGACAACTGGAAGTCTATGATCTTAGCTTTTGTGTAATGAAAGAAGCTGGAATACTTTGAGGTGAGTAACTTGAGAATCATAGGTCTGATTACTGTAAGTTAGCTTCACACACCCAGATGTTGTCACTCCCCAGCCAAGTGGTTTACATGGCCTTTGTCACCATGACATTTGAACATAAATCTCTTGAAGCACATGGCAGTGTGGGAAAGCGTGCAGTGATGCCACCCATGCAGTGTATGTTCTGTGCATGAACTGGAGTCTTCAGCCTTTAAGGCTGTCAATCTGGCACCTTCCATCGGCACTAAATTCACTTTCATGGACAAAAGGAGAACTCTCCCCAGACAGCCTGAATAACTAAGGAGTCAGGTGCACACATTTGACACGTGAAACGTCAGTGCAGCCCTATTAGTTCTAGACAACTCTTGTTTAAATAAAGTAAACTTTGTGTCTCTCCAGTCAGCGGGTCACAGCGAAATGGGCAGCAAAGTTCAAACCTGGCCTATTACTTTGTGAATAACTGACAGGGAAGGGAAGACAAGTACTTCAACTGGGTAGGGAATAGCTGCCTGTGTTAGCCTGAAGCAAGGACAGAGTAGTAGTTCAGCACTAGCTGAGCTGAAGGCAGCAGGCTATTCCTTGGAATAATTCTCACTAGCAAGGTACCAGTATAACACCTAGAATTTAAACCCTTCCTATGTTAGTAGAAGTTTTTGTATAAATACTGGTACATGAATAACATTCCTGTCTTATAAGATACATGAAGATAAAAATGATGGGATGGGCCTTTAAAATGTATTTTTTTGTTTTGTTTTTTTAAATCCTGGCACAGAATCAAATGCTTCACCTGGGTAGAGGAGTGCAGTTTCCACTGCACTCAAAGGGGCTGTATCTGTATCAATGAACAGAAGTCCCATCCTGTTGTTAAGGGTCTGTATTTTAAAAGGATAATTGAACATTAAAAGTCCCACATCTTTTCAGCTTTTATGAGTGCCTCCCACCTCTGGACTTTTGCACTAGCTCTGTACTTAGACCTTCCCAAAGCTCTGCTCTCTGTTACACTGGTACAAATCTGAAAAACCTCATTGTGGTTAATATGACACTATAGTTATGCCAGATTCACACTAGTATGAATGAGTGCAGAATATGACCCAGTGTCACTCCAGCTTTAACTGATACGCACTTTCCAGCCAGATTTGCCTTTGATGCCCTTTTGACTTTTTTAAAAACAAAGCCTTTCTTTATTCTGTCCTCAGCCTTGACACTAATACAGTATCCCTTCCAGCTCAGAGCAGTGCCACACAAGGAAGAGATGGCAGGAGTCTAACAGACCCATGTGAAGAGACTGAGGAAGTCAGGCAGCCCTCCTGTTCAATAGAAATCTTAATCCCCTCAGACAATTGCCTGCCTTTCCTCCTAGGCTGTGTATAGGGAGGAGATGTAATTGTCACTTCTGTCAGACTACGAGGGAGGGGATTATCACTTTAAATTCAGGCCCAAGGAATGTTAGGGGATGGAGATGGCAGCGGGACAGCAAGCATCAGGAAAAGGGAGAGCAGGAGGAGACAAACCGAACACATTCCCCAGCTTTGTTTAATGGTAAGAGCCAAAAATCCTCTGCATCCACCATCAACAAATCAGATTAATACCTGATTAAAAGGGAAATGACAGAGGTCTAAAATGGGAATTAAAAAATAAATGCTGTGCCAAAAAAGGATGTCCAGTTGTCAGGACACCAGCTTAGGGTTTGAGAGATGGAAATTCAAGTCCCTGCTCTGCCCCAGAAGCCCTGTGTGACTTTGGGCAACTCACTTAGCCTCAGTTTCCCATCTGTAAAATGGGGATAATAATGCTTCCCTATTTCATGGTTGATAGGATAAATAGATTAGAGTGTGAGGTGCTGGGATACTATGGTGATGGGAGCCACACCATTGCAGATAGATATGTAGCCTGAAAAAGTCCATTGTTTAAAAATAACCACTTGTACGATAATCTACTAAATCGATGGCAAGTGGTGCTTGTCCCTCCAGTGATTTATACTAAAAAATGGTCCTCTTCAGATCCAGGCAGGGCCGGCTTCAGGCACCAGCTAAGGAAGCAGGTGCCTGGGGCGGCCAATAGAAAGGGGGCAGCACTCCATGCGTTATTAGGGCGGCATGTCCAGGTCTTCAGCGGCAAATCCTTCATTCCCTCTCTTCCTCTTCGGCAGCAATTCGGCGGCAACTCAATCTGGGTTTTTTTGTTTTTTTTTTTCTTCACCACTTGGGGTGGCAAAAAAGCTGGAGCCAGCCCTGGATCCAATTTAGAATTAGATTAGGGTTTGGAGCTTAGGTCTGAAAACAAACCCACAGTAGGCCTCTGATTTGTGTCTCGTGCCTCAGAAATCTTATAAGGAATTAGGAGTATACTTGTTCACCGTAGCAGGCTAGGGGTCAATAGGCAGGGAAGGCCTTTCATACAGGGGCATCATGCTTTTGCACTAGCTCTGGCCCCTCAGCATGCCTTCCGCCTCCCCTTGATGCCATGGCAACACCAAGCACCCCACCCCCCACCCCCAAGCCACTGATACCCCTGTTACTTCTCTTAAAAAGGAGGATCCCTGCTGCAGTGGAGGATCTGTGGGAAAGGTAATTTAGCTCTAGGCACTTCCCAACCTTATGTGGTGTCCTGGAAAGCAGAGAAGGACAATGCTGCAGAGGCAGTTGACTTTCTCCCCTTCCAACCACTTCTATATGGGAGGGTTTAGATCTGGAGGCACAGTCTGGTACTTGCAGAAGTTAATTTAGAACAGAAATACGATTATACAGTATAAAATTACCTATCTAGCAAAGATTAGCATGGTGTATCTGGAATTTCTTCCTCTTGCTTCCAGTCCCCCAGTATGAGGCATTGTTCATTTGGCAGGAGTATCAAAAGGCACTAGCCTGCCAACTGAAGGAGAAGTTTTTGGTACTTAGAAAATTTTATGCTCACAGCACAATTAAGTTAATATAAAGTTGATCCATTCCAATTGGATCAACAAGAACTATGCTGAATGCCTTGATTATTACATTGAATAAACAAACAAAAATTGCTATGGCTCTTTATATATGGCTAAAATAAAAATACTGCCAACTTTCCCACCCATCTGTTTTATGTGGGTTTCTTAAATATATCCAGATGGACTTTTTATTGAGAATTTCAACTTTGAAATTGGGAGCATATTGTTACTTTCGGTAAAATAGGACACGGGTTGCATAACTAGGTCATCTAAAATCCAAGAATTTGCTGCATGTCAGTACTTGTGAACTCTTTTGCTCTCTCTCTCTTTTTTTTTTTAAGTACGGGACTTCTTCAACAAAGAGGTTACCAGATGAAAAGTTTCATAGACCAGAGGTCCATGGGAATCTAGTTGCTTAGCTTTCATTCTTGTTCTTTGAACATAATGCTCTTGAAGAGATAGAAGAGTGAAACTAGACTTTTGTGGGGCGGGGGGGGGGGAACGACACACACACATATTTATTTAAGAGGCATTAGAGGCTGTGGTTCAGTACTTTAAATAATATTGTCCTACCTGTTGACATCATGTTTACATGTTTAAAATATGTACTGCTCTGAAGCATAGGCACTGACTTCCCCTCTGCCCAGTGGGTGCTCGACCCCCCCTCGCCCCGCCCCTGGCCTGCCTCTTCCCACCCCTGCACCGCCCTCACCCTACCCCCATTCCCCCATTCCCTCCCGCATTCCACCTCCTTACATAAGAATGGCCATACTGTTCATCCAGCCTAGTATCTTGTCTACCGACAGTGGTCAATGTCAGGTATCCCAGAGGAAGTGAACCTAACAGGTAATGATCTAGTGATCTCTTTCCTGCCATCCATCTCCACCCTCTGACAAACAGAGGCTAGGGACACCATTCCTTACCCATCCTGGCTAATAGCCATTAATGGACTTAACCTCTTTGAATGTATCCAGTTCTCTTTTAAACCGTTATAGTCCTAGCCATCAAAACCTCCTCTGGCAAGGAGTTCCACAGGTTGACTGTGCGCTGAGTGAAGAAGAACTTCCTTTTATTTGTTTTAAACCTGCTACCCATTAATTTCATTTGGTGGCCCCTAGTTCTTATATTATGGGAACAAATAAATAACTTTTCTTTGTTCACCCCCTTCTCCGCCTTCTCCCCTGAACGCGCTGCATCCCCGCTCCTCCCGCTCCCTCCGGGAAAGTCCTAAGCACTGCCAAACAGCTGTTAGGCGGCAGGGGGTTGGGAAGCGCCAGGAAGGAGGGGGAGGAGCAGGGATGCCATGCACTTGGGAGGGAGGAGGAGGTGAGATGGGGGCAGGGAGAGCTTGGCTGCTGGTGGGTGCTGAGCACCCGCTAATTTTTCTGTGTGGGTGCTTTAGCCCCAGAGCACCCAAAGAGTTGGTGCCTATGCTCTGAAGTGAAAACTGAAGAATTGTGTGACCAAAGGCTCTCCATTCTGTGCAGTGCTTCCTATTCACATTATAACAGTGCAGTTAAAAAGTCACTGGTAGCTGGATCAAACCCACTTAAAGTTGACCGTTTCATTTTATTAAATGTGAGAGAGCGTGCCTGTTAGAATAGATATTCAGGCCTGCCTGCAAAGGCCTATACTTTAAAAACTTAGGTGTATTTTATCACTTAGCTAATTATAGAGATATAAAACAAAGAATCAAAATCACAAGTCTGCCTGTGTATGGGCCTTCTCTCACTAGGATAGTTGAGGCCTTGTTCTTAGGCTAAGGCCTTTGGCTAAGCAGCAGGGGCAGCCATAAACTGGGAAGCGACCGGTCACCTCCTCACATTCCAAACTAGTCACATTGAAACAAGGTGCTATTGGGCCGTTAGGAATACAATCCTGTCCTGATAATGCCCATCACCACCAGAGAAAGATGGTTAAAGAAAACTTAGTTTGATAGCATCCTGTCTGGCAAGAAATCACTTATCAATGATTGTGAAACCCTCATTTTTGTATGTTTTATCTTTATGGCCTGCACTTTTCTATTGTTAATCTGTCTGGTTCTCTAATTGTTTCTGTCTGCTGTATAATTAATTTTGCTAGGTGTAAGTTAATTAGGGTAGTGGGATATAATTGGTTAGAGAATTATGTTACAATATGTTAGGATTGGTTAGTTAAATTTAGTAAAATGATTGGTTAAGGTATAGCTGAGAATATTACTATATAAACTGGGGTCAAACAGGAAGTGGAAGGGAAAGTGGAATCATGTTTGCTAAAGGGGGGAACAGGAACTGGGAATAGGGAACGGGGAACAGGGACACGGGGTAAAGGCTCTGCAGCTTCAGAGCTGGGAACGGAACACTGGGGAACAGACACTATCATTTCTGACTGGTGTGAAGGGCTTTGGAATATGCTTGCTTGGAAATTAACCCCAATAAACATCTATTGTCTGTGCTTTGGACTTCTGGTCTTTTGCTGCATGCTGTCTGCGTGACAAGAACCAGGGAAGTGGGAGGGTTGAGGGAAAGCCTTCTAACAGTGCCACTTGAGCAAATGCCAAAATATTGATCACTTTTAATCTTGCTGGTTTCAGAAGGGAACAGGTAAAGCAAGTGTACATATTGCGAGCAGTAGTGCACAATGGCCTGCTCATTCCTCAGGCAATAAATACATGTCCGTATTTATACAATGGCTAACTACCTTTACCCTCCTGATTACGGCACGAGAATGCTCCTATTCATACCTTAGAGCATATGGTTTCAATTACAGTAAGGCTGCTTCATTTTAAACATCACTTTCTGGGGGCGTTAGGCAACATGTCCTTCCATAAAACAGGGTGATCAAGATTTATCCACTGGCCATTGGTGACTTTGGTTGTATTGTGCCTAGATATAACTTAAAGCACCTACAATAGAAACTCATAAGCATGCAAGAGAAACTGTTATTAGTGAAAATGTATGTATTTTGTCCCTAACACTTTTAGAGGGTTTCCTGTACTATTCAGATGCTAACAACTATGTTTTTAAAACTAGCATTGAAAGAACTCAGTGTGGGTCTTTCATGATCTACACCAGAGGCCTCTAAACTGTAGGGCTCGCCCCCCTATGGTACCACCTAAGCCCACTCTGTCCCTAGCTCTGCTCCATCCCTGCCCCCAGCTGTGGTCCCAGGCACTGTGCCTTACCTTGTCCCCAGCCTCGGCATGGTTCCAGACCCAGCTGGGGCCCTGATTGCCACCCCTGGGCCCGGCAGCCGCCCACATTGTGGCCTGGCCGTGGCTCCATCCCCAGCCCCAGTCCCACCCCTAGCTGCGACCCCAGCCTCAGTCCCCTTCCCCCTGTCCACCTCCCACAGGAGCTGCGGCCCGGCTCCTGCCCCCGGCTCTGGGTGTGTGTGTGCAAAGGGGTATGGACAAGGGGAATGGGGGGGGAGGGGACAACCCTCAACATTTTGGGGACCAGTGACCTACACAGAGGGGAAAGTTGGCTGCTTCCCCAGCACAGTTTCCTCCCTCCCCCTGGTTCCACTCATCAGAGAGTGCTGTGCAGTGTTGAGGGAATCTAGCTGCTCCATGGGAAGGCAATAATAACAATAATGATTAATAATAACACAGTCACCGACTGCACTACATTTGTTATAGTTTTTGCACTCTGGGCCAGATTAAGACCAAGCAAAGCCCTATGCACTTTATGAAATGGGGGGACCCCTGTGGCCTTGCTCCCACACCAGGGCCATTCTCCCAACTTGGAGTGGCGGTGGCAAGGAAACCCACCCAGTCCCAGAGTGGCAGAGCAGTGGCATGGGGATCCCCTTTTTCCATCAAGTGCCAGCAGCGGATTCTCTTCATTAGGGGCAATACAGCGGTTCCCCTCCAACTCTTTATCTTAGTAGTACCAACATACTGGGTGTATCTTGGGTGGGTGAGTGGGGCAGGGTCACTGCATTTGTCTCCGCTTTCTAACTATCATGTGCTGGGGTGGTGTGATGGGGGCTCCCTAAAACAGTGGAGCTTGTTAGTAGACCACAGAGATGCACAGGGCAGTTCCCTTCTAAAGAATTGGTTGTCTTCACATTCTGACCAGAGCATTTTAGCGCCCTGGGTGAGCAAGCATATTTCCACTCCCTACCCTTTTTTTTTAGCTGCTATGAGTTAGGATATTACAGAGTAATGATAATGCATTTATTTTTGCATATAGGTATTGCATAGACGATAGACGCTATTGTATGATTCTTGTAGGTGCCACATTAATTTTCACACAATCCTTTAAATCCCTATAGTATCCTCCTATATAACCTTTAAGTAAACTCATTGATAAGTCCTTAAAAAAATGGACTGAAAATAATTGTAACATAAATATGGATACTGCAATGACTTAATAGAATGAAACATATTCAGAAAGACATAAAATTGGATTACTGTTTTTTTATAAAGTATACTGGTGCTTTTCTATGACTCCACAGTGAGACTATGGTTAGAATAAACAGCTGCCTTTCACACTGACACATTGTAGAATAAAAGGACTCAAGTATAAACAAAGAATGAATTTACCATGGAGGTGGATTATCTAGCAGTTGAACTATCAATAGCATTTGACTCTGTATAAGCAGAAATCACTCTTTCTCTGGCCTTTATATGAGGGAGACAGCCTTTTTGGGGTGGGGAGGGGTGGAGTGGGGTGGATGGATTGTAAGATTTCTGTTTTTTCTCTTTTACATTGTGATTTTTATTTTTCTAAGAAAAGTATTGATTATTGTTTGCTTCCTGATACAATATTATGATTGGATTATACCTGATCATTTCTCCTGCTGAATCCTGCCAAGAAAATTGTGATTATGCCCCCTTAAAGGTGAAGAATTATAGCAGCATGGCTGGTTTGTATAAGACCCAGGTGGGAAGTAACATTCAGTTGGGGAAGCTATGATATGACAGCTGATAAGAGGCATGACACATCCTGCATCTTGGCAGGGTGTTAGACTAGATGACCCTTGTGGTCCCTTCTAACCCTATGGTTCTATGACCTTTGACTTCTGGCCAGGCAAGGCCCCACACACCTAAGTGTGGAGACAGAAGAAAGTATATGGCTGTGGTGATTGTGAAATCAGATTATGCTGTGCTTCAGTGTGAGACAATGCCAATGTCATGGTTATAGTGGCTAGATGGACATCTCACCGTAGAGAAGGGCGTCAGGAATTGGGTCACAGCCCAGAATGCGACAAGCACAAGTCACGGGACATATTTCCTCACCAGTGCATATCTCACCAGCAGCCCAAATCCAGATCTGCACCCAGTGCAGATTTCCCTATTGGTCTCTTCACCTGTTCAGTAAATGGCCTGTATTTTTATCTGTCTGGGCACAACTGAAAATTGTATCTACCCCAGAATAGGAAGTCTTTTAAAAGAAAAGCCAAGGTGTGTTCAGTATCTGGGGCCAGTCTGCCACAACGGTATCAATTCCCTGATGTGTGAGTGCACCTTGCTGGCCAGGGAATGGAGCATTATTGCAATGGATCAGAGGAAGGCTCCCTATTCTGTTCTCTGTAATAACCATTGAATCAGGCTGGGGCAGCAACAAGTAAGGGCAGGTCACAGTAACAGAAAACCACAGCTCAAGGAGGGAGCAGAGTGTGTTTTACTCCTGCTGAGTGTTGACTAAAAAGGCATGTTTTACTTGAACAATGTTTACTATCTTCGTTTCTACTGTAGCTCCCTCTCACTGTAAATCACTAGCAGCCCAGGACTTCTTCATTTGTCTTGTCTAAACACTTCCTCCTGAGCATGGAGTCCATCACTGTTCCAAATGAATGCTCAACAAGGAATTCTCTGCAGCTCAGCTGTGGAGGCCAGGGAGGAAGGGTATGTGAGGGACACAGACAGGCTACAACTTTCCAATGGGGTAGCATGCGCCTGTCAAAGGTTGCCAGCAGTGGGGGCTTGAAAGCCGCTTTGTCTTTTTGAGGGAAGAGCAGTAAAACAAATGAGAAACTCAGAGAAGATACCCAAGGGAGAACATAGTCAAAGGGGCAGACCTTCCAGATTCTCCTGGGTAAGCTGTAGCGCAAGTGCACTTTTGTAGTCGTGGCCAGGAGGTGAAGATGATGGAGCAGAAATCATTGGCTGTTGCATGTGCAGGTTTGAATCTTGCTGACTATACTCTTTCCCCTATGCGTCTTTGACTTTTGCCGGCTTTGAGTTTTCCAAAAGTAGCGGATGGGCCTCCGGATATCAGAGACCTTCGCAAGGGCCCTTTGGTGCTCCTACCTGGTTCCATCTGGCCCTCCCTAGCAGGACTTCCTGCAGTAGAAGACGGTGGTAGTCGCTCTTTCGTCTTTCTGCTGGTTATGCTGTGCTTCGGGGTCATCTTTCCCTGAGACTCAAGAGAGCCAGAAAGCCCAACTTGTCTGCAGTCCGTGGAGGCAGGAGAGCGAGAAAAGAGCGATGTCTGTGAAGAGAGCCCTGCTTTCCCTGCAAGGGTCTCCTAGGGCCTCAAGAAGCCACGCACTTTCCTACAGGCTGACAAGTAGCCACCAAACCATGGCAGCCAGAGGAGTTGCCAACTTTGTTGTCTTGTCAAGCCAAGGGCTGTAAGCATCTAAGAAAAGAGCACCCCAGGTGGGACTTGAACCCACAATCCTTTGCTTAGGAGGCCAGTGCCTTAGCCATCAGGCCACTGGGGTGAACACTATACTACACTCCTCTTTTGTGGAAGAGGTCAGATGAGATGTGGGCTAACATATCCCCACAGAGAGTTGCCTTAGTATGAGAGGGAAGAAGCGAGTCTTTGTGGCCTTGGTCAAAGGCAACTGCGGGACGCTGCCACTGTCAGCCCATGTATGGCCCTCCACTCCGCATGCAGACAAGCTCTTTCATAGACTTGCTGAGCCAGGTCATTTTCTACAAGCTTTGGCATACATCTGGCATGTCGATGACTAGCTCTTCTGGGCTCTAAGTCTCTATCCTTTGTCAGGATTTTGGAACGGGGGCTATGGCATAGAAGTCACTTAGGGCAGTGGCCCTCAACCTTTCCAGACTACTGTATCCCTTTCAAGAGTCTGATTTGTCTTGCATACCTCCAAATTTCACCTCACTTAAAAACTACTTGTTTACAAAATCAGACATAAAAATACAAAATGTCACAGCATATTATTACTGAAAACTTGCTAACTTTCTCATTTTTACCATATAATTATAAAATGAATCAATTGGAATATAAATATTGAACTTACATTTCAGTATATAGGTTATAAAAAAGTCATTGTTTGTATGAAATTTTAGTTTGTACTAACTTCACTAGTGCTTTTTCCATAGCCTGTTGTAAAACTAGACAAATGTCTAGATGAGTTGATGTACCCCCTGGAAAATCTCTGAGTACTCCCAGGGGTATGCGTACACCTGGTTGAGAACCACTGACTTAGGTTATGTCTACCCAACAATCAGACACCAGTGGCTAACGCATATTAGCTGACTCAAGCTCACAGGGCTCAGGCTGTGGGGCTGTAAAATAGTGATGCAGACATTCAGTCTCGGTCTGGTGCCTGGGTTTTGGGACCCTCCCCCATCACAACATTACAGCCCCTTAGCCTGACCCCCAAAAGCCTGAGTCAGCTGACATGAGACAGCTGTGGGTGTTTAATTGCTGTGTAAACTGAGGCCTGGTCTACACTGGGGGTGGGGAGGGGGGAGAGATCAATCTAAGTTATGCAACTTAGTAGACTTACTTAGATCTACTTAGCACGGTGTCTTCACTGTGGTAAGTCAATGGCTGACGCTCTCCTGTTGACTCCACCTGCACCTCTTGCCCTGGTGGAGTACTGGAGTCAACGGGAGAGCGCTCGGCAGTTGATCTATCGCATCTAGACTAGACACGATAAATCGACCCCCATTGAATCGATCGTTGTCGTTGCCCATCGATCCAGCCAGTAATGTAGACAAGCCCTGAGTGTTAGAAGAAAGCTCTGCTATGGTTGCTATACCTGCTTACGGCTAAATTGTGGCTTAAAGCACAGAGTTGGGGGAGTGCTGAGAAAAGTGGTATGTACCCAGGGGAACGCAGGCATTAGTTACCTGATTAATAACACTTTGTAGAATGTTGTGTCAGCTCCATCTGCTTTGGGCTAGCTCCTGTGGCTGGGCCATGTTCCCCTTTTCTTATACCACTCAACACAACTTGGAGTTTCTAGCAATGTGGGTAGAGACCCTTGGTGATTGTGCTCAAGCTGCCTGAGCATCTTAAAAGATCAGTACCCAGAACTACAATTCAGTGAGACTTGATGATGCTCACACCTCTGCCCATCAATTCTGTGAGGGGCAGAGTGGGCAAAGATTGGGACTGTGCCTGGTCCCTGTACAGGGGTATGACACAAGGAAAGGAAATGTTCCTTGTACCCTCTATCAATCTCTCCTACTCTGCAGAGCCAGGTACAACCACCCCTTTAGCTGGGACAAACACTCTAAAAATGGGTTTTCGAGTTACCACACAGCAAATGGAGCAAACTGAGGGAAATACATGATCAGGGAAATACATAATTACTCTTTCCCAGACTTTGTTAATGAGCTGTGATGTACACAGAATGCTCTGTGTGTGTGTGTGTATATGTGTGTGTGTGTGTGTAAAATGCATCAAAGGTGAGGGCAGAATATACAAGGGTCCCTTATTTAAAGTGTTCTGTCTTTCATACTGTACTATGTATGTAGTACATACAGTACTAAGAACTGTCAGTGCCCCAATATGTCCACCAGGAGACTGTCAAAGCTCACAAATGCTAAGTCAATGCTAAAGCAAAACTGCTGTCTGGTAAGTTTATGCATTAAATGCCGGTAACTGACTTGAAAATGTTGAGCTGGGGAGAAATATGAAGGAAGCACAGAATACTAGCTTGATAAACCAACTCAGAAAATGAAATTAGCATCTTGTATGAGCTCACTCCTCAAAAACAAAACAAAACAAAAAATCCCCAAAGTCAAGGCCAACTTTTCTTAAAACGTACTGCATCTCCTGGTATCTGCATGTAACAACAAAAAGAGCAAGGATAGATACAAGCTAACTGGAGAGAATTAGTACATCTCTGTCAACATGCACTTGTAAAGCTAAATTCTATGCTGGTTCTGCATATCCACTGAAGGCAATACACTTGCATGTGGTATAAATGGAACAGGACCTGGAATCTGACCCATAGTGTTCAGTAGTTTTTTTTTTTTAATTAGGTATCAGACTACTTGGCTCAGATATATGGCTAATCCATGGGATGGCATGTTCCTGTTGCCTTTCTTCACAAGCAGTTGAGGTGGCTATCGAGAGGTGGAACTTGTTTCAAACTAAGTTGCTGGTTACAATAGAGATGAAAGCAAAACTATTTTTGTTTCTGAACTTTCTATGACCATGCTTTTGTTCTCACTGAAGCAGATAGTAAAACGTCAATTGATTTCAGGAGGAATATGATCCAGCCCATTCCTGCTCAGCATCTTGCTTTGACCTTAGTGGGAGTTGCTGGTGTTTGGCATCTCTCAGAATTGTGAATTTAAAGGTTACTTTCCAACTAATTTGAGTGTCCATAACTCAAACTACACAACTGTGAATGGGGAATGTTGTTAGCTTTTTTTTAAAAGATGGGGGCTCAGGATTGCTTTAAATGGGCTGAACTCCAGTACTAACAAATGTCTGGGGAGCAAATAATCATATTTGCCATGTGACTTTATAGGACTTATTGCACCCACAATACCAAGGAAAACGTTCTGTTCTGAATAAAGGTTAAGTAACTCCTGAATGTATTAATGCAAAGAAATCAATTAATTAAAAATGGGAACTGAAATTGTAAACAGAACTGTGGGACAGCAACAACCCCCTTAGAAGCCACGGACCTCTGGGTCTACAATCCTGACGAGACATTGCATAGCTCTATGGAAGAAGGCAGCATGTCCTATGTATTTGCCATTCAAGTTAAAGATGAGGACTTAGTTGTGCACAGAAGCATAGGCAAATTCTTGGAGTTGATGCAAGTTATTCTGCTGAATTACTTTATCCAGAGGATTATATAGATTATTTATTCTATGGATTCTTACAGCGGTTTGGATTTACTGCAATAACAAAGAGCTGATCATTTCATTTCATTTAAGTATCTATATTTAATTTGTTAAATAAACGTAGTATGACTTCTGCTTTGAAGTCCCACATAGTTTTGTACTCCTTTGTACACATACAGGGAATGAGGAAGTCAAATTTCATGTTGGCGTCCATCTGCAATAGAGCTTAGACTCAAATTTAGTGGGGGAAAAAATACCAAACTTCTATTTTCTTTCCCCCTCTCTCTGGATCACTTGTAAGAGGTGAATATGAAGTATCTCTCCTAACTCTCCCCACTACCCCCAGAAAATATTTTTGCACCCAATTAAGATACTTTTATATCACCTAAAAGTTTAACTTACATGCTGTGGGGTCAGAAGGGTGAAGCTGGTACAAAAAATAACCACCAAGAGGCTGTACAATGATGTATAATTAAACTGCCCTTTGTTCAGGTTGATTTTTTTTCCTGTTACAGCCCATCTCTTCTAACTGGTTGGTGTGTAAATTACACTGTTGCTTCCACTTGATCCCTGCAGTGTACTGAAGCCAGTTTAAGTCTCCTATTCTCTCTTCACACCAAGTAAAGTAGAGGTGTATCCTTCTATCACAAGGATGACACTGGCCCTTTAAAAGGGTTCAGGGCCAGAGCACCTGTGCCTGGTCAGCTGATCCCAATTAGGTTTTAAAGAGGGCAACTGAGCCAGAGAGCTGTATGGAGCAGGAGGCAGTTCCTTTGAGGGAGAGGGGTGAAAAACACTGCAAGTCCATGGATTAGGGGACAGTGGTTCCCTCCACCCCCCCTTGTGGGAAATACACATCTGCAAAGAGACTGTAGGTGTGGCAGGGGGTCCTTTGGAAGCTGAAGAGAAAGCCAGTTTGTTACACCCTCAGTGTTTAAATCAAATCTTTGGGCCAGATCTTGCTGTTGAAGCCAATGGAAACATGATCAGGCCTATTAAGTGCTTGTGCATTATTTATTAATTTTTTTAAAAAAGAGATGCACACTGCAGTGGTGTATATCTCCTACCAATACAAAGAATGATGAGGTGAGCATGTTCAGCAAAAAGCACACATCTGGGGTGACTAACTTATCCAAACATTTCAGAACCTCAAAGACATTTGGGACAGATTCAGTATGGAAGATAAGGATTGTGGGGAGGAAGAGGGTTCTTTATGTAACAGAACAAGTTCCTATATCTTTATGATGAAACAAATCTTGCACTTGTTTACACTGCTGAATAGAGTCGTACTTGTATAACTGAGGACAGAATTTGGCTTCTGTGGAAGACGGTTATAGGAACTTCTTGAAACACAAGTATTTTCTATCATTAGATAGGGTATCCATTCTGAACACTGGAGTGACCACTGTGCTATCGTGAATGGGAATAAAAAAATCTGAAATGCTCAAGTACCTATGGAAGGCAAAGGTTAGTGGGTTTAGATAAAATAAATCCCATATCTTTATTAACAGGTAAAACTTACATAAAAATGTTGAGGGTTGAAAAATAAAGTGTTTTCCCCTCCTCAATTGCACTTTCTTACATCTCTGAAATTAAAAGTGCCAGACATCTCTTCCATGTCTGATCTGGCAGCTTTTTAGGCCACATAGGTAGACTCAATATGGGAATAAAGACCCCAAACTTTTGGACGATTATCCAGACCAGAAATACCTCTGAACCTTTTGAGGTTCACTCATGAGTATGTTCCTTCCCTACTTTTGACATTCACTGTCAGAATGCCACAGAGAAAATACATTTGATTCTTCATGTTACAGTGTAGAAGACTCCTGGGGAAAAGGATGTCACACCTGCAAAAGACATGATAACATCTCTAGAGGACTGTGTCCTTAGGTGGTTTAGATTTAATTGGTGTTTTTCATACTTGTCAGACTAACTACCTGAAATTGTCATCACCAGCTGCAGTAAAAACCCTTTACTTTTAGCATTCTGAACTCTAGTTAAATGACATACTATTCTCAGTGTGTGAAAAGTCAAGTGCTCCTAAAGTTTAAATATAAAAATATTAACCATGCAAAAAACCATCCATTGTGCACTTGAATGCAAAGAATTGCTACCACTCTAAGGCATAGCAAATATAAAAGTTGTCCTGCTGCAATAAGTTTGAGCTCCTTCATTTTCAGCTGCGCTATGAAACATGCTAGAACAAGTAACCCAAAATTAGAATGCACAGATGTTGTCAGTTAAGTGAAGATTTGTTCTTGTAGTTATTTTCCTAAGTTGGACAGACCTTCTTAAGGAGGACTAGTGAAAACAATCATGTCTGTGCTCTTGCCAAAAATATTATTGTATTGAGACAAATGGGTTGGGGTAGAAAATATTTTCTGAAGTGTTGAACTGGTTCTCTAGATTTGACAAAAGTATGGTGGCAGAATAAAACCTGTGGGTACAGAGAGAGAATTCAGCTAGGAAGTTAGGAGTAGAAAGTAGTTTTGAAGAAAACACATTGACTATAGCTACAGCATTTTTTATAGCTGCAAGTGAGCTCCCGTCTTGAGCTCATTATGTTCTCCAGCCTTTGCTATTAAGGGTATTTTCAATAAACTGCCCCGGGGGGCGAGGGGGGGGAATCATTATTTGCTTCCAAGTCCTAGTGGCTGCTAAAACTTCTTAATGTTTATTTCACAAGTGGGTGTGGACCACTTGGGCTATAGTCAACCATTGTTTGGCAATATATATTTAGGAATGTTTTTATAAGCTTTCTATTGCTTAAGAATTGTGATTCGGTACTGCTTTTAGCAGTTTGTCTAGTCTGCTGTTGCAATATTCTCACTCTCCATTTTATTATAATGTACAAATACCCAAATATTAAACTGAGAATACATCTTGATGCACAGACCAATCAAACTCCTGAAAGCTACACTAAAGCAAATGGATCCCTGCTTTAGGCCGTCTGCGGATATTGGTCCTGTGAATTCACTTTTAATAAGAATCTGCCATTATTCTCTGAATACAGTGGAGTAAATGGGGCGCTACCATTTTCTGCAAGTGTGGAGCATGTATTTTTAAATAGGGTGATTCGGATGCAACTGGCTTTTGATATGCTGGAAGACAGTAAATTTTCCATCTTTGAGCATTAATGAACCCCAAAATATGGTCATGAATGGTGGTCAATCTGGGCAAAATACCTTCCTTTTTGAGAAGGCGGGAGGGGCTTGTCTCATTAGCGCTGGTTAGAGTTGGAGCAGTTCCAGAGGCAGCAGACTTTCTCTACTGTCAATTTTTTTTGGTGGAGTACAACGTGTGTGTGGCTTTTAGTGCATGGCCTTTCTGTTATGCCTCAATCTGCCACAGCTCTAGTGACCTATGTTTAAGATTTGTAGGACCTTAATGTTGGGCACCAAAATGCCTGTTAAAATCTCTGAGTGTTTGGCGGTTCCCATTGAAGTGAATGTGTCCTTATGCATGCTCAGCACTTCCAGAAATCCATCAATTAGCTAAATAAGCATATACAGGGAGGTAAATTTTAAGATTTCTTTTAAATCTTGGCCTCTGGTTTTAATGAGGACACTGGTATTTTCCAGATATTTAGTATTGTGGATGAATATTAAATGTCACTTAAAAATGTACTATTTATGGTGTAATTGGTTTTTGCGGTTTCAAGTAACAGCCAACTTGTCCTGGTACCTTGCAGAACCTGCCTGGTTAATAACTATGATAGCTGGATACTTGAGGCAGTGTCCAGTTTTGGTGTCTCTGAGAATCTCCTTTTATCTTCTTAATACATCCCTTTCCCCACCTCCCTCCATTCTGGGATGGGGGAGACAGTTCAGATTAAAAACAGCAAAAATGAAGATACAAGATTTAATGGCAATTTCTCCTACTTTCCTGGCACTGTTTTTAATTCTATCATTAATTTAAGCATCTGAAATTTAACAGACCTTAGTCTGCGTTGGTTTGTGGCTTGTGTAGTTATTTATACCTCCGAAGAATAGATGTAAAACATAACTGCTCTGGTTTAACAGCATTTTGCACCCACTTTGCATGGGCAGGGGCACTGGAACAATTTATATGGGGGGGGGGGAAGGAGGCTGAAAGCCATTGAACCAAACTGTAAATCTTGTATATAATGGAAACAACTTCAAGTCAGGGCTTGCTGCAGCACCCTCTGTGCCCCTAGTTCCAGCCTCTATGTGCATGGGTGTAAATGGCTGTGTAAGATTCAGTGTGATGGAGAACTAGGCCCAATGCATCTAGGTTTGTCATTTCCAACCCTTTTCAGCCTAACACCAGCTGAGTTTTCTAGATCAAGTAAAGGGAGCTAAGGGTGAAGTATGTCAGGAGGGAACTTCTGAAGAAAAGTAGTCATATTTTTCCCAACAAGAATTTTCATGATGTTTCTTATACCAAAGTCAGTCTCCTAAATCTGTTTTCCAGATTATCTTGCTGCTCTTTGTATTTGCAATGTTTGGTTTAGCTTTGTTGGTCCCAGGATCTGAGGGTCAAGGTAGGTGAAGTAATATCTTTTTATTGGACCAATTTCTGTAATGGCGGAAGCAGTGTGTCTGAGCTCAATACGAATTGGAACAGATTGTCTCTTTGAATTTGTCCGTTCTGTTTTTCAAAGTGGTAACCTCACTCCTTAGATTCAAGAGAGTTTTATTTAGTAATTAGTTTTGTAATTGTTAAGTGAAATTTAACGCGGTAGATGCCGAGAAAGGCCACTAATCTGTATTGAAATTGTATCCAATCCCCCTGTCACTCAAGTCTCAGGAATTCTTTCAGTGTTGTGATGTGTTCTGCAGAACTACAGCTGCTTCAGCCTCTGACTTAGTTGAGTCAGCTAGCTTGGATTCTTGTGGAAAGCAAAGAGGCCCATCCTTAGGTTAGTTAGCATTTATGATGGGATTTTTGAGCCCCATTTAAATTATTTTAACTTCAAATGAAGAGGTGAGTGTAGAGTCTGGAAATGGAGCAAGATGGCTTCCTGCTGGCATATGTCTCCTCCTTCTCCCTTTGAAGATTATCTTTGCTATTATGAGTTTTAATTTTTGCTCTTGTGACATTGGAGGACCAAAGCCGAGGTGTGATTAGCTTCAGATTTTAAATGTATCTTTCACAGATTTTATAGGGGAAAACGTTGTTTTAGAATTCTTTAACTGCTGTTTTGCAGTTTTTGGAATAAACTAATACATTCTGTTCTGACTCTGATACACTTTCACTGCCACATATAATCTAAGACTGCTTACATGTACATAAACCTTCCAGATTTTGGTTGACATGGATATTTAGAGGGAAGAGAGAAGTGACAAACATTGACTACTGGAAGTCCAATGTGTACATTGTGTAGTCCAGTTTTCATTTATATAGAGTGAGCTGAATACTGTTCTTCAGATTTATATCAGTAACTCCCTTGAAATGACTGCAGTTACTCTTGGTTTATCATAGTGTAACTTGGGCTAGAAATTAGCCTGTCAAATATAAAGGCCTGAACGTGTTCCTGTCAGAGTCAATGAGTTTTTTCACATACAAATCTTTTTTTGTACTCAGATTTGTGTTGTACTTACATTTATGCTGTCCTAATTTGGAGCCACTCAGACAACAAACTCTTAGCAAAAATTCTTCCCCCTGCTGGGATGTTACTGTCTCATTCATCTGACAGTGAAATTTTAGAGTTCCTTGGTGAATTCTTCTGTAAGCCATTTGTGGTTTTAAAATGAAATTGGAAGGTCCACTGCCTATGGTAAGAAAAGTAGAGTTCATCAACTATCTGTAGCCAGTAAACAGGTAATGGACAGTGCTATTAGAGTGTGTGTGAGTACCAACATATGATTAGGGGCTACTTGTCAGCCTTGAGGGGATAAATTGTAGCCCTCCCCCACTGTCTGCTGCAATACACAGAGAGGAGAAAATTGTTCTATCTACTCAGGCAGCACCAGGAAAGGTAAAATCACAACTTGACCTTTTTTTTGTATGAGCCTTGGGGAACATCTAGTAATGGAAGACTCCCATTTTTCATCCAGCAATCCAGGAGATAGAAGGATTGATGCTGGTGGGGTAGGGGGTGGTGGGAGAGGGAGACAAGTTAAGAACTGGCTACCAATTATGGCTCTCTGACTTGTTTTTTTGTGTGCTGGTGCAAGTTAGAGCAATCCCCAGGCTGCTCTAATTTGCACTATTTGGTAGTGGGCCCCCAAGGGACTGTTACCCACTGGGCATACAGTAGGGAAATCCCCACAGTAAGGAAATCCTCAGCAGGGAACTACTCATGATTTCCACTCCTTTTTCTACCACCTGAGCAGCTCAGTGTAGAGCAAAATAGGGCAGAGGAACTGTCCCAAAGCATCGACTGTGACTCCTTGACTTTTTAAAATATGGTCAGCCCTCAGCCTGTAAAGAATAGACACCACGGCTCTAATGTGATGTTGCTAAAGAATGCATTTGAGAGGAACCCCAGAATTTCAGTCCACCTGGATGTCAACAGATGCATATACTTGGAATAAAAAGGAGAATCTGATTTTAACAGACAATAACATTGGTGCATGTGATCAGCAGGGATCCAAGTTTTGTGATTAAAGACCCCCAAAATTATCCAATAAAACATAAAAATCTGTTTTTCCGCGATTAAAATGAAATGCTAAACTTTAGTTTCCCTAGCCACAATATATATTCACATATTTACAGTTTTAAGCAAGTTCGAAGCCTACCAGTGTTTAGCGCTTTCATTGTGTTCTACAATTGTCTGTCTTCAAACGTACTCTACAGCCTTGCTGCATACAGAACAGCACATTACCATTAATGTGAAATTTGTCCTCACCAAAGTTAGTGACATGGTCTTAAGGGGTGATTTTTAAAGTTTTCAGCATATTTTCATAACTTTATTTACTTCCCTCTGGAGGCTGAAGTGAAATCTGAGATGCCTTAAAACATGCATCCCTATATGCCATTGAGCAATCTCTGTATGCCAGAAGCAGTTTAAATTTACATAGCTAAACATACTCCAATAAAGGGCATTAAAAAATCAACCACACAAGGGAGAGGTTGTGCACACTGAATAAATGATACTGTTACTTTCAATAAAATGTAGTTAATATATTGTTTTTTTCACAAAATGTAAAAATGAAAGATTCTCTGTAAAAACACAAATTATGCATTTCCCCCCCCCCCCCCTTGGCAAACAGATTTCTAGGATCCCTGCCAATCAGCGATCTTGTCTCACATAGGGGCTCTCTCATTAGAGTGAAAATGCTGTAATTTGTGTCCTCTGGCTGTCCACTTAGACGTCTATAGGACCAGAAATAATTGCACATGTCAATTGGGATGCAGGCAGGACCCGGGCAGTTGTGACAAGAACTTGTATAAAATCCCTGGTTTCAGAGATGCATCCGATGAAGTGAGCTGTAGCTCACGAAAGCTTATGCTCTAATAAATTTGTTAGTCTCTAAGGTGCCACAAGTACTCCTTTTCTTTTTATAAAACCCCTGCAGCAGTTAATTCAAATCAGGGCAAATGCCATACCAATGTCTCCCTCCCTTTTGTCGTAGGATGGGATGTCAAACTCATTTCATATGGCAGGCCTGATCTGATATCCTGCAACTTGGCCTGGGTCATATTCAGCAATAGTTAAAATAAAAATAAAGATAAACATATTGTAATTACTTACATTTATTTTAGATTTTAATGACTGCTAATGCCTGAAAAAGATAAAGAAATGAAAGACGGGAAGTGTTTCTCCCCCTTTTATTTTATGTAAAGAAGGGAGTCTACTGGCTGCACTAAGCATTCACCCTTCACTTATTTGAAGTTTCTTTTTCTTTGACATGCCAAGCTCGGGTATCTACTGTCTACCTATCAGGTAAGCAATCTTCAGTGCCATTTCTCCTTGCCCACAGGGGTGAGTGCAGAAACAGTAACAACACTAAGTTGGGTGGGGCATTCCAATAAGGATGCTCACCCACGCTCAGCTGTAACCTACGTGGTCAGACCTGAGTGCCAGTCACCTGGGTTAACTCTGCAGTATAAACATAGCCAGAGTTTTAAAAATATAAATGTATTGTAAAAGGTAACAGTATGTTGCTGACAGCCTCTCCCCTAGTCCCAATTATTCATGAAATTCATGAAATTCATCATCCTTGTTACGAAGACGAACTGCCACCTTTGTTTACAATTTGAATGGAATTGCATATGTAATCTTCCTCCTCTGGCCTCTTATCAGGAAATCTCATCTGTACAACTGATGCTAATGAACATGCAAGTTTTGGGGTTGGTGCTGTTGTCAGTCAAGTCAGATGAACTGAATCAATACTTGTACTAGTGAAATGAACCCAGTAATGCTTACATCAGGTGTTTCTCCCTCCCCTCCCTTCCTTTTCCATTTCTACCACATTTTACCAAAGTACTGTACTTGGAACCTGAATAAACACTTGCAAATATTTACAATTCCCCCACCTTTCCATAGCCTTTTTTCGAGATCTTTCCCACAACTCCCTCATATAAAACAGTTGAGTTCCTCCTCTTTCTCAATATAAATGTGGAACTAATGTGCCCCTTGTCATAGTGGCCATCTGTTATGTGTATAGTAGTCATTCCATTGCTCACAGATTTAGTTGGGGTGCTCCTACTTATTTTGCATTGCAATCTATAACTTACAATGAACGATTCATTGAAGAGACAGAAAATAGGTTTGTTCTTTGTTAATAAACTGTAAATTATTCCTATATTCACAACTGTTTCCCTATGATTTGATCCATTCTCCAGGTAATATATACTGGTTATAAAGACATTTTAGTAAGATGGGCTCTGCTAGTTACAATAAAGGAAGTTCATCTTTACTATTAATGGACTTCATTTGTCACCACATCTAAACTTACATTTTTATAACTTATCTTAAAAAAATTACCCGTGAATACACTTCTTTCAACAATTGGTATGCAGTTGTCTACAAACACTTCACATTTGTTCCATGGGTAATGGCTCTGCCATTGCATCACAACTAGCCAGGGCTCATATTTTTGTTAAGATGAACTAACCATGACACATTAGGAACTATCATGTCCTCTTCAACAATGGGTACACGCTAACTTTCTCCCATCTTCTTGAACAAACCTTTTTATATTGCAGAGGATTCAAAGAAAATCCATGAGGACAATCCAAGAATTCAGCAATAGAAAAGAGACATTACATCCTTCTTGCGTCCATGTTGGTGCACAAGGACAAACTAGATTCTTCCATTCCTCTCTATGTTGCTTCTATTTGCTCTATTGAGTATTGAGATTCACTGTTCTGCCCCCCCCTTCAGAGGGTTAAGGTTTCTCTTGGGTTCCCTCATTTTCTCACATGAGTTGGTTTCCATTTGATAGCTTCATGGGGAAGTCTGTGTGTTTGCATTTGGAATTCATGCACCAAATATATCCAGTGCTTCCTTCTGATTGTGGTGGAAACACGCTGCTCTTTGGTGATGAAGTCTTTCTAACAAATGCCTAGGATCTTTAATAGGCACTTACTTTCATGGGTCATGTAGATACGCGCAGAATGCCATTCCTGTTAATCTTCCATTGCAACTAACCTTGGGAGAGACCAAATCTGACCATATGCATTGAGACTACAATAGAAGACAGACATAGATGTTGACATAAACAGCTCCTTTCAGGGCTTCAGACAAAGAGGGCATTCAATCATCGGTTTCAGTATGGAGGGATTTTCTGCAGAGAAGGCTGACATATCTGGCAGGAAAGCAGATGTGTTGGTTTTGTTGTGTCTCTCTATCACAAACATCCCTGTCATGTATATTGCTGCAGACACTGAAAGCAACATCTATGGCAGTGTGATACTTGTACATGACATAAGGCTGGTGAAAAACACTTCTGTAAAACATGCTACAATGGAACTTACCAGGGTTGAAATGGATCAAAATAGCAGTAGCTTCTGCTATAGTGTCATGTATAGTACAGTGTAGTGTCGACAGTTTGTTTGACCAACTGACTTTCCTCTGCCAGAAAAACTATGTCCCGTCATGTGTGACTTTACCAGTCATACTACCAACTGGGTTGCCTCAATAAAGGCAACAATAAGGAAGTAGCCGAGGAATGGGTAACAATAAACAACTTGACCTTATGACTTCAAAGACAAATGTACCTTCCAAAGTGCACAGTTGGTCAAGGGGTAGCACTTTGCCAGCTGTGAAAATACAGGCAACTTGAGAAGGAAGGCCAAGGCAGAGATCCCAAAGATCACAGCAGAGACCAGTGCAAGTACCAATAGAGGGTGCAGTACAAGCCAGGAAAACAAAGAACCTGCAGAGATTCAACTTTAGAAAGGCTGACTGGGAAGGTTTAAGTTTTTGAACTGGATGAATCCATCTGTATTATCACTCCAACACATGAGCCCTGTGGGGGAATTTGTACCCCTGGTGTGGAAGACTGCCCAAAAGCACTTCCCTGGCTTTCAGAACAGACAGCTAACAACGAGAGAGATTTACGACTGTTTGACCTGGCCCCTTTTGGTGAAGAAACCACTAGGCTTGGGGAAAATGCTTATGAGAGAGATTGGAAGGGAGCAGCACAACTACTGGAGAGAGCAGATTAAAACAACAAACCTGTGCCATAAAAGCAAAAAACCATGGGGCACCATTTGTAAGCTGAACCCTGATGGACAACAACCAAAGTGCATTGCTCCAGTCTGTCGGGGCTGAGGCAAAGGTGACCTGCCTAGTGGTTGGCCTCTGGTCCAGGTGCCAGTTACCAGGAATCAGGCTGGATTGGAATGCCAGAACCTCAGTCAAGAGAGAAACCAGAGGGCAGGGATGAAGAGTCAGTTACTGAGGGTTGGGATGAGTCAGAAGATCAGGATAAGAAGGCAGAAACAGGTAAACACCAGACCAGTGATCTCTGGCAGAGTGAAGCCCAAGTGTATGGTCAACTTCATTGTTTCTTCTTCTGGCTCAAATAGGGGCGGCAGCCCAGTCAGAAGTCTTGGAGCTCTCCCAATCAAAGTGTATGGGTGAGGATTGTGCCCCATTTGGGCTTCATGAATCCCAGTCCCAGCTACTGTCTGAGAGCTGCCAGATGAAGGATTGTAGTATGATGATTCCCAGGACCCCACAAACCCAGCTTCAAGATTCCTACGGCCAGACACACTGTCTCCCAACGTCACATACAACTCCTCCTCCTAAAACAACCTTGAAAACAACCTAGAAAACAGAACAACACCAAGAAGGATCTGTGGTCACTCCTAAAACAGCTAGTCCACAACAAGCAACTTAATATTGAGGAACTGACAAAAGCCATGAAAACCCTGAAATGTGGAAAGGCAGCTGTACTCAATGGTATATCTAATGAACTATTACTACACTTTTGGGATGACAGCACAGAGTTTTTTCAAATTGCTTCTATAATCTCACTCATATGAAAAGTCAATCCAAGACAGTTAATAGAGTTTCTCAGTAAATCCAAAGAAAGCTCTTCTCCTGGTTTAAAAACATAAAATCAATTTCTAGCTGAGCAAAATGGTACTCAAACAGTAACCCATTATAAAGCATATTGTTGTGAGGAGATAAACAGTAATATCAGAGTGTCTTGATTCTGTGAGGTGAGAAGCATTGACAGTAGTAAATTACAAGTACACTTCACCTTTCAGGATTAGACCCTGAAGATGTCATATTATGCTGTTCTGCATATTAAATGTTCTACATTTTATTTTACATTTCTTAATTGTCACCCCACCAACCCTGCTTTAAGGCAAAGGTCTTATTTATATTAACCCAGGATTTCTGTAATTCCAATACATAAAAATACCTGTTTAAATTGTCTTCACTTCATCAATTATATTCATGAATAATTTAACAAAAGCAAACTATATACATAATCCTTGAAGTAAATGTACAAAGATAAACCTACAAATAAAATACATCACTTCACTCGTCAGAGGGAGATATACCAAAGAAAAATTAAAATAACCCATTTTTTAACCATTGTCTTGACCTTCTTTCAGTTTGCATTTAGAATAATAAGTGCCAAATGTTATTTAACCCCCAAATTTTCTCTGAAGGCAGTTGTAGCAATATACTGTTTTTAATGTTGTAATGCTGATGCTTATTCCAATACATGTAAATAAACTGCTCTCAATGTAAACTTAATGCATCTCCACTTACTTTTTTAAAATCTGGCTTGATATGGATTGGAAATGCTTTTTCTACTTTGAAAACGAGAACCCATTATACTGTGATTTGCCCGGAATTATTCTAGTGCCCATTTATATAAATGGAAATTTTGATTTTCTACAGGATTGGGCCCAAATGTAATACCCTTTTTTGTCTTAAACAGAGAGCTAAGTTGTTGGGATCCCTCTAGTTATTTAATACACAGTGAATCCTGTCTGATCCTACATAATCATTAGGGTCCTCTGGTAGGAGCAGCTTTGTAGTTCTGCTGCACTGGGAGGAGGGAAGATTTAGTGGGAGACTTAATAATTTCTATTCTCACCTCCCCATGGAAAGGGTGTGTTAGGATCATAGTGGCTATTGTCAGACCATGAAAGTGCTCCACAAGGATGTGATAGTCCACAGCTATTGGATTCCTTCCCCCACCCCACTTCCCTGCCTTGGAGCTACTCAGCACCCAGATCAGCTTTTTGGGCTGTGTGTTGGCTCAGAGATTGGGCACTATTGCATGGATTAGAACTTTAAATACCTAACTGGAATGGTGAACTTCAAACCCCTATACTGAGTGACTTTTTAAGATGGCAGTTGCAATAAAAATACGCTCGTGTGTGTATGTGTAACATACCAATAATACACTTCTCATGATGCTTTACAAACCTGAACAATTCGTGTTGTTTACACCCTTGAAAGCTTGTGATCTAAGAAGTGATGTAACAAGGATGTATAATGTCACTCAAATATCTCAGAAATGAGTCAGACAAAACTATTGCTTGAATTTGAAACTGTTCTTTTATGTTGCAATATGCATGCATTATCAGAAAAGTGGGTCATAATTATATCTATATATTTAATGCACTCTTTATGATAACACTGTGGCATCACAGGCCTCATCTGTTGAGGTGCTATGTACCCACAAATTTTATTGAAGACAAAGAGTGTGAAGGATGCTCAGGAATGGATTCCATATAAATTCAGTTTCCTCAGAAACGCTCATATGCTCTATTCCCTCCAATAATGTGTCTGCTTACTAAGCAGGGTGCTTCTTATTTGTTGACTGTGCCGTAGTCAGGGTGGTTGTGGAAAGGTTTATCTTGCATTTCCCTCTGACAGTAGCAGCGCTCTGTCCCATCCTTATGTCTGGTGGGAGAAATTTGTGCATCATCAAGTCAGTTGCCAAGGCCTGCTCAGACTTAGGTTCCTGAGAGTTCCAGCCTCTGGCCTGTTAGGTGCAACATCTGCGCTGAGCGGAGCCATTGAGGTGGGTTATATAGGTCCTGGTTGCTCAAAGACTGCTATCTTATTTCAAAAAAGAAAAGGAGTACTTGTGGCACCATAGAGACTAACAAATTTATTTGAGCATAAGCTTTCATGAGCTACAGCTCACTTCATCAGATGCATCCTTGCTTCCCATCACGATCCTTCATGACCTATTAAAGAAAGGAAACATAGCCCAGTGGTTAGGGCATTAGCCAGATTGAGACATCTGATATCAAGTCCTTGCTCTACCACAGACTTCCTGTCTGACCTTAGGTAAGTCATTTTGCCTCTCTGCCTCCATTCCCCATCCGTAAAATGGGGATAATAGTACTGCCCTACATCAAAGGGCGTTGTGAGGATAAATACATTAAAGATCATAAAGCACGCAGATAATATGGGTGATGGGGGCTATGTAAGTGCCTAAGATATATCAAGAGAAATGAGCAAAAATAAATTAAGGTTCTATTCTGCCAAGCGCTGAGCACTGATCCAGCAAGGTGCTTAAGCATGTGCTTAACTTTGATCATGTCGGTAGTCATATTGCATTTAGTGGGGAGTAAACCCTTATTGTAACCTTTTCAGTCTTGGTAGGCCTCCTAGATCAGCCAGCAGTACTTCATGGTTGACCATGTGGAAGACTGCTGATCGATTTAGTTGATAGGTTATTAATAACCCTGAGCTCCCTGTGTGTATATTGTAATCATTTTTCCTGGTAACTATTTGCCATTTGTCTTGACTTACAGGGCTCAGATTACCCAAGCTGATATTGCCATGCTTCCACATAGCTTCAGTAATGACGGGGCAGATTCTGATAGCAGCTTACTCCACAAATAGTCCAGCTGATTGCAAAGGGGGTGCTTGTGAAGTAAGTTACTATTTCATATGGTAATATTCAATAACAGAATTGGCCCTAAGTTAATTGGGCATCTTTCTCAAATGTTTGATAGTCAGAAGGGGCTTTACTATGCAACATTTTTTGAAAAATGTCATGTCTTAATGTGCCACTTCACTTTCACATTTTTGATCTGTCCTTTTAAAAGAGCAGAGGTTTTTTTAAAAAAATTAACCTTAAATAAACGTTACGAAGTACCTTATAGAACATAACATGAAATCCAATGAGTAAATAGTTTTAATCTTTGCTATCCATTTTCATTTCACATATTAGTGTGTTCTCTGTTTAGCATGTTTTTGTGATGGGGTGTATCAAGCCCATACCAAGACTCCTGAGATCTCTGAAATTAACCCAGTATATGACACAGGTAAGTCTTTCACCCTCTCTGGACCAGATTGTGGGTGCACAAGAGGAGACATAGAGCAGAGTGAGCCTTTTTGCTTTGCCACCACCTTGCTTACCTAGATTCTCACACTTATTAGGGAAATTGTAGTGCATCCTACAACTCTAGACACCCCCAGAAAGACAGAGTCCTGAACCCTATTCTGTTTTGTAGACACTGCAGCTCCAAAAAGGAGGAGGAGTTCCTGAGCATGTTTCCTCCAAGGTCCTGGAAACATTCCTCCTGCCTCACCTCAGCAAAGGCAGAATGATTCCAGGAACTTTTGCTGTTAGTGTCCCTCTGTACCCACCTTTTCTGTGGGTATGGCCTATAAAAGCCCTCTGTGTTTACCCACTTTGTAAAAGGGTTATAATAATAGGTATCTGCTTCCACAATGGGTCTTGTGAGGCTTAATTACCTTTCAGAGAATATAGTGAATGAACGAATGGCTCTATGTAAATTCAGCTGTACCGGAAAGATCCCTGGCACAGAAGCGTTTGTTGCCTGAACTGAGCAATTAGTACTATTATTTATATTTTTTATGGTAATGACTCGACACCAGCCAAGATTGGGACCCTGTTGTGCTAGGGGGTAGTAGACAGTCCATGCCCAGAAGAGCTAAATAGATAAGACATCCAAAGGGTACAGGAAAGTGATAAAACATATGAGCAGTGAACAATGTGGTGGTGGCAAATGTCATGTTAGTTCCACAACTTCTTTTGGGTGTGGTTTCATTAGGAAGGCATTAGCTAATTATGTTTGTTTGGCCTGTACACATACACCGATGTGGTTTATTTTTGTTCTAGATGCTAAATGTTATACTAGGATCCTACCAGAGGTGAAGTAAGTTGAGTGACTTACCGGTACTCTGGGGCCAGCTCTGGCCCCCAGAAGGGGCGGGGCCTAGGGCAGAAGGGGCAGGGTTGAGGGGGTCAGACCCAGCCCCAGCTCACCCTGTAAGGTAAGTGCCCCCCCCACTGGCGTAGCAGCAGCAGCCCAGGGGTCCGGGGGCTATTTAAAGGGCCCAGAGCTCCCCTCTTCTACTGCCCTGCCCCTTTAAATAGCCGCCAGAGCCCTGGGGAAGTGGCGGGGCTCCAGCGGCTATTTAAAGGGTTCGGGTGGTAGAAGCAGGGGAGCTCCAGGCCCTTTAAATAGCCCCTGGAGCCCTGCAGCCACTACCCCAGGCTCTAGCAGCGGGGATCTGGAGGCAATTTAAAGGGCCTGGGGCTCCAGCCACTGCTGGGAGCCCCAGGCCCTTTAAATTGCCCCCTGGGGAAGCCGGGCTGCCCCAGTTCGGTGCACCGGCTCTTACCGGGGCATACCGGCCTACTTTCATCTCTGGATCCTACCGATCTTAAATTAATTTGGCAAACTTGTGAGTGCCTTAAAGGCAAAGAACAAGAACAAGCGTCTGCCTTAGGGTGTCAGAAGTGTGTGTGCAATTTATTTAGATTTGTTTACTGGGGAAAGTTTGGGTTGCTGCTTTGATCAGTCACTACTAATGGGGGTAGCTGCTCAACACCACAAAGTGCTAAAGTGCTAGCATTAGTAATGCTCAGTGTATTCTATTTGGGATGCTGGTAATGCTCAATAGAAAGTCTCAGTACTAGTGTCTAGGCCATGCATAAGGATGCGGATAGGGTTTGTTTAAAGAAATCTCCTCAGAGGGGAAGTTGTGCTGAACTCACCGTAATCATTGCTATATGGCAGATCATTGACCCTGAAATCCATCTACCTTCCTACCTGGGACTACACATATAACTGTCTCTGAGGTTGGGATCTACCTAGGAGAACAGAGGAAAGAGTGGAAACTTCAGTGTCAGGGTGGGCAATGGTCAGACTCATAGTTTGATGGGGAAGCATTCACCCCTTACACCATAACATGGGACTTACTGTGAGGGGAGAAATAGCACTACATTGATGGAAGATTAGGATGGTTCACCTGAGGCAGCCACCTTTTCCAGTAGGATACCAAAGAATGGCAAGGAGAAATGCGTTCTTTTAGTAAAGGGGCTGTTGAAGAATTTCTATTCCTTTGTTTTTTTATCTTCACTTAATTTGTTTTGTGTGGAAGACTATGTTTCTTTCTGCAAGACTACAGCTTCTGGTCTGACCAGTCAAGCAAATGAACAATTGAGTACTGTCCTTAATAGTAATGCACCGTGGAAGCTAATGTGTGAGTGCTGAATGGTTTTTTTGCCTAAACTCTAGTAAAACTCTTCAGTTAAAAATTATTTGTACTCTTGTAAAAAGGGGTAATATAAAATTATCAAAATAATGTAATTATAACTAGCAAATTGTGAAGAAAGCACTTTAAGACTTATAACTGCACAGTCAAGCTACTATCACTATAATTTATGGGCTGACATTTTACCTGAGCTTTAATCAACTCTAACAGTTGCTTCGCTACTTGTTAAAATAAGTGCATAGCTCTGAGTAATTGTAGTATAAAGTTGTATGGTAAACTGATTCCAGACTGTGAGACAGAGCCTTCTGATAGAAGTAAATCCATAATCCACTGCAACATTCCTTCTATATTTTAACCTGATTTCTTCTGAACTCTAGTAAGAAATTATTGAAATATATTTTGTTCAGCCTCCTTTTTTCTTGATAGTGATACCAACATGTGGAGAAGTTACCTTTTGTGGCAGGAAAGGGAAAATTATGAATGTGCTGGGGATGTGGCAGCTGTTGTCTGCCTTTATGTTGCTTCTGTTGGAAAATACAGAACACGGTGGTGATTGTCTATTATTAGAGAATGAATTTCAGCAGCCACCTAACAATGTAAAGGCAAAAAATAAAAAGGAATATTGGATTGCTATTTCCCCCCCAGATACCATGATGAGAGGATGGGCGTAAGAGGCGACCTGTTTCTGAAATACTCACTGCTACATTAAAGTTGCACTTAGGGGCTCATTGCTGAGTGGCAGATTTTATATTAGATTTGTGGATTTATTCAGGTGAACCCCATTCCTTTCTAATGACTCATCCCTTTCTTAGTCAATTTTTGCAGAAGAGTCCCTTTGGTATAAGGTATCCCCACGCCCTCATGTTTGGCTTTGCTGGAAATCGAGTTTCTAAAACTGTGTCTATGTGTGTCAGTGTCTCTGCTTAGATCAGAAGTGGTTGCTCATTGTGTACTTTTGTCAGGTACGTAATGAATTTATAAGGTATAAGTAAACTTTACTAGAAGAGGCCTACCTACCTATGGGATGGGGCAACGGAGTTCTAATTCTGACTTTGATGCTGACTCCCTTTGGGCCAATCACGTAACCATCTTGCCTTAGAAGAATCAGAGTGGTCCAGTAGATAGGATATGACATATATACAGTTCAGAGGACAAGAGACTCTCTTCTTAGCTGTGGCAATGACCATGGGCAAGTCCCATCACTTCTGTCTCTGCCTCACAGGGCTGATCAAGCAGAAGTAGATGAGCAAGAAGAGTCTGCACTCTGGGGGTTCTATTATTGGATCATGAAGAAAAGCCGGGGTCTGCCCTGCAGCCACCCCAGGAACCTCATTTTTTCTAATACTCATACTCTAGGGATAAGCTCTTGCCTGTTGTCCAGGCTCCGGTGGTCTTGTATCAATACAAACATCCTCCCATCAAGATGCAAGCCAGGTTCAGGCTCACTGAACTTTGCACCCATCACTTAAACTTCACTGCGTTTACTCACCCCTTAATCATATCGCCACTTGTGCGTTCTACAGTGGATGATGTCTCAGAAGATCAAACAAGCTGGGCTGCACACAATCAACCCCCCCAAGATCTTGTGTTTGGAGAAGCTTTCTAATCTCCCCTGAGATATCTGCTTCTTTAGAAGTGAGGAACTGCTGGCTGCCCTGGAGCCCCGTAGGGATGTGTGTCGGAGGGTCTGCTCTATAATTTAGGGAGCATAATAATTCTATAACTGTAACGCTAATTATATATTACCACTTTTTATAACAGCACACAGAGAAATGATTTATAACTTAACAGTTTTACAGGAGCTGAAGATGGTCTGTTAGCTGAACATTAGCATTTGTGCGATAGCTTCCAGGGGCTTTTACTGGTAAGGACAGTATTCGGTTGCTGCTCAGTTGCTTGAATGATCTCACCAGAAACTGCAGTCTAACAGATGCAGGCCCAGAGTCCAGAATTTCAGTAATAAGTTCCTTATTGAAGCACTTATTCTTTTAGTCTCTCCCTACAGAGGCAGGGGAAAATCCAGAGGAGTGGGGTAAATAAAGGGTGAATAAACCAACACTATTTGGTAGCTGGCCAATGGGAGGAAGAATTTCCAGGGGCAGGATTCAAACTGGGTTATTTCTTACTGGGGATATGTGAGAGGAATCGGTTTCTGGAGAGGCTGAGATACCTTTCAGTGGGGAGGATAAGGAAGAATTGTAACATGGGTGTGTTCAGATGAAGGCTTCTCTCAATCCTTGCAATGCTTCCCTTTATGGGCAGAATTTGTGCTAGTGGACCACAGTTCAATTTCTCCATGTCTGATTTCCATTTAGATTGCATGAACATAGTGGTTCCAATGTCTGGAGTTCACCTGACCTCAGCTGGAACACTACACAAAGGTGTAGCAAAGATGAATTCTTCAGGGGGGCTGAGGCTGATGTATGCCATTATCTTTTTTCATTCCTAACAATGTTCATAGCATTAAAAAAGAAAGCTTTGTCAGAAGTATGAGTAGACCGTCAAGAAAAAAATGAATAAGCTACCATTACGTTTTGGTTTTACCTGTTTTGAGCATGGTTTTTGAGTGTTTTTAAGGAATTGTGAATGTTTTATTAAAATTCTATCTTTATTGATAGTAGGGAAGGACATTGGGGCACATGTAAATTTAAATAATGTGTAATGTAAAGAACCACTAAGGAGTGGTGGAAATATAATTATGCCATAGGACAGTTTAATTATTAACTAATATTACAAATGGACTATAAAAGAAGTAGCCTTGCTAAATTGGGGGAGAGCTCCAATTAAAATCTGCAGGGTACGTTTAGGTTCATGATTATAAGACTATACTTCAGTCTGTTGTCAGTGGACTGATCATCCACTGATATGCTCAAAGATGAAATAGTATAAGTGATAGTTGCATTCCTGTTTGCTTAACTAATCATTTTCTTTTAAAATAAAGTTTGGTCGCATCATTCAGAGTGTTGCCTAGTGGTCCTCTACTAACTAAATTTTTGACCTAGAGGCTTGAACCTGAAAACGAAATTGGGTTTTATTGCACACTTATCTTAACAATTTAATATTAATTGGGAACATTTCAACCTAGAAGTTACAAAAGGTTACAGCGGGAGTCCACTTGTGCAATGTAATATGCATGTTTGGGGCCTCCACGTTTACTACTTTCTGCTTAATTGATTTTTAACAGATTCAAAGTTCTTTTCCATTTTTACCATATTTCAAGCTAAATACACAGGGTTATCTTTTCACCAGTGCTATGACCTAGGCTACAGCAATCATTATGAATGTAACATGTAAGGTTTCTGAATTGTTTTATTTCCAAGATTTTTCCTTATTTCTCCCTAGTGACATTGCTAAAGAAGTTGACTGTAATATGATATAAAATATGTGCAATAGTGATTTTCCACTCCAGCTATTTGACATTAAGATCAATCATTAGATTAAATAATTTTTGGAGGGAGGTGCAGAACTTTCAGTTTGGATTCTATATTAAATCAAATAGGTCTCAAAAATTAAAGCATAACGTGTGAGAGATTTTAATCCACTGAAAAATGTTGAAGCAGGAACAATATCTAAATGAACCTGTTTGAAATTTTTTGGCACATTCAGAATTTGCCTAATAGGATGAATAATAAAGTCAATAAATAAGCATAACTTGTTCAACATGTCCTGACAAAGTGGTCCCCAAAGAAGGAACAATAGAAAATTAAGAGCAGTGGAAACATTTTAACTAGCAAACAGAAATCTAGAATACAGACTGTGTATTGGAACATCTCAATAGATCCATACGTTTTTCTTTCATCTTTTTTGACCAGAGAAATGGGTCTGCATTAATTCTTTTTGTTATTCCAGATAAAAAATACTTCAAGCCTGCTCTTGTTCCAATACTGGTCAATGTCAAAACTCCTATTTGTATTAATGAGTAGGAAACATTGCTTCAACACGTCAATGTAAAACATTAAAGCACATTTAAACAATGTGACACACTGTAGTTTAGGAAGGAAAGAAGGCTCTCTATTTCAATTTAGAATCATAGAATAATAGAAGATTAGGGTTGGAAGAGACCTCAGGAGGTCATCTAGTTAACCCCCTGCTCTAAGCAGGACCAACCCCAACGAAATCATCCCACCCAGGGCTTTGTCAAGCCGGGCTTTAAAAGCCAATAAGAATGGAGATTCCACCTCTTCCCTAGATAACCCATTCCAGTGCTTCACCACCTTCCTAGTGAAATAGCTTTTCCTACTATCCAACCTAGACCTCCCCAACTGCAACTTGAGACCATTGCTCCTTGTTCTGTCATCTGCCACCACTGAGAACAGCTAAGCTTCATCCTCTTTGGAATCTCCTTTCAGGTAGTTGAAGGCTTCTATCAAATCCCCCCCCCACTTGCCTCTTCTGCAGACTAAATAAGCCCAGTTCCCTCAGCCTCTCCTCATAAGTCATGTGCTCCAGCCCCTTAATCATTTTTGTTGCCCTCTGCTGGACTTTTGCACTACCTCTCTGTAGTGGGGGGCCCAAAACTGGACACAATACTACAGGTGTGGCCTCACCAGAGCTGAATGGAGGGGAATAATCACTTCCCTTGATCTGCTGGCAATGCTCCTACTAATGCAGTCCAATATGCCGTTAGCTTTCTTGACAACAAGGGCACACTGTTGACTCATATCCAGATTCTCATCCACTGTAATCCCGAGATCCTTTTCTGCAGAACTTCTGCTTAGCCAGTCAGTCCCCAGCTGGTAGGAGTGCATGGGATTCTTCCATCCTAAGTGCAGGACTCCGCACTTGTCCTTGTTGAACCTCATCAGATTTCTTTTCGCCCAATCCTCCAATTTGTCTAGGTCATTCTGGACCCTATCCCTACCCTCCAGGGTATCTAGCTCTCCCCCCAGCTTAGTGTTATCCACGAATTTGCTGAGGGTGCAATCCATCCCATCATCCAGATCATTAATGAAGATGTTGAACAAAACCGGCCCCAGGACAGACTCCTAGGGCACTCTGCTTGATACTGGCTGCAAACTAGACATTGAGCTGTTGATCACTACCCGTTGAGCCCGATGATCTAACCAGCTTTCTATCTACCTTTTAGTCCATTCATCCAATCCATAGTTTTTTAACTTGCTGGCAAGAATACTGTGGACTACTGTATCAAAAGCTTTGCTAAAGTCAAGGTATATCATGTTCACTGCTTTCCCCATATCCACAGAGCCAGTTATCTCATCATAGAAGGCAATCAGGTTGGTCAGGTTGGCCATTGGTGAATCCATGTTGACTGTTCCTGATCACTTTCCTCTCCTCCAAGTGCTTCAAAATGGATTCCCTGAGGACCTGCTCCATGATTTTTCCAGGGACTGAGGTGAGGCTGATCAGTCTGTAGTTCCCCAGATTCTCCTTCTTCCCTTTTTAAAGATGGGCTCTATATTTGCCTTTTTTCAATCATCCGGAACCTCCCCCCAATCGCCACAAGTTTCCAGAGATAATGGCCAATGGCTCTGAATTCACATCAGCCAACTCACTCAGCACCCTCAGATGCATTGCATCCAGACCCCTGGACTTGTGCATGTCCAGCTTTTCTAAATAGTCCTTAACCTGTTTTTTCACCACTGAGGGCTACTCACCCTCTTCCCATAATGTGCTGCCCAGCACAGCATTCTGGTAGCTGATCTTGTCTGTGAAGACCAAGGCAAAAAAAGCATTAAGTACTTCTGCTTTTTCCACATCATCTGTCACTAGGTTGCCTCCCCCATTCAGTAAGGGTCCCACACTTTCTCTGACTTTCTTCTTGTTGCTAATATACCTGTAGAAACTTTTCCTTCACATCTTTTGCTAGCTGCAATTCCAGTTGAGCTTTGGCCTTCCAGATTACACCCCCTCATGCTTAAGCAATATTTTTATACTCCTTCCTTGTCATCTATCTAAGTTTCCACTTCTTGTAAGCTTTCTTTTTATGTTTAAGCTCACTGAAGATTTCTCTGTTAAGCCAACCTGGTTGCCTGCCATATTTACTATTCTTTCTGCACATTGGGATGGTTTGTTCCTGTGCCCTCAATAAGGCTTCTTTAAAATACAGCCAGCTCTCCTGGACTTCTTTCCCCCTCATATTAGCCTGCCGGTGGATCCTGCCCCTCTTCCCTGAGGGAGTTAAAGTCTGCTTTTCTGAAGCCAAGGGTCCGTATTCTGCTGCTCACCTTTCTTCCTTTTTTCAGGATCCTGAACTCAACCATCTCATGGTCACTGCTGCCCAGGTTACACAGCTGCCCACTTCTACTTCCCCTACCAATTCTTCCCTGTTTGTGAGCAGCAGGTCAAGAGGAGCACAGTTCCTAGTTGGTTCCTCCAGCACTTGCACCAGGAAGTTGTCCCCAACACGCTCCAAAAACTTCCTGGATTGTCTGTGCACTGCTGTATTGCTCTCCCAGCAGAAGTCCCCCATGAGAACCTTCTGGAAACTTCTGTTGCTTGTCTGAAGAAAGCCTTGGACAATATTTACAATATTTACAATATTTTGAGTAGGTCACTCAAATGATAGCTGGGGAACCTGGATTCAGTTCCTTTCCTTTTGTTCTTTCCCTGTGGAACATGATCATTTAGTCTCCTGAGAGTTGTAATATTTGGTTTGTTTCTGGTTGTTGGGGTTGGCATAGGGGTAGTTTGGTGGCCTCTGACATACACAAGGTCAGACTGGATGATCTGTTGTTCCTTTCAGGCCTTAAAGTGTGCATGCATCCACACAGCAATTAAACACTCGTGGCTGGCCTGGGTCAGTTGACTTAGACTCATGAGGCTCAGGATGTAGGACTAAAAATAGCTGTGTGGAAGTGTAGGCTTGCAGGCTCCCAGGCTCTAGCCTGGGCTCAAACATCTATATGGCTATTTTTAACCCTACATTCCGAGCCCTATGAGCCTGAGTCAGTTGACCTGGCTCTGCCATGAGTCTTTTATTCCAGTGTAGATGTATGGAATGACTTCCATCTTGGACTTGGTAAATCATTTTGGCCCAGATTTTAAAAAGTATTTAGGCATTGTTCTGCTCAGAACTGTAAGGACTAAGACCTACTTTAAAAAGTGACTGAGGCCTCCATTTCAGAAGAGAGTACAGTGATAAGGTTCTTGTATTATAGCAGAGCTACTTCTAAAAAGCACTATATAAAAGCTAGGTCTCTAGTTTATTACCTAGCCATACTAGCATATCAACTGCAAACCTAGGTGAGAATTACAACTATCTAAATGACCACTAACTCCTACCAATAAACATTTCTTTCTGTTTAAAAAAAACCCTAAGAAATTGAATGGCAAAAAAACTTTGTTAATACAGAGTTAAGGTTGCCCGGTTATAGCTCATGCCCTTCCAGAATGTCAGGCTCTGCAAAAACTCAAACTTCTAAAACCCAGGAAATATGAAATTTTTAATTTTTTTAACAGTTAGACATAATTGTTTCTTCTACATCTTTGTTTCATGACAATTGCACATGAGTTCCCTTGCAACAACTGACTACTCTTGTTTTAGATTAAGCACTATGTAGGAAGATGAATAAAAAAAGTTGATTTGTATATAGACTGCCCATGTTTCCATTAAGATATTTTTATTAATAAAATGTTTATCTTTGTGTGATATGGGTAGACATTAAAGAGCAAGGGAAATAAGTGATATCTAATCATAAAATATTTAAAATATGTACAAAAATGTCAAAGAAGAAAAAAGGTCAACTATGTAAAGATGTGAATTCTATGCTTTATAACAATCTGAAAAGTGATAGTTACTTTAAATGGCCAACACAAACAAGACATAATCAGAGCTGACTTCTCTCACCCAGATTCCAGGACTCAAAAGCCCCAGGAACTCTGGGGTGGGAAAGCAAGCTGACTTGTTTAACTTGGCCATAAAAATGGCTAACCCTTTTCTAACTTTTTCTAATGTTAACTTCCTTTCAGATTATTCTCAATACTTCTAAATACACTGTGAAACATTCTGAGGCCTATTCTATATGGACTTTCACTCCCTTAGTTGCAAGTGGAACTCTGTATACCTTCCAAAGACAGTGGATTTCATTACTTGCAAAAGGAACATAAGAATTGCCACACTGCCACACCAGTGGCCATCTCTACATATTAATACTCTCTCTATACCATTTTTTGTATACCTCCTGTCTTGTAAACAATCCCATTAGTATGTCCTAGTTCAATTACCTGGCTTTCAGAATGTTGTGAAATAAGTTAAAAGTAGACTACTAAATTGTGTGAATGTTGTACTTCAGGATATAAATGTCTAGCATCCCGAGCATTTCCTAGAGTAACCACTGTGACTGAGCTAGACTTCCTTAGACATACCAAAAATTAAAATGTAAATACATTTCCTTGCTTTGAGACTCAAAGCCCATATTTTCAAATGGGCCCACATCTAGGGAGTGTGCTCCCCCACAATTTTTTCCCTAGCAATAAATATTAGAGAAAAATGTTAATTGTCATAAACAGGTATTTAATTTTATATCTGCAAAGACAGTAATTTTACATCTAAGTACTATTGTGTGCTAGTGATAAATTGTGGGTGTAATTTTTTGTGCAGATAAAAATAGTGGTTGAGATGAGGCCTGTCTAAAGATCTGGCTGTACATGCAATTCTCTTTCTCACCAACACCCAAAATTCTGGCAGACAAAATTACTCTGATGCATGTCCTTACACAAACAGACGGTGCACAATGTTATGCCCCAGTCTTGCAATATTATTGGCACAGGCAGACTCTATTGACTTCAGCAGATCTCCTGGCAAATAATAAAAGAAATAAGAGAATGAAATAAACAAGGAAATTAGTTTTTTGTTTTAATATGTTTCTTAACCTGACAGCATCTTTCTAAAAACTGACTGTTTTGGTGAGCTGTCAGTCAAAAGAGCAACTTCTTATTTTCAGAGGAAGCACTGTTGCAAAAGTCCAGTTACTTTTTTACCTTTTACTCCACTGTTAGAGCAAATATTAAATGCTTCTTTGGGCCAAATTCTGTGGTCTCTTTAATTGAGTAAAACGTACATTGGCAGCAATGGGAGTTTTGTTCAATGAAGGGCCATGGAATTTAGGCTTTATTTTAAATATGAGATCAAGAAATTGTGTGACCTCTTTGGCACTTGCGATAGGAGAAGGCAAAGTATATTAAGCCTAAAGTGTTCATTTTAAATTCTAGATTTCCTGCATTACACACTTCAAATCTCAGGAGGTCAATTCAAGTCTTCTGAGATAGAGAAGTAATAAATATCTATAATTTCTTTATGGTGTAGGGATCCATTCAATCAAGACCATAAAAGGAGGTCATGACAGCTTCTCCCATGAGTTGAAAACATTGGTGGTACTTGTCAGAGTAATCGTTTGCCCTTCACTCCACTGTTGTGCAACATGTTCTGTGTCAATGAGATGTTGTTCTGCACAGCCGCTAAGCTGCATTTGAATGGTTTTCTCCCTCTCTTTGTTTATGGTCCAGTCCTGAAACAGTGCACTGCACACATGGGTGGGAGTTAGCAAACTAGGGTCTATGCTTTGTACAGATTTTGGGATGAAAGAGACTAAACATTGTAAATCTTAGAACCTAGATATATAGTGACTGTCACTCTCTACATACTTCATGTAAATACTGATATTTACAGTACTCTAAAGCATAGCCTTGACCCTTCAAGTTCACAGTTCCATTTTGAGTTATTTTTCAAAGCATAACCACACTCTAATGAACAACCTCCCTTGGAGTCCCAAGTAGCTGAATCAGACTTCTCTGTCAGATGTGAGAGATGAAGAGCCATTACAGTTAACTAGTAGTACTCTTTCTTATAAAGCCAGACCTTTAATACCTATTTAAATTTCCACTTTGTAACTTAACAATTTCACATTGAAAAATATAGCCACAGGGCTGCATGTTGAATAGATTTACTCCCTTTAGGATATTATCTCTACATTAGCAAAACAAAACACAATTAATAATTACTATGTTTATACTATGTTATTTTATGGAAAGTCTCTCTCACCAGCAGGAAAGAATAAGTACTTCTAGGAAGCACTGGGGAATAATGAAAGTTGCCAAAAATGTAAAATAATACAGATTTTCTTATGAACCATGAAAATGTTATGTTTAAACTAAATCAGTAACCTTTAGCATTCGCATGAGAACAGCAAAAAATATGAATAGGAATTTTTTTTAAAAGAGTCTGTTTAGAAGATATTTATTTTAGACATCTGAAATCTTGGTTCTTACTTTTTATTAAATAAATAAGGCTTGAAACCTCAGATGCCTCGAAAAAAAGAAAACCCACTAAACTAAATGCAGAAGATCAGTGAGCAATAAGTAGAAAAATTCTCTTTTCAAATCTGAAAATGAATCTTAACAGTGGATTTTTGATTCCATTGCTTTCTCCATGGCCTCATATTGAACCATTATGGTTGTAATTGTACTAAAATAGATATTTCCTCTCCACTGGATTTTTTTTTCCTTTTTTTTTATCCCATTTACTTTTCAGAGAGTTTCCACCTTACTTCCGACTTTCTCACTTCCTTCCTTCCATCCACAAAGTCCATATACCACATGTGATAACTTTCTACTGAGGAGGGCTAGGTCAGTCACTTTCTGTGGCCTTTCACTGCATGCCCGCCTTCCAATGGCCAGAGGGATAACAACAGAAAAATGTGAGGCGTGCTGTCTCAGGGGCTTACCAAGTTATCTGCAAAGAGATCATAGCCCCTCCTCACCTGAGAGTGAATGAGAGTGTTGGATTCTTAGATTCTGGTGCCAGACTTGACTGCAGTTATTCAATAGTGCATAGCTTGCATCTGTAATAATACCTTTAATCCTGAGAATCCCAAAGTTCTTTACGCATTCAACAGACTGATACACAAATTATGTCATAGAAGTTAGACCTTACCGGGTCATTCAATCAATTTTTTATTTTCCTAACACTCCAGTGTGATGTACCTGTTCTACAGCACATAGCAACACAATAGTTTAGGAGAGAAAAAAGACAGAGAAAGATATTCCTAAAACTGCAGTGGTAAGTTAGGTAGCCAGAAAAAGATTATACAAGATGTAGATCCGTCATGGGAGTTGTCTATCCAGAGAGCCCAACTTATTGGGAAGAATGAGGGCAAAAGGTATCCTAACTACTACTCCCATGAGGCACCATGGAACTTTAGATAGATGCAATTTAATGTCAGATTGTGTCAATCTTTTCATACCATGAAATAAAATTGTTTTAAATTTTTCATCTTGATTTGGGACTAAAACAAATGTTAGAATATCAGAATTTCCCACAGGATGGAAATTCTGACTTTTGTTCAGCTCTAGTTTCCAATAATTCCAACTTTAATTTTATAATATTTAATGTGCCCCTTGCAAATACTACAGTATTAGTGGTAAACCTTTAGGCATGCAAAGGAAAATAGCTCATATACATATAGGGACAGATTTCTGCTTTAGTATGTGCCTTCCTCTTGTTTCCCTCGCTGACAAGATGTCAGCTATTAGAGTTGATTAATGGAGTTTCTTCTTTCAGGAAACAGTAGCTGGGTCTAAGGAAGTATTCCCTAGCTGGAAGTTTCCCAACAAGATTCAGACTCTGTGACTGTCTTTTGTATATACCAGAGGTTCAGGAGTTTCTGCATGTTATGGTTCAATGGTTCTGAATTATTCTTGCATGGATCTTTTACTTCCTTCCACATTTTAGATGGCAATACGCATTCAGCAGGAATAATCCGAAGTGAGATTCTATGTCTAAAGTCAGAGCACCTCTGGTGGACAAAAGTTAGTAGTACCAGATGATACCAAGAAGACCAGTACTGAAGGAAAGAATCCCACTGTACTCAATGAGTATTTGATCAGATCCTATATTTGGGGTTCTCAAGGGGTTAGTAGTCCTTTAGGGAGAATAAGGGCCCACTTGGCCCATGATGACTCTGTAAACTACACCTGGGAGCAGGTAGGAAGGGAGCAGGTTGTTAGTCAATTAAACAAGGAAGAACCTGGGCTTAATAAAAGGTCTATGGAACCTTAATAAAAGGTCTAGACTGAGCACTGGAGTTAGGCAGACACTGTGTTCCCTAGGTGGGGAGCCTGAATTACGTAGAAACTGTGTTCCTAGAGCTGTGGAGCTGCAATCAAGTGTGCTGCTAGGGCAGGTAGCCTGAGTTAAGTGGAAGGCACATTGCAAGGATGGACAGCCCAGAAGGAGCCTGGCCAGAGGCAAATAATCAAGATAGATGAGGGGCAAACAGACTGAGTGTGACTGAGTTTCTCAGCAGGGAAGCTGGGGTAAAAAAGGAGGATGAACTTGAGTTGCTTAATTTTGAACCCACTTGAACACCAAAAGTTTGAGTAAAATTCTAGCAGTGTGTTTTCATTTCTATTGAAGGAAAATTGAAAAAATGAGCAGGCAGAGAGAGAAAGAACAAATTAAAATGAAAAAATAGAATATAATCCCCCCAAAACTAGCAAGGCACTAGTGGCTGGCCCAAACTATGATATACATGATTAATCTCTGTCTAATGTATAGCTCAGTCTTCTGTCCAACTAGAAAAAAGATTTTCTTTTTAAGTTGAAACCCCTTTGGGGAGGAGGGGAATGAAGGGGCAGGGGAGAAGGGTTTCTATGAGCTTAAACTAGTTTTGTAAATTCTGAACCTGAAAAGTATTTCATGATGTTTACCTTCCCATATTCATGATTATTACCTTTCTCTCTCTCTCCCTGGTGACACCCATCACCATAATACCCGAGTGCCTCACAATCTTCAATGTATTTATCCTCACAATACCCCCATGAGGTAGGAAAGTATCATTAATCCCCATTTTATCAATGTGGAACTGAGGCACAGAGAAGCTAAGTGACTTGCTCAAGGTCACCCAGGAAGTCTGTGGTGGAGCAGGGACCTCAACTCAGGTCTCCCAAGGCCGAGGCTCGTGCACTAACCACAGTCCGTCTTCCCCAATTGTACAATCTATCAGTATTGGGGCTTCTTGGCTGCAAAAAGTATACCTGTAACCTTTTAACATAAGGGTGATACCTTCTAGGATAATCTATTGCTAAAATATTTTCTTAGGAGGAAAATAAAATACATATTTAATAGGCAAGCAGCCTATTTAACATACAGAATAAACAAACAACAATGAATATTATGAGGTGGTACTCCATCTGAGTTCAGCTACTTTTTTATAAACAGGAATCTCTGTTTTCTCAGCTGCAGAATTTGTCATGGTATTGTGTTCCAGAATCTCCACTTTCATTTGAAAAATAATGGCTCCTTGCCCTTAGGTTGTGAAGATGCACTCAGTTTGTTTTCAAGGTTAACTGATGAAGTGACATCAGCCTCAGTTTCGTTATACAGCCTGAAACAATCATTTGGGACGATGTGAACTTTTCCATTCATTTCAATGGGTTGTGGATGCCTGAAACTTAGGTGACATATTAAATGTTAAATATTAAATGTCTAGTATTGTTTCACTGATAATCATTTTAGTGGCATAATCCAGCTAATGTGCACAGTACTGCAGCATTTTCCAGTGGGCTGCCACGGTAGGTCTGGTTTCCACGGAGTGCTCAGGCCTTATAAATCACAAGAATGAAACTTGAGTTCATATAATATTGGAATAACCCTGGATTTCAGTATGTGCCAGGATTTTTGTGTGTGTCCATGTTGCCACGTACGTTGATTTCTGTCCTGAATTTGCATGTAGATGTTCATACTGAATCTTAGTCTCCCAAAAGTTTGGCTCATTTCTGTCCCCTCCTGCATTTCAACAACTACTGTAACCTACTGGCTGCCTGCCATGTTTCTCTTCACTGCAGCTGGAGCAGCATTCACCTGTTAAATAGGTATTTTTCCCTGACAAGTTCCCTTGGCAAAACTTATATACCGCATCCCCTCCTGGTCCCAGCAATCAGGATGTGTGAGGAAAAGCAGGCATAGAACTACAGCAACCCTGCCTGCTGGAATAATTTCTTGCTGCCCTAAATGGCATATGCTGTCTGAGGATTGGAGAGTCACAAAGACACCTTCCCTCCACCCCAGCCAGTGTTCAGCTGGATTGGAGTATCTGGCTTAATCCCTTTAGTAAACTGGCAAATAATTGGTGCTGTCTGCTGAAGTGGTGGTATCGTCAATTAGTTCCAACTAGTTCTGTAATTCATAGTGTCCATCCTTCAATTCAGAGTTGTCTTTGTGGGTTTCAGTATTTGCATGGGAACATCCAATTTGAAGTTTCTATACAGTGCACTCTATTACTATAAACCATACGTTATAGAGTCAGACATCTGCTAAGGAGTTCTGATGGCAAACCACTTGAGTGCAACCTGTGGTTTCCTATTCCCTCCAGAACCCCAGGAAATGTCTTGAATAATATACTTGCTTATTTTTATTTATAACATGAATGGCTTCAAAACCACCCCCCTCCTCCTTCCATTCATGCTGTTCTACCCCCTCAACCTGATCTCCTACTACTTTGGACCATTAGATCTTCTCTCCCTTCAAAATCAAATGAGAAAATTGTGGTTTTTTTAGTCACTCAGAAAGAATACTGCAGCTCTGAACTTGCTTTGTTTAGAGAGGTGGGTGAGTGACTTTAATCTATCTACCCAAGACAAAACTTGACAGGAGAAACTAGGACTTTTGAATATTATTCCTTTGGTGTTTTTGTGCAGACCTATTCTCACTAAATACCACAGCTATCATTTTAAGTGGTTCATGAGATGAGGAGAAATGTACCATTACATTTTTTTCCTTCATGTTTTTGCTGTAGAAGCCAAACACTCCGTTTCTAGCTCTCCACTGACCCCTGGTTCCCGTTTATGTTAATGTTTGTAGCCCTGTGGCTAGACTATGTATTTTTGTTTATAAAGTTTTGAGACTTGTTTAATAAAAATGTCTGTATTGCCCTTCCCCACCCACTGATGTGTTGAATGGCTAGATTCTTATAATGAACATACATAAAATCTTGATTGATATTTCCAATATCAATAACAATTAACTTTACAGTAGTAAGCACTCAAAGGAGCAAAGAGGACTAATACCTTACTACTTAACCACACCAATTGTCTTGCACTAGTTTTTTGCCTTTTTATTTCCTTGTTTTTTCTGGGGTTTGCCCCTCCTCTGACTAATGAAATATTCACAATATTAACCCTTGCTATGATTACTCCCTGAAAAGCTGTGTTGCCATAAATACTGATAAAAAGGACTGAAGTATAAATGACAAGTACACTATTGCAGAAGTACTTAAACACATGATGTGGGAATAGCACTTATAAATATATAAGTTAAAGCACAAGTATTTTCAACTCCAGTATTCAGTGCAATTGTCTGGTCAATATACGGACAACTATGTAAATATGTAAGCCCATGTTGGAAGAGAGAGAAAAAGAGCAACAATGACATTTTATTCATATACACAAATAGGCATGGAGTAACAATGAAAAAATCTCTTGTAAATAAATTTCATTTTGTGTGTGTGTGTGTGTGTGTGTGTGTGTGTGTGTGTGTGTGTGTGTGAGAGAGAGAGAGAGAGATAAACACTCTCTCTCTCACCCCTTGGCTGTGCCAGACTGGAGTGAGTCTCCTGGCTGACGGTTGCAGTGACCAATCAGTAGTGAAGGGGAGATGGCCTTGGTCCTGCAACAGTAGGGCTAATAGAAAAAGCCCTCAAAGCCAGAAGTCAGGACCTGAAGCCCTGACAAGTCGGGACAGTGGGTTCTGGGAGAGTTGGGAGGGATGTGATAGTTTCAAGAAATTATTTTACTTGAAGGTATTTTACTTTATGTACCTTTTAAAATGTACTTAAATTCAAGTACTAAGTACAGAATATTTAAAGTGTTTAGGTACAGATGTGTAGAGGGCTTTGAAATACTTGAGTGTACTTTGGTATATTTGTACTTAAGTACATGGGAACACTGCTGAAAAGTCAGTCAATTGTATTTATGTTGTGGTCACTGTTCTTGAGTGGACCAAAACCTATCTGGTATTCAGGACAATCAGGTATTAGTTTCTATTTGTGGATGCTCCAGAACAAGCCGTTCTAAGAGGCAATCAAATGCATCCGATGAAGTGAGCTGTAGCTCACGAAAGCTTATGGTCAAATAAATTTGTTAATCTTTAAGGTGCCACAAGTACTCCTTTTCTTTTTGCGAATACAGACTAACACGGCTGCTACTCTGAAACAACAGTATTGTAACTCATAGGCTCCAGTGCCTGCCACCCCTCTTGCTTTCTTGGCTTTCCCTCTCCTTCAGCTGCTCTTAGTTCCCACGTAGAACGCTCGGACAATACAAAGAGCTTTCCTTATGTCCAGTTATTGAGCACTCTAAATAGAAAATGTAATATATAATTAGACAATGTCAAGCTTAAGCAAAGAGGTAATATCTCATAGAAAATGGTTAAACATTTAAATGTGCAAGGTAAGGTAAAATTATAACTAACTCATCACTTCCCTCCTTTAACTTATCACTTTCAGGTTGCCCTACCTGTAGGAGCTCCTTAGAAGTAAGCATGGGGAAACTTGATGTGTGTCTGTGTATACACTATTGATAGAGCACATTACTGCATTCAGTAGATACGCAATAGGATACCACCATGATTATTTTTTTAATAATCGTTGTGTCTTTTCAATGCCAGGACACCTCACAATTTTTGTAAAAAGGTTAATTATATCCTGTATAACAAAAGTAAACTGACCTGATGTCATCAAATGCTGCACCTTGCTTAACAATCTCTTTTAAAAGATTAAGCAAGGGCTAGTCTACACATGAGCTTGTATCAAAATAACTAAATTAATTCATTCACCTTTTTTGTTATTTTGGTGCAGATCTTTATGTGACCACTCATATTTCAGAATGAAGGTGTCCTACTTCAAAATATAAGAGTTAAACATTAATAAACCAGAGCTAGCAACTGTATTCTAATATAAATGAATTCATTATTGAAAAATATCCCATGGAAGATTCAGCTGTGATTCCATAACTCACGTTGAGTATGGACTTCCATTCTAAGCCCTATTTTCAACTTCTTCCTCCAAACTTCTGAGTGGAATTACCGAACTGTTTGTACATTGGGAAGTTTCAAATAATGTAGAAGAGAATTTCCTGATAATTTGGGAAGTGCAGGACATAAGGATGTTTATTTGCTACTTAAATATTATGTTTTAAATTCTTTCCTGGAATCTTACACTTTTTTGGCAAGAATGTTTATACTCACGGGTCTAAAAAGTTCAGACTTCTAGAAAAATCCATTGAGCCACAAATAACACATCCAACAATATAAGGCCATGAATGCAAACCATGAGTTGCATGAAGAAGAGTTTTCAAGAATAACCCTTGTGTAGCAGGTTGAGCACTCACAGGCATGGGGCCTTCTGCTGGTTACCTCAGGAATTAGCTCTTTCCAGTCTCAGAGCACCCCCTGCTGGCCAGTGTCCCTCCTGCGCCAGGCCCCAATCCCTCCCACAACCCAGTGCCCCTTTCCTTGGGGTGCTGCCTTGCAGCAGTGCACCCCTCACTCTGGGTCTCCCCTCCCAGGGAACCCCCTAATTTCTATACCCACCTTGCCTTAATGGCTACTACCAGTCATCATCTAGACCCCTCTCCCTGGGGCAGACTGCAGTCTGTAATGGCCACTCATCATTGGCAAGGGGGTTGGACCAGCTGCCTCTGCCTATCTCTGCGCTGCACCTCTGCAGCCCGAGTGCCTCCTGAGGCCTTTAACAAGGCCTCAGCCTGGGGAGTTGCGAGGCTGGAGCTCCCCAGCTCCTCTTGCCCTTCCCCAGCTCCGCTCTAGGTATCCTATCCTCCCAGGCAGTTAATTCCTTCCCACTCCAAACTGGAGTGAGACTGACCTAGCTCCTCCCTTAGCCCTTATATCAGGGCCAGCTGTGGCCTGATTGGGTGTGGCCACAGCTGTGGCCACTTCCCCAATCAGCCTAGCCTTTCTCCCCAGGAGCAGGGTAACTGCCCCACTACACCTTGGTATGATAAAACTATAATCTGAAATTGTTGCAGGTCAGAATTAAGGCTATTTGCGTGTCTTGATTGTGTACTTTTATTTCATAGAGTAGTTGTTTAAATTTTAATCTTAACTCAGGATTTATTATGCATGTTTTTTTTTATAACTATGGTAGTCTCGCCATTTTAATTTCAGTTAACAATTTTTTGTGTCTGTGAATTTACTAGGGATACGTTATTTGGTTTTTTCTTTGTAAGACCTTAGTTTAAACTATAATTCACTAGACTGAATGTAACGATTCTTTAAAGATTAAGCCATTTTCTAGTAAAATCATTGTGTACCCAAAAAGTGGCTTTTTTTTCTGATGCCGTCTCTCTTTTTTGAAAAAAAAAATACAGCAAATTAAAGTTCAGTATAATGCAAGCCATCATGCGCAAAGAAAAACAGGTCTTTAACCAACATTCTTTTCATGCCACATATAACTTGTGCACGGTCTATTAAAAATAATTCACACAATTAAAAATAAAGTGGGAGAAGGATGAGAGAAACGATGAAAAAAGCTGAAATAGCTAACCCACTAAAGATTTAATGTTAGGCAATTGGTTTTACTAGTGTGTCTGGCAAACTGAAAAATATTTTCAAACAGTGGAGATATTTAAGTTGCAAAAGTAATTGGAAGACGCTTTTTTTCCCCTCATAAGCTTTCTTGTAAAATGTTAATTCACCATTTCCCTAGTCCCTTGGATAGGACATGTAGCATCATCATGGTCAGCCCATGAAGCTGTCAATGCAGATCTCTTGAGACGTCTTTTATGATGGCAAAATGTATGTCTATACAAGTTCAGCTGCTGTAAGTAAAACAAATATAACTTATTTTGAATGACATTATGCACGAAATAAATTGACCATAGCAAGGAATATTTGAATTAATGCCACTACAGCCCCTAGCTTAGCCTAGTTTAGTTTTGATGAGGTATTACACTTAATTAATAAATACAAGTTTGGGAGTTGGAACTCCTTCGGAGTCCTAATCCTGACTCTGCCACTGATTTGCTGAAGACTGTAGTATTGTTGCTTGCTTTCTCTCCCTCCCCCCTCCCACATAAAACATTATATAAGTTCTATGTTTTTATCTACTAAATACAGCATACTATGGACCAACACCAGAGTTGCCATTACACTCAACAATGTTACACACTAGATACACTTCATGAAGAAGATATTTTCTATGTTGCTTGTTGGTAAATATTTTATAGATCACTTATATGATCGATAGTTCTAACCTGCCTATCTCTTTGATATCCATTTGAATGAGCTGAATTAAGGCAACCATTCAGTCAGGTGGTTGCTTTCCCCAAGTAATGCTGTGAAACTGACATTTGGAAAGGTTTGTTTTCCTCCTACCAACTCTAGAATTGGTACTCGGAGCAAGTTAATCTAAAGAGATGGGTTCTGTATATCATTCGGAACATAGTATGGTAAGGAATCCACAACCATGGACCAAATGACAAGATAGCCCAGTCCCCCTGTGTTTGTGAGTCTAACTTTAGGCATAGTTTGTAATAGCTTCCTTAATGATCACAGTTGCCATGGAAGATCATAGTCATGAAGAGAAAGATGTGATTGCTGAGAAAGCCAGGCTCCAGCTTACTGATGGTTTGAAGTTCAAGACTTAACGTTAGATCCAATTTGGACGGGGAATCAGTGCAATGTGTGAGGCAAGAGGCTGGTCTTTTCTAATCACCCCATGTTGCTCAGGAGAAAAGACTGCAGCTTACTTCACCCTCTGGAGTTCCACTGTGGTAGTAAGTTTAATCCTCTTCAAATACAGAGTATTGCAGCAGTGAAGCCTGCAAGTGCCCAATGTGTGGCTCACAGGGTAAGTCTGGCCACGATCAGCTACCTAGATCAAGGATCGGCAACCTTTGGCACGCGGCCCATCCGGGAAATCTGCTGGTGGGCCGGGACGGTTTGTTTACCTGCACCATCCGCAGGTTTGGCTGATCGCAGCTCCCACAGATGGCGGTTTGTCATTTCCGGCCAATGGGGGCTGCGGGAAGCGGCGCGGGCCAAGGGATGTGCTGGCTGCTGCTTCCCACAGCCCCCATTGGCCTGGAATGGCAAACCACGGCCAGTGGGAGCTGCGATTGGCCGAACCTGCAGACGCTGCAGGTAAACAAACCATCCCTGCCCACCAGCGGATTTCCCTGATGGGCTGCATGCCAAAGGTTGCTGATCCCTGTCCTAGATGCTCACAGATTGTAAACAGCGCCTTTCTGCTGGAGCTGCTTGAGCATCCAGGAGCAGTGAAGTGTTCAGAAGGACCCCGAGGCTATGCACTACTTTGACAACTAGAGCGCAGATGACCTCATTGGAGGAAGAGATGGTTGTATCAGGTCGCTCACAAGACTTTTCTCTTCTCACAAACAACCTGTCCTGAAAAATGATCCCTCACTCTCACAGATCTTGGGAGACAGACCAGTCCTCGCTTACAGACAGCCCCCCAACCTGAAGCAAATACTGTCCAGCAACCAAACACTACACAACAAAAACACTAACCCAGAAACCTATCCTTGCAACAAAGCCCGATGCCAACTCTGTCCACATATTTATTCAAGTGACAGCATCATAGGATCTAATCACATTAGCTTCACCATCAGGGGCTCGTTCACCTGCACATCTACCAGTGTGATACATGCCATCATTTGCCATCAATGCCCCTTTGCCATGTACATTGGCCAAACTGCGGGGGAGAGGGGACAGCAGGGGTGAGGCTGGGGGCTAGCCTCCCCAGCCTGGAGCTCTCAGGCTGGGCAGGATGGTCCTGTGGGCAGTAGTTTGCCCACCTCTGCTTTAGAGTGACACTCACAGCTTCTCTGCTCCTGTATCTGGGCGAGGTAGCAAATGACTTGCAACACAGAGGAGGAACCTCGTTCCTTCTCCTCCCCTTCACTGTTTCTAGCTGGCTTATCACTTGCTTACATGGGGGTGGGGGGACAGGCAAACCCCACCAACTGTTATAGTATCATTTACACAGATAATATTTATGCTAATAAACTTTACTAAAATTAATGATTATCCCAAGAACCCAGTAGACTTGCTCCTCTCTTTAGAGTCTAAAATTAGTACAGATGGTGAAAAGAAAATAAGTTTTGAAACTTTGGGGGAAAATAGTGAATGGTAATTAGTACTTAAATGGATCTGTGTTTGAGAAAATGGAAAATTATAAATCTTTAGACATAAACCTAATCTTCATTCTATTTGTCACTATCTTTTGTACAAGCTTTTTAAAACACAGGGTAAATCTATATTATTTGTCATAAGGTAGCATTTGGAAGCTCTAATCAGGATCGAGGCCCCGTTGTGTGGGCACTGTACAAACACACAGTAAAAAGACAGTCCTGGCCCTGTAAAAGGAATAGCTTATTTTAAACATGTATTTGGACCTAATCCTCTAGAAGTCTAGGTCAGTCTTGCTTGTGGGCAGATTTCAGGACTGATGTCATGTTATTACCCTTTGTAAAACTGACATTCTTTCTTTTAGAAAATGGTACTTCACTGGGCTTAGAACTGTGCATTCATGGCAGGTGCATTCATTGCAGATCTATAGTAGCAAGGAGTTTGCTTGGGTAGGGCATACAGAGATCTTAAATACATTTTCTGCTGCTCTTCATAAGCACCATGCAGAATGCTCACAGTTCTGTTGACCATTGGGTATGGGGTTGCTGAGGCCTCCTGCTTCTTTTTCTTGAGAACACCCTCTCCACCAGGGGCCAAGAGGGGAATAACACATTATGGCAGTTTTATCCCTTTTCCACCAAGAGATTCCCCTTAGGCAAGCATGATTCTTAGATTCATGTAAGCCAGCTTCCCTCTGCTTAATTCTGCAAGTGGATCTGAGAATCAAGCCCTGGGGACTCTTGACTTTATTGGGACCAGGATCAGCCCTTTGTCTATTTTCATTCCCAGTTATCTTCACTGGAGTACCACCTTCTTACAGCTGAATGCTTATTTTCATTATATTTTTCTCTGATCACAGAGGATGAGACACTACAGCTGCTATGAGTAGAGAAAACACTCTCTGTTTTTCTCAAACTTTCACTGTTGGGGGTTAGAGTGTGTGTGTGGGGACAAGGGGGTGGGGTGTTGGATAAGGAACACATCACTGAATACTTTGCATTCCACATGAGCAAATGAACCATACTCACAATTTAAATATGCAATGACATTCTTAAAGGTGCATAGTTTGTATGAACTGAACCTAATCTGTTATCTGCAGACTTATTCTATGCAGAGTGCAAATGTTGCTTTAAGGACTTTTTCCTTTCCTTCTATTGAGCAAGAGCAAATAAATTGTTCTCTATACCTTACAGGAGTCTCTCTCAAAATACCTTGGGCATGATTCTCACTTACACTAAGGCTGCTTTAGACTGTTCTGGCAGTGTAAAAGACCCTTTGGAATGAGTGTAAATGTAACTTGTGCCTGTTTATACTGCCAAAGCAATGTAAAGGGGCCCTAATGTAAATGGGAATCAGATTCTGTATGTTTTTGTGAATTACACATCTGCACAATATATATAAAAACAATATAGCAGTTGTTTAATTTTTTTACATAATTAGAGATGCTTGAAAACATCTGGTAGTTGACATACAATTCATTTTTTCATTTTATCTTTTCTTGGTAAATTGGGAACAGAATATAATACACCCCTCTGAGTTATTCTTAAATTTATGGCAGGTGTGTACTCTTTAGCTAGCCACTGCATAATACCATTTGCTTCCCACAGATACAGTGGGAAGTAGCTTTATAAAGTAAAGATCTAAGAGGGAAGGAGAGACTGATTAAGAAGGAAGTTTTAGTGTCCATGTTTGTAATACAGAATATTATTTGCACAGGCAACCTTAAATCCTGCAACTCTCAAGCGATTCACTCTACAAGTGAAATAATGTTCTTTTAACATAGGAAATTGTGTACAAAAACTAGGTTTTTTTATTGAAAGGAAAAGGGTAAAATCAAATTTTATTATACAGCTGTAACAATTCCCCCTTCATGTATTGTTAGTGGAATTGGAACCCTGAACCTTTAGCATCCACCTGAAGCTTCTACCACCTGAGTAACAGGAATAACTATAGTAGAGGGCAAAGAAGGTTGGGGGGTGGCGGTGGGGGGGCAAGATGGACAGCTGGGGCCCTAAGGACTGGTGAGGGGAGCTCAGCCTGGTGCAAACCTGTGCTTGCTCACATTCTCTCTCCAGGAGTTCAAGGAGCTACTGTGACTCAGAAGTACCAGGAGCTACTGTAGCTACATGCAGCGTCTGAGGGTGGTCCAGTTGTGCCTAGCATTGTTCAGCAGTCTCTCCTCCTTTTTGATGGTGGTTTGGGCATAGCTCTTTAAAATGTTTCTAGTTAGTCTGTTTTGTCATGCTGCCACAAGTTTCCAAAGGAAAGCAAACGAGAGAAAGGGAATACAGACTGTCAAAAGTTCATATCTCACATAAATCTGACTGAAATTTCATGGCACAAAGAAAAAGCTCTTCTCTAGCCCAAGGACTTTCCCCTGCTGCATCACAAAAGGCTGCTGCAAACAATGGAGGTGCTGGAATCTCTCAGGAAAAAAAGTTGCACAAATCTTTTAGAATGGAAAGTGTTAGGCAGCTCCCCCCAAAATAGTAAAACATCATTGTCGTTTTTGCAACCCACATAGTACTCATGTGCACAGAATATTCAATGCAGCATCACTGTGCACTGTGAATGATAGCTGTCATTATGGGAAACCCCCATGGGGTGAGGTCCAGGTTCCCATCTAACCCGACCCCAGAGATGAAACTGTAATTTGTGGGATTGCCCCCATATACATGTATGTATGAGAAAATGAGAAGCTCCCTGCCAGCAGGGCTTTCTCTGAAGGGGCAGGTACACTAAAACCCATTAGAGTTTTGTAGTTGAGAAGAAATTTATATTTCCATATGAAATGAGGAAGAATTTGCTCTAGGTGGTAACCACCTCAGATTAAACTCTGCTGCTTTTAGCGGAGCAATGTCAGTGGCTTTCTCAAACATTTCAACTCTTCTTTCCATCTTCCCCTTTTTCTAACTTAAACCCCTATGGTTCCTCTAAGGACAGCTCTTGATCTAAAAATGCATAAAACCACTGTTTAATCTGATGGCACTCTCAAAATAGATTTATGGATTTGTTTATTAGAATACTTTGGAATGGGATGAACCAAATTTGCCTCAGGCAATGGATATGGCCTCTGAGAGTCGACTTTTCTGTCTGCTTTTAAAGAAATAGATTACTAATGAAATATGAGTTGCAACTAACAGAAATTAAAACCAGGGGAAAGCTTTGTTTTTATGTAAATCTTAGAAATGACAGCCTGGCATTTCCAAATTTGAGTGATAAATTGTAACTGTCCTGTCAATTTTTTGAGCTTATCTCCAGGGTTGAAAAATTTTAAGCTAAGGAACAGTAAAAAATCATGGGATTTTTGTGAAATCTACCTGTCTGCCCTTTGCTTTCCCTCTTACTTGCTTTCTTTTATTTCCTTCCTTGCTGCTTTTGTTATCCTGCTATTCCAAACAAACAAAGAAAATGTTTCTCACCAGGGGTGGTGAGAATCAGTACCACATCTCTTTGGGTACATCTACATTAGCAGCTGGGAACACATAGCCAGACATATGCACTAGCTTTGCTTGCTTAAAATAGCAGGGTTGATGGGGTAATGTGGGTGGCCATTCAGGTTAGCTGTCTGAGTATGTACCTAAGAGGTCTAGGTGGGTTTGTACCCAGGCAACTAGCTGCAGACTCTAAGGCTATGTCTACCCTACACACTAGTGGTGGTGGTGTATAATGTGCATGTAGCTACATGCTGCAGTGACAAGCAGGCTGCGTCCACACTGGCATGCATAGCAACACGTTAGTGAAGGGCTTTGGCAGAGGGGAGGCAACAGGGAAACAACTTCAGCAACTCCCCTCTGCTGGAGCTGTTCACTGCAGTGAGGAAAGGGTTTGGCATGGGGAGGCAGTGAGTGGGGAAAGAGTCCAGCGGCAGGGAGCTGCCTTTCCCTCCTGCCCCCCACACCTCCGCTGCCAGAGCCTTTCCCTTTGGTAGGAGAAGGATCCATAGCAGGGATCTGCCCAAGCCTTTCCTCCATACCAGAGCCTTTCCCCACTTGGAAAGTCTTTTCCTGCAGAGGGGAAAGGCTCCAACAGCTGGGTTGCAGTGGGACACTATGGTGCTAAAAATAGCAGTGTCGATGGGGAGTCACGGCTTGGGTGAGTAGAGAGCGTGTATGGTATGTACTTGCATACATACCTGCCCTTCAGGCCTATCTTTACTCTACTTGCCTAAGCTGTGTCTCACTGGCTATGCTGCTATTTATACTGGTGCTAGGGGACCTATTTGGGTATGTACGCTAGACGCTGCCCAAAGACGTGAGCCAGGGAGATGTACCGTCAGAGACACAGAACTTGTGGCCCAGCGAGAGAGGATCTAAGCTAGTATTAAACCATCCTTGAACTCTCCTGATCCTGGAATTGTCCCTGATATAATTTAGACAGCTATGCATGGCCTGTTGGCAGCATCACTCTGCCGCCCAATTGGCCATAGTTCTGCCAGGAATTTCTGCAGTGCTGTGCGTTGCATCACCACCCATGGCAACCCCCCATGCCTCAAGACTTGTGATGGGGTCCTTGGAAGATGGATACAGGCTATCTTCCACAGCCAGATTGAGTCTTTGTCCTCTGCTTTGGCTCTTTAGCCCAGCGTAAAGGTGTCAGAGTGGGGGTGAGAATCTCACCCTTTGTTTTGCTTCTGGGGCCTCACCCAACTGAAGGATCTTTTTTAGAATCACACTTAAAAGTGTAATTGTAACATATAGATCTTCTTTTGAGTAGTTCCAGACTTTATTACATTAATACTATTAATCTCTGTTTTTAGAACTCAACTTTCTGAAACATTCACCTTTTAGTTTATAATGTTCTAGGCTTTGTTTCTTAAAGATGGTTATTTTTAAAAATGTGAGTAAAAACCATTCATCCCTTTGGTGAATCAGGGAAATATTTTTTCCCCATTCTTAAAATTTTTTTTTGCTACTTTCTTTGTTTTAACAGCACCACTGAAACCAATGAAGTTGGAATGTTGAAATTTGGCATTGAAATAGTCCTTACTGAGAAGTACATTCCTGAGGAAATTGATTTTCATGTTACCATCTTAGGAGTGTCTTGAAAATTTAGGTTCTGAGCCACAGGGTTCACAGTTGATTTATGTCTTTATTTTTTGCTAAGCTTGTTGAGTTAGATTTCAGTGAGCTAGCTAGTTCTTTCTCGTCTGGGCAAGAGATAGAGAAACTACCAGTTCCCTTTGTAGTTTGTTCCAATGATGAATTGTCCCCACTGTTAAAAACATGTGCTTTAATTCTAATTCTGAATTTGCCTGGCTTCTCCTTCTAGCCATTGGTTAATTTATGTTTTTAGTTTTTGCAACCAGAAAAAAGATTCCTTTTAGTTCCTATGAAGATGCTCATACAGTATAACCAAATCACTTCTAACTTCTTTGTGATAAACTAAACAGACTAAGCTCTTTAATTCTCTCTAGTCTAAGGTATCGTTGCTAGCCCTTGAATCATTATTTTGCTCTTTTATGTACCTTTTTCAGTTTCTCAATATCCTTTTTCAAAATGTGGACACCAGAACTATATGCAGTATTTCAGTACAAGTCTCACTCATACTGCATAGAGGTAAAATCAACTCTCTACTCTTCTATTTATATACCCAAAGATTGCATTAGTCTCTCGACCAAGAGGCCCCATCCCTCTCTGTGGCTTTGCCCCTGCTCCTCCTCTTCCCCCCAAGGCCCAACCCTCTGGACAGGCCACAAGTTGGAGCTGGGCCGTGGTAAGAGCTGCCAAGGGACCCTGAGCCACTGTGAGGCGGTGTGTCCCGGGGAGTGGGCACATGGGCTGGGGGCTGCTCTTGGGCACTGCAGCCCCCCTGCCCAGGGCAGGTTGAGGGTCCGGGGCACCCCATGGTGACTTAGGCTCCATGGTTGGCAATTACCACTGCCCAGCTCCAGCTTCCAGCCTGCGGGGGGTAGGGGGAGGGCCTCAGTGGGGAGAGCAGAAGCAGGGGCAGGTCCATGGGGCAGGGGAGGGAGCTCATGCCCCCCCTTCTGCTGCTTGCTCCTGATTCTGACCCCAGGTCCTCTTCAGAGTTGCTGCTTTTTCAGATTATAGTCCCCCATTCTGGAGGTATGGTCTGCATTTTTTGTTCCTGGATGCATAATGTTGCATTTGGCTGTATTAAAGCACATTTTGTTTGAATTGGCCCAGGTTACCAAGCAATCCAGAGAGTTAGAGTTTTGGACCCTGAATACTTGCAACAAATAGCTCATTAATTACAGGCCAATAATTAGTCAATGAAATATGTTAATGAATACATTGGAGGAAATCATACGGAGTTCTTGGGAACATGTTTGCTATGAATACTCTGACTAAACCCAAAGAGTTTCAGGTGGAGTTTCCAGCTCCTGATGTGAAGGGAAGGGACTTTTGTTAGCAAACATGTAGCTAGCACTCTTTTTACAAACCTGGTAGCAACTTTAGCCCATTGCAAAAGTAATTTTACACAGACATCAAATACTTTAAAGGATCCTCTCAACATATTTTGAAACATTCCCTTCATAGGGTCTTGGAAATTCTTTTTGAGTGTAAACAGGATTGTTGCCATTCTTTGATCTGCTTTCGGACTAAGCATGACATTTATCTATATTTTTGTAGAATATTTTTCCCCTTCCTTGATTAATGGGGGTCTTGATTTTTGTTTTTCTTTAATGGATATTCTGAATAAAACTCTCTGGCTGGAAACTGATGATAAAAAGGTGTTATTCCCATATCTACCCTTAGCTTGCAGATGACCTAAGGCTCAGGGAGTCTCTTGCTCCTCTTAACTTTCTAATAGAGATAACAAGGCTCATGAAAGAACTTGTTTGCCTCACATGGATTTGTTTAGCTGGCACAGTCTTATTTATCATTACCGTGTCACTTCAGGAAATGTGTATTCATGGGATATAAACTTGGCTGTCATTTTGTAATTGCTATTTATATTGCACATGGTCAGGTCTCTTTTCTGGGTCTCCTTCTAATTGTGCCTGGAATGCTGCAAATGTGAGGAATGTATGTTAGACTTGGTTTGGATTTTTCAAGGCAGTTGTTCTCTGACCCTTTTTATGAGATGATTGAAGGGGACTTGGGGAGGTGGGGTGTTTTTGGCTCTCTTTTTTTAGTGTCCACAGTAAAAACTGTTCAGCAGTTTTGAACAGTCACAACACGTTTGACTGCAAAGCTGAATTAGTGCTGAGAGGGCTTTCTGATGAACTCCATGAATACTTTAGCCATCCTAAGAATCAAAAGAAAAACGATGACTTTTTTTCTGAAAGAAGTACTGTAGGTAGGGAATAACTCAATGGCCGTTGCATTTCTTCCATGCCGGGAGGAGGAGAGAAGGGGATTTTATTACCCAAAGTATTTTTTTCTTTTTTCCTTTTAAGTGGCTCATTATTTTTCAGAATGTTATAATGTGTACATATATGCTAGATTTTTGTTTACTTGCTTCTCTGCAAAATCAAACTTTAGCTTTCTATGGATTTGCGTGGAACCAGCTCTTCTCACAGAAGTAGCTGTAAGGCTATCTTTCCCAGCATCTGACTCTTCTGTGATCTGGGGTATGAACTAAGCAGATGTGTCTGGTGCTTGACTCATACATCCCATAATGTCTGTGAAGCAATAATACTGCCTACTGAGCAACATGGGAGGTCATATATGATCTATGGGCATAAAAATGTGCTTGGGAACTAGCAAAAGTTGCGTCAACATATATGTGTTAACATCTGGATCCACTAGTTGTTGTACTGCTTGAAAGCGTACAATGTCAGCTTAGGCTATTGAAGAAACAGAAATTGCTCAGGCATTAATGAGACTTCTACCATCCTTTCCTTGTATCAGATTAAAAAAAGAGGCATTCAAAAATAAAATGTGCCTGATACGGGCAAACAGTATTGTGCGTACAAAATGATTTTTTCTCATCAGAGAAGAATATTTATCCCACTGAATTGAATAGCCTGTGATAGATGCACACTATGGCCCTGATTCTGCATTACTCTGAATGCCTCTTGAGAAATGCAGTCTTGAGTATGCCTTTGATTCCCACTCAAGGAGTAGGTCCTAACTTTCATTTCTGTATTAAAGTGTCTGAGGTGCAAATACAACCACTGCAAGTGAACTTGTTGAATAAAGACATGTTAGTTTTGTTGTATGCTGTAATTTCCCTAAAACACATGCATTCCCGTACATCAGAACCAAAATGGTTAATTAATGCCCTGCAACCTTGATGTACCTTGATTTGCTTTAACGAGGATCCAAACAGATTACCTGTAAAGGCACAGTAATCCTCATCTCTAAATGAGATAATATGGAAAGTAATAAACAGCATCATAAAACTGACATAAATTAGCCTGGTCTCTTTCATTCAACTGATGGCTCAACTGATGGCTTGCATGTGCTTCAAAGAAAGAATTCAACTAATTAGTAGAGCTCAGGGAAACCACCTAGAAAGTAATCTCATATTATATCTTTTGATCTTAAGGTGAGATGAAGTCAATAAAGAATTTTAAAATAAGAGAGAAAAAGGGCAGCAAAAAATAGATATATAAATCCTGGCCTCCGTACATCTTGGAAGCAGTAGCCATAGCCAGAAGGACCTAATGGCTTTATCAACCTGGATGTATTGTGTCATGGATTGGTCTTGTCATACTGGAAGTAGTGTGATTATTGGTAGGAGAAGTGGATGGCTTTATCAGTAATGTTCACTTTCTTTTCTAAATGAACTGTGCCGCGCGGACAATCTTTTCATATGGTAATAAAGTGGTGTGGTATTCTTCTGGGTGCAATATACAGTATAATTGTTTTTCCATAGACATTTCCACAGAGGAAATATATATTTTCAATTCAGTTGTCTTATTATTTGTATTACAGTAGCACGTAGAGACCCCAGTGTAGATCTTTAGTTATGCTAGGCACTATACAAACACATAGTAAAACATGAACAGTCCCTGTCCCAAATAACTTAGTCTATATGACAGACAAAAAGAAAGGGAAGAAGAAGAAACAGACACAGGGGTGAAGTGACTTGCCCAAGGTCACTTAACACATTTGTGGCTAAACTCAGATTTTCAAAATCCCAGTCTAGTGCCCTAGCAACAACCCTGCTGATTGATATTTTAGATTTGAAGAAAAATGAAGTCTCCATAAGAGAGCAGAGAGCGTGTGCCTCCTCTTTATCAACAGCCATCCTGAATTAGCTCAAAGTGACTTCTCTACAGACTGACCCAGGGGCCCATTCCACTCTTAAAGATGCAGTCTATAGAGAGAAGCCTTACCATTGCATACTGTACCTCACAAATAAAGTAATAATATCAGTATTTATTAAATAGACTAAAGGGGCTCCCTAGTTCTATTTGCTGAGGACTGGAAGTCAAGAATCCTCTGATACTTGGGGCTGATCTACACTACCGTGGTTAATCCATCTAATTTATGTAATTTCAGTTATCTGAATAACATAACTGAAGTCCACATACTTAGAGCCATTTACCACAGTGGCTACACTGCGCTGTGTCAACGGGAGAGTGTCTCCCATCAACTTCTCTTATGCTTCTCAGGGAGGTGGAGTACACAAGTGATGGGAGAGTGCTCTCCCATCCATTTAGCATGTCTTCACCTGACCCGCTAAATCTACACTTGCTGCATCGATTGCAGCAGTGCTGATCTACTGGTAAGTGTAGACAAGCCCTTGGATTGGATAGGAAGGGAGAGAGCCACAATAATGATTAAAGGATTGGAAAATATGATTTATGGTAATGAGTTCTTTGAATCTTGTCTACTAAGCTTAAAAAAGAGAAGGCCAAGGAGTGATTTGACCACAGTCTAACACTGCCTACATGGGGAACAGAAATCTGATAATGGAGGACGATTCAATCTATAAGATCCAATGGCTGGAAGCTGAAGCTGGAAAAATTAATTCAAGAAATAAGGTGCAATTTTTTAACAGAGAGGGTAATTAACCATTGGAACAATTTACCAAGAGCTGTGAGAGATTCTTCATCGCTAGACATTTTAAAATCAAGATTGGATGTTTTTCTAAAAGATATGATCTAGTTCAAACAAGAATTAATTGAGGGAAGCTCTATTGCCTGTGTTACACAGGAGATAGGGTTAGATAGTCACAGAGGTCTCTTCTGGCCTTCAAATCTATGAAATAGAATCCTTAAGGGCTCTAACAAGGATTCCCATCCGAGATCTCAGGCAAGTTGTTTCTTTTTCTTGATTTTTAAAAATAGGGATAATACTCCTGTCAACTGCACATTGTAAGGATTGATTATTTTTGTAGAATTCTTTGAAGATAAGTGCTGTAAACACTTAGAGCAGGGGGCAAGGTTGTAATCAGAAAAGGTTTATTTGGAATAGGAAAATTCATCTTATATTAATATGTTGGCTTTGAAAGTTATATTGGAAGGTGAAAGTTATCGGGTTTGCATTCAACTCAGGAGTATAAAGGCAGAAAGGAAAATCATCCAATAAAAACCAGAGTATAAACAGAAGAGTGATGAGCAGAAGGACTGCTATAATGTAAAATAAAAAGGACACTAGAGATGCTAATGGCAAAAATGGATAATATAGTGTAAACCTAATGGCTAGGTGGTTTGCTGGGAATTGAAGCTCTCTGGGTCCCCTTCTTGGTGAAAAGGGAATGTGTATGCTGCATATATGGGGCACATAGTAGCCATGTTTTTAGTGCTTGGCCTTCTAACTGTAACAAATTGCACAGGCTTTGCTTTGGCTCAGAAAACTATTTTAGAGAAAAAAAAACTCCACCCAGGAGTGGTGGGATGTGGACCCTTATTTACAGGAAATGGGTTCATAAATTTCACAAAGCTCCAGATTCCTTCCTACATGCCTTCCTAATGCTCGTGACCCATACCATTTTCTGTGGCTTCACCAATGCTGTTTCATGTATAAGAGCAGTAAATGAATTGTGGCATTTGAGAATCCCCAGCTGCAAGACAGGTACTCGTTTGTTTTCACAAATTCAAAGGTTGGTCATAAAGGGTTTGGGGAATGGACTAGAAATGACCGTAGTTTGTAGCACACTAAAATACTGCACAGCAATGGTAAATGCTGATGTGACGATAATAAAGCCCCTGTGTAGAGGCAGTCCTAGGGACATGGATGAAGTGTGGTTGTTCTTAGTGCCTCCTTGCTAGTGGCATCTCCTTAGTACTGCTGGGGCTGGAATCAGCAGGAATCATTATTTTAAAAAAAGAAAAATAAATAAAGGGTTGGAAGGGTAGAATAGTAGGCAAGTGGTGGGAGCTTCCTGAGGAGGAATGGGAACCTCTATACTGCCAACTACAAGAAGTTACTTCTGTGACTATGATGAGTTGTCTGAATGTTATTGATTATAAGCAGCACATAATTTCATGAATTTGAGTTACTCTTTACAGTTTGCATAAGGTTTAAAAGACAAAAGAAAGGAAAATGTTGGGAGCTTTGGATATGTATGGGGAAAACCTTAAAAGAGGGCTATGGACACTCTCAGGGTTTATTATTTTAGATTACTTAACCAAATCTGATAGGAAAAAGCAAGCAGCTTTCAATTCTTAGTTTTCCCCTGTATGTCGTGCAAGATACTGTAGACAGGTTGCAATGTGGTGAGAAGCACATCAGCCAAGTGTATCAGCTGCAGTGCCAGGGTAATTGCATAGCACAGAATAGTTGATACAGAAACTGAGAAGTCTTGTTATTTTGCTCCTAGAGTTCTCACTTTGATACTGTAAATAGTAGGTCGCTACAAATAAGGAGAGAGAAACTCTATATTTCTGTTGAAAATATATACAACTTTCATCTCCCACTATGTTGTGTTATCTAGTCACCTTGATATCATGCAGCCACATCATTCATATTCCTTTTGATCTTATTCTTGGCAAATATTGAAAAGGACTGCCAAGATCATTTTAGCCCTTTACCCAAATTACTATAATGGCTAGGTTCTGAGTTGATGTCTTAATTCTCTATCTCAGATGAACTGAAGAAAAGCTGAGTTCTCAGTGGTTTGCTCTAAGAGGAATGCCGATCCGGGTATCTCCTTGCTAATCCCGCTTGACTTTCATAGTACCATTCATGAGTCTAAAAAGCACAGGTAGTATGATGGCCTTTAGTTTATCCTTCAATAGTCAAATCTGTGATATTTTTAGGTTTTGTGTTTCAGCCTTTGAACGATTACCTGATTGAAATCTTGATTTAACAACCTGTAAATACTAATCAGTTATTTTACCATATGATAACAGAGATAAGCCTTCTTTAATGGATGGTTTTACAGATTGTGCCATTCATAAAGACAGATTATCTTCTGAGATCCAGCCCCTTTGCGCCACTAAAGCGGCATAAAGGAACTGTTATCTGGCTGCAAATCACTGGCCCTGTACTTCCCTTTCCCAGGTATTGGATGGGGACCTGGCAAACCCTGCCATCTGTGGCAGATCTTACAGCAGACAGAAGCAAACTAAAATGTTTTGGGCGGGTCAGTCTCTGTCTCTTTTTGACCAGAAATTCCATTCTGGACCTGAGAACTTTTTTGATGAATCAGTATTTTCCAATGAAAGCCATTTAATCAAAAAATTCCTGACCAATATTAGTAATTTCCAAAAAGAAAAGGAGTACTTGTGGCACCTTAGAGACTAACAAATTTATTAGAGCATAAGCTTTCGTGAGCTACAGCTCACTTCATCGGATGCATCCGACGAAGTGAGCTGTAGCTCATGAAAGCTTATGCTCTAATAAATTTGTTAGTCTCTAAGGTGCCACAAGTACTCCTTTTCTTTTTGCGAATACAGACTAACACGGCTGCTACTCTGAAACCAGTAATTTCCAAGTTGATCTAACCGATGTTAATCCGAGGTGGTATGCAAGCAGAGAGAGTGAAAGTGAAAAGACAAAAAAGGGTATTTTAAATATGTGGGTGTGTCACTCTGTCACATTTGAGCACTTAATACATGTTGTAATTGGCTGTTTTTAAGCACAGATGTCACTATTTATCATCTAGAAGTATGGTGCTGACTGTCAAAGCCCTTTTCTCTTCCCCCTCCACCCTCCTGTTCTTATTAAAGCTCTGTAATAGTGAAGTGGACCAACATCCAAAATATTCCAACATAATGAAACAATATTATGATTTGAAAGCTGAAACTGTTGTGGTTTGGAATCCAGAAATCCTGGGGATTCAAAATTGTGGTATAGTCCTGTATAACTATACTTGGTAATTATGAGAAGCTCTATTTTTCTTTAATATTAAATTTCACTGATTAAGAGGTTCAGCCTCTAGCTACAATACATTAGAAAGAGGATAAAATAATTAAATCAACACAACTTGTGTTGCATTTAGAGAAGTACATATCATGATGAGAGTAAAAACTAAAAATAAATAAAAATGAAAAACTGGAGGCGACTTGCAATGAGAACTTTGTAGACTAGTGAAATATGTTTGATAGAATAAATGTTCATACTGTGTGGGTTTTCCTTCAGCGCAACTTCATTCTCCAAAACACTGATTTCCATGATAAGAATTGGATAATTTAGACAGACCCATTAACCAGTAGCAAAGTTACTCACAGTCATTAAGCCTCCCACTGTTCTCTTTTAAGAAGAATCTGTCTCATGGAATAAGAACCCATATAAATAAATCACTCTGACACTGAAAAATATCATTGAGCTGATCAGTAATTGTATCTATTGTTTGAACCCCTCTGTTTATGCATTGCTCAAAAATCTTGAAATAACATTGGCTAACATTTTCAAAAATGGCTGCCTAACTGTAGGCACTCAATCTCATCTATAAACAACTAGAGAGGTCACTAGAACTTCAGAGGTGCTGAGCCACCTACAATTCCAACTGAAATTCAAGCCACCAATTAGCTAGAGAAGGATAGGAGAGAGGTCCTGGAAGCCAAATTTAGGCTGCTAGGTCAGAGATTGAAGTCCAGGACCTCCATGGTAGCATTATCTGAGATGCTCCCAGTTCCAAGCGCAGGGCCAGTTAGACAGGCAGAATTGCAGAGTCTCAATGCATGGATGAGATGATGGTGTAGGGAGGAGGGGTTTACATTTATTAGGAACTGGGAAAACTTTTGGGAAAGGGGGAGCCTATACAGGAAGGATGGACTCCACCTAAACCAAAATGGCACTTAACATTAAAAAGTTTGTAGAACAGTTTTTAAACTAAGGGCTGGGGGAAAGCCGACAGGTGCGGAGGAGCACATGGTTCGGAGATACACATCCCTTAGGGGAAGTTCTATTAATAGAGAATCTTTATGTCCTAGTGAGGATGTCAGGATGGAAAATGATAAAATACAGGCAGGTCTGATCAGAAACAGTCAAATGAAAAAGATTCCCATTCAATTACATTGTGTAATGGCAGACAGCTAAAAGGAGACAAGTTTTTAAAGTGCTTATATACCAAGGCTAGAAGTCCAAATAATAAAATGGGTGAACTAGAGTGTCTTGTATTAAATGAGGATATTGATATAATAGGCATCACAGAAACTTGGTGGAATGAGGATAATCAATGAGATACAGTAATACCAGGATACAAAATATATCAGAAGGACAGAACAGGTTGTGCTGGTGGGGGAGTGGCATTATGTGTGAAAGAAAGTGTAGAATTAAATGAAGTAAAAATCGTAAATTAATCAAACTGTACCATAGAATCTCTATGGATAGTAATTCCATGCTCTATAATAATAAGAATATAGTGGTAGGGGTATATTACTGACCACCTGACTAGGATGGTGATGGTGACTGTGAAATGTTCAGGGAGATTAGAGAGGCTATTTAAAAAAAACCTCAGTAATGATAATGGGGGATTTCAATTATCCCCATATTGACTGGATACATGTCACCTCAGGACGGGATGCAGAGAGAAAGTTTCTTGACACCTTAAATGACTGCTTCTTGGAGCAGCTGGTCCTGGAACCCACCAGGCAATTCTTGATCTAGTCCTAAGTGGAGCACAGGATCTGGTCCAAGAGGTGAATATAGCTAGACCGCTTGGTAATAGTGACCATAATATAATTAAATTTAATATCCCTGTGGCAGGAAAAACACCACAGTGGCCCAGCACTGTAGTATTTAATTTCAGAAAGGGGAACTACACAAAAATGAGGTTAGTTAAACAGAAATTAAAGGTACAGTGCCAAAAGTGAAATCTCTGCAAGTTGCTTGGAAACTTTATAAAGACACCATAATAGAGGCTCAACTTAAATGTATACCCAAAATTAAAAAACATAGTAAGAGAACCAAAAAAGAGCCACGGCAGCTAAACAACAAAGTAAAAGAAGAAGTGAGTGCCAAAAAGGCATCCTTTAAAAAGTGGACGTTAAATCTTAGTGAGGAAAATAGAAAGGAGCATAAACACTGGCAAATGAAGTGCAAAAATACAATTAGAAAGGCCAAAAAAGAATTTGAGGAACAGTTAGCCAAAGACTCAAAAAGTAATAGCAATTTTTTTTAAGTACATCAGAGGCAGGAAAGCCTGCTAAACAACCAGGGGGGCCACTGGATGATTGAGATGCTAAATGAGCACTCAAGGATGATAAGGCCATTGCGGAAAAACTACATGAATTCTTTGCATCAGTCTTCACTGTTGAGGATGTGAGGGAGATTCCCAAACCTGAGCCATTCTTTTTAGGTGACAGATCTGAGGAACTGTCCCAGATTGAGGTATCGTTAGAGGAGGTTTTGGAACAAATTGATAAATTAAACAGCAATAAGTCACCAGGACCAGATGGTATTCATCCAAGAGTTCTGAAGAAACTCAAATGTGAAATTGCAGAACTACTAACTGTAGTCTGTAACCTATCATTTAAATCAGCTTCTGTACCAGATGACTGGAGGATAGCTAATGTGACACCAATTTTTAAAAAGAGCTCCAGAGGTGATCCTGGCAATTACAGGCCTGTAAGCTTGACTTCAGTACCGGGCAAACTGGTTGAAACTATAATAAAGAACAATATTGTCAGACATATAGATGAACATAATTTGTTGAGGAAGAGTCAACATGGTTTTAGTAAAAGTAAATCATGCCTTACCAATCTACTAGAATTCTTTGAGGGGGTCAACAAGCATGTGGAACAAGGGGATCCAGTAGATATAGTATACTTAGATTTTCAGAAAGCGTTTGACAAGGTCCCTCACCAAAGGCTCTTATGCAAAAAGCTACCACAGGATAAGAGGGAAGGTGCTCTCATGGATTGGTAACTGGTTAAAAGATAGGAAACAAAGGGTAGGTATAAATGGTCAGTTCTGAGAATGGAGAGAGGTAAATAGTGGTGTCCCACAGGGGTCTGGGACCAGTCGTACTCAACATATTCATAAATGATCTGCAAAAAGGGGTAAACAGTGAGGTGGCTAACTGGGCCCTCTTTAGTTCTTTGTTTTAAGGTTTAGTTAGTAAAAGACAGTATTCTGTATTGTGTCTATGTTAAGTAGATTAGAGGAACATTGAAGGCCTGGGTCTCAATGTAAATTGTCTTGGTTATTGATTGTAAAACTTAGCAAGGTTTAATTTGCAATGCCTTTTTGCTCAATATAAAATACTACTGTTTATATTCTCAAAGTCTCTATAAAAGACAGTTTGGTCTCTGCAGATGATACAAAATTACTAAAAACAGTTAAGACCCAGGCAGACTGCGAAGAGCTACAAAAGGATCTCTTTAGACTGAGCAGCAAAATGGCAGATGAAATTTAATGTTGACAAATGCAAAGTAATGCACATTGTGTTATACTTATAAGAAGCACACAGGATCTTTATAGGGAAGAAGGCAGTATGCTGCATTTATTGAAAATGCAGTTAGCATATGCTTTTCAATCTCACACACACACACACAGAGTCCTGCCAGTTGATGTTTATAGTTACCAGTCCAGAGTCTGGATCAATCTAGTGGCCAGCCAGATTGGTCACAGAGGGGAGCAGGGCGCTGTCAGTTGCGATCTGATGCTCCTGGAGTGTGGCAAGAGGAACCCAAAGTCCCAGGGCAAAGCACCCTGTTCTTATAGTCCTTTTTCTCTGTTGAAGTCTATAGATTTTGCTATGTTAGTTTCTGACCGGTTACTCCTTGATTGGTGTTAACATTCCAAAACACCTCTGAGAGGGTCATCCTGTTCTGGTCTTGATTTAATCAATTGTCTTTAGGGGTGCCAGCCTTCACCTTGGGGTTGTCAATTTGCCCTTCTTCAATCATGGATACGCGTTAATGGTTCTTTGGCATCAACAAATCTTGATAAGTGTCTTCGCTCCTTCTTTCTTAACCATCTGGTTAACAATGGCCTTCACACCTTATCTTTTCCTGATGCATGCACTCCTCATTCACACAAGCAGTCTCTTACAGAGACCAAACAGTCTTTTACAGAGACTTTGAGAATACAAACAGTAGTATTTTATATTGAGCAAAAAGGCATTGCAAATTAAACCTTGCTAAGTTTTACAATCAATAACCAAGACAATTTACATTGAGACCCAGGCCTTCAATGTTCCTTCAATCTACTTAACATAGACACAATACAGAATACTGTCTTTTACTAACTAAACCTTAAAACAAAGAACTAAAAAGGGCCCAATTAGTAATGCATATGGGAAAACAGAACTCATAGTCCCAGAGGGTCATTCCTTCCTGCTATTCAAATGGGGTGGCTAGCAGGATGAAATCAAATTATACATTAATTCTTATAGTGCAATTCTAAAATCCTACTCCTACTACTGGAAAGCATAATCCCAACTCTACATATAAAAAGATGGGTTCTAAATTAGATGTTACCACTCAAGAAAGAGATCTTGGAGTCAATGTGGATAGTTCTCTGAAAACATCCACTCAATGTGCAGTGGCAGTCAAAAAAGCGAACAGAATCCTGGGAATAATTAAGAAAAGGATAGATAACAGAACAGAAAATATCATGTTGCCTCTATATAAATCCATGGTACGCCCACATCTTGAATAATGTGTGCAGATGTGGTCGCCCTATCTCAAAAAAGATATATTGGAATTGGAAAAGGTTCAGAAAAGGGCAAAAAAAATGATTAGGGGAATGGAATGGCTTCCATATGAGGAGAGATTAATAAGACTGGGAGTGTTCTGCTTGAAAAAGAGACGACTAAGTGGGAATATGATAGAGGTCTATAAAATCATGACTGGTGTAGAGAAAGTAAACAAGGCAGTGTTATTTACTCCTTTTCATAACACAAGAACTAGGGGGTCACCAAATGAAATTAATAGGCAGCAGGTTTAAAACACACACAAGGAAGTATTTCTTCACACAATGCACAGTTAACCTGTGGAACTCCTTGCCAAAGGATGTTGTGAAGGCCAAGACCATAACAGGGTTAAAAAAAGAGCTAGATAAATTCCTGGAGGATAGTTCCATCAATGGCTATTAGCCAGGATGGGCAGAATGTTGTCCCTAGCCTCTGTTTGCCAGAAGCTGGGAATGAGCGACAGGGGATGGATCAGTTAATGCTTACCTGTTCAGTTCATTCCCTCTGGGGCATCTGGCACTGGCCACTGTCAGAAGACAAGATACTGGGCTAAATGGACCTTTGGTCTAATCCAGTAGGGCCATTCTAATGTTATGTTATCTAAATATGGATTTTGGGTGCCTTACTTTGGCAATGTTGGTTAGTGCATATTAATACATTGTATATTGCATGTAATTATTATTAGGAATTATTACTTTTCTCCAGTTAGAGCCTTTTTAAAATTTAAACTACAGTCATATGCCCCAGTCTTGCTAACTCTTCCATGAGAGTGGAACTCTGTGCTAATGTAGAGTATAGTAGCCTCAGCAGTATTGCAATTAAGAGTTTACGATATGTTTGAGAATACAATGACAAACACCAGCAGCTTTGTTGCCTTTCAGCCTTAAATCTCTTGCATAATACAACACAGAATTTCATTCACCATTTTCATGCCTTCCTGGCAATAGCAATGGAAAAATAAGTGCAACAGTAGAAAGATTAATTGCAGTGCCAAATATGTGTTAGTTTCTCATTAATTTCTCTATTCCAATTATCTTTTAATGAAAGAGTCAGTATAACTATTGGACTAGTCGTTGCAAGCTTTTCTCTTAAGAAAAAATAATGCTGGGCTCCAAGAGTGGGATTAGGGAGACATATCCACCAAATCAAAGGCCGTATTCTGTTAGTTGAAATCAAAACTCATGAGTTGAAACCTTGGCTCCAAAGACATCAGTGAGAAATTTGACATTGACCTCAATCAAGTTAGGGTTTCACCGATGGTGATATCTTTCCCTAAATGAATAACTAATCTTGTGAAATGCATTGGTTCTTCTGAGTTAAGTAACTTTTACAATATATACACACCATTAAGACATAATGGAGTTTTATTAGGCATGAATTTAGCCTATGCTGTTTAAAACATGAGGAGGCAAAATGGATTTACCAATTGGCCAAAAAGGATAGCAATTTCTCCCTGCGAAGTTAAATTACTGATTTACCACTTTAAAAACCAGGTTTATCAAGGTCTCATTAGAGTTTCATTACAGAATGGCAGGTAACACTTAATTGTAAATATTTTTAATTTAAAAATAAATAACTCTTGGTTTCCGTTGTTACTATATTAAAGTACAGGTGTACAAACTTAATTTGTTTTACTAATTTTTCTGTTATGGTGGTAAAATCCAGGTAAAGACCGTTAGCTTTTCAACTGTGGTTAGAATTTTTTTTCAGAAATTTGATCTGTACTTGTTCCTTTTGTATTGCTTTTGGCTGCTTGCAGCTCTGTTGGAAACCTGTAGTAATTGTGTTCTGCTATTATTCATGTTTGCTTTCACTAATCCAGATAAAGAATGCAAAGAAGAAGACTCTTTTTTTAAAAAGTTAGAAATGATTTAGATTAATGAGTTCAACATAAAAGTTTTGTTCTTTAATAAAGTGCTTGTAGTTGCCATAGGTAAGTAAGACAATCTTGTTTCTGAAATTCTAGTATCTAGCGAAACAGAAATATGATTCCACTACTAAAGGTTGTTAGTACTAATATCTAAGAAATGTAAATAAAACTTTTAAGGACACATGGCTTAGGATGACTTTTTTTCTAGGGAAGCTTAATCTTTTAAAGTTTGCTTGATATCATTCTTTCAAAGAAACACCCATAAATAAAAATCTAATACTGTCCAGTAGATATCTCTTGATTGATTTTCGCTTTACCTGTCTCACAGTAACAATTGATCTTTGTATAAATTATGTTTCATGATTACCTTTCCAGCCTATCTTCTGATGTGGAAGTTCACATTTCCTTTAACTAATAGCTTTACCACTGTGGAGGTTTATCGGAGGTCTTGTTGAACAGTGTGAATAGGGAGAGAGACTATTTCATCAAGAAGAAAAGAGTACTTGTGGCACCTTAGAGACTAACAAATTTATTTGAGCATAAGCTTTCGTGAGCCGATGAAGTGAGCTGTAGCTCATGAAAGCTTATGCTCAAATAAATTTGTTAGTCTCTAAGGTGCCACAAGTACTCCTTTTCTTTTTGCGAATACAGACTAACACGGCTGCTACTCTGAAATGTTTCATCAAGGTGACAGGTTTCAGAGTTGTAGCCATGTTAGTCTGTATCAGCAAAAACAGTGAGGAGTATTTGGGCATAAGCTTTTGTGGGCTAAAACCCACTTCATCAGATGCATGGAGTGGAAAATACAGTAGGAAGATATATATACATAGGACATGAAAAGATGGGAGTTGCCTTACCAATTCTAATGAGACAATTAAATTAAAGTGGGCTATTATCAATAGGAAGAAAAATCACTTTTCTAGTGGTAATAAGGGTGGCCCATTTCAAACAGTTGACAAGAAGGTGTGAAAAGAAAAGGAGTACTTATGGCACCTTAGAGACTAACAAATTTATTAGAGCATAAGCTTTCGTGAGCTACAGCTCACTTCATCGGATGCATCCGATGAAGTGAGCTGTAGCTCACGAAAGCTTATGCTCTAATAAATTTGTTAGTCTCTAAGGTGCCACAAGTACTCCTTTTCTTTTTTGCGAATACAGACTAACACGGCTGCTACTCTGAAAGAAGGTGTGAGTAACACTAGGGGAAAAATTAGCATGGGTAAATTATTTTTTAGTTCTTGGAGTGACCCATCCATTCCCAGTCTTTATTCAGGCCTAATTTGATGGTGTCCAGCCTGCAAATTAATTCCAGTTCTGCAATTTCTCGTTGGAGTCTGTTTTTGAAGTTTTTTGTTGAAGAATTGCCACTTTTGAGTCTGTTATTGAGTGTCCAGAGAGGTTGAAGTCTTCTCCGACTGGTTTTTGAATGCTATAATTCTTGACGTCTGATTTGTATCCATTTATTCTTTTGCGTAGAGACTGTCCGGTTTGGCCAATGTACATCGCAGAGGGGCGTTGCTGGAGGGATGTGAATGGCATGATGGCATACATCACATTTGTAGATGTGCAGGTGAACGAGCCCCTGATGGTGTGGCTGATGTGGTTAGGTCCTATGATGGTGTCCCTTGAATAGATATGTGGACAGAGTTGGCAATGGGGTTTGTTGCAGAGATAGGTTCCTGGGTTAGTATTTTTGTTGTGTGGTGTGTGGTTGCTGGTGAGTATTTGCTTCAGGTTGGGGGGCTGTCTATAAGCAAGGACTGGCCTGTCTCCCAAGGTCTGTGAGAGTGAGGGATCGTTCTTCAGGATAGGTTGTAGATCCTTGATGATGCGCTGGAGAGGTTTTAGTTGGGGGCTGAAGATGACGGCTACTAGCTGAAGGCTTCTAGGGATGGCAGCCTTATTTAATTCACTGCAGTAGGATGTTGCTTGTCATCTGTAGCCTGCATTGTGATGCAATCCTACTGGTCAGTGCTCTTTTCTCAGGCCAAGAAGCAGCACTCTACCATTTGCAGCTGCTCCATGAACGTCACCAATAATCTTGATTTGATCCTTTCTACGTCCCACAGTAATCTGCTCTCCAGGAAACCATCATGTTTCCCCAGCTCTTCTTGCAGCTCTGCAAATACTGGAGGATTGTGCATTCTGTGCTTGCAACACTCATGACAATAGTACTGAACTGTGCAGCTCCCATGCTTCTGTCAGAAATGGCAGACAGTGGCAAGTCCCATGCGGGTTTGTGGGATTTTCAAAATAGGCGCAAAATTTATGGGATAGAGAAAGTTGCATGATGTGAACTTGACCCTGTAGGCCCAGTCACTTTTGTGCAACTCATTTCCGCCCCACCCTGCATTGACGAAAGTTCTCCTAAAAAGAGTGTGCTGGATGGTGGTGAGTTGCACGCTGAGATACCTACCCATGGTGCACTGCAGTGTGCATTGAAACAAGCATGCCTGGTGAGCAAGAAACCAACTATGCACAAGCAATAGGCTAACTACAGTAGCTTTATGCTGATTTTATGCATTGACAAAAGTTTGTAGTGTAGAACGTGCCCTCGGTCCTGGTCAACACTACAAAGTTAGGGCCACTTCACCTTGAATGTTCCCTTAGAATATGTGTTAACTACTTATGCTAAACAATTGGCTGTACCTTATATTTAGCTGTGACAGGCTGAGGGCATGTCTACATGTACAGCGCTGCAGTGGTGTGCCACTACAGCACATCTGGTGAAGACGTTCTATGCTGATGGGAGAGAGTTCTCCCGTCAGCATAATAAAACCGTCTCCAGGAGCAGCAGAATCTGTTGGCAGGAGAGAGCTCACCTGCCAACTTAGCACTGTCCACATTGACGCTTATGTCGGTATAACTGATGTCGCTCAGGGGGCTAGTTAATTCACACGTCTGAGCAACATAAATTCTATCGACATAAGCTGCAGTGTTGACATAGCCTAGTACCTTTCCCAGACATGGAGAAGAAGCTCTGTGTATCTTGAAGGTGTGTCTCTTTCACAAACAGAAGCTGGTTCAATAAAAGATATTACCATGTTTCTCTAATTGTTGCTTTTCATTTAGACATGAAATTGGTTGAAAGCAATGGTCAGCAAAGTTTGCTGTTTTCCTAAAGGACAAAAGAATATAAATAATTTAAGTTAGAAGAGTTTAACATAAAATATTCCCTGAAAATGAGGAAACAACTGATCCTAGGTACTATGGTAATACAAATAATAATAATGATGATTTACAGATCGTTTATTCCACAGTGCATAGTTAGCCTCTCTTGCTAATCTACTTTTGTTTTGTCATCTTTGCAACAAAGAGGCAGTCTTTGGGCATGTAATAAAAAGGAATGTTGGCCTTAGACCTCTCATTTTAAATCTGTGCTTTAAAGACCATTTTTTCTCTTTTAAATGTAAGAACAATAAACTCCTTTAGCAAAACTCTGGAACATACCCAAACCAAAATGGTAAGAATAGTATGGCTAAAGTTTACACAAAATGCATGCTTAGCCTTCAAAAACTTTAATTAGGTAAAGCAAACATTCTTTCTCTCTCCATCTCTTTCTTAATGTCTGTTCCATTGCTATTGATTTCATTTTTTAAAAACTTTTTTATTATATCGTTGTAAAATTAGAGACATAGTTTGGAGTTAGGCATTATTTTCTTAAGAAAAGACTACAGAATTGCAAGTCAAAGATTGCTTAAGAGAAAACAAGTTTGCCATTCATGTTTCACAGGACCAGCCTCTTTGTTCCCAGAGGACTTTTTTTACAATTACAATTTAAAGGTTAAAATTGTGTGTGTCTGTGCATGTGTATATATAGCTATGTGCTGTCATATACATACATTTTATATATGTGTGTAACATATAATACATATGTTATACACACACACAATATAGGACATTTTTTGATGAGTAAACTTTTTTTTCTGCCTTTAATTCTGAAACCTTTGAAAAGTGAAATTTATGTTGGGAACTGGAAGACTAAATGTATTCTGTTTCTGCTAGTGCTATTGCTACTCTTGCAATTTGTATGAGAGAGATACATAAATGTGCTCCCCACCTATACTTTTAGCTAGTGGGTTTGTCATGTTATCACCAAGAAATAGATGGGTATACATCCTGGATATTTTTTATTATCTTTGAGTCCATAATCAGTTTGGAATTCTTATTTATAACTCACTATTTAACAAAAATAAACTTCCTGAACAAACCATACAAGAAAAATAAAAGGACCTAAAAAAATATTTTAAAGGACTTAAACTAGAGATGAATGTGAATTAGAACTCCAGGCCTAAATAATACAAACTTCAAAGAGAAGCATTATGGAATCAGAATTTGAACCTAGATCCAATTTTGTGATTGGTCAATTTCTTTATATGTATTTGGCCTAGCTCAGATCCAGATTCCAACAGCCTCAACAGTATGGGGTTTGGGGGCTAGATCTAGCTCTGAAATTTATGGATTGAGCTAGAACAATGAAAACAATTATGGAAATAAATAGGGACATGCTGTAAAAACATAATGAAAATGAAAACTGCTGAAGTGGAAGACATACAGTAAAACCACATGGACCACATTCTACTCAGTTACACTAGTGAAAATCTGGAATGACTCCAGAAAAGGCAGTGGGTTTATTCCAGATTGTCACATTGAGGTAACTGACAGCAGGATTTAGCGTGTTTCTTAAAAAATACTGTAGTAAACTCAAAAAGCTTCAGAGGGGTAGCCGTGTTAGTCTGGATCTGTAAAAGCAGCAAAGAGTCCTGTGGCACCTTATAGACTAGAAGAGGGCCTCATCCTCCCTGATTGAACTAACCTCGTTATCCCTAGCCTGATTCTTGCTTGCATTTTATACCTGCCTCTGGAAATTTCCACTACATGCATCCGACGAAGTGGGTATTCACCCATGAAAGCTTATGCTCCAATATGTCTGTTAGTCTATTAGGTGCCACAGGATTCTTTGCCACTTCTAAAAAGCTTGGTATTTAACTTACTTTCCATGTTGTACACATACAACACAACATTGACTTTCAAAATGTCCATATCTCTCTGTTAGTTCATGTGATAGAAGGGAAAGAAAAGGCCCTCTATACATCACTGAGCATCAAAATATACTTTGGAAATATGTGAAAGTGCAAAGGGATCGTGTGTTTCACTCTGTGTATGTGTATTCATCTTGGTTGCTTAATTATGAAGCATAGAATTAAGGCTGAACCGTGCACTCCTGGTTACAGGACCTGTGGGGTGACTGGATCCATTGCTTGGTAACTTGTTCCTCAAGGACCAATTAAAAGCAAGACAGGTAAAGTTCAATAAAAGTACAACTTTTGTGAGCTGCAGACTTCTTGCTAGAAACTGGCATTAGCAGAACTTCAGTAAATTGCTTTTTCTGTTATTCTTTTTATGTGAGACACTTAGCTAACTTGTTAATATCAATTCACACCAGTATCTAAAGGTCAGCAATTTAATTAATTGGCTATTTTTATACACTAATATTATTATCCTCATTATTATCTTATTATCCTTGTGAATGAAAATGAGACATGACTGTAGCTGAAAAATCCTCTCTACAGTCACATACAATCCGTATAAGAAAATATTCAACCTCTTGCTCTGCTGATGTTTATGTGGGATGCTATGTGGAGGAATTTCAGATCTTGTTTATGTCAGTAATTTAATCTCAAAAATCGTAAAAGCCTAGTTAATTTAGCTCTGCTGATGATGTATTCTTTCAGCTTTCAGCTAAATTATAGTTAAGAGATTTGTTGAATTATTCATTTATATCATTTTGTATGTCAAGGCTCTAAATATATATACTCACAAAATGAACAAAGTACATTAAGCATCTGTAATGCATTGTGAACATATGTATAGTTACTCAGAAAAACGGGCCTTTATTCTCCACTCAGTCATTCCATCTTACATTGCTGTAAATGCATACGCTTTAAAAGAGTTGCTCCCAGTCTACAGTGGTGTAAGCAAGAGGAGAATCATGACTATAATCTCTACATTGCTAAATGAAAGGAAAAACCCAGGAGAAGATGTACAAATAATCAATTCAGCAGCTCTCATGTTTAAACATAAACGCTCTATCCACTAGCAAATATCCATTCATAAACAACTGCTAACTCTGTTATAGATTTACCATATGCATGAGTACTTATGTTAATGAAGAAATAATATATCATTTGTCAAAAGTGTTAGTTTCTAAAGATGTAATTTCAAATTTCTTGCACTGTACTTGGAATAAGAAAGGAGGGAAATATGGCTATGTTTACATTAGTATTCTAAAAGCAGATTTGTTTATTTGGAAAATATTCCAGTAAAGACAGATATTTACATTCAGACTGGCCACTGAATAATTGTAGCCAATTATGGGAACAAAAACTAGCTCAAATAGGGCTGCAAGAGAAGAAAAGGAGCATCCAGCACTCAATGAGAGTAGTCTGAGAATATCAGCAATCATTCCTTGGTTAATAGAGGCAGACCTGCTCTTGTTTTACATAGATAGTACAATCCTGTTGTCTGGTGAAGTTGCCAATATGGGGGCCAGCCCTCCAAGCATAGGTCTGGAATAGTACTAAGTGTGTTTCCCTGTTATCTATAAAACAAGCTATCACTTGTTTTAATTGCAAGCTATCCTACTGTACTAAGCTGAGCAGTATGAAAGTTCAAAGGGAAGCAATTTTCAACATGAGCACACTGACACACACATTTGAAAATGTGATTTACAATTATGATTGACTTTTATTCAGCCTAAATTTTCAAATGCTAGTAGTGATTTCATAGCCTAAAATTCTGGGTGGCCACATGAAACATCTTAAATATTTTCAGAAAGAAACATTTGACCTAGGCCATACATTAATGAAAGCTTGACTTATCTAGCAAGAAACTACAGTTGCTGACATTGGTTTCCATTCCCTCTTCAAAGGAGGGAACTACAGAGAAGAAACCAATTCATTTACTGGATGCTGTGAGACTTTGGGTTGAGCACAATAGTCAGATCTAAAACTTTTGGTATTTGAAGAAAGAACAAACACCAGTGAAACAAGGACAAAACGCTGGAGGCAATTTAGGACACTTAATTTTTGAAAGCAGAAGAAGTGGAAGATTTAAGTAATTTGTTACACCTCTCTCACACAGGCAGTTCTTAGCCTTATTTTTTTCCAGAATAATTAGATCTTTATAATCTAGCAAAATAATTTCTGTGAATTAGTGGTGGAGAAAAGGGTCTGGCCCGTAGGAATGGGGAAATGAGTCTGGTATACCGTAGAAAAACGCACTGCAGTTTACTTGGAGCAGGGCTGGCCTTACCATGAGGCAGCTGCCTCAGGTGCCAGACTGTGTGTGTGTGGGGGGTGCCACTAGGATCCAGAATGTAGAAAATTGTGTCTGCTGCTGGTGCACATGTATTCTCTCTGCTCTAGATGCACAGAGATGGTGGAGCGCTGTGCTGCAGGAAGGAGGGCATAAGAGACATAACAGGCAGGCAGGAGAAAAGGTGAGAGGGAATAACAGAAAGCAGCAGGAGCTGCAGGGAGAGAGAGGAGGAGGAGCCTTTTATGTACCTCTCTAGCACTCCCACGAGCCTGGACTGATTAACACCAGCTTCTTAGGGAGCTTCCTGTTTCTTGCTGCTTCCCTGAACGCACTTGAGGAGAACAGGCAGTCAACTGAAATAGTAGGAGCCAGTTAGACCCTTAAGATGCTGATATCTTCCCTCACTCAGGCCCTGCTACCAGCCTCTTTATTTGTCCCCTTCAACTGAGTGTTGAGAGCCACTAGAGCTGGCACAGAACAACAGTCATGAGTGAAAGAAGAAAACGCCCCTCTGGGGCAGCATTCAGAAAAAGAAAGCAAAGGAAGCTTTTCTATCTAAGCGGGAAGGAGTTCTCCTGAGATACATAGACTCAAATGTTCACGGTGAGCCTTCCAGCCCCCATGAGGATGTGAATGGTGTGGAGATGCCTGATCTTCCAGTTAGATTGCAGGTGACCTGGCACCTACTGCAGCATCCATATCTCCATCTCAAATGGATGTAACCATGCACATTCCTGCAGAAAAGTGTAGATCAGAGAAGAGTCTGGTGGAGGCACAAGAAACAGCTGCTGCTGAGTTTAGTTCCTGAAGTCTAGATGATCCAGGACTATGGACTCACTTGAGCAGTAGCCTGAGGGACTTCCTTGTACTGCACTGTGGGAAACTTCACGTTCCCCAAAGACAATGAAAATAAAAGCTTCCATCCAACACAATCCCAATGGTGACAAAGTGGAGAGGCCATGGCTTATGTACTCAAAAACCCAGAATGCTGCATACTGGTTTTGTTGCATACTTTTCCAGTCTAATGTTCCAGGCACACTGGGTTCTACAGGAACAAAGGACTGGAAAAATCTGGCATGCCATGAGAAGGCAGCAAATCACCGGAGAGCATTCCATAGGTCGAAAGAGCTTGAGATGAGACTAAGGTTAAAGGCCACCATAGATCAGCATCGAGAGAAGATTGCATCAGAGTCTCTTTACTGGCCAAATGTTCTGAAAAGGCTCATTGTCATTGTGAGAATGCTTGCTACCCAAAACCTAGCACTGTGGCACTTCAGATCAGCTGTACGTGCCAAACAATGGAAACTTCCTTAAAATTGTGGAGCTGATGACTGAATTCGATGCTGTACTCCAGGATCATCTAAGAAGAGTCACCACCCAAGAAATGTACACACACCACTGCCTTGGAAAAACAATTCAAAATGAGATCATGGCAACTAAAGTAAAACAGGAGATTGTGGCAGATCTGAAGTCAGCAAGATATTACTCTGTTATTCTGGACTGCAAATCTGACATCAGCCATACGGAACAAATGACTTTAATGGTGCGTTTTGTAACAACAGAACATAGTGAAAATGTCCCTGCAATGGTGACTGTCAGAGAGCATTTTCTAGAATTTATTGACATTGATGATATTACAGGAGCTGGTATGACAAATGTGCTTCTTAAAAAGCTGGAAGGTACGGGAATTGCAATAGCTGTCATGAGAGACCAGGGCTATGATAATGGTGCCAACATGAGAGGAAAGAACAGAGGAGTGCAGACACGGATCCCTTATCCCATGCAGTTCTCATTCATTGAACTTGGTGGTCAGTGATGCAGCATCAGCTTCTAGTGAGGCTGCTGAATTTTTAATGTAATTCAAAGCATCTATGTATTTTTCTCTGTATCATCTCATCAATGGCAAATTTTGAAGCAATATCTGGGAACATCCTCTCTGACACTGAAACCACTGAGTTCCACACGATGGGAAAGTCAAGTGGAGGCGTTAAAGCCTATGAAACACCAAACCGGGAAGCTAGATGATGCCATAGTTGCCATTATGGAGGATAATGCTATGACAGGAACTGTTCATGGGAGAACAGTGGCAGAGGGAAATGGAATCACCAGAAACATACATAACTTCAAATTTCTATGTGGCTTAGTGTTGTGGCATGACATACTGTTTGAAATAAATGCTGTAAGCAAGAGACTCCAAGGTGTTGACCTTGATATATCTGTAGCAATTCAACGACTGGACAAAGCAAAGTCTTACCTACAGTCTTACCAGTCAGATAAGGGACTTCAAAATGTTCTGAAGAGTGCACAGAAGTTGGCAGAGGAACTTCACACTGAAGCTATTTTCCCACCAATTAAAGAATACAAGAGTCACCGAAGAAGACATTTTGATTATGAGGCATGGGATAATCCCATAAGAGACCCCAAAATAACAATTCAAAGTTGAATTCTTTAACCAGGTGCTAGATCAGAGGTGGGCAAACTACAGCCTGCTGGCCACATCCGGCCTGTGGGACCATTCTGCCTGGCTCCTGAGCTCCTGGCTCCTTCCCTGCTGACCCCCCTCTCCCACAGCCATGCAGGCAGCACGGCTTGTGCCTGCCCACTTCCCAGGCTTTCGAATAAGTCTTCCTGCTGCTCTGAGTGGCATGGTTAGGGGGCAGGGGGAGGGGAGGTTGGATAAGGGACAGGAGGTCCCGGGGGGTAGTCAGGAGGCAGTTGGATGGGGCAGAGGTTTGGAGGGGGGCAGTCAGGAGACAGGGAGCAGGGGGGTTGGATAGGGGGTGGGGTCCTGGGGAGTCCCGGGGGGAACTGGAAGCAGGGGGGATTGGATAGGGGGTGGAGCCTTGGGAGGGCAGTTAGGGATGGGGGTCCTCGAAAGTGGCGGTCAGGGGACAAGGAGTGTTGGGGGGGTTGGATGGGTCAGGGAGTCCTGGGGGACCTGTCAGGGGGTGGGGGTGTGGATAGGGGTCGTGGCAGTCAGGGGACAGGGAGCGGGGGAGTTGGATAGGGGTTGGGTTCCAGGGGGGACAGTTAGGGGTGGGGGGGTTCCGGGACGGGGCAGTCAGGGGACATGGAGCAAGGGGGCAGTAGGGGGCAGGAAGTGGGAGGGGGTGGATGGGGGCAGGGGCCAGACTGTTTGTGGAGGCACAGCCTTCCCTATCTGTCCCTTTACCGTTTCGCAACCCTGATGTGGCTCTCGGACCAAAAAGTTTGCCCACCCCGTGCTACATTGTGCAATACAGTCAGTTGAAGAAGGTTTCAGCTCAAGGAACACAGCAGTATATTTGGGATGCTGTATGATATTCCAAAACTCCTCTCTATACCTGAAGACCCAAGCAATGCAGGGCACTAGAGACATTTTTTGTCACATGATGACATGCGCGATATTGATGCGAGTGATTTAGGTGATGAACTGAAAGCCCTTTCAAGGTACATTTCAGCAGGATTAACTCCAAAGGCTGTTCTGGAATATGCGTGCACAAATAAGATGACCGCCCTCAAAAAAACAAATGCTTTTGTTGCTCTGCGCATACTTCTAACACTTCCTCTAACAGTTACCAGTGGAGAACGCAGTTTCTCCAAGCTGAAGTTAATGAAAACACATCTACACTCCACAATGACACAGGAGAGGAAGGTTGGCCTTGCAACCATCTCAATAGAGCATGAGCTGGCCCAGACTGTGGACCTTCAGGAAGCAGTTCAAATCTTTGCAACCAAGAAGGCACGGAAAGCACCACTTTGATTATTCAAACAGATAAAAATGCCAGTGTGTACTATGCAGACAAGAAAAGTTACATTTGCTGTTCAGGCGTTTGAAAGTTAAGTGTTACTTAAAATTTTTGAACAAGGCATTTTAAGTTGTTAGTTCTCCTTTATTGGGGTAGGTAGCAGAGCAGTATCATGAGAGGAGTAGAACAGGAAGATGGCAGAACTGAGACCTTTCAAAGTTTTAGCCCAAGCAAGGGGGCATGGGGGCGTCATTTGAACTCCCCGCCTCAGGTGCCAAAATGTTGTGGGCTGGCTCTGACTTGGAGACAATCATAGGAATATACTTGGCGTCCCATGTTTCTGTACTCTGAAGGTTTATCTTCACTAGGGAATCTTATGTTTCAGCCACTGTCACATTGCATGATGTCAGCTAATCATGGTTAACCAATTCTGAACTTAACTGGTCCTTTTGTTTCAGAAAGTGCAGGAAACAAACAGAGGGGCAGCCATTTTAGACTTGATTCTGACCAACAGGTGAAGGTGGAAGGCAATTTGGTTGAAAATGATCATGAAATGACAGATTCCATGATTCTAAGGCAGAGGTCTCCAAACTTTATGAGACAAGGGCCATATTAGATTTTTGAAGGGGCTTCGCAGGCCGAAGTGACTGTGAAAGAAATTAAATATATGCAAATATATGCAAAATAGTTTTAAAACAACACTACCGTGTCAGTATCGCATTAAATTCTAAATCAGGCTCACCTTTTTGGGTTTGCTCTGCCCTGTACCTGCTCCCTTCTCCCTGTGCCTGCTAGGCATGCCTGCTCTGCTGAAGAAAATGACAAAGGATTGAAAGTTTGGCTGTGCTTTAGTAAGAGAAGCTCCAGGTTCCCATTGTTGGTTGGGACTGTTTGGTTCTATTCGTGCTGTAGTTAAAATTTAACCATTATGAAGTTGTTAATTTCCATCTTCTTTACTCCATTTATTGGAGATGTAATTAAGCATCTGGCTTGTATTTTTACTCTAAGGTAGGGGTCAGTGCCTGCTCGGCTGCAGCAGCAACTCTCCTCTAAGTTGGCTCCCCTACTTGGGTGACACTAGTTCCCAGGGGCACTCACCCTCCGCACAGCTCAGCTGAGCTACCCCCACCTACGCGAACTGCTGCCAGCAGCCCCTCCCCCTGCCTACTCAGCTGTTAGCTTCTCCCAAGTTGGTTGGAGGGCCAGACAAATGGAAGCCCCAGGCCAGACCCGGCTCGCGGGCCGTAGTTTGGAGACCCCTGTTCTAAGGAAAGGAAGGAGTGCGAGCAACAGAATAGGGACAATAGACTTCAAAACAGCAGCCTTTAACAAACTCAGAGAACTGGTAGGTAAGATCCCATGGAAAGAAATTCTAAGGGATAAAGGAGGTGAGGAGAGCTGGCAGTTTCTCAAGAGACCATATTAATCACACAACTGCCAGCTACTCTGACATGAAGAAAAGGAAGGAAGAATAGTAAGAGGCCAATGTGGCTCTGTCAGGAGCTATTTAATGACCTGAAAATCAAAAGGGAATCCTACAAAAATTGGAAACATGGACAAATTGCTAAGGAGGAATACAGAAGAAAAGCACAAGCATGTACAGACAAAGTAAGAAAGGTTAAGGCTAGCAAGAGACATAAAAGGTAATAAGAAGAGGTTCTATAAGTACATTAGGAGCAAGAGAAAGATGAAGGAAAGTGTAGATCCTCTACTTAACAGGGAAAGAGGGCTAATAACTATGGCTTCAAGAGCCTACTTTGCTTCAGTCTTCAATAAAAAGGTTAATGGTGACCAGATAGCCAACACAATGAATATTAATGACAAGGGAGAAGACAGAAATAATAGCTCAGTCTGTTATGTTATCAAAAAGAAGACTCAGAGGTGACTTGATTATGGTGTATAAGTACTTTCACAGGGAAAAAATACCCAGTACTAAAGGGATTTTTAACTCAGTGGAGAAAGGACTATCAAGAACCAATGATGGAAAGCTGAAGCCAGGCAAATTCAAATTAGAAATAAGGCACATTTTTTAACAGTGAAGTTGATAACCATTGGAATCAACTATCAATAGAAGTGGTGAATTCTTTTAAGCCAAGACTGGATGCCTTTGTGGAAGATGTGTTTAAGACAGGGGTAAGTGGGTGAAATGGAATGGCCTGTGATACACAGGAGGTCAGACTAGATGACCTAATGTACCTTTGTGAATTTAAACTCTCTGAATCTATGCATTACCATTTCAAGTAAAACAATGTAGTTTATATCTAGTCCTAAATTTGTCTAGCTTTAGCCTACAGCCATCAGATCTTGTTTTACTTTTGTCTGTGAGAAGGCTTTTTAATCTACCAGACAAAGGCATTACAAGATCCTTAGAAGCTGAAACAATACAAATTCAGCCTAGAATTAATGTGGAATTACGTTTTTCACCAATACAAGATGGCTAGCATCATAGGTGTTTATACCATATCCAATTACCAACACTACATTTATCAAAGATAGACACACCTACTGTCTGTAGTTTCTTTATTTTTTTTTAATGTTTATTATGGTAGTACCTAGGAGACAACTGAACCCAATTGTGCTAGGCACTGTACAAACACAGAATAAGACAGAGTTCCTGCCCGGAGGTGCTTACAATCTAAATAGACAAGGCAGACAAAGGGAAAGAGATATAACACACAAGCAGACTGAACAGAGTGATGATCAGCAAATGTCATGTACATTTTTTTTTGCTTTGTTGTTTAAATCCTGGTTTGGGATTATATTAGGAGAGGATTAGCTAGATTGAAGACTAAGAAAGTGGGGGGTGAAAAGATGTTGGAGAATATGAAGTAGGGGGCAGAAGGAGTTGGAGCAAACAGCCAATTGTATTATGGTCAGTTATGCATATGATGGTTCCTTTTATCAGCTGGCACAGCATTGGACATAGCTGTTTGTGTGTGTTTATTACACATTACTGAGTTAAAAAAACAACAGTTACTTTGAGAAATCATTAACGTTCTGAATTATATAATTGATTGGAAGAGTACAGCCTAGTAATTGTTTAACAATATTCTTGAGGATACACAGACTCTTTTTTCCTCTTGAACCTGACTTACTGTATTTGAAATGAGCCAAACACTAGCACCTCATCTCTCTCTTTTCACTTTTACTAAAAGTTAAATGTTAATTACAAGGGGTCTGTATTGTGATATATAGAGTTAGTTTTTATGACTTTTAGATTCCTAATTAATTAAGAACAGTTTAGGAAAAACAGCACATTTAAACAATGTACTTGTCTCTGGTCTGCTCATATAAATGTAGGAATCATGAAAGGGGAACAGCTTTTCTAACAGAAGTGCCCTTCTATTTGCACTAGGCTTAGCCATTAAAATGTTGAATGTAAGAGTAAAATACTAGGTTTTTTTATGGGAGGATTTGTTGCCTCACCCTCTGTTAGGTAGGAGGTAAAGCAAATAAAATTCTGTTAAATGGAATGTGGAATCAGATTTACTGCACTGGGAGTAGTTGGGGTTAACAATGGCCATGAAGTATACAGATAAAATCTTCTCTCCAGTGGATGCCTCTGTTCAATAAACTAACACTAATAAGAGACTCTGATCCTTATATAAGACCGAAAAGCTGAAGAAAAGTATTTCCCAAAAAAGGGTTATCTGTAAAATTTACATTTTTTCTGTGTATTTTTAAAGTAACAAATACATAGCAACTTCCTATTCCTGCTGTGATGGTTTGGGAAATCTATCTATACATAGTTTATTAGTTCTGTTTTATACTGGGAGCTCTTTATGTGTACACAAGTAAGATCACGGACTTCATTTTGAATATTGGGCTTGATGCCTTCTCTATTGTCTTTTAATCTCCGTGGTGGACTGAAATTCCAAGAGATGGTGGCACAGGGCTAACGAGAGAGGGTTGTTAAATCTTGATGACCCTCTATTCAGATAGAAGCACCCTTGGACAAAGTATTGGTTCTTCTGGGTGGCAGCCAATCTGCCCAGATGAGCTGAAATTTAGCACTTTGATCACCTGATGATGTTAAATAGAGAGCACCTGAGAAAGGGGATGGAAGATTATAAAAGAGAAGATTTCTTGCTCCCCAGATATTGGGAGAGAGACCAAAAGCAGAAGAAGTTGGGGGCAGGGGTGGAAGAGAGCCAGACCAGACCAGACCAGACCAGACCAGACCAGACCAGACCAGACCAGACCAGAGCAGAGCAGAGCAGAGACTCCATGTTCTGGATGACAAGCTGAGGGCATGGAGGAAAGGAAGGATCCTGGACTTCTTAGAGGATTTTGAATTCAAAGACTGTTTCAGAGTGGTGAGAAAACTGTGATAGTGAAATGCAGGTAGATATATTTTTTTGTCTGGATGTGTGTGTTTCTCATTCTATCTAAGTAGAGAGCAACAGAATTCTGTGCAAAGTCTGCCTGTGTATCTGTTTGCTTGTGACTGTCATGTGACTGTCAAGATTCCTTCCCCACTCTGAACTCTAAGGTACAGATGCCGGGACTTGCATGAAAGACCCCCTAAGCTTATTCTTACCAACTTAGGTTAAAACTTCCTCAAGGTACAAACTTTTACCTTTTGTCCTTGGCCCTGCCACCACCAAGCTTGTTAAACAAAGAATAGGAAAACAGCCCACTTGGAGACGTCTCCCCCCCCCAATATATCCCCCCCAAGCCCTACACCCCCTTTCCTGAGGAAGGCTTGATAAAAATCCTCACCAATTTGCATAGGTGAACACAGACCCAAACCCTTGGATCTTAAGAACAATGAAAAAAGGTGGTTAGCCTTCCCTTTATATTTATGACAGTGAACCTGAAGAGTTAAACTTTGAACCCAGATTATGGCTTGAGTTCTGGGAGAGGGTCTGCTTAAGTTACCGGGAGTTCTGCTGTAGCTATAACTAGGGCTAGTTAAATCATGGGGGTCTCAGCTCTCAGAAAGGGGCTGCTAGACAAAGGATCTGCCCACCGAGTGTGTGCCTAGAAACCTCTGCCAGGAGCGGTGCATGGACTCTGTTTAGATTCAGGAAGCTTAAAGTACATGGGGCACAGGAAAGTGGGCCCCAAACACAACACCCTGGTTAATGTCTTGCTACAGGAAGTTCTACCAGTGCTGTGGATGTGTGATACCTGCTTTCTAAGATTGCCAGAAACTCCAGGTTGTCCCCTTTCACTTTTGGTAATTGCTGTAACTGTGAAATGCTGTGAAGTGCCTATCACTGAAACGAGGACTTTTGTAGAATATTATGGAAAAAGATAAGCTCAATGACATTTTGTGACATACTTCATAAATCAGATGAAAGCTTTCCATTTAAATCAACATGGACACTTACTTTAGAAAGGGGTTGGCAGAGTTTTGCTCCCTGTTATGTTAATAAGAATTTTTCCAATGGCTTCAACCAGAGGGCATTTTTTATAGAGAAGGGGGACGTATGGCAGTAGAGCTGGGTGAATGATACATTTTCAGTGTCGCACTTTCAAAAAATAATTCAGTTTGGATTGAACCAAATTTGAAAATTCCAAAAACGCTTGCTGAATCAAAATCCACTTTGGGTTGAGGGAATGTTTTGTTGTACCGGAAACATTTTGTTTCTGGGAATTTTTAAAGGGCTATATTCACAGGGAGGAAGTGATGGTGTCTCCTTGATAAGTTTTCGTCCAGGCTTTAGGGCACTCTGCTGCGATCTGGGTTCAATTCCCCACTTTGCCTGATGCAGAGAAAGGATGTGAACTGTAGTAGGATAGTGGCCTAATCCTCAAGTCATAGGGTAGTCTGGGGTGGGTTTTTCTCAGTCTGTCCTGTTGAAGCCGTTCCACTTTGAATACATGATTAGTCATTGAGAGAGAGAGAGAGAGAGAGAGAGAGAGAGATAGACTCTATTCATATTAGACCCGACTCCAGTAACTGTTTAATTACTTATATGCAGTGGAACAACTTTAACAGGAGAAACTCCTACATTAGAATAGCCCATAGCTCAGAGGGTAGAGTGTGAGTCTGCAATGTGGGAGGTCCCTTTTTCACATCAGCAAGAGGGGGGAATTGCCTTAGGTGTGTGCCCTAACCAATGAGCTAAAGCTTCTGAAGGAGGCACTACTACTACTTCCTCCTTTTCTGGCCATTTTGTGCACAGACACCTCAATCATAAAAAAAACCCCATTTTTAGGGTTGAAATTATTCCATGAATTTAACTCAAATTCACAAATAGTTTAGGTTCCCCCCAAATTGCATTTTTTGGTAAATTTGCTATTTGTTGGGGGGGAGGGGAAAATCACACATAGCAGTGGAGGGAACAATCCTCCCTTAAGGATTGCTTTCCTTTACATCCTTTTCCAATCCATTTGATCTGTTAACCATATCCCTTCCATATTGAGTGCCTACACTGGATATCTTACCCGATCCAGGTAAAAAGAGGACCTCTCTAGGGCTTCATGGGGTATAAATTACAACCCCCACCCCAATTCCATTAAGCACAAAGACAGCAACCTTCTCCTGACCTGGTCCCAACTGCATCCTGCCTTTCCTGTCTGTCTCTTTAATTTTTCTCCCTTTCCCCTACCCATTGTAAGGAAGCCCCTAAAGGGGCAATAACCTTTTCCCTCACAGCGAGCTGCACAAAGACCCCAATATGAAGGTTGCAGTGGACATACTGTGCGTAAGCATAATTATTAGGGGAAGACTTAGGTGACAAGGTGCTGCCTATGACTGATTGGTCAGGGTAGACAAGGACCAGTCAAGTTGAGAATTGTTTAACTATGATTAGCTGACATCATGAAATGTGACAGTAGCTAAACATAAGATTTCCTAGTGAAGACAGGCCTTTGGAGCACAGGAATGCAGGACACCAAGTAGTTGCTTTGCTTTTGTCTGTCCCTATGACTGTCCCCAGGTAAACTGCAGTTCTTTTTCTATGGTATACCAGACTCATTCCCCCATTCCTGTGGGCCAGACCCTTTTCTCCACCCCTATTTCACAGGAATTATTTTGCTAGACTACAAAGATCTAATTATTCTGAAAAAGAGACTAAGAACTGTCTTCTGAGAGAGGTGTAACAAATTACTAAATCTTCCACTTCCTCTGTTTTCAAAAAATCATGCTGTAAATTGCCTCCAGTGTTTTGTTCTTGTTTCAGTGGTGTTTATGCTTTTTCCAAATACCAAAAGGTTTTGATCTGACTTTTGTGTTCAACCCAAAGTCTCACAGCATCCAGTAAATGAATCTGATTTCTTGTCTCTCAGTTCTTTTCTCTGAAGAGGGAATGGAAACCAATCCTTGTCAGCAACTGTAGTTTCTTGCTGGATAAGTCAAGCTTCACTAATCTATGGCCTAGGTCAAATGTCATAGGACATATGATTTCAGAAGAAGCTGGAAGTTGGGAGGGTTGTTGACTTTGGGGGTATTATAGTAACAACAGCTAGAAGAAGAGTGTTAGGAGTCATTAGAAAAGATGCTAGCAGAGCGCAGGGAGAGTGTGTGAAAAGAAGATAGGAACTTGGAAACTTGTAGCTAGGAAGGAAGACTGCAGCTAGAGATTGCAGAGGAGAAGCTTTTGGATACTGCAGGAAGCAGGAGACATGGGAAAACTGAATCTGGGAATTAAATAATTAAATATAAGGGGATTCAAAGTTTGTACCTGAAAGAATTTATAGAATTAAAGAGTTGAACTACATGAATCAAGTGGTGGGGCCACAACTGAGAGAGGTTCTCTCAGGGGCGCTGGAACAGTTTTTAAAGTGGGGGTGTTGAGAGCCATTGAACCAAACTATAAGCCCTGTATACAATGGAAACCACTTCAAACCAGGGGGTGCTGTCACACCTCCCGCACCTCTAGTTCCAGCATCTATGGGCTCTCTGCAGCGGTGGTTGGGACACCAGCCACTATCTGTCACTGCTGCTGTGGGAGCATCAGTTGCTGCTTCAGTTTTTCAAAGTGTCATAGACATGCTTTTTAGCTTGGCTTTTTTTTTTTAATTGTGCGTGTAAAGTCTTTGGTGCAGGAAAAGCATCTTACTCTGAATGTGGTGTGTAAACTTGCAGTGCTGTCTAAATGATTGCACATAATAGCATGTTGTGGTTTTTAAAGGCTGTTCATACAATGCAGGATAGAACAACTCGAGTACTTCTCCCCCCAGGCCCAGACAGACTCCATAAAGAAAACTGTTGAAATCAGCTGACAGAAAGAGTCTATCTGAAGGCTCAGCAAGGCATTTAGAGAAAGAGCCCTTTTCCAGAACCCCTGCAATCTTTCTTCTGGCATGCAGACAAGTTGTAAATATTTAACATGGTCTTCCTTTTTTTCTCCTTCTTATTTCACTCCATCAGAATGTTTTATTCTCTCTTAAGGAGAGCTGCTGTCAGGCCCCAACAGGTTATTTGCCAAAGCACTAACAACCACATCTAATTACTGTTTATCTGAAACTGCTTGAAGAATTTTTTTTTTTAAATTTGTTAGAGAAGAATTCTGTCACTGAATCTCAGCACAACAGTTGAAAAATCCCATAGATTTCAGCAATTGTGAATAGTTCCCTTACTAAAAGAGAAACACAGGCTATATTACAGCAGTAGCTTTACCAGGATATGATTTATTATAAATAAAACCAAACTTAGCTGAACTTGGGTATTATTTGTAAAGTCAGTGTGGTCAGAGTAATCGAAACTGCACTGGGATTGCTACTAGAGCTGGGCAACATTTTTATTGCAAATATATATTCACTAAAATAAGCATTTTTGTGTCACCTAAACATTTATGAATTTGGGGTGGATTCAGCTGAAAGTCAAAATGGTTTATTTTGGCCGTTTTGCAACAAATCCTTTTGACTTTGTTTTGAAATGACATTTTGTTTAGCAATTTAGCTTTTTTCTTTCTTTTTTTTAAAAAAAGTGTAAACAGCTGGAAATAACCCAAATTGACCCATGTCTTCCCCTCCCCTCTCCCCCGCCGAAAAAATTGTTTTCAAATTTTTCCGTTCACTCAGATCTAATTGCTACTAGCAGGAGGAAAAATATTAAAATTGTTGGGGGGGGGAACCCCAGCCAAAACAGTTGCTCCCCCCACACACAGTAGAATTGTTTTAAACATTTTGTAGATTTCAAAAGGCAAAAATATGAAACTAAAGTTCTTGAAATAGGGACTTCAATGTGTTCCTGTGAAACTACAGCAGGTTCTGCAAGAATTTTTGTGAGGGGAACTAAGATTCAAAATCAAAGTGAACCAACGTGGCCCAAGAAATATAGGCCCTATCCTGTAGAAACTCCAGATGTGCAAATCCCTGTGAGAGTTAGATACATGGAGTAATTGCAGGATGAAGCCCTTCAATAGAAAATAATTCCAGTGGATCAGTGGGACTGTCAGACCTGTTAATAGATAATCATTGTGAGTCTTGTTCTCCACACAAACTGAGCCAGCCCATATCTCTTACCATTCTTGAAAACTGAAGATGGAAAATCTTTTGTTCATGTTAGCAAAATTACCAATTTTTTTGCATCATCAGTTTTATTTGTAAAAATTGAAAGACGCATAATACTCTTAATGATGAATCTAGGACAAACTCCAGCATTTTATGTAGCTTAACCCCCACTCCAAAGAAATGTAAACAAACTTTCCTTATCAAAATCCTTCCCTTTGATTAAAATTGTGAAAAGTTCACAGATCAAAAACAAGTTTCTTTGCGGGTGTGTGTGACATTTTTGTGAGTTTATCTGGTGATGGCATTAGTTTACATGAAAGATTTATAACTAGGGCCCTGCCAAATTCATGGCCATGAAAAATGGACCATCATATCTGGTCTCCCCCAGTGAAATCTGGTCTTTTGTGTGCTTTTACCCTTTACTATATCCGGGCCCTTTAAATCACTGCTGGAGTCCTGCCGCTGCTACCCCAGGGGCTCCAGCAGCGGGGCTTGGGAGGTGCTTTAAAGGGCCTGGGGCTCCAGCCGCTGCAGGGAGCCGCAGGGCTTCAGCCGCTGTGGGGAACCCCGTGCTTGGGGGGCGCTTTAAAGGGCCCAGGGCTCCCCGCAGTGGTTGGAGCCCCTGGCCCTTTAAATCACCACGAGAGCCCTGCCACTGCTACCCCAGTGGCTCCAGCAGCGGGGCTCAGGCAGTGCTTTACAGGGCCCAGGTCTCCCCGCAGCAGCCAGAGCCCTAGACCTTTTAAAGTGCGGCCGGAGCCCTGCCGCTGCTACCCCAGAGGCTCCAGCAGCAAGGCTCAGGGAGTGCTTTAAAGGGCCCGGGGCTCCAGCCACTGGGGGGAGCACTGGGGCTTTTAAAGTGCCAGCCTGGGGAAGCTGGTCCGGTCTGGCGCAGCGTACTGGCTCTTGCCTGTACGCCGTACCGGACCGTACCAGCTTACTTTCACCTCCGGAACCTTCACAGTAAATATCAGAGAGTGCTGACAAAAGGATAAATAGAGGGTTTTGAGAGAAGTGAAGGAAGATATACATATATGTCAAAATATTCTGAGTACTTGGTGAGCAAGTTATTTCACACTATGTGCATATATTATTTATAGGCTATTAAAGCCTATAATATTCATTATATTTGCTTGAATATAGGCTAGTTTTTTCACTTTCTCAATGCCTGTCTAGCGATTACCAGTCTTTTTTTTTTTTGTTAAATTCTTTCTCTTTTGCGCATATAGCTTGTTGTCACTCTGTGTATCCAAGGTGTTTACTTGAGATTAATTAGTGGTCCTGGGGAGACAGAGGATAGAGAAGTGAATGCAAAGAGAGATGTCTGCCTAAAAAGACTAGAATTTGCTGCTCACTGGGTTTGGACAGCACAAGATAATATTTTACTATAGGTAGTATGCCATGTAAAAATTCTTATATAGACTTATAAATCACATATCATATGCATAACACATTTTATTTTTATAGTATGGCAAAAGAAAAATCCCCAAAATGCATTTTTTCATAGCGAAAATTAAATCTGAATAAACATTTGTAAATGTATTTTTATATAGTCTGGATAAACTTTCTTTCCCTAACAAAATTAATCAAACATTTTTTCATTTATACATATGAAAAGAAGCATAATTTTCCTTATTCATGGTGTGAAAAAAATTATATATCCGCTCTTGTTTTCCCATGAGAATATAGACAAAATAGCACTAACGTTCACAGAAATAACCTGGTAAAATAACATAGATTTTTGGTGGGTGTATATGTATATGATTTGTTGTTGTATAGATGTGTTATAAATATTGAGATTTATATAAAATTAATTTTTTACTTGTTTAAATAAAAGCTTTCTGCTAATAATTTTAGTACCAACATTAGGTAATTCAGCATAACCTTCTATAAAAACAAAACAAATCAATGTATTGGAAAAATACAACCTGCATACTATTTTCTGATGGTTTGCTTATTACTTGGGTGTAATTCATATCAATATAACTTATAGTTGAGCTTTAAGCTTGTGGGTTATCTACATCCTATATCCCCTATTGCCTCTTGTATCCTCTATTGCCGTCTTATATCCTCTAAGAGTCTCATTGCGTATTCAGACAAGGAATTCCAAAATTTAAATGCCCCAACAGAGAAGAAAAAGTTCCTGAGAACTCTTCTAGTAAATTGTATTATTTACTGTATTTTTTTATTTTGTAGTTTTTAAATTGTATTCTTTACTTCTACTTTACTTACATATGCAATTAGTTGAAAGAATTTGTATAAAATTTATTTCTGTCATGTCATCATTACAGAGAGGTCTGCTGAAAATGAAGATTATTATTCTATTTTTACAACTTCGCCTTTGTATAGATGCCAATATAAAGCTTTCGTATTTAGATATTCAATGTCCTTTCTGTGAAAATAATAAATTCATTTTTTATGGTATGGAGCCTCTTATATTTGACATAGTTTAGGGCCTGAGTCATAATCGGGCTCTGCTGCATTGCATCAATGGGAGATGCTCTCTGGTTGACTTGCCTTACTCTTTTCAGAGAGCTGGAGTACCGGGGTCAACCTGAGAGCGCTCTGCCGTTGATTTAGCATGTCTTCACTAGATACGCTAAATTGATCCCTGCTGCATCAATTGCAGCAGCATCAATCTCCCTGTAGTGAAGATCAGCCCACAGACTTGAACTGAAATAACTAAAAATGTGAATTACAATAAATTGTTACTTTGTTTCCATTTACTGTGTAAACAAGCCCATAGTCAGTTTAACAGAATTAAGACTTTGCTAGGGACACGAAGAATGTGCATGTAACCCAGCATAGGCCTCAACAGCTCCTTGGAAGTTCCTTTCACTTCCACTAATGATGTGCATTGAGTATAGCAGCTTGAGATGTTCTAAGTTTCTACACTGAAACGTGATATATGGGCCCAATCCGTGGCCCCCTGCCATAAAGGATAGACTCCCATTGACTTCAGTTTGCTTTGGATCAGGGCTAAAAGAGCATTATGATTTGATTGTTTAACAAATAGTATTATCCTCCTCCATCAGGAATGGAGGGTATTTATATTACCGAAATATAATCTGCTGGAGGTCAGACTGTCTGAACAAGCAGACAAACAAGAACTTATTTTGGACTTGGAGAAAGTAACTTTTTTATTTCTTATAATTCCATAGCGAATGTTCTCAGTTTACAAGTTAAAAGATTCCCCCTCAGATCTGCCTTGCAGACTCAATGTACAATCTCTGAATCCAGCCATATTAAGAAATGTTGCCTCTTGCATCATCACAGTACACATAATTCTGCAATATGAAACTACTGATGACGCTTAAATCAGACTGGTTTCAGAGTAGCAGCCGGGTTAGTCTGTATTCGCAAAAAGAAAAGGAGTACTTGTGGCACCTTAGAGACTAACACATTTATTAGAGCATAAGCTTTCGTGAGCTACAGCTCACTTCATCGGATGCATTTGGTGGAAAAAACAGAGGGGAGATTGATATACACACACAGAGAACATGAAACAATGGGTTTATCATACACACTGTAAGGAGAGTGATCACTTAAGATAAGCCATCACCAGCAGCAGGGGGGGGAAAAGGAGGAAAATCTTTCATGGTGACAAGCAAGGTAGGCTATTTCCAGCAGTTAACAAGAATATCTGAGGAACGGTGGGGGGTGGGGTGGGGGGGAGAAATAACAGCTACAACTACAATACCCACCTGCTGAAGTGAAGAAACAGATTGACAGAGCCTGAAGAGTACCCAGAAGTCACCTACTACAGGACAGGCCCAACAAAGAAAATAACAGAACGCCACTAGCCATCACCTTCAGCCCCCAACTAAAACCTCTCCAACGCATCATCAAGGATCTACAACCTATCCTGAAGGACAATCCATCACTCTCACAGATCTTGGGAGACAGGCCAGTCCTTGCTTACAGACAGCCCCCCAATCTGAAGCAATTACTCACCATCAACCACACACCACACAACAGAACCACTAACCCAGGAACCTATCCTTGCAACAAAGCCCGTTGCCAACTCTGTCCACATATCTATTCAGGGGACACCATCATAGGACCTAATCACATCAGTCACACTATCAGAGGCTCATTCACCTGCGCATCTACCAATGTGATATATGCCATCGTGTGCCAGCAATGCCCCTCTGCCATGTACATTGGTCAAACTGGACAGTCTCTACGTAAAAGAATAAATGGACACAAATCAGACGTCAAGAATTGTAACATTCAAAAGCCAGTCGGAGAACACTTCAATCTCTCCGGTCACTCGATTACAGACCTAAGGGTGGCTATCCTTCAACAAAAAAACTTCAAAACTAGACTCCAACGAGAGACTGCTGAATTGGAATTAATTTGCAAACTGGATACAATTAACTTAGGCTTGAATAGAGACTGGGAATGGATGAGTCATTACACAAAGTAAAACTATTTCCCCATGTTATTTCTCCCCCCACCCCACCCCCCACTGTTCCTGAGATGTTCTTGTTAACTGCTGGAAATAGCCTACCTTGCTTGTCACTATGAAAGGTTTTCCTCCTTTCCCCCCCCCCACGCTGCTGGTGATGGCTCATCTTAAGTGATCACTCTCCTTACAATGTGTATGATAAAACCCATTGTTTCACGTTCTCTGTGTGTGTATATCAATCTCCCCTCTGTATTTTCCACCAAATGCATCCGATGAAGTGAGCTGTAGCTCACGAAAGCTTATGCTCTAATAAATTTGTTAGTCTCTAAGGCACCACAAGTACTCCTTTTCTTTTTGCGAATACAGACTAACACGGCTGCTACTCTGAAACCTGTCATTATGCAAGGCACTGAATTTAGCCGTACAGAGTGGAAATCTGTCAAATTCATGAAAAAACTCGTACAGATACAGACAGACATCATCTTCCTCTCCAAATACAAACAGATGGACATCATACCGAAAGGACTGAAGGTAAAAAATCCATTACAATCTACATACCACACAGACTATGCTGACAGCTTGTGCCACACACTCTCAAAGAAACTGCGGAACCACCTGATCAACATCCTCTACCGCAAACAGGGAAAGATAAAGAATGAGCTCTCAACACTGGATACTCTCATAAAGAACCAACCTTCCACACAAACTTCCTCGGGGCTGGACTTTACAAAAACTAGACAAGCCATTTACAACACACACTTTGCTTCTCTACAAAAGAAAAAGGACACTAAGCTATCTAAACTACTACATGCCACAAGGGGCCCCAACAGTGGTTCCCGTAATCCACCCAGCAATATTGTTAATCTATCCAACAATACTCTTAGCCCAGCAGAAGAATCTGTCCTATCTCAGGGCCTCTCCTTTTGCCCCTCCACCCCCACGAACATGATACAGTTCTGTGATGACCTAGAATCCTATTTTCGACGTCTCCGACTCAAGGAATATTTCCAACACACCTCTGACCAACATATTAACCCACAGAGACCTTCCTACCAACACTACAAAAAGAAGGATTCTGGGTGGACTCCTCCTGAAGGTCGAAACAGCAGCCTGGACTTCTACATAGAGTGCTTCCGCCGATGTGCACGAGTGAAATTGTGGAAAAGCAGCATCGCTTGCCCCATAACCTCAGCCATGCAGAACACAGTGCCATCCACAGCCTCAGAAACAACTCTGACATCATAATCAAAAAGGCTGACAAAGGAGGTGCTGTCGTCATCATGAATAGGTCGGAGTATGAACAAGAGGCTACTAGGCAGCTCTCCAACACCACTTTCTACAAGCCATTACCCTCTGATCCCACTGAGAGTTACCAAAAGAAACTACAGCATATGCTCAAGAAACTCCCTGAAAAAGCACAAGAACAAATCCGAGACACACCCCCTAGAACCCCGACCTGGGGTATTCTATCTGCTACCCAAGATCCATAAACCTGGAAATCCTGGATGCCCCATCATCTCAGGCATTGGCCCCCTGACAGCAGGATTGTCTGGCTATGTAGACTCCCTCCTCAGGCCCTACGTTACCAGCACTCCCAGCTATCTTCGAGACACCACTGACTTCCTGAGGAAGCTACAGTCCATTGGTGATCTTCCTAAAAACACCATCCTAGCCACTATGAATGTAGAAGCCCTCTACACCATCATTCCACACAAAGATGGACTATAAGCCGTCAGGAACAGTATCCCCGATAACGTCACGGCTAACCTGGTGGCTGAACTTTGACTTTGTCCTCACCCATAACTATTTCACTTTTGGGGACAATGTATACCTTCAAATCAGCGGCACTGCGATGGGTACCCGCATGGCCCCACAGTATGCCAACATTTTTATGGCTGACCTAGAACGCTTCCTCAGCTCTCGTCTCCTAATGCCTCTACTCTACTTGCACTACATTGATGACATCTTCATCATCTGGACCCATGGAAAAGAAGCTCTTGAGGAATTCCACCATGCTTTCAACAATTTCCATCCCACCATCAACCTCAGCCTGGACCAGTCCACACAAGAGATCCACTTCCTGGACACTACCATGCTAATAAGCGATGGTCACATAAACACCACCCTATATCGGAAACCTACTGACCGCTATTCCTACTTACATGCCTCCAGCTTTCATCCAGATCATACCACACGATCCATTGTCTACAGCCAAGCTCTACGATATAACCGCATTTGCTCCAACCCCTCAGACAGAGCCAAACACCTACAAGATCTCTATCATGCATTCCTACAACTACAATACCCACCTGCTGAAGTGAAGAAACAGATTGACAGAGCCTGAAGAGTACCCAGAAGTCACCTACTACAGGACAGGCCCAACAAAGAAAATAACAGAACGCCACTAGCCATCACCTTCAGCCCCCAACTAAAACCTCTCCAACGCATCGTCAGGGATCTACAACCTATCCTGAAGGACGACCCATCACTCTCACAGATCTTGGGAGACAGGCCAGTCCTTGCTTACAGACAGCCCCCCAATCTGAAGCAATTACTCACCATCAACCACACACCACACAACAGAACCACTAACCCAGGAACCTATCCTTGCAACAAAGCCCGTTGCCAACTCTGTCCACATAACTATTCAGGGGACACCATCATAGGGCCTAATCACATCAGCCACACTATCAGAGGCTCGTTCACTTGCGCATCTATCAATGTGATATGTGCCAGCAATGCCCCTCTGCCATGTACATTGGTCAAACTGGACAGTCTCTACGTAAAAGAATGAATGGACACAAATCAGACATCAAGAATTATAACATTCAAAAACCAGTTGGAGAACACTTCAATCTCTCTGGTCACTCGATTACAGACCTAAGAGTGGCTATCCTTCAACAAAAAAGCTTCAAAACCAGACTCCAACGAGAGACTGCTGAATTGGAATTAATTTGCAAACTGGATACAATTAACTTAGTCTTGAATAGAGACTGGGAATGGATGAGTCATTACACAAAGTAAAACTATTTCCCCATGTTATTTCTCCCGCCTACCCCACCCCCCACTGTTCCTCAGATATTCTTGTTAACTGCTGGAAATAGCCTACCTTGCTTGTCACCATGAAAGGTTTTCCACCTTTCCCCCCCCTGCTGCTGGTGATGGCTTATCTTAAGTGATCACTCTCCTTATAGTGTGTATGATAAACCCATTGTTTCATGTTCTCTGTGTGTGTATATCAATCTCCCCTCTGTTTTTCCACCAAATGCATCCGATGAAGTGAGCTGTAGCTCACGAAAGCTTATGCTCTAATAAATTTGTTAGTCTCTAAGGTGCCACAAGTACTCCTTTTCTTTTTTTAAATCAGACTAACATCTATTTATAAGCTTTGTAATCTGCTTTATGCATCATCAACTAAATTTTATTTTTTCAGCACTGTAATCAGTGATGGGTCTGACGCATATTAAAAGGAGGCAGAAGGTGTTATATTACATTATCACTTTACTGACTAAGTCACACTTACAAACCTGAAGATGAACAGGTTTTCTATTATAATCCTGCAGGATCTAAAGTAGCTGGCTACAGATGACACCATCTATGTCAGCAGGGTAGAATAATGGCTAAAGTAATGAAACCTTTTTCTGAAACAAGTGGGTGATCCCATCTGTCTGGTCTTGCTTCATGTTAGCTAGCAAATACCATTTTGAAATATCCCAATCAGCCGATTATATATAGATACCGTATACAGGGGATATGCCATGTGTGCATTCTATAATTTAAGGAGGACTGAGAGAGGAAAAACTCCACAGCACAGTTAAACCTTTTCATTTTCATTGTTCTTTGATTCTTCCCCTTCTTACTGTGTTTTATGTGGCTTGTACATGATGTGACTTGAGTTTGATTTAATGGTGTGAAACACAAGTGTTGGGACCCGAGTGAACTTTTGTTTTTTGCTTGTTGGCATTTGGATGAAAAAAAGGATTAACACAGGTTAATGCTATTTAGAGCAAGTTGAAAAATGGGTTGACATTTTTGCTAAAAGATTGATCTGTTTTATTCACTGAAATTCAAAACTTTGAAAAAAAATCTTGAAATTTCTTGAGTGGTTCCAGTTGTTACCCCATCTCAAAATAGGGGTGAGTAGTCATTGACTTCAATAGTTGTTGCTGATACTTTATTTGTCTTTCTTTTAAGAATGCCAGCAATGATGCAGGTTCTGTGGTTGGTAATAATTTTCATTGACATGATATTTTTATTACTTTCTTTACAACCAAATATTGCCATCAGTCACTGACAAAACAATGTCTATAATTTCAGTTACTTATTACAAATTATTTGGATTTGCTACCATAATATTTTTTTTATAATTTGACAAAGAAAGGAACAGCAATTGGGTATGGACAACTAACTTTTAGAAACTGGCTGAGACCATCACCACATAGGCCTCTGAAAAGTCACAATTATTTATACAGCACCATAAATATGCATGTTGCTTTACAGACCTTCAGAGAGCAATGAATTTCTGATGTTACTGGCCTTTGCCAGATTTGAGCCATTGGCTTAAGTAGAAAAGGCTTCATGCCCTGTTATCAATCCCCTAAATCGTTCAATCCAGTCATTTTAGTATTTGTTTTCCTTTTCATGCTATGATAATATTTCTGAATATTGATGAGATAATTCATTCCTTCTAGACTCAGGTAATCAGATTAACACATATAAACAACATATTTAAAAACAGCCAGCATTACAAGGAAATTTGAAGTGCGAGCTGTTTTATGTCTTGCTATCAGGCAGGTGTTGGTACAATATGCCAGAACTACTTAGCTTTGATGTGTCTGTTCTCTCATCCATACCCATACTAGATTAAGCTTTCATATCAGAAGAGTATCACAGGGGCTTTATTAATCTCTGTGAACAAGGACAGTAGTTATGCCATCTCACAAAGAGAAAAATGGAAAATGTACTAAATATAATTTATTTTAATCCAATGCACATTCATCTGCTACATGTTTTCAGATGAATGGCGACTGAGTTGGTAGTAAGATCACATTATCCAGATCTTGTGCTTTTTCTAGCAATAATCCTTGTGTAATTACACATTTGACAGGTGAAAATTGACAATGGAGTTTGACACTGCTTTGCAAAGTGTAATCTTGCATGCTGCAATCTGTAATTTTCTTAGTTTTGTGAGAGACTACATGATGTTATCTCTGTGCAGTCGGGGTTCATCATCAGAACTGACATACTGTATATTTGTTATCTATACTGCTTACTTAGCATGGCACTATACAGTGCATTCACAGTCTTTTTGAATTCAAGACGCAATTTCTAAAGTCAAAATACTGGTAAATCACTCTTGCTGTTTTGGATATCTTCAAAATTTATGGGTTAGGATTATTGTTGCATGTAGAAGAGAGCCTGCTGGTCTGTCTTTTCCATTGTGAGCAGGTTATAGATGTTCTTTTTCAAATTCAGAAGAACCCTTTGAATACTGCTGAGCAATAAATAGAGCCTTCAGTTAGAATCAATTTCATAAGAACATAAGAACGGCCATACTGAGTCAGACCAATGGTCCTTCTAGCCCAGTATTCTGTCTCTGACAGTGGCCAGTACAGAACAGGGCAACTTTGGAGAGATCCATCCATCCTGCCCTCTCAGCTTCTGGAAGTCAGAGATTTAGCGTTGTCCGGTCATGGATTTGCATCCTTGACCATGATGGCTAATAGCCATGGATGGATCTATCCTCATGAATTTATCTAGTTCTTTTTTGAACCCACTTATACTTTTGGCTATCACAACATCCCATAGCAATTAGTTCCACACGTTACCTGTATGTTGTGTTAAAAAGTATTTCCTCTTCAACCTGCTGCTAATTAATTTCATTGTGTGAACCCTGATTTTGTCTTGTGGGAAAGGGTAAATAACATTTGTTCCACACCATTCATGATTTTATAGACCTCTATCATATCCCTGCCCCCTTAAATGTCTCTTTTCAACACTTCTGAATCTGTCCTAATAAGAATAATTATATGGCAGTTTTCATATTTGGAATTCATTGTTAAGATTTGTAGTTTGTATCCTGAATGGGGGAGAACCAGATTTTTGAGATATTATAATTCTGTTTTCTTTAAACTTTTTCTCCAAGTGATGGAAATTAATCAGTCAACTAAAAACAGTCTTCAGAATGCAGAAAAGGTAAGTATTTAAGATCACACAACATGGTATGATAGTTGTGGCACCTTAGAGACTAACAAATTTATTTGAGCATAAGCTTTCGTGAGCTACAGCCACAAGTACTCCTTTTCTTTTTTGCGAATACAGACTAACACGGCTGCTACTCTGAAACATGGTATGATAGGTCCACAAAGGAAATCTCTTCCAAAGACTTGCAGGCCACTCTTGAATTTATAAAACGTAGAAAATAGCAACTGAGTTAAGATCAAACAACCTGTTTTACGTACCATTCTACAATAGGTAATAGCTGTCATATTTTGTTGCTTTCTATTGGTCTTGAATACCTACGGTTGGCGTACTTATTTCAAGACAAAATATTTCCTTGGAACTTTATTTTGGTGCATATCCCCATGAAGCAAGACACAATGTGACACCCCTGCCCTCCACACAGTTGCTGATCCAACAGCATAGTTAAATGCAAATGCAGCATGCATAGTTTTTTTGTTGCCTATTCTACATAACCTAATTACAAGATAATTATATGATAATGGTGTAGGGGACTGTGCAAAACTTTGTTACGGCCTATCTAGGGAACTTCTGCTTTCTCGTGCTGATAGGTTATTGTAGGACATAGAAACCCAGCTAGAACCGGCCAACGGCCGGTTACAACTACTTCGCATGGCCCTTTGCCAGGAAGCTGAAAACCCCTTTTGGAAATTCTATATTCATGAGCTGTTTTTGTCTATATTCAAAAACCTAATTCTATATTCATGAGCTGTTTTTGTGTAGTGCTTATTAATGCTGGCCGTCTGCCCCTCTGTTGCACTCCATGCCAGGCAGAGCTTTGGTGTGCTGGGTTCCCCGCCTCCGTGACTGCAACGCTTGGAGTCCCCGTTGTGGGTGGGTCACTAACCTTCAGTAAAGCCAATAATTCACAGCTGTGTGTAAGCTTTGTTTTTTCAGAGTACTCCTGCCAGGCCTGTGGTGCTTCGAACACCTTGGCCCAGAACATTTAGCAGAGCGAGCAGGGTACTCTGAGAAGTGATGCCACTTTGGCCGAAGGTAGGGGAAGTGGGGAAGCCGTCGCTGTCCCTAAAGCGCATACCAGGATGGCCCCTGACGGAGCGCTGGGGGCTGGGAGCGTGGATTGTGGCCAGGCGGGCTGCCCCGGCGGATTGGCCGGAGTTTCAACAGGCCGCAGGGGTTACGCCCATGCAGCTGGTTGAGGGGTTACAACATTTACGAGCGAACCGGCACTCTGGGGCGGAGCGGCGGGCGATGGGGGAGCTAGGGTGCCTCCTGCTGACTGTCGTCCGGGCCCAGGATGAGGAGGTGCTCCACTTACAGTGGGCACCGGAAGGAAAGACTCAGGAATGCACGGCGCAGGCAGAGGCCCATGCCAGGGCTCAAGAAGTTGTCACCTCCCAGGCGGAGCGTGCCCAGGAGCTGACATGACGCTGCGAAGTGTTGGTTGCCCGGGTAGCAAATAAAAGGCGCCTCAGGCGCGGGCGGCAGCCAGTAACCACCACCCAGGTGCGTGCGGTGACCGCTGCCCCTTCCTGGGACCCTGAGTTGGGATGGGAACATTTGGGACTCCTCATTGTCAGAAGAGGGGGAAGAAGAGTCCCCTGCGGTGGCTCTGGCACGCCCGGTCCGGGAGTTGCAGATGCAAGGAGGCGCCCTACAACCAGGATTCCTAAGCAAATTTAAATCGAGTGAGTTGCAGGAAATTGTGAAGACATTCCGACAGGAGCCCGGGGAGAGCGTCCTGCAGTGGCTCGTGAGGGCCTGGGACAATGCCGGTAACACGGTTCTGCTGCTCCCTTATGAATTTCAACAGTTGGGCGTCCTATCACAAGACTCTCAGGTACATGCACAATTGGTGAACCCGCCACGGCCGCAGGCCAGGGGACAAGATGTCGAAAGCCCCTCTTTGTACCGCTGGCTGGCAGCTGCAGTGGGGGCGGCCTACTCCTCGGTGGGGAAATTGGAGGCACAGGCTCACCCCTGGAAGACCATTCCGGAAGGGGTGCAAGCCCTCCGTCAATTGGGAATGGCCTGGACCGTCACCACGGGCAGGGAGATGGGACCGGACGATGTACCGGTGACAAAATCAATTAAAGCCACAGTGTTACGCCTGGCCCCTGATAAGTTAAAACCTTCCCTCCTCACGGTTGTCATGGCAGAGAATGGGCGCGTGGGAGACTTGGCAGTCACCCTTATGCAATTGGAGGTTGCCTTGGCGGGTGCTAGGCCAAGAGCCATATGGGCTGCGAAGGGGCAGCAAGGCGGGGGACAGGAGAAAGGGGAGTTGTGGGTGCCCCGGAAGATCTTGTGGCTAGATATCTTGCAGGCTGGTGTCTCTCACGAGGAAATCAATGGGAAGCCAATGGCGGACTTATTTAAGCGGTGGATGCAGCTGCCCCCTACCAAACATAGTGCCAGAGGAAAAGGGGAGAAGAGTGTGGAGCGAACCAAGCCAGCGGAGCCCTCTGCTCCTCCAGCCGAGTGGAAACTGCCACGCCCATATTGAGGGTGTGGCAGGTCCTCCATTCCGTGTGTCGCGGAGGCCACACACATGAGGGAGGTGGGGGACCAACGCCCCTATGTACCCCTAGCGATTCGCTGGCCGAGAGGAGGAGTCCAACACATGTTGGCATTGATAGATATGGGTGCTGAGGTCACCATTTTGCACTCCGCACAGACCCAGGGCCGAGCCACTGTTGTAAAAGGCCTCAGAGGAGCGGAGACCCCGGCGTATGAGGTTACTGTCACTCTGACCCTGGGGAAGGCTACCCCGTTCCAGGCCACAGTCTTGGTGGCCGCTATTGGAGAATACATACTAGGCATCGATGTCCTACAGGGTCACTCTGTGGACACCCAGTACGGCCTCTTTGCGTTCGGACACCCCTGGTATGTAAGTGCGCCTCGGTACAGGAGGTGCAGGCATTGACAATCCTACGGGGCTCCCCCCGTTGGGAGCCCATGGTGTTGCCTCTCCCAACTGCTGTAGTATCAAAATGACAATATCGCCTCCCTGGAGGGGAGAAAGAGATCACCCAGACTATCAGTGCACTGTTAGAGGCCAAGATTATTCGGCCCAATTTAAGCCCATATAATAGCCCCTTTGGCCAGTGCGGAAACCGGATGGAACCTGACGTATTTTATCCTCCGTATTGGTAGACTATCGCGAGTTGAATAGGGTCACCCCTCCGCTGACGGCTGTCATGCCTGATATGGTGACCCTGATTGAGCACATTGTGGCAGCTGCCTTACCCTGGCATGTCATAATTGACCTCGTGAATGCCTTTTTCTTCATCGCCATCGCCCCTGAGAGTCAGGAGCAGTTTGCATTTTCATGGCAGGCCCACCGATATACTTTCTGTGTTCTGCCGCAGGGCTGGAAGCACTCCCCAACTATTTGCCACCAGTTGGTGAGTGCCGACCTTGCCCGAATACGGCTGCCAGACGCGACCCGTTGTTATCATTACATTGACGACGTGATGGTATCCGGCTCCTCCCGTGAACTGGTGGTGGATGCGTTACATGCAGTTGTTACTGGCTTGGAGGCACATGGATGGACTCTGAACCCACAGAAAATACAGGGCCCCACTCAGACGGTAGTCTACCTAGGTATTATGTGGGCTGGACCAGATCGGCAAATTCCTCAGAAGGTGCAACAAATGGTGCAGGGTTATCCCCCACCCCAGACGTAGAAAGAGTTGCAAGCCTTCCTTGGTCTACTTGGGTTCTAGCGTGCCTTCATTCCCCATTTAGCCTTCCTCATGCAGTCTTTGCAGGCCTTGGTACAAAAGGCGGCACCCTGGCAATGGCAGTAGGGCCATCAAACTGCCTTTGACCTGTGTAAGGAGGCCTGCTCACTCATGCTCGGCTCCATGCTCCGCAGCCTGGGGTCCCCTTCGAGTTTGAGGTCACCACGGTGGCGGACGTGGCCTCTTGGGGCTGTGGCAGCAGGTAGGGGTCCAGCAAAAGGAACCGATCAGGTTCTGGTCCCGTACATTGAAGGGGGCTGAATCCGGATACACCCCCCTGGAAAAGCAGATCCTGGCAGTGGTCTGGGCGTTGCAGGATACCGAGCGCATAACGAGCCCTACTCCGGTCATCGTGCGCACGCCCATTCCCCTGGGGCACTGGGTACGGGCAGAATCGGCCCAAACGCAGACAGGGATTGCACAGATCGCAACCCACTTTAAGTGGAAGCATTACTTGCAACAGCGCATGCTGCTGGGCCAGCCCTCCCTTTCTATCCCACATGCCCTGTTACTGGGGGCCACTACATTCGAGCATGTGCCCTCTCTCACGGAGGAGCTGCCCCCAGTGAAAGACCCCGTGCCTGCTCTCCAATAGAGGGAGGCCCCCTCGGTGGACCAATTGTCCACTGCGGAGCAGGAATATGCATGGCTCACGGACGGGTCAGCCTCCTATACGGCGCAGGAAGCCCGGTAATGGCGGGCCATGGCCTATGCCCCCTATGCAGATGTCGTGGCATTGGCTTGGGGAACGGCAGGCTCCAGCCAGTGGGCTGAATTGTGGGCCACCACCCTAGCGATCGAGGGCGCCCCACCATGGGTTTACCTATATATGGACAGCTTGGTATTATACAAGGGCCTCCAGACCTGGATAACTGTGTGGGAAGCGAAGGGTTGGGAACTTGCAGGCCGGCCCCTGTGGGGAGCGGTGCTCTGGCAGCAAGTCCTGCACTATGCCCGACGGGCCCTTCTGGCCGTGTGACATGTAGACGCCCACATAAAGGCTAAAACCTCCGAGGCCCACTGGAATGTGGTGGCCAATGCCATGGCGTGGGGGGAGGTCTTGCAGCTGGCAGAATGGTACCATGTGGAGGGAGGCCATCGAGGAGCCTGAGCAATGCAAATCACAGCCCTCTGCCAAGGCGCCTCCCTACCCTTGGCAGCCTGTCGAACAGTTCGTGCCAGTTGTCTGGTTTGCTCCCGACTGGCGCCCATTGCCCTCCCGGGACCGACCAGCAGAATTTCTCAGGCTGCAGGTCCCTGTCAGGATTTGCAAGTGGACTATATTGGCCCCTTCTCTCAAGAGCAACGCTGGCAATATGCCTTTACAGCTGTGGATACATATACTGACCTGTTGTATATCCCAGCGCCACCGCAGCTGCAGCCACTATGTTGGCTGCGCTACAGCAACTGTGCTCCCGCTATGGAACTCCACACACTCTACAGAGCGACCAGGGAACCCACTTTACGGCCCAGGCCGTATGGACCTGGGCCGCAGACGTAGCAGTGGACTGGCACTACCATCTTCATTATACACCTACAGCGAGCAGCCTTATTGAGCACCTGAATGGGCTCTTGAAGGATCAGATCCGTCGCCTCACTCCCACCCATATGCTCCGCGGGTGGTCTGGGGTGCTGGAACAGGCTGTCTGGCTACTCAACAATCGCTCGCTGGGTGGCCAAACGCCCTTCCAGCGTCTGGTCTTTCCCCCTGCCATACCTGCCCACCTACGGGTAAATCTCATCCAGGCGCCGGGTGTGACTGACCCAGCACAAGGCTTAGTTACCTTATATGGCTCTCCACATTACGGGGTTGGGCCGCCCATCTTGTCCAAGGCCTACTTATTGGACTTACCAGCCAAGAAGGCAAATATTTTTGCTGCCTTTGCAGCCGTGGCCTAGTCTCCCAGTGCTGTGTGCGGTCTCCCCTCCGCAATGTATCCTCATGGTCTTTGACGTCGCTCGAGAAAGTGAGGGGAGGAGTGTAGGGGACTGTGGAAGACTTTGTTATGGCCTAGCTAGGGAACTTCTGCTTTCTCGTGCTGATAGGTTATTGTAGGACATAGAAACCCAGCTAGAACTGGCCAACTGCCGGTTACAACTGCTTCGCATGGGCCTTTGCCAGGTAGCGGAAAACCCCTTTTGGAAAGTACCTAATTCTATATTCATGAGCTGTTTTTGTGTAGTGCTTATTAATGCTGGCTGTCTGCCCCTCCATTGGACTCTGTCCCAGGCAGAGCTACGGTGTGCTGGGTTCCACACCTTCATGACTGCAGCGCTTGGAGTCCCCGTTGCGGTGTGTCACTAACCTTCAGTAAAGCCAATAACACACAGCTGTGTGTAAGCCTTGTTTTTTCAGAGTACTCCTACCAGGCCTGTGGTGCTTCGAACACCTTGGCCCAGAACAAATGGTTTCTTAGGGGTTACATGCAAAACATTTCCCGTATACTCCATCTTCTTTCTGTAACACAAAACAGTATTTCACACAAATCTGTGAAAAGTTTTAAATAATTTGCTTTGAATATCTCAAATATTGCCTCAAGATCCTTTGTTCATATGCTTATGCCAATAATTTAATATTGCATGATTTTACTGATATTAATAAACTTGATGATTAGGTAAAAATGCCATTATGCTTAACGATATTATTGCCATGTCAATGGCAAAGCCCTCCCCCTTCAATTCCCATTATTATTGCATAGGAATGAAATAGCCTCTTTAGATGCATTAATGCTTGGGAAAGTGTCAGTCATTTGGGAAGACTTCCTAGAAATAAGATAGGGCCTCATGTTTGACAAGGGTACAGCACAGTCATCCATTGTTTTCTTACTTCCACTTTTTTCTGTTTAATTTCCTAATACAAGCTCTTTTGTGCCTCTCTTCTTGTAACCAGTTGTTTTCATAACGCTGAAGGAAAATGGAAAATAAATATTTCTATTTCATATAGTATATAAGCTACTCCTAAAATCTTATTGGAAAAAGTGGGGCTCTAAGGCATTCTTTTGACTTTTCTCTGGATTTGCTATATGTTGCTTTTACTTTCCTGTTTGGTGTTTTCTGTATGCTTTACATTGTATATGTACAGAAAAATATAATATACTATATAAAGCTATATAATATTAATATATATACTATATAATTGTAGTATGTTATGGGGTTGATCCAAAGTTTAATTATGTTGATGGAAAAGTATAGATGAGCTCCTATTTTTTTTATTTTAAGAATACCGTGACTACATTATGAACTCCCTGATGAACCCAAGAATCCAGAATGTCAGGATTGCTGTCAAACCATCTAATATATGGCAAAAAATGGTGCAGGTGCTATCATAGCACAGAGAGGGCCAGAGAGATTCTGATATCCATTACACCTGTGTAAATTTGGGGTACTTCACTGAATTCACCCTCAAATCAGAATATTTTCCCAAGTTGTTCTGGAATCCAGAGAAATGTCACTTTGGCCCAGAAACCAAATCATGGTGTTGAAAAATGGTCTGCCTGTCAGGGTTGAAACAATAACAGATATCAACACGGTGAAGCCTTTGTCCTGCTTTCAACCTTGGCATCTCTGGTCTTGAAAAAGCAATAGTTCAATAAAAATAAGAGAGGTGGGGGATGATTGAGTGACATATATATATATATATATATTTATATATATATATATATAAACACACATAATTTCCTGGCTCTGTTAGTGGTAAGGGAAAATGTGATGTTTTAACAGTATGTCCCTCTGACTAGCTGGTACTCTGCCAGGGAGAGCAGAGTTCCTCTGGTTGCAGGAATTTCAAACATACTGCCACTTTTTGCTTGGAAGTTAAGCCCTAAAAATCAATAATTGGGTTTCAATATTAAGTCATATACAGCATTTTTATTGTGGTTTTATTAGATCAGTAAAATGCCAACTGTGGGACAATATCAGAAGCAAACTTAAAATCTAATATATGCCAAAGAGTGTAGAGAGAGGGATTTGAAAGAGGCAAAGAAACTATAGTTTTAGTGTTGAGTTTCCTAATATGAAACGAGTAAAAAGAAACTAAAGTCCAATAAAGTAAATATTGTAAATTTCAGATTACCTTAATTTGCTGTGTAAATTGCTAAGGAAACAAGGTCATGAGACACTTTCTCAGTCACCTTCCTTTCCCCATGGGTTGTTTCTCCCCCACTTTCATCACACTAATTAGAAACAAAGAAATTAATGGTAATCTAGAAATTTTATTTTTGTTAATTAAATTGGAACCATCAATTGATTAAAGTATGGGCAGCTGAGTTTTGTTAAACACATTGGGCCAAGATATGACACATATACTCATGCTGTGTAGAATCTGGCCCATAGTTTGTGCATTTCTCAAATTTAATCCTTTAGGGAAGGATCTGAAGCACAGAACCAGATTCTGTTCTGATTTATATCAGTGTTTAATGTGAAGTGATTCCACTGAAGTTTGTGGAATTTGGAGTATCTTTGGCTTTTCACTGGAAGTTTGAATTACTCTGGAGTTACATCATTGTACCAGAGAGATCAGAATTTGACCCAGGATAGGCAAGTTTAACTTCTAATCTGAGTTTTAAAAAGTCTGTTATTATTTATTATTGCCATTGACTGAAATGACCATAGGATCAGGCCCTTTAATATGTTAGCTTCAATGATATCCAACAGGGGGCAAATGAAGAACAAATAAGTAATGTGAGTAAAGCTGAATTAAGTTTACTTTCACACATAAGAATGAGCTACTGAAAAGCTGAAAGAAATTCAGTTCCAAAATCTGTGGGAAATCATTGGAGGAACTGCAAAAGAAGAATATGTTTAACCAGCTTCACTTAAAATATACAAATCTTCCAATATGTACATTTTAACAGTTTTTTAACAGTTTTTAATAACATTAACTTTGTAATTAATTCAGTCTTGTTTTTTAAATTTCTACACACATTTCCACTGTTCTCCTCTTCAGGTATTTGTGTGACTAGTGACTGGAATGTAATTATAGTATTGGTCTAAAACCGGTTTAGTCTGATATATTATTCCAAACTATACATGGTGACACAGAGATAGTACAAAATCTACATCACTGTAGGATGAGAGCTTCAGGGTGACAGATCTAGTGATGAGGATGAGGCAGTCATGCACTCTAAATTGAGGTTTTTTGAGAAAGACCTTGACACTATGAAACTGCTCTTTCTCTAATGTCAATATAAATTCAGTCACATCTACTTTATATTATAAAATTCCTATAAAGCATATAGGCAGCTAAACATCTAGAAACAAATATGCAAATATTGATAAAGGAGATATCACCATGTTCTAAATGCAAATCCATAATTCATTAAAAATACCCAATTCTTTGTTAGAAAAGATCAGTTTGCCTTGATTTGCCTTTTGCCAGATGTCAGACAGGAGGAGACAGTTGCTAAATTGTTCACCATGCACTTGAAATAGCAATGGAAGTATTATACCCAGCATGTGGTCCGAAGGCAGACATCTGCTAACAAAGATTAGGTATATTGTGGAACAGATTCACAGTTGTTATAATGAGCCAAATGATCTCCCATGTAACTCCACTGAATCAAATGAAAATAGCAGTCAGTGGTGTTGTACCAATGTTGGCCCAGTGTGCTTTGCCAATTGGATTCATCGTATGTGTTTAGTGTTTTGGGGGTTACAGATGCATTTGTCAGAGCTTCTTGGTAAATCCATGTTTACTGGCTAGAAATATGATGAGAGTGAAGTACCTATTGCTCTAGGGGAAATAGGGAAAACCACCCAACTTCATGGAAACGGATAAAGCCATTGAGGAGAGTAGCTGTTGGAGTTCTACATATGCTTCAAAGATAAACTGCTTCTAGTTCTTCAGAGAGCGTACAGAGAGACCAAGTGGAAGTACATACTTTGTTGTACCTTTTGATTAGAAGAATTCTCTCCCGCAGTTTAGGGACTTGCAGCCCTTTGAGAGGTATCTGTTACGTATGTGTTATTAGTATGGTCACTAAAATATAAAGTATAGTTAAAATCATTGGGTATGGTTCATTCTTAAGACACAGTAGGTTTGTTGGGTACTCGAGAGTCCCAACAACTCCATTTGGATTTTGTTAACAAATTTTAAACTTTCTTTTAAACTTTAAAAAGGAAAAAATCCAAGTAGTTTTAGAGATCAGTTGTTCACGCTGAACATTTTGGTAAACTTCTGCATTAGCTCTTAAGATGTTATTTTATATAGTCTGTCAGCAAACACAGATGCAGGCAAACTGTAGAATAAACCACCTCACTTCTGTTTCACCTCTGGCTTGTGTAACCAATGGAAACACAATAGGCATATGTGCATACATTCTGAGATAATTAACTTATTACTTATTGAATAGAGTATGGTGCAAGCATGAATACAAAATGTGTAAGGCTAGGTCAGCCACTTACCACAGTTGTCATTCATTGCACTTGATTTGAAGAACTGTGGCTTCATAAATTGGTATGCCCTGGACATTTGGCAGCATGAAACTGGGATTACCCTTTTTCAACTTGAAGCTTTTTGGTTTCTATTGTATATCTAACCCATGAGAGGAGAATTAAAAAATGTTATCTCCCGATCAGATGGCATGATATTCTCCAAATGGATAACATAATGTGATGTCAGTTTCTGAAATTTCTATTGGTACCTATGGGATTTCATATTTTCTTTCCAACAATTCTGAGAAAAATACACACTGCACCTAAATCAACATTGAAAACTTCAAAAACTTTGCTCAGGTGTGTATAATAATCATAGTGGATGTGCCAGGCAAGCTGTTCTCCATTTTATCACGTCTCAGCTTCATTTAACTTCCACTTCAATTAATATAATCAAATAATACATTTAAATGTAAGATCTCTATCCCCCTTCATCTCTGAGAGTATAAAAGCTAAATGGAAAACAAATCTGGATATTGTTCTATGATGATGCATGAAGTTTTGTATATTATATCTATGCCTTTCATGTGAAACAGAGTTGGAAGGAAAATAGTTTAAAACTAATCCAGTTTAAAACTTTAGATAGGCTATTTTAGACACCTGCAAAGATGGAACTGTGCAATTGCTTGCTCCATGAGTTGCAGAAAGGGAATTAATAATCTTATATTAATGTAGCACCTTTTTGCTGGAAGACTTTACAAACTATATTGAAACATGTCTTAAACAATACTCAAGGGACTTACCAAAAATGGATTGGTTAATGGAGCTGGTCTTCTAATAAAGGTGCAGCAGACCTGAAATTCTCTACACACTGAGGATACTTTGAGGTGGTCTCTTTAAAAAGGTTTGCCTAATAAGGCTGTACAAGTTTATACTGAATCTTTTTCTTTACATATACAATGTAAAGCATATAGAAAACACCAAGCAGCAAAGTAAAAGCAACATATAGCAGGTCCAGAGAAATGTCCAAAGAACGACTTAGAGCCCTGCCTCTTCCAGTAAGATTTTAGGAATAGCTTACATACTATATGAAATAGAAATATTTATTTTCCATTTTCCTTCAGCCTTATGAAAACAACTGGATACAAGAAGAGAGGCACAAAAGAGCTTGTATTAGGAAATTAAACAGAAAAAAGTGGAAGTAAGAAAACAATGGATGACTGTGCTGTACCCTTGTCAAACATGTGGCCCTATCTTATTTCTAGGAAGTCTTCCCAAATGACTGACACTTTTCCAAGCATTAATGCATCTAAAGAGGCTATTTCATTCCTATGCAATAATAATGGGAATTGAAGGGGGAGGGCTTTGCCATTGACATGGCAATAATATCTTTAAGCATAATGGCATTTTTACCTAATCATCAAGTTTATTAATATCAGTAAAATCATGCAACAATATTAAATTATTGGCATAATCATATGAACAAAGGATCTGATTAACTAAGAGTTATACTTACCAATGGAGGGAGGGAGTTTGCATGTGGGAGGGGGCTAGGGGCAGGGGCTTGGGGCACGGGAGGGGTTTTGGGGTGCCGCAACTGGGTGGCGCTTACCTCGGGTGGCTCCCCGCATGCAGCGACATGTCCCTGCTGCTCCTAGGTGGAGGTGCGGCCAGGCAGCTCTGCGCGCTGCCTCAACCTGCAGGCGCTGCCCCTGCAGCTCCCATTGGGGTCAACAAGCATGTGGACAAGGGGGATCCAGTGGATATAGTGTGCTTACATTTTCAGAATGTCTTTGACAAGGTCCCTCACCAAAGGCTCTTAAGCAAAGTAAGCTATTCTGGGATAAGAGGGAAGATCCTCTCATGGATTGGTAACTGGTTAAAAGATAGGAAACAAAGGGTAGGCATAAATGGTCAGTTTTCGGAATGGAGAGAGGTGAATAGTGGTATCCCCCAGGTGATCTGTACTGGGACCAGAGCTATTCAACATATTCATAAATGATTTGAAAAAAGTGGTAAACAGTGAGGTGGCAAAATTTGCAGATGATACAAAACTACTAAAGATAGTTAAGTCCCAGGCAGACTGTGAAGAGCTACAAAAGGATCTCTCAAAACTGGGTGACCGGATAACAAAATGGCAGATGAAATTCAGTGTTGACAAATGCTAAGTAATGCACATTGGAAAACATAATCCCAACTATACATATGAAATGATGGGGTCTAAATTAGCTGCTACCACTGAAGAAAGAGATCTTGGAGTCATTGTGGATAGTTGTCTGAAAACATCCACTCAATGTGCAGCAGCAGTCAAAAAAAGCGAACAGAATGCTGGGAATCCTTAAGAAAGGCATTGATAAGAAGACAGAAAATATCATATTGTCTCTGTATGAATCCATGGTATGCCCACATCTTGAATACTGTGTGCAGATATGGTCACTCCATCTCAAAAAAGGTAGATTGCAATTGGATAAGGTTCAGGAAAGGGCAACAAAAATTATTAGGATATGGAATGGCTTCTGCACGAGGAGAAATTAATACAACTGAGACTGTTCTGCTTGGAAAAGAGACGACTAAGTGGGGGTATGATAGAGGTCTATAAAATCATGACTGGTGTAGAGAAGGTAAACAAGGAAGTGTTATTTACTCCTCATAACACAAGAACTAGGGGTCACCAAATGAAATTAACAGGCAGCAGGTTTAAAACACACACAAGGAAGTATTTCTTCACACAACGCACAGTCAACCCGTGGAACTCTTTGCCAGAGAATATTGTGAAGGCTAAGACTATAACAGGGTTCAAAAAAGAACTAGGTAAATTCGTGGAGGATAGGTCCATCAATGGCTATTAGCCAGCATGGGTAGGGATGGTGTCACTAGCCTCTGTTTGCCAGAAGCTGGGAATTAGCAACAGCAGATGGATCACTTGATGATTACCTGTTCCGTTCATTCCTCTGGGGCACCTGGCATTGGCCACTGTCGGAAGACTGGGCTAGATGGACCTTTTTGTAGTCAACAAATGCAATACACAATGGTACTTTGTATATATTGCATTTTTTGATGAGCTGCCAAACTGAATTAATGTGATCAATTGTCAAATACTCTGAGCAGAAACAGGCTTGTTTTCTGCTCTCATACATTTCAAGATCCTTCTTAATTCGATTGAGTATGACACGGGTGAAGACTTTATATGCTTGTGAGAGAAGTGTGATTGGATGCTAGTTGCTCAATTCTTCTAGATCGCCTTTCTTCATCAATAGTATTGTTTTTGATTTCTTCCATGCATCTGGAACACACTTGCTATTGATGGAGATGGTGAACTATTTTGCAATGCTTTGAAGAGGGAATCTTCTTCTGCTTTGAGATAGTCCGGCCAAATATCGTCCACTCCTGGGCTCTTTTTTGTTACTAACTGCATATTTGATTTCTTCCCACATAACACTGGGAACTTCTGTAGCCTGCTGCCTTGATGGTGTGTGTGGACATTGAAATGCGTGGATTAGAGATCATTGTAGAATTTGTAGATATTTTGTTCATCTTGCTCCTTTCCAATGTTCTTTCACCATTTTCATCTTTCAGTGCTGCCAGAATAAACTGTTTCAGCCTAACGTCTCTTTGTACCGTCTTCAGACTCTCCTTCTTTTCGGCAGCCTCTCTCAATTTTTTCTTTCTAAAATCTTCACAGTCTTCTTTGATCTTCACGTGAATTTCTTTGCACAGTGTTCTGTATTCTTCACCCATTTTTTCCTTCTAATTTCATGCATGCCCTCCTTGCCATCAGATTCACAGTTTCCTTGCTGATCCTCTGCTTGCATCCAAGGGTTTTCAATGCCTTTGCCTTTTTAGCTGCTGAGATTATCTACAAGATAAACTCTTCATAGTCCTTATCGATGTCCTTGTTGACTTACACTCGAGGTCCATTTCACTCACTTCCTGTGCAAATGCCTCTTTGCTGAAGTGCCATTTTCAATTCAGTTTCTGGCTTCTCTTGATTCGGTGTTTGTAGACATTGTCAGTGCATAGTTTTGAGCACAACATATGATGATCTGAGCCTCTACAAATGATTCGTTCTCCTATTATTGCTACATCATTGAAGATTCTTCTGGTATCCATCAATACATAATCATTATGATTCAGTGTGACTCCATCCGGGCTTTTCCAGGTCCATTGTTGATGTTGTTCTTTTTGAAATATCATGCTACCCCGGGTTGTTAGCATTGGTCAGACCGACACATGAGTCTGTGCTCAGTTTCCCAGTTTATTCTGCTTTGGGTGGCTTGTTTGGCAGAAGAGTTTTGCAGCAGTGCATTTGGGGTGCCGGCCCTTGTGCCCTGTAGCTGTGGTACCCGCTCCACTTTGGTCAGGTTGCCCTAGAGTAATAGAGGTACAGTCGGCCTCCCTACTACCTTGGGTGCTAGCTTGACACCCGCTCGACTTGCTGAGACCTGCCAGAGCATGCGCTTAGAGGACGAATGGCCGAATGTTGTATAATGGCAGACTAAATCCCTGATGTAAAGCTGAAGGGTCAGGGAGTCTACCCTGTCTGTCAGAGACCTTTTTATTCTTGGTTTGTGTTTGATATATTGTTTCTGTTGTATGTTGTTGTTTAAAGTAAAGTTTGGATAAAGGTTTTATCAGCCTTTCCTTTCCAGAAGGAGGGATGTGGTGCTAGTTGTGAATGTTTATAGTGGCCACCAGGGGGCAAAGAGCAAGGAAATAAGTCTGTATAAACAGGAAACCGACTGTCTGACATTCATCCCAAGCACAGTATGTTGGGTCTTGGTAATCTCTACACCTCTGCAAAAACTTAGGTTCCATTTTATTCAGAATCCCTTAGACTTACTTACATCCACTCTACTGATGTGTTAGAGAGTCTAAGTTAGTGTAGCCTACCCATGAAGGGTCCAGAAGAAGGAGTATGTTAAAACAGAGTGAATGAAAGCAGCCCTTAAGAAGTCTAGTTAGTATTTGTGGGGTCTAATTTACACATTACCTCTAAAATTGACCTGGCATGTCTAGAGGAGTCTAAATAAATTAAATGTGAGTGTAAAAGAGTCTAAGTTTAGAGAGAGTCTAAATTGGTATAGGATATGGGTTCTTCTTGTGCCCTTCGACTGTAAGTTGCACCATACTCTCTAGACTTTCCTAGTCACATTTGAATTTGTTTCAAACTCTCCTAGATTTAATGCATAAGGGAATCTGAGATAGTGACGCTTACATGCTGAGGAGGCAGGAGAGATGTGCTCATGGGTGCTACTTCAGTGTATATCTCCTAACTCCTTGTTAGAGCACTTCTGCACATAAGTCACATCAATTAAGGTTACCTTAAATCTATTACCAATATCTAAGAGACTGTGAGGAGACTGTTTTAGACAACTTTACATATTCCTCTCAATTTGTTCCAATGGGTATCTTTGTTCTGTGCCACCTCAAAAAAGTTCTCCCTAATTAACAGTGAGTTACATTACATAATAATGTCATCCCAATTAATGTGAACTAGTTCCCTTTAAATTCTGTAGCAGCGGACCTCTTTTCAAAGTACAATGACAGAAATATGAAGAAAAACATAAATTTGATATCAGTGCTATCATAAGGTCACCTGCAATCCCTCTGGCTGTGTAATATTCTATTGCTAACTTTTTTTCTTCACATGTTTAGAAAACAATTTATATTTAATAACTTACTATTATAAAATGTTTTTGTCTGGCTAAGACATCAGTGCGAAAAGAACTACAGATGCTACAGTAACTTTAAGAATTTATTAATGTCATTCATTTACATGTTCATTTAAATAGTAATTAGCATTGTTATAAAAATGTCATTAAGATCACTATGATGATATTGAAATGCACAAGATAAACACATTATCATTTAAGTCTATGGAGAACATTTTCAAAAAGATTGCAAGTTACAGCAGAAAAACTCTGTAAATGTCTCTGAAGATGAAGAGATGGCACAAAGCAGCAAAGATAGAACCGCATTCAGACTTCTCAAATATTGGGGATGTTCACATTTAGGTCCCTTTCTAGTGGAGACCACATGATGGTAATGGTAGGGGTTAGTGAATGGCCAAAGAGACAAGCTTTACATTGCTAAATTACTAGACTGACCAAGATAATGCACCAAATCACTCATATTAAGACGAACTATATCAGTGCAAGTTAGTGCAGACTATATTAGACACGACAGAGCTTGCATTATAGTACTTGTATGAGGTGAACTGAAAAATACTGTTTCTTTTGTTTGTCTTTTTACAGTGCAAATATTTGTAGTAAAAATAACAATACGAAGTGAGCACTGTATACTTTGTATTCTGTGTTGTAACTGAAATTAATATATTTGCAAAATGTCAAAAAAATCCAAAATATTGATGATAAATGTAAATTGGTATTTTATTATTGTTCAACTGTGTGATTAAAACTGTGTTTTACACAGTTTTATTAAATCTTGCGATTAATTGTAATTATTTTTAAAAATTGTTTGAAAGCCCTAGGAAATATTATAATTTATATAGGAATAGGTTGTAAGATCCTTAGGTCAGTGACAATGGGCCATATTCTCAGCCTTGCTATGGCTGCTTTGTGTCTGTTTAATGCTGATCCTAGTAGCTGGAACAGGCCCTTGGGGCTATAGACAGCTCTGTGTAAATTAGAGCAGCTCAGCGTGTGCTCTAATTTACATCAGGGACTAAATCAATCCTTGGCTGGCCTTAGCTTAAGGGAGCCATAAAGTTGGCAATTTTGGCCTCCTTAACAGAGCTGCACCAAGTTCAGGTCAGATGTAAACAAAGCTCATGTCCTCATTTTCAGTACACTTTGCTGGTGCAATACACAATTGTTTAATAATAATAATAATAATAATAATAATAATAATCTAGGATTTATATTTCATTAGAGCCCTCTTTGCAGTATCAAAATGTATAGACCACGTGTGTGAGGCAGGGTTGCTGTCACAGATTTACTTAGAAATTTTCTCACTTTGGTACTCTCTGCATCTGTTAATTTTGAGTATTTTAATAGAGATTGATTTTGGTATGTTCTTAATAGCCAGGCTGCTAGGCTTTGAATAGGCATCTGCTTATGAAGCCATTTCCCTACTTTACAAAAATCCATCCTATGCACAGAATTTGTCATATCAAAAGCTTATGTCAATTATGTCATATATGACATAAAAATATATATGTCATAAAAATATGCTTATGTCAATGGTTATAAACTGTTCAGGAAGGACAGGCAGGGCAGAAAAGGTGGGGGAGTAGCACTGTATGTAAGGGAGCAGTATGACTGCTCAGAGCTCCGGTACGAAATTGTGGAAAAACCTGAGTGTCTCTGGATTAAGTTTAGAAGTGTGTGCAACAAGAGTGATGTCATGGTGGGAGTCTGCTATAGACCACCGGACCAGGGGGATGAGGTGGATGAGGCTTTCTTCCGGCAACTCACGGAAGCTACTAGATCGCATGCCCTGATTCTCATGGGTGACTTTAATTTTCCTGATATCTGCTGGGAGAGCAATACAGCGGTGCATAGACAATCCAGGAAGTTTTTGGAAAGCGTAGGGGACAATTTCCTGGTGCAAGTGCTAGGGGAGCCAACTAGGGGGAGCGCTTTTCTTGACCTGCTGCTCACAAACCGGGTAGAATTAGTGGGGGAAGCAAAAGTGGATGGGAATCTGGGAGGCAGTGACCATGAGTTGGTTGAGTTCAGGATCCTGACGCAGGGAAGAAAGGTAAGCAGCAGGATACGGACCCTGGACTTCAGGAAAGCAGACTTTGACTCCCTCAGGGAACAGATGGCCAGGATCCCCTGGGGGACTAACATGAAAGGGAAGGGAGTCCAGGAGAGCTGGCTGTATTTCAAGGAATCCCTGTTGAGGTTACAGGGACAAACCATCCCGATGAGTCGAAAGAATAGTAAATATGGCAGGCGACCAGCTTGGCTTAATGGTGAAATCTTAGCGGATCTTAAACATAAAAAAGAAGCTTACAAGAAGTGGAAGGTTGGACATATGACCAGGGAAGAGTATAAAAATATTGCTCGGGCATGTAGGAAAGATATCAGGAGGGCCAAATCGCACCTGGAGCTGCAGCTAGCAAGAGAGGTCAAGAGTAACAAGAAGGGTTTCTTCAGGTATGTTGGCAACAAGAAGAAAGCCAAGGAAAGTGTGGGCCCCTTACTGAATGAGGGAGGCAAGCTAGTGACAGAGGATGTGGAAAAAGCTAATGTACTCAATGCTTTTTTTGCCTCTGTTTTCACTAACAAGGTCAGCTCCCAGACTGCTGTGCTGGGCATCACAAAACGGGGAAGAGATGGCCAGCCCTCTGTAGAGATAGAGGTGGTTAGGGACTATTTAGAAAAGCTGGACGTGCACAAGTCCATGGGGCCGGACGAATTGCATCCGAGAGTGCTGAGGGAATTGGCGGCTGTGATTGCAGAGCCCTTGGCCATTATCTTTGAAAACTCGTGGCGAACGGGGGAAGTCCCGGATGACTGGAAAAAGGCTAATGTAGTGCCCATCTTTAAAAAAGGGAAGAAGGAGGATCCTGGGAACCACAGGCCGGTCAGCCTCACCTCAGTCCCTGGAAAAATCATGGAGCAGGTCCTCAAAGAATCAATCCTGAAGCACTTAGAGGAGAGGAAAGTGATCAGGAACAGTCAGCATGGATTCACCAAGGGAAGGTCATGCCTGACTAATCTAATCGCCTTTTATGATGAGATTACTGGTTCTGTGGATGAAGGGAAAGCAGTGGATGTATTGTTTCTTGACTTTAGCAAAGCTTTTGACACGGTCTCCCACAGCATTCTTGTCAGCAAGTTAAGGAAGTATGGGCTGGATGAATGCACTATAAGGTGGGTAGAAAGCTGGCTAGATTGTCGGGCTCAACGGGTAGTGATCAATGGCTCCATGTCTAGTTGGCAGCCGGTGTCAAGTGGAGTGCCCCAGGGGTCGGTCCTGGGGCCCGTTTTGTTCAATATCTTCATAAATGATCTGGAGGATGGTGTGGATTGCACTCTCAGCAAATTTGCGGATGATACTAAACTGGGAGGAGTGGTAGATACGCTGGAGGGGAGGGATAGGATACAGAAGGACCTAGACAAATTGGAGGATTGGGCCAAAAGAAATCTAATGAGGTTCAATAAGGATAAGTGCAGGGTCCTGCACTTAGGATGGAAGAATCCAATGCACCGCTACAGACTAGGGACCGAATGGCTCGGCAGCAGTTCTGCGGAAAAGGACCTAGGGGTGACAGTGGACGAGAAGCTGGATATGAGTCAGCAGTGTGCCCTTGTTGCCAAGAAGGCCAATGGCATTTTGGGATGTATAAGTAGGGGCATAGCGAGCAGATCGAGGGACGTGATCGTTCCCCTCTATTCGACACTGGTGAGGCCTCATCTGGAGTACTGTGTCCAGTTTTGGGCCCCACACTACAGGAAGGATGTGGATAAATTGGAAAGAGTACAACGAAGGGCAACGAAAATGATTAGGGGTCTAGAGCACATGACTTATGAGGAGAGGCTGAGGGAGCTGGGATTGTTTAGTCTGCAGAAGAGAAGAATGAGGGGGGATTTGATAGCTGCTTTCAACTACCTGAAAGGGGGTTTCAAAGAGGATGGCTCTAGACTGTTCTCAATGGTAGCAGATGACAGAACGAGGAGTAATGGTCTCAAGTTGCAATGGGGGAGGTTTAGATTGGATATTAGGAAAAACTTTTTCACTAAGAGGGTGGTGAAACACTGGAATGCGTTACCTAGGGAGGTGGTAGAATCTCCTTCCTTAGAGGTTTTTAAGGTCAGGCTTGACAAAGCCCTGGCTGGGATGATTTAACTGGGACTTGGTCCTGCTTTGAGCAGGGGGTTGGACTAGATGACCTTCTGGGGTCCCTTCCAACCCTGATATTCTATGATTCTATGATTCTATGAATTAATACCTCCTATGAATCTTCAATAATACGCACTCTGTGAGAAATTTCACTTGTGCATTATGCATGAGCATTTCACACACAGTACGTGCATGGACTATACAGTTTTCTATCTACATTGGGATCAAAGTTCTATCCTCTTGCTTTTCTTGTGTTTATTGGCAGCTTTTAATTCCATCAATCATGCTTATGCAACATAAACTTTGAAGGGACACTGCTGGGTTACTCAGTATTATTTTGGCACGCTTGGTTTTCTCATAGCTCTTCAGGATTCCATCTCAGACCCTTATTAGCCCCTTGTTGTCACATGCTAGTGTCCTAATTACCCTATCCTTTAAAATATTAGATGTGCCATTCAGGTGACCAGACATCCTTACTGAACTATGCCTTCCAAAGTTGATTTGGTTCCTGTGGTTTCTGGGCTGTCATGAAGATATGCTTCTGAGCTAGGGCCAAAGCTGTACAACATTTTGCTTTTGTGGAATTCTGACAGGATACAAGCTTTATGTGCAGAACCCAGTATCATCTTGGAAGAGCCTCTTCCTTCACAGTCTCGTTGGAGGATGATTTTTCCATTTCCTGTCACTACAGATTGCACTCTTGGAGGCAGTTTTAAATCTGCAATGTCTTTGATGTTTTCTTCTTAGTATGCCAGGAACATTCCCAGAGTGACACTGATGCTCTCCCAGGCTGTCCAAATGTGTATTCATGGCAGGCTTCCGCTAAGCTCTCTCTCTCTTTCTCTCTCTCTCTGTTTGCTAGCTTGCCAGATGTGAATAAGCTTCAGTTAATTGAAAATACCAGATTTTGAATAGGTTGCAATTAATTCAGAATGCTAAAGCCAGATTATATGTGTGACTAAAATTTATGTCAGCTAAATTTAACCATTACATTACTCCTCTATTCAAATCTATTGACAAAAGTTTCTTATAAATTTCAGAACATTTTCTTTCCAGGCTTACAAATGCCTTCCAAGATTATTTTTTTATTCCTCTTTCCAGTCTAATGTGTCAGACAAAGCATTTAGAAATGGAACATATATGTCATGGAGATGGCCAATTTCCTATAGCCAAGCAACCAAATATGTTTTTGCCTCCTTGTTCTTCTAGGACCTGCCTGTAGCTGCTCCTCCTTCTCCTTAAAGGGAAATTAATTGATTTCAGTGATTGCTCCCTGTTGTGTTCCATGGAGCTAGGTAACAGGGTGGTATCACCCACCTTCCTTTTCTTTCTTCCTTCTGTAGATCCACCTCTTCCTTTTTGCTGAATTCAGATCAAACACAAACCAAAATGCTTGTCTGGTACCATGATACTTCAAAAGAGTTGTTGCAGAAGCTAGTAAAGGATTCTGGGGCATGCATACAGCCATTGAAATGAAGGAGCACTGCATTATTTGGAGAACAACCATCCATCTTTATGAAAGAAAACCACTGAAGTCTGCAAACAAAAGTTTATGGGATTACAAAATAAGAAGACTGTTTTACTCATGGTAATGATGCAGTAGACAGGGGAGCCCTCCATGCATCATACTTCATGAAACTGTGAATAGTGAAAGATGCCAATTCTCATTATAATTGAGGAAACATTGAGTTTGCCTAGGTTTTGAATGAATGTCATTATTGCTATGTCAGAATCTGCTGCTGCCAGTCAAGTCAAAGCAATGCCCTTTTCTAATGATGTAGTCAGCTGATGAATTCATGTTATGGCCGGAGAAGTTCAGGAACAGCAGCCTAGAAGAATTCAGTAGAGCCAGCATTATTCAGTACAACTGGATGAAACTATAGATATCAAATGCCCAATTTATAACATTTGTCTAGTATGGGTGGGAAGGACCCAGACAGGAGGACTGACTGTCCACTGAAAGATTCTATAAAACTGAAAGAATGTTGAAGTCATGCCAGTGTTGAACAAGGGCAAGTGAGATGACCTGGGGAATTATAGGCCTGTCAACCTATCAGCCTGTCATCAATCCCAGGTAAAATAATGGAAACGCTGATATGGGATTCAATCAATAAGAATTGAAGTATGGGAATATAATTAATGCCAGTCAATGTGGTTTTATGAAAATATGCCTGGCCAAACAAGCCTGATTTCATTTTTTGGTGTGATTACAAGTTAGGTTGACAAATGTAGCTGGTAACTGCAATAGACTGAGGCTTTTGAAAGGCATTTGACTTTTAATCAAAATGTTATGTGCTAACATTAACACTATATGTTTCTACTGGGGATCCACAGGGATCAGCGCTTGGCCTAAGTCTATTCAACATTTTCATCTTGTATCTAGAAGTAAATACAAAATCTGCACTTTCAGATAAGAGAGAGGTTGGTGGAGTGGTAAATAATGATGAGCCAGACTGGGGAATCTGAATTTCATGGTAAACTGGGTCTGTTCAAAGAAAATGTGTTTAAATACAGTCAGATGCAAGATTATATATCTAGGAAAAAAGAAGACAGACCATATCTACAGAATGGAGGACTGTATGTGGGAAATCAATGATTCTGTAAAGGATTTAGGGATCAGTAGGAACAAGCAACTCAACATGAGTACCCACTATAATGCTGTGACGAAAAGGGTGTATGTGATTCATGGATGTCGAAATAGAAAGGTGAGTAGTGATCAAGAGTAGAGAGGTGAATTTTATTTCAGCATGTGGAATTAATTGGTCAGGCAGATACTGGAATACTGTGAACAGTTCTGGTGTTGCAATTTAAAATGAATGTTGAAAAATTAGAGAAGGTGTGGAGAAGTGTCACAAAAATATTACTAGGGTTAGAGAAAATGCCTTATAGTGGAAGACTTAGAGTTCAATCTGTTTATCTTATCAAAAAGAAGACCAAGGGGTGATTGATTAGAGTAGATAAGTACCTTCATAGAGAGAAAATAGCATGTACTAAAGGGCTCTTTAATCTAGCAGAGAAAGACATAACCAGAACCAGTGTCTGTAAGCTGAAGCCAGACAAATTTCCTTCACAAATAAGACACACATTTTTAACAGTGAGGGTTATTAACCATTGGAATAAACTACCAAGGGAACTGACAGAGTATCCATCTCTTGATGTCTTCAAATGAAGACTGGATGCCTTTCTGGAAGCGAAACACAAGTTATGCTTTAGTCAAACACAAGTTATTGGATTCAATACAGAGATAACTGGATGAAATTCTTTGGCCAGTGTTATATACAGGAGTACAGACTAGATGATTTAATGGTCTCTTCTGGCCTTGAAATCTATTAATCTAATGCTAGAGAGGAATTTTTTTTGAAATTTTCTAAGAATCCAGTTCTTGCAGCGTGAGTTGATTAGTATGGCTGTATTGCTATTTCATTGATGTTGACACTGTGGCCTTGCAACTAGACTGTATTTCACCCTGAGACATTTGGACATCATTTTCTGTTGAACAGGAAAATGTTGTTGTGGCGAGGATGCTAGTGGAACTGAAAAAGGTTCTTGACAAGACTGTAAATTGTGAACTCTTAATAAAGATAAGCCCAGTGCATGCCTCTTCAATCTTTTTATATGCTGAAAGGGCCATTCAGCATCAGCTCCTTCTCCTCACTAAGGTTTGTTGGCCTTTTGGGTGACACAGTTTTAAATCAAATGTTTGAGCTCAGAGAAGTGGTTGGGATTTTTCTTGTTGAATGTGGCTCTGCCCTTGCAAAATATTACATTGAGCAGCATTCATTTACTTTGAACTCTTCTCTCCCGGGAAAGGTTTCTGACACGAATTTTCAACATAGGACTCACAAACAGGTGTTAGGGGGTCAGGATCACCTTGCTCCTCCCCTAATTAAAAATGAAAGGTAGGGTGGTCTTTGGAATAGGGTGCTGATTTTCCTTAGGCGGAACATGCCCCTTCCTTCAAATTAAAAATTAAAGGGGAAAGTTAATACTTGTGAACCTATATTACAATTAGAACAGGAGTACTTGTGGCACGTTAGCGACTAACAAATTTATTAGAGCATAAGCTTTCGTGGGCTACAGCCCACTTCATCGGATGCATAGAATGGAACATATAGTAAGAAGATATAGATATATACATACAGAGAAAGTGGAAGTTGCCATACAAATTGTAAGAGGCATTGTATATATGTATGTATATATATATCTTCTTGCTATTTGTTCCATTCTATGCATCCGATGAAATGGGCTGTAGCCCATGAAAGCTTATGCTCTAATAAATTTGTTAGTCTCTAAGGTGCCACAAGTACTCCTTTTCTTTTTGCGGATACAGACTAACACAGCTGCTACTCTAAACCTGTCTTACAATTGATGACCACCTTCATGTAATCAGTGGGTCCAGTATAATTCTTGGCTGTTCCCTTGTGCTCTGTCATCACAGAGACAGTCAGCTTTGACCAGACCAGTCAGGAATAAATAAAATACATTTTTAGATCCATTCACTTAATTGGTGCCCATGTTAGATTGTAAGCTCTTCAGTGTCTTTTTATGTATGTCTAGGGATGGTCTTGGTTTACTTGGTCTTGCCTCAGTGCAGGGGTCTGGATGTATAGACTTCTTGAGGTCCCTTCCAGTCTTACATTTCTAATTCTGTGTTTACACACTATGTAGCACAGTGGGTCCCTGCTCCTGATTGGAGCCTCTAATGTGAAAAGCTTAAAGCTCACTCATTCTAGAGCAGAGTACAAGTTCTTTCAAAGTATTCAAAAAATCTCTGTTTTTCAAAATGTGAACAATGTAAAACAAGGGGATTTTCAAGAACAATATTTGCTATCACCCCACTTCCCATTTTCTCTGGATTGCCCCTAGAATGTATTGGCCATTCATTCTCACTTCTTTTTCTTCCTCTTCCTTCATTGCCCTACTGGTCTTTCCATTCACCAGACAGGTTTTATGAGAGCATGAAACACTTTTTGGGGATATTTGTCTGACTCAAGAAAGGATATTGCTTGGTTCAGGTGCAAAGTTGCTCTGTATCACTTTCTATACAACTTCCACTAGGTAACATGTTGTTTGCCTTCTCTGGTCCACCACATAATAACGGGTATTGTTTAGGTTGGATTTGTTAGTGGATGGCCTTCAAGAAATTGTGTTGTCATCTATATGGTGGACATTTGTTAAGTGAGTGGCACAGGAAGCATTTATGTGGCATTCAAGTTTGTTTGAATTTTGTCAGTAGTCTCTCTCTAGAGTGTTAAATTATTTTTGTCTAGGATTCATAGGTGGAGCTTGGACTGAATAGCCAAAATGGCTGATGTAGATCATCAGTGGATGCAAGCTTCAGTGGTAGCATAGAAATGAGACACTCCTAGTGGAATGTAAAACTTGAATTTAGAGGTAATCGTGTCTCAATTTTTATGAAAGCACAGCTGTGCCTGTAAGTAATCAGACACTATGTTTTATGTGGAGGGTCATACCACATCAGATAGGTGGTGAACTGTACACTTTATAATTCTCTGTTAAAAGTTGTGGTTAAAAAACTTTAAATATTGAATTTATATCTGGAGAGCCAAATTTTCAGCTGTTAAAAATCAGCATAGTTCTAGTTAAGTCAGTGAAACTACACTAGCTTGAACGACCTGAGGATCTGACCTGGAGTGTTTATCTGGCTGAAATTGATGGGAAGGGAGGTGGCAGAGTTTTACTGACACCCAACTATGTGTGGTTTTTCCTAATTAAGCAAACTACTTTATATTTTATGGAATGAAACCCACCCTGAAAACAATAGCAGAAATCTGACCACTACTTCTTCTTGTAAATCTTCTTTCTCTCCTCATAGGCTTCCTTCTAATACCATAGTAATTGTTCTGGACTCAGCTCTCTAATGTTATTAATTGAAGAGTAATTTACTTTTCATTCCCCCCACCATTTATTTTAAAGAAAAGCAAGGACTTCAGAACACAAACATGCATATAATAATGTGAAATTCAGTATGTGAAACTAAATCCACAGAAATTAAGACGGTGACGCAAGCAGACACAATCCAGGGACTTCAAGCTTAAGGCTAATATTTCATTCTCTAGAGCAGTTAGGCCTTTTTATTTTTTCTTTTCTTTAATAGGAATAGTGTGAGCTATGGATGTAGTGTTGGTTAAGTTAAAATTTCCTGGCTTTTCAGTTTTTGCAACTTTAATGTGCTTTGTGTAGCACGTGTGCACATGTTCACATATTCTTTCTCTCTAAAACTGCTGATATCAGATTTTACATGAAAGAGAGAGATTCTCAGAGTTTTCACAGAATGAGATATAATACCTATTTAATAGCTGTAAGAAGTGGGTTTTGCATATTGCTTTGAAGGTCATGGTCATTCTGATCATTTCCAGGTGGGAGTTTCAATTCTGTAGGCCACACACCAAAATGCTCTGTCTCTTGTGTGACTAACAAATTTATTTGAGCATAAGCTTTCGTGTGCATCCGATGAAGTGAGCTCATGAAAGCTTAAGCTCAAATAAATGTGTTAGTCTCTAAAGTGCCACAAGTACTCCTTTTCTTTTTGCGAATACAGACTAACATGGCTGCTACTCTGAAACCTGTCTCTTGTGTGTGCTTATTAACCTTTTGAGATTGATAGTTCCATTGTTTCAGTGGAATGTAGCTGTCGTGGGAGGCCTTGATCATACAGGCTGAGGTGATCCCCCAGGTAAATTTGACCAGTCCCACAGAAGGCTTTGAAGATGGGGTTCAGAACTTTGAATTTAACCCATATTGCATCAGAATCAGTGAAGGGAATGGTGCAGTAGGGTGTTTTTTATGTGGCTATGCCTGTTTGGATCTCCAGAAGCAGTGAGGAGTCCAGGTGAATATACAGGCTGTGAATTGTCAATTCTGAGAACATAGCCTGAGGTTTTTAGACCTTCCTCAAATTGTACATTGTTAGTGAGTATATACACTACATTTGTTTCTAAAAATCCACTAGTTTCTTTGTCTGTTATCTGCCTCATTAGAAGTGGTCCAGTTAAAGGTGTTAGTAAATTAAGTAGAACAGAAAAGAAGTGCATCATCTGGTTTTTAATTTCTATTTTTTGGGGAGGATGGGTGTGTTTTTAGGCTAGCTGTATACTTTTGGTGCCCTTTGTCACATCTGGCCAATCATTAAATCTTGAGGGTTGAGGCTGGAAAACTGATGGCTTGGCTTCTCACAGAAAATGCAGTCCAAGTGACACACAATATGAAAACATCACATGGAAATTTCCAAAAACATGTGATGTGAAAATGCCAACTTAATTAAAATATACATTTTTTTAAAATTTCCAGATGAAAATATGATTGGCAGTAAAGCTGATCTATTTTGCCTGTATAGCAAGATTTGGAATTCATTTAAATTAAAGGACCAGACCAGTGTCACCTTTCCCAATTTTTGGTGCTGCATGTCAAATAAAGTATTGTTACAGGAGCAGTGAGCTAAGTAGTTGTTTGTAATAATGCTTTACATTGGTAATGAGGAAAGTTTTAAGAGTTTTGAAAACAAATTGATGTTTACCCTTTAAAGGACAAATTCTACTGGTAGAAATATGAATGGGGCTTCTGTTGACATCAATGGAAACCATATGCTCAAAGGAAGAACGCAGCTCATAATCTTGTTATCTCCAAATAGGGAAGGAGAGCCTGGTCAACCAGAAAATGGGCATTTCTCGTCTGAACAGGGATTCTCCAATCTGGGTCTAAAAGTTTGGAATTCATAAAAAGTTCAGATCAAGAAGTACCACTTCAGAAAAATGAGGGGTTTTATTTGGTTTTATCCCCACTTTGCTTTCAAAACTGTTGCCTTTTCCCTTTACCAAATAGAATACTGATTGCCCTACCATTTCAGAAAGGGCCGGGGCAGGAGTCTCACCAAGGAGAGTTTTTTGAGACACATCTGAGTAGAAATATCAGGCAATGAATCTATCTTACTATATGAGGATGACTCATTGAGTCCACAGCCACTCTCCAGTAATTATTGAATACATGAGAATCAAAAGGAGGAATGACAATAGCTGGGAAAACAACAATGACAAAGCAACTATAAGAGATTATGGTTAACCCATCCCAAATTCTGCAGCTCTCCCCCCTTCTCTAGTACTTTCCATATTCCCAACCTCTTCCACCAAATTAAACTGACTGCCATCTCCAGTCCTCTCTGTGCCTGAGTCTGCTTTGTATGTTTTAATCCTAGACCTTCTATAGGAGTTTGTTTTCTCCTGCCTGCCCACCTGTAACTCTGTTGACATAGCCCAATAGACACTGAGGATGGCTCCTTCTATGATGGACAGGGGCAAAGCTTTTTCAACTGTGTTTGTGCTGCTGCTGCTGCTGGGAAAGCAGTAGAAGGAAAATAAACAGATCTGAAGGACAATAGTAGTGCTGCAGGCAGTGGAAGATAAACACAGCTGAGCAGTAAGAGAAAGATCAGTTCTTTAGCTTCTTTAAACTTTGAAATGGGTGGGGCAAACTTGAATCTAGTGAGCTGGTTACCTCCTGTCCCATTACAATTTATGTCTTTGATACAAAGAGGTGAGCTGAGGGTGGGGGGGGGCAGAGGGATTGAAAATAAGGAAAAGAGGGATTGAGAAGAAGGACGACACTGAGGGACTTAAAGAGAGAAGAGAGTGGGTTGATGAAAGTGGGGAGAATGAAGTTGTTGGTGTGACACTGGTTCACTAATCCTTCTCTCTACCTTCCCAGACAGTCTTTTTTCACTGTGGTGTAAATTACAATAGCAGATGTGGAATCTGTGAAGTAATTTCTTTTTGAAGAACTTAAAGTGCTCACCACTGGCTTGTTAAGACACCATAACACTAGCAATTATAAAGTGCTCTAAGAAATGCTGGCTGATGGGCAACTCGGGTAGCAAAGAGAATTTTTTTTCTTTTCAAAAACTGGTTACAAATGATTTTACGGTTCTCAATGCACTAAAGCGTTCTCTTACGCAGAGGCCTGAATTATGAAAACTATTCTTCTGCTTCAGAGACACTAGAGAATAGGACTGCCTGACTTTTGCTTAATGAGAGAGCAATTAGGATAGCTATACATTCAAGTTGCACTCAGCACCTTAATGTTGTTTTTTTTATTAATGTATAAGAGTTGTGGCTGTTTGTTTCAGGAGGGATGCATTCTATACATGCAACTCCCATTAATATCAGTGGAAGCTCTGCATATAGATTAAGATAGTATGTTACTCTATATGCTTTTTATTTGTTTCTGGAAATTGCGCACATTCTGTTCTAGGAAATTTATTTAGCACATTTGTAGGAGCTGGAGCTGGGGCTGATAGTGAAGGTGGACAATAATATGGGTTGCAGTATTGTGTTTATTGATAGACTTTTCCAGTGCCTTGCAGAGATTCTTTCCATTAAATTAGGCTTGAATAAAGACTAGGAGTGGATGGGTCATTACACAAAGTAAAACTATTTCCCCCATGTTTATTTCCCCCCACCACTGTTACTCTCACCTGCTTGTCAACTATTGGAAATGGGCCATCCTGATTATCATTACAAAAAGTTTTTTTCTCCTGCTGATATGGCTCACCTTAATTGATCACTCTCATTATAGTGTGGATGGCAACACTCATTGTTTCATGTTCTCTGTGTGGTGTGTATATATATATACTTCCTACTGTATTTTCCACTGCATGCATCCGATGAAGTTGGTTTTAGCCCACAAAAGCTTATGCTCAAATAAATTTGTTAGTCTCTAAGGAGCCATACTTTAATACTTAGCATTAGTTTGTAGTATTGCATATGTAACTATTTAAAACAGAGCTTGCAAACCACATCAAAAGTCTCTAGATGGGTATTTTTGCTGTTGCTTGTATTTGATTCCCACAGCCATCTGCCACTATGTAAGCTTATTTTCTGTTCTTATTTGTGCAAAGAAAATTATCAAACCTTAAGTCCATTGTGAATACCTCGAGAACAGCACTATTGTTTTATCATTTAGCCATATGTTTTGGGTAAATCTTACCATAAAATTCAGCTGCAGCTCAGAACTGTGTTCAGTACACTTTAAACTTTATAAAATCTTCCATATGTAAAGCAAATTAACCAGCATATCGTGGCACATGGCTATTGTGCTGACAGGAGACTGTGGTGCTGCTCTTGTGTTGTGTTGGAAGGTGGCTATCCTTTGCAAAGAACAGATTGGGCTATGCATTCTGTGCTTAATGCCCTTTCAGAGCTGTGACCTGAGAGGCTAGGAGTTGGGGCACCTGAATAAAGAGGTGACATTTTAAAAGTCTAGATGGCTTGAGAAACAAAAAAATAATAATTTAAAACTCTGTGTTGGCTTTAGGCACAAGCAGTGCAAGATGCTTCTTAGTTAGTTCTTAGGACCCTGCACTTCTGTAGGCTTTGCAATGCTGCACTGACTTTGGGAACTGAGCAGTTGACTCACTCTGGCAAGGGCCATGGAAGGGAGGAAACTCGGGGTCAAAGATTTAAACTACTTTCAAATTTCAGCCCATGGTATTGAAATGAATGAAATCTGACCCATGAGTTTCTGGTAGTTAATGCCAACCATCAGCTCAGCTTCAGTAACCTCACCCTGCTGTGGTTTCTGACATCAGTCAATTTGTTGTTTTCAAAAAGACCAAAAAAAAGCTATCTCGGCAAAAGCATTTGATGATAGACTATATATTATTTGCGTAATTACAGGATATAGAAATCGCAGTTCTGGAGCATCACTGAAAATCTTCTGCCTCTCTTCTGCTGTTGACAGATTCTATGCATGCTTAGGGATCACAAATCTTGTTATTGAGTGATCCTTAAAGTGTTTCTCTAATTTATTGTGTTCTGCCTGGAAATGGCCTTGCAAACATCCCCGGGCTTGCTGAGGGCCAAAGGTTCATTCAAAAACAGTCCGTGTTGCTTTTCCTTTTTTTTTTTTTTTCAGAAAGCTATCTTCACTGATGTCAAACTACTGCTCTAAGTGCTTTGTTATTATTGGAAAGGAAAAGAAAAAAGTTTTTCTCCTCTCCCTCCATTTGATTGCAAAATAGATTTTTGGGATTGATTTTCAAGAGCACAAATGGCTTTCATTAGCCATTGAGAGCCAATGGGAATTAGGTGCCCAAGTGCCATTTCTATTTTTGAAAATCTACTCTTCTATGTTTTTCATAAATGTTTGCAATTTTGCTTGATATAAGTTGTCAGTTTAGATCTTTACCAGTTTGGCTATGTATCTAATAATGGAATAAAAAAAATGGAGCTAGGAAATGCAGATCCTAGGTCGTTGCTACATTTAGGTTGTGGTTTGTATTTGGTCCTAGATAGTGTGTTGAAAAATTTTCTAGAAAACTTTGTTGAAAAATGCCATTTCATCAAAACAGATGTTTCAAGGAAGCATACTGATTTTGATGAAAATTTCACTGGGAAGGTTTATCAGACCCAGGATTGTGAGGGCAGGGGAGAGGAGGAAGAGGAAAACCCCAGAATAGTCAATAGCCTGATTAGTAGGGCTTTTAGTTAGACCCAGGTTCTAAATCAGGTAGGGAAGAGTCTTGAACTTGGGCCTCCCTAACCTAACCTGCCCTAACCACGGGCTATCAACTACTCTAGGGTGTGTCTCTGTGAGTGTGTGTGTGTTTTTTGACCAGAAATTCTATCCTGGACCTAAGAAACATTTCCTGACAAAAGTTTTGTCTAAACCAATATGTTTCTGTGACATACTTCAGTTTGGACAAATGAACATTTTCTGACCAAAAATGAAAAATACCTGACCAGCTCTAATAATGATCACCATCAGCACACATACTACAAATCAGAAGCCCCTCCAACAGTCCCATTATGCAAAACAAACATGCAGCCCGCCCCATCTCAGCCCTCCCTCAAAACCAGCTCTTACAGATGGACTTTGCAGTGTATCCAGATGGACAACATAGTAAGGCTACCTCAAGCCCAAGCTGGGAACTGAATTCCAAAGCTGATGTGCCCCATAGAGAATCCCCCATCTTTTTTAGACAGCCAAAAAACTGCCAGAAATCTAACCAGTTCCCAAGGTGATGATCTCAGTTTCGTTTTCACTAGACAGAAGTCTGCAGAACAAACAGAGCTTGTCACTACCATTGGCAGACCACTGTGTTATCATTGTTATTAATTATTTTGAGCTCTTATTTATTATTTATATTACTATAGTCCCCAGGAGCCCCATTCATGGCCCAGGACCCCATGGTGCTAGGTGCTGTACAAACACAGAATGATAAGACAGTCCTTGCTTGACAAGCTTACACTAAGTATAGGTCAAGAAACAGTGGATGGATATAAATAGGGGAGAATGGAATACAAAGAAACACTGAGACAATAATGGCTACCATGACAGACTGTTGTGGGCAGTGTAGTGAAGGCTGATATGATGGGCCGATCAGAGGAAGCATCGACTGCTTGACACTAAATGAGAGAGATAGGTGGGTAGGTGTGGGGGGCATAAATTGACTGTAAAGGGTCAGGAAAGTCAATACAAGCAGTTAGCTTTATGCAGTACAGAAGAGGGAGTCAATGGAGGGGTTCAAAAAGAAGTGCTCCATTTCAAAATGATAGGTAGGTAGAATAGTCTTTGCAGCAACAATATGAATGGATCTGAGGTAGGCCCTATTCCTTATTTTCAGCTTCCTCTGTGTTACTAGATCTGTCAATCTCTCTTGCGACAGGAAATATGGTTGTAGTGCAGAAGGGGTTTCAATTATCTTCTCATTTGCTGGAAATAATAAAAAACCTCAAGCTGACATGTGTCTCAGGAAGCATACATAGTCCATACCACAGAAACAAACAAACAACATTCCTTCAGCTCCAATATCCTGGTTGGGAAACCAAAAAGTGGCAGAACATCAGCAGCTGCATGATCTAACAGTCTTCCTTGCTGACACTGATGTGTACATGCTGGTGTGTCAAAGTGCATTGTGCGCTGACCAGCCATGACTGCATAAGTCCTAGAATGAAAAAAGTAAATTTAGAATTATGTAGGGATTTTATAAAGGTATGTATAGCTTTATATGTATATGTATATTTTTGCAAGAATCAAAACATTTTATAGAATTTTAAAGTACATTTTTATACTGGAATCACTTCACCCACCAAAGGAACATAACTGCCTTTGGGGTATAACATGGTAGGTGTGTTTGAGTAGCGATAATTGTTATGGAAAAATGATAGACATTGCTGCAGAGACCAAAGTTCATCCTCCGTCATGGAAAAAGTGGCTCTGAACTGCAGAGGGTGAGCTGCAGGTTGAAATGAACAGCAGGCTCTGATTTGCATTTTGTTACAGTGATGCAGGGTAAAATTTTCTAAAGTGCCTAAGGCCAAGATCCTCAAAGGTATTTAGGCACCTAACTCCCATTGAAATGGGAGCTAGGTGCCTAAATACCTTTGACTGAACGTAAGTATCTTAAGTCCCATTGAATTTCACTTCTGAAAATGTTGTCTCTTTTGCAAAGACCTGCACCTCAGTAAGGCAACACAGCAAGTGTTAAACTTCATCTAGGTGTGGTACACAGAATGCAAGTAAAGAAGTGAATAATAACACATACGATTGAAATTGCAAGGGAAATATACCTAAGCAGAATGTAATTATCTGAATTTGAATTTTAGCTAGGAGACAAGGGATAATAGCCTACCTTTCTGAAAATTGTCATGGGATCAATAACCACAAACAGGACCTTGGTTTCATGTCTCATCTAAAACACTGTCTCTCCAGTGTTACAATGCCCTGAAACATCATAGAAATGTATGGCTGGCAAGGTCTTCTAGTCCAGAACCATGCTGGGCCATTAGTTTTCTGTGCACTCAGGGAGAAGAGTACTTTCTTCACATTTATGTTCTGAAGCACTTAGGTGTTTGGTCAATATCAGTAGACCAGACCCCTGTTAATCTTACGTCTGCTTAGCTTGTGACAGATGATGGAATCTCAGCATCAGGTGCTTTTTCCCTTGCTTTCACAGATATTCAGCACATAATTTAGAGCTAATTTATTTTTAAATAGTGCAAATCACCTTTAAACACCTGCCTTCCAAATGGGAGGAGGCAGGCCTTTAAGAGAGATGGCTTCATTTACATGTATCTCACTGTGTATTTAGCAAGGGCGTATTTGACTCATTTTCATTTTTTGTTATGGCATCTGCAGTATATTTAGCTTCCTCTGACAGTAGTAACAGTTGTTTATATAAAATAAAATTAACTGTTTAAAGATTTAAGTCAATTTTCATGCTTCATTTTTGAGTGTATATTCCAGGAGAGAAAATTTCCTGTGCTTTGAAGGGAAAAAAGTACTTTTTTGGTGCCAAAGAATCATAGAATATCAGGGTTGGAAGGGACCTCAGGAGGTCATCTAGCCCAACCCCCTTCTCAAAGCAGGACCAATCCCCAACTAAATCATCCCAGCCAGGGCTTTGTCAAGCCTGACCTTAAAAACTTCTAAGGAAGGAGATTCCACCACCTACCTAGGTAACGCATTCCAGTGTTTTACCACCCTCCTAATGAAAAAGTTTTTCCTAATATCCAACCTAAACCTCCCCCACTGCAACTTGAGACCATTACTCCTCATTCTGTCATCTGCTACCACTGAGAACAGTCTAGATCCATACTCTTTGAAACCCCCTTTCAGGTAGTTGAAAGCAGCTATCAAATCCTCCCTCATTCTTCTCTTCTGCAGATTAAACAATCCCAGTTCCCTCAGCCTCTCCTCATAAAGTATGTGTTCCAGTCCCCTAATCATTTTTGTTGCCCTCCGTTGGACGTTTTCCAATTTTTCCACATCCTCCTTGTAGTGTGGGGCCCAAAACTGGGCACACTACTCCAGATGAGGCCTCACCAATGTCGAATAGAGGGGAACAATCACATCCCTTGATCTGCTGGCAATGCCCCTACTTATACATCCCAAAATGCCATTGGTGGTCTTGGCAACAAGGGCACACTGTTGACTCATATCCAGCTTGTTGTCCACTGTAACCCCTAGGTCCTTTTCTGCAGAACTGCTGCATAGCCATTCGGTCCCTAGTCTGTAGTGGAGCATGGGATTCTTCTGTCCTAAGTGCAGGACTCGGCACTTGTCCTTGTTGAACCTCATCAGATTTCTTTCAGCCCAATCCTCTAATTTGTCTAGAGCCCTCTGTATCCTATCCTTACCCTCCAGCATATCTACCTCTCCTCCCAGTTTAGTGTCATCTGCAAACTTGCAGAGGGTGCAATCCGCACCATCCTCCAGATCATTAATGAAGATATTGAACAAAACCGGCCCCAGGACTGACCCTTGGGGCACTCCACTTGATACCGGCTGCCAACTAGACATGGAGCCATTGATCACTACCCATTGAGCCCAATGATCTAACCAGCTTTCTATCTACCTTTTAGTCCATTCATCCAATCCATAGTTTTTTAACTTACTGGCAAGAATACTGTGGGAGACTTTATCAAAAGCTTTGCTAAAGTCAAGGTATATCATGTCCACCACTTTCTCCATATCCACAGAGCCAGTTATCTCATCATAGAAGGCAATTAGATTAGTCAGGCATGACTTGCCCTTGGTGAATCCTTGCTGACTGTTCCTGATCACTTTCCTCTCCTCTAAGTGCTTCAGAATTGATTCCTTGAGGACCTGTTCCATGATTTTTCCAGGGACTGAAGTGAGACTGACTGGCCTGTAGTTCCCTGGATCCTCCTTCTTCCCTTTCTTAAAGATGGGCACTTCATTAGCCTTTTTCTAGTCGTTCGGGACTCCCCTGCTCGCCATGAGTTTTCAAAGATAATGGCTAATGGCTCTGCAATCACATCCGCCAACTCCATTAGCACTCTCGGATGCAGCGCATCTGGCCGTATGGACTTGTGCTCGTCCAGCTTTTCCAAATAGTCTTTCTTCACAGAGGGCTGGTCACCTCCTCTCCATGCTGTGCTGCCCAGTGCAGTAGTCTGGCAGCTGACCTTGTTCGTGAAGACAGAGGAAAAAAAATGCATTGAGTACATTAGCTTTTTCCACATCCTCTGTAACTAGGTTGCCTCCCTCATTCAGTAAGGGGCCCACACTTTCCTTGACTTTCTCCTTGTTGCTAACATACCTGAAGGAACCCTTCTTGTTACTCTTAACATCTCTTGCTAGCTGCAACTCCAGGTGTGATTTGGCCTTCCTGATTTCACTCCTGCATGCCCGAGCAATATTTTTATACTCTTCCCTAGTCATTTGTCCAATCTTCCACTTCTTGTAAGCTTCTTTTTTGTGTTTAAGATCAGCAAGGATTTCACGGTTCAGCCAAGCTGGTTGCCTGCCATATTTACTGTTCTTTCTACGCATTGGGATGGTTTGTCCCTGTAACCTCAATAAGGATTCTTTAAAATACAGCCAGCTCTCCTGGACTCCTTTCCCCTCATGTTATTCTCCCAGGGGATCCTGCCCATCAGTTCCCTGATACAGAAAGCTTATATGCTACGATAGAATGGTGAGAGGAATGGGACTGTTTCTGAGAGAATAAAAGTTCCTTTTACTTCATGGATTTACTTTACATGACTGCTAATATTTTTAAATTAACCTGGTACCTATCAGGCAGTAAAAAAGCAGCCCCCACCTTATAACTCTCCCCCCCAAAAAACAAAAACAAACTTTTATTTTCCTCTTCAAGCAGCGTAATTCTAAGACTGTCTTTAAACTAAACATTCCTGCTTAAAAGTAAAGTGCAATCATGTTCTGCTTTTGAAGACAGCTGGTAGTTTGTCCAAATTCATAAAAATAAGTGTCACAGCAATTACCATAAGAGGCTGAGCAATTATGTCGAATTCTCCCTTCAGTTACACTCCCAATGTTATTGGAAAAGAGAGAATAATGAGAGATGTTCAAGCAATATGGGAAAATAAACATTTAAGTGAGCAAATATTGGAGCTTAGGTAATGGAGCCCCCAGGACAATGAATACATTCCAGTACCTAGATATCGGTTTACAAGCAGAAAACTTTTCTTAGACACTGGAGTTAATTAAACTTCCATGTTTGTCAATACTTTGCCATTTATATCTGCTTCTGTGAATAATATATCCTATGACAAAATATCACATCAGTGCCCAATTCTTTAAACTCCTCATGTGACAATTTGTCCATCATGGGTGGGCCAATTGAGTACTAGAAATAGTCAAATCTGTGGAGTTAAGTTGAAATCATAGAGTTATTGGTCTTCAGATTCTTAGAGAGGACCAGGATATGTTGAATGAGGGTCTTGATAAAGTGAAGGACCGCTGAGTAAGAGATCATTCTCAAGTTTCCTACTCAAGCTTATGATCTGTTTTCTCTCTGCTCACACAACACACATGCCTATACACAAATTCAGAGAATCTAAGGCTAAATTTAAAAAAGAAACCCAAATATTTAAAAGGATGGAATGCACAAGTAAGGTAGCCAAGCTATCTTAATTCTGGCACTGTAGAGATATCAGCCTCTCACCTTCTTTTTGCTGCAGGAGTTCTGGCAACATAGAATATTTGGTTATATTTAGTTTCATATGTAAGTCTCCAATACTAAGTGAGTTGCTCTGTCACCATTTAACAACCATATTTTTATTGCAAGGGCTTTGATTTCATGATCTGGACCAGGATTCTGATATATGCAGGCAAGCTTAATGTGCTTAATGACACTTGCATAAGTGGCTAGTATGTAACTGTAGAGCCCAGCAGCAAAGTTCTAAGTACCTTTGAATACTGCAGCTCCCAGTATTAGGCCCTGAATGAGGATTGGGGAATGATTGCCTGGTGTGTGCTATTTGTTCAATTGGGAACTTGTAAAGTAAGCATTTTCTTTTCTCTGGGTGGCGTATGAACATAAAGTAACCCATAGTTGGTGCAACCATGGCATCATTAAGCTTAATACCTTGATTTTTGTGGTGATTGCTAAAATGATGCTTATTATGGAAGGATGAGATAGTTTGAATATCTAATTTGCTCAGGATGTTGCTACAAGGCAGAGCTAATACTGTTTGAGTGGCTTAATGATATATTTCATTACAAGAGACCAGCAAGGTCATTCATTACATTAGCTAAATATTAAGTTACCCTTGAGGAGAGAGCAGGGAGCTTGGAAGGGCTATTGTCACCCTGTCTGCAGACTTCCTAAAAAGAGTCCTACTCTTGTGTATCTGTCTGGATCCACTGGTCCCTTGCTGGAACTCTGTGGGAGCTGGAAATAGAGAGATCAAGGTCATTGTGGGGAGGACTCTCCTTCTCTTCCTGTGGATCTCCTCTATAGGAGGGACCCACTTTTGCAGATGCTAGGAAGTGCACAAGAATAAGGCCCCACATGGATACATCATGTCCCTATGAGCCTGAAGGGGTTTGTTGGGGGACCTTTTTCACACATGTCACAAGTGTTAGAAGGCTCGTCATCCCAAGCCTTCGGAGGTTTGTCAGGGTCCTCCAACCTCCCCCGACAATTTCCATCCACTAACAAGCCTTGGGAAGTGGATGACTTTTGTGTAGGCAGAAGGAAAGCTGGGAAGGCCATTTCCCCCATCTCTGTTGAATAGATGAGTCTAAAACCTTAATTTGAAATGTCTCCCATACTTTGGTCTCAAATTAGGACCTGGCAGATAGGGCAGAAGGATTTTCTAATTATGACATTTTCAGAGAGAATTTTCTGAACATTTCTGAGATTTTTCTATCATGTGAAACAACTTGGGATAAACTGATTTCAATGAGAATATTCATGTGACTAAGGACTCCTGGAATGGGTGAATGTTTCAGTATCTGGCCTTTAATTAATATTGTGATGGAAATATTTATGCTACATACATTAATATGTAGCATAAAGCAAAGACTCAGAAGTTAGGTCTGGAAGAGGTTATCAAGTCCAGTCCTGTGCTTGTAGTGCAAGTTTATCTGCTATGCTATTCGTCTGAGTGTATTATCTAATCTCTCTCTAAGTATTTCCTCTGAGGATGTCTCTGTGGCTTCTCTTGGCAGGCTGTTCCATTGATTAATAGCTCTTATTAGGAAGTTTTTCCTGGTATCTAATCTTAACTTGTTCTTCTTTAGGTGAAAACCATTACTTCTTTTAATGTATCCTTGGTGAACTTTGAATAAGTCTTCCCCCTCTTTCACCTGGTTTCCCTTAAAACCAAAAAAAGGTATAGAGAGTTCATATGTACTTTCTAGTTTGTTTAAACAATGTCTCCTTTTCACCTTGTTCCTCCTATGGTACCTTCCAACTTTCTTACTGTTACTGCCCTTCTTTGCTTTCTCTCTTTATCACTTCTGTTTGTACTGAGATGCCCAAAGCGCTTCATGCTATTCTCAATTAGGCCTTTTCAGTGATGTGAATGCAAGAATTGTTACCTCTCCACTCTCAAGTATAATATTTAAATGTATATATTTTCCATATGGCATTAGTCTTTCCCCTGACGGTTTGTTGTATCAAGGCTGAATCTAAAATTGCAGTATCCCTGGTATGTTTTCCTACTTTTTGGAACAAGAAATTATTCTCCAAATATTTCAAGAAGTCCATAGAGATCCAATTTTTATGCAAATATATTCATTATATTTGTGTGTTCTAGAACAATCTCTTCATCCCCTCCCCTATATATTTTGAGTCAGATTTGTGGCAGTCTATTGTCACCCATCCACATTGCTTTTCCTGCATTACATTAATCCATAAAGATTAACTGTTGCCTTTTCCTCCTGAAAGGCAATTCTATGTCACTAAATGTACCAATAATTTAAATATAAATTCACCCCAACCCTGAATTGGCCCATAGATTCTATCCATAAATAATGAAATTCCATTTCTATCAATTTATCCTATCATGTTTTATGTATGTCAGGCATCATTCTGTCTACTTTCTCACATACATGACCACATTCCTCGGATTTATTGCCCATGCTCTTTATTTTTGTGTATAGATACTTGAATTTTATTTTTAATTTAATCTTATTTTGGGGCTATCTTTTATCCATTATTCCTTTTTATTAGACTTGTGCTAAATTATGTCTGTAAAAGGCAGAGATGTTCAGTGAGTAAGGGAAGGAAGCATGTTGCCTGAGCAGTGCTTCCTCCAGAAGCACAGAGGGATGTGGGTGAGCAGGTTAAAATGTGTAACAAGTTTCCCTCCAGTGCTGTCTGGTGCTCAGGGTACCATGGCCTTCCATTATCATTCTCAGGCACATCTGCTTTGGACCATTAGCTCTCACCCACCGAGGTGCTCTCTAGTATAGTCAGCCAACTGATGCTGACCTCCTTCAGGATTGTGCTAGGCTGTGGTGTTCACCCCTCGGTTTGCCCACACAGGTCCAAATATAATTTGACCTGTAATGTTTTGTTCCATACATGACAATTTCCTCCATCCTCCAAGCTCAAAGATCTTTGTTCCACCTTAATTAGTTTGACATTCAGATAGCTAGCTCCCTATGTTTGACATTCAGATAGCTAGCTCCCTATCTGATCAAATAAAGGCAGAACGTTCTAAATAGCCCTGGTGTTAACATATTTGTAAAACTTTGAAGGAAGGTCATAATTACTCGCTAGTTACGGAAATCTTGAAAGACTAAAGGGCTGTAAAACAAACTCAAATTACAACCTGTCTTAGTGGTTGAGATCCCAGATTTTGATAAAGACTTGGAGAAATGTTCTGCTGTCTAGATTCCTAAGGTCTAAGAAGTAAGAGCTGGATTTACAAAAGGATGTAGGCACCAAACCGCCACTTTCACAAAACTGCTGCTTAGCTGCCCCCAAACCCTGTAGGTGCCTAAAATCTCTGGTCCTATGCTGAAGCTGTTGCACTGTGATTAAATAACAAGAGAATCTCTGAGTGTGAGGGGGTTAGGGAAGAGTTTTAAACCACGATTTGAGGACTTCAATAGCTCAGACATAGGTGAGGTTTTTCGCAGGAGTGGGTGGGTGAGATTCTGTGGCCTGCATTGTGCAGGAGGTTGGACTAGATAATCATAACGGTCCCTTCTGACCTTAGTATCTGTGAATCTATGTATCTAGAAGAGAGCTCTTGTGCACAACCATCACAATGATGCTGTAGCCTGGTGATTAGAACACTAATCTAGCATGTGGGAGACCTAGGGTCCGGTCACCCCTGCTCCAATGATTCTTTCATAATTCATTCAAAGTGGAACAGTGTCAGCAGGAGAGATTGAGGGAGCCCCACATTTGAATAGCCCAATGGCTAGAGCATTCAGCTGAGAAATGGGAGAGCCCTTGTTTAAATCCCCCTCCCCACCCTTGGCAGAGGGGTGGGAATTGAACTGTGGGTCGCTCACATCCTATGTGAGTGCTCTGACTACTCTGCTAAAAATTATAAGTTCCTCCTCACTCCATGGCTTCTTGCAGAAACAGCACAGGTGCCTAACACCAAGAGAGGGTTTGCAGCTGAGGCTCTCAAGCAGAGGGAGGCACCTATTTCTGAGAGAAGGGTGGGGCTTAGCACACACTCCCTTTAGCTAGACATCCCCCATTGGCTAGTTTAGATGAGGAGCCACCGAACATGTGCTGGCTTTTGTGGCTTTCATTCTAAAGCTCTGGTCTCTTCCCATTCATTGTATAAGGAGCCTAGGTGTCAAACTCAGGCTTTCTGAATCCCAGTTATTATCTAGGCAACTAATTTTCTTTGTGAATCTAGCCCTAAGTACTTCCCATGAGACCCTCGTAGGTCTAGATATTCTGAATAGTCTTCTCATGTGTCTCAGAAGGCATTTTCCATGCTGAGAACATATACATTTTTACTATTTATTTTCCAGAGTATTTTAATCCCCCTCTAATCTTAATAACATTATTATCATTATTTCATTAACTTCTCCTACTAATACATTTTAGCTCCTCAGTACCAAATAGTTTTCTTCTGCCTTCCATACCAATTGCTTCATCAGATCCCACAACTTTGAGTTTTTAATTTATTTAATGAAAAAAACCCATGAGTTTTTGGTCTTGTATCAACATGTTTTTGAGGCCTACAGTAGCCCTTACACTTGGTACAAGACTGTTGTATTACAAAGGTTTTAATGAAACAATTTGTGAGAGATGAAGAAGAAACCACTATGATCTTTTTCCAAGGGTAAAATAATATCTATAGGACTTTAGCATATTTTGACACCTTTGTTCCTATGTAAAAGTTAATAAATATGGTAGAATGTTATAAGCTATGTCTTATTAAAAGCAATATGTTAAGGTTGTAAAATTAAATACCCAAATCAGAAAATACTATACAACCTTCACTTTTTATTATAGTGAACTGATCCATACAGATCAGTTACGTGCTTAACAATTGACCCAATACTTTAAAATACTGCATATTTTATGTGCAACATGAACAAGTTAGCATTTTCTGAAACCCATAACCTTTTCATTTCCTGACTTCTTCCTGGCTTCTTTTTATTTGTAACTTAAATGTTGCATTAATATAATTTCTTGCATTAATTTTATTTTGTGCATTTGTTGGGGAAAAAGGATAAAATGGGAGAAAAAACTCCACATCAAAATACTCATAGGTGTGTGTTTTACATACTTGATTGCTCTGTATTAATAGAATTATAATATCTTAATTCAGAGTGCTCCATTTTAAGTATGCATGGTTAAATGGTCTATTTTGGAAACTATCACTTCCATGACATGGAAATATTAAGAACATACATATAGTTATTGAATGAAAGTAGTCTGAGGTTTTCTGTCTGGCCTCGGCCAGCCCAACGTTCTTGTCTATAGAGAGGGAGAGTTGTATAACTTCACAGTGCAGCTTTAGGAGACACAGAGACTGTAATATGTCAAATAGAGACTGTAATATGGTAGCCTTTTAGACTCTTCTTTTGTAAACAATGTTCTATGAGTTCAGTGAGCATCAGACTTTTTTAGGAATCATTTAGACAATTTCTTGAGTTTTATGTGTGGTTTTCTCCTTTTTTCTTAAATACATTTTTTATCTTATTTCATTTGGATTGAATTTGTCAATTTTATTTGAGGAAATACATATTGTTGCCATTCATGAAAGAGTGTGATTTATCTGTCTTCAGTTCTGGGTGATGTTATGGAGAAAAAGAACATGAACTATTAAATTGTTGGCCTGTCAGAAAGGAGCAGTCCCAGAGAAATTGTTCTGATGATAGACTGGTGATTAAGAGATGTCATGACCAAGAGGGAGGGTGAAATCCTGTCCTCAGTGAATTCAATGGGAGTTTTGCAATTGACTTCATGTCAAGATCTCAAGAGTGCAAGAGCAGCTTAACTCCTAAAACTGTAGCATAATAGTGTTGTGCAATCAAATGTTGCACATCTCCCCTCGTTTAAACTCAATGGTTTCAATAAATGTAGCCAATTTATCGTGGTGTTCAAACATGGACAGTTTCAACCTAAAGAGGGAAATTTTCAGGAAGTTATGGATTAGAGAAGATTGGAGGTTGCAGAAACATTATTTTAACATGATAGCTTACCGGGCCTATACAGATACTTGTGGTCAATCAAATACAGAGTTCAGTAACAAGAGATTGAATTCGTACTTTAGATTTTTATAGTGAGAGGAATTCTTAAGCTAGTTACTTGAATAGTGAAGGCAGGCTGTGATTTTTATTAAAATGATGGGCACTGGTTATTTAGCTTTTTGGTGCCAGGCCTTTCCCCTTTATGATCTCTCTAAATTCACCAGGCAACATGGGAAAATTGCAATTTTTACTGGATTTCTGTTTCTGAGCATGGTACTGATTCCATCACTATGTAACCACTGAAATGCGGGTGCATTTTATGAACAAGTTATGAAGGGAAAATGAAAGCAAGTCACTCATTTAAGAGGCAAGAATAGTTCTCATGAATAGTCGCCTGCACTGTAGAGAATACAGCTACTTAGGAGAACAATTGGCAGTCATGAAGAGGCAGCATGGTTCACTGGATTAGTCTCTGACCTTTGAGGTCCTCCTTAGAGACTGTCCTTATCCACAGTAAACAAAGCTCATTGTAATTACAAACAGATGCCAGATAAAAGGTGGAGAATACAATAATCTCAGCTGAGCTTCTAGTGAATGCTGAGAATGGAAAACAGGGTACCATCACTCCAAAGGAGCATGGCACAGTGTAGTTAAATTGTAAGCTTTGTGTTGAAAGTTACCCAGAGTACGCTGGAAACCCCACGGTTGCCATTACTTGCATTAATTCCTGATCCTTTTCATATCAACCCTTCCATTTCCCAAATTTTAAAAAGAAATATTTTACAGGACCAAAATGGGAGTATTTTATATGGAATAGGCACATACATATGCATAATCAAATGTTATGTCTTGCAACTTATTAATACATGAGGTTGATTCCAGTGAAATTAATATAATCCTATCATCACTTGCAGACCATACATGAATGACAGGAAAGTAAATGAAAGCAACCATGACTTTTCAACCCTCAAAATTAGACAACTGCTCAAGATTATATTTTGAAAAGGCCATACTGTACATTACAGCAGCCATTTAAATACAATCTGACTACATGTAATATATTATAATAATATGAATTATTTTAATTCTTTGGTGTAGGTACATAGTGAAAGTGTAGTGAAAATATTTTTACAATTTGAGAGATTGCTAGTTGCACTGCTACTCTCTGTTTTAAGTAAAGAGACTATCTCCCAAACCAGTAGCATATTTCAAAATTGAAGAAACTTTTAAAGTGTGATCACTATGCCACGTACTAGGGATATGACAAACCCATAATTTTGGGATTCTATAGATAAATAGTGAATCCTGATGGATTCAAATACAGATATTGATTATCTTTAGAGTCTTTGGCTCATGGATGGAGGTGAACAGAGGGCTGAGCTGGGGGAGGCAGTGGGTGAATAGGTTCTGGGGCTGTGGTGGAGGGAGGGGACGGAGAGAGAAGTAATAGGTATGGGTGGAAGGACCCGTGTGTGAACAGAGGTGAGCAGTGGGAAGGAATAGTTTTTGTTGTGTGATTTGCTTCTGGGGCTATGGATTTGCTGGAAGAATGGTACTAGTCAGGATCAGCCATCTCAAGCGTTTATTATCTGTTTTATTATCAACTGGAGAATCCAACTGATTTCAGTACAGGTGCAAATGTGACTTGCTTAATATAAAAGTTGATTTTTAATTGGGGATTTGTCAGATGTTTTACTTACAGGGAGAAAATACATGGTGTGGTGCAGTACAAATAGTTTTTATCATAATAGTATGAGTTTGGCATGGCCAACTTACCCACAAGTAGTGAAGCCACAAGTGAATTATTTAAATGATCCTAAATGAATCCCATGAAGACCATTATACCACATCCCATGGTCAGGTATTTGGTATATGCTACATATTTTACAGGTAGACTATTTTAAATGTATGTATGGAGTGTTTTACAATTTTTATTGGAATCATTCTTCATATTTCTCTACCTGTAAAGCCAGACTTCTTCAGTATCATGAGGCCAAATGCTTATGAGGCAGAAGAAGAGGAATATTCTAGCTAATGAAGTATTGAAACAATTCAAAATTACCAAACATAGCTTTTCTAAACAGTACATAATAATCTATGGCTCTTAAAATCCCATATATCATGGGTTCTTGGAGCTAAACAAAAAGTCTTGCTGTCTTGGAAAGAGAGGAACCTTACCTTTCTGATGGTATTCTGATGTTTCTAACCCTAATAACTCACCTGTTACCAGACGTTATACCTGTTGCTGGTTCAGGACTGAATATTGCCTGTCATGAGCCATGTGGCTGTATATGTTTGGCATGAAAGAATGAAAAGTTGTTTTTTTCCTCTTAGGGCTGTATATATCTGTACTTAATATTCAGTATCTCCTCCCCACTATATCTCCCCTTTTCCAGTTTTTATCCACTTTTTTCTTTTTCGCTTTTTGCTTCTTTCTACTTTCTCTCATCTTTTGATATCCCCCATATTATGCTGGCAATGCTCTCTATTGTGAAGGGAAGGCTTTGGCAAAGAGATGAGTCTTGATCTGACTGGAGTCAGCTGAGAATGTGTTTAACTTGTGGTATTTTTAATGAATTACCTGACTGTTGAAGCAGCTCTGGTTTTGAAATGTTAGAAGCAGTCCATGAAGAAATGGATTAGTAGGCAGAATGCAGTTGAGGGGAGTTAAAGAAACATGAAAAATTCAGATGTATTAGTTCCACAATTCCTCACATAACTATCCATTCCTTTAGAAGCACGTGTGCCCTAAGGGGACACCTTGTGTGTCTAGCTATTTCTGTAAAGCATCCCAAGGTATGATTGTGGCAGTATGATAGATATAAAAAAAGAGATCCCTGTCCCAAAGAGCTTAAATGCTAAAAAATACCCAAAATACAAACAAAGGAATTGGAGAAGGGACACAACAAGCTTTTTTTATCCCAGTCTTTTCTGTTCTATTTTATTGTTTTAATAATTTGTAGCCTTTACTTCTTGCACATAAAATTCAGTTTACTGTAATCTTGTATTAAACATTCTGAGCACTGCTAATTTTTAAAAACTCTCAGATCTCTGTGTTTATACACAGATACATGTACCAGTGTCATCTTTTGTGCTTTGTTTCTCTCATCAATATTAAAGTATTGGATGATGAGGGTGTAGTGCCACTGTTGTAAAAACTCTGTTTCTGTACTGTAATAATGCATAATATCTTAGTTTTAATCAAATGAATATTTGAATAGATGGTAAACCATGCTCTAAATTAAACTGGTATCATATTCCTTTTGCAGTGTCTTTACAATGCTTGCTAGCAAACTACATGCATTCAAACCGTCTGGTATTTGTGGAGTTAACTAACTTAAACCTATTTCCAATTAGCTTCTTACACCCGGTATGCAATGCTTGTTCACCTATATAAGGAAACATGTTATACTGAAATGAGCTTGGCTGGTTTTTAGTCTGACTGAGAGAGACAAGTAAGCACACACCCTGGAGAGTGGGAGTGATCAGTAGGCTGGACAGAGCACAGCTTCCTGAATCAAACTGACTACAGTCCAGCTGATCTTGAGAAAAACAGCACAAGCCAGGCAACAAAGCACCCTACTTGGAGGAACTATCAACTTAAAAAAACAAACAAACAGAATTTCAGGAAAAGAACAATAACTGACAGTATAAAAATGGAGAAGCAGGTAAGTCACTTTCATTTTAGAAGTGGCCTTGTTAGAATGAGGAGGAAATCAGAGTGCTACTATTAAGTCTTGTTCTTGTATCTCGTTCAGTCCTAAAACGGCTTGCACATTTTAGAAATACTTCTAGACAATTTATGCCTCTTGTGCACAGTAACATCTGTGTGGGGTAATTATTTTAGTTTATCTGACTTTCCATGTGTTCCTAATTTGGATACACCTTTCTTTACCAAAGAGATTATCAAAGTTTCTTATCTTTGATGGAACACAGATGCATGCTGAAACTGTGGAAATAAAGCTAGGATGCTTTGATTAACTGTCTGAATCTCTGCAAACTGCAGAATGCAAAATTTCTAATATGCACACACTAAAACCCCTTATTTTTAAGGTTTAGTGCATTTTTTTAAAAAGTGAAATATCTCTTCATTCCGTAGTTTCTAGTATACTTCATTTTGATTGGTATGACTGGAGCTTAGTCAGCACAGCTGAAATGTTCTTGCTCGCTGTACATGGAATAGGGGGATACCTGCAATAATAATAAGCACAAGTTACTTACAAATAAGCCTGGTTTGGTCTTGCTAAACTTGTAAACAAAACTTGTTCTCCTAAAAGAAAAGTTGTCAAGGTACAAAACAAAAATGTGGATTGCTTAGGGAACATTTACAGATTCTGATAACCTTTACAATAGACTGATTTGAATCCAGAGAGCAAAAGAGTTCTTTGAAGAATATCTCAGTAAGAATGACATTAAAAGTAGAAATCTGAAACAATATGTTTCAATAGACTTCTAATTGTATATTGTTGTACAGTACTTCAGGACAGTCAATGTTAAAATGCAGCTAGTTGTAGAACTTCCTTTAAATTCTATTGCACTGATGATACAAAAATTACAAATGAAAGTTTGGTTTAACTGATCCCTCTGAGAGGTACCTTCCACAGAAGAATACCGTGTACAGAAAACTTGACAGAAACAGGTGCAGACTTTGTTTTTAGGGTGATTTCATTTCTCTCATTCTGATGGTTCACTGTCATATGATTGCATTGCACTAAGCTTTGACTGATAATCTCGTCACAACAAATCTGCGTTAAGAATTTAATTGGTATGTCTATATCTTTCCTGGGAGCCAAAATAGCAAACAAAATTACATTAATATTTCTAAAAATTTAGAAGATTTTTAAGAAGTTGATCACACTAGAAACAATCAGGGTAATTTCAAAATGTTGCAAGATTTAATAATGTATGCCTAACAGTAAGCAGTTATATTGCAAGCTCCTGTAATGTAATATTTCCTGGCTAAAACATTCATTCGTGATAAGGAATTGGCAATGTTAAAATTCACTTATGCTAATTTAGTTTTTCATTCATAAATATACAGGATATTTCTAAACTCCTGACCTTCAAAGTGATATATTAATGGGAGTTACATACATAAAACAGCAATGCTGTATCTTCAGTATAGTATTTTTACAGGATCATCTGCAAGGAAAGTAGATAGTGAGTTCTTAGACATGGGCCAACATCTGAACATACCATGTTATCCTCCTGAAATATCATTGGTTTCGATGGAACTCGGCAGCAATAGGGAGTCTGGGAATGGAGGAACAGGAGCAAAGACTGTGGCTTCTGAACTTCACTCACCTCACCTCCCACCCCATCTTTGCTGGCTTCAGTTTATGGTACCTGAAGAAACTCTATATTATTATGCCTCAGGTAGGGTACAAGATAAGAGATTTTATCAGGGATATTTGTAAATAAAATAGAAGCTTTAAGAACAGGAGAAACAAATGCCAAGATAAATACACACTCTTAATCCATTGGATTCTGTTCTGTCTAGATACTTAATGGTACTGATCTGAATACCTCATAATCATTAACAGAATTTACCTTTACAACACCCTGGGAGGTTGGGATGTTTTACTGCCATTTTACTGTTGAGAACTGAGGCACAGGGTATTTACTTATTTATATTATTGTAGCACCTAGAGCCTCAGCCAGACCAGGATCCCATTGTACTAGATGCTGTTATATAGATGCAGATCAAACAGTTCCTAGATTAAGTGATTTACCTAAAGTCACAAGAAATATCTGAGGATGAGCTGGGAAATGAACTCAAGTCTCCTGCATCTCAATCCAATGCCCTATCCACAAGATCAGAGTTTCTCAATTGTGAGGGGGGGAAGGAGGTGCCTGTCAAATTTTATAGGGGTGCAAAGCACATCACAACACCATTCAAATTTGGCCCGACCATCCCTCAGTCACAACAGAGGAGCAGAGGAGCAACCGGTATAAATTTGAGCAAGTGACATGGGGCCTCCAAGTTTAAAAACAAAAAAATACCTCCCCTTCCCCACACAAAAAAGCCAGAGATGTGGGATGTGGTTCAAACAAGGTTGAGAACCCCTGCACTAGATCACTCTTCCCTCTTAATCTACTCTGCCTGAGCCCCTTATCTGTAAAATGGGCATATTTCTTCACACATCGATAGACAGAAACATTCTCTCTGGATGATATGCAAGTAAAGTAATCTTGGAAACTGGGAACACCGCCCTGTACAATGTGGTTAAATAGTGCTTTCACTGCCAATGAGCTGTATGTAAGGAACTCTACTTTTATATTTGGTTAAACTGGTTCCAGCAATTTTTTTGGTCCATGAACCCACAAAATGGGGGCGGGGGAGGAATCAATCCCACAAACCCACGATATTTATGGCATTTGGGTCATGAGACAATATTTCTGCCATTTTATATGTGGAGCAGCTGGCAGTAATGGGTGAGGGTCTTTTGGGAAGCAATTACCTTGAGATGAATAAATTATATAGCCTTTCTTCTTGATACTTTTCATCAGTAAATATGTATTTTTTTTAAAATGAGTTTTGCCCACATAGTAGAACACTTCCATTTTAATACTCCTTGAAATACTGAGGAAAAGTTTCCACTTTAAATGGTTGGTGGAGAAAAAGCTATAAATTTGTTTTCAAGGTTAATTCCAGGTTAAATAATGTAATTAACTTCTACAGGGTCTTTGGATCTGTGTCAATTTTAATTGTTTAACTCCAAGGAAAATAATGAAGTACACTGATGATGTTCAGTCTAAAGAAATGTCAGATTTACAGATGCACATATTGAATCTAAGCAAAGGTGTTGTGCCCCAACAGGCCTTCTGTGTGTATGTATGTACTTATAGCACCATCTTTAGTTGTCTAAACATGAGGACTGAAGTGAAACAGAACTCTGATTTGACAGTCCGAGTTTTAACAGAGAGGACTGAGTTTGAAATTTTTGTTCACATTTCAGAGCTGTGAAGTTATTACTCTCTGACAAAGGCTTTGATTACTTAGACAAAAACGATTTTGCTTGGTTCTGAGTGAAACATTGCTGAAGCATTAAATTCAGGAGTGTTCTTATCCATTTGTGGTTTTAGCAAATCAAGTGTTAACTTTAGAGCTGAGGCTGTTGGATGTAGTTATCATGACACTTTTATTGTAAAAGAAAAGTTGAATATGGAAACTAATATTTCTCCTTCTTTAATCCATGAACTATAGTATTTAAGGATATTTTTTAAAGTTTCCAAGGTAAATAAACTAGAGTTGACTGTTCACCTTGCAACAATAGACACCCTGTCTATTTCTTGATTAAACAGGTTTTTCATGGCCACTGCTTTGTTTATTTATTTTTACTTTTTAAATTTTTCATGTAATTGGGATTGAGAGCTCCTATGCATTAGCAAGTAGAGGCTGTGCACATCACATTTCCATTTTGATATCTTAATACTTTTTCAATAAGAAAACTCAAGACTTTCAGAATGTAACTAGAGAGCCAGCAATAATAGATGAGCATGCTGTGCTAATTGTGTGCTCCCTGTAGGGTTTTGTTAAAGGTTTTACCATTCTATTACGTTATCGTTTTCTAATGTAAGCATTTTATATGGCATGTGTGATTTCATTGCCCTTAAGTGACCTAAGTAAATTCCTTTTTTCCCCTGAAGCATATGCCTAATTGAAAAGAACCGTCAGCAGTTGCCGAGCTGCAAGCAATATCTCTAGGAATAGCTTGAAGAGAGACAGGTGTCAAAAGGGTGGGGTCAAGTGGGACAACATTTATAAGAACCTTCTGCAGATCCTGCATTGAGTCATTGTTAGGATTAATGGTAATGAAGAAGTGTAGGCAGGGCATATTAGTTTAGCTGAAGAGAAGACAGCAGCTGCCTCAAGATTAAATATATAGATTATATTTTCTGAAAGGGCATCTGTTTTGGTTTTTTACTTCTGCTGTCCTTGCTGCTCTATTTAGGAAATTTAAAATGCAACTCAAAATCTGTATATTTCATAGAGCAACTGTTGTTCTAAAATCCTAAAGCCCCACGTGGCTGTGTGGAACCTCTGCATTCATAAATGTAGTTATGAAGAACACACAGCGCTGCAACCTAAGATTGAAACATTGTGTTCCCTCTTGGAGGCCTTATGTTGCTTTTACAGTGCCAGCTGCTCTGAGTGCATGTGTTTTAAGAGTCATGCAAATGAAGGACAATCTCAAGCTGGGGAACAGCCTTTCTCTTCCCTGATCAAGAGACATAAAATTATCAGATGATAATAAATCATTGGTCAATTCTGCTTAGAGGATTAAAAAATTAATCTCGGTTTAAAGTACTTCCATGAAGTCTGCTCAAATTTTATATTTATTGATCACAACTTTAACATGCTTGATCAGGTCAAAAAAAATCAGTACTTAAATTTAAGAAGGTTAAAAACCAATGGTCCTTGCAGGCACAAACACAGAGCCTGTATCATATAAGATGTGACACATCATTCTATTAGCCATTCTGTGCTATTTGTCTGTCTTGGAAAGTTCAGAAAACCACTAGGCTGAAAATGAAGGCTAGGAATGTCTCTGCCAATGGACTATGGATAGTAAATTAGCTCAGCGCGTCTGTCTTGTGTTATCTGTCAAATAGTCTGCTTTAGGTAGGCTTGTGCTATTGATTTATTTGTTTCTGTATTTATTCCAGGCTATATTTCAGTAGTACATGTCAGAATTTTAGTTTTGGAATGCTTACAACTTTGGGCCTGATCCTGAAAGATGCTGAGCACCCACAACTCCCATTTCAGGCAACTAGATTTATAGGTGCTGTGGCCCTTAACAGGCTGCATCTGCCTGGTTTCTTTTAGAACAGTATTTCCTGTTGTGTTTTATTTTTTGCTAAATTAGTCAACACTAAATCTAATTTTTGGTGCTGTGCCCAGTGATTGAGAGACAAGGCTGTGTTGTTGATGCAGAGGTTTGTTTGTAATACAGTATTTTATAGGGGGTTGGTCATTTTCATGATAAATTCCTGGTTCAGCGAAACACTGAAAGACAAAAGAGCTATATTTCCAGGAAACATCTCTGTCATCAATACTGACGTCAATGGGACTTAAGCACAAGCATGTTCTTAAACATTTTGCTAAATTGTGGCCTCAATCAACAAAATCAAGATCTTTGTCCTCAGACTTTTATGCTCTTTGTACAGTATATCAGGACTAGGGGAACAGATTACTTTTGAAATCAGTTTTAGCCAGTAGGACTTCTTAATACAAAACTCAGCATTTTCACCTTATAGAATGAAACATTTTCAGTGGTTTTAGGTTTTGCACTATTCTTATTCCTGGACTCACACCCATTGGTAGTAATTGTGGTGGCCCTTAATATAAAGAATTAGGGTGAAGGCCTAATGGAAGTGGGCAGTTTCTCTTATTAGATGTGATTAATTTTATTTGCAGGAAGTGTTTGTATAATTTCAGCTTCATTTAAAACCAGCTGAGGTTACTTTCAGGAATAATGAAACAAGAAATTTGGGGATACTGTAGTGCAAAGTTCCAGTCATTCCTACAGGTTGAGAACAGTCTTGTTTTGTAATACAATAGATATATGCAGCATCATATTCAAAGGGTCTTGACTTGTGCCCAATGAGCTTCCACTGATGTGTGTTCTCAGCGCTGCTGGGTTTCCTGCAGTTCTGTGTGGTAACTGCCTAAACTTGGAGGTTCCATTTGAAACCCCATGTCAGGATCCCTGAGGGGTATATTTTTTTGTACTTGTATCATATTCCTATGTATTAAAAACTGATTGTTCTCCTAATATGTGAATTCTGTAACATAAGTCATTATTTTTACTGTACATTTTTATCTTAGTCTGTCTCTAATTTCTTAGTCTGTTTGAAATTCAAACCTATTTTATCTGAGGACTTTAAGTATTAGCGATTAATTATAAATTCTTACCTTAAGAATGGAAATATGCCACAAAGAGGTTTGGGAATATCTTATTGGTTGTTTATTCAAAATTAGGCAGCTGCACTTAAAACTCTAGTGGGCAATTCTGAATATGTTGTGTTTTGCCTTTGATACAATGCCATTCCTCCTCCATTAGTTCAGCGCTTAGACTGCAAACATCTGTTTGCTTTTATTGCACATGTGTTACGTAAGATGTTCTGTTTCTGCATGATGTAAGTCACTGGAATTTACTGAAACATATGATTTTTTTTATTCAGTAAACCTTAAAATGTGCCAGTAAATTGACTATCCTAGATAATGACATATACAGACATACATATAGAAGGAAAAGCTGATGCTCAGTGTCTGTGTAATCAACAATATTACACTTTCCTGTTTTTAAAAACAATTTGTAAACATTCATGTGATTGTCTATAAAAAAAATTGACCTAAAACTGGGACACATCCACACAATCAGATGAGAGTGGTCAAAACTGAGGATATAGAAATGCACCTGACTTAATTACATTTCAGAAAACAAAATGACAAAATCTATAGACCCTCATTCTAGAATCTTGCTATGTTCACAGAACAAAACAGAACATATGAATGTATAATATACAGTAAATGCATTTTCAGGTGATCATGGCTGTATACGACATATTGCCTTTTGAACAAATTGATAAATTAAACAGTAATAAGTCACCAGGACCAGATGGGATTCACCCAAGAGATCTCAAAGAACTCAAATATGAAATTGCAGAACTACTAACTGTGGTATGTAATCTATCGTTTGAATGAGACTTTATACCAGATGACTGGTAGATAGCTAATTTGATGCTGATTTTTAAAAAAAGGCTCTAGAGGCTATCCTAGAGGCAATTACAGGCCACTAGGCCTAACTTCAGAACCACACAAATTGGTTGAAAGCTATAGTGAAGAACACAATTATCAGATACATAAATTAACAGAATATGTTGGGGGAAGAGTCAACATGGCTTTTGTGAAGGGAAATCATGCCTCATCAGTCAATTAGATTTCTTCAAGGGGGTAAAAATTGTGTGGACAAGGGTGATCCAGTGGATATACCATTCTTGGACTTTTAGAAAGTCTTGGACAAGGTCCTTTACAAAGGGTTCTTAAGCAAAGTAGGCAGTCATGACATAAGAGGGAAGGTCTTCTTATGGATCTGTAACTAGTTAAAAGATAGGAAACAAGGCGGCGTAATAAATTCTCAGTTTTCACAGTGGAGAGAGGTCCCCCAAGGATCTGTACTTGGACCAATGCTGGTCAACATAGTCATAAATGATCTGGAAAAATGAGTAAACAGTGAGGTGGAAAAATTTGCAGATGATACAAAATTACTCAAGATAGTTAAGTCCAAAGTAAAGAGTTACAAAGAGATCTTACTAAACTGGGTGACTCAGCAACAAAATGGCAGATGGAATTCAATATTGATAAATGAAAAGTAATGCACATTGGAAAAAATAATCCCATCTATGCATCTAAAATGATGGGTATAAATTAGCTGTTACCACTCAAGAAAGATCTGGGAATCATCATGGATAGTTCTCTGAAAACATCTGCTCAATAAGCAACAGCACTAAAAAAAAGATAACAGAATGTTAGGAACCATTAGGAAAGGAATATATCATAATGCACTATATAAATCCATGGTATGGTAACACCTTGAATACTGCATACAGTTCTGGCCACCTCATATCAAATAAGATATATTTGAATTGGAAAAAGTTCAGAGAAAGGCAATAAAAATGATTAAAGGGTGTGGAACAGCTTCCATATGAGAAGAGATTAAAAAGACTGTGACTGTTCAGCTTGGAAAAGAGATGATCAAGGCGGGGTCTGATAGAAGTCTGTAAAATCATGAATGTTGAAAGTGAATAAGGAAGTATTATTTACCCCTTCCCATAACACATGAACCAGGGGTTAACCAAGGAAATTAATAGGCAGCAGGTTTACAACAAGCATAAGGAAATACTCATTCATAGAATGCACAGTCAACCCATGGAACTCATTGGCAGGGTATGTTGATTGTGAAGGCCAAAAGTATAACTGGGTTCAAAAAAGAATGAGAAGTTCATGGAGAATAGGTCCATCAATGGCTATTAGCCAAGATGGTCAGGGATACAATCCCGTGCTCAGGGTGTCCCTAAGCCGCTGACTGCCAGAAACTGGGACTGGATGACAAGGGATGGATCACTCGATAAATTAATCTGTTCTGTTCACTCCCTGTGAAGTATCTGTTGGAAGACAGGATACTCGTCTAGATAGACCATTAGTCTTGATCCAGTATGGCCATTCTTATGAAACATTATCTGGATTCTGAAACAAGTTTCTCAAATGATCTCAGTAACTTCGGTTCTTTCAACAATCTTCTTTCTATCAGACTTCTTGAAGCTTGGTTCTAATGTAATGCACTCAACATTGCTAAATTGCATAACTTAATTGTTTACTTTAGGTTACAGAAAATATAACCCTTTGTAGCAGATTAAGCTTATGGCTATCAAGCAATTTAAAAAAATCAGGAATAATCGCGCAATTAAAAAATGAATCACAATTAATTGCATGATTAATCACACTGTTAAACAATTATAGAATACCATTTATATATTTTAGATGTTTTCTACATTTTCAAATATATTGATTTCAGTTACAACACAGAATACAAAGTGTACAGTGCTCACTTTATATTTATTTTTGATTACAAATATTTGCACTGTAAAAAAAAATATTTTTCAATTCACCTAATACAAGTACTGTAGCGCAATCTCTTTATCATGAAAGTTGAATTTACAAATGTAGAATTATGTACAAAAAAAACTGCATTAAAAAATAAAACAATGTACAATTTTAGAGCCTCCAAGTTCACTCAGTCCTACTTGTTCAGCCAATCACTCAGAGAAACAAGTTTGTTTACATTTGCCCGCTTCTTGTTTACAGTGTCACCTGAAAGTGAGAACAGGCATTCACATGGCACTGTTGTAGCCGGCGTCGCAAGATATTTACATGCCAGATGTGCTAAAGATTCATATGCCCCTTCATGCTTCAACCACCCTTGCCGAGGATATGCGACCATGCTGATGACAGATTTTGCTCGATAACAACCCAAAGCAATGCAGAGAGATGCATGTTCATTTTCATAATCAGATGCCACCAGCAGAAGGTTGATTTTCTTTTTTGGTGATTCGGTTCTGTAGTTTCTGCATCGGAGTGTTGCTCTTTTAAGACTTCTGAAAGCATGCGCCAAACCTTGTCCCTCTCAGATTTTGGAAGGCACTTCAGATTCTTAAAGCTTGGGTTGAGTGCTGTAGCTATCTTTAGAAATCTCACATTGGTATCTTCTTTGCATTTTGTCAGATCTGCAGTGAAAGTGATCTTAAAATGAACAACATGTGCTGGGTCATCATCCGAGACTGCTATAACGTTAAATATATGGCAAAATGCAGGTAAAACAGAGCAGGGGACATACAATTCTTCCTCAAGGAGTTCAGTCACAAATTTAATTAACATTTTTTTTTAACAAGCGTCATCAGCATGGAAGCATGTCCTCTGGAATGGTGGCCGAAGCATGTGAATGTTTAGGGGCATATGAATGTTTAGCATATTTGGCATGTAAATATGTTGCAATGCCAGCCACAAAAGTGCCATGCAAATGCCTGTTCTCAATTTCTGGTGACATTGTAAATAAGAAGAGGGCAGCATTATCTATTGTAATTATAAACAAACTTGTTTCTCTTAGCAATTGGCTGAACAAGAAGTAGGACTGAGTGGACTTGTAGGCTCTGAAATTTTACATTGTTTTGCTTTTGAATGCAGTTAAGTACAAAAAAAATCTAGATTTGTAAATTGCACTTTCACGACAAAGAGAGATTGCATTACAGTACTTGTATGAGGTGAATTGAAAAATGCTGTTTCTTTTGTTTTATCGTTTTTACAGTGCAAATATTTATAATAAAAAATAATATACACAGAATACAATATATATGAAAATGTAGAAAAACATCCAAAATATTTAATAAATTTAAATTGGTATTCTATTATTAACAGTGCAATTAAAACTGCAATTAATCGCAATTAATTTTTGAGTTAATTGTGTGCGTTAACTGCGATTAATCAACAGTCCTAGTTATTATGTTCGTGATGTAATTTTAAATGGCTCTCACTATGTTAGCCTCAAATGCCTTGCAGTTTTAGTTCTTTATCTCCCTATCTGTTTGTGTAACTCAAGCATAACTAAACTAGAATGCATTGTTCATCCACTGGAGAATGAAAGAATCAAAGCCTAATTAGAAAAGGAGAATTTGAAAGAGGACAGGTCAGTTGAATCATCAGCTGCATAACCTTTTATTTGCCTACCAAGAACTTGAAAGTATTCAGAGTTCTGGTAAGAGGCCACAGAATTTCAGAACTGGAAGTTTCCTTAGACAGTTGAGTCTGTAAAAGGAATTGAAGGTACTGCTGTGACCTTGAAAATTGGAACAGGTTATTTTTTGTCCTAAACTGGCTTTAGGGAATTAAAGAGTTGATCTTTCCTGAGACTCACATTTAAATTGTTGGTATGATGCATATGATTCCCAGCAGATTGTGATGTCTACTGAGGCCTCTTTAGTCATTCCAAGGTAAATTATTTTGGATTGGCACTCTGGAACTTTAACTGATTATTTTTATGTTAGACTATTACACAGTTATCAGTATCAAGTTTAACGCGCAGAATTCCTTGCAGCTACCTGGCTTTTAGTAACAAAGGATGCAGAGTTGCCATGAAAAAATGCTAAACCTAGGATAAATGTTACAAATTAGTGAGAACATTCACACATCTATTGACATGAAAACAGTCACCATGTATAATTCAGTCCAGAATATATAATTTTCCCCTGTTAAATGCTAATTAAGGATTGTGGCATAGGTAAAGAACATAACAATGCAATATCTGTAAATGTAAGGCAAGCATGAGAGTAACCACATGTACATTATGTCATTCCAGGAGAAAGATGTGTTGTCCTCTATGGTATTTTTAACTTTCATGTCTGAAGTGTGGGGGAAGAGTTGTATGACAAGGTCCTTCTAAGAGAACACTGAGCAGAACTGGTTGTTGCTTAGAATGTAATATTGATTTGGCATGATCAACAAATGAATACTCAACATATCGCCCATGGTTATGTTGCAGTGTTGAGTCATTGATCAGTATGGATCAATGCTGCACTCCATACTGCAGTATCCATTAGGTGTGCTCTGGGAATTACAGGCGTTATTTCTTGAACAGTTAGGTTACAAATTCGAGTCAATGATCTCAGAAATAGCAGATAATAAACAAAGAAATGGAAATGAGATTGATTTCTTTTGCATGGTACTTTCCATAACCTTACCTTCACGAGTCAGTATTTTTGAGATAAATAATTGCAGTTAGATTGGATAAACTGAATCCCTAAATAAGGATGGTCTTTGTTAGGAGTGTAATCAAGAGCAGTAAAATGTCAAGGCTTTGTATGTGTACATCTTCTCTTCTAAAATTGGCCAATACGTAGTCTTTATACTAACAGATATCTGTCTAATATTTAGATATTAGATAGCTATTTTGTGATATCAAACCACAAATCTATCTGTCAAGGTGGGATCATATTATGGATTCTGAGCACCTATATCTTAATTCTTTATTTGTTTGTAGCTGGGAATAATTACTTTAACAGATTTCTTTTTAGTGAATTTTGTACTTGTAAAAGATGCAGTCTCACAGCCCTGGAGTCTGAAGTATTTTATTTATCCACAGAACAGATATAAGTACAAGTAGAAACTGAATAGACTCTAGTCCTCCCTTCTATCCTGTTTATGTGACACATTTACATCATGGTTGGGGAGGAAAAGGTAATTCATTCTTAATATTCACTCAGTCTTTGGCCTAATTGCTGGGACTGCCAACACCGATTCCATGGCTTGTGTGATGAATTTCCAAAAGGAACTGGATTCAGAACACCAGCTCATTATAGTGTTGCCATTAAATGTTGTTAAGCAATTAAAATTTAATTGCTGTCTCTCTCACAGTGATCTCTGACATTCTGCAGTTATTTTCTATTGTAAATTTAGGAAATGATGCAGTATGTCGGATAACAAATGTTGTAACAGTTGGCAAATGTTCACTTTTGAATGGCAGCCATTTCCTTTCACTTATTGCTGTTTTGGATCAGAACAGATTACGTTTTACCTTCAGTGTGTATGGCACTTACTAATTTCTAAGATGTGACTGAAGCTCTGCATCTAAAAATATTTTGTAAACATTAAATTGAACCACGCTATTAAAAATTCAACAATTACGTGCAACTGTACTTCCATATGTCTGCTCAAAGCCAGCTTTTAACATTTTGCCTTTAGACAAATTCTCTTTAAAGTTCTTGGACAAGTTAAATCCCAAGCTAAAATTTGTTTGGAAGATGATATTTTACTAAGCATGGTTTAGTAATTCTCCTAGATCAGAATCAAATCAGTAGTTTTTAGTATATTTGTACTGAAGACAGATCTCAAACTAAAAACCTATTAGAACACATGACAAATCCTCTTGTCTGGAGATATTCAAAGATGACACCAATATTCAACAAAAAGGGGTGACTTTAGCCATCTCCTGAAACTATAGACTCTTATGCTGAACTTGTGAAATTACCTTTATTCCCAGATGGAGCAAATCATAGCATTTGCTAAATCAGGGCCCAATCCCTGTTTCCATTTAAATTAATAAGAGTTATACTTCTCACTGGCTTAAAAAGGAGCAGGATCAAGCCCTTAAAATAAATCTGGGATAGATTTAGAAGAAGACTCTGTATCTGCAATGGATTTTTAGAAAACCTTTAAATAGACATGTAGTGGTTGCACAATTCACATAGCAATGAAAAACTCCTATTTAAACCTATCATATAAACATCTGTAGCAGGAGGTGTGAATGGATAAAGAACTTGATAAAAAGTAGAAGAACAAAGAAAAGGGTAATTTTCAAAAGTAGCCAAGTGACTTAGGAGACAAAGTCCTATTAAAGGACAGTGAGATTTAGGATCTTCAGTCTGTTAGATACTTTATAATTTTACCCAAAAGGATTAAAGGAGTTACATCCCTATATCTATTGGAATATCCCATAGAATTAGATAGGGATGAAGCAATAGGACACTGCCCGGACGCAGTTAGTTTGAATAGCATGTAGAATCCAAAGGCTGGGACCATTTGTAAGCAGCCTGATAACTTGTCTCTCTATCAACAGCAGAGGTTGGTTCAATACAAGATATTATCTCTCTCACCTTGTCTTGCTAATATCCTGGGGACTGACATAGTTACAAGTACACGATATGCAGGCTGGTGACTGTCCAGGAGAATTCATCCTGGGCTGTACCATAGTGTATTTTAAAATAAAAGAAAACCTTAGAACGTTAGGGACATTTCAGAAGCATCAGGACTATTACAGCATAGAATTGTCTTCCAAAGGAAGTGATAGAAGCTCTATTGCTTCAGTCACTTGGAACTGAATTGTATAAAGCACTTTAGAATATACTTTATACAAACCTGCACAAATTGAGGGATAGACTTGATATGACCTAGCTGGGAGAGTGGAGTGGAAGGGGGCAGTTTCCATCTATAATTTCTATGATGCATGTCTTGACAAATGTGCAAAGCTCATAAAGGGAAGTTTGCATTCTTACAGAGATCAGTATGAGTTGCACTTTTGCCACAGAGCAGAAACACTCACTTCTTCCTGCTACCTAATACGCCACCAGCATTTCTTCCTCTGCACTATTTCTGTGTAATCAGTCTTAACAAAACAATCCACCAGAGTCATAGCTATCTCTGTGTGACACAGAGAACATGATTCTATTTGGAAAGTGTTTCTGCTTCTACTAATGCGACTAGGAGAGCTAGAAGATACTGTGCTCTAGGTGGATAACATGGGAGGATGAGTTTCATAATTAACTAATGGAGGGAAGATAGCTGTTTGAATGAACATAATGGGTTCCCAGCCTGGTTGGCATCTAGGTGAATACTTATGGACATATTTTATATAAGATGTCATAGTCACCAGACAAATTGCCCCTCTGAGCCTTCCTTGTCTCTCTCAGTGCTCACCCCCACCCTTGTCTCAGTCCTCAAGTCATCACTAGGTCTTGGGGTAGATTCCTGCAATTCTCCCTCTCTTAGACTAGGCCCTGCATGCAGTCCCCATGTGCACCAATTTAATGTCTAGATGCTTCTTCACATTGTTTCTTCTGGGAGCAATGATGGTGGTGATCAGACAGCCAAAGTATTATTTAATAGAGCAAAAGCATTTAAGAGAAAAATAAACTGTATGCCTGTCCAGCCTACCAGGCATCTAATTATCTTCCACATGCAGACTCTGGAAGGTCTAACTTTGTTTACATTCGTCTGAAGAGTTTCTCTCTGTGTCAGCTTTCTCCACGTTCTAGCTCATTGACCATTCCTTCCTGCCTTTGCGAGTGTCACTTTAATGCTTTGATAACCCCCCACCGCCTCTCCTTCATGGTAATCATGCTTCCACCTGTGATGTGGTAACTCTCAGCTTTGGCAAAACAAACTTGTTGGAGGCAGAAGGTAGGATCTCTGAAACCAATAGCCTCCCTCATTGTCTTTCAGGTGTATACCTGGATGCTCTTAGCTGGGAAGCCATTGTGTTGCCTTCTTGTTCAGTTGCCATTGAATTCAAGCATTTCAGATGTATATATTAAATGTTCCATTATCCCCAATGTAAGTTATGTCAATAAATCAGACAGCAAAGTCCACCATAACCCACCATAGTTATGAAGTAATTTTACCTCACTCACCAGGTCACATAGTGTTCCTGAAGTTGTTACATCTCAGGGTTCTTAAAGTATTATATGGAAGTGCCACAACTGTCACATATGGAAGATTCTATTGATAAATAGTTTATAAATGATTAGTAGAGGTTGCATACAATTTTCAAAATACCCCAGGCCCATTTTCAAAAGAGCCTAAGTCCAGTGGGACATAAGGAAACACAGAAAAAAGGTTTCAGAGTAGCAGCCGTGTTAATCTGTATTCGCAAAAAGAAAAGGAGTACTTGTGGCACCTTAGAGACTAACCAATTTGTTTGAGCATAAGCTTTCGTGAGCTACATGCATTCGATGAAGTGAGCTGTTGCTCACGAAAGCTTATGCTCAAATAAATTTGTTAGAGATAAAAGGGAGATAAATTATGGAGGATACTGAAATGGACTGTCTAGTAGACAAGAACAAGTATCTAAGGCCCCAGTCATGCAAACACTTACACAAATGCTTAACTGTACTACCTTATGTAGTCCCACTGAAGTCATGGTAGTACAGTTAAGCAATTGTGTAAGCATTTGCAGGATTGGGGCCTTAGATATGATTCAGGCTGCAGTAGGAAGCCAGCAAAGGGACTTGGACAAGGGCTGAAGAGACCATCACAGAAGCTAGCTAGATGACTTTTTGTCTCTGAATTTTTAACAGATGGCAGGGAGCCTCTAATTGATGACTGATATTTTCAGTTTATGTTGTCGACCAAGAGGAGAAGCGTGTGAAGTCTCACTGCAAGGAAGCAGAAAGTGTGAGTCGGGAATACCTTACAGATGCTACCCTTTCACTTTATTCTTCATACAGGTTTTCTGAGACGGGGCCCAAAATGTTTTGATAGTGTTAAAAACCCACTCCCCTCCCTTTACTCATCACAGTGTGTTCAGCATTTTCATGCAAGGTTTGAAGTGGAATGTTGTAAAGTTATATGCTTAGTCTGTAAAACTCTGGATTCTGTCCAACAGACCATTTTTACATGGCCTGTATACTTTTTAGACAAACAGGAATTGTACTAGGGTGCAAGAATTTAGACAACTGATGCATTCTTTAAAATAATTACAAGTTGGCCTGCTGCCTTTGAAATGAGTAGAAGAGCCCCCAAAACCCCCCTCCAGTGGAGTCTAGGAATATAGTTGTGGCAAAAACAATTGTAAGTGCCTTTAAATTAATAAACGTTAAAGGTACATTTTGTTTTCTGACACATTATAATTCCTTTTTAATTAATTTGCCATCCACACAAGGTAGGTGAGGGAACTTAAAATTTCTGCAACAAAATACATGTACTCTGTGAATAAAGTGTTAATTTTTAAATGAAAATATGTCGTGACATTTTTTCTATAGTGGTAAAACTAGCTTTTCAAGTCCATGACACCCTTTTCATGATGAAATTGATTCAGTGATGTGCTACCAAAATTTTAATATAGGATTCCTCAGAAATGTTCTGCCTCAGACAGTGATATGTATGATGGTCTCCAGGAAAAGCACTCTTTCATCTCCTTGCAAAGATATGAATTATTCTTCCTCCCTGATGATACATTTTTCCATCACTATCCCCATCTTCCAGCTCAATGCCTCTTGATACTTCATTCTATCCCATTCCCTGCACCACAAAGAAATGCCTCTAGATGCCAACCCCTATCAAGCATCTGTTCCTCACAGCAGTAGTGGTGGCAGCAGCAAGTGAATTGTCCAGTGGTCTTTGTTGACAGCAATAGGGGTGGATAACTTGTCCGGTGGTCTTTAGCTGTGGAATGGTTGGTCAGGTGAGGAGTGGATCCCTTCTGGTGGCAGATAGGGAATAGGTCTCCTTTTAGCTCTTGAGGTGGGTAGGTTTCCACTCACTTCTGTTAGGAAGGGGAAAGTGTGAATCCTCCACAGTTGATGTGGAGAGTATTAATGGAAGAGTGGGTCTCTGTTAACTGGTGTGGAAAGTTGGGTGTGGAGCAAGTCCCTCCTGGTACATGGGTGAAGAAACATGTTTCCAGGCTCTCTGCCAATATCAGGTCTTCAGGCTCAGGACAGGGAACAGGTAGGAAATAAGATGAGGGGTGGATGGCAACAGCTATAGGACTCCTACTTTGTGCAGCAGCAGGTTGACCCCATCTTCTTTCTTCCTCCTTCTGTGCTGCAGCAGCAGCTGTGGAGACAGGAAGGTTAAATGGGTGTGTCTTCTTTGTGGACCTAAAGGCACTGATGGGGGATACACAGGAGTTCCCCTTGCAGTAACTGTCATGGTTGCAGTCAGAATGTGCCTACCCAGAGTGAGCTGAAAATTTTAATAAGAGTCAGCTTTAGTATTCTGGCATTTTGTCACTTCTCCTCCAAATGCAAGCAATTTCTTACCACTGTAATCATACCATATTGCACTGGGCTGACTGAAAAGCCTAGCAGGGTGATTGGGCTACAGTCCAAATGCAACTGACTTGTTTTATATAAAAATTATTTGTGGGATAGAAGCTTTATATCCTCCCTAGTCTCTGGCTGTGGAAATGGAGCCCCCAACTGCATACTCCTTTATAATCCTAGCAGTCACTTTTCATTGATTTACTTTTTCATGACTGTCTTCACAGGGAAAGGGACTAGAGGGCTCTTTTAAAATTAAAATTTAGCTTTTCCTTTAAAGGGACCGAAATCTGACTCTGTTAACAAGGGACTCACATGAGTGCTCACTGACTTCAATTTATTTGAGTTTTACTTCCAATTTTTTCTTTCCTTCTATCTATTTTTAAGTAAAGAGATCCTAGTTACAACCACATTCCTGGAATGGGATCAGTGCTGAGGTCCTTGTGTAACAGCCTTTCAGGAGCAAACCTAGATAAGTAGTTTGACTCGGATAAGCATATATGAGCAGGGCAGGCTAGCTTTAGCCTGTTTGCACTGGGATTAGAACAAAGACAATGGGGGAGAAAAGTTTGAAAGCATTTTCTTCAGGGTTGTATTATAGATTGTTTGCTGATTTGAGAGCATTCTTCAGAACATTGTCAAAGACAAGCATTTCTTTTCAAGCTTGGAAAGCAAACCTTGTGAATTTTTCATGGTTCCTTCTTTAGTGGTTTCTTTAAGTTCTTTTAATCAAATAGTTGTGAATGATAGAATTATGTTTTTAATTATTTTTATGTAAGAATTTTATAGTAACAGAGCTAGGGCCAAATGATCTCTGGATGCATGATTTGAACTGAAGTAAATGGAAGTTGTGCATCTGTAGCCAAAGACAGAATGTCATTTAGTGCATGAAAAAAAATGTAGTTTGATGTTTTTCCCCTCCCCGCATATCTAGATGTATATCTTGCTTTACTTTTGTATTGGGTAGCGAGGGAATTCCATCAAATTGAATCAATGGGGAGTCCCTTACTAAGGTATGATACATGTAGCTGCTATCTTGTGTTAAAGATAAACAAAGTTGGTGAAAATGCAGTTTTAATACACAATTATTGAGAAAGTGACAAATACAAAAAAGATGTAATTATGGAAAAATGATTCAATCAAATCAATATTTATAATAAAAATACATTTTCTGTTAATATTTTAGTAGCAGTGTTATGGAACCTCCTGATATAGAGCAAGTAAAACATTAAAAAAATGTCAAGCCTTACAGCATTTCAGCAGCAAAGACCTAACTTGGATCAGATAAAATGACACTGTACAGTAAAGTAAATGGATTGAATTACTGCACTAATAAAAGGGAAACTGTGGTACAGTAGTTTTGCTCAGCCACTGGATTTCACAGGTGCTTAAACCACTGTGGGATAGAATAACTATATTGTAAATATAGTCATTATATTTGCAATTAGCTGCATTTTTCTGTGAAATGTGATAAATCAAGGAATGGAATTTGTCAGGCATCAGTTCCCTAATGGAAAGAAGAAAAAAGCCTCACAGCTAAAATCACCATTTTTTAATGTTAATGTTTTCACTCAAGTCACAAGAGAAATATTACAGTCCAGTTCATAGACTGAAGCTTTTTGATTTTTATTTGCATTAATTAGAATAGGTTTATTATGTAACCAGATATTTTGGCAACACCTATGCCTTTATTGTGTATTTTCCACAAATCTGCAGCTCCTTGTGAAGTGTGGCACTTTGTCACAATCACTTGGTGCAATCTGATGTCTTCCTCGCTGATTGGGGAGTTTATAGTTGATAGCTAGTGGAAGAAGCATTTGCCAGTTATTCTACAGGTGTATTATTCTCCATGGGTAGCGGAGTTTTTTTCTTACAGTGTTAACTATGTTTTTCCTGGAAATAGTTATGACTGCATAGCCCATTTGTTGTTAAAAATTCCATAATTCAGGATTCTACACCTCTGTAATACTGCATGAGCGAATTTATGGTAACTAACTGATATAGGAAACCATAGCCACCCTGAGATTTTTTTTCTCCCATTAAATAAAAAAGCATGGTGGATTTAAATTTTGTGATAATTTAAAAATATAAAAAGGAAATAGTTATTAGGTGATGGACATTAAAGTCCTGATCCAACTCCCATTAACTTCAGTGGGAAGTTAGATCAGTCCCTAAAATGCAAACACAAATGAAAATAGAAGTACGGTAGCTACAATTAACTTTTGCTGTCACCAAGATGTGACAGATCTGCCTTCGGCTGCACATTCAGTTCCTATCTAAATAACTGACTTTGAATGCAGATCATGCATCCACTGGCGGTTACCTTCTGTGTGCTTAGCAATTTTTCTGTGGTGGATGCAAAAGCTTAAAGGGGTATATTTTCCCCTCTAGCCACATGTATAAAATTCACTAATGTTAACATGTCAGCTGAGCACGACCAATGAGGTAAAAAGAGACCCCATAATGAAGCAAATCCAAATGATGTGCATGTGGGTTATTTTTTTATACTTTACAACATTAAAATCCTTCAGAGATCACTCCCTTTCTGCCACAGAACATATTTCTCTTGGAGGACTAGATTCCAAAACTGCTAATGCCATGAGGATCATATTTCTTTTACTCTGTCTTTTTGTGAGAAACCCCCTTTGGAAGTTGAGCAATGAAATTAGAGTGGAATGTAGCCCTCTTAAGGGCCTAGCTCATGCTGCCCAGTTCTTTATAAAGAGAATCTCTCTCTCCTGCATGGAAATACGTGTCAGTCATCTATGCAGCATAGTTTCCCTCACTCTGGAGAGTATTCATTTGTTCCAAGGTCAATGCATGGGAAGCGGGAAGAGCCCAGGGCTATATTATCTCTTTGCTGGAATCCATTCAGGGGCCCCAGAGCAGTCAAGGCCAGAGTAGTGCAGTTCCATGAAATCCCTTTTGCCAGAACCCAGGGAATTAGTACAGAGGTCCAAGGGATGTGCTGGCCGCCCTTCTCGCAGCCCCCATTGGCCTGGAGCAGCGAACTGCGGCCAGTGGGAGCTGTGATTGGCCAAACCTGCAGACGCAGCAGGTAAACAAACTGGCCCGGCCAGCCAGAGGATTTCCATGAACAAGCAGCAGACCGGCTTTGAGAAAACTGCAATACAGACTTCACTGCTTGAATATAAAACATAGGAGGAGTCAGTCAACAAGCAAGTGTGGTTGGGGTTGGAATTTCCTGCTATCCTCTGTAAGAACAAGTTTCCATTTTGTTTGAATCTGAGTGATATCCAAATATTATAAGACAACAAACATTAACTATTATCTTCATGCTAAAGCAACTCCGAGGTGAATATAAACAGTGATTGTTTAGAGACCATCAATTAAACTAAGATGTATTTACAGCAGGTGCCACAGAGATAATGGAATGAATGTAAAGAGAACTTTATAGCCTCATAGCTTTAAAACAATTAGGGTTTTTGATATCATGTTTACTGGGAAAAGTACTGAGATGATATTCAAGACTTGTGCTACTTTATGAAAGGTTTACAGTTTAACAACAATTTGCAGACATCAGGTAAGAACTGCTAAGTCGTGGGAGCTTTTACCCTGAAGAAAGATTTATTTATAACTGCAGTAATTATTAAAATGACACTTGAACCTAGAGCCAGAAGTTCAGATGCTAGATCTTTTCTAACCTATGATTAGATTAGATGTGATTTGTTTTAAAATAATATATGTTTTAAGGTAACCTTTTACTATATGCATTTGGAATACAGTATAGCATCTAGAGGCCCTCATTGAGTTTGGGGTCCTGTACGTACATATAGTCGCTGTTCTGAAGAGCTTGCAATTTATATAGACAAGACAGACAAAGTGGGAGAAATGGAAGCGTATATTATCCCCATTTTGCATATGGGGATCTGAGGCACAGAGAAACAGGGCTTGAGATTTCCAAAGCACGCTAGGGCACTTAGCCTCATGACTCATTGAAATTAAACCTACAATGCCCTGTCCAAGGTCACAAAGGAAACTGAACCTTCAACTCCTGCATTTTAGTTCAGTGCCTTAACCACAGGACCAACCTTTTGCTGACATTAAAAGCAGTTCCTTTAAAGGATTTCTAGCCCCTTGATTTCTGCCCAGGCATGCTGTATTACCAGGTGCTTAACAGTGGAATGAAGGAGAATCTTGGATTTTAACCTGAAATGTCCCAGCTCATTCAACGAGCCAGTGTCACAAATTATTTGATGTTCCTGTACCTTGGTCAACTTAGCTATCAGATTAGGTAAATAGAAACAGGACTTCACTGAGAACTAGATCCTGTATCTGAGCTGACCTATCCCTAAATAAATAAGCTACAAGATAAAGTTAACTATTTCTAATCGTGGTGTGGCCCATTTCCTTAAACAAGGGTTTTGCATCAGGATTTTAGTACACATGAAACTTAGCTTTTTTTACATGATTAAACTGTTATTAATAATACTGATTGTGCTTGATGCCACATAAAACATAGAAGAGACATGGCCCCTAGCCCCAGGGAGCTTCCAGTTGAAATAGAGAAACAATATAATTCAGGCACAGAGCACTGGGTGACACTACTTGTGCACATGTGGGGAAACAGGATTCCCTGGGCCAGATTCTCTCCTGTGCTAGAATTCCACTCAGTGTAGAAACGGGGCAAGAGAGCCATAAGGGATCCAGTTATTGCTCCCTGATTCTCAGGGCTAATTCCAGCCCCAGGGAGACCTAAAGCAGCTTCTGGACAGCTCTCAGTTTCATGATTGGTGTAGGGTCTTTTAGTGAAGTCTATGCCAGTAGAGGAGCAGCATAGTAGAGAACATCTCTGGGACACCCCTTCTCTTTACGACCCCTCCAACTCTGAGAGAAGGAAGTGGTCAGGTGAAGGACTTAGTTTCAGCACACTTGCACCACCCGGGAGTTTGCCTCCAACAGGATAATTCTCTGTTGGGCATTTCAGGATGAATTATACCTCCTTTGTGCCACCTGATTGTTGCAAAGATGAGTAGCTTTGTAGGGAATCTGGCCTTCTCTGTACATTTCAGGTCTGAAAGATCTCTAGTTTGAATTTGCTTTGTCGTCTTAACTCCTGAGTTTGACAATATATCCACTTGTCAATAGGGAAGCACCTCATTCAGCCAGTTAACAGTCTGATGTAGGCCTGTAAAAATTCCTCCTTCTCCATCTCTGCCTAAATGGCAAATTCAGAGCTTGTTGTTCACCTTTCTATACATTCAGCTGCCACTATCTAGTTTGAAAAACAACAGCAACAAACTGCTCTTCTCTTCCACATTTAAAGGAAGCCATAACATTATCACTGTAGTGAAAGACACCCAGTTACAGTTCAAACTTTGCCGCTGCCCAATAGCCATAACATAGATGGCAAACCCTAGTGGGATTACAGCATTCTGATATTTACTGTGAGAAAATAATCTTTCGTTAGATTTATGCTTCTAGTGATACGAGGAAGTCTGAGCTTCCTGCTGACGGTTAATGAAAACTGGCATGTGCAATACAGGATACCAAAGTTTGAGTTCATAAACAAATTCATTTCCTGCTTTACCATCTATTCCTATACTGATCATATAATCACAGAATATCAGTGTTGGAAGGGACTTCCGGAGGACATCTAGTCCAACCCCCTGCTCAAAGCAGGACGAACCCCAACTAAATCATCCCAGCCAAGGCTTTGTCAAGCCGGACCGTAAAAACCTCAAAGGATGGAGATTCCACCACCTCCCTAGGTAACCCATTTCAGTGCTTCACCACCCTCCTAGTGAAATAGTTTTTCCTAATATCCAAGCTAGACACCGCCCACTGCAATTTGAGACCATTGCACCTTGTTCTGCCACCACTTAGACCAGTCTAGATCCATCCTCTTTGGAGCCCCCCCTTCAGGTAGTTGAAGGCTGCTATCAAATCCCCCTCACTCTTCTCTTCTGCACACTAAATAACCCCAGTTCGCCCAGCCTCTCCTTGTAAGTCATGTACTCCAGCCCCTTGATCATTTCTGTTGCCCTCTGCTGGACTCTTTCTAATTTGTCCAGATCCTTTCTGTAGTGGGGAGCCTAAAACTGGATGCAGCACTCCAGATGTGGCCTAACCACTGCTGAATAAAGGGGAATAATCACTTCCCTCGATCTGCTGGCAATGCTCCTACTAATGCAGCCCAATATAACATTAGTCTTCTTGGCTACAAGGGCACACTGTTGACTCATATTCAGCTTCTCGTCCACTGTAATCCCAAGGTCCTTTTCTGCAGAACTGCCACTTAGCCAGTTGGTCCCCAGCCTGTAGCAGTGCATGGGATTCTTCCATCCTAAGTGCAGGACTCGGCACTTGTCCTTGTTGAACCTCATCAGATTTCTTTGGCCCAATCCTCCAATTTGTTTAGGTCACTCTGGACCCTATCATTACCCTCCAGCATATCTACCTCTCCCCCACAGCTTAGTGTCATCTGTGAACTTGCTGAGGGTCCAATCCATCCCATAATCTAGATCATTAATGAATATGTTGAACAAAACCGGCCCCAGGATCAACCCCTGGGACACTCTGCTTGATACTGGCTGCCAACTAGACATCGAGCCATTGATCACTACCCATTGAGCCTGACAATCTAGCCAGCTTTCTATCCACCTTATAGTCCATTCATCCAATCCATACCTTTTTAACTTGTTGGCAAGAATACTGTGGGAGACCATATCAAAAGCTTTGCTAAAGTTGAGGTATATCACATCCACCGCTTTCCCTATATCCACAGAGCCAGTTATCTCATCATAGAAGGCAATCAGGTTGGTCAGGCATGATTTGCCCTTGGTGAATGCATGCTGACTGTTCCTGATCACCTTCCTCTCCTCCAAGTACTTCAAAATAGATTCCTTGAGGACCCGCTCCATGATTTTTCCAGGGACTAAGATGAGGCTGGCCACTCCGTAGTTTCTGGATTCTCCTTCTTCCCTTTTTTAAAGATGGGCACTATAATTGCCTTTTTGCAACCATCTGGGACCTCCCCCAGTTGCTACGAGTTTTCAAAGATAACAGCCAATGGCTCTGCAATCACATCAGCCAACTCCCTCAGCACCCTCAGATGCATTATATCCAGCCCCATTGACTTCTGCATGTCCAGCTTTTCTAAATAGTCCTTAACTGGTTCTTTCACCACGGAGCGCTGCTCACCTCCTCCCCATACTGTGCTGCCCTGTACAGCAATCTGGGAGTTGACCTTATCTGTGAAGACCAAGGCAAAAAAAGCATTGAGTACTTCAGCTTTTTCCACATCATCTACCACTAGGTTGCCTCCCCCATGCAGTAAGGGTCCCATTTTCCCTGACCTTCTTGTTGCTAACATACTTGTAGAAACCCTTCTTATTACCCTTCACATCCCTTGCTAACTGCAACTTAGTATTGAAATACTCCAAGGATTAAGAGAGTGCCCACTGTTGGTTATATTAACAGCTGCAGATAAAGTTTTTCAGTGATGTTATCCCAATTCTTCCTTGGGAGGAAATAAATCGTTCATGGTGGAGGTATGTGGTTAAGTCCTAATACATTAACCAGGTATTGAAAGCAGGCTGAGGATCATGAGAGAATTGCCAGATTTTTAAACTGTTGGGCTGGTAAAATTTCTCAAATTTCATTCATCCAATGAAAAATTGCATTATCTTAAGGGATAGTACATATGAGACCATGTAGATCTTTACCCTTATTTAATATATACATTCATTGACTTAGAAAAATAGATCTGTGTTTCAGTCAAGCATAAATTGAATGGATAAATCATATCCTTAAATGGATAAAGTTTATACTGAACTTTTATTTGTAAATTAGTTTTTAGTTGGCCAAAAACTGCCCTACCAATTTTGTTCTTATATTTGTCTTCAGAAATCGACATATTTCTTTGTTTGTCATAAATAAATGTTTCATTGTACTTTTATCTAATAATTTAAAAAATTATCAAAAATGCCAATCCTCAAACTGTCAGATGCTGGACATCACTAATAAGCAACCCTGAAATAACAAATCAGTGTTCCCATGTGTTATAGGGGAAAAGAGTTAAGAGCAAAACAGTTCAGTTTCATGCTTTCAATATGTTTAAAACAATGGGTGTAAAAAAGAAAAAAACAAAGAGAAAGAAACTTGACAAATGTTGACAGCAGCCTTTGAGCTTTCAGAAGCAAATAAACGGTTAACTGTTCCATAAACATATAGGGCCACAATCTGCCATGAATGCACACGTGGATTCCCTCTGAAATCAAAGAGAGTTCTCCCTAAAAATTGATTTATGATTTCATATAAAATTGACAGTTTATATGTAAAAAAAAATCCCATGTGAACTTACAAAATGTGTTGAATAACATAAGTACCGTTTTCAATTTTAAAATTCCAACCTCAGCAATTTTATTTCTTCAAGTGCCAATTTATTTCCTCTTTCACAGACATACTTTCTTTAATTCCTCCTCTACTAAAATGAGTAGTGCAGGGCTTTAAAAACTATGATTAAAATAATCTCAGAATTAGTTTCCTGGCATGATTTTTATTTAAATTGTAGAGGAATTTTTAATGGTTCTTCCACTGAGAAGTTTATTTCTAATGCATTTTCTTTATACCTTTTACATCAGTCAAGCATTCTTTTCATTTACATAATTAACTTAAAGTATCTTCTTAAGATAGCGTTGGATATTTTTTAATACAAACAACATTTAGTTTATTTATTAATGCTCAAACATTTTTTTTAACCAATTGAAATTAAAATAACATGATGGCACTTGATCTTATAAAAAACAAAACATATCTGCTTATTTAGGACCTGAATGTTTAGACAGGGCAGTTTTATATCACCATTTCTCTACAGGGAATGCATATTGATAGGTGGAAATTCGGAAGATAATACTCAGCAAAGTCCTATGACTTATATTATACAGGAGATCAGACTAGATGATCACAGTGGTTCCTTCTGCCTTTATAATCTATAATCAATTAACCTTGGGTCACATTACAGCAGTGACATCTAATTTTCTCAGCTGTTAAGGCCATTGCAAGTATGCTTATTAGGTACTTACCATTTCCATTGTAACTGAGTGCCTCACAATGGAAGGAAGCTATGAGAGAAGACGTCTCCATGAAGTTTCCCCCATCATCCTATGGAGGAATGGGAGTTTCCTCCTGTGGAATAGGCTACAGCACCATCGGAGCAGAGATGTCAGAAACGCCCTTTGCCATTAGGACATGGTACTTCTTGAAGAAGAAAACACAGGTTTAGCCATGTAGTTCACTGTTGTTACCCATGTCTTCCCTTTCCTCTTTTTGACCATATTATGTGTTGCTATCACTCATGTTATAATATTGTTTCTATTATCAGACATCTAAGATGATGAATTCTTCAAGGCAGGGGCTATGTCTTTTATTTGTCTGTTCCTAGCAAACTTGTGGCCTGGCATAAACAGTCATGATGATAATAATTTGATTTTTCACTTTCACTCTCTGTTGATACTTTTGGGTAAGAGTGTTGTTCATCTAGCAGATGGCACTGTTTGTTTCATTGTTAACTTCAGCCACTCCTGCTGTGCTTTTGGAAAGGAAAAGACTCAGCAGGAAGAGCTTTTTGTTACAGGAGCCAATTGCTCCATGCAGGTGTGTGTATGTGTCTCTAGTGGACTGAGAACAAACAGTCTTAATTTTTCAACCAGACAGCAATAATCTGAAATGGGCTGACCTGGAAAGTCCTTGGCAGGGGGAAGGGGGAAATCATTTTGTAAGGGCTTATCCCCCAGTTCTGAAAACAAAGAGAATATTGCCTGCAGAACTGGGACCATAGTGATTTGAGAAACAAAACATTTTGATAGTATATATTAATGTATTTCATGGAAGGGACTTGAGAAATCTTCTCTCCTTGGTAATCTGAAGTATAGTAAATTACAGCGTTGGATAGGTCTTGCAGACCAATGACTCTGAAAGGGTGTTGAATAAACAGCTGCAAATAAATAAATACCGGGCTTATTTTGGATTGGACGGGAAGCAAATTAATAGCTTGACACAATTAATATTTACAGTTGAGCCACTGGTATAATTAAAATGACACTCAACAGAAACTTCTTTTCTTACATTTTGATTGAAATTCACTTTGTGCAGGGGGCCAACCCTAGTCCTTGGCACAATATATGTCTCTATTAACCACTGTGCATTGGGTGAGTTTCACCTTTTCTGAATGTTTGAGCAATATCAAGGTAATTAATGGCAATGGAGCATCTAATGGATATCTTGCTATATATCACTCAACTGCAGAGGGGGAACAACAATGAACTCCTTGGTCACATATACAAAATAATCTGTTGCTGGCATTTCTTTTACCTATATGTGATTGAAGTATGTCTTATAAATGGCTGATAAACCTAGTCTGGTCTGATGGAAAAAATGATCAGAACAGCTTATTGTAAGTAATTGAGAAGAAATGATGGTTTTATGGCTAAGGTGCCAGACTGGGGTTATGGAAATATAGGTTCAGTTCTTGCTGTGGCTCAGGCTGTGTGTGACTTTGGCAAGTCAGTTGGGCCTGAATGTTCAGAAGTGACCAATATTTCCTCTAATTTTTGACAGGCCATGGGCGCAAAAAATTTCTTCTGTGCAAATTGTTGTGCTTCTGTGCAAATTTTTGTGCGTGCGGTGTTTCACCATGTGCGTGGGGTTTAGGATCCGTGTGTGCGCACACATGCGCACAGCTTTGAGGAAACAGTGGAAGTGACTAATGGTTTTGGGTGCCTCAATTTTTGGGTGTCCTGTATGAAAATCTTGAGACAGATTTTCAGAAAGTGCTGAGCAACTGCCTTCTGAAAACCAGTCCTCTTTCAGGCATTAAATTGGGCACCCAAAAATGGTGGCTCCCCAAATCAGCAGTGACATTTGAAACTGTTGGCCTAAATTTCTCTGTGTTGCAGTTTCTCATCTGTAAAATGGGAAAGATAATACTTCCTTTCTTCAATCCTTTGCCTATCTTTTCTATTTATATTGTGAACTCTTTGCAGGAGGAACTGTTTCTTACTACATGTATGCTGAAGCTCCTAGCACAATAGGGGCCTGATACCAGTTGGTGCCTCTGGGTGCTACTGAAACAATATCATGTTTCAGTTCATTGTTTATTACTATTATGGCTCTTGGGGCACAAATTTTGGCTGATGGAATAAGCATATCATCCTTGAATGTTCACATTATTTATATTATCTAGAACATATGTTTATATCATCTGTGCATATAAAACATATAATTAGGGAATATTTGAATCTGTAAAATAGGTTTTATTAGGAAACTGAAAACCAAAGGTATATTTTATATTATACTTTATGCAACAATAAACTGTTAACAGCTCAGCTTTTGTAAAGGATTAGAAAAGAATTCAAACAGGTGTGATAAATTATATGTTGAAAGAGACTACCACATAAAAATACAGACTCCTTATAGTTTAATGTCCATTGAATTTCTAAAACTTGAGTTAAGGATCAGGTGACATTTTAATTTCAGGGGGGGCATACATAATTATTTGGCTCCTATTAAGTCACTTAAGGCTAAAAGTTAGCAAGCAAGCTGGGTGAATTTTCATTTTCTAAAAATAAAAAAATTCTTCTGCTAGTTAAAGAGCTCTGTAAATTATTTTTTCATGCTGTGTGTGTGTGTGTGTGTGTGTGTGTGTGAGTGTATGGTTTGGGACACCCTATTTAAAAGTTAGAACATTAAATTTTTTTACTGTTTTTCTTTGGCAAAGTTTTTTTTCTGTGGTCTTGAATAAAACTCGGGTTAATTTGTCTGCTTCAATTAACAGTAATTAATACAATTTATGCTAAAAAAAGAGTCTGTACTAGCATCATCAGTGACAAAACAACTGTGGAAATTGTGTGTGTTAGTGTAGCTTGGGTATTGCTATTGCAGTGCCAGCACACACAAATTTGTTTGTGAACCTCACAAAAATTTGTCTGTTTTTATGTTTTCTGTTATGGATGGCTATTATTTTTTTTACAATATATTTAGAATAATCAGGGCACCCCACCATGGTGTTATGTTGATGGAAGGATAGGATAGACCTAAATTCTGACCTATTTTGTAGGTAGAAGGTGGTCAATACATATTGATTTTTGTAGCTATAGTTGACATTTCCACTTTGCTCTCACTAAAAATAGCTTTCAAAAGTGATAGTTTCACATCTCTCACATACTTGGGGGCCTGATCCTACAGCCCTTGTGTACCCAAAACTCAGAGTGAATTCATTGGGAGTCTTAAGTGTGCAAAGAATTTCTCCCAAATAAAAATTAATAAAATCTCCATGTTCCGTGGTAGTTCTACCAGCTTTACTGTTCATGAGGGGAAATAAAATCTGAGAAATTCTTAAATGAGATTTCATCCATTAGTAGCAGCAATGTGATTAATTGCAGCTCTCTGGAAACTGTAATATCCCTTTCCAGTTAAAAAAAAGAGAGGACTCAGTTTTAATAGCTGTGACAGTTTAGCTAACATTTATAACATGATTATAAATCATAACATGATTTACTTCCCTTTTCTTAGATTTATGGCAGAGGTGAAAGTAAGCCGGTACGCCCCGGTACAGTGTACCGGCAAGAGCTGGTGCGCTGTACCGGGGTGGATCGGCTTCCCCAGGCGCAATTTAAAAGGCCTGCGGCTCCCAGCAGCAGCTGGAGCCCCCGGCCCTTTAAAGTGCTGCCAGAGCCCCGCTGCCGGAGCCCTGGGGTAGCGGCGGTGGGGCTGGGGCGGCAATTTAAAGGGCCCGGGGCGGTAGCGACAAGCTCTGGAAACGATGTAAAGGGCCCAGGGCAGTAGTGGTGGCCAGAGCCCCATCCCTGGAGCCCTGCTGCCGGAGCCCCAGGGAAGTGGTGGTGGAGCTCCGGGGACGATTTAAAGGGTCCAGGGCTCTGGCTGCTGCTACCGCCCTGGGCCCTTTAAACCACTGCTAGAGTCCCCGGCTGCCGCTGTTACACTGGGAGGGGGAGGGAGGCACTTGCTGGTACAAGTACTGACCTCCCCCAGTCCTGCCCCTCCCGCCTGAGGCCCTGCCCCTTCTGGGGGCCAGAGCTGGCCCCAGCCCAGCCCCATACCGGTAAGTCCCTAGACTTACTTTCACCCCTGGTTTATGGGCATGCAAAATCCCAGTGCAGTTTGAAACCAGTAGAGTTGCAGGGATGGGGGTGGTCACAAGGGTTTTTTGGGGGGGCGGTGTCGCAGTATTGCCACCCTTACTTCTGTGCTGCATTCAGAGCTAGGTAGCTGTTGGCTGGGAGCCCAGATCTGAAGGCAGAGCCTCCGCCAGCAGCAGCACAGAAGTAAGGGTGGTAATACCATACCGTGCTATCCTTACTTCTGCATTGCTCCTCGTGGCAGCTCTGCCTTCAGGCTGGGTTCCCGGCAAGCCACTGCTGCTCTCCAGCTGCCAAGCCCTGAAGGCAGCACCGCCACCAGCAGCAGTGCAGAAGTAAGGGTAACAGTACTGCAACCCCCTCTACAATAACTTTGCGACCTCCCCGTCCCCCAACAATTCCTTTTTGGTTCAGGAGCCCTACAATTATATCACCATGAAATTTCATATTTGACTAGCTGAAATCATGAAATTTATGATTTTTAAAATCCTATGACCATGAAATTGACCAAAATGGTCCATGAATTTGGTAGAGCCCTAGACCTGAGCTTGCTTCTCTTGACTTCAGATGGAGCAGGAAAAGGTCATTTATTTTCATCATCTGAAAATGAGCATTCAGAAGGAAGTAAGGCAGTGATTTCAATGGGATGGACTGACTGTTAAAACTGGATAAGGATCTCTGAATTTGGACTCCAGAGAATACTAACTTGATTTGAGTACTTCCCTCACAATACAGTACAATTCCTATTGCACAGTAAAATAGTGCTAAATCACTGAGCTATTGTAAACTTGATATACATCAGAGAAACTAATTCCTTCACTGCAAGCTTCCTCCTCTGCTTTTTGGTTGTTTGTGACTCTTCTTGTGAGCCTGTTACTCATGTTTAAGGCCCGTGTCACACATTTAAACCTGGCAGATTGAGAGCTATGTGGCTAATGTGGAATTCAGATTCACAAACTAACCATGCCTTCACATGCAAACTGTGCATAGCAAACATACTTTGCTTTGTACATTTTTGCATAGAAACTGTAACTCAAAACGCACTACAGAACTAAAAAATACAAGGCAGAGGCCAATATCTGGTATAAGTTACAAAAAGCAGTTCTGAAAAGACATTGATAAAAGAAATTAAAGCAGTGAGTTATCAGAATAACGAAGGCAAAGAAAAATAAAGGGGCTTAGGGAAGGGAGACAAGCTGAAGATAGGTTTCAAAGTGGCCTTCCTGTCAATTGTTGAGAATGGGTGATATCCATCCTGATTGAATTGGCCTCATTAGCAATACAAAAAAGTAATTTTCCCTCTGATATTCAGCCCTTCTTGTCAACTGTTGAGAATAGGCGACTTCCACATTAATTGAATTGGCCTCATTAGCATTGACCCCCCACTTGGTAAGGCAACTCCCATCTTTTCATGTGCTCTAATATATATACTGCTTACTGTATTTTTCACTCCAGCATCTGATGAAGTGGGTTTTAGTTGATGAAAGCTTATGCCCAAATAAATTTATTAGTCTCTAAGGTGCCACAAGGACTCCTCGTTGTTTAAACTGAAGATAGGGTCCTTGTTTCTGCAACTAATTTTGCATGTACAGATCCTTTTGTCCACACAGAACCCCACTGACTTCAGTAGAACTCTGTATAGGTGCAGGGGTTTGTCCAGATGTTGTCAGCTACAATATTAGGGCCTTGGTTTTAGACAAGAGAGGGTAAATGAGATTGAGGTGGTGGAAGGGTGTTCCAGATGGCAGCAGTTGCAGAGAAGAACATTCTCACAGCAGCAGTGATAAGTTATGTGACGGGACAGAGAAGTGGAGGGGATTGGGAAGGGAAAAGGTCTGTAAGGTAGGCTGGAGCAAATATATGGAGGGTTATTAAGAATTGTATTCAGAAATAAGCAGGGTAGGTGTTTGACTGTGGAGGTGATGTGGTTGGGTTTCTTTGTGTGGGTAAAAAGGAGAAATGCTGGATTCAGGAGAGCAAGATCTTTGAGAAAGGGTATATTAAAAAAACACCACTCATGTAATTTAATTATACTGTTTAGGGCTTGGTCACCCATGGGACAGAGCTCTCTCTCTCTCTCTCTTTTCAGAAGGCAAAACGTTGTAGCATACTTTTTTTTCTTTTTGACAATTAACATTCTATATAATGTTTTGTGGCTAAGAAAGAGAGAGGGAGATATATCTCTGGCTCTCTGTATCCTCATGGGAAGGCACTGGAGATTACACCCATACTCTCCCTTATGAGTAGGGTGGAGCAAAACCTGGTGAAAACAGGCTGTGGAGAATAGAGGTTCTAGAGCATATTCTTTCTTCCCTTTCCTCTGCTCCCATAGAAAACTCTCCCCATTAAATCCAGAGCTCTGAGATTTGTGAAGGTTCATAACTGCATGGGGAGGGGTAGGACTGGGAGGATGGTCAAGTTCAGCCACATTGCCCCTACCAGAGTTCTCTTGCATAGTTCAACTCCTATTCATGGATGTTTTGGAGCAGCTAGTGAGAATGTCATGAAACTTGCCTGGGGGTAGCTGTGCTGCTGTGGGGAGAGGGAGCCCAGGGAAATAGTGTGATGGAACTAGTTCATCAAGCTAATTCGATTTCAACAGATTTCTGGTTTGGTGGGCCTCACTCCGATCAGTTCATCACATGTGGGCAAACTCCATTTTCGTGATGGAAAAATCGGAAGGAAACTCTACAAGTTGAAACTCAGTGCTCCGATGGGGTTTTCTTGATGTACACTTCATCAGATCTGCAAATATTATTTGAACAAGAGATGGTAGGTCTATTTATTGTTGATTTGGGCTATCATTTCCCTTGTGTTGTTCTCACGATATTTCTGCACTTTTCTTTATGAAGGTTGCTTAAGTGAGAACCCAAACTGTGCTCCTGAAACAAGCATTAAGGGTGGTGTAGCTGCGTATTAGGGCTGCAATGCCCTCATTATCCAAAATAAATTATTCTTTTTTATTAATGGGATTTCTCTCACATTGTCAGCCTTTTCCTGTCCCTTTCTATTATACTTTCCCCCCGGATGAACATTTGACAGCTGATATGAAAAAATGTTATATTTAGAGAAAAGTTTGCCTGAATATCAAGAGTGTGAGAGACAGAACTGATGGCATTTCTTGCACTGTGATGTTTAGAAGAGTATCATACTCAAATATCTGTAGCTGTTCACTTGAAAATATTGGAAACTTTTTTTCAGAAGAAAGAAAAAATAATCCATCTGTTGTCAGTTGTCATATGTAAGAGATAATATCAGTCCAGTACAGAGTTGCCGTCAGATAATTGATTCCTGCTTCTGCATAAGTGCTGAGACATTTATGGAAAATAAATGTCAAAGTGAAGCTGATGTTTATTTTCAAAGCATGAGGCATGGGTCCTTTGAAAATATTTTAGTTTAATTACTTAAAGGGTAATGTGGTACTAATACCTGTGAGGCAAAAAATGGTTTTGTTAGCAATTTAATGCCAAAGCAAAGCTTGAAGTGTTTGTTAACTGCCAAAGTTATTCTTTGCTAGAGCTGGTTGACAAATAGAAATTTCCATCTGGTGGGAAATTCTGAGATTCTAAAATTTTGGTTCATCCCAAATCAGATGCAAAGTTGTAATCTCAAAATTTTTTTCATGAAACAAAATATTCCAACATACTTTGTTTTGACTATCGTTTCAACTATTATGTTATATTTATAATATACAAGTCAAAACATGTTGACATTTACATTATATTCTATATAATGATATGATAAACCTGAAGTGAAATGTTTCGACTTTATCAAAATGAAATGTTGACAAAAGCAATACGCTCCTGCAAAACTATTCCACTGGAAATTTTTTTGACCAGCTCTGTTCATTGCCTGTATACTCAAGTGTCATGAACCCTATTTGTATTATACAAGGCAGTGGTCAATTGAGGAAATCTAGGCCTACACAGGCCTGTGCCAGGGGCAACATACCAAACAAGTAACAAGTTTTCCCACTCTGGTGAAGATTTGAAATTAGAAATAGTGGTTGATTATGCAGAAAACTGACTGGGTGACCCACATTCTTTATTTGTGTGTGTGCGTGTGTATAATAAAGCTGGTATATACTTTCAACAGATTTTGTCTCCCATCTTGGTGTCCAAGTGCTATACCCTCTTTCATCAGCAATAATTATGTGATATTGGGCCAAATATGCCCCTCTGTGCAGTGCAAAGAACAGTAAAAAGAGAGGGGACAAAACAGCAGATGGAATAAAGGTTAGATTTGGATGTGTGTTTTGGGAACGTACTGAGTTGAAGTAGGTAGCACTTGGGTGACAACTGGGTAGCAACTGTTCTACCCAGCACACCTCCCTCAACAGCTAATTTCTCAGTAGAAATTAATGCTGCCTATTGTAGCATTAACTATTCCTCTGAAACTTCTATTTCCTTTGGAGAGTGGAGATGGTGCATAGCCATAGAGGGGGAGTCATTGGTCAAACGGCTCTAAGAGCTGTCAGAGTGGACCAAGCAGCACTGAATGTGAAGAGGTAGTGCTCTGGATGACACAGGTTCCTTTTGAGTTGGAGCTAATTTCTTTCATTAGCTCTACTCAAATGGCATTTCCCTAGCTCTTTCACGTGACTGTTGACCAATCCCTTACAAGGGAGCATGCTTCATTTTTCCTCCCTGTTTCACACAGGAGACTTTATATTTACATTAGTTTTTGTCCCCTCTTGCAGGTTTTTTCAGCAGATAGGGAAAATATATCCTATGGTCACTCATGGCCTATGGTGATGAAGGTATTGCAAGTCCCTTGGTAAGAGAGAATCTCTTTCTCGCAGATGCACTTTAGATGGGGGTTCTTGAAAATAAATGAATTTTTTTTGGATAACATAAAAGAAAAAGATATAGAACTATGTTTACAGCATATAGTATGTATTTACAGACAGTAAATTCTAGTTTTCTGAAACATTATTGCTGGAATGTCTTCCTGAAGAAGAAAATGATTGTACTTCTGGGTAAATTCTGTGGAGGGAAATGTTCCTAGCATGTCTTATAATACCCCAGAGACATAATTATTTGGTAATTCTCACAGCTTCAGCCAGGCTGTTGCTGATTAAATAATGTAAATATATATGTGCCACATCTGTCCCTGCACTTTTTCTGAGACTCTTTCTAACAGGATGGTGCTATGAACTGCTGTTTGAATAGTGTGAATTTCAAATATAAACTGGGGAAAGATTACATTTTTGGAACATCTGTAATCATCTGTGCGCTATTACAGAGTTAATTAGCTGTATATGGATTTTAAGCATTTCACTCCATCTCTGTTATATGGACATAATGCATGTTTTGCATTCTTGAGACCTTATTGTTTTCCTAAAGATTGTAGAATAAAAACTGAAACCTGCCTTGATTACACATGATGTTCAATAGTGTAGCTAAGTATGTGTGTACCAGCTTATTTAAGGTATCTTTGGGGGGACAGAAAAGAAAGATATTGATATGGAGTAAAATCCCACCATACCTTTTATTAGTGGCATTGATATGCAGATTAGAATTAATGAAAGGATGAGTCCTTCATTTACCCTGCATAGGTGTGTAGCAGGTGAAAGTGTGCTTTCCTGTTAGGATGGTTAAGTATCTGTCCTTAATACAAAATGTAAAAGCAGCTTTAGGGCTTTTTACCAGATTAAACTGAATCTATATAATGTACTATTACACTGATTTAAGAGTGTCCACACAAGAGGGTTCCACTGACTTAATATAATAAATTTAGGAACTAATTTCTTTAAATCAGTGTAATTTCTTGTGTAGACTGGGTCTTACAGAGAGACAGACTTTTTAAAATGTCTTTCTGCTGATTCATAGTCACCAGCAATAAATACATCATATTTTTAATTATCCATTAGTTTACATGAATTCTCTTCTTCCCCATCACCCCCCAACCTATTTTGTACTACCTTCCTCTCCCTAATCTACCTACACAACCTATACTGGGTGAGATGAGAGCCTGGTATTTCACTTATCTGTTTTAATTTTTTGGAAGTCTTCCTCCTCTTGAGCTACAGAGTGACTTCCTCCCTTTGAATCTTACATCTTTCTTTGTCTCGGTTTCTGATTAATGCTTGGTACAAAGTGCTCTGTGATGCTGTGAATTAATGGCATTTTTGTAAAATTAAAATGTATCTTATTTACCAGAATTTGGTTCTTTGTATTCTGGACCTGCCATTTGTATTTTAAATGATGGATTACTTGAAAATCAATAGCGAGACAAGGTGGGGGAGATGATATCTTTTATTGGATCAACTTCTGTGATGAGAGACACAAGCTTTCGAGCTTACACAGAGCTAATATGAAGAAGAGTTCCACGTAAGCTTGAAAGCTTGTCTCTCTCATCAACAGAACTTGATCCAGTAAAAAATATTACCTCACCCACCTTATCTCTCTAATATCCTAGGACCAACCTGGCTACAACAACACTGTAATGAAAAACAAAAGTCATCTGTGTATATGTGTGCATGCACATTTTGGTTTATGGCCTCCTGGAATTTTGCTTGAATTCACTTTGTTGATTTGACATCTATGCTAACAGTAGCCTACCTGAAGCCTTTCACTTGGTTGCTAGTTCATGTCCAATACGTATTATCAGAGATTGAAAATGATTACAAATTGTTGGCTGTTTGATGGTTAATGTAAAATAAATTGGTGGCCTCAGTCCAATTCCCTGTGGACAGACATCTTGCACAATTGTCACCGGTGTTGGTAGCCCTTCAGAAAGGTAAAGAATATAATGGGAATGAACACTGAATTCCCCTAGAGCCTGTTGCATCAGGTCAGAGCTGAGGCATTCTGGCAGGGCAATTTGGGGAGGCCTTCTCTGCTGTTGCTGCCTATGCTGCATGTATTTTGTAGATGAAGTTCAGTGCTCTTAATTATGCATTTTTTCTGAGCATGAAGGCCAAAAGTTGCAAACCTGGGTGCTTAAAGTTAGGATCTTGAATTCAAAGTGAGGCACCTAAATAAACGTGGCTTGATTTTTTTTTGAAGTACTGAGCACCCACAAACACCTCTACAGTTAATAGGAGCTGCAGGTGATCATTACCTAAATTCAGATGTCTAAATGTGGATTTAGGAGCCTAACTTTAAGCACCCAGGTTGGAAAATATTGGACTAAACTCTCCAATTAATATTGGGAGGAGAAAGGGGAAAGATAAATCTCTCATATAGGACCTGATCAATAGCCCATTGAACTAAATGGAACTCTTTCAATTGATTTAAGTGGGCTTTGGATCAGGTCCAAATTCTTGTCTCCATCAGTTTCTGTTCTGGACGATATAGAATTTAATTGTTGTTTATCTTTTAGATTTGGTGTTGCTAAATATTAGTCTACTCTTCCATCATTCTCAGATAGTATCTTTGCAGTCTGAACTGCTCTGTCATCACATTTATTTCTCTGAAGCTAATGATTAGAGGAACTCACAATATACTTTAGGTCCCATCTGTTGGTGAATTGCTGAAATTCTTTGCAGCTGAGCTGTGGTCTGTTACCATTTATTAGTTCATCTGGAATTCCACCCTTGCTGCTTGAGCTTTCATCTTCTCAATAACGGCTGATGACTTAGTATTTGGTGAGACATTCACTTCAAACCATCGTGTAGTCTTCTTTTAGCAAGTAATCTCTGTTGGGGCACACCAGTAGATCTGCTCTATTTCTCTTGGCCTTTGTGGAAATGTGAATGACAGCAAAGATACTTGACTGTGGTTCTTGTGACTAGAGTATGCCTTAGACATTTCTGGATGTATTTTTTTATGCCGTCTTCTCACTGTGCTTTCTATTGCTGACGTCATTTACATGCTTCTGTTCTAAGGTGTCTTACAGCTGATAACTTTCAGAATGATCGTCTTAATCTAATAATAATACTTAAACTTTTACACAGTGTTTTCATCATCAGTGCCCTTTATGGGTTGTTATTAAGTAATCTTCAGATTGCCTCTGTAAATTAATATAGATGGGTAAATAAATTTTCATTTCCCAAAGGAAGCAGAGGTACTTCACGTAGGGGACAGGAAACTCTTTCAGATTTCTCAGAGTTTTTTACATGAACCTCCATAGTAGGGCTCTGGTTTAGCTCTCCTCCTCCCACAGATGAGATAGGCGGATTAGCTTCTAAAGCCAGTAGGACCTTTGAAATCCACGGAGACTCTACTTCCCTGTGACAGATGTGGCAATGTCCTGTAATAGCCTTAAAAGACCGTATTGTATTAAGTTCATGTATTATTGTGGGCAGAGATTGTATGTAACCTCTCTATGGGAGAGATGTGATGGATGTAAGAACTTGGGAGTTCAGAAGAATATATTGAAAATGTGTCACAAGTATGGACTTTTGGGACAAGAAGTGATAAGTGGATTTTCTGGGGATTCCTTAGGGAGAGGTTAATGCAAATTCCCCAAGTCTGATTATGCAAAAACCCAGCTTTTTGAAGCTATGCTCCAAGGAAAGGGTCTTTGTCAGCTGATCACTTGTTACAGAAGGCCAAGATCAAAGGCTCGAGCTGTATAAAGAAATGGCGTCAGATGAATTTGTAACCTTGGGGAGAACTCAGTTGTGGGTTTTGAAGGACTGAAGCCTACCAGAGTCTAGGTTAGCACTCAGGATGACCTCTGGTAAGCTTTAAGTGGGTAGATTTTTGTATTTTAATAGGTTTTCTCTGTAATGCCTTTACCTTGAGAATAAATGTGCATGCTTAGAAGGAGCTATATGATAACTTATAACTGTGGGCAATACACTGGACATAGCCATCTAGAGAGAAAGTAACACACAGTTACTGGCCTGCTTAGGCTGTCTGGCTTGCTGAGAATATCACAGTAAAACCAAGGGAGCTGCGCAGCCTTAAAACCTCTGGCCAGGAGGAAGAGTCCTGGTCTCTGCCCAAGAGAAGTGACATCTGGGAGCAGGAAACCTTTAAGTGGGTGCCCTTGAGTGATCAAGGAGGAGAAAAATAAATGCAATTACCCTTTGTGGCAGAGCTCCAACCTTGTCCCCGTGGGTCCTGCGCTTTCAGGCAGTTTATGCTAGCCTCAGAAGTCACTGTGACCCTCCACATAGCCTGTCTCTCTCGGGTCAGGATTACAGTCTACTGAACCCTTTTCATCATAAGCCAGCAATGGAGGTTGGTGAGAGAACTCCCACAGTCTCTGTTGTCCCTATGGGCTTGTTCCAGAACAATTTAGCTTCCTGTCCTGAGAGGGGCCTATTTTCCCCTCCCAGGAGGTGTTTCTATAATGGCAGGTTGGTGGGAACCCAGGTCCGCCCTCTACTGCGGGTTCAGGCCTAGGGACCCTGTTGGCAGCCGACCTTTCACAGCCAGAGTTGCTACATTTCCCTGGGCCACTTCCCCACAGCTCTCCCACTTCTCTCTCTTAACTCCTTCTTCACTCTTACCTTAGGGCTCCCTTTCCAGTGGCTTGAGGGTGTCTTCATTACCCAGCCCTTCAGCCGTACTTCCTCTCCTCTGGCTCCCTTCGGCCTGACTGGAGTGAGCCCTTTTATACTATCAGAGGGGCCTTAATTAGAGTCAGGTGTTCACATTAGCTTAACAGCCTCACCTGACTCTTTGCAGGCTAATTGGAGTCATGTGTCCACCCTAGCCTGGAGCAGCCCCTGCTCTGGTCAGTCAGGGAACAGAAAACTGCTTATCCAGTGGCCAGTATATCTGCCTTCTACTACTCTGCAGTACCCAACTGGCCTGGATCTATCACACCTTAACAGTGACATCTCTATCCAGACTCCTTTCAGAGTCAAGCTATTGGGGCTCTGCTGCCAGCCAAGACGAAAGCAAACTTCCTTTAAGGGGAGCATTTCACGGCATAGAGGGAGTGTGTGAGGGATGTGGGCAAGTTGATTGCTGATAGGATTGTCAGTAACTTGCCTAGAAAAGTTCTATAGGTTTGAGGGAGAGAGGAAGATCATTTCACCTCCTTAGCTGTATCCCTGACTGAAAGGATCCCTGAGCCTCACATGGGGTGTCCACAGAAGTCTGATACTGTGGAGACACTGTGAATTAGTGGATCAGACACTGGCCTGAGAGTTAGGAGACTTAGATTCTATTCCCAGATCTGTCTTGGGCAAGGTACTTCATCTCCTTGTGCTTCTGTATCCCTACCTGTAAAATGGGGATACTGATACTTTCTTTTGAAAAGTGTTTGAGTTCTGTGGATAAAAAGTGCAGTGATCCAAATCCTACTGAAGTCAGTAGTAACATTTTAATAGACTCTAAGGAGCATTGGATCAAGCCCTCTTAGATTAAGTATTATTTATTTCTTTATTTTATTGCCTCTTTCCCTGCCCTGGGATCTCCTGAATCCTTATACATTCTGTGATGGGAGCAAAAGGAATGATGACATCCTTTGGTTTGCTCATATTTCAAAAGGCATATAATAGCCATCCATAAGTTAAACTGGCTGCTATAATATATATTTCACTAACAAACTCTCAATTTGTTAATGGTAAGTATTTCTCTCAAATCAAAACCCTCAGAAATCTGTACATCTCTAAAGACTTCCCATCCAAAGCCTTGAATTCTTAGATAAAGCAAATGAAAATATATTTACAAAGCATGAATTAAAGTAATAATTTTTTTAAAATAATGAATATTTTTCAATGTGACAGGGTTTGATGAGGTTACAGAGGGAAAATTTAAACTGATTGTAGTGATTAACGGTACTCAATAGAAAATAGTCTTCTGTTGCCATAAATCAGAATTAATCACACATAATACTGTATGCTGTGTATCTCATGAAAAGGAGAGGACTAAGTAATGGGGGAGGGAGGAATAGGTTTTATTTATTTTATGGCTTATAGCTGTTTGGTTGTTTTTTTTTTAATTCTTGGACAGAAAATTTATAATACGAGGAATATAAGTTAATGGGGAATCGCAAAGTGTTTTCTTTCCTATAGTACAGGAATTCAGCTGAAACTGTTATTGATAGAAAACCTAAAGCATAATATGAATCCATACAAAAGGGACTGTACTAGTTTATCCGCATACCAACTAAGATTATTATATTTAAAAGTCAAAGCATTCTTCAGTTGCTGATTTTGGAATATGGAAATTCAATGTAAATACAAGTGAAAGAGTGTTATCTCAAGAGTGGCCTTTCCATCCCCCCAGTGCCAAAAGCTGTGAACAAATTAGAACAGGTGTCCACCCTCAAATTCTTTGCAAAGCCTTCCATGTGCAATCCGTCACTGAAAGATCAAAGTGAAGCCAGTTCATGTAGCATTTTTGGGGATTTGTAACCTGTCCAGAAAGGATTTTAATTGCTTATTTGGAATATAGACAATTATTACTAAGAATGTATATTTTGTGGCTTTGTCTAATATGTGCTAAATCCTCAAAGGCCCACTTTGCTTGGACAATATTACTTAATCAGCCCCTTTTCTTTCCCTTATAATTGCAGTTTCTAATACAAGATTAAGTAAAGCTTTTAGAAAATTGCTCATAAGAGTCAGACATTTCATCTGGTAGGGACAGATGTGGGCATTGTACACAGTGTAGAAACAGCTATTAAAAATGCTCATTCTCAAAATGAAAGGGATGTTTGATAGAATCTCCTTTTCAGCCTTGTAGGAAATAGGCAACTGGAATGTTACAATGACACAAAACATTTTGGGGAAGATTCGCAGCTGCGGCCTAGCTCCACAGATGTCAATTTACACCTTTTGAAGTTGAGCCTGTGTGTTGCAGTAATGGAAGCTACAGTCATAGGGATGGATTCTGGCACCCTTAATGATATAGGGCAGTATCTTACTCCACAAATAGTTCCATTGGAAGAAATTGTGATGTTATTGACATAAACTGTGACCGTATAGATCATTGTTGCAACCAAGGTCCTATAGTTATACCAAATCTTGTACAAAGGAGGTCAAGTAAGGTGTCTATAGAAAGGTTGAAATTTGCTGGTTATGATTATACTTTCTGCATGTGTGTATCATTTTTGTATTTGAAATTATATATATTGGTTATGTACCTGTATCCAAAGTGTTTGATACCAAGTAGCCTCAGGGAAGCATTTGGTCAGCTTCTTGAGAAAGGACTATTCTCAGTAAGTGCCCAATCAAAAAACACTTAACTGACAGTGGACTTTGGGAGACGCCAATCCACATCTGAGCTTTCCTGGGAATGTTCAAACTAACATGTAAACAATGGCATCGGTCTGCAAAAAGCTGAATCATTCATGGATATGTGACTTGCCCAGGTGGCTACAAACTCCATCTTGTTGCTGTGACTTTGCCCAGAAGAACAAAGGGCTTCCACCCACAAGAGAGACTATAAAAGGCCCTGAAAGCCTCTCCATTTTATCTTCAGCTGGCTCAAGAGATGGCCTCTCCATCCCAAAGAGATGCCTGAAAGAAACTGGGAAAAAGGACTGTAACTACGGGGGTGTGAGTGATTGCTGGACCCAGGCCATAAACCACAACATTGGTCTGAAAAGGATTGGGCCCAGACTAGGAAGGAGTCTAGTCTGTGAAAGAAGCTTATTGGAACATCTCTGAGGGTAAAATTTACCTGTATTCAGTTTCCTACTGTATTAGGCTTAGACTTGCGTGTTTTGTTTTATTTTGCTTGGTAACTTACTTTGTTTTGTCTGTTATTACTTGAAACCACTTAAATCCTACTTTTTATACATAATAAAATAAATTTTTGCTTGTTAATTAACCCAGAGTAAGTAATTAATACCTAGAGGAGCAAACAGCTGTGCATATCTCTCTATCAGTGTTATAGAGGGCCGACAGTTTGAGTTTACCCTTTATAAGTTTTATTCAAAGTAAAATGAATTTATTTGGGATTTGGATACCGCTGGGTGTCTGAGTGCTAGAGACAGGAACACTTGCTAAGCCGTTTTCAGTTAAGTCTGCAGGTTTGGGGGCATAGGTCAGATCCTGGGTCTCTGTTTGCAGCAGATTAAAGTATCTGGCTCAACAAGACAGGTTTCTGAAGTCCCAAGCTGGCAGGGAAAACAGGCTCAGAGGTAATCTCAGCACATCAGGTGACAGTCCCAAGGGGATCTCTGTGACCAAATCTGTCACAGAAATCTTGGCCTCATTGAAGTTAATGGGAGTTTTGCCATTGACTTTGACAAGGGCAGAACTTCATTCGTGACTTCAGTGAGACTATTAGTAGTGTAAGGTACTGGTCAGCATAAACAAAGGTCTCAGAATCTGGCCATGGTGACAGAAAAAAAGTGGACAGTTCTGTTTAAAAACATATTACAAAAAATCCAACTGATGATTTTGTGGAATAATTATTTTAGGTACACAGTGGAATTGTTGGTGACTTTATTATAACATAGTTAGAGGCATTTATGAATATAAGACAAACATGATGTTTCTTCAGGATAAGCGAATGCAATTTTTATATTCTGAATGAGTATTCTTGAAAATGAAATACACAGTTCACTGACTTCATTACAACATTGCTGCTACACTTACAATTTCTGCATTGCATCCCATTTTCATAGGTTTATATTTTGATTGTAGAGACTTGGTCTGAATTGCATGCATCATCTCTTAGACTGGGAGCTATTAGTTTTATAATATTTTTCTCAAAAATAGCATTAGCCTTTTTGAATAGAAAAACAAATTAAAAGTTAACATGTTAAAGATTTATTTTTATTTCTATGATTCAAAATATTCAAAAGATTTTTTGCAGACATTTGCTTATAATAGGAATTAGTGCCTTAAGGGAATAATTACTAGAAGGTAGCTTAGTTAATTTATTTATAATTGCAATTCTTTGCATGCACACTAAGAATTCTGTTCTTAGTTTACGTGTATAATTCCCATTAATTTTATCAGGAATTAAAAACGTGTATTCAGAAAAGAATGACACAATATTTTCTTTCTTTGAAAATTTCATAGAGATTTTTGGCATGAGAAAATAGCACACATTTATAACAGCTGGAACAATGTGATTGATCACAATAGCTGCAAAGGAACAATTACACTTTAATAATTCAATAATCTTGTTAAGAAGGAAGTAACTATTACAGTACTTTGTGTAAATACTATGTGACAGATCCTCAGCTAGTGTAAATCGATGTGGCTCTATTGAGTGAATCTGAGGACCAGGGCTGAGATCTTCACCTCCACTTTAGCCTCTTCATGCTGGGTAAAGGAGCCAGAGTAACATAAAGGGGCCCTAAAAGCTCTGACTCTGGCTGGGGATGGACTCTCTCAGCTCAGGCGGTGCAGAAGATAGCTATAAGTCTGACTTTCAAGGACCTCTTTATGAGCACAGGCATTGGGGCTGTGCTGGAAACAGGAGTGGCATGTCAGCTGCAGGGGCTACAAGTTGTATGTTCTGCTTTTAAGAGGCACAGAACAGAATCTTATCCTTAGTCTGCTTGTTCTCAAAATTCGTGGGCTAGATCCTCAGCTGGTGTACCTTAATGTAGCCATGTTGTATAAATGGAAGTAAATGGATTTATATTAATTTACTCCAGTTGGGCATCTGGCTCACCACATTTCGGCATGTCTAGACTAGGTACTATTAGAGAGAATGTGTTTTTTTACATGGTTTTAAGCAAACATCCCTTAGCAGCCAATATAAAGAAGATTTAAAACACTTTAAAAATGTGTTAGCTGTTTATGATCAAGCCTAAACTCCTCTCAGAACCAGCTGACATGTTTTCAAATGTGTTAAACCCTGTCAACACTCGAAGTTAAGCAGTGTTTTAAACTGAATGAATTAAAACATGTTAGCTTACATGTTTTTAAAACATCCCCTATTTTTCTCCTCTCACAAGGTCTTTCGGAACATATGGGCCAGATCGTCATGTAGAGTTAATTAGTATAGTTTCACTGAAGTATATACACTAATATTGATGATGTATGTTATGTAATTTACCTGACAGTAAATATAAAGACCTTAGAAGGGGAGAATTACTCACACGAGGACAGATACCAAGCTGGTGTAAACTGGATTATTATCCTTTCTATCTACTTCGTGATAAACAATGTAATGTCAATATTAGTGTATACACATATTGAACATTCAACAATGCCAGTTATATAATTTGGGGAAAATGGTATAGAGGGAGTTATCTAGTATTTATATTACTGCATCATTTTATATTGGCATATTCAAAAAATCTTTTTCAGTGGGCAATACAAGAGCTCAGTTCTGTCCCTTTTACTAGAGCTGGTTGAAATTTAGAATTTCCCATTCATGAAAAATTTCAACATTTCAAAATTTATTTTCATTTTTAATTGGAACAAAGGCAAATATTTTCAACATTTCTGAAAACTTTTGTTTTTCTAGATTATGGGTTGTGTTCAGTACTGATCTATACTTGGGGCTGGCTTTACCCATTGGTGACCCTAGCAGAGAATGCTAATGTTGAAAAGTCCACCAGAGAAGAGAGTGTTTTTGAAAAGTTACTCCTGGGGGAATTCTGCACCAACAATTAAAAATTCTGCACACAATATTTTAAAATTCTGCAAATTTTATTTGTCAAAATAACACTATATAATCATGCCAGTTTTAGTAATTTATTTCAAAATACCTGTCAACAAGTATGTCTGTAGCAATACAAACACACACAAAATTTCCCCCAGGAGTAGAGTTAAAGAAACCCCTACAAAAACCCAGTTCCTGCTTCTCCGCTCCACCCCAGAGTCTAGCTGGAGGAGCCAGACACTCATTCCCCCTTCCCCTCAAAGCTCAGCCATCGACCCCCTTCCCCAAGCCCAGACAATCACACCCTCTACCCCGCAGAGACCAACTGCGGGGCCCCCTCTGGCCCAGACACTCATAGACTCCTAGAGCCCAGGGATCCAGAGGGAGAAACAACCCAATGCTGGGTCCCAGGCTTGCACAGAGTTTCCTACGTGCCATGTATTTCCCTCAGGGAGTACTGGGAACTGCAGCTGCTGGGAACCCTCCAATTCCCTCCCCCAGGCCTTGTCTTCTATTTGCAAGCTGGGCTCTGCTGGGTCCAGCAGCCCCTAGCGGTGGCCAACGTCTCTGCGGCCCATTTCTGTGAGGGAAAAAGGAAGTTCTGTGCATGCAACATTAATTTCTTCTAAATTCTGCGTTGTGCAGCGGCACAGAATTCCCCTGGGAGTAAAGAGTGTGGCAGTGAAGTGACTGTATCCTCCTCCCTTTGGAGGGAGCCAACACAGCTAGAAAACCTTTTTGGTTTTGGAATTAAGAAGGCACTACTGAATAGTTTGATTTGATTGAGTATGTTCCACATGAGTATTATGAAATCTTATAGTCTAGGTCCTTATAAAATAAGGATAATTCTGAGCAAATTAGTAAAAGGAGCTGATTTATTATACTATTAATTTGTTCATTTAAATGAGGACCATGTGGAGAGTTAATAAATTCAGCGGGTTTCATTTCAACTCCCAAGGAGGGTATCCTATGTTTTATTTTACCCACAGTAAATGACACATAGTTGGTTGGAATGTGGAGAGATACATCACTGAAAATTTCCCCAAGTGGAGCTCTGTCATTGGGTATCATTATATCGCAGCACGTGTGCAGTAGCAATGGTTTCTTAGCAACTAACTCTCTCTTTCTTTTGAGTTCTCCTTCTGTGATGATGGGGACATTCTTAGAAGTAGACCCTTGAGCTCCACGCCTTTATTTTCCATTTCCAAGGCAATGAGAACCGGGACATGAGCATATTTTGGCCGCTAAGAAAGCCCATGTTGCAAATTAATATATCTTCCTATGCTGTTCTATAGTCCCTAAAATCTATTGCATCTATATTTGAAAATAAGTAATTTATGTTTTTTGCCTTGTTAATAATATATAGTATGGCATGCAAATATATTTTAATATGAAATTTGGCTTTAGTCAAAAATATATAGTAATTAAAATCTGCAGATCTGGCCTTTACATAGAAAATTTATTATTTTCCATTGGGTCAATGTTAATGCAAAAACATTTTTTTTATTAAGAGTCAAAACATCTGCATAGTTGATGTAAGGACGGACAAGGAATAGAATTCCTTCTCTGCAGAAGCTTGGAGGCTATGCTTTCAAACTATTGACTTTAAAAAAAATTTGATCTTAGTGTGTATATTCCTAATGCTGGTGTCAAGTATCGGGGGTAGCCGTGTTAGTCTGTATCCACAAAAACAAGAAGGAGTCTGGTGGCATCTTAAAGACTAACAGGTTTATTTGGGCGGAAGTGGGGGAGTTTTACCCACAAAAGCTTATGCCCAAATAAATCTGTTAGTTTTTAAGGTGCCACCAGACTCCTTGTTATTCCTAATGCTGCCATTGGATGTTTTGTTTTATTGTTGATTTATTTTTCTTCAAATTATTTAACCCTCTTCTGTTTGCAGTGGCAATGTATGCTGGAAATCTTTCAAGACATTTATTTTCTAAAAATGCTGGGATCAGGGTAATATTTTATTGACCATGGCCCTTCATTTGCTCAAATAACAATGCAAAAAGTCGGTGTGTTAGGTAGCTGAGTGGGTGTAATGAATAATGTTCCATCTAAATCCCAGTTATATTCTCATGTCTAGACAGGGTCTGCTACAAGGAACATGTAAGTGTAACGGAACGTCAGTATGCATTGAAGACTTTTTTTCTAATAAGCTTTTAATACAAAACAACAACATTTAGTAAAACTCAAAGCATGTACACTGTTTAGAAAAATATTTTTGAAGTGAGGAATCTGGTTGATTCTTCTGCACTAAGCTGTTGTGTGACCTTTCAAAGTATGTCTAATATAATCCTGAAAGACCACCAGAGTTGAAACTACTTTATTATGTCCCCTTCAGGCTTATTATCTATATCACATGAAATACTACTTCACTTTGGTTTTAGTTAATTTGACAGGTCATTGTTAACATCATTACTAATAGCAATCTACAACAAGTCTCACGTGTTCAGACAAGCTGGAGTTTTTAGATAATGTCAGTTAAATAGTGTACAGTGAAAATGCCAATTGCTTCTTTCCATGAACTGGATATTCTTAATATTTTTGTGGGGGAGAGGCAAAATATATTTACTTCATGGACAGAGCTCTCTCTCTCTCTCTGGCTAAAGGTAATTAAGACTAAATAAAAGTTTGAGGATACCTATAAACAATCATAGTGGTAATACCATGCAGGCACTCTGATGAGGAGGACATCCTTGTCCGGTAGCTGTATATCGAGCAGCTTTCGTGATGAATCATCACAAAGTCACATCAGTCCTTCCTGTTCAAATTCTATGCAGGCTTTTGAGGAACTTTTTGTGGAGTGCTACAGTAGCAATGTAGCATTCCTTGCCCAACATCTTTTGGAGCTAAGGGTGGCTGTGACTAAACTATCCTAATGTAAAACTAAGGGGACTATAAAGCTGTTCCTCAGCTGATAACATCAGTACATGGAGCTGTTGTAGCACCTACCAATCTTGTGCTGCTGCTTGGCAGATATAGTGCCTGGTAGATCCGCTGGCTCTGTAGCTACTACAACCAGATTTTCAGGTTGGCTACCCCTTATTTGCAGTAAATCATTTTCATGACGCCCTTACATTTACTGTAAAAGTAAGAGTAAAAAATGCAAAAATGATAAGGTTGTGTAATTTGTGTTTTGAGAGATTGAAAGAGAATGCTTGACCATGAAGGGTTAGAGTATGTGGGGAATCTTAGAGCGAGATTTTCTTTTTTAAGATACAAGGGGAAATCTCTGAAAGTTAAATCTCTTTTCCAAATTTGGGACCACTGCTATAAAAAGCAGCTATAATAACTCTTCTCTGAGTGTTTCTCTCAAAGGGATTCACCAGGGAATAATTGGCTGTTCCAGAGATACCTCATCCCCACTCAGATCAAAAGATTTAAAATTTATTATTATTATTAATTTATTTACTTGTATTGTGGTAGCACCTAGGAATCCTCATCAGGGACCAGGACTCCACTGTGCTGGGCACTGTACAAATATGGAAGAAAAAGATGGTCCCTGCCCGAAAGAGCTGTGATGCTTGCTGTAGAATGTGCGTAACAAGGGAGCGATGCTTTGGAGTGTCCAAAAGTGACCAAACTTAAAGCATATATTCTGGCACTGACACCAGACTACCGATGGATCCTTTAGTTATAGTTTCAGGCCTGGCTTATTTCTTAACTCTTGATAGCAGCAAGATGCTCCTTAGCTGTGAATTGGAAGAAGAAAGATCCCTAATACAATTGCTCTGTTTGATAGGATCTGGGACATATGCCATGTCCCAGAAAAGCTTAAAGACAACACAGAACAGGTGTTAGTTTCAAAATAACTTGACTCCAATTTTTTTTTCAGAACAAAATAATCCTTCAAAAACAAACATGTGACTAGATAGCACCAATGTTTTTCTTTATCATGATCTAGGCAGTGTCTTTCCTTTTGACATGTGTATAAACCCTATGCATTCCTGGTCTCTTCTTATTCCATTTCCCATATAATCTGCATACCTTTGTTGTATTCTGAAGATTGCTCTGTCTCCTATGTCTGTCTTCTATGTTTAATTTTGTTATTTCTGAACAGAAGTAAACATAATTTATTTATTAAGAAAAAAGACGGAAAGCAAGAGGAGGGGAGATGGTGAAGGGACAGGAGTGAGATAGAACTGTCAGGATAGCACAGAAAATGTGCTGGGAATTCTCATTTAAAGACAATACAATGAGTATGAGATCACTTTTGGAGCAAGTCAGAAAAATGCCAGAACAGCAATTTCTCCCAATCATAATATCCATGTTTACACTGAGATTCAGCCTGACCACTTGTTAATTAGTGTCGCCGATCATATCACACTTAGCTCTACATCTCAACATGCCACAACTGTTCGATTTACATTTCACAAAGAGAAACAGCCCTGACAGAGGCTGTGCAGAGAGGCACAGCTGGGTTATGTAAATGTAATTTATCAAGCTGTAACTTGGGTCCTGATACTCAGATGCTGGTGTCTAACTCATTGATGATTTTAGTGGTTTCACACATACTCAGTGTTTGGTATTGACTCTTAAGCTCATTTGCTTTTATGAATGTCATAAAGGTTTACATCAAAGTTATCATATACCCTGAGTCCATGCTCACAGTGACCTGAGATGTTTATCTTCCTCCTTTCCCACTCTACCATTCGCCACAGTGACGCTGTTAAAGAGGGGGGATGCATACCAAATGTGTCTAATTTAACACCAGACTTCAATGAGTGAAAGAAGCTTAAGAAACAAAATGTAGCAAGTGGTATCTAACTGGTCTGTTGTACTGGCGGTGTTTCCTTTTCAGTTGGCCTTGATCCCAAAACCTTTATGGTGCCATTTGTATCTCGAAAGAACAAAAATGTGTCTCTGAAGGGTGGTTACGTAGTGAGCTTTATCCAATGCCATAGTGTTGCTGTAATTGTAATTTCAGAGGGGGCATTTCAGCATTTGAAAAACTGCTGTTTATGTTAGAACTTGTAACTCATGGAAAAGGTGTCACATTGCAGCTATACACATCACACTCACAAATAATACTTTATGGGTTAAATTGAGCCATAAGGCTAAGCCCTGAATAAGAGGCAGTGCATAGCTGCGCTGCCCCAGGAGGAGCCCTAGTAAGGAATTGTGACTTAGCCTTGTCTACATGAGAAAGTGACTATATGGAAAGTGTTTTTTAAACCAATTAAGTGAAAACCCCTGGGTGGATACTCCTATTTCAGTTGAAGAATGGCTTCTTTGAGTTTATCCTCAGTCTGTCCCAAATAAGCTAAACTGAAATAAGACTGGTTTAAATTGAAATAAGAAGGTCCACAGCGGGGTTTGCACCCCTTCAACTCACTGGGTGTAAAATCAAGTCTTTAGTTCAGCTGGTCCCACTTCTGTGTATAGACAAGGCCCCAGAGAATTGAAGTTACTTCCCTTCTCCTTGGGGAGAAATAAATTGCACTGTATTTTCCTCCACATGCCAACTCTACTGGTCTTGCTATACACTGGGATGGGGGAGATGAGGATTTGCCTGCTTGATTGTGGGGGGCCTAGGGAAGGTCTGGAGTGCTGGGGCTGCACCCTTCACCAGATCCAGACCCAAATGAAATACTGAGAGCTTTGCACTGAACCCAGAACTAGTGCTTACCTTACCCTTAGACTATTTCTTCATTATTTACAGAGATTTGGATGATCTCATCAGCTCTTTAACACCAAATATTTCTTTTTCTGTTAAAATCCTTTATAAAGCATCCTTTTGACCTATGAAGTTGTTTATATGAGAGAGAAACCAGAGAGACATGAAGATCTGTTTTCAATCCCATGGTTTTGGGCAATGGCCTGAAAATGCCAACTATCTCTGTCAAAATAACCAAGAGAGCAAACAATATACCAGCAGCCTCTATTGTACTTTTATACTCTGTTTTTAAAAAGTTATGAAGATTTGAGTATTGCCTTTGTGGGAATGTAGGATGGGCTCTGGGATTGGAGCAAACAGAAGTTACTATTGTTAGCTGTTGACCCAGGAGCCTCCTATGTTGACTCTTGCACAAGTGGGCAGGCACTGAAAAGCCATTGTGATGGGAAGTTTGCAGCCGGTTTGAACACTGTAGCCTGAGCTAGAGGAGCAGAGAGTTAAACGATCTCAGAACGTAGAAACTTCAGAATCAAAATAAACATTTAGCTGATATTTTTTTTAAAAGTATAATCCACATGGGGTCGTTCTGCAATTAATTATTTCATGGATTTTTCTGAGATTATATTTTGCCTTGTTTGAAAGTATAATAAATAAGGGCAGCATTTGAGGCCACTACAAGCTGCAGAGCTTGGGGCTTAGTAGGAAAGTAGTCCTGGGATCCTTGGCTAGATGCAGAGAGGCTTTCCTTCCATTCTCATTAAATGACAAACCCTCTTCCCTTCCTCCAGACAAACAGCAGTACAGCTTGGTACCAGCCTTGCTGCCATTGGCTGTCCCGTATGAGATTATGTTATGTTCATTTTATGTGGACTGCCCACGGAGGAAGGGGAAATGCAACATTTTTTGAGTAACCGTTGCCAACTCCAGACTGCAGTCTTTGGCCACACAGGCACTGTGGAGACATGCTAGAGATAACTATGCAGAGGAGAGGAGAGTAGCCACTTTTCCTCTCCAGATATATCAAGTGGTACAAGTAGAATTCATTTCTTACCGGTACACTGCACCAGCTAAAGGTAGCGGGGGCGAGACATGTGACCTCCCCAGGTGACTCCTCACGTGACCCCATCCTGCCCAGGGCCCCGCGCTCTCACTCCCCATGATCCATCCCACATTACCTGGGTGGAGTGCTTCCAGTGAGTGGACATGGCAGAGCTGCAGTGTGGGCTGCTAAAAGAAGCGCAGGGCTTGCTCTCTGGAACAATAGCCAGTTCACAGTCACACCTGTTTTGGGAATTGCCAGCAGTAGAGCTTCTAACCAGCTCCCTCTGACAGCAGAGCCCTGGGCTGGCAGCTCCTCTGGCCGCCCCCAGTCCTTCCATGCAGCTGTCTCCCCTGAGTCCTGTCCGGGGACTGTTCAGCAGCCCTGTTGCAGGACAGGGCTGCGGGGGCGGGAGGGGGGCGAGGCTGGGCCCTGGGGTGGTGCAGCCGCGCCGCAGGAGCTGCTGGCGTAGGGTTCTGCTCCTTTTGCCGCTGTGGTTCCTAGGGAGAGCCTGAACCGTAGAGCTCTCCTGGGAACTGCAGCAGCGAAAGGAGCAGAAAGTGTGGCCACTGGGCGGTCCCACGCCGGCAGCTCCTCTGGTGCAGCTGTACTTCCCCCAACCCTGCCCCCAGTCCTGTCCTCCAGTGGGGCTGCTGTACAGCCCCCAGACAGGGGATGCAGGCACACAGCTGTGTGGAAGGGCTGGGGGTGGTACAGCCACGTCAGAGGAGCTGCCGGCATGAGGCCACCGTTCTGCTCCTCCTGTGTCTTTCCGGTGCGCCATACTGTCTATAAATAGCTTACTGGTACAGCATACCAGACTGTACTGCCCTACTTGCACCATTGCATATATCTCTCTGACTTCTGTCTCTGTTGTTGCTTCTCTCCATTATGTGCAGCAGGAAAAGAGTAAGCGTCTGATATCTACCTAGATCCTCAAACCTCCCGAAAATAACTTTTCTGTCCTAAGTAACCCTGCAGGCCCTACAGATTCTTACAGTATGGAGAAATATTATAGGTACAGGATGTTCTTCTAGCAGTACAGACCCCTGAGCATCCTTATGATCCTTAATTAGCCTTGTGGAACATGGACAGATGCAACACTTGCTGCTTAACTCATTCCAGTAATACATTTAAGCAATTAAAATAATCAATTCCAGGTTTTTTTTACTAATTAAGATAAAAACATTTTAATTTGAAAAATATAGATTTGATTTTTCACCTGGAATAAACAACACATTTGTAATGGCTTTTTTCATGTGTCGAGGAACTGAAAATGTAAATTGGACTGAACGGTGGTGATTGTTTTAATGTGGATTAATATCCCTTATAGTGTTCAGGAGGAAGCTACCAAACTTCATTTTCCCTTTTAGAATTATATCTCTGAAGCTGGAAGACTAGTTCACTGACACTGTCTTATTGTAGCCTCATCTGAGAGCCTTATCATCCAATAGGAGAGTGTCTCCAGCTTTTGGGTCTGGGAAATGTGGCAGACATTCTTATATCATTCAGGTTCTAATCAAATGACGATGATTCAGTTTGTTACAATAAATACAGCTTGAATAAATAAAGCTGGATTCTCCCCTACAATTCCATGAGCACAGGAAAATCACCAGAGAAGGGCTGTGTTTATGCACAATGAGGAATCCTGGCTTCATGGCCGTCCATCCCTTTTCCACCCATACACTCTGCGAAAGTGGGTGGAGGTTGTACCAGGTGTAGGAAAAAGAAAAAGGAAAGATCAGTCAGAAAAATCCCGGAGTCTGATTTTCTGTATGCCTTGTGGGAGTAACCTACACAGGGAGAATATTTGGCTCAAAGCCATTGTTTAAATGTTTGGGCACCATATCTCACCATCCTTTCTCATGTGGCTCTCCCAGGATCAGTGAGAGTTTTTTTGCACAAAAACCATTTGCAGGATAGTAATTAATTGATAATTACAGAAAGCTGTCTGTTTCTTTAAAAAAAAAAGAGCCTTATAATAAATGATGGTTAGTGCAATCTGTGAAGTGCACACTTGTTTCCTGACATGATGCAAAATCCTTCACTGCTATAACATAGGTTTTTAATTCATAAACATGGTAGATTTGATTTTAACTATACTCAGGTGAAAAGGAATTTTAAAATAAAAATTCAATTAAAAAGAAGAGGAGCTCTGTTTGGCTAGAAAGCTTGTCTCTTTCATCAACAAAAGTTGGTCCAATAACATATATTACTTCACCCACCTTGTCTCTCTAATATTCTGGGACCAACATAGCTCCAACAACACTGCAAACAAACGTATTTTCTCTTCACAGAAGATGTTCAAAGAAGCTCCATGTTTGGCCCTGGATACATTGTAAATTCTACAGAGATCTCAAAGGGAACTATCCTCACTGCTTAAATGTACAACAGCAGCTGGGTCTTGAAGTGTATCCTAAAGTTTTCATCTACATTCACAGTTGCCCAGTTACGTTTATACATACCATTCCTTTGGCAACCTCATTTTCCTTCCTGCCTGACTACAGCAATGAACAAGGTTTCATTGCTTCCCCAGTAACAAAGGTCTCCCGTTGAAATTCTGTAGCTTCTTTCTGAAATGGAAGAATATGGTACTAAGCCAAACACCCACTTACTTTCCATCAAAATACTTGCAGGGTGGCATTATTCTGTACAAGCTACTAGAAGGCCTATATTTGACATAGCATACCAACTGAAAAAATGATAGTATTGGACCTGTGCCTCTCCCTGTTTATTTAAGTGTATTGTATATCTTTGTTTAGACTACTGACTCTTTTCCTTACTAGCAACCTACTATATCCACAGATTGACAGTAGTAGTTTCTATCATTATGCAAACATTACCAACCATTTTCATTTGTTACTGCATACATTAACATGGAAAGCTGAATGCATTTTTAAATAATTCAAAATGATAATTTCCGATCATTCCAAGTAGCTGACTGGAGCGCTCTCTATAGTGTTTTTGCTGAAAGTGTTATTTTATAAATATATAAAAGGGAAGTTCTCCATTTCTCTCTCTCTCTCGAGTTATTTCTTATATAGGTTTTGCATTCACTTAAACATTGTCATGCAGAAGGAGCATATGAGCACCCAAGAGCTATGCACAGTTATGGAATCTGTGCTGTAAACTATGGGGCAGATCCTCAGCTGATGGTAATTGGCACATCTCTATTGGATTAAAGGCAGTTATGCTGATTTACATTACCACCTTAGAGTCCTGTGTTTCCAGGAAATAAATAAAACTACCTCAAGGAACAAATTCACACATCTATCTATGATAGTTATGTGGCCCCCATTATCATATTTGAGAACCTTGCAATCTTCACAATGTAGTTACTTCACAACAATCCTGCGAGGCAAACTCCATTTTACAAAGGAGTTCCTGAGACTCAACGCATTGTCCATAGTCACACAGAAAATCCTGTGGCAGAGTAGAGAATTGAGTCTGGATCTTCAAAGTCCCAAGCTAATGCCCTAACCACTGGACCATCTATTTACTGCTATTGTGTGGCTTTCGTGGGGTGCACATGTGTCAAGGTAAGTCACCTTGTTCATCACCCCCCAGCAGCAAGAGGGAGAATTGCTTGTGTTAAACTGAGTGTCAACTCCCTGACACTACCAATGTGTCAGCCACCCAAATAATTCCTCAGGGCAATGCAAGTCCTGATTTTGCCTTACGATGAAGTGAGCTGTAGCTCACGAAAGCTTATGCTCTAATAAATTTGTTAGTCTCTAAGGTGCCACAAGTACTGCTTTTCTTTTTGCGAATACAGACTAACACGGCTGCTACTCTGAAACAGGTTAAAAATAGGTGCTCTACGGTCTGCAAGCCCCTTTGAAGCACTTCCCGATGATACCTAGCCCCTGCCACTGGCTACTCACAGAAATACCAGGTAGACTAGCCCCAACGGGACAGTGTAAACATGAGCTTGTTTGATTCAACTGAGGATCAGCTTCTATATAACATCATAGCCCTGAGACATATTTATAGTGAAAACATAAATTTATTATCAAAAATTCAGATTTAAGCAAGAATAGTGGAAACAGAAAGGTTACATATAAAACAAAATCATAACATGCTTTCTAGAGATTAAATTTAACAGGTTAATTTCCTGTCAAAGGAAGTTTATCTGACCCCAAATGTCTTTTACCGCATTTCTAACAAAGTCTGGTTGAGTTCCCATTTTCATGAATGTCATTGCACTTCCCAATTACTTCCTCATATAAAGGAGCATCTTTTGCCTTCCTCTTCTGGTCCCCAAAGTCATTATTTGTCCGTAGAGTCAGATGACCCCCCCCCAGTTTATTCTTTGGCCTGCTGACTCCATGTTGATTTCATATCCTCATACTGACTTCATATGCAAAACAATGCTTAATATTTACTTCTGAAGTGAGGCAGGCAGGTGACTATACAGCTTTTGTCTGGCAGAAACCTACTTGTCAACCCTGCCTTGAATCAGACTTTTAGGAACATGCTTTCAGTATGTGTATATACATAATTTCTTACATGGTATTTGGTATTTGCACATACATTTCACAACACTGTACATGATGAGTATGACCCCAGCTTTTATTGAAGACTCTTATGACATTATTTATGGATAAATACTATGAAAGCAGTGTGCTAGGTGTAGTGTGTTTGCCAGGCCCAGCAGAAATTGCTGTTACAGAACAGTGAACCCTTCTCAAGTTGTGCTTCTTAGGGTCACAGTCATACCACATTTTGTCATGGAAACACATTCAAAATAATGTGTACATTACAAATTTAAATCATTAAGATTAGAGCCAATAATTAAACAATTTGGTAGTTATTTACAAAAGTCCATTCGTATATGCACCATTGGCCCAATCCTGCTCCTCTGAAGTTAATGTAAAGACTTGTAAGCAATTTGACTTCAGTGAGAGTTGGATTAGGAGCCATGACTTTCAAAATGTGACCTCTGCATTCTGGGTGGAATTCCAGTTGAGCTAACACTGTTAGAGACAGAGTTTTTAAACAATAGGAAAAAAACCCAAAAATAATTACAAGACACTTCTTTGACTAAAATTTCACTGGTGTTTCATTTTCAAAGAGAATACAAAATATTTGAGTAAAGAAATGAGTAAATAATGTTTAACCCCCCCAGGAGCATCAGAGACTTTTTAATTTTTAAAAAATTAAAAAACAACTCTCTTTTCTATTTTATGTCTATATTTCCTGCAAAGCAAAATCAAAAAGACTAAATAATGTGTCTAAAATATTTCACAAGAAAGAATTCAGAGGACAAATAGCTGCATGGAAATTTAGAGATTTTAAACTTCTGTGATGCATTTTTGAGTAGTCTTGAATAGAAATAAATCTAAACTAGAACCATTAATCCAAACCCAACCTCCCCCAAATCACTGAAGGTTCAGATAAAATGGAACCTGGAATTAAACCACCAAAGCCTGACAGCTGAGATTTTACAAAATGAAAATCAGGCCTGATTTTGTTCAACCCATGGTCTTTCTTCCATTCCCAATAAAGTAGATAGCAAAAAGTCTCATTAGTTTTAATGGGAGCAGGAACTAGGCCTCTGTCTGGAAGCTGCTGTCTGAAATTCCACATAGAAGATTTTGATCTAATTGCTTAGCATGAAAGAATGTTGGATAGCAAGATAACCCAGTCATTTGTTACTGCATTACAAAGCACCAAAGAAGTGAGCTGTAGCTCACGAAAGCTTATGCTCAAATAAATTTGTTAGTCTCTAAGGTGCCACAAGTATTCCTTTTCTTTTTGTCTAAAAACTAGCTCCTCTGGCTAAAAAAATCTGACACTTCTGTTCAGAACAGAGAGCAATCAGGAGGCATTATGAAACATTTAACGTTATACTGCTCCATGGTTACTGCTGTGGACGTACTGTATCATGATCTGTGGCATTAGAGTCAGAGAGCCATGTTTCCTGGAGGACTATTATTGATGGGACAGGGAAACAGAGAATGCTGGGGAGTTAGGTTGGAAGCTACGCAGCCACATAGATGGAGCAGTGTAAAGGGTTTAATAAAATTGCACTTGTTCAGTGTAATCTGTTTTCTGCATCTCTCTTTGCAGATAAAACAGGGATGGCAGCAGGCATTCAAACTTGTAACTCAGATTTTTAATTTTTATTTTAGAAAATAGTGAAAAATGTTTAAAATTAAATACGTTACAATATATGTATGCAGTTGCATCTCTTTCTATAGAATGCTTCTATGACCAGCTGGTAAGAGACAAGAGCATCTTGGCTTCCATTTTCAGTCCATTTGGCCTTAAACTGCTCAGCCCTGAGCATCTTCTGAGGGTTCACAGGAATTCAAGTTCAACAGTCTGGAGTGAACCCAGTCTGGAGTGAATTCATATCTATTCAGTGTACTTCCAAAAAATTGTTGCCAATATGTTCTTGAAATAACAACAGTGAGTTTGCTTTCATTAGGTTCGCACCCCTATTGTGGACACTTTCTGCAAATATTCTAAACCACTAGTTTACTTAATGTTTGTAAATTTTAAGGAAATAGTCACAGAAGGGGATATTCACTGCTTCAGTCCAATTTCAACCTTCAAAATAGAGAATTCAAGTTGTGTACAGGTCTTTCTGATGGCCTGCTATACAGGAGTCAATTTCATGCAGGAAATGATTTTCAAAATATTAATGAAAGTATTTGGACTGGAAAACTGATTGTAAAAGTTGTGTTAATCCAATCAGGGAATGGAATAGTACCATGTGTCCAATTAAAATAATGGACCAGAATCTTCTGAACTATGAATATTGGATACTGTCGGTTCTCTGCTTAGAATCAAAGGCCAGAAATTATTTAGTGAATAACTTTCAATAGTTAATACATTCAGGCAATTCGATTGTGTGGATGCACTGTTTTTTAACACAAAAAAGTGGAATTTGACACATTCCTTATTCAACACAAATTATTTCCCTATGTTTAGTATGCATATAGATTTCAGTTTTCAGCTAAATTACACAAATGCAGTGGGAGCATATAATTCAGGACCATCTGTGCCAGAAAATAAATGTCTCCATCACTTGTACTAAAGATAAATGATGACCTAATGATGGAGTTACCTTCTTTGTAGGCCTAATGCTGCCATAAGTTTTATTCCATGAAGCATAAGGACTAAATAAGCAATACAATACAGTACTCTAATTGCAAAGGAGCCCACAGTTGCATTAGTGCTTATCTTAAATATGCAACTATCCTATACAATTTAACAGACAATGCAAACCTTTACAAAGATTTTTTTTCAGTCAGCCTATAGAATTCTATGGTGACGTTATCATTGTCTATTCAATTCTATAGACTTGGAGCAGCAACACCCTGAGCTGGAATTGTATGTTCAATGAAAGAGACCACCTGTGATATGTATATTGGTAATCAAGACAAATACATTTGAGAATTTGTGGACCTGACACTCTATCGATTTTTTTCTTATCTTTGAGCATTGCAACAAATAGAAGTCTCTCCAATGCAGTCCTGTTACTACAGCTCTTCATGTGCTTTTGTTCGTGAGTCTGTGAATCACAGTCAGGCTACTTCAAATGTCTCCCTTTTTTTCAAACTTTATTTTTCTTTCAGGTTATTTCCATATTTTGGGCTAGACTTCTTGAAACTACATAGTTCAGGGTCAGTCATGGTGGTCCAGATAGATTGCTCCAACTATTAGGGATTTAGATCCAATTTTGAGTCCCACATGAAGACTCCTGTCCTGCTCTTCATGTCAAATGTAGAACTACTTGCCAGTTTTTAAAACCAGAGGGCTCAAGGGTGGATAGAAAGCAGTTTCTGAGTTTCTTTAATATCCCTAGGAAACCTATGAGAGTATAAATGGCATTTGTATTTCGTTAGTGTCTTCTCTACAAAAAGAAAGGAGGACATTTTCCACAGATTTTACTTTTTACAGTGTTTTTCTGGATCACAGGGAATTTGCCCACATAGCATTTGTTTAATCTGTAGCATTATTCCACTTAATTTGAAATGGCTACCAGGTCAGAAAATTGGAGACTTTCCATTTAAATGAACTTCCTTTTTCTGAAGCTAATGTGTAACCACCTGGCCTTGCAAAGAAGTTGCTTGAGTATTTGTATTCAGAATACCATATTAACTGAAATATGATACACTGGTTGTCATCAAAAGTCAACATTTACCCACAGTTATCACAATGTAGTTATGCGATGGTGCTTTAGAGAAACAACAGTTACCATTTGCAGAGTGTATTTTATAAAATAAAGTCAATGAAGCAAGTTGATACACATGGCTTTGCTTGTCAGGATTTTCTTTTTAAATTGACTACACAACTACTTTTGAAAATTTCAGATAGGAACGTTAAAGAACATACCATACTTACAACACATTATTCTAGCCCTAGTGTCCAGAAATATGAAGATCTATGTTTAGAGAAAAGCAGCAGTCTTTCTTTCTTTCTTTCTTTCTTGCTTTCTTCCTTTCTTGCTTTCTTCTTCATTACTGGTGCATGGTGGAGACTTTGAGAGAGGCTGATATAGAGAGTGCAAATAAGAATCAAGCACAGAAAAAGCAATATGCACTTCATTCTGCAGGCTTGAATCTGTCTATATAGATTTAGTATACTGTCATGCATCAGCATTGTATCTAAGTGGGGTCTGGGAGTTTTGCCTTTGACTCCAATATCACTGACCATAAACAGGAAACTGTAATAGTCCTGTGACTTAGCGCCTTATGGTTGCTGCCATGCTGTACGCGACGGGCACTAGGAACTTCTTTGTGAGAGTGGAGATAAAACTCAAATCCTCCAGCTCCAAAAGCACTAGCTTCTACCATATGAACAAAAAGAGTCTCTGTTAGTTGTACAGGGCTATCACACACAATTAAGCAGTTTTAATTTTATCCAGAAGAGGTCATTGGAACAAATAAATACTAGCAAGTTTATTATATTCTCCCAGTTAGATAAAACTTGAGTCCTTGAGTGTGTGAGGGTCCCAGGATTGCTCGTCTCACCTCTTATACCTGTGTGGCAAATTGGTGGCCACCTAGGGATTACACAGTGTTCAGTATGTTTTCACAATGACAATGGGGGTAGAACTATTATCATCCTACTATAAAAGCTCAGACAACTCCCATCTGAAGTAAGGAGAGTCAACATTAGCTGTCTGTCCACCTATCTACTTACCTAGCTACATATATAGTCCTCACCAGAGTAATGTCTGAGCTTCTGTTAGAAATATAGAGATTTATGACACGAGAATGATCTTTTCAGATTCCACTCAGTAGAAAACAGTGGTGCACAAACAATAGCCAGCATACTGCAATCCTTTGTATTTTATATAGCACTTTCCAGCTAAGTATTTGAAATGGAATTTTGAATCCGGATGAATTCAGATTCACAACAGCCCCATGGAGTATCACCATTTACAGGTTAAGGAAACAGAGCCTCAGAAAGAGGCAAAAAGTTTATTGTAGTTCTGGGAATAAAAGTCAGATCTTCTGGCTCCAAATCATGTGCCTTGACCACAAAAATTTTTCCTTCCCAGAAAATCCAATTTTTCTCTGGCTTGTATCCTTGACTATCAGTTCTTTTAGGAATCTGCAGATTTTGGTTTATGGTGTCATACAATACTTCAGAACAATGTCTGACTTGAATATTCTTTTGAGTGTTGAAAGAAAGGATCTTTAACTGATTTCATTTAGTCTTTCTTAGCAATTTCTGAAGTTTTCACTTCACTATCATTTACATGTAGGAGTATCTGATTTCAACACTGCCAGTTAATGTTAGTGTAATGCCGACAGACCCTGGTCATTGGTGGGCAGGATCAAACCGGGGACCTCTGGAGCATAGTGCATGAGCTAAAAGCCAGCTGGCTCTTAGCTAAGGCTGTAGAACAGACTCATTTAACTCTCTCTAAGTAGTCTCGATGCCACAAGATGGGTCAGAACACCACACCCAGGGCCGTCCTTACCCACACGCAAAGCAAGCAGCTGCGTAGGGCACCAAACTTCCCGATGCCCTGCGCAGCTATGTGCTGCTCCAGCCCCTGCTCCGGCTCTTCCCCAGGCCACTGTCCCTGCCCCGCCCCAGCCCCACGCCCACTTCCCTGAAGACTGCAGCCAGGCTCAACCCTGCACTCATGGCATGGTAAGTGGAGCGACCCGGCCCCAGCCTGCTCCGCTCCCCTGGCTCCCAGCTGCGCCGCCAGCGAATGCTGAGGGGCGGTTCCCCCCCCCCCAAGCCTGGGAGCCAGAGGAGCAGAGCAGGCTGGGGCCAGGTCACTCCACTTCCCGCAGGAAGTGGCCAGCCCCCGTCCCCCACGGAGGCCTGGGGCATCCCCCCACAGAAGCCTGGGGCCCCACAAGCCCCTCCGCAGAGGCCTGGGGCCAGATCCCCCCCTTTTCAGACCCTCTGCAAAATGTGATTTTGGTAATTAATTGATCTTTAAATATTCAGGGTAAATAGGCCTAATCGCCTGAGATGGGATATTAGATGGGTGGGATCTGAGTTACCCAGGAAAGAATTTTCTGTAGTACCTGGCTGGTGAATCTTGCCCATATGCTCAGGGTTTAGCTGATCACCATATTTGGGGTCGGGAAGGAATTTTCCTCCAGGGCAAATTGGAAGAGGCCCTGGAGGTTTTTCGCCTTCCTCTGTAGCATGGGGCACGGGTCACTTGCCGGAGGATTCTCTGCTCCTTGAAGTCTTTAAACCACGATTTGAGGACTTCAATAGCTCAGACATAGGTGAGAGGTTTTTCGTAGGAGTGGGTGGGTGAGATTCTGTGGCCTGCGTTGTGCAGGAGGTCGGACTAGATGATCAGAATGGTCCCTTCGGACCTTAGTATCTATGAATCTCTTCGTCCGCGGGGGGCGGGGGGGTTGCGCAGGGCACCAAAATAGCTAGGGACGGCCCTGACCACACCCAGAAGGTGTGTGGGTTACATACTTCCCCTAGCTGAGGAAGCACGTCCCGAGCTTCAGAGACTTCCCAGTTGAAATCCCAGATGAGCCCCCACTTGTAATGCCAACAGATCCCGGTTATCGATGGGACTGAACCTGGGACCTCTGGACCTTAGTGCATGAGCCTCTACCACACGAGCTAAAAACTAACTGTCTCTTAGCTAAGGCTGTAGAATAGACTCATTTAGCTCTCTCTCTAAGTGGTCTCTGTGCCACTAGATGGGACAGAACACCACACCCAGAAGTGTGTGGGTTACATTAGCAATAATTACCATTCATGTTTTTTTTAAAAAAAACTCTGTGAAGATGTTTATACTTATCATATTTCTACCCTAATGTAAACTATAGCCAAGAAATCTATCAGCTGAACATTTAAATGTTCTGTTCAGGGCAACAAATCTTGTGCTCTGCTGTACAGGCACTGAAAGCTTTCTGGGCTTCCAAGCTCAGTATAAGCACAGGGTCTGTTAATTTTTAATCAAAATTGTTGTTCTGACATCTCCCTCAAGAACTCTAACTCTTGCCCATCCTCAATACCCTCTTCAGGCATGTCCTCCTCCAATATCAATGAATTAGTGGCCCAGTATCGATTATATTAATGAACACTAGTCAGCCTCTTATGGTTTGATTTCATAGGGTACTAAACTATTGAAATATTTTAATATGTATGGGACAGAATGCTAGCTGTAGCACCCTGATCACTGACATTACTGCTGGAGGGAAAACGCTGCAGGCTCAGTTGGAAGCAATTAAACACTTTCTGTTGGGAGATTATGACCACCACCTGGCTGGTCATTGCTGGGCTAATGATACAATTAGCAATAATTGGAAAGATATAATGGTGGGAGGAGGGGAAAGGGGCCAAAGTGACAAGATGAACTGAGAAGAGGAAAGATACTACATAGAAGTTTCCTCCTGCAGTATGTCTGTGACATGTTCTGTTTGTGGGAGACTGAGGAATACAGGTACATGGGGTGAAAAGGAAACAACTTGGGTATGCTTGAGATGGAGGGACCATGGAAGCAGGCTAGGTAGAGAGGCACAGCAAGTATCTGAAGAAGCACCCTATGACTGTGAAAAAATAGTTGTGCTCCCCAGGTTCTACATAAGATTCTTTCGTTGATTAGTGTATTTTAGGAGCCTAAACAAGCTGACAGCATCCCTTTGTAATAAACCCTTTGAGCAAGGGTAGTCAACTATTTTTTGTCAGGGTCCAAATTTCTTGGTCAAGGTTCAGACTCCAGAGAAGAATAAAACCCCCCTACTAATGATAAGTAAATAAAAAGATTTCAGGATCTGTTCAAAAGCATCTGACAGTTTGGATTTGGCCTGCCTACTGACTACCCTGCCTTTGAGTGCTCTGGCTGAAGCTGAGTACTTGAGAAAGATTAATGTTGTCTTAGGACTGTATATTGTACTCAGTGTTTTCTATTCTTTCATATTTCTGTGTTTGGTTGGTTTTTTTTTTTGAATGTATAAACAGATGTAACCTCATGCAATATCAGTATAACAGTAATGCCGTACTACTATTTTAGAAGACAGGCTTCCTCCAGAAAGGGGAGAACATTCAGGCTCCCTGCTTTTCCTCAGTGCCCTATGAAATGACTCATGCTACCCCTACCCAGTGGGAGAAATGAATTCCAGTCCAACACATATATATGCAAATATAGTCACCTGACCAAAGTGTTAAAGGCAAGATTCCAGGTTGCGAATGTTAAACATCTTTCTTGAATTTGCTTTCCTAAAGTTCAGAGAATGCTGCTCTAGCTCTGAGCTGCCATGTGAATTATGCATTTTCTTCTGTTTCTTAATGGGTAATGTATTTATTTTTGTAGGCAGAGGACCTGATTTTAAAATGTGGCCTTCAGTTTTGACTGCAGATTTATCAGGTGCACCATTTCAGATTTTGGTAAGGGGTGGAGCAACTTTAACCATGATGCCAGGGGCTACACTACAAACACAAGTAGATTTCAAAAATAACCAAGCATCACCACTACCCTGCAGGCTAACTACTTTAAACCTTGTGGTATTGAAATGTTTGAATGATGCACATGAACAATATTTTATTACACCCTAAATCAAATTGACAGCTCAGAAGAGGTGTTGTGTGACTCTTGCACACACACACAGTGCTGTGCATCTGATTTAAAGGGCCAGCACTCGCTTCCTGCACACCGGGGCACATCCACGAGGAGCAAGCTGGAACCTGGCTTGGGTACAAAACTCGGGGGGAGAGGGGAAAGCGCTGCCCCTGAATTTTATGTGTCCATAACTTTGAGTACAACAATTGCATGTCTACCGTCTGCACCTGTGAATCAAGTAGAGGTTGGCACCTGCAATTAGTTGTACAGGTCTTTACTAAAATCGGAATGAGAGAGTTCCCTAGTTTGTTTTAACTCGAATAATCCAATTATTGATGGCTAGGTTCAGGGGCAGGTAAGGATAACTGGAATGTAATAATAACAAGTGTAAATTAATATAGGAATATAAAATTGTATATCTCCGCCCCCTCCTTCATATGTTATCTTCGTAAAAAAGTGTAAATTCTGAGGGGGTAAGAGTAGGGATAACAGGGTTTTTTTTGTACATTTAATACTTAGCACAATTGGGCCCTTATTTTGATGGGATTCTAGATACTATGGCATTATAAATAATTAGGTTGTTTATTTATTGTCACTAGTAGCCAATATGTAATTAGCCCTTTTACTGCAGTCTATTGCTACTTTGTACTGCAGCTTTAAGTAGACATCCCCTGATAATAAGTAGGACATGCATACTTCATGTTTTGGGCAGCCTACGATGCCTGTGTCTGTTTGGCACAGCTGGTATTTGAGAGCAATTAAATGGTTAATTACTTTGTGTGATATATTTCAGTCCTTTAAAGTCTCTCATTTTCACTGAAAATGATATTGTTTAAAATAGATAGTTGAATCCAAACCATGAGATGCAATTTGTTGCTATATACAAAAGTAAACCTAATTTTTTTAAAAAACATTAAATAATTTATGGTAGGTTCATTTGAGATGCGGAAAATATTGAAACTATATTCACGGGGAAATGACCTTGATAACTCACTTGAGCTGCAGCTTTCATGTGTTATGAGCTCTTCTCTTGCCAAGAAGAGATTCCTCCCCTCCGCCCTCCCCCCCCATCTCTGACATGCCCTTTGTGAATACTATTTGCCTCTCTCTAACTCTAATACTGATTGTATTTCTCTTCTGTTTATCAGTCCGGGGAGTGGAGGGGGGCAGAAGAAGTAACAGAAACAAAACCACATCTCAGATAAAATTGTGATTGTGATACAATAGATAGTGACACAGTAGAAATTGCACAAGGCTGACTCACCACTCTGTAAGCTTCCCCTCAGGGGCCAAACTGGGGAGATAACTGGCTAATCACCCAGTCCTTTGTCAATTAACAAGGGGATTGAGATGGACAGCTGGGGATAGTTAAAAGGGAGAGGGAGAGGCTGGAAGGAAAGACCAATGCTTGATCTAAATTGTCGAGCTAGACTGAGGTAAGGCAACTTACATCAACCTAACTCTGTAAGCATTTACACTGCAATGATGCTCCCGCTGATGTAGGTCACCCACTACACTGACATAATAACTCCACCTCTGCGAGAGATGTAGCACTTAGGTTGATGTAGTTAGGATGATGTAGTGTCTGTGTAGAAACTGTGTTATTTACATCGCCTGTGGGCTGTCAGCTCCACCACTCCAGGGCCCACATAGAGTTACCACCTATCTGTTTTTCCACCCAAACAGTCTGGGTTTCAGCTTGTTCTGGGTGCCATTTGACAAGCCTGTATGTCTGTTTTTTGTTTATTGGGGGGAGAAGAGGTGGGGTGCAGTCTTGGGGGGGAAGAGGCAGAGCAAAGGGCAGGGCCTCGGTGATTTGGTCAACAGCCATTAGAAAGGTGGCAACCTAGGGCCCACAGGCGGAGCGCTGTCTGTGATTCCTGCACAGGGGTCACAGTCTGGGCCGTGGGCCTCAGAGGGGCAGGGGACTCCAGCTGTCAGTGCCTCAGAATGCCCCACACAGTTAAATTGATGGAAGCGTTCCTGATGAGAACACACACCACCAAGAGAGGGGGCGTAGTGTGGACATGAAGCATTGCAGTAATTACTATGGTGGCTGAACATTGACCTAATTTAGATTGACTTAATTTTGTAGCATATACAAGGCATGAGAAGCCCATGAGGAGTGAAATCTCTTGCCCTAAGCCTAGAGAGTATGCCTTATGTTGTAGGGACACAAACTTGTGCAAGATGATATAAATAAAACACATGGTGCTGAGCCTACAGGAGAGTGTGTGAGGGCGAAACACACGGCGGGGGGAGGGGAGAGGGAGCTTACCCTGCGATAGGGATGTATTCCTGAGGTCCAAGAAGAATGCAAAGTATACAGAGTAGCCTAGAAGATGGAATCAAGATGCCTGAGAGTCTAGCCATGTTCTGTGCCTTTATTTTAATTTAATAAGTCTTGAAATGTGTTTTATTAGTTTTATAATTACAGTTTCAAATTGTTTTATTTTGGCAGCTGCATTAAAAATGTAAGCATCAAATAGTACCTTGAAATTGTTCCATGAACCAGTTCGAATTCTTCTACTGGCTCCCTGCCTTACATCTAAGCAGAGCTCAGGAGACAGATCCTCTGAAGATATGTTCGAGGAAGTCTCCCTAATTGAAAAATCATTTCCCTCTTTTTTTTCCCCTTGCAAATACAGGAAGACCTCATTAGGAGGCTCTCTAATATAACATTCACAGACAAAAAGCTACTATACTTTAGCTTCAGTTTTCACTAAACTCCATTACAGAGACTCAGATTATTCACACACACAAATCTTTATGATTAGGCCACTAAAGTCCTTTCTAACACTGTAGAAAATGTGTTATGCTTAAGCTTAAACCAAGTTATTAGTTTATTATTCTCCAACATCTGTCTCAAACTTGTGAGAGAACTGAACCGTTTGGCTCCGTTTACATTTAAATCCTGTCAAAGCTAAGGAATTTGTCACACAAACCACTTTGTGGCCCACCTTGCATACATACCAAAAATACTCCCAAAGACTAACAGGAATTTCTGTCACCAATTATATTAGACCTGCTTTGAAAAAATGTAGCAAATTTGGTCTCTCACTTTGCCAGTTACCAATTGTGACTAGTTCCCCAGGGTACAACCTAGAACTGGGGTACTGCTGAGCCCTCTGTTTCACCAACCTGGGCTCCCTCTCACACTGTGATGCTGTGACAAGCTACAAACCCCTCCAGGTCCTGAACTTATGCTGCCATCCAGAGGCAGAGAGACACCCAGCTGAATTACATGAAGCTTTCGCCAACCTCTCATGAAACCAACAATGGAGAGGGTCCAGCCAATACTCCACAGGTGCCCAGCCTAGGACCCCATAGCTAAACTATCTTGCCCTGGTCAGAAGCCTGACCAGTGTGCGTTTATTACCCAGTCCGCCCCTCCCTCAATGTAGAGAGGACATGCACCAGTTTTTGTTTCTGAGCCAGATTCCCCAAACACTCTGAGCAAAACACACTGTTTTATGCAGGTAAAATATAAAACAGTTTATTAACTATAGGAAGATAGATTTTAAGTGATTATAAGTAATAAGTGAACAGAATAAAGTTGTTATCTAAGAAATAAAAGTAAAATTGCAATCTGAGTTCTATAAACTAGACAGGATTTGAATCAAGCAGTGTCTCACCCTGATGGTATAGTTCCTTATTGTGCAAGGGATTCTCCTTTCCAGCATGGGACCAACTCCCCAGTTCAGTCTTTGTTTTCCAGACATGGTTCCAGGTATGGGGAATGAGGACCAATGATGATGTCACTTCTCCTCCTTTATTGGTTCTTCCAGCTTGCTGGAAAGATCTTTTGCTATGATGTGAGTCAAACAGTGTCCATTGTTTACATGCTCCTTCTGAGAAGCCTTCATTGTATAAAGATCCTGTGATAGTTCTTAGTGTTGTAGGCTCATAAAGGAGAATCCCCATTATTATCTGGCTTCTCCATTGTTGTACCTGAAAGGCTGGTTGTGGGTGTTTCCAACTTCACAAAATATTTCAGTAACACACATAGCAAAACTTCATGACTTCACATACAATTTAACAGGGTATTAATGTTCAACAGATTAAGACTTTTAAAATGATACCTTACAAGGCATATTTTGTACAAAACATATCATAATCATTCACCATGGTAAATATGGGTATGCCAGGGTGTTCTTTTGGGGTACAGTGTGTCACACCAATGTTGCATTGCTAGTGTGAACAAAGAGTAATAATGCCAGTAGAGCAAACATCCCTCCCTCTCCTATTCCACAGTACAGGGGCCACTGCTTAGGTGACTTGTCTGGTCTTCTCCAAGCCACTGCTTCAGAGACTGTCCTAGGAATTGTGGCATAATTACCTGCATACAATCCAACTGCAGTGAGACAGAACAGTATCTGTGCAGTTGCATGCTAATATTTCAATTTGAACCAGCATGGCTACCAGGGAAAACACTGCACCATTTATGCCCCCATTAGATCCCACCAGTTTAATTACCAAAAAAATCATTTTTCTAGTGTGAACAGGGCCTTAGAAAATTCAGTGTTATCTGAACCTATCTACCTAGTCCTGAAAATGTGTTGTTGGTTTTTTTAATGAGTAAAACTTGTTTTTGCCTAATCCTCATTGATGAAATAAAACAAGTGGAAAAAAACATTTTTAAAAAACCATTTAGTTAATGCACCTTTTTCTACTTCTAAACAAGTTTTTTTTCTGTGTTTATGAGTGTGTTTCACAACACCACTTAGCAAATAGGGCAATCACTAAGATTTGCTGTTTTAAATAAGGGGTTTCACTGTCACCACTCATCTGTTCATTTTTTATTTTTCTTTGAAACTGGAACCTGGAATGTATGATATCACTGTCAATTTCATGGCAATAAGAATGATGTAAAAACACAGGATTATAATTTTATTGCAGGATCATGCATAGAGAAATTTTATTGTAAGTGAAAATTCTTATTCAAACACTAATAACTTCAGTAACCTGGTGGGGCATATATAAAATTGCAGTCAAAGTAATGGCTTTTGTGGAGGGTCAGGACTGGAAGGAAGGAAAGTAAAAATATCCATTTTATCTTTTAAAGTCTATCCTATATATCTTTGTTTAGACTCTGTGGCTTCTATTAGATTTAATGACTTTCCACTCTAGATTGCATCGTTACTAAAGAGGGCAGCATTTATTTAAAAACTATTTATTTAAAGCTCCTACTCAAAAGTGGCTTTTAAAATAGAAATAAAAGTGTGTTTGTTCTCAGCTATCTTAGTGCATTTGGTGTGATTTATTGTTGAGAACCAGCACTTTGGCTGGAAGAGTTCAGGGATGAAATATTTTGTGTATATGCGGATGTATTTTCTCCTCCACATACACACAGACTATTTCATGTCTCTGTTAATTACAGCTTGATTAATCCAGCTGCTTATTAATTTTGTGATGTGTCTTAGTAATAACTGTGTGCCTGATGTCTAGCCAGGAATCTGGGGGAAACACTATATTACTGGTTTCAGAGTAACAGCCATGTTAGTCTGTATTCGCAAAAAGAAAAGGAGGACTTGTGGCACCTTAGAAACTAACAAATTTATTTGAGCATAAGCTTTCGTGAGCTACAGCTCACTTATGCATCCACAACCACATTTCATATATCTGCTAAATGCAATGACTGAATCCATCTGTTACCATTCTATGGCATGTTATCATTTGCCAACCACTCACCATGGCCATTAATTGCATGTACATGGTCCTGCCACAGTTGCAGAGGGTACAGTTACCCTTCCAGAGTGGTGTTTGTGACTTATTTCACTGATTACCAGGACTTTGGGGAAATGCAGTATGTTGCAAAGTGTCCCCTTGTTCTCCCATGCATTATAATACTATTTGATTACATCTGCTAAATCCATGGATGGAATTTACTGGTCTCCATTTTCACATCCTTTCTTCTTTGCAATCACTGTCAGTCACACAAATACTTTAGTAATTGTATATATGTGTGAAGGGTGAGGTCACTTACCCTTATCCATCTCATTGTATTAACTACATTACTGCCAAATTTAGCCTGATGTCTAGGGAAAGCTGTTTTATTTCCCTGTTAAGTATCAAACTCGTACTGTTTTAACATTTATATTGCAGCAGTGCCTAATGGGAGTTCAATGTCCGTTAAAGGAGAAGCTGAAAAGAGCTCAGTGGAGAGTGGGGGAGAACCAAGATTCACCAGTTAAAGGAGCAGAAGAGAGTCCAGAATGAATGTATTTAGCAGGAGGAGGGAAGGCTGAATTCATTTATTGTTCAGAGCCCAGAATTTAACTAATGTATGTGTCAAATTTAAGATTTTTTTTTTGGTGGATTCAGGCTGGAAAAAGGAGGCTGGAAGGGCTGGAATTACCTGATATGGGAGTGAAGATATGGTGTCATAATGACTTTGAAAAGCCACTTTAACAAATTCCAAATGAATAGCAACCATGCAGAAAACAGCTCAGGTCTGAGTGATGCCAACAAGCAGGTTGCTACATTAATACTATCAAATTGAAGTGGTGATTTATTTATTTTTCTAGTTGTTGAAATTAAGTTTGTAATGGCATGGTTAAAAGTCAGTTGTTTTGCTGCCACCCCCTCACCCCTGTCCCAAAGTTTCAATGAGACATTGTTAGAGCTTGAAGGTTTCCCTTTTTTTAATTTGTCTTCCCGCTTTCCCCCCACCCCTATAGGATCACCAGATGAGGAACAGAGAGGAGTGAACTTCACAACAAAACTTGGGTACTAGACAAAAGGAAGCCAGAGGTACTGGCTTTATACTCCGTTTGCACTGTCCATAGGGTGAATCTTGGCCCCATGGAAGCCAATGGCAGGGCCCCTATTTACTTCCATAAGTCCAGGGTTTCATGCATAGTTTCTAAGACTTGTGCTTTGAGTGCTTTTGTCCTGTCCTTCTGCCAAACCTAGTAAAGAATCCTTTCCTTGAAGTTGTGTGTATTAATACCCATTGGGAAGCCATCAGGCATTAGACTCTATGGGGACTAGTTGTTCCAAAGGCATGCTAGCAGGTATCTGAAGTGCATTGGAGTATCATCACAACCAAAGTAATACCATGGAGTGGGGTTAATTACAATGTATATTTTAGGATGGCTGGAACCTCAGTTCTGTGCCTCTTTTGAAAGCCACACAGTAGTGCCCTATATGATTTAAATGACTTACTGAATTGTAAATGAATCCTTTTAAAAAAGAATTAACAACACCTCTGTATAAGTAAAATGGCTAGATATTGTCCACATACCAAAAATCTGTCTTGGGATTTATGATTACTTCTCTTCATTCAGTGACAAAATCATACCAATGAAAGGAACACCCATATAGCTACACCGATAAACAGCCTTTATTAACACCACACATCACTGTTGGTGTATAAATAATCTTTAATAGATGCCTATTGGTTGCCCTGGTTGGACAATAAAAATGCTAAATAACTTCAGAGTGAAAACAGTCCCACCAACAACCTTAGATCTTGTACTATCAGACATAATAAGTTTGTAGCCTCTTGGATATTTTTATTTCTCTCTTTCTGAATTATTTAAAGGAAAATAACCAAGTGTAACTGTGAGCTATGCAGCTCTACCCTGCAAATGTAATCTCTTCTCATTTGGTATGTGAGAGTAAACCCACATGATTTATTTATAGACTCCCAGGCTTTTCCATGGTGCTCATCACCATAGTAGCCGAATGCTTCATAAACATTAATGGAGTTAACTTGACAGTGCCCTACACTGTGAGGCAACATTCTCTCCATTTATAAGATGGGTAACTGAAAACACAGAGACTGGTACTTGCCCAAGGTCACTATGTCTCTCGTAAAGCCAGAGATGGAACTCAGATCTCAGTACAGTGTCTTAGCCTCCAGATCATCCTTCCACAGTATCACTCTCATACACCACAAATTTACAAGAATTGCTCAGGGTAACATTTGATCTTGTTCTTATGACAAAACATAAGTCTCACCCCATTCCAATGCAGCTCTTAGAAAACATATCCAAACCTCCCACAAACATCCTCATTTGAGACATTAGCGTTGCCCTGATGACTGTTAAATTGATACAAATATTCACCAGAGAAAAGTTTGCCTTTCTAAAAGAATCACCACAAAAGTAAATGACCTCTAGCTGTCAGATGTGTAATGCTGATCTCCAGGGTTCAGAGGGAGCAGGACTCAATATCAGCCTACAATCACAATGGATAGTATGCAGGTTCCTTCACTCCTCCCCCCCAAACCCTCACACTCCTGGGGCACGGAGCTGACCTCGTCACTCAGGGAGGATGACCTCTGCCAACACACTTGAAATCCTCTCAACAAAGTTCCAACGAGAATGGAAGGTTCAAACCAAGACTTTAAGCAACAGAGGTTTTGACAGAAGAACCATACTAACAGAGGCATACTAACATCTTTTTCTGACAATTCAGAAATAAAGGTGGCGGGACAGCCATTGAACAATGAAATACTATATGTTGCTTTAATGATCACCATGTATGGTGCATATGGAGTTGTACGTAATGAGACAATACATGTTGTTGTTGGGTTTCATCAGCAAGAATTTGGAATGGCCGCATTGCTTACAAGAAGCAAAGAGGCAGATATGGTTAATCTTTAGGGGCTGTCTATGTATAAAATGATGCAGCAGTGCTGCTGTAGTGCTTCAGTGAAGGCACTACCTACACCAGTGGAGGGTGGGTGGGGGTGTTTCTCCTGTTGGTGAAGGTAATCCACTTCCTTGAGAGGTGGTAGCTAGGTCAATGGGAGAATTCTCCCATCGACCTAGCACAGTCTACACCAGGGGTTAGGTTGGTTTAACTGCATCATTCGGGTGTGGATTTTTCTCGCCCCTGAGTAACACAGTTATATCATATTAATTTCCTAGTGTAGGCTAGGCCTTAATGATGTGGGTATTCTCACTGACTTCAGTGAGACTATTCATATGAGTAAGGGTTGTAGTATCATGTCTTTAGGTCTGACCTGACCAGGCATTGCAGAGCAGTAATGGGTAAGGTATGTATAACTTAAAAACCAGAAGTATCTTATCTTCTTTCATATTTCAATAAAAGATTAAATACTTGTGTAGTTTGTAGATTAAATACTTGTGTAGATTAAATACTTGTAGTTTGTCATAAATGAGTTAAACATCCCAGATTTTTAACTTGGCTCCTAGAATTATAATTCATAATGAATCAATTTAATAAATTCTTCCTTTCTGTTAGCAGAACTTCTGTCCATACAAAGATCATCATTTTCTGGATTTTTTTATTTGAAATTGCTCAGTGAAAAATTTCACAAATTCAACTTTCTCTGTGCATGCCATTCAAAATTCAGGGTGTGTTCCTTAGTTGTAACAGAATTTACATGGTATTGTTTCTATTGCCTGATTGGCTGAGCAATAACTCATTTTGGAAATGCTTGGGGAAAGCAAATGTAAAATTAACTGTTGCATCATGGGAGCTGAGAATGTATATTTCCATTGTACAGTACTTTAAATATTATTTTTATATCTCCAGTGTTGTGTATGGTTGATTTTCTGTCCCAAAGAACTTAGAATCTTGTCTATGTGGCACATCCATGAGTAAGGGATAGTAAAAAACCCGAGGAAAAGGTTGGGGAGGAATTGTGCCTTGGAAGCTAGTGTAGTATACTCTTGGCCAGCTTTGTAGGCCTGCAAGGGAGGGGAGAATAGAACTGGGAGGACCCACACTTCCAAGGGAGCACTTCTCAGAATGTAAGGAAAGTTATTCTGCCTGGCCCTTGCATGAAGCAAAGATCTCTTAGAGACTAACAAATTTATTTGAGCATAAATTGCATCCGATGAAGTGAGCTGTAGCTCATGAAAGCTTATGCTCAATTAAATTTGTTATTCGCTAAGGTGCCACAAGTCCTCCTTTTCTTTTTGTGGATACAGATACTAACATGCCAGCTACTCTGAAACCTGTCAGAAAGATCTCTGTGCCTCTTCTTCAACCTGCACACTCTTGTAATGACAAGGCTCACTCTGACCCTAATTTAGGATGAGAAACAAGAGGTAACAACACAGGGCAGAGGTGGGAAAGAGATATAATGGGGAGAAGACAATTGCCCAGATCCTCCAGCACATAAATACCTTTGAGGCTCTGGGCCACTATGAGTACATGGCCATATGGGGGACTAGTACATATGGTTGGTTACAATTATGTATTTATTTGTTAATGATGTCTTATGTATTTAAACTAAAGCTATAGTTTACATGCAGCCTTGAAAAATGAGTTGCTTTTTTTTTTAGGGATTAACAATAGAGGAATGGCAGGAAATGGTGCCAGGATGTGAATTTTTTTTTTTACATGCTACATATGAAATATCAGCTGTTCTGGCTGCTGCAGCTGGCAACCATATTTTTGAAGAATCAGTTAAAGTTTCTGCAATTTATCATTTCTGTTCCTTAAGGTTAGGTTCTTGTTATGAGAATTCATAACCAAGTATAAGTTTATAGATAACTACCAGAGCTATCAAATCATGGAGGCTTTTCGTTTTCCCTTTTCATTTAAGAGGACTGATGTAGCCCTAGCCAAAAGACTTTTTCTGCCTTCCACACAATATATTATAATTGGGGTTGACCATGTTTGCCTGAAAATTAGTAATGTCCTTGACTTCATAGCTTTTCCAAATGTCCTTGTTGGTTTTATAGAAAACAGCACTTCTCCACCGTTTTCACTAACTCCATCTGACAGGCCACCGGAAAGAGCCATCGATCAACTGAGATGCTGAAAGTGATCAAAGGCTGGCTGATCATGTGTGCACTTCCAGGATCTTCCCTACCAGTCCTGTATCACATTGCCATGTCCTTCTTACCAAGAGCCTGATCCGTCTCCTATTGACTTGAGTGGAAATTGGATTAAGTCTAAATGATGACTAGCATGCAGATTCTTATGGCTCAGTTTAATTCTTAGTAAAGTTAGTGAAAATAATCCTATTGACCTCAGAGGGAGTTGGTTCAGGTCCTTTGTGTGTCTGAAAAAAAGTGGTAGTTGACACTAGCATTAAAATATGCAATTTCAGTTCACAACCCAGATATGGGTTTTGTTACAGATTTGTTCAATGTTTGGATGGAATTCACAGCCTGTTGAGCTAAGCTGACCATTTATTAAAACTTCTCCATGTAAATCTGCTGTTTGGAAAAACTCTGGATTACTTAGCTCATGATCAGAATTGCCATCTGCAGCCAGCCATTTCAGTTGCTAGTGTCATAGAACTGTATACAAAGTTCCAAAATTTTATTGTGCCTTAATTATTGAAAAGGGTGAGCAGTCTAGCAGAATTTTTGTGACCATTAATAAACTCTCTTCGTAGTTATATAAAAATTTAAGGTAGTCCATTAATGAAAAATATGTTAGTGCAGGTGTTGAGTGTACTGCAATGAAATTACAGTACTCAAGAAGTTGTTTGTTGTACTCGGTTACATGTTCTGTAATACTTCCAGTTATTCATTCTGAACTCAAACAAATGAAAACATAGATTAAATCCTGTTAAAATTGAAAATAAAGTTAATGACAATAAAGAAAAGGAGGACTTGTGGCACCTTAGAGACTAACAAATTTATTTGAGCATAAGCTTTCATGAGCTACAGCTCACTTCATCAGATGCATTCAGTGGAAAATACAGTGGGGAGACTTATATACACAGAGAACATGAAACAATGGGTGTTACCATACACACTGTAATGAGAGTGATTAGGTAAGGTGAGCTATCACCAGAAGCAGAATGGGGGAAAAAACCTTTTGTAGTGATAATCAAGGTGGGCCATTTCCAGCAGTTGACAAGAACATCTGAGAAATAGCGGGGTGGGACGGACATACCCACCTGCTGAAGTCACTCGATTACAGACCTAAAAGTGGCAATTCTTCAACAAAAAAACTTCAAGAACAGACTCCAACGAGAGACTGCTGAATTGGAATTAATTTGCAAACGGAATACAATTAATTTAGGCTTGAATAAAGATTGGGAGTGGATGTGTCATTACACAAAGTAAAACTATTTCCCCATGTTTATCTTCCCCCCCCCACTGTTCCTCAGACGTTCTTGTCAACTGCTGAAAATGGCCCATCTTGATTATCACTACAAAAGGTTTCCCCCCCCCCCCCCCACTCTCCTGCTAGTAATAGCTCACCTTACCTGATCACTCTCGTTACAGTGTGTATGGTAACACTCATTGTTTCATGTTCTCTGTGTTTCTAAATCTCCCCACTGTATTTTCCTCTGAATGCATCCGATGAAGTGAGCTGTAGCTCACGAAAGCTTATGCTCAAATAAATAGGTTAGTCTCTAAGGTGCCACAAGTCCTCCTTTTCTTTTTGCGGATACTGACTAACACGGCTGTTACTCTGAAACCTGTTAATGACGATGTTTATAGCAACTGAATCTAAGTGAAGAAACCAGTCCATAATGAATTTAGAGGAAATATTTTTTCCAAGCAGACTCCCCATGATTTCCCAAGGTTTATTATAATAAATATCATTGCCATAAAAACAACTTCAGCCAAGGACTTCTGACAACTTCATTTTTAGTCTGGTCAGCTAAGGTAAACTGAGATGCCCAAGGAGAGTTGGGGAAAGAGTTTACTTGCGGTAATTGTAATAAGGGAAGTTTAAAAACCACAAGCTGTTACAATTCAAAAGTGAACAACTGGATATTATTTCTAACAGATTTTTTATTTCCTCTTTTTGGCAAGCTGGTGCTACTTTGGGCTAGTGGGAATGGGATTGTTTTGAGGTTAGGGCTCTGTTATTTATTTTAGATAAATGAAAGTATAATCACTGCACACTTTCACTGCATAAATTCAAGTTTTGTAGTTTTAAATCCTAGGACTTTGTTTTACAGCCTTAATAAAACACACCATAAGTAAAGATCAAATCATAGCATCCATTTGTTTCTGGCACTGAAGTTCATTCGGTCAACTTCACATGCGTGAACAAATACTAACAATGTACTATTTGCCTACTACACTTACTAAATTCATTGTTTCTGCCAATAGAATTCTAATTCTGTTTTGCAATTTCTATAGCCTGATTCAATGGCAAAATATTTACCCTGGAAGGAACCATTTGTAGCTATAAAATATTAGAAAGTGTAACTCAAATATGTTTATAAATGATCCTGGAAGGTGAACATTTATGGCTGACAATTTTATTTATGACAGGTTTCAGAGTAGCAGCCATGTTAGTCTGTATTCGCAAAAAGAAAAGGAGTACTTGTGGCACCTTAGTGACTAACAAATTTATTAGAGCATAAGCTTTCGTGAGCTACAGCTCACTTCATCGGATGCATCCGATGAAGTGAGCTGTAGCTCACGAAAGCTTATGCTCTAATAAATTTTATTTATGTAGTCAAATGAAAGCTTTGATCTCAGTAAAATCAAAATCTCAACTATAGCTTCTGGATGGCTTGCATTTGCAGTTATTTTTTTAAAAAAAAAGCAATGATACATTTTGATAGACATACAATACATGGTATCATGTTTGAAATGAAGCTTCTCTACACAGAGTTGACTGCAGAATTGCAACAGAAGTGCTGGCAGCTTTATGCAAATTAACCATAGGAGGGAGCCTTTCCTCTTTAAGGATATAAGGAATCAAGGCCTTTACAAATTAAAGATGTCTTTAGTAACAGACTATGGTGTCTACCAACCAGTTTTTATTCTGGTAAAAAAAAAATACTCTTATTCTGTTAAGATGCTCTATGGCAACTTCACAAAAGGTAACATTTACACCATAGCATAGACTTCAACTTCTATAGGCACATATAGAGCAATTTCCAAAACCTACTCTGAAGAGCACATAAGGTGTGATAACACTTTTTTAATATTACTGGGATTCACTCATTGTTAGAAGAAAGCTGTTTGTTTAAATCTTTGCCAACATCAATACTGGCTGCTGTGGGAAAGAAAGTTTGTTTGCTGTTTTAATGCTTGTTTGGGTTGCGGCCTACCTTTGTAGTCACTGACTGCTGTATCCTCAGAACATATCAGAGAATAAAGTCTCAATGACTCCCTTATGTCTTCGAATAAAATTAGGAGTGGTTTACACAGAAAGGTTTAACTTTTTAAAGTAAAATCAGGTTTAAAATCAATTTGGCTAACCTGCTGGAAACCCCCATGTGAACAACTGACTTGTATTGCTTTCACTTAATTTGGTTAGGCAACCTACTGAGGAGAGAGGTAGAAATTAGTTGATGGGTAAGTACTGGGGGGAAAAATAACAGAGGGGAGAAAAATACGATTTTTGGAAGAAAAATGAAGAGTGAGAGAGAAGGATGAGCAAAAGCAAAGGATTAAATTAAAAAGATTATTTTTTGCAGTGTTTGTAGCTGTGTGGGTCCCAGGATATGAGAGAGAGAGAGAGAAGGTGGGTGAAGTAATACATTTTATTGAGCCAACTTCTGTTGATGAAGAAGAAGAAGAAGAGTTCTGTGGAGCTTGAAAGCCTGTCTCTCTTACTAATAAAAGATATTACCTCACCCAATTTCTCTCTCCCATTTTATTTTGACATTAAACTGTGGTCACTGAAAACACATTTAATTTTCTAAAGGGATTTATGGCTGAATTTTTATAAGCTCTCAGAAGATATTTCATGGGTTGCTTGTGCCTGCTGGTTCATCTCTAGGTCTGTGGAGGGACTCTGCTATTTTCCTTCTTTAAGTGGCCGAGGAGGGAGTTCCTCTCGCTCAGTTGTTCTCAACCTTTTCTGCACCATGACCTCATGTTACAACAGCAAAAGGTTTCAGCACCCTGCTCCCACCTACTCATTAAACCAACCAACTCCTATTCAAGTTAAAGGAAAGACTGCCATTATGTTGAGTGGGAGTTGGATAAGACCTAAAACAGTTAGTCACAATGCCCCTATATTTGATGTGATTGCAGATCCCAAGTTAAGAAGCCATTCTCGGTCTAGACTGGAGCAGGAGTGGGCTGTAGATTCTCACCTGGGCTGGCATGCCTTTCCAGCTCTCATAGAGCTGCTTCTTCAGACTTAGCTCTTACCTGCCTCTCCAGCTCTCCCCCATACCTCACATGAGCCCCTGCCTTACCAGCCCCTTCCTTCCAAATTAATCTGTCCCCTGGCTTGTTCTGAAATCTGCCCCTGTCAACAAAATATTTGGGCTTCGTTATTTTGAACAAAAGCTAAAGACCACATTTTCCCACAGCACTTAACGAAGATAATATGCATGTTTTAACAGAAGTCTCTTTCACCATGGCGTTGTGCCTCCTTCTCATGTACGTGAGGTGCATGAAGCACCTCAGGCTCCTGTAGTGGAGGGTGAAGGACTCAAACGGTCACTCTGGGAGGGGACCTCGCACATGCCCTTGCTACAATGAGCTGGACTGGCTCCTCTCCAGGGCTGTGGGTACGGCGCCTGAAGTGACTCTCTACCCTCTCCTTGCCCATACCCTTCGTTGGCATCCCTTTTAATTGTATGCCTGGATACCAATGAAGGATGCAGCCAAGGAGGCAGCGGGGATCTCAGAGGAAGTTCCAGAAGGAGTCCTGAGGGAGACAGAGGAAGAAGAGCATGTAGTTGCACCTCTATCTGGCTGACCTGTTCAGGAAGCCCATCCCCCGTCTGCCCTGAGAACACAGAACCACTGTAGGAACAAGCATCTGATGCTGGGAAATTTTTACAATGGTGCCCCAGCTGCCATGACAATATTCCCTCTTGCTCTGGTGCTACATGCCTCAGCCTGCCACCTCCCACAAGATCCCACCCCTGCTCCACCCTGACATGGTCCTGAAGCAACACATGGCTGTAAATCAATAATTTTATTGAAATCCCATGAACCGCTGTAAAGCATATAGTGGAAGCAATAACATATTTATTAATGAGCAGTCACTGTGCCTCTGTCTCTATGCATTTCTTGACCATCCCTGATAACGATAGTCCCTGGGCTGTGTGAAAAGGGGCCTGGAGAAGGGGGGGTGGATTTTGAAAGGACCCCAGGGGGGAAAGAACAGTTTGTCATGACAATTATGGTTGTGCAAATACCCAACACCATCTCTCTCCACACCTGTCCCCTTAGTCTTTCCTTCATCTTATGAGTGGGAGCCATGTGGAATGGGATGGGGGTGGTTGGTGGCTTAAGTGCCGGCTTGCCTAGGTCAGGGAAGGGAAAGGGAACAGTTTGTTTGCTGAGGAAAATCAAAGCAGTCCATTCTCTCTATGACTATTTCAAATATTTTGAACCATTCCCAGTCTCTGGCATCCTTCACGAAAGCTGGGAGAAGCAGCGGGGGGTGGGTGAATCATCCACTTAGGCAGTTGCATAAATACAATGCTGTTTCCCTTATTGGGGAGAGGCGATTGCCATGCGCAATCCAAAACTTCAGGGAAGAAAATATACTTCTGGAGTCACTCTCTGTGTTCCATGTCCCTTTCAATGCTGCTTGCTGGACACGGGCTGGATCATCTGGTGATGTGGAGGTCCTAGGGGCTGAGTGGATGTTTTCTGTCCTCTTCCAGGGGAACTCCATCTGGTAGCTTAGAATAGTCAATTTCCTGTTGAATTGCCACTCAGGCCTGTAAATATAATTCAGTAAATTTCTCGTGTAGCAGAAATTCAAGATGGTTCTTCAGGTTTAATGGCAGGGCAAATGTGCTTGGTTCACCTTCATAGCTCACCAAATCCTTCCACTCAGCAATAGGTAGAGGGATCACCATTAGCAGAGACTTCTCTTTGGCATAGGTGTCCGCCATGGTACTAGGAAGCACATTTCTTTTTTCCATTCCAATACCTTCAAAACTGCTGTGTTCTCCAAGTGATGGCCAGCCTTTAAAGAAAAGAAAGGTGACTGGTAATGTTATCCCTGAAGGAACCAAACCACTCCCCAACTAGTCCCTTGATGGACTGCAAACATTACAACATTTAAATAAAAGTAACGCAGGTATCTTACCATATTTACCCTCTGCTCCTTCCTTGTGGGCTGCATAAGTAGTCTGAAGGAAAGAGGCTGTAACACTTGCATTCCTGGGATTCTAAAGACTACCAATATTGTGGCCTTCGGCAGCACAGTTATGTTAAGTGTGGGAGGGATTTAGGTACCTGGCAAGGAAAAATGAAATAGAATGCTACCCTTGTCTTTGACTTGGTAGACTATTCCAGTGCCAACAGGGAAACCATTCCAGTGGTTGGGCAATCGCAGCACCACAGAGGTAGCAGAGGAAGACCTGCTGCTTGGCATGGATAGCAGTCAAGAGCACTTGAACTTTCTCAGGGAAAGGGAGGAATGGGCTCTTAGGTAGGATGAGGCATTCCTGCAATGGAGATGCAGAACAGGCAATGGTTCCATGCACAGAGAGAAGGGGATCATGCGGTTCCTCATTCAACTGGTGGTAGAACACTTTTGGGGCCTGCCGCTCCTGTATGGGAATGGGCTTCACCTACTCCTTCTCTAGCTATCACACCGCCTGCTGCTGAGGTGGTGCTCCCCAATGGGAAGGAACATGCTGGATGCCTGACACATCCTCATCCACTGAAACCCCTCACAGAGAACTCAGGATTCAGTGAGGGAACATTGAGCCTGATCCCCTCCCTCTTGTCCAACCTGTGTTTATTCCCAGACCCATGCAGAAGATGTCCCTGTTTGTACCCCTGCACAATATTCTGCAGCCATTCCTCTGCCCCTCTCTCTCCTGGCCCTTCCCTTCTCCCGACATGTCCATAGACATGGTTTGCCCACTTTTCTCAGTGAATTTAACCGGTTTTGGCTCATTTTTTCTAGTTATAAACCCCTTTAGCTCTTTGTTCAATGTATGCCTGTTCCTAGAGAATTGGCTTCCCAACCCTGAACTGGTTTGCAACTGATCAGTAGATGCCAAGGCTTAACAGCTTCCAAAGGGTGATAGCCACCCACTTATGTACTGGTATGGATTTCTGAAATCAAGTGGTCTGGCACTGAAGGGTTGTTGCAAGCTGCTCAGACAACTCTGTGAAGGTCTGCTTTCCCATTCAGAAGTTCTGGTGCCACTGGTCATCATCCCAAGTTTCCAAAACTATGTGGTCCCATCACGCCATGCCGGTTCTCCTGGATCAGAAGTGGTGGTCCACCCATGGGCATTCTATTGCAATCATGGCACTTAGCACTTTCCTTGGGACTACTGCAGATTTTAATTCCCCTTCTGAGTCAGTCATCTTCACCATCTCAAATTTTTATGGACCGATTCTGCCCAGTATCCGATGCTGAACCACACGAGCATTTGTGCTTTGGACAGGAGTAGAACCACATCATCATACACTTGCTCCATATCTCCAACACAGTTCAGATCACAGGAGCTGCTGATGCCAAATGTGTGAAGGCCGCATACAGTGCCAGCAGTTCCCAGAGTCTCCTGTGTTGAATAGAGCTCTGGGATACTCCCATTTCAGGGGTGGTGCTACTGTGCCATACTGAAAAGGATTAGTGTGTATGCAGCATACAGGTATATTCCTGTGCACACTATGTACCCATGTCCAGCTTGGCATATGTGGACACTTGGTGTGGATATGGGGAACACCTGCTAGCAATACATGGATAAGTACCCAGGGAAGTGCACAAGCATAGATGTAGCCTAAGCATAGTACAGAATCCATAGTCCAAGGTGAGGGTGGGAGGGACTAAAGTGGCTTAAAGCCACTTTAGCACTCTCCTAATCCTGGCCTGGTCTGCGATCATCAGAATAATTGAGACAGTCCTGGGAGCCTGTCTAGGTTACAGCAGACTGTCCCTGCCTGCCTATGGGCAGCAGCTCTGACCAAAATCTATCCCTGGTGTGCCTCTTCCACCTGCAACCTCACCCCAGCACATACTCTATGCTATATTTGTGAGGCAGTCCTTGGAAGACATTCTTATGGCCAGTGCTGGAGGAATCTTCTCCCGGCCAAATGTGGGGCTTTTAGAGCTACTTCATGTCACGTCTAAAGAGGCTGGAGCAGGGCTAGGGATCTTGCCATTGCAACTAGCACTCTCTCCAACTAGCACTATGGTAACCAATGGCAGGAAAGTTGCCGTGTTTCTATTCTGTTTTCTTTTTTCTAATAAGCTTTAAACTGAGGTTGCATTCACTAAAATTCAAGAACCATTCACGCAAACCTGGGCTGAGTTATGCTTTGATATTAGATTCTACAGATATTCTTAGTCTCTCAAACTCCTGATGCAAAACCAGTAATTAATTGGCTGACTTTTACTTTGAAAATATGAGTTCATCCAAGTCAAAAACTAAAAGCAAAATTTGGGAGTGGGGACTGGTTGAACCTATATGGACCAAAACCAAAGAAAATAATTGGACAGACCCTTGCAAAATTGAAATCTTTGACTATCACAGAGTTCTTGCTGGAGTGAGTCTTTTTTTCTCTGACTAATGCTAAGTAATATCACAATCTTGTGTGTTTCTTACTCTCATTTTCTCTTCATCTCAGTTCTTTCTTTTTTTGCTCTATTCCATCTCTCCCTCTCCTTTTACTCTTCCTATTTCTGTTCCCTATTTCTGTCTGATTCTCACCAGATCTCTCTTCTCTCTAATTCTGCTCCTCTACTCTCCCTTCTCACTTCTTTCTCAGAGGGCATTACCTGTGATATGTAACTGAAAACATCATCAGAACATTTATGCATATTAAGCACTGATTGGGTCTTCATCATCCACAACTTTATTTGCAAATGGTACATTTTCAGAGCTTATTGAGAAAAATAAGGAGCTGGCCTGAATGAAAAGTTGTTTGAAAATCTCTAACATTTCCAAAATGTGGACCTTCCATGGATTTGTACTCCATCTGTACTTTACCTAAAGCAAAAACTTAGTTTTCCTGCAGTTGTAAATCATCGCTTTTTTGACAGTATTGAATCGAAATCAAATTATAATCTCTTTGACCTCTTATCTTTAGATCTGAAATTTGGTGTTCCATGTGACTTCTGCGTGTTTTTAATGTGCCAAAACAAACTGGCAATGGAAAAATATAAAAAATGACACTGTATCAGTAGATAAAATGATTCTAAAACTGTCAAGAAAAAAATCAATGGGAGATTACAGGACAGAAGGCCAATTTTGCTTGAATCCATGGGCAGCTGTCTTCTGCCCCAAGATCTGCACAGTTTGAGGAGATTGTGTAATATTTTCAGGGAGCCAGTTACAATTCCGATTTTTTGGGGCTTCATACTTTCAGATTGTCTGAGTTACTTTAGTGATTGTTTCAGAGGGAAACCTAATTGTAAAATTTATTGAGGATTTTTTAAAAAGGGGATGAAGTGGCATTTAGTCACTGGCAAATAAAGAAAGCATCATAGCTTGGCCTAGGGCTGTCCCCCAAACTGAAACTATTCTGAGAAAATCCAAAGTTACCACAGTTCTGTAATGAACAGGCTAGGGAGTATGTTTACCACTGCCCTTTATTGGATGGAATCAGAACTGCTCCACACGTAGGTCATGGATGCTACACTGCTAATAGTTAACAGAAAGGATAATCTCTCTCATGTAGTCGAGACCAGCTATCCTCTTTATAGCTGAGAAGTTTTGAGTCCCTTTTATTGTGCAATGTAGTAACATCGATGAAATCCTTGGTGTGTATGGATTTGTTACAATTTGTTTCCTTATTTGCGTAGGGCTCTGATCTTGCAACTGGCTCCGTGCAGAGCTCCAATGACTTTAGCAGGCCTCCACATGGTTGCAGGCATCCACCCCATACAGCTCCTTGCAGGATCAGAGCCTACGCCATCATTAACTGCTTTTATATAATAGCCTTGAAGAACAATTTTGACAAATGTAGGAAGCTATTCATTAGAATATGGGATTTTTCAAGCAACAAAGGCTTAGTTGTGACTAACTCTATCAACTACTCATCTTGGAGAAATATTATTAATGGTCATGAGGACAAAGCATTGTCTTTGTTCATTCACTCACTAGCTCATAAATAATAATGCTGAATGTAAATATTAGAAGTTTAGTGTACATTTTTCTTTGTTTTTATTGTTTCTAATGTTAACTGCCTCTTTTGCCTCTGTCTCCACATTGTGTTCTAGAATTATTGGAATTTTTTTCCCAAGAGCAGATCCACAACAGAAGTGTCGCTGAGCTAGGCTAATCTAATCAGTCACATCACAGATCCTCAAAGAGCTTAGTGTCCTTTCATGTTTAGTTTTGCTAGAATCATTTCCAGTGCAATTACATACTCTGTTCTGCTTAGGGATTTGAAATACATTTAGGATTACTGTTAAAAATGCAGAATTATGACCAAAATGACCTTGCTTTGTTTTTTCTTATTAATCCAAGAAACATAGAAGGAAGTCAGTACTATGCCAATCAGGTGTTTTAGATAGGATAAGGATAAATAAGGATTTAATTTTGAGTAAGTAAAAGAGAAATTATACCAGCAGAATGTCCGCCTTGTCAACATTTCCCAAAATTTCAACCTTGTTTCTGGCCAGGCCTCTTTGTGTGAATCAGTATGAAAGTTTATATTCTACTCCAGAGACTCTCCAATTCTTGTGTGTTACTTTTGATTGGTGTGTTTTATTTTTGTTGTGGGAACAATTTTATAACCTGCTTCTAGTTCCAAGAGTGGCTGACATTTTGAGATGAGCTGGAGCCTGTTCATTTTCACACTTGAAAGGTACTTTCTATGTGATGCCTATAGCTCTTTCCACTGTAATCCCAGCTATACTGTAATTCCTGATTACATCCTGGATAGTAGAAAAACTGTTAGTTATAGGCAATAAAAATGGTTCTTACACATGCCAACTTGTGAATTAGTCGCGAGAAACATGATTTCTAAGTATCATTAATCCTGATTCATGATCTTGATAGAATTCTCAATTGTCAGGATTATTTTTTTTCAGCCGTGGCTACGCTGTCAGCCCGCCCAGGGCTCCCCACTGTCAGCCCTGGGAAGCCAGTGTTCCCCTGCCAGCCTGGGAAGTAGGAGAGAGGACACACCCCGCAGTCCGCCCCCACCCCTGCCATGGCTGGGGAGGGTGAAGAACCCTAAGAGGATCAGGGGTGAGGCTGGGAGGGCTGAACTATGGCCTGGGAGCTGCAGGGGGGCTGAAGTGAGGAGAGTGGGGGCTGATGCCTGACTAATCTAATTGCCTTCTATGATGAGATAACTGGCTCTGTGGATGAGGGGGAAGCAGCGTGTTGTTCCTTGACATTAGCAAAGCTTTTGATCCAGTCTCCCACATAATGACAGGTTTCAGAGTAGCAGCCCTGTTAGTCTGTATTCGCAAAAAGAAAAGGAGTACTTGTGGCACCTTAGAGACTAACATATTTATTTGAGCATAAGCTTTCGTGAGCTACAGCTCACTTAAATGCATCCGATGAAGTGAGTTGTAGCTCACGAAAGCTTATGCTCAAATAAATTTGTTAGTCTCTAAGGTGCCACAAGTACTCCTTTTCTTTTAGTCTCCCACAGTATTCATGCCAGCAAATTGAAGAAGTATGGGCTGGATGAATGGACTATAAAGTGGATAGAAAGCTGGCTAGATCATCAGGCTCAATGGGTAGTGATCAATGGCTCCATGTCTAGTTGGCAGCCGGTATCAAGTGGAGTGCCCCAAGGGTCGGTCCTAGGGCTGATTTTGTTCAATATCTTCATTAATGATCTGGAGGCTGGTGCGGATTGCACCCTCAGCATGTTTGCAGATGACGCTAAACTGGGAGGAGTGGTAGATATGCTGGAGGGTAGGGATAGGATACAGAGGGACCTAGACAAATTAGAGAATTGGGCCCAAAGAAACCTGATGAGGTTCAAAAAGACAAGTGCAGAGTCTTGCATTTAGGACGGAAGAATCCCATGTACCGCTACTGACTAGGGACCAAATGGTTAGGCAGCCATTCTGTAGAAAAGGACCTAGGGGTTACAGTGGACAAGAAGCTGGATATGAGTCAACAGTGTGTCCTTGTTGCCAAGAAGGCTAATGGCATTTTGGGCTGTATAAGTAGGGGCATTGCCAGCAAACTGAGGGATGTGATCATTCCCCCTCTATTCGACATTGGTGAGGCCTCATCTGGAGTACTGTGTACAGTTTTGGGCCCCACAAGAACGATGTGGAAAAATTGGAAAGCGTCCAGAGGAGGGCAACAAAAATGATTATGGGACTGGAACACATAACTTATGAGGAGAGGCTGAGGGAACTGGGATTGTTTAGTCTGCGGAAGAGAAGAAGGAGGGGGAATTTGATAGCTGCTTTCAACTACCTGAAAGGGGGTTCCAAAGAGGATGGATCTAGCCTGTTTTCAGTGGTAGCAGATGACAGAACGAAGAGTAATGGTCTCAAGTTGCAGTGGGGGAGGTTTAGGTTGGATATTAGGAAAAACTTTTTCACTAGGAGGGTAGTGAAGCACTGGAATGCGTTACCTAGGGAGGTAGTAGAATCGCCTTCCTTTGAGGTTTTTAAGGTCAGGCTTGACAAAGCCCTAGCTGGGATGATTTAGTTGGGGATTGGTCCTGCTTTGAGCAGGGGGTTGGACTAGAGGACCTCCTGAGGTCCCTTCCAACCCTGAAATTCTATGATTCATGCACACACCCTGGGGATGGGCAGGGGAAGTTAAAAAATCCAGAGACTTGAGCTAAAAACACAATATAACTTTTTTTAAAAATCTCATTTGAGGGCCAGTTTAATGATTTTGGGCGGGGATCTGGCTCATTTTTGATCTCTTGAAGTTGGCAAAACTGGGTTCTTAAGTTGCTGTACCTATAGTTTTAAAAACATTTGAGACATTTCCTTCTTTAGAGACACCAGGTTCCCAGATCCCAGATGTCAGAGATCCTAAACCAATGAGAGCAGTTCAAAAGCTGTCATAGAGAGAGAAATGGTTCACAAGTGAAACTTCTGAAAGCCATCTACATAAGTGGTGAAATTCACCCCTTAAGAGTCAGTGCAAAGGATCTGTATTGCTTAAGTCCCCTTTAAGCTCTCAAAATGAGTGGGACTTAACTGTATGTAGTGCATAGCTCTTGTGCTGGTCCTCCATACAAGGATGAGTTTCACTCACATAGAGCTATGTGAATGAAACAAAACATATAAATATAAAATATATTATATAAAACCCACCAATTTTGCTTTGCTGGTATTAATCACTCCTTATATTTGATTGTCTTTGAACATTTGTGTGAACAAGTTTGTTCATTAGAACATGAGAAAGCAAAATCAGAAACACTCACCTGAATAAATGTTTTCACTAGAAATGTTATCAGAGTCACTTTGAAAAGCTTGTTTTTGTCTTCATACCAATAGAATAATCTAAATGTTGCAAAAGTTTGTGCCTAACTTGTGACTTGAAAGGACTCATTTTTACAAAGTTTAGGTCATGCCTTCAGGGAACAGAAATAATACCATATGGCTTAGGTGGCCAACAATATAGTGTGGGTAATGGACAGTGAATGCTCAACCAGTTTTGCTAATATTTGTTTTTGTAAATAATTCTTAAAATAATATAACCAAATGTGAGCTATATTGGGATGGATGACCTCTTATTTAGGATGCGAGCTCTGGTCTCTGGAGACCTGAGTTTAATTCCCTGCCCTGACACAGATTTTCTGTGTGGCCTTGGGGAAGTCAAATAAACTTGCTGTGCCTCAGGTCCCCCATCTGTAAAATGGGAGCTAATAGCACTTCCCTACCTCACAGGAATGTTGTAAAAACATTACAGACTAGTGTGCTACAGTCCTAACAGAATGGCCATATATGAGTACCAAAGTTAGCAAGACACGTAGATAGAAATGAGCAGTCCCACTAAAATTAATTGGGTTTCTCCTTCACTTGAGTAACATTAAAAGGTTAAGTATTTGCATGATTGACCCCAAAATTATAGAGAATTTATTGGAATGGAAGTTTCTCATCTATTTCACTGGGAAGGTGACAGTACCCAGAGACCAGTGGAGAAATGCGTATCATTTTGCTGCTGACTTTAGACTTGGCACAGATGCAACACCCCTGTATCTTATGGTTCTAATACCAAACTGCAATTCCATATCTATTTTACCAATAGTTGATTCTGTGAGGCAATGATGCTGCATGAGAGCTTGAAATGTAGAAATGGGTGTTCAATGAGGTAAAAAAATCTGTGAAAGCTGTAAATTAAATAAAAATTAGTTAACTATAATGTTAAAAGTTCATTTTAGTGTGGAATCTGTGCTTGAAATAGTAGGGTGACACTAAATTACATATTAGTACATATTGTTCCTCTGATATTTTACAGTTACATTTTAATAATAATAAGCAATCCTCTACTGGGACTTTGTGTGGTGCAAGATTTTGCCTCACAAATTCTGTTACAGGATGGGGCCTTAGTGAAATACACAACTGTTCAGGGTTCCTGGTAAAGCCATTAAATTAGTAGTTAGGAAAAATTGATAAAGGTCATAGTTCAAGTGCCCTTGATGGTACATGGAAACAAAAAAATTCCTTCCTTCCTGGCTGATCATGCTGTTTTTGTGGGCCAAAATAAGCTTTGCTGTGTGCTACTGACACTAGCCCTCCTCTTTGTAATGTCTCCCTAGTCACCTCTTACTCCCACAGCCTTTTCCACAAGAAACCCAGAAAAATTTAGAAAAAACAAAAACCAAACAAACCCTCACAACTTTGGTGAGGTAGTAAAAGGAAGTCTCAGCCTTTGCTACACAGGTTTTGTTTCATTTTATTGTTAAAATTGTTTTGTGTGTAGTCGCTTTTTGTTTTTGTTTTGCCCTCGATAAGCCATAATAGGGGATGGGGCCGGGGGGGGGTGAGGAGTGGGAACGTAGCTAATGAAGTCACAACCTATATTGTGAACAGAGAACCTCATCCATCAAACCGTCACCTCAGGTTTCTGTACAGGGTCACAGAGGAACAAAGTACGCCTGTGTCAGGTTGAAATAGCATTGGTAAGTGTTAGTGTGTGTGAAGCTGGTGGTCTGAAGTTTATTTATTTTGTCTGAAAGGCACAAATGGCATGCTGCTGAGTCAGGGAACAAGCATGGGGGAAGTGTCCTTATCAATTATTACTAGAAGGCTAACAACCGACATTTAAGATGTGGAATTGTACCATCTGCTTTTCCACATCTTTTGTTTTGTTTTGTGGCAGCTGTTTTTTTCTGAGCTTCAGAGAGAGACGGACAGGTAAAGCTTATGTTTCCAATTAAAACAACAATGTTTTTGAACAAAGCTCTAAAGACTTCGTTAACTATGAAGAATATGCTGAGGATGAGATTTGATTTTTATGGCATAACTTCAAGGTGCATTATCTGGGAAAACCAAATATTGGCCCTTTTTACATGTAGTTAGAAGTCTTTGTCCAAAGTAAACTTCACATAATAGCTTTTTCTGCTTGTAGCTCTTATTTCAGGGAGCCGTAGATGTTTTAATAACTCACCATTGATTTCAGTGATTCCTAATACATTTTTGATCTTATTTGTTAGCATTTTTTTAACTTCATGTTTGTTGTTATCTTTTTTTTTAAAAACCTTTAGATTTATTTCCAGGGTCTTTATTTGAAAAATAAATAAACCAAAATTAGGCCCATTAGCAGCCTTAGGAAGTTCACGTAGCTAATTTTTTTTTTTTTTAAAAAAGACTAATTCCTTAACGTACTTTAACTGAGATGTAAACAAGTAACCCTTAGAAGTATCAAGGGGTGTATTTATTTCAGAAATTAGTAGCTAAGATGTTGATGAATGGAGATGCACATTTCTTTATGCCTTGTCAAGAAGCACTCTTTGTATGGCATTTGGTGCCTGATGTCCAAATGACCACACTGAGTAGGCGAGTTTATTTGGATACCCTCTCTGAGGATTAACATACTGCAATGGTTGAATGCCAGCAGAATCTCTTTCCTCGCCACCCCCCAAGAGAATGGTTTCTGCTGAAGTCATTTGGTGTGTGCTTTTTCCTGTGTGAGGATTAGGGAGTAGGAGAATGGCTTTGTGAGAAGATTCGGAGAGAGGGAGCTGAGGAGAAACTAAACACAGGGTACGAAAGACTTTAGCCTTTCAGAGTTCTTTCAGTCAATTCATTCTGGGAGACCAATTCCATGTGATACAGCAGCTGGGGTTTTGTTTTCTTTTCAACTATATACTGTAGGAGAAGCTGGTAAGGTTATTTTTTCCCCCTTGTTCTACTGTTCCATGATGCTGTTGTAATTGCTTTATCGAAGTGATTGTTTCAAGAGGAAGGGAAGTTGGTTAATGATGCTGGGGACACCCTGCATTGTCTCTCCTTTGTACAGCTGCTTAGTTTGCAAAGAGATACTGTTTACAGTAAAGGGATCAGTTTCTCTCGAATATCTTTGCTATTTTTTAATCAAAGTTGTTTTAGCCTCTCTTTCTGCAAAGCTAGTAAAAATAAATATATAAAAGGAGCTCAGCTCTTCAGTAATGTTTGAATTTATAGAAAGCTAATTTGGGGGGAAAAGCTTTCATCTAACTGCTAAGTTTGAGATGTTTGTTCTTCATTGATGTTATCAGATTTCTCACTTTTCTGGGTTAATTCCAAACCTCTCCTGGGTTTTGCGTGAGGAACATATATAAGTCTTGCTTCTTACATGCTCAACCTAGACAACAGGGGACACTTGCTGTGACAACAAAACAAAAGCAAATACATTTCTGTAAGGAAGGTGAAAATGAGAAATACAAAAAAAATAAAAGGGGCAGGGGGGAAAGAGGGGAGTCCAAAATGAATTTTGTTAATTATTTTAGTTTAGTTTAAAAAGAAATTGCAAATAAATCCTCAGCAAGGACATTAATATTAGACACTTATTCTTACCAAAGTGCTTGTGGATAATGTAAGATGATAAATACAAGGCTAAATAGAAAAAATAAGGAATCTCTCAGAGGAATCAAAGTATACAGATTCACATATAGTATAATTACACCCTCTCAAAGAGGCAGTTTTCAGATTCTCATTTGAAAAAAAATTAGCTATCCTTTCCCTCCCCATGCCCCACACATTATTTTCAGAATAGTGACTTGTGTTTGTCTGCATCTTTTATTTCCTTTCATATCATCGTGGGAAACTTTATCTTGAATTGCTTGAGGATATGTGAACACAGCTTGGGGCATACCATGCCTATTCCACAGGCAAGCTATGAAAATCCTTCCTGTGACTCAGATGAATTGCAAAGTCCATAATTACAAACAAAAGTTTCTTTTGTGGTCAGTCAAAAATCACAGACAAGGGAACTGGAGAATGATTGACACCAGTTATAGGAGTGATTGACAGAGAACCAGAAACTTGGTCCATGACATAGTATGTTAGTTTTTCAAGCAGTGTTGGGTTTTTTTTTTACAGTTATTCATTTCTTTATTCCCAGTTCCCCTATTGAGTTCTGAAGGATTTGCTAAAATGGTCCTTTGTAGCTATAGCCTATGGATGTCTGTATACAATGATTTACTAATCTGTAGCTGCTGAAACAAAACTGATAACTGCATCATAATCAGACTTCCTTGAAAGAATGTGTAGACACACTTTACACACTTAGCTGTTGTTCCAGGTACAGATCCCACCCTTGTTAAGTAATGAAGTGCCAATGCCCAAGCCTGCAAAACCATACTCACAAGGTTAGCTCTTACTCGTGGAGCCGGCCCACTCATCTTAATGTGGTTACAAGTATGAGTAAAAGTTTGGAGGATCAGTTTCCTAATCATTAATGAACTGGACTACGAAGTGAGCCGTTACTGTGGTTTTCTTTATGGCTTTGAAACATAAACATCTATTAAAATAGACCCTGATGGAATCTGTCATGGGGGCCCAATGAATGTCAAGCTCACTGGCTGAATATCAGAGTGTTGTAGACTTTTGACTTCACCATTACAGGGAAATGCTAAAAGATGGAGCACATTTTGCAACTTTACCTTTAGAATACTAACAATTTTGGCAGCAAGGGAAACATAATTCTTCTATCTCTTTGCGTTCTACACTAGATACTGTGACCCCAGGGTTAGCAGTGTAACTTAGAGCTACTCTCTAGGAGGACAGAAGTTAAATTAGTATAGTCTTATCATCTATCATTGGAGTCCTTACCCCTCCCAATTCCTAGCAATAACTCTCAGTTCTGCCAAATAATTAGATTCATTATCTTTTGGCATCAGGATCTGTTTTCAGCAAACTGACACATCAGGTTAGGCTTCTGGCTGTGGTTCTAAAGATGGAAAAGTAGTTTAACTCCAAACTGTAGAGCAATATACACTGTTTATTATTTTCACACCACTGATTTCAGTGTGACTACTTGTGTGAGTAAAGATTTTCAGTATCAATACCCCAGTCATGAAGGAACCAATCTAAGTGAGCAGTTACTGTGTCTCCTTGGCTCTCTGCTATAGTGCTGTCCAAACTCTGTTTCATTAGTTTTCATAACTCAGCAGCATTCTTTAATGTATGAAAGTAAACATGAGGCTTTGTTGTCATTCTTGCCAAATATGTGTGGGTCTGCAAAATTTCCATGGAAGAGAAAATGTGATAACATTGACCCAAGTGAACAACATTAGCTGCTATTTCTGTCCACATTGGAGGTAATGTAACTGCACTGAGTTAGTTGGCCGCAGCAAAAAGAGACATAAAATTATCTGTTTGAGCCTATACTCTGGCTAGTTCATCATCATATCACAATGCAAAAATATCTATTTTTTTCTATGTATACATTATTGGCAGTTATTGCTTAGAAAAGGGGGTGGGATCCAATGTTAGGTAAAAGGTAATGTTGTTTTGCCAGACCTGTTATGTTTATCATCCTGTATATTACATAGGAATGTGGTTATGTAATTTAAAGTACCTGCTATGTTTATGAGCACAAAGAACATGTGTGAGAGAAGTCCTTGCAGCTCATGGTTTCCTATCCTCCTAAAAATAACCACCAGACTCCCACATCATCATATCTCAGGCTAAATACGCTGTAAAGAAGTTGTGCTTTCATTATCCAAGTCTAGCAGAAACCACATCTGGTCTCTTATGGGAAGTTGCCATTTTACAAGCACTAATCCGCCAGAGGTCCAGTCCGACGGAATAGGGTAAGAATTAGGGAATACAGCTCCCAGTTGCTCATGTAACAAAACAAGAGACTTTGAATATTGCTGTAAAGTCAATTCTATCACATTGTAACAGTTTTTTTAAATTGCATCTGAAAACGGTCAGCAATTATATTAATCATTCTTATTAATAGAACTAATTTATAGTAATTTTAAATCTTTTATTTTGTCATCCATTCAAATGGGGGCTGTATTCTCTAATTATTTATTATCAGAGCTCCATTGTGGCAGCTTCCTATATGATTGTCAATTATTCTTTTTGGTACTTGACAGATATGGTCCTGGAGCTTTAAAACTGCCAGATGTTCTATACTGTCTTTTTTACAGGAACCCAGTGTAACTTGATGAAAACCACCTTGCTGAGTAGGTGATCAGCCACAGGATTGGTGGAATTTAAAGTCTCTGGGACGGTATAACTTATGGTTGAGGTTTTCAGAGCTGATGAGTGGATTGAGCCACACAACTCACATTAATCTGTTTGCATGTTATGTGATTAAATATCATGCCTCGCCATCTTGGAAAATGTGTATTTATGTGTGTGTGTGTGTGTGTGTGTGCACGAATTTGTACAACTTACACTCCTTTGTAATTAGATGTGGTGAGTATCCTTTATATTACATTTCTGTGTCCTTTAGGAATATTTCACCATTTCCATTGTAAATGTTCAGGATTTAACAGCTTGACTATGAAAATTCATGGCAGGTTAAAGCTTTGCATAGATGATAAAACAGACTGGACACTGTCTAGAACTCATATTTGATACAGAATGGAATTGAGACATGTGGACTTAATGTATAAACATAACCTCTATTGAGACCAGGATTGAAATTTTAATGATCTTTTGTCTGACCCTTCAGGGAAAGGCCACCAATGATTTCCTAGGGGAAAAGAGCTATTAGCTTGAAAACGTGTCTTAGTCTGACCAAGCTTTTTACATTATTAACTGTCATCTATGTAGGTACATAAGAACTTTTGAAGTTCTCTCTACTACAGAGAACTTCAAAGAGAAAAATAGAATGGGTTGCTTTTACTTCCATGAAGAAAGTGGATCTCTGAGATACTTCAGTGCTAAGACCAGAAAGGTAACGGACAGCCTGTCAGTCAGGACTTGTCTATATTGGGAAAATCTGTAAGAATTTTTCTGTACCGGTGAAGCTTATCCAGTGCTAGCTATTGTGGCTAGGGTGTAGGCTGAGGCTTTTTGAGCCATATTATGATCAGAAAAGTGTTAGAGGCATTGTGACATTCCTCACAGTACATTCTGGACTGTTGCATAGCTGTTATTCCTCAGTTCTCCAACCTGGAATGCCTTTTACACTGTTTTACTGGTGAGCAGCCACTCCTGGTCAGTTAATTACAGAGCCTCCAGCATTCAACTTGCTCTCAGCTACACAGTATTTAGTGCTACTAGCTAACAACTTATAAATTACACTGCAGAGGAATACCTGCAGGTTCTCTAATCCAAAACCTTCTCCCACAAATGTGCATCTTGTATTGCCTAACACCTTGTTGAACAATGAAAGCTCATATAAAGTCTGTCATTCCATCTAAGGAAAATGATATGCACCAGCTTTGTTATCCCAAATGGAGTTTCCCCGCACACTTTAAACCAAAAATATTGGTTAGATAAAATGATGAAACAAGTTTATTAACTACAGAAAGAAAAGAGACTTTAAGTGACTACAAGTACTGAGGCATAAAAGTCCAGATTGGTTACAAAAGAAATAAAAAGATAAAATGCAAACTAAATGCCTAACTTAACAAACTAAGTGCAAAGGTTTTTCTCACCATAAGCTTACACCCGTCAGTACTAGCTGAAAAGTCTCCCAACTAGGACCTCTCCTCTCCCCGTTCAATGGTGCTTCCTTTGTCTTTTGAGTGTTGTAGCTGTCATGAATAGAGATGAGGAGAGAAAGAGGTGATTTGGAGGCCATTGTCTCTCATTCTCTCCCCTCTTTGCTGATTACCTCCCAGCTGGGTGCAGGCGACAGTCTCTTGTGGACGTGAGGTTGGAACCATGCCTGTGATGAAATGTAAATTTCTCATTCACATCTTCTCATTGTTGGAAAATGGCTGCTTAAGCTGGTGATAGCTCTGGGTGTTTGCCAAAACTGGTTTGGGCCTGATTTTCTTAACCTTTGAGCATATTATAACAATGGTATACAGTAGAATTTTGTAACTTCACATACAATAGTGATACACATTTTACGAGAACAATAATGTTCAGCAGATTATGACATTTCAAATGATACCTCACAAGTCATACTTTGTCTTGTAAAAGTGTTGTAAAAGTGGTGAACATAATCATAGAATATCAGGGTCGGAAGGGTCCTCAGGAGGTCATCTAGTCCAACCCCCATACTCAAAGCAGGACCAATCCCCAATTTTTGTCCCAGATCTCTAAATGGCCCTCTCAAGGATTGAACTCACAACCCTGGGTTTAGCAGGCCAATAATCAAACCACTGAGCTATCCCTCCCTCAGTATAGATTATCAGAGGCATACTGGTAAAAATACCTGTAAGCTGCTTTCACCAGCTCTCCTGCCATCGCTAGCACCTTTGTAGCAGCGCTGTGTACAGAGAAACAAAATTTTTTCCCCATTTTAGATGTGCCCTAAGAGACTGAATTCTCCAGACTCTAAGGGCCAAATCTTGCAAGTATTTAGGCACTTGAATAAAGGTACCCATGTATATAAGTGTAGGCTTTCCTGAAAGATTGGATTTGAGTGTTATATAGCTAAGCCTGTACAAAGTTTTGGATCAGATATGATTTGATACTGTAACATTCTGTTGGGTTTGGGCTTGAGTATTTACTGTGGTCCGCCCAAGGAAACAAGGAAAATGAACTTTTGCTCCCTCCAAAGAGACCTGAAAGGAAGTTACATGATATTGTACCTGGAGCATGTAGTTCAAGGCATGGACAAAAGACTGTCTGCCTTCAAGAGTTTCTGTGCAGATGCCAGCTGTGGTCAGTAAAGATACAAGAAGAAGGCTAGGAAACCACTGGATGCAACAAGACTAGGAGACCAAAGACTGCATAAGGTTTTGGCCCTTCAAAAGCCTTTTAAAAATATTTATAATAAACCTGTTTTGTGATTAGAAGAGGGAAGTTTTGACAATGTTTAGAAGTAAGTGGTCAATAATTTATAATGTTGATTAGTGCCTTAGGGTGTTTTGGAAAGAAAAATATAAAAAATAAGTTATTTTAGTCCCTATCATGGTTATTGTGTCAACAATGACATTTTCCTACAGATATTCAGGAGGATTTTTATCACTCAGAGCACCAAATAGCAGGATGAACTTTATTTTTTGTGTAAGGTTTAATTTTCTTTTTAGTTTTAGGAATAAGATGATTTGGGGGAAAGTTTGATGTGGGGAATTCTGTGGTTAGGTGATGTTAATACATATCAAAACCAGTCTGTGACTTACTTACTATAGTTTTTAAATTGAATAGTCAAATGATATACCGATGTAGATGAGAGAAGAATTTGGTCAAGAGTGTCTGGTACATTTAAAAACAATTGGTTAAGTTTAGAAAGAAAGTAGAGTCAGATAGATAGATAGATAGATAGATAGATAGATTTAATTACTAGAGGGAAGAGTACAAAAGAAATACCTGTACTCAGCTAACATTCTGATCTGGCATTACTTTTACATCCACAGTGCCCATTGATTGGTGTCAGTCAACCAGTTATCAAGGTATTTTTACAATTTAGGATCTTACAGAACTCATTTATGTTTTATGGACATCCAGCTGCTAGTGATGGCTTGATATATCTTCTTGATCTTCAGCTAGCTAAGGGATAGTAACATATAATCTATCTCAGATATTGACCTAGTCATGCTTACCCACCATTTATCACCTCTAGACATCCATGCTTACATTGTTAGGGAGGCATGCTCAAGGAAAAGCTTACAGGAAATGGCTCATAGAATTCTCTGTAGCTGGCCCTCACCTCTGGAACTCATTCTTACTGCAGGGAATACAAGATGCATATCTTTATTTAGCCTGACTCAAGCAGGGATAGAACAGACTTTTTCATATGTTGTGCATTTGTGTCTATCACCAGCCTTGATTTGTAGCTCTGCAGCCCAGGGTGTAGTGCTCATGCAGAGGGGTTTGTCTAAATTTAGGAGTGCGTTAATTATTTTTATTTTATAGTAGTGGTTGAGGTTTCCCCCCTACAGTTTGAAGAATTATTTCCAAAATGCTAGAACTGTACCTTGTATTAATAACCCCAAAAAGGCCTCCCCCACCCCAAAATGCTGACCAAAACCAGTTGGAATAGACTGCAAAGATAACAACTGTAGAGTGAGAGAGAGGATGTGTCTATATTGGTATTCTCTCTCTCTGTTACATCCTCACACACGGTCTCATTCTGCCCTCTTTTACTGTGGTTTTAGACTGTTGACGTCAGTGGAGCAACTCCTGATTTACAGTGGTATAAATGAGATTTTAATTGCGTCCATTGCATTCCCTGGTTTCATATTACCATTAGACATAAATATGTCAGGTATGATGATCCTATTCGAGAGCTGAATAGCATAAAATGACTGTTATGCCACCCTCTGATATGTTCAGCAGGAGGGCTTAGTCCTCTCCTTCCCAAACATGCAAGGTGGGATATCCAACATTGGCATAACCCAGTTCCATTGGAGTCAAAGCGAGTTTTACCATTGGCTTCAGTGGGAGCATTAGGCCACTGTTGCGTATTTTTGAAAATATCACCTGCAGACTTATTTCTGCAGAAATATTAGCATGCATAGGTTGAGTATGGGGAGGAATATGTTCTGAGCATACTAGTGCAGTATGTGGAGTACTTACTGCTCTACAGGGTAGTTTGCTTGTTCACTGCAAATACAATGGAAGTTGCCTGCCACTTCTTTGTTTGCCCTGGTTTACCCCTTGTACTTCTTGTTCTCAATTGGTGCTGCTACTCTTGGATTTTCCACTTATTTGGAGTCCATTTGCTGAGCTCTTAAGACTCTTGTGTGTATAAGTAATATTTTTCCCACCTCACTATTTTTGCATGGGTATGCATGCCAAACATTTATTTCCACAATTAAACATTCTAAAATATAAATCCAGTTACTGTTTGTTTTATATCTATCAGTAATTAGACCTCAGATTGTAGGGCAATTGCAGAACAGAGTTTATCAATTTACATGCTAATCCAGCTGAGTTTGATGGAGCATGATTAGCATAGACTCAATCAACATATTAATGAGCTACAATCCCAGTATGCTGCAGTGGTGGTTATCACTCTGAGAATTTTTCCAGAGCAAATGCAGGTTCCTTAAAAGCTGATTCTCAGTGTTGTTGTTAAAGCTAACACCTTAATAATTGGTTTAATAAGGGAAGTTAGTTAAAAACCACTCAACCTCACATAGAGCACCTGGGGCAGCACAGTATCTTTATTAGGAGACACCTGGTCTCTCACTTGTATCAGAGGATAGACCTCTGCCCACTGTTAAATTAAACCAGGTAATTAAATAATAGACGTATCAAAATGAAGTTCAGCAAAAGGATATGATAGATCTTCTGACTTAGAACAAATGGTGAGAAAATAAATCTCACCAAGTGACATGCTCTCTAAACCTTGTTGGGTTTTTTTTAAAGGTTTTGGGATGGTTTTATCCAATTAATTAATTCCACATGCCTACAGCCATAGGAATCTCTCCACAGGAGACTGTAAGAAATCAGTACAAGCACAATTTGAGTCTGCCTTTGTATTTGAGTACTCTGCTGAGCTAGACTTCACCTGGGCTATTAGTATCTACCATGATATTTTGTGACTAGAAACACTAGAATGACGTTTTTGTTTTGTCTGTTAATTTTTGGGGTAATTTTAGGATTGAAGATTGAGTTTTATGTACATAATTATATGTATGTTTACATACGTATTTTTAAAATGTCCCTGAATTAGACATTTTCAAAGCCCATGCTTCTGAAGATGAACTCTGAGTGAAAATAGATGTTTTGAAATTTTCCCTGCTTCAACTCCTTGCTGAATACTTTTTCACACTGTAAAATGTGTATAAATCTGGGGAAGGATTCTGTGTATATTAAAAAAGCAAAAGCCCAAATCAGAAATATTTGTTTTCTCTGGGTGAAGGGAGGAACTTATATTTTAATTTTAAAACCAGGAGCTACTTATACCGCATATATTGATGCTACTCCAACATTACAAACATTACATTACATTTTAGGTTAGAACTCAGCAATCTGTGACCTTACACTTCTCATTGCCCTCGGGAACATCATAATGACTATCTGTTTGGGTTCTAAGACAGAAGGTTTAAAGCCACTCTTTGTATCAGACAGTCCACACAGGGAATGCCATTTGCACGCTCTATTCAAATACTACTCTGGCCTTCCAGCCAGGGGAATGACACTGTCAACTCAGACCAAAAGGAGATGTTTTATTTGGGAGATGAATCAGAAAATAAAGGAAGAGGTTTCTTATGTCTCCATCTAGACATCCTTGTAGCTAGAAATGTCTAGAAGTTATAAATTATATTATCTGTCAGAGCAGATCACAGAAATTATTGATGAAAATGACCCATGAAGTCTCCTCAATCTGTTCCTCTGCAATGCAGTATTGTTCTTCACATCTTTTCAGCTTCTTTGTCCTGACCTCCACTGTATTGTTTCTTACATGCTTCATTAATGGGCTATCTCCCACTCCTCTTGAGAAACTGTCACCAGTGTAATAGAGCTCACTGTCAAGAATTCTTTTATTGATATTTAACTTATAATTTCCTTTGTTTGATTCAGTCTTACTACTCCTAGTCACTATTCCTCCAATTTTAAACAACTCTTTTCCTCATCAGATGAACCACTACTGGGAAGTGTTCTGAATGCAGTGAAAAATCAGTTTTACTTTATTTGAGAATATGTTATCTATCATCAATTGATTGAGAATCACAGGGATTTAAAGAAACCAATGAAAGAAATAGCATTCATTTATAGACTTATTATAGGGAAGATAACATTTTAAAATCTTGCATCCGATGAAGTGAGCTGTAGCTCATGAAAGCTTATGCTCAAATAAAATTGTTAGTCTCTAAGGTGCCACAAGTCCTTTTCTTTTTGTGGGTACAGACTAACATGGCTGCTACTCTGAAACCTGTCATTTAAATACCTGTTAAGTCCTATAGTCTTTTAGTATAAGAGGATTTTAAGGGTATGGGTGCCTAACTCCGTTAGGTGCCTTTAAGGCAATTTTCAGCAATATGTTTCAAATAAACAAGAACTGGCTGATCTCAAACCAAAAGAAAAAAGTAATTCACATATATATTCAATATACAGTGGTCACCATTTAAAAAAAAATCAGCATTATCCACAATTGCTATACTGCAGTATTTGAGTTACTACCATTATTTCTTACTCTATTCTAATATAAGCATTTGCAGTATCACTGGGGATCTGGGTGCCACAGATACCACACTGGTAGTGAAAATGTCTATTAAAATGGGTAAAGATATGAAACTCTTAAAATACTTTTATCATAATTGCAGAGCACCACATCGAACACAGCTACATAGTTTGGACACACCTAAGCAGTTCCTTCTGGTTCCGGAGGCATTCTGTGGTCTTGATGGAATTCTGTGTTTTAAGTATAGGGAATATCTTTGGAAACCTTTACTATCTCTAAATCTAAAAGGAACTTTTGAATTGGGCACAGTGGAAAATATTGTTAGTCTTTATATACTTGGTAGTATATTTAGAGGTGCATGTGTCTTATTAACTCTGTTTTTTCCTAGAGCTCCAGGAAGAAATCCCAGCCAGCGTTTCACCCTATCTGTGATTTGCGGGGCGTGTCATAAATATAAAGGGAAGGGTAAACACCTTTAAAATCCCTCCTGGCCAGAGGAAAAACCCTTTCACCTGTAAAGGGTTAAGAAGCTAGGATAACCTCGCTGGCACATGACCACAATGACCAATGAGGAGACAAGATACTTTCAAAGCTGGAGGGGGAGAGAAACAAAGGGTCTGGGTCTGTCTGGGTGATGCTTTTGCCGGGGACAGAACAGGAATGGAGTCTTAGAACTTAGTAAGTAATCTAGCTAGATATGCGTTAGATTATGATTTATTTAAATGGCTAAGGAAAACAAGCTGTCCTGAATAGAATGGATATTCCTGTTTTTGTGTCTTTTTGTAACTTAAGGTTTTGCCTAGAGGGATTCTCTATGTGTTGAATCTAATTACCCTGTAAGATATTTACCATCCTGATTTTACAGAGGTGATTCTTTTTATTTTTTCTTCTATTAAAATTCTTCTTTTAAGAAAACTGAATGCTTTTTCATTGTTCTTAAGATCCAAGGGTTTGGGTCTGTGGTCACCTATGCAAATTGGTGAGGTTTTTTTTACCAAACCTTCCCCAGGAAGGAGGGTGCAAGGTTTTGATGATGATTTTGGGGGGAAAGACGTTTCCAAACGGCTCTTTCCTAATAAAAAACCCGGTTAGACATTTGGTGGTGGCAGTGAAAGTCCAAGAGCAAAAGGTAAAATAGTTTGTACCTTTGGGAAGTTTTAACCTAAGTTGGTAAAAGTAAGTTTAGGAGATTTTCATGCAGGTCGCCACATCTGTACCCTAGAGTTCAGAGTGGGGAAGGAACCTTGACAGGCACTGTGCACATTGCAACACTTTATCCAAACTGGAATGCTGTCCTACCCTCTGAAGTCACCTTTGTCACCTCTACTTACTCTTTCTAGTGTTTTTATTAGACAACCCCATTATTATTATTCAGCCTTTCCACTCATGTTACTGTATTTCTCTCCATCTGATATGGGACTTGAATCATCTGTTTTTCATGGACAGCTAATGACAATTTCAATTATTATTACTAAGCCACATTGCTGGCAGATTGCTTTAAAATTAACATAACACTGAGTGACTCCCAACAAATTGCCAAACTTTTGTAATAGTACAAGCACTTGAAGTAGTAAATTTCAATTATGTAACATGTTAACAACAAGAAATATGTACTTTTATAAGATAATTTCCTATATACAAATCTAATTTCCACTGGTCTATTTTCATCAGTTTTAGTGCACTGTTTTTTCTGAGGGTTTTGACTCTTGGAGATTAATGCAGCCAACAAAAGGAACAAGCCAAAACAGGGATGAAGCAGCCTAAGAGCAGTTTCTTCCCAAGATGTAGAAATGTCATGTGTCAAAACAAATGAACAATATTATGTTGAATAATGGGAGACTACCCAGGGCCAAATGGTTGTAGGTTCTGGTCATTTACATGACATTAATATAATGTGCTCCTGTAAAGACATTTCACCAGCAGCAGATTTACATTACACTGTTCAGATAATTAGTGCACTATCATTAACAAAATCTCCTTATTAATATTTAAGATGTTCCAGTTGTCATCTTTGTTGTTGTTTCATATCATCCAAATTGCTGTAAATTTTCTTCCCCATCTTTTTCTCTCTAAATAAATCTTTTTTGGGGGGCAGGGGAGGAAGGAAATAAACATGGAAATTATAGTTGTTTACTTAGTTGGAAAAAAGCAAACACATGGGAGAGCTGAATTATATGCCAAATGTGGGAATTCCAACCACAGAAATTGCATTAACTTCAGTGGCAATTTTTTACTTTTATTTTTAAATGTATATTGTCTCCATCATCATAGCTGTTTTAAATTCTGTAAATTCACCCAATCAGACAACTACAAGTATTGCCAGCAACTGATAAAAAAGAAACACATTTGTGCCTCTCCTAGGGGGTCATTGAAAAATAATTCCCCCCAGCTGGTCACAATCCTCGTTAAGGAAAAACATTTTAAAAGTTATTTTGCATTGTGTTCTAAAAGCCATTAAACTGGTAAATCACAGTAGAAAGTCATCTCTAGAGCTGAGAGTCCTTGATTAATAATTCTAATTAATTAGTGCTTCCATACTGCTTTTCAAATATTAACTAGTCCACATGATGTACCCCCACTTTACCCAGGGGGAAATGGAAGGCAGAGGAGTTCAATGATTTGCTCAGGGACCACAGAGGGTTTCATTTACAGAACCAGGATCAGAACTCGGGAGTGCTTTTCTCCTAGTGCAATGATCAGATCACTACACTTTTGAAGATAAATCTCTTTCCCCTTATCAAAAATGCTTTCTGGATCCTATCTTTGAGATACACTGGGAGAGAAGATCTGAGTTTGGTGAAAAGAAGGCACAGACATTTGAACTGCATCATAGGTGTTCAGCAACACTTTTATTAAATTGGGTGCATGTAAAAATTATTCACCCTATAGTGAAAATGGAAAGATAGGCTCTTTTCTCTGTATGTTAGTTGTATTCTAGTCATGTGTCTGATTCTTAACACTGTGCTATATGCTATGTATATGTGATAGTCAACTTCTAGAGATCTGGGAATGGAAATAATATTACTAAAGTATTATTGAATTGGGAAAGGGGAAAAAAATCAAGAGTTCTATGAGTTGTAAAAAAAACAGACCAGGAAAGAGCCCACCAGCTGTGCGATACTGTTCAGTGTGAAAAATGTGCTATTAATTCTCTCTCTTTTCTGTAGATCATTAGAGGGTTTTACAGTCTTTCCACATCAGTACAAGAGACATTCTGTAGCTTGGTGTGTGTCTATGAATTTGGAAGATATGCACTCCAAAGGGATACTGCTGTTTGTTTATCTTATTAATGTTCTGCATTTATTTCTGCAGAATATCTACACTGTTTCTCATAGCTGGAACTGCCTGTGGTGATAAATTGGATCCTGAATCTTTGCACCTGATGTCATGCAAAGCTATAAATTAGTTATGGGCTAGCAAGATGGAATCCTAAATGTTTCCATTTCTCATAGCGCAGCTGACCCTGGAGATCACCAAGCAATGAAAGGGGGAAAAACTGGACTTGTTGGCAAGAATACAATTAATTATTTACACACATGTGAACATTTGACATTAGCATCTTTAGAATTAGAAGGCTTTGCTCTGCTTCTTTTATTTTTGCCCTCAAAACTAGATAGTTGGTAAAAAATGGGAATCAATGTTTGGCTCATTTAAAACCAGAAAATATACACAAAACAAGTTATCGCGTAAAAGTGGGGGAGGTGTGTTACAAATTTTTGGTGAACAATTTAAATGTTTTTAAAGAATCTAAGATTAAACTATTTTATGTCAAAGCTACAGCATTGAAGAATGGACAGTGGTTACTTAACTGTACATATGATCGCTTAATATCCCTATACATTCAAAACCAGTGTAAGAGTAATAAATATAGTGAATCCTATGGGTTAAACACAAAGAACAGGGAAAAACCCACCTCCCAGTACAATTCCCATTGGGAAATCTTCAGTGAAGTTCAGCCAGGTGGGGTTTCCATTTGTTTTTCTCATTTACACTGCCATGCTCTATTCATCACAACACCAGGGTCACTTTTCATCCATGAAAGCTCCTTGCTAAAGTAATATGTGGATTTTGTAAATAAAGCCTTGCATCACTGAGAAAAAAATATAGAACACTAGGTACTCCAATATATTGAATTTGTTTTAAAGTCTGAAAAGTTTATTCCTGTAATGGAATATTTTAAGGCACCCTTGGTAGGGAAAATTTTCTTTTTAATGGCATGTAACCTTTACAGGCCCTCCATGGCTATAGAACTGTTGTTTTGATCATGAAGGGGCTTAGAACTGCTGCAGTACGATACAGGAATTTTAGTATGATTGCTCCAAGGGGAAAGCATTTTTTCCACTATATGAGCAATTCTAAAACATCAAGGTCCATGTTCTGCTCTTAGATACATGCCCAAGAGATCCGATGGCTACAGGGAGAGCTGCACATGTATAACTAAGGGGCAGTATTTGGCTCTGAGTGTTAATGAGGCTAGGGGAGAATAGACTTTTGTTTTGTATAGCTCCTTTCCTACTTGGCACAGCTCAAAGCTACTTACAAAGAAGTAAATGAGATACTAGCAGCGTGATGACTGCAGAGACAAATGAAGCAGCCATGAGATGCTCAGTAGTAGCTCTCTCGCTCTCTGGAAAAGTAGAGCCTGGTTTATGTTGAGAAAAACAATACTAGCTAGTAACGCTGGGGTTATCCTGGTTTTTTTTTTCTGAAAGTGCCAATGGATCTTTAATAGTATCGACATCCACCAAAGAATTTAATGTCTCAAAACTATGGACTTTCCCCCCTTCTCCTTATAGTGTTGTTCTAAGCCCTGCAGCAACTTGAAAGCATCAGGTGTGAAATACAAAATGCCTTCTCCAGCTCAGTGCTCCAGTTTCAAAGATGCTAGTCTAGACTTACTTTTAAAATCATATACAGGAACAGGGGCGCTGGAACAATGTTTTTGGGGGTGGAGGGTGCTGAGAGCCATTGAACCTAACAGAAAACCCGGGATATGATGGAATCCATTTCAAGCCAATGGTGCAGCAGCACCGTCAGCACCCCTAGTTCCAGCACCTATGTACAAGAAATTTGTTTACTTCACATGCATGTTCTGTACAGCAGGGTGTGGGCAGTCATTCTAAGCAATGGCCATAAATAGCTAGGCACCAAGTTAAGCAGAGTTTTCTTATAGCTAACTTAGGCCCCAATCCTGCAATGAGCTGTGTGTAGGTGGGGGCTCTTGCACTTGCATGGAGCTCATTGCAAGCTCAGGACATTAGATGTAACAGTGCAAGTGTTGATATTCTATGCTATTCCCACACAAATAATCATCTGCTGCAGAGAAGGAGCCTTTGGATTCATGGGAAATGCCTGAATACCGTCTTCAGGCTGATGTTCCTGACACTACCACTTTAACAGCCTTAAAAGCTGCTGACCTTTCAATCTTTGATTCTAGTGCCAAAGAAGGAAGTCACATATGCATATGATTTTTCCCCTCAAATTCTTGTGTTCATAAGCACTGTTGCAGTGGTTGCATAGTTTTTACAACTTGGAATATTTTAAATACATAGCACTGGCACACATCAAAGGGTGGTTTGGATGACTGTACTTTAGAGCACTTCTGGAATGATGTTTACACCATATTTACACCATATAAAGGATCGGGGCATCTTATATGTCACTGAACAACAAGAAAGGCAGGCTCCATTCTTCGGCAGTGCCAGGAACTACTTGGTTTTGTAGACAGGGAGGAATATCTTTTGGGATGCAAGTGGGCAAATTTGTGGAAGGTGATCTGAGGTCATGATAGTAATAAAAATGGATATATGTACTATCCATGCTCTTTTATACATAATCTTTCAAATCTGGCAAACCTTGAGTAGTTACTTAGCCACACTACCCTCCCTTCCTTTATACCTATATCCATAAAAAGACACAATAAAATAGAGAACAGCATCTTTAACATTTTCCACCTAATGCTCTCTTTAAAATTGGTATGAACAATGCTGGCTTTGGAATCCCAGCTGGTCTTAAATTGTTTAATAGCTTGCCAGCAGCACGCCAACCTCAACTTTGTAGTCTGTGGGACAAATGCTGCTTGCCTAACTCATGTAAGTAATCTATTAACCTGTGGCCCTGGGCATCTGACATTGCCATGGTAAATTTTAGAAAAGATGATATCTAAGCATTTAAAGGTCTTCAGGACTCCATTATACTCAGAGAAACATCTATTTTTCTTTTTTAAATTGAGCTACTTGTCTTTGAAGTGTAGTTTCTCCTAGAATGACGGTGACAGATTTTGCATTAGGGTGCAATCTACCACAAGGGCTAAGAGCCTACCTGATCCTAAATGCTCTTATGAGGCACAGCCTTCGGGTGCAGGGGCAGAAAATTCATTGTTTGAAGTAATGGTAGGCATTATCTTCTGTGCCTGATCCACAGGATGGGTGAGCCTGTTACAGTGCTCAGCTGTAAAGATTGGCTCTTTAACTCAAGCCGTAGATGCTTTCAATCCCTGGTGTTTTAGCAATTATCATATATGGAGACATTGACCTGCTCTCGTTGCCCACATCCACAACATTGCCAGACCCACACATTCAAAATACGTGTTTCAGGTCCAGCAGCACACAGCATACAAGATGATATATTCTTGTTTATGATCCTTTCTAAGGACTGTTTTACAATACCTAATTATTATGTGAGTTCTGTTACTAATTGTTTTTGTTCTGCACAGCATAAAGCAAAAGGTCAAAACACAGTTCTTCAGGTCTGGAAAGCCAAGAAGTTGTTTTTTTCACCAGAAATGGAAGGCTTTAAACTTTTACAGGAAAAAGTCACCAAGCGAGAGAAAGTGAAACTGCAAAAGCATGAAACTGCAAAAGCAAACTTAACTAGCTTGCTAATACAAAAGGAAAAGGACAGTACTGAGAAGTACATGTCTTTTGTGCAAAGCTGAAAGTAAACCAGCATTTCTAACATGATTTGGGGAGCACTGCTTAAGAAACACACACATCAGAAAATATGGATTTTTGCAGCTAGAAATCAAGTATGGTGCTGCTATGGCTGCCAGATATCATCAAAGACATCCTAGTGGGAGAAGAGAGAATGGTGCCGAGTTGTAAAGTGAGACTGCCTATAGATACTGATCTGAAGTCAACCCAGAAACAAAAAAAGGAAATACATTTCTTCTCTCAACCCAGCCATAAGAAGAGCTATAGGCCAGTTCTGTTTTCTCCACATTGCCATTTACTTAGGGTCAGTGTCTCAGGGCTGCTCTAACTGCCACTGGGGTTGGGCTGGCACAGAATCAGAGAGCTTGTAACTGAGAAGAACTTGGATTCAGGGGAAAACTGAGCATCCTTTTTTTGGTCCAGATTTTAAATTGTTTGGGACAAACCGTATGTGCTGACTCTGTGAGTGTTCCGGGGCAGTTAGATAGATGTTTTTAATGAAATAATTGTTACCTGACACTTTTTTCCCTAGGAAATAATAAGTTTAGGCCTATTTCTCCACTGTCTTGCACCTTGGCTACAGCTGCAAAGTCTGGCACCCATCACTAGTATTTATTTTTCTCTCCCTAAGTAAACTATCAGCATCCCCAGCCCAAGAGCTTTGATGTGGATAAACTGCCAGATTTCCACTTGAGAAACACAGCTTCACTATAAACACACCTTTGTTTGCAGTGACAAGTATTTATGTGTGCGTTGCACCATCCCTCAGCTGTGCTTGTTTTCTCCACTAATATCAAAGAGCATGTAAGCAGTGAAAGAAAGCAGGGCAAAGTGAACCTGAGCATCCATGAAGCACAGAGCTGGTAAGGACCAGCTACCAGGCCTGATAGTGTCTCTTTGAACAACATGCCTGTGATATTATAGGTCCTGATCCAACTATCATTGATATCAGGTACAAAACTCTAGGAGCGGCTCTTGTAAGAGCAACTAAAATCTGGCTCTGTGTGTGTGTGTATGTATGCGTGTGAGAGAGATTCCTCAAATGCAGAGTATACTTTATTCCTAAACATTTCAAGAAACTATTTGGCCTTTGACATTAATGACTTGACATAAAATGTGTTAATAATAGCATAATAGTTAATCTTTGCAAGAAAAATAAGCGCATCCCTCAATACTTGCCATACTCCTAGATCAAATGCATCCCTACAGACTATTAATGCCAGATGAAATCTGAAGATGTAATATAACATGAGATGAATAAAATGTGTTGTCCTTTGTTACTCAGTTCTTTCAAGGCTAAGAAGTAACAGACCACAGGATATCAACTGTTTATTTCTCAGTAGCCCTGTTCTTGCACATTGTAACTGTGCCATCTTCTGTTGTGCCATCCTTTTCGCAAGTGTCAGCACCCTGCTGAAGCTCTGTTGAATTATTATGGCAAGTGTGGCTCATTAACTTCACCCTAGAAATAAGGAAAGTATGACTGGTTGCCGAGGAAGAAGAAGCTAGTGAGTTCAGTTGAGAGCTGTGCGAATAACTGATTTTTCAGTTTGCCAGCTGAATCACAAAATCAGAAAAAAATTAGAATTTTCTGGCAAAAAGTCAAAAAACAGTTTTGGGTGGAATGAAATGTTTCATTTAATTTTCAAGATTTTTGTGAATCTTTTATTAGTAACATTGAAACAAAATTTGAAACAAAGTCATTTTGCATCCAAAAATCAAAACATTTCATTTCAAAAATGTCAACATGAAGTGTTCTATTTTTTTTTCAGATTTTTTGGGGTTTTTTCAGATTTTTTGAGTTGAATGAAACAATTTGGTGAATTCAACACAAATTCATGAAATGTTTGAGTCAATCTGAATCTGCATTTTACAGTGAAACAAAATTTTGGCCAAAAAATGTCACCCACCTCCAGTTAAGATATAGGAACTCCCGGGAGAAAATATTATAAATAGCTAAGATCAGGGAGGAAGCTTAGGCTGAAGTTTATGTTGTGGTGGTTGTGTTTTTAGTTATCAATACAATCAGACTTCAGGAGGAGAATGAGCTTGGGCACTAACTCAAGGTCCACATGCGTTTCTGGGAACAGGGTAAGGATTCAGTCTGTTCACACACATGAACAATATGAGCCAGATTATTCATAAAGGGATAGGAATGGGATTTCTGGTTGCAATCCGCTTTCACCAGTAGCCATTGTTCATACATCTAAGGAGAAACAAACAGCAGAAATTGAGAAAGCTCGGACTGGAATCGTGATCCATTTCATTATGGATTTATTTACCTTTTGAAAGAGTGTTGGGGTGCATAATAATTATTATAATTGCCCTGTCTTCACCGAGTAATTATAGAAGGTAGCTGTCAACGCATTGAGCTGTGTTCTTCTCTTTCATGTTAGAACATGCTGACATGCTTTCTAAGTTTCACTTTGTTTGACTTAAAGTTTGCTGGTTGGCATAACTGGATGCCTTTTATTAAAACAAAAAGAAAATCATGATCTGACATAAGGTAGAAAAATATTAAAATGCACAAAATGAATGGACATCTACAACTTAAACTCTCCCAATTCAAGTATATCTGAGGCTGATACTGTGTTGTTCTTATCCCCTTTATGCTGACTATCAGGATATCGTGTTGCTATAGGCTAATGTGGAATGCACAAGTGCCTTACTAGTCAGAGTTCAAGGGTTTCAGCATATTTTTGCAGCCAGAAAGCTGGTCCCAAGCACAGTTCCTTTATCCCAAGGGGCCAAACTTTTTTGCTGGGAAAAACTTACCACAAATCTGAAGCATGCAAAGTCTTGCAGGCTCTTAAACTTGTAACTACAGAAAAATTACAGAGTAGAGACTTCAAAGTGATAGTACAGTTGGAGTATGTTGTGTAACATAAAATATTCCCAGTGGACATTGGTGGGGTACCTACTTAATAATTCCAACATACTTTAAAAAATTACAATTTTAAACTATTGTCTTTGTTTGCTCATACAAATAAGTTCCTTTAGCCGATGAAGGCATATTTAGAAACCGAGATTCCAAGTTGTTTTTAAAATAGCAGAGTATTGGGTGGGTTTATTTTCAAGAATTTATAGAGCTGCCTGCCTTATTTGTTCCTTTTTAAGTGATTGTGTTTGCTTATCAAGTTTAAGAAACTAGAAGCAATTGAAAATAAAGACCTTTATTTTTCTTCTGAGTAGCTGAAATATCACTATGATATCTACGTGTGCATGAAACTGATCTCAAGCCTGGATTGAAAGGAATCCCATAGTTTTTACAATTCATTTCTGGGCCATCCTTCAGCAAAGTCTGCGAATCATTTTCGATTATTCAAACGTATGTGTTGTTTGGGCAGCAGGGATGAAGTGTGCTGGGGATTCTTGTGCTGTTTATTATTGGCCACTAGAGGCTGCTCAGGGTCCACCATACTCATTTCATGGAGGATTAGAGTCCTAGTGGTAAAAAGAACAAAAGGGGTCTTGCTCTGCCATCTCTTTGAACTGGTTTCTCCTATAAAACTAATACATTCCTTTGAGGTCTGGTCTTTGTAGCAATTAATTAATTACCTCAATAAAGAACAACAACAATTCCAGACTAACTAATGACAGTCCTATCCTTTACTCCTTTGTTTTTCCTCTAGCTTCTTCCTTCACATTTTGCAAAGAAAAAGTATTTTTTTCTGCTATCTCCCAATTAATTTCACTTATTTTCCTTACGTTTGTGATGTTAATATTTTAAAAAATGTTAATAATTTAATTTTTATATTTACAAATTCTTGTTCTTTTCTTTTTTGTACTTTTTACATTTCCCCTTCTTCTGTCTACATTTTTCATAGCCATCTCCACTTACACATTTCCTCCAAAAACTTTTTATTTCATTACTTTACAATCCACTTTTTTCAAATCTTTGAATAAGTGACTAAAAACTGAAGCTTTTAACGTGATCAGTGGTATGATAACCAAATAGTGCACTGCCAAATGGAAGATATGTCATAGGTTTGGAACTGCATACCTCACCAACGGCTTCTGTTGCTTAGCATTACAATTGCCGATTTCACTAGCGCTATCAAAACACACTTAAAGACCAAACATGACTAATTTACCACTGCTAACTACATCACAAAAATGATTCTCTGAATGCTTATTATTGTATGTACAGATCTCCTTAATATATGTATGTATACCATATGTGCTTACTGTTGGTGCAGTGTGAATTTAGGGTTTTATGAAGTGATAAGCCACGTATTAATAGTTTTAACAGAAGGCACACTAGTTGTTAACATGGTAACACCTTGCCAGAACAATGTTATATCCATTTTTTATGCTAGAAATAGGCTAGCTGCCGGGCTTTAAAATATGTAATGTGAGTGCATATTTAGCACTTGTATCTGGTCAATATATTATCTTCCTCGGTCTCTTGGGCTATTGGTAATAGTGCTATAAAAATGTGCAGCTCTAGACTGAATATTAATCCATTTCCCAGTAATTTGTGAAACAATATGCAAATATTGACCTCAGCACTGCAAACACTTTAGCACTTGCCTAACTTTACTCATGTGCATAGTCCCATAGATTTGAATGGGCCTACTCACATGAGTAAAATTACCAAGTATTCGAGTGTTTGCAAGATGGGCCATGGCTTGGAGAAATAATTTTCTTTGTTCTTGCAAGAATTATTAGATTATGGGTAAAATCCTGGGCCTATTCAAATCAATGAGAGTTGTGCCATTGATTTTAACAGGGCCAGGATTTCATTCATAACTTATTAAAGTAATTTCACAATTTGAAAATCTCTCTCTCATATATTCCTAACATATCCAACAAGCTCTAATCTTTTATCTGTAACTCGATAAATTTTAGGGATTAGGCAGTGAATGTCCAAAGTAGCTTACATGGTTCCAAAACGTTATGATATTTGGATCATCAGAAAAAAAACAGGGAAGGTTCTCATGTCTTCACTTTTCAGAGTTTTTTTAATAAACCAGATAAAATGCAAAATTAGCATGAAATCAGCATTTTCAAACTTCTGTTCAGTAGCATTGTTAAGAAGATTGACAAAGATAAAATTCAGGTTAAATTGCCAAATATCTTGTCTTTCCAGTAACTCCTTTAAACTTGCCATTCCTAGGAGGGAATGCATGAAAGCATTTACCCGTGAGTAATACCTTATTAAACTGTCATGATTTAATGTGACACATTTTCGTCTCAATTTGCATGCCTGATAATAAACTTCCTAAATATCAACTTCAGGACCATTGGCAAAAAAAGTAACCCAATTGAAATAAACGTTGGATCAGCAACCTGGGACAACTACAATGCCCCTTGTGAATACAGGACAAAGGGCTTAAGCCATTAAAAACTATATGGTCCATTGCCATGCTAATGTTGAATTCTTTGTGCAGAATGGGCTTGTTGCCTTGTAAACACATTTCCATGATTCATTAAATCCTGTGGAATAACCCCCCCTCAACAATTCCAGTACAATGGAGCAGTCATTTTTAGATTTAATTATGAACAGGCAACACTGAGCTGTCTAACTTTCCCACTTTTGCTGAAGGACTAGTGTGTCTACAGACCTTTCCTTCGATTAACAGTATAAACATTTTAGAAATCCATTACTTTTTTAAGAAGAAAGAGAGGGGTGGGGAGAAGTCTTGAAAAAATAATAAGGGTGCATAAATGAATGCCATTCGGGGCACTAATACTTCATTCATCAAGTTGCACTGGTTTTGCACATCTATTTAGTATTCAGTTTAATAGAATATAGTAACCATAGTAACCAGTGCATAAAGGGATATGCAACTGCTTCAGACTCTGCAACGTCTTCTTAATGAAACGTGAACCAAATGCCATTTTAATATCTAAAACAATTTTGTTGATACTATCAATTGGAAAAAGCTACAAGGAGAGATTATGTATAAAATCCTCAAAAATCCTGACCTTGCATTATATTTTTTGCCTTTTAAATTAAACATTGACTTCCCCTTGCCCATTTATTTGTGTTATGTATTCCTGGAGTGACCAGTGAGAGTGTAGGTGTAGTCTGCAGAGGGCATTTCTGTCATTTTAGACTCTGCCTGGCAGCCACATCCCTTGCCTTTGCAGCTTCAAAGATGCACTGGGGTGAGGGTCTACTTTTGTGGTGTTTAGAAAATGGGCACGACAGCCATGTTCTCCTGCTGTGTCATTCTGAAACCTCACAGGGGCTCCAAACAGCTGCCTGCTCCTGCAAGTCTCTCCCTGCTCATCCCACAAGACAGTACTTCAGCCCCTTCCACTGTAGCCTGCTCCTTCTCCACTAGTTTAGGAACTGCACAGGACGGGTGGATGGCTGTCACGTGGAGCTCCCAAGTTACACAGGAGCCCTTGAGCAAATGCTAAGGAGCCACATTTGAAATGATAATTTCTTCTAAGGTTTTCATCAAAATATCAGTTTCCTTCTTTTCTTTTTAAATTTTAACTGAATGTGAGATGCAATAGTTTTACATTTTCACTATGGCTACGTATTTAGAACTAGGTCTATACAATCAGTGGTATGATTCTGTGATTCTAAATGGTTTCATAATCATTGGACATGGCTGCACAATTCAGTGCAACTCTGCTGCACAACTTGAGAGATCTTGGTGCATAGTTTAGGTCGATGCCATGCAGCACAAAGCTCCCGGACCTTAATCTCATAAAGTAGACATCTCATTGCTCACAAGTCAATGGGAGATTTGGGTGTACACGGTATGCAGGGTCAATAGAATCACTGCTTTATACCAGCTGAGTGGGTGGAAAGAGGCCTTTATGTAAATGAGAATTAGGTCCCTACAATTTAGTTATAGTTATGGAAAGAGAGAGAGTAGTAAAAAAAAAAGCCTGTTGAAGAAGGTATTAAAAAATGTGACAGTATATGAGAGAAAGGGTGGCCACAAGCATTAAAAATTGCATACAATGGCATACAGGGCATACACTAAACTACCCTCATGGTGAAATATAATGTAGCAGGTATTTCTGTGCTTCTCTTTTACTGCTGTTGGTGAATAGTGATTGTACCTGATGGGAGTGCAGTGTAGGCAGGAATTTGAACATCTGGTGTTCCAGCAAAGAAACACAAGCAGTCATGAAGAGTGTTACACACCTGTCCGTTTCTGTGACTTTGGATACTGAAATGTCAGAAGCTGATTGAATAAACTGGAGAAAAAAAGAGAACATTAATGAAAGCACACTGATACAGCCTTTGTTTTGTGCCTGCCTTCATATTGCACAAGCACTACCTGTATCAGCCTTCACAATTTTAACTTACTGGAATGGCACAAAAATAACGGCACTTCACATAAAAATATCATAGTTTCACAAATCAATAGTTCAGTCTTTTGTATGGGTGTGGCTTAAAAAAAAAAGAAAACAATCAGAAAATCTGAATGTAAAACAGCATTGCTAGAACCCTGGGGAAGTACATTATCTTTGTAGCCATTGTCTTTTATTACCAGCAGCATTTAACAAAAAAGAGAAGCCTACAGAGGAAACGCATCTGGAAATGTGTCCTAAATAAAGTAAAAATTCTTTTGGGAAGTGGTAAGCCTATACTATATGTCTGTAATTAAAAGAAATGAGGTATGGTGGCTCATAAAAAAAACCATCTGAAAACAGTTTAAAGGTTAAAAAGAGGGCTCCCTGGCATAGATAGAAGGGTAAGAACTGAACAGAACAACTCACTCCTCTCAGGGTGGTGCTCACTGTCAGAAAACTTAAAAGTGCAATTTAATGTTTCAATTCATTCCTTACTTAGCTGGCATGTACATAAATAATTTTAAGTACTAAACAATGCCACTGACAAGAAGAAAAACAGCATTCATGTGATAGGGAAGATTCTGAAATTGTTTCTTTCTTACTCATAATATTGTATGACTAATGTTTAGAGACATCAGTCCATGTCCTTGTGGGTTACTTCATTAAATCCTTAAAGCCAGTTCTGTTTTCATCTAAGGCTTCTGTTTTTCCTCTTCTACAAAGCAAGAACAAGGATGCTTTCTGCTGGGTTTCCCTAAAAAACATATTGGGTAATCAGCCCCAGGAGTCATGGATGACAGTAACTGAAGCAAATTCAGGGGTACTGCAGCTATATGGGACTGTCTTTGATGTAGGGTTGCTAACCCTCCAGATTAATCTTTAATTAAAAATTATGTAATGTGATGAAACCTCCAGGAATATATCCAACCAGACTTGACAACCCTACTTCAATGGCGAATCTGAGGTGCTGTCCTGACAATTAAAAACATCAGAAATTTATTCAAGCCAGATCCTGAGGCATTTATTCAGGTAACCTCTCATTGATCTCTCATTGATGAGCAAAATCTAAGGACTTCTGGATTTTTGTCCACTGTATTTTTGCTCGACTTCATCATGCTAATATGACACCAAAAAAGTCATATTAACAGGTTCCCTGTTTAGCTAAATGTTTAGCCCAACTGTGTGTGTGTGTGTGTGTGTGGAGGATCCTTACTTTTTAATTGAAGTAAAAAGACGTCACTCCTTTTGATTCTAAGGGGGGAATTTAAGTGTATTAGAGCATCATGATAAAAAGCTCCAGGCAACAGTGGAAATATCTAATCTGGAGTGTCTTGATACTTAAAGATATTGTAATTTTTTATCTTCTCATTTTGAAAATATTTTGGAAAATATTTGCACATTTAACTATATATGGACCAGCTTGTGTAAATTAACATAGTTTCATTGATTTCAGTAGAACTATGTTGATTAAACCTGTGAAGGATTTGACCCATATGGTTTATTTCTATATTTATTAGTGGTTACTGGAAAAATTAAATGAAATAGAAGAATGGAATTCTGAACATTTTTGGGAGGGTGATTCCCTCCCCCCCTATTTTCAGGTCAACTTTAATATTTATACTTTTAAAACTCTATGCATTTTTCTTATCAATGCCATGTTCTTGGGATATTTTTGGCTCCCTACAAGCTTCTAGGTCAAGGATTTTATGATGTTTCTTTTGGAGGTTATTTATGTATTCTGTTTTTGTTGTTGCCACTTGAGAATTAAAGAATTATTTTGTATTCTGGACATCCCAATCTTCCTCTGGATGTTGATTTAAAAATCACTGAGGAAAGGGCATATGAAACCTGCTTGTGGAGAATTGAAATCACGTTAGTTTGGGTGTGAAAAGTAGCTCTGTCTGCGTGAAATGTGAAGGATTAGGTGATTACTCATTTGTGAAAAATAATGGGTCTTTATTCCTCTAAATTATTTATATCTAAAATCAAAGGCAATCTGTTTGTGATAGACTTTGCATCTCGAGATGATGATGATGATGATTGTTTGTAGTATTACGGTCCTTTTTCAAGCTTGGCTTTTTTTTTTTAAACATGTTGGGTCAAATTCATACCTGGTGTCAGCATAGCTGGTGCAACTCTACTCCATTTTGATGTAGGACCAGATCCTGGGGTGAGGCCTGGCTGTATCTGGAGCAGCTCAAGATGGGGACAGAGTGTGCCCCTTATCTTGGGGCTGGCTAGGTTACTTTAATGTGTAGTCACTTCCCTTGGTCCAAAGGGGCCGTTATGGCAGTTGGCGATCAGATGGGTGTAAAGAGGCCCTGGTTCCATCTGCACTGCCCTGGCCCCACACCCTATGCCACTAGCAGGTAGCAGCTCTGTGCCATTTGAGAATTGCTCTATGCCAGAACAATTGTTCAGCAGCTGAGGAAACCAGCTATAGAACAACTTTGTACCTGTTCTACCAGTTCAAATCCACCTGGTTACTGGAAAATTGGACCTGAGTTTGGATCAAATTGTATGTACTGGGAAACAAAATAAGCTGTCATAGATCAGATACTTTATATGAAGTATTAGGCATGCTAAAAATAAGGTCGCATACAAACATCTGGCCATAGTGTAGCTGAATCAGATTTTTTTCATGTGACGTTTGGCAAACAAATTAGTTTGATTATATAAGGTAACAGTGTGCTCCATTCCTTTCAAAGTATATAACTTTCAATCTATCAAAACAGAAATAGCCTCTGTCAGATCACAGTAATCAGGGCTGATTTGTCTATTTTCACAAAAAAGTAACTGCCTCAACAAGCCTGCTCTTACTGCTGTACAGTAACTCTCAACCTGCCAAGGCCCACATGTATGACCTTGGCCTGTACATTTGAGCACAAAAAAGAGTCACAACAGAATAGCTAAGGAAGGAAACTGAGAAGATGTGAGATTAGTTTATAGAATGTATGTTGTTTCCATAGTTTAGTTTTAAAACTTAGCATAGCTGATGTCAGTAATTATGGATTCACTAGTGACTCAATATGTAAGACAGTGTTTCCACTATAAGTGCAAACTGTTTCTCATGCAGGAAATCTCTGCTCTGATAATTTGTTTCGAAAAGTATGAGGGTAATTAGGGCAGGGTTAACTGGATAAGCCATTTTGAGGTCTGAGTCTTAGAACAATTTTTATGAAGTGAAAAAACAACACGGTTTCAACCTATTTTCCCCTCCCCTCATAACTTTACAAGTCTTGTATGAAAACTTCAAACTTGTCTTTTGCACTAATTCTCATTGGCCTAACCCCCTGTACTATTGAAATCAGTTGGAGTTTGCCAGAAATGAGATTTGTCCCAATGAAAAATAATGCATAGCCTGTTTTTACCAAGTTGTAGTGCAAATATGTTTCATGATTAGGGACTGATTTTCATACATAATATATACAGTAGACCCATTTATGCGTGAATCCGCTTAACCCGCGGCCAGGCCTCCCAGTGCTACCTATTTAACACACAAGACTCGTTAATACACGGTACAGGAACTTGCAATGTAGCGCTACAGATTTGCTCACTAACTCACTGACAAATATTGACAGGAAGTGAGGAGCAGAAATGTGTTACCGATATTGGTAAAGACATATCACGCATGCTTAGTCATTGTCACGCTAGAGAGATATAGAAAGATATATAGATATAGATATAGATAGATATAGTGTGTGATGGGGCAAGGCCAGATGGCTATAGAAAAGTAGTGGGAGATAGATATATTAGTTCTAGGCTAAACAAAGCCCTGGTATCAGGTTAAGTGAAATGGAAGCTGCTCCAGGTCAATTAAGACACCTGGGGCCAATTAAGAACTTTCCAGAAGGCAGGGAGAAGGCTATGTTGATTGGGACACCTGAAGCCAATCAGGGGCTGCCTGAAACTAGTTAAAAGCCTCTCAGTCAGTCAGGTGGGTGTGCATGTCAGGAGCTGTAGGAAGAAGTTGTGCTGTTGGAGAGGCTGAGTAGTACACACCATATCAGGCACAAGGAAGGAGGCCCAGAGGTAAGGGTGAAGTGGAGCTTGAGGAAGCGAGGGCTGCTATGGGGGAAGTAGCCCAGGGAATTGTACATGTCATATTTCTAAAAGGTCAGCTACCATAGCTGATACTATTAGGGGCCCGGGCTCCCCCCCACCTTTGCCCCCTGTTTAATCACTGAGACTGGGAGACAACAGAGACTGTGCAAGGAAGGATAATTTCTCCTCACCTCCCTTGCTGGCTTATGATGAAAATGGCTCAGTAGACTGTGACCCTTGTCTCTAGAGAAAGAAGGGTTACGTGGAGGGTCACAGTGAGCCTCTGAGGCTAGCGAAATCTGCCAGGAAATGCGGGACCCATGGAGGCAAGGACAGAGCTTTGTCACAACTGGTTTTAGAAGTGGGATTTCATTCACAGCGTGGCGGAAGAAAGAGGTTTTTTTAAAAAAAAGTGCACTGGGGTTTTGGATTTTTTTTTGTTTTGGTTTTTGTTTGTTTGCTTTATACCACAATGGAGCAGGTAGTAAGAGCTCTGGTACAAGCCATGGCAGCCCAGCAGGAGGCCACCTGGGTTCAGGCAATGGCACAACAGGAGTCTATCTGGCTACAGCAGGAAACCAATCAATTATTGATGAGCCAGGCGACCCAAGATCATGCCCTCTTGAGAGAAGTGGTGGACCAGCTGAAGATCCTCACCACCCAGGCCCAGGGATCCGACAGGACGCAAACCCTGAGGGCCACTGGTTGTCTGCCAAAGATGACATCAGGAGATGACGTAGAAGCATATCTCCTCTCATTCTAAAGGACTGCTCAGCGTGAGGCATGGCCCCAGGAGCAGTGGGCCAGCATTCTCGCCCCTTTATTGTGTGGAGAGGCCCAGAAGGCCTACTTTGACTTGCCTGCCATGGATGCCACTGACTATACCTGTCTGAAGGCAGAGATCCTAGCACGATCAGAGGTAACGACAGCGGTAAGGGCCCAGAGGTTCTATGAGTGGAAATACCAGGAGAACAAACCCCTGAGGTCCCAGCTATTCGACCTCATACACCTCACACGGAAGTGGTTACAGCCTGAGGTGTGCAGGCCGGAGGAGATTTTGAAGACGCTGGTCATAGACCATTACATGCGGAGATTGCCACCAGATCTCCGCAAATGGGTAGGCCAGAATGATCCGTCCACGTACGATGAGATGATCACACTGGTAGAAAGACGGATGACAGCCAGGGAACTGACCCGACTACCTCCTTTCGAAGCAAGCACCCGATCCCAACTCTGGAAGGTTGGGCAGCCAAACCCCCGGCGAGTCCTAGGTGGAAGAATGGGGGGGCCGAAAACCAGCGGGGATCCCAGAAGGAAGGGATTGGCCGGAGTGGGGGGAACCCCAGGACTAAACCCTCTAGCCCCCAGGATAGGGGAGTGATTAAAAGCAATTATAGATGTTATGCATGTGGGGAGTGGAGACACATAGCAGCACAGTGTCCCAGCACCGAGGAGCCTATGCAATGTAACTTGGGGGATTGGGAGGTCCCGTGCTCCCTTATCCACCTCGCGGGGGTTGCATTAGCCCGCATAATTACATCAGACCAGTGAGGATAAATGGAGCAGAGACTACAGCGCTTGTGGACTCTGGGAGTGCTATCACTCTCATATCAGGTAAGCTGGTAAAAAATAGTCAGCTGCTACAAGCCAAACGTGTAGCAGTGACGTGCATGCATGGGGCCGTGAGCCATTACCCCACCATCCCAGTGGAGATAGAGGTTCAGGGAAACCCCATTGAGGTGACCGTGGGTGTAGTTCCTAAACTCCCATGTCCTGTAGTCATTGGGAGGGACCTTCCAGGGTTTGATAATTTACTCCCCCCGGAGAGGCTGGACGGAAGTGGGGACCCTGAGGACAGCGACTCATCACCGGGGGAATGTCAACCCCCGATGTTCGCTGAGATTTCTCAGGATCTGTTCTCAGCCCCCCGAAAGACCTGGAAGACAAAAAAAGAGAGGAAGGTCGCGAAGGCCTTGGGAACCCGGATCCTGACCCAGGGCCAGAAGACCTCCCTAGTAGGCAGATGGACGCGAGCAGCCAACAGAGAAACTTCCACCACAGAAGGTGAGCCAGAAGCTGCCCCCAGCCATGATGGCGGTGAGCCATTGGAAGAAGCAGAAGCCGGCCCCGGGAGCTTGGGCAGGTTAGTCTCAGGAGAGAGACTTTTGGGCGGGACCAGGCAGAGGACCCCAGATATGACAACACCAGGAAAGAGGTGTTCGAGATCGATGGGATACCCGTGGATGGGAAGGTCCAGGGTCCCGGACCTTAATTTATAGTGAAGAAAGATCTCCTGTACTGCGTGGTGCAAATGCAGGAGCAAGAGATACAACAACTTCTGGTGCCTCAAAAACATCAAAAAGCCATATTGAGTCTCGTCCACAGTCACCTGTTTGGAGGACACCTAGGACTAGAGAAAACCCAGGCATGGATCCTGCGGAGGTTCTTCTGGCCAGGAGTACATGAAGATGTCCAGCGATACTGCACCTCTTGTCTGGAGTGTCAGTTACATAGCCCTCGCCCGCACTTGCGGGCTCCTTTGATACCTCTTTCAATAATAGAGGATCCTTTTGAACGGATAGCCATAGATCTGGTAGGGCCCCTAGAGAAGACAGCTTGGGGCCACCAACATGTGCTTGTTGTACTGGACTATGCAACCCGGTACCTGGAAGCTGTTCCCTTGCGCAACACAGCTTCCAAGACAATAGCTAAGGAGCTAGTACAGATCTTTGCCCAGGTTGGGCTACCCAAGGAGATTTTGACTGATCAAGGGACACCTTTCATGTCCAAGTTGATGAAAGATCTCTATTCATTGCTCCATGTACAAGCCCTACAGACCTCTGTATACCATCTGCAAACAGATGGCCTTGTGGAAAGGTTCAATAGGACCCTCAAGGCCATGATCAGGAAAGTGGTGAGCTGGGATGGGAAAGATTGGGATACCCTGATGCCTTACTTCATGTTCGCCATCCGGGAGGTTCTGCAAGCCTCCACGGGTTTCTCTCCATTCAAACTACTATATGGGTGCCACCCTAGGGGCATATTGGATATAGCCAGAGAAGCCTGGGAAGAGGAGCCAAATCCCGGAAGAAACATAGTTGAGCATGTACTGCAGATGAGAGATCGGATAGCCCGAGTTACGCCCATTGTATGGGAACACTTGGAGAGAGCACAGGAGACCCAACAAACCCATTATAACCACCAAGCGAAGCTTCAACGGTTCCAACCAGGGGATCGGGTGATGGTACTGGTGCCCACAGCAGAAAGTAAACTGTTGGCCCAGTGGCAGGGACCCTACGAAATAATCGAAGCCATGGGAGAGGTGAACTTAAGGTGCGGCAGCCAGGCCGCTGGAAATCGGAGCAAATTTACCACATCAATCTTCTAAAACCTTGGAATGATTGAGAGGCACGCTTAGTCAGGAGGATACTTCCCCAGGAGGATAACTTACACGAGCAAGTGAGGATATCATCCGACTTGACGCCGATCCAAAAGACAGAGGCAGCCGACATGATTAATCACAACAGAGATGTGTTCTCTACAAGGCGGACCACTGAGACCTATCACCATATCCACACGATCCCCGGAGCCAAGGTAACATTGAGACCCTACCGAATTCCAGCAGCCAAAAGAGAGGAAATCAAGGCCGAAGTAAAAAAAATGTTAGAATTGGGGGTTATTGAAGAATCTTACAGTCAGTGGTCCAGTCCAATTGTTCTAGTGCCTAAACCTGACGGTACCATGAGATTCTGTAATGACTTTTGCAGACTGAATGAAATATCCCAGTTTGATGCATACCCCATACCACGCATCTATGAACTGGTTGACTGACTGGGTAGTGCCCAATTCTTGACTACACTGGATCTGACAAAAGGGTACTGGCAGATTCCTCTGACCAAAGAAGCTAAAGAAAAGACAGCATTCTCCACCCCGGATGGGCTATTCCAGTACACCCTCCTCCCTTTTGGGCTACGTGGGGCCCCTGTCACATTCCAGCACCTCATGGATAAGTTGCTACACCCCCATACTAGTTATGGAGCTGCATACCTAGATGATGTCATCATCCATATGCCAGACTGGAGAACTCACTTGGAGAAAGTTGAGGCAGTACTGCGCACCTGAAGGCGGGCTGGCCTCACTGCTAATCCCGCTAAATGCACCCTAGGGCTAGCAAAGGCTAGGTACCTGGGATATATTGTGGGAAGGGGCATAGTGAAGCCCCAAATGAATAAGCTAGAGGCAATTCAAAACTGGCTCTGGTCGACCCGAGAAAAGTAGGTCCGTGCGTTCCTAGGCGTGGTAGGCTATTACAGACGGTTTATTCCCCACTTCGCCACTAGGGCAAGTCCCATAACAGAACGGGTAAAGGCCTGAGGTCCAGACATGGTAAAGTGGACCGACGCAGCAGAGGGGGCATTTACAGACCTTCGGACGGCCCTCTGTTATGACCCTGTACTCATAGCCCCAGACTTTACCATGAAATTTATTTTACAAACAGATGCTTCTGAGGTGGGGTTGGGAGCAGTTCTGTCGCAAATGGTGGGAGAAGAGGAACACCCAATCTTCTACCTAAGCTGAAAGCTTCTCCCAAGAGAACAGAAATATGCAGTAGTTGAGAGAGAATGCCTTGCTGTCAAATGGGTTATGGAGACATTGCGTTATTACCTCTTAGGCCGGCAATTTACTCGTGACGGACCATGCACCCCTCCAGTGGATGCAGCGGAAAAAGGAAAAGAATGCAAGGGTCACCAGGTGGTTCTTATCCCTCCAACCATTCCAGTTCCGCATACGGTACAGGGCTGGATGCCACCATGGCAATGCTGATGGTCTGTCACGAGCATACTTCCTGGCATCCCAAGTTGCCCAACTCTATGGTGTTGAGCAGAGCGGGGAGATATGTGACGGGGCAAGGCCAGATGGCTATAGAAAAGTAGTGGGATATAGATATATTAGCTCTAGGCTAAACAAAGCCCTGGTACCAGGTTAAGTGAAATGGAAGCTGCTCCAGGTCAATTAAGACACCTGGGGCCAATTAAGAACTTTCCAGAAGGCAGGGAGAAGGCTATGTTGACTGGGACACCTGAAGCCAATCAGTGGCTGGTTGAAACTAGTTAAAAGCCTCCCAGTTAGTCAGGTGGGTGTGCATGTCAGGAGCTGTGGGAAGAAGTTGCGCTGTTGGAGAGGCTGAGTAATACACACCATATCAGGCACAAGGAAGGAGGCCCTGAAGTAAGGGTGAAGTGGAGCTTGAGGAAGTGAGGGCTGCTGTGGGGGAAGTAGCCCAGGGAATTGTACATGTCATGTTTTTAAAAGGTCAGCTACCATAGCTGATACTATTAGAGGCCCGGGCTCCCCCCCCACCTTTGCCCCCTGTTTAATCACTGAGACTGGGAGACAACAGAGACTGTGCAAGGAAGGAAAACTTCTCCTCACCTCCCTTGCTGGCTTATGATGAAAATGGCTCAGTAGACTGTGACCCTTGTCTCTAGAGAAAGAAGGGTTACATGGAGGGTCACAGTGACCCTCTGAGGCTAGCGAAACCGCCAGGAAATGCGGGACCCATGGAGGCAAGGACAGAGCTTTTCATAATACTAATATATATACTACATTAGAAAATTTTAACCATAGGCCTGATATAATCGCAGAGGGCAAGCATCAGCGTTCCTACACCATAGAAGAAAAGCTAGCTGCAATAGATCGAGTAAATAGCAGAGAAACCCGGGCCAAAGTTTCAAAAGATATTGGGATTGCCAAATCTACTCTCCGAGGCTGGCTAAGCAACGAATCTAAATGGAATGGCTTTGTAGAAAATATCGATTTTGCCACGGGGCTTAAGCGAAAACGTGTGTGCTATTCAGCAAACCCACAACAGACAAAGCCATGCACACGAGGTTTGCTCAGGAAAGGCTGAAAGGAATGCCGCTAAGTGAGCCAATTCTTCAAGCCCAAGCTACAAAATTTGGAAATTTAACAGGGGATGAATCATTCCAAGCCAGCCAGGGGTTTATAAGTCAATTTAAAAAGCATCATGGCATAGTGCAAGTATCTATTTCTAGAGAAAGCTGATCAGCCAATCAATCGACCACGAACGCGTTTCATCTGCGGGGAATGACAGACTTCATAAGAAAGAAAAAAAAAATATGAGCCAGAAAGAGCAGAAAATAATGGTGTTTTTTTTCTAAGTGAATCATAGACACTTTTTTCAGCATGGCCCTCTTAACTCGCGGTCCGTTAACACATGGTCGTGACGGCTTGACTCCCGACATCCGTGTGTAAACGGGTCTGTACTGTATATAATAACTTTGGGGAGAGGTCTATTGAATGTTGTTAATGCTAGTCCACCTGATTACACTAGAAAGTGACTCTCTAGCCCTTATTGTTGGTGAAGACAGCTTTTAAAATGTAAACCCATGAGTAGGTTAGTACACTTGTAATCAGGGGCGGCTCTACCAATTTTGCCACACCAAGCAGTCGCCACTGAATTGCTGCCTCCCTCAGAAGAGCGGCGGAGCTGCCACTGAATTGCCGCCGCGGGACGTGAACACGGACTGCCACTCCATTCTGAATGCCACCCCAAGCAGCTGCTTGGAAACCTGGTGCCTGGAGCTGACCCTGCTTGTAATAATTTTTCTTTCGAAGAGACATCTTCACAATCATTTTCAGAAAAATGTCAGGCCCCCAGCCGAGCTTGCATATTCAGAGAAACACCTCTTCCCCTGTGCTGCTTGGTGAGAAGGTATGAGAAAGCAGTTCTACCACACCCAAGGAACCAAGCTATTGAGCCTTCTCCTCCTCCTTGCAGCAGCCTCATGTCATCTGCACAGGAAAGAGGGGCTAGATTTTAAATGCTGCTTCCTCCAGCAGTGGAATCTTCTTTCACTTCCCTGAAGCTGGTAAAATTGCTGTCTGTCCTCTCTGTTTCAGAGATGGAAGCAAAATAGTCCTCCAGGAGGGGCAGGGAATGACATCACCCTTTCACCGATACATGTGGCAGTGACACTTGCTCAACCTCTCAGTCATATTATTTTATCCTTAGGATTAGGGGCCTAGCGGCAAAGTAAATTGAAATCTGGACCCAAACCCTGATCTTTTCAAAATTGTCCAGAGTTCAAGGTGTCCAGAGCCAAGATTTTATGTCAGGCCCATTTCTCTTGATCTTCTGTCTTTTGGGAGACTTGGAATAGGAACCTCTCCAGCCCCCTTATGTGAGTGCAGAATGTCAGAACAGCCAAGTTTTCAAAAATCCACCCTGCACTCGAGTATCCCAGGTGATTGCACTGTGTATTGACAGTTATGGACTAATCACAAACCACACTCCTTGAATATGGAAAGTTAATTGAACAGGTGATAAAATGCTGACCAGGTGAGATATTTAGATTACCTGAGTAAAATGTTTCCCCACAACATGCATCTTTGTCTCTTTGGAATGGTTCGTTAGTAACACCATACAGGTATTGGTTTTTAGCAAATAGGGCCATATCAATTTTTGATGCCATAATCCGCTGATTAGTCATGAAGATAAAACCTGTATCTTGTGAGAAAATATATGGATTGCCAGTCACTGTGTGTGGCATTTTAGCAGATGCAAATTTCTAGAAGTCTTCTTCACCTTTCCTCATCCTTTCAGCATAGGAGTTTCTACTGTATCTGTTGTTGTGTGAGAGCCCCACTGAATGTGGCTCTTAGGACTGGATGTGGCTCTTAGGACTCCCTTGTTAAAATTCTGACACCAAATTGAAGAGAGTGTAGGGTGATTCCCCAGCCTTTGGTAAATTTTGCCTCTCTCTGGCTATTGCTAAATCACCCTTAGCAGAGCAGACTTATCTCTGGGACTCAAATTACTTCAGAAGAGCATTTTTTTTTTTAGAATGCATCATATTAAACCAAAGTCCAAGTTTTTAAAAGTATTTAGGTGTTGTGGTGTTCAGTTGCAATGCCTACCTGATTTAGGAGATTGTCTCATTTTCAAAAGTTATCTAGGCATTTAGGAGCCTAAATCACATTGACTGTCAATGGGAGTTTTGGCTCCTCCGTGACTAAATCCCTTTGGAAAATTATACTTACACTCCGTAACCAGTTAGACATTGCAATGCTGAGTGCAGCAATGCCTAAATACTTTTGAAAGTCTGGGCCCAAGTATCAGGCAAAAATGTTCCCAGGGAGGATTCTCCTAGGCTTATCTACAGTAAAAGGTCTTCACATACCTTATACATTTCGAAATACATTATCTGAACCCTAAGCTAGGGATATAGATATTTTTTAAGGAACAATGTATAAACATTTCTTTCAAAATGCATTTAATGCACCATTCTACCCTGCAGCCACTTAGAGCTCCAGCAGTGGAAAGAGTCCCTAAAAACCTCTGTATCTGGCCAGAGGATCATTAAGTCATCCCCTCTGGCCCAGTGTAGATATCATGGTTGGGGTTTTCCTTATGCCTTTATTCATGACAGCCATGTTGGCCCATTAAGGCTGCAAGTGAGAGCAGCCTGAATTCTTTAACCGAAGTGAGGATCATAGCAGCGTACAGCGTGGCCAGGGTCAAGAGAGTGGAAAGGTGTCTGAGCATGGAAAGGTACCCTGAGCTGTGCAGTGTATTCTTTGACTGCAGCAGAGGATCTGGGCCAGTATGGTATTACTTCCTTTCTCAGCTGTGTGTATGAGAAAAAACTTTTACATAGCGAAACAAAGGAATAGATTCCCCAATCCTTCATTCCCATTTCTACAACATACACAGCCACGGTACACGGAGCTTATCACAGGCCAAAAGAAAATACATTTTAAGAACCCCTTTATTGAACTAGTGGCAACACATCACTGTGACACCTTATTCTGCAGCGCAGTGCAAAAGATTCCTGGAGCTGAAAGGAATTTCTGGGTAGTGACTGCTTCTTGCCTTGATAGAAACAGCCATTGCTGTAGCAAATCCATGACCATGGGGCTTTTCTTCAGACATCAGATTTGCCTGATTATCCCTTGAGATCAAAAGACAGATTTCCATTTAGAGTGGAACAGAGGAACTAGCAAGCTTCTAAACTCATCTTAAGTTTGAGGCTGGGAAGGAGGGGTGAGAGGCGAGGGGAGGGGAGGTGAGAGGGTTAGGGACTCGAGGAGGCGGGTGTGAGTGCATAATTCTGTACATCTCCCCCTTTTCTTGGCTTAAAAATAGTGTAAGTCAAGCAGCAGCCACACTATACACACAGCTCCTTTTTAAAAGAAAGCCACTAAGGGACAGATTATGTGTGCTGTGCAACTGAAAACAGGTCCTATTGGACAAAGCAAAAAGGCTCCACTAGTTGTATTTTATAATCTGGATATTTTCTTGACATTCAAAATAGGGTACAATACTACCTTAGGTTTGGAACCTGTATGCAAGAATGATTCCCCCCTTACCCCCAGGAAAGGCAGGAATCACCCCTCCCTAAGGAGAAAAATGAAAGTAAAATGTTATGGAGAGGTTATACATTTACTAGTGAGATAAATGAGGGTTTATCACAGAACATTTTGTAATTTCTATAGCTTTATTTGCACATGTTCAGGTTTCTGTTCCTCAGGGCACACATATACTTGGTATATATGTAAATTAGATATAGCATGTTTTTCCCTCTGTACTTCTTATGTTTTATGCATTTTAATCTGGTAGGACTTCAAAAACAAATGTTTCTTAAATTGATAGTGACATATGTGGTTCTAAATAGAATGGGTGTTACTACACCTTACAGTTTTTTTTGTTAAGTATTTGGGCAACTCTCCAATATTTGGGTAGTTTTTGCTGGGTATTTAAATTTCAAGTGTTTTTTTTTTTAAATCTCAGGAGCCTGTTAAACTTTGAGCGGATCCAGAGCAGTAAAATAAGAATGGAAATAATCTCTTATACCACAAATTGACTTCCCTCTTTGTAGCCTTAGACACTGTTTCCAGCTGCTTTCAGTCTGTTAAATCCTTGAAAGCTTTCCTAATCCTCATGTAGGCAGTCTTTCTGTTATACCCCCCTCCCCTTTCTGCTGATTGGTGAGGCTATTTCATGGCCTAATTCAGCCAACTACTACGTATCTGAGCCGGGATTTGAAATAAGAGCAAGGCAGACAGTTGCCTCCCTACTCCTGACTTTTAATAGGCTAGAGGAAAGGTTGCGAAACTTGACATTGTCTTAGGAAGACTCCCCACAGCAAAAGATAAAGGAAAATGAGAGAGAGAGAGAGAGAGAGAGAAATTTAGCAGCTTGCTTATACGGAAACTGCTGATGGATTTTTGTTTTTACTTTGAAATTACACTGTAAATTTGAATTCAGATTGTTTCCTGCTGGATGGATAATGGAATTCTAAACATGAGGCAGGTAAGGAACATGCTGCAAAGCATTTAGAGATCTGTAAAGGAGGGAGCACGGGGGGGAGGGGGAAATTGGGTTGGTCTGTAAATATTTACTTTGTTGGACTAGATAGTAATTGCAGAAACCTTTACAGAGTTTAGGTTTTTAGCCTGAAGATCCTTTATAAATAAATAGAAATTAACCAAGGGTTTTTACTTTCAGTTTGATCTTATTGCTAGTAAGTGATGTCATGCAATTCATTGTTTGATTCAATTTTGTAAAGGGCATGAAAGCTGTTTGTAGGATATGTAAATCAATTCCAGTTTGCCATGGCTTAAATATATTGTGTAGACTTTCTCACAACCTTGTTTGTGATATGTAGAATAAGAATGTGTTTATAACTGTAGAGGTGTGTGTGAGTGATTTATTAAACATGCATAGCAACTCACGCACAATTGCCAATACTTTAATTTTTCAGTTGCTTTAAAATATAATGGTCTCAAGCAATTTTCTGTTTTTCAAAAAAAGTACTGTAACACTGCAGAAAAGAACCTAAAAAACCAATGATTATTCAAATACGATCACTTTTTTAAAAGCTTGCTATGAATGGACAAAAGCAGCTGTTTTCTTATTCACAAAGTTGAAGGTCACAATGGGATAACAATTTGATACTACACTATTTGTAGTTTTGCAATTAAAATATGCAGTTAGAAGAACACTGAGAGAGTACAGAGCACTGGCAGATGTAAACCTGAACCTTAAAGCAGAGCTCGGCTCTGAATTAAAGACCCTGGCAAATCAACATCTTAAAATCAATACTTTGTTTCATGGATAGCCACTGTATGAAAGTCAGGCTCTGAGAAAAATGTTTTTGTTTCTTTGTGAGAGTCGTAGTCTATTCAGGCAGCTTTCTGAAATCAGTAGGACTTGGGGTAAGGCGAGGGAGGAGGTAGTGGGGAAAGGAGGTTAGAAGCAGGGGTAGAGTTTGCACCTGCAGTGGAAATGGAACTTTTTTTTTTTAACCACTTTTTGGAAACAAGATGAAAGCACTCATGTATTTTAGACCATTTTGCCATATGTGGAGGAAAAGCAGTTTTTGTGAGTGGGCAAAAACCTGCTTTTTACCTTTTTAAAGAGTGTTGGGGGGAGGGGAATTCTTGTCATAGTGGAGTGCAAATGAAAACTAAAGTTTACATACCGCATTGCTTGGGTTCAAATTAGTCCTTTATCTGTGTGATCAGCAGAATGCTTTGTCACACAAAAAAGAATCTTTGTAAAGGGAGGTGTCAGAGAGGATCAGAAGAAAGTTGAGATATGACAGAGCTTAAGAAAATACAAAACAAACATTGCTACAGATCGATAAATGTTTTCTATCTGGGATGCTTCTATTTGAAGCATAAGGTTGTAAAGTGTGTGTGTGTGTGTGTGTGTGTGTGTGTGTAAGAAAAGGAAAATAAACCAGGAGAGGAAGGGGAGTGGAGCTAGTGAGAAAATAAACAGCACTAAAGTTCTTCAATGACTCCCCAGTAAAAGAAAAAGAGGAGGGGAAGATTTAGCATTAGAATATTTTTGACTCATTATATAATACCCACCTCTATCCAACAGAAGTTCTCCTCTTTCCACTTCCTCTGACAGCAGTATCTCCTGGGAAGTTGCATAATGAAGTTGAAAATATGGGCCCGATTCTACCCTCACAGCAGCTTTACATTGCTGCAGCCTCATTAATTTTAATGGAGTTACTCCTGGTTTTTCCCCTCTGTACATGAGAGAGGAACCAGATCCAATAGAGCAGACCCTTGACTGTTATACATTGTTATAGCTTCATAATGGAGCAACTACAGCAGGTGAAGATCCGTCCGTGTGTTTAGACACACATTTTTGTGCAAGCTTTCCCAAAAAACTTGGTTGACCTCACTTATGTCATATGCACAATTCTGAAGTTGCTACCGGATTTCAGTGGTGTTTGTGTGTGAGAAGTATTTCAGTTTGGCAGAGAATCTGTTTACTACTAGTTCTTGCTGAACAAAAGCCAGTGACCTAATAGTTTAGAGTTGAAGAGACTAATCAGGCGTATGTTGACAGAGCTCAAACAGCCTCTTTGCATCTTTAAAATGGTAATTGGAGATCTTGATAAGCCTCCAAATGTGATGACCGAAGGACAGTACAAAATAAGAAAGCAAAATATTCAGAAACTGAAGTGCCATGAAATTGGAGGCATGAGATGATTAGAAATCACTTCTGATTTTATTTGAAAATTTCTGAAGAGAAGGAGGAAAAGATGTGCCTTTTATATCTGCCAGCCAATTTGTTGTCGTAATCATAGTATGGTTTGGTTTTGCTGGGTTAACTATCAAACAAATCTGGTGTCATTGCATTCAAATGAAATCATATATTGTGCTGATGATTGATCTGGCCCACAGGCCGCATACAGCTACTGAACAATAGTGCACAGGCTCAGAATAGTGCAATGAAGCTAACTATCCTAGCCGAAAAGCAGAAATTACCCATAGAAATGTAATATGCTGCCTGTTGGGCTGATAAGATTCAACCTGCTTTATAACTGTGCCAGGCCCACAGTCCCTAGCGGGACATCCATTGGTTGGTGGTATGGAATGCTATGCTGAGAGTCATAAATGAGACATGTAAAAAGAAGTAGCCTTTCATTAGGAGGTAACTTAAAACCTCAGCAAGAGCTGTGACGGTCTCTGTTCTGTCTGATATAAATAACTCCACTGAAACCTCTATAATGAAATTGTGAAGTTTCCATACAACTGCTGTGTACATCACATCTTTCAAAGCACCTTGGTAATTCTGAAGCTGGAAAATTTCAGGCCTCTAGTCAAAAATACATCCCTATGAAGTGGAACTGTGTAGTTTACGAGGGTCTAACACAGGGGTGGGCAAATTTTGGCCCAAGGGCCACATCAGGGTGCAAAACTGTAGGGAAGGCTGTGCCGCTGCAAACAGCCTGGCCCCCGCCCCCTATCCGACCCCTCCACTTCCCGCCCCCTGACTGCCCACCTCAGACCACTCCACCCATCCAACCCCCCTGCTCCTTGTCCCCAACTGCCCCCTTTTGGGACCCCCCCACCCCTAACTGCCCCCCAGGACCCCACCCTATATCTAACCCCCCTGCTCCTTGTCCCCTGACTGCCCCCGGGACTCTCCCATCCAATCCTCCCTGTTCCCTGTCTCTCCCCGACCCCCTGAACCTCTACCCTATCCAACTGTCCCCTGATTGCCACCCGGGACCCCCTGCCCCATATCCAATCCCCCCAGCCACCTTACCATGCTGCTCAGAGCAGCATGTCTGGAGCTGTGGGGGAGGGAAAACAGTGGGGAAAGAGCCAAGGGCTAGCCTCCGGGCCAGGAGCTCAGGGGCCAGGTAGGATAGTCTCACAGGCCGGATGTGGCCCACGGGCTGTAGTTTGCCCACCTCTGGTCTAACATGACAGCCACATGTATACAGCCGTGGGTAGGAGAATGTATATAAGGAGCGAGGGTGGTGTGGATACTAGTCTAATAGGTTATACTGGCTGTGGAATGACTGTGTCTAATAGGGTACAAAATGTGAGCGAGGCCAAACAACAAAAATTAAGATGTTTGTACACCAATGCAAGGAGCCTAGGTAACAAAATGGAGGAACTAGAGCTACTGGTGCAGGAAGTGAAACCAGATATTATAGGGATAACAGAAACATGGTGGAATAGTAGTCATGACTGGACTACAGGTATTGAAGGGTATGTGCTGTTTAGGAAAGACAGAAACAAAGGTAAAGGTGGTGGAGTAGCATTGTATATCAATGATGAGGTAGAATGTAAAGAAATAAGAAGCGATGCAATGGATAAGACAGAGTCCCTCTGGGCAAAAATTACATTGGGGAAGATAACTAGTAAAGCCTCTCCTATGATGGTGCTTGGGGTGTGCTATAGACCTCCGGCATCTAATTTGGATATGGATAGAGCCCTTTTTAATGTTTTTAATAAAGTAAATACTAATGGAAACTGCGTGATCATGGGAGACTTTAACTTCCCAGATATAGACTGGAGGACCAGTGCTAGTAATAATAATAGGGCTCAGATTTTCCTAGATGCGATAGCTGATGGATTCCTTCATCAAGTAGTTGCTGAACCAACTAGAGGGGATGCCATTTTAGATTTAATTTTGGTAAGTAGCAAGGACCTCATAGAAGAAATGGTTGTAGGGGACAATCTTGGCTCAAGTGATCATGAGCTAATTCAGTTCAAACTAAATGGAAGGATTAACAAAAATAAATCTGCAACTAGAGTTTTTGATTTCAAAAGGGTTGACTTTCAAAAATTAAGGAAATTAGTTAGGGAAGTGGATTGGACTGAAGAACTTATGGATCTAAAGGTAGAGGAGGCCTGGGATTACTTTAAATCAAAGCTGCAGAAGCTATCGGAAGCCTGTATCCCAAGAAAGGGGAAAAAGTTCATAGGAAGGAGTTGTAGACCAAGCTGGATGAGCAAGCATCTTAGAGAGGTGATTAAGAAGAAGCAGAAAGCATACAGGAAGTGGAAGATGGGAGGCATCAGCAAGGAAAGCTATCTAATTGAGGTCAGAACATGTAGGGATAAAGTGAGACAGGCCAAAAGTCGAGTAGAGTTGGACCTTGCAAAGGGAATTAAAACCAATAGTAAAAGGTTCTATAGCAATATAAATAAGAAGAAAACTAAGAAAGAAGAAGTGGGACCGCTAAACACTGAGGATGGAGTGGAGGTTAAAGATAATCTAGGCATGGCCCAATATCTAAACAAATACTTCACCTCAGTCTTTAATAAGGCTAAAGAGGATCTTGGGGATAATGGTAGCATGACAAATGGGAATGAGGATATGGAGGTAGGTATTACCATATCTGAGGTAGAAGCGAAACTGAAACAGCTTAATGGGACTAAATCGGGGGGCCCAGATAATCTTCATCCAAGAATATTAAAGGAATTGGCACCTGAAATTGCAAGCCCATTAGCAAGAATTTTTAATGAATATGTAAACTCAGGAGTTGTACCGAATGATTGGAGAATTGCTAATATAGTTCCTATTTTTAAGAAAGGGGAAAAAAAAGTGATCCGGGTAACTACAGGCCAGTTAGTTTGACATCTGTAGTATGCAAGGTCCTGGAAAAAATTTTGAAGGAGAAATTAGTTAAGGACATTGAAGTCAATGGTAAATGGGACAAAATACAACATGGTTTTACAAAAGGTAGATCGTGCCAAACCAACCTAATCTCCTTTTTTGAAAAAAAGTAACAGATTTTTTTGATAAAGGAAATGCAATGGATCTAATTTACCGAGATTTCAGTAAGGCATTTGATACCGTGCCACATGGGGAATTATTAGTTAAATTGGAGAAGATGGGGATCAATATGAACATCAAAAGGTGGATAAGGAATTGGTTAAAGGGGAGACTGCAACGGGTCCTACTGAAAGGCGAACTGTCAGGTGGGAGGGAGGTTACCAGTGGAGTTCCTCAGGGATCGGTTTTGGGACCAATCTTATTTAATCTTTTTATTACTGACCTTGGCACAAAAAGTGGGAGTGTGCTAATAAAGTTTGCAGATGATACAAAGCTGGGAAGTATTGCCAATTCAGAGAAGGATCGGGATATTATACAGGAGGATCTGGATGACCTTGTAAACTGGAGTAATAGTAATAGGATGAAATTTAATAGCGCGAAGTGTAAGGTTATGCATTTAGGGATTAATAACAAGAATTTTAGTTATAAGTTGGGGACGCATCAATTATAAGTAACAGATGAGGAGAAGGACCTTGGAGTATTGGTTGATCATAGGATGACTATGAGCTGCCAATGTGATATGGCTGTGAAAAAAGCTAATGCGGTTTTGGGATGCATCAGGAGAGGCATTTCCAGTAGGGATAAGGAGGTTTTAGTACCATTATACAAGGCACTGGTGAGACCTCACCTAGAATACTGTGTGCAGTTCTGGTCTCCCATGTTTAAAAAGGATGAATTCAAACTGGAGCAGGTACAGAGAAGGGCTACTAGTATGATCCGAGGAATGGAAAACTTGTCTTATGAAAGGAGACTTAAGGAGCTTGGCTTGTTTAGCCTAACTAAAAGAAGGTTGAGGGGAGATATGATTGCTCTCTATAAATATATCAGAGGGATAAATACAGGAGAGGGAGAGGAATTATTTAAGCTCAGCACCAATGTGGACACAAGAACAAATGGGTATAAACTGGCCACCAGGAAGTTTAGACTTGAAATCAGACGAAGGTTTTTAACCATCAGAGGAGTGAAGTTTTGGAATAGCCTTCCAAGGGAAGCAGTGGGGGCAAAAGATCTATCTGGTTTTAAGCTTCTACTCGATAAGTTTATGGAGGAGATGGTATGATGGGATAATGTGATTCTGGTAAGTAATTGATCTTTAAATATTCAGGGTAAATAGTACTAATCCCCTGAGATGGGATATTAGATGCATGGGATCTGAGTTACTACAGAAAATTCTTTCCTGGGTATCTGGCTGGTGAATCTTGCCCATATGCTCAGGGTTTAGCTGATTGCCATATTTGGGGTCGGGAAGGAATTTTCCTCCAGGGCAGATTGGAGAGGCCCTGGAGGTTTTTCGCCTTCCTCTGTAGCATGGGGCATGGGTGACTTGAGGGAGGCTTCTCTGCTCCTTGAAGTCTTTAAACCATGATTTGAGGACTTCAATAGCTCAGACATAGGTGAGGTTTTTCATAGGAGTGGGTGGGTGAGATTCTGTGGCCTGCGCTGTGCAGGAGGTCAGACTAGATGATCAGAATGGTCCCTTCTGACCTTAGTATCTATGAATCTATACTGTACCAGGAAACAAATCTTCAGCTTCGCTATGGATACTGAAATTTCCTTCTACTAAAACTCTGACCAGCTCACTACTTGGGAAAAGGGATCAAAAGAGTCAAAAACTCTCAAAGATCAGAAGTTTAGATAAGAACACAAATGTGTCAGAGATCTAAGATTTATTGAGGCCAGTGTGGCTGGATGCAGTTTGCTTGTCTGTATTCTTGGTATTTACTTTAAAACTGGAGAGGGCAGTGTGGTATCTGTATTAGGTTCCCCAAATGGATCTCATAGAAACTAGGTAATCAATTAACTTTTAATATTCAAACCCATTTTTGCCCACAACAAATAATATCCTCAAACATACTAACACCATAATGCAGCACATAGGAATTCTGTGAAAGCAGATTTAGGGCTTTATTTTCCACTCACTCAAGTCAATGGCACTATTCCCATTGACTTTGATCAGGGCAGGACTGGGCTCATAGTCCTATAAAAGGGTCCTATTAGACATGCAATTTGCTAATGGATCATTAAGAACCTAATTAAAAGTGAAGATAAAATCTGTAAGGCACAGAGGCCATTTCAGTTCTTATTTGTCATAGCTATAGTCATATAGCTTTTATAGTATATGATTCATAGAGTGCATACATGCTGGATAGAATTTTAGTCGATAACACATGTAAAACATAAAATCATCCCTCTTCCATACAGATGTTTAGCTTTTTAGCATGTGGTTTCTATTTCCTACTTTCTTTGGTGCACCTTTTTTAATTCTTAATTTATTCCTTGCTAAGAAATCTATATCCTTGTCCTGAAATATTGTAATCATAAGACTTGCTTTAGAAGTGCTGCTTAGTTTTTTTTTTTTTATTTTTTATTTTTTTTCCAGGGGCTGTCTTGTCTAGAATGAGAATTTATCTCGGAGAATTCTGTTTTGTGTATGCCATATCTAATAAAGAAAACAAGTGTATGGAATCTGTGGGCTGAGAGTATATCAGTTAATTAGTGGCTGGACATTACCCGGTAGGAAGTCTGGCAAGGGGGGGTGGGTGGGTGGGTGTGCTTTCTTTGATCATTTGTGTGGTAAATAGACATGCAGAGTAACTATGGCAACATGTGCTGTAGGTTTGTGGGAACAGAGGGGATTCAATCACTGGACAAAGGATAGTTTGTTAGGATAAGTTATGATTAGAAAAAGGTGGCACCGAATAGGACATTTAACAACATAACAAATTTTGAGTTTTTCAAAACTTGTCAGTTGGAAAACAACATTTGCTTCTGTAGCTATGAAAAATCCTTCCATGTTTGAGGGTAGTGGTGGAGAGGGGAAACAGAAATAAATCGGAGTATAAAATAGTGCTATTTGATTATTGTGCAGTATATGCCTTTTGTAAAACTGCATTTGTTTGAATCAAATGTACATATTAGTGTTTTTTTAAAAATAAACCCTTAAATATTTAAACCCCATCAGTGGTTTGTGTATTAAGGCTGGAAGATTGGCCTTCTGCAGCGTCTAATATCTTTGTACAACTTGTGATCAAAAGATACTGTACCTATTTCAGTTACCTACCTGTAGAGGTCAGACTTGAAGTTCACAAAAACTTTACGTGATGGAATTTAAAAGAGTAAACATTTCAGGGCAGACATAGCCACTTCCTTATTAACTTTAAACTGAATTACTTTATCTTAGTTTATACATAAATAGTGTGCGCATGTGCGCGTGCGCACACACACACCACACACACAATGGATGTGCATAACCAGCTTGGAATAAATAAAAATGGAGCCTTCTCCCCCATCTTGAAAGGAACCAAACCTAAACCTTTTATTAGGTTCTAAAATATTTAGAAGTGTATCTCTCTCACTAATCCCCTACAGGCTTCTACCTTTGATGAAATACATCTCAGGTTCTCAGAATGTCTGGCTTTCTCTGCTGGGCTGGCTGCTGACTTCCAATCTAACTAATTCCAGGATTTCTGTAGTATCAAGGGTGGGGGCAATGCATTCTGGACCCCTTCTAACCTGGAGAAGCCTTTGAGCTCAGTAAAAATAGTGCCATCAGAGTCCATCAATAAAATAACACCAAAGGTAAGGGGTCTGCTGGAGGGTGGGTCAGGGATGCACTTTGGGACTGAGGTAAATGTTCAGGGGACTTGTTAGAGCTCAGCAGAGTAGAAAGATGGAGTCTGGGAGAAGAATCAGATGGGGTGGGAGGAAATAGGGGTGGGGAGGCAGAAACAAACATAAGGGGACTTTTTTCCCCTTACTAACTCAGTGGGAGTTTTTCGGAAGGCTACTCCCTTCCCCTTACTTTTAGTACTAGATCAATGGGAAATCAGGGTAAAGGAAGGGGGAGCAAAGACTCAGATCTTTTTGCTAACCCACTTCACTGGGGTAGTGTATAAGCCAGGAAAGTTCCCCACAATAGTGGGCCTGTTCCCCTGCTTACACTAGTAAGAAAGGGAAAGAAAGAAAGAAAGAAAAGGGACACACAAAAATGTGGATAAAGGTTTGAATAAGCATCAGAACTTCCAGGGCTTATTTGAACTGAACTTCCAAACCTTTTAAGGTTTCCTATACAGTAGTCTAACTTTTGCTGCACTGTTTTTCTGTACATTTGTGCTATTTTGTGCTTATACTGTTTCTGCAGGTTGTAAAGCGTTATTGCACATCACTTGAGAGCTCAAGTTCCATGCAGGGTAGATTTCATATTACAGGCTTAAAAGGCACCAAAACGGTTTGAGGAAGCAGAGTTTGATCTGATGTTTAATAAAAATAGTTCTCAATGTTTCAAAGTGCTACTTCATAGATGTATTTATTATACCATCTTATGGGGATATAGGTGGAAAGATATGCAATTCAAAAAAGCTGGAACATAACACTTTAAGGTGTGTTTATTTGGCCTGCAATATGACTAGATTTTTCTTGTAACATGTCTAGGTTTAAAAACACTTTGCAAAGTATTAAGAAAAAGCTAAGGCTCTGCTCCTGGCCCAGTGGGACAGTGACTGAGAAGACGCAGTAGGTTTAGTATCAATTTTTATTGTAACAAAATGGACTGTAATGACAATATTTTGCCACAATAATACATTTGTAAATTATCTAGTTGTATTAAGATTTTATTACTGCTGAAAGGAGTTGGTACTTGATAGTCCATCACTTTATTTTTTGGGAAAGAAGGATTAATTTTTGCACTTCTATAAGAGGCCTGATAATTGCACCTGAGCACCTAACTCTGTCACGTTGCATGTGTGCTATAAGAAAGTTATGTATTCATCCTGTCAACATCACTTCAGGCTCAGCCAGAGCAGCTGCTGTGGAGCTGAATTCCTTCTCTCTTGCCATCCCAGCATCTGAATTCAGAGTTTTTGTTAAATTTCCATACTTGACTGGCTCCAGAAGAGAGAAAGAGTCCTGTGAAAGTTTCTCAGATAGCGTTGCATGGAACTATCAGTATAGCATCAAGCTGACTCTCTCAATTCCAATATGATAATTCACATGTGTAAAGTTCTTCACATCTGTAAGTGTAGCCCTTCTGCCATACGCTGCTGTCAGCAATGAGGACTGGCTTAAATCTGTGTAGAATAAATAAAACTATGGCTCCAGCTCCCACCCAGAGGCGTGTTCCTACTTCTGGATCTGGAAAATAGAACCGCCGTGGTAGATGATTCTTCCCCATTGGAAAGCACTCAGGAATATGGAACCACAAATACTTTTCCACCCCCACCAAAAATTAAAGTAAAAACAAATCAAAACAAGTGTGAGATGCTAGCCACATCTATATACAGGAAGGTGAGCAAAACCCAATCAAGGGGTCAGGAGTATGGCCAGTTCCACAGATGCAATGTATTTGACCAGCTGGTTGATGTTTGGAAGTGTTACCCATGAAGCAATCCCCATCTGCCTGAACCAGTTCAGTTAGAGTAGTAATCAGGGGACATCAAAGGTTGGCTCCCCTGTGCTTGTCAGCTCAAGTCTAGAGAAGTCTGCACCACTGGGTCCTGCAATGTGGAACCACCTGATCCACTGATATCAGCTGTGGTGAAGTTAGTCCTGTTCCACAGGGCTCCTCCAGACATGGGTGAAGTCTGCTCTGCAGAGCCTCTTTGGTAGGCAAGCACTTTTTGCTCTAGGAAGCTTTGGAATGCTAACTGCTTAACTATATCACTTAATTCTGCACCTTGACTATTGACTAACTCCCAACCTTTGGGTCAAAATTCTCAAAGTGTGTGTTTTGATCCTGAGCCTGGTCCACTGAAGTAAAAGGTTAAAACTTATTTACTGTAGTAACACAGGATTAGGCCCTGTGACATTGTATTGTGAGATTCAGTGATGCATAGCATTTAATTGCACAGTTGGTGTAAGGGTGGGTGGGTGGAAATGATTCTGACATGTGAAATCTGATGTGTACTTTAAATGTTGTATTTAGGACTATTTCTCTTCAGGTTTTTGGTACTAAAACTTAGTGTTTCAGTTCTATATAAAGTCAAACCCACACCCTATGCCTCTTGGTATGGGCTGATATGGTGAGCAGAGTACAATATCATCATGAAATGAGAGTTACAATAGAGAAGTTAGTCATGTCCTTAACAGAAAATGTTCTGACATTTATTTTGTCAACTGCAATGTTATATTAGAATACATCTTAATCTTTTGTAAGGGGAACAGAATCACATCTTTACTTGTACATTAATGACAGTTTTGCTTGGGGGAATTAGTATAAATCTTCTAATTAGATTAGGAAAAGAGGTGAAAAGCACAGACTTCTGTCCTCATTAAGTTGACTTTTAAATATTGGGGGGAGGGGAGTAGAAGCACTATAATAGGACATGGTCCTGCATACACTTAACCTCCTGTGAGTAAAGTAACATATATTTTTTGTAGGGCTGTCAAGTGCCATTAACACATGATCAATCACAATGTGAGTTAATCACTGTTAAACAGAATACCAATTGAAATTAAATTTGGATATATTTTTAAATGCATTTTCAAATTTATAACAAAGTATAGTGCTCATTACTAATATTTGCACTAAAAATTTCAATTCACCTCATACAAGTGCTGTAGTGCAATCATGAAAGTATAAAGAGAGTACTTGGGGCACCTTAGAGACTAACATTTATTAGAGCATAAGCTTTCGTGAGCTACAGCTCCGTCAGATGCATGCGATGAAGTGAGCTGTAGCTCACGAAAGCTTATGCTCTAATAAATTTGTTAGTTAGTCTCTAAGGTGCCCCAAGTACTCTTTTTACGAATACAGACTAACACAGCTGCTACTCTGAAACCTATCATGAAAGTGTAACTTACAGATGTAGATTGTTGTTGTTACATAACTGCACTCAAACAGTGTAAAACTTTAGAGCCTACAAGTCCACTCAGGCCTACTTGTTCAGCCAATCACTAAGACAAACAAGTTTGTTTACATTTATGGGCAATAGTGCTGCCTGCTTCTTATTTACAATGTCACCTGAAAGTGAGAACAGGAGTTCGCATGGCACTTTTGTAGCTGGTGTTGCAAGGTATTTATGTACCAGATGGGGCATAAAATGCTTCAGCCACCATTCCAGAGGACATTCTATCAGTAGAGCTGATGACTCAGAATAATTCATTAAACAAACTTGTGACTGAACTCTTTGGGGGAGAATTGTATGCTTCCTGTTCTGTTTTACTGCATTCTGCCATATTTCATGTTATAGCAGTCTTGGATGATGACTCAACACATGGTTGTTTGAAGAACGCTTTGAGAGGATTTGACAAAACGCAAAGGAGGCACCAAGGAGAGATTTCTAAAAATAGCTACTGCTCTTGACCAAAGGGCTAAGAATCTGAAATGCCTTCCAAAATTTGAGAGGGATGAGGTGTGGAGCATGTTTTTTAGAAGTTTTAAAAGAGCAACACTCACATGTTGAAACTATAGAACTCGAACCACCCAAAAAAAAAAAAATACATCCAACCAACCTTCTACTGGTGGCATCTGACTCGTATGAAAATGAGCATACATCAGTCTGCTCTGCTTTGGATAGTTATTGAGCAGAACTTGTCAGCATTAATGCAAGTTCTTTGTAATGATGGTTGAAACATGAAAAAACATGAATCTTTAGTGCATCTGGCATATAAATATCTTTTGATGCCAGCTACAACACCTGTTCACTTTCAGATGGTGACACTAAACAAACATCACTTGATGTTTAAATAAAATGGTCCAGATCCTATGCTGCTATAAATGGGTAGTTTCTATTGAAGTCAATGGAGCTTTGAGGATTTACATCACATGAGGATCAGGCCCAGTGTTTTAGGGGAGAATGTTAAATTCTGCTAATTAGGTGAGCAAGAAAAGTTTAGAAAGTGAACTCATTTGCCTGTCTCCCTTCTTTCCCAAAATTTTTTTTGTAGAACATAAATCCAGAAAAATTGAGATTGACTTTTTGAAATGAAATGTTTCATTTAAGTTTACTGAACTGATCTAAAATGTTTCATTTTGAGCCTGTTAAATACTAAACTGTATTCCCCTAGTAACATATTACCTCATGGGAGATTTAGTTCAGGCACCTGATATTCCCTTTCTCCCGTAGAGGCTAGGCTCCATGGCTGGACTACATCCCCCATTATGTTTCCACAATCATGTGACTCATGATACACTAAGTAGTTTAGTCAGGGAAATCCACATTTCATTATAGTCCTCAAGGGAGCCTGGCCCATAGAGAATGGGGTCTGAACTGCAAACCCTCAAAGCAATGCTCTTCTGGGAAATTCAGTTTAATGTTTTACCGAACTCTTGGAATTTCATGTTTTGAGCTAAAACATTTCAATTCAAGCTGACCTGACCAGAAACTAAATATTTCAATTTGATTTCCCAATAGAAAAATGAAAATTCTCAGCAAAATCATCAACCATCTCTAGATCAAGAATATCCAGAGTTGTCCAAAAAATTTTGGAATTATTATAACTCATGCTTCAGGTCATAAGCCAGTTTCTATTAGAGACTAGGAGGAGACCTAGAGTGGAGGTCAGATTATTCTACATCCGCATGTTGCAAAGTTCTTATACCTTCCTCGGAAGCATCTGGTGCTGGCCACTGTCAGGATGGTGAACTAAATGGTCCTTGTCTGATCCAGTCTGGCAATTTCTAGGTTTGACAGAAGCCTATTGGCCAAGCGTCCCCGGTCTTTTGTGACCAACTCACCTCAGACCTAACACTTATACCAAACACACATCTCTCAGGCTATTTATCCATAAAGAGTAACATGTAAAGGTACCTACAAAAAGCTTATAAATAGTCAAGATTCATAATCTGAGATGTATACTTGGGTAATATTTAAGGAATAGGCTTTATGGACTTCAAGTAAGAGTTAGTTACCAATGGATGTTACCAGTATGTCTTGATGGCCCGTTCAAGCAGGAGGACACTGTCACCCCTCCTTGGTTAGCCAGTGATGTAAAGCAAGGCTCAATGATCTAGCCTTGCTCCATCCCAAGACTATCAATGGAAACCATCAAGGACAACAGCAAACAATGAAAATCACTTGAGGTGAAAAAGGGCATTACAATAGACAGGGGATTTCCGTGTCAGAGTACAGGCAAAAGACTGATTCCATATATTAGAGCGCAGAGAAGCCTCCTTAGTGAAAGGATGCAGATAGGCTATCATGGAAGAATTGGGTTCTGGTTTCTGTGAAGACAGCCAACTCTGCAACAAACTGACCTGTGGAGACAGAACCTACTTTAGGAAAAGTATTGATATACGTAGACCCATGTTTGTGGTTTTTTTTTGTATTTTAAACATTTCCACCATTCTGGTTAAATCACCACTCTTTTTTTAAAATAAACCTACTCTTGTTTTATGCTCACAAGTGCTGTGTTATATAGGAACTGTGATTTAAAGTAAAACTGGGCAGAAGATCTGGAATTTCTGTGCATTGCTAGTGTCAAGGGCTGGAGATCACAGGGGAATGATTCAAAGGGACTCAGGGACTGAGGTGCACCTATTAACAACCTGCATGGCAAAGATAGGTCTAGCATGTAGGGTTGCCAACCCTTCAGGATTGTCCTGGAGTCTCCAGGAATTAAAGATTAATCTTGTCATGTGATGAAGCCTCCAGGAATACGTCCAACCAAAATTGGCAACTCTACTCGCATGGCCTAGAGCAAAGTACTTTGAGTAGCATGGGTTTAGGGAGCCAGCACCTCAGAGTCCAGTGAGGCTACCTGTTGCTACAGGGATGGGATAACAATGTGACACTTGGTCCTGGAAACCCAGAGAACTGTTGCATTCTGTTCCAAACTTTCTCAGGTGAAACTGCAAACAGAGACTTCGGTAACAAGGATAAGACTTGTGTTGTGGTTGAGACTATGTGCTATGCTGCAATACAGCAAGTAAAGGCAGAAATGCAAGATGTAATTTTCTGAAAAAAATTCAGTTAAAAACCAGCATGTCCCCTGAAAATGACATTTGCACTGCAAGACAGTGTCAAGAGAACAAAGGCAGGGCTACTTTGGGAGAAATGTGGAGACAGCAGGATTCTTGTCACTTTCAGCACGCTGCCTGGCTAAAGAATGGGACAGAAACAAAATGGCAAAGGGTGGAAGAAAATAAAGGTGCATGTATGTGCCCCAGTCTCTTCCATGCACAAATCTGCACCTGTGCTCTGGCGTGCTGTAGCAGGGTCAAAACCAATGCACAGTTTGCTTAATCAAATAAATTGGCTTTGCAGTCCTTTTAGAAATAAAGTGCACTGAATAGAGCAACTGGTAGAGATTAATATATTTTGATGCAGATACCTCCTTTAACAATGCCCAGTGAAACCAGTGGCTGTAAAGAGTTAATGGTTCTTTTCTGATTGGATAAAGAAAAGAGTGCAGTTAAGTAAGGATTCCTAACTGGGAGTTAAACAGTTCAAAAGTGCACTATATTGTTTTGGTCTAATTAACACAACATGGTGATAAGACTTTAAAGCAGAGTGACAACACTATACATTGATAAGAGGATGTTAATGCCTGCAGACACAGCCTACATTGTAAAAATCTGGGAAAAATGATTATGTTAGATAGGTCAGTGTGGCTTGACCTAGTTTTGCTTTGCTGCCTGGAAATTATGTCAGTATTAGTTATGTCATCCCATTGCTTGACCAATTTAACATCCTTTCTGCATTGCAGTGTCCTGCTAGTATTTATATATATTTACTTATTCTCTACCAGGATCCTTCAGGCTAATAATTGTAGAGATCTGCATTTGACAAAGCAAAGCAAACCAACCAAACACCACCACACCCCAAAATTGGCTCTTTTTGATATGCCCTTTGTGTGGTAAGGAGGGGTTTTTTTTTCTGTCAATAAATAGCAACCTATAAAAATCCTAAGGCATCTCTTCTCCCCTTGATGTAAATGTATAACTTGCGTTAAGGTTATGGAGTGAACAACTAGGCCTCATGTTGCCCTACACAGCTTTATTTATGGAAATATACTTTTAGTTTTGTGATAATTAGCCATTTGCCTTTATCATTGTGTAGATCTTACTGAGTTATTGTGAATAAGCAGATTTCCTCCCCTGGTGAAATGGATGAGATCATAGGAAATCACTTGTAATTAATCTAGAGAAAATTTTGCTCAGCATTGAAGATAAAACTTGGATTTCCCTAAATATTCATGTTTTTTTTTTTTCCTTCTTTCCAGTGTCAGGGCTGGGCCATACAATCTGCCCCAAGTTCAAGGGTGATTGTTACTGTTATGTATTTGGTTGTTGTGGTAATAGCTAAAACTGCTGTCCCCAAGGATACAACGGTTAGTGCCTCAGGAGCAGGCTAAGGAATGAAATGTCTCTTCTTCCTCCCTGCTCCAGTGAGGAAATAATCCTAGTATAGCAAGTTACTTCCTCCTCTGCACCAGTTCATTTCTGTTAGCTGCTGTGTTAAGGTGGTGAAGCTATGGCTCCACCTACTCCTCAATTCTGCCCACCCACTCACCAACCACCTGCACAGATGGGGGAGTAGTGGCCCTGGAGAGTTAACTGTGCCCCCCTCCCTGCCTTCCCCCTCTTGTGGCCTCTTAAGCCTCTGCATGTTATTGTAAGGGCAAGTCATATTCTGGCTTTGTGTAGTATTTCTACATATCCAGGAAAGTTTTGAATCCTAATCTTGCTCCCATTAGAATCAAAGGGGAGAGGCTTTTGGCTAGTGCCTCTGGACCCAGTCATGCAGGCATGTAAATAATAATCATAGGACTACTTAGGTGGGTGAATTTGTACACACATGCAAATAGTTGAACTCAGACCCTCTTGCAGGAGCAGGGGGCGTAGGCCTTATCATAAAGTTTTTTTAACATGAATGATATGAAATGTTCCTCAGTGTTAAAATATTCTAATGTGGAAAGAGCTGCATAATTTCTCCACCCTTTCTTCACAAATAAATGTAGTCTTGAAAAGGTCCTGGTGCTCAGATTGTCAACTCAAGTAAAATTGCTTTCTAAAGTCCTTGAATGTGCATCAGATGTAAATGCTTACACCCGTCGTTATCAAGCTTAATGGAACAAAAGCCTGATAATATGCCTCATCAATATTTCTGAAAGGTGAAGAAATGGCTGGAGCTAGAAGTCTAGTATTCCTAGAGCAGTATAAGCACATGCAGTGCCTCATACATGTTACCATAGATGACCATGGCAATCTGCAAGTAAATGGAAAGACAAGTCCCTGCTCCTTTGAGTTTACAATGTAAACTAGATCAAGAACACAACAGCAGGTCATGATGGGGGAAAATCCAAATGATTTAAAACTGATCAAAGAAAATCTCTTTACACTGCTGTTAATTAGCCTGTGGAACTCACTTGCCACAAAATAGCATTAGGAACAAGAATTTAGATGGATTAAAATTTCAATTAGCTATTTATATGGATAAGATTAGCCATAGATACTAGCAAAGTAAAGTACTTATTAGGGGTCTGTCTTCATGCTTCAGGACACAAGTCAAACAGCTGTCTGAGGTTAAGAAACTTTTCCCCCACAGTTGGTTATTTTAGAGTTGCCCAGTGCAGAGTTTTACAGCTTATCTGTTTCTATGGAATGATACTAAAAATAAATCCTCCTCCTACATTGAGGGTAAGGTAGATTCCTCACGGAGAGTAGATCTTTTGAGCTGATTTGTTTCCTCCATGTGTTTTGTGGAAGAGATGACTGGGCATGGACCAGAATACTAGCAGTTAAAATAGAGAAGAAAAGATGGAAGTTCAAGCTGTTGTAGGGACTAAACAACAAGAGTTAGCAACACTAGGATATAGGCATAAAAGAGGAATCAAATACGACAAAGTTTGAGCTTTGTGTTGGGGAGAATATTGGAGTTTAAGAAGAAATGTAAGATTTTATTTTAGCTGTGTTGAGTCTGAGTGAGTAGTGGGATATCCAGACACACAGCTAGTGCTGCTTTTTTGGGGGTCAGGATTGCCCTCCAATGGCAATCCAATCTCAATGGTTGTGCGTCCTAACCTATGTGTAGCTGTCTGAGAAGTTACATTGCTCAAATAAAAAAAAGCAGAAAAAATTACAATACATTTTGCCAATTCCCCCCCCCAAAGTTAATTGAAAATTTTCATACTAATTTTTAAAGTAAAATATTTTGACCAGCCTCAGAGGCTTTTAACTGTTTCTCCTACTAGATAGTAGTATGCAGAGCAGGCTGGCTGAAGGCTCTTCACTCCTCCCCCCACCTCAGTCTTTCTATGCCTTCATACCCCAGAGCAGACACCACAGGAGGAGGTAGAAAGAGAACACTAGCTCCTTTACTAACTCTGCACTGTGTCTGCACTGCAGCACAAACACCAACTCTGTGGGTGGCACGTGAACTACCAAGTGGGGGAGGCTAACCCTCAGTCCTGCCCTTTATGCCCGATGCCCCACCCCTTCCACACACCCCACCAAAGCCCCACTAACCCCTTGTGGCCACTGTTTAGCTTCCCCCCCCAAATCGCCAGGAGGGTGGGTGGCGCCGCCCCAGCCAAAGCTGGGGCTACCACACAGGGAGACTGGAGCCGCACGCAGAGCGGGAAGCAGGAGGGAGGACCTGGGAGTGGAGCGTGAACAGGCCTATGCCTGGCTGTTTGGGGAGGCACAGCCTCCCCTAACCTATGGTACTCCCTGCCCATGACCAATTGCCCATTTTTTTTTTGGCATACTTTTTACAGTGTTGGCAACAGGAAGGAGATTCTGAGAGTCACCACTATAGAGCGGTAGTTAGAGCTATGAAAGAGGACTATGTTACCAAGGGATAATATGCAGAAGGAAGAACCCTGAGAGAAGCCACCAAGAGGAGAAGATAACAAGTGGGGCAAAAATGGAAAGAAAAGAGGAGAACTAGGTAATCATGGGATGATCACTAGGAAGGATCATAGACCCAGGAGTCCAAGGATAAGATTTTCCAGAGTGACTAATGATTTTTAGGTGCCTCCAGTTTTGGGTTTTACTCATCTTGAAGCTTTGAAGGGGTCAGATTTTCAGAGGATGGGTGCACAGCAATTCTTGAAAATCAGGCCTTTTTTAAAAAAAAAAGTGTCTCAAGTAGGGCAGCTAAAATAATTTATGAAATTCTTGAACCATGTGTGCTTGAAAAAGTATCAGATCAACAATGAGAATAGGTTTAGGCATTACATGATTATAGGTTGTCTTGGTAAGTATAGATTGAGTAGAACATGAAGAGCAGAATACTGAAGGAGTCGGAGAAGGCAAACAAAGAGCCTGGGGACAAAGAGGAGGAAGAAAATGGGGTAACAGTTGGAGAAGCAAGTAGGTTCAAGGCAGGAATTTTTAAAACAGGGATTCAAAGAAGGTGTCATGGGCAGTGTTCACTCCAATTTTTCCCCACTTGTGCAGAATGAATCTTGCTCTGTGCACCAATATGGAGGTGATGTGCGTGGGAAGGGGCTCAGCATAGGACTGAGGGTTGGGGTATGAAGGCTCTGGCTGGGGCAAGGGCTCTGGGGATGAGGTGTTTGGGAGCTCAGGGCTGGGGCAGAGGGTTAGAGTGCAGGGTTGAGGGCTGCAGGGTGGGGCCAGGGATGAGGGGCTCAGGCAGATGGTTGGGGTGCAGGGTCAGGCTCTAGCTGGGGGTGCAGGCTCTGGGGTGGAACCAGGGATGAGACGTTTGCAGTGCAGGCAGGCTACCCCAGGGCTGGGGACAGAGGACTCCCCCACAGCTCTCTTCCCACCAGCAGCACAGAGTTCCAGGAGCGGGGGGAAGAGGCTCACAGCAGCCCTGGATGCTCCAACTTGCTCCCCTGCCCAGTTCCCACCCACCCCTAGCCTGCTGCACAGCCCTTTACATCCTGCTGCAAGGCTGCACAGCTTAGAGGGAACATAGGTCACAGGGCAAGTACACCCCATGAAAGGTGGGGTGGGCCTGTAGTTAAAGCCAATGGGGCTCCCTTAGACAGCAGGGAAGTGCAGCCCAATGGCCAGAGTCAGTGGGGCTCCCCTGGACAGTCAGTGAGGAATCCACCCACAATGCATCCACTTCTGCCAGGACCCTGGCTCATCCTTCCCTGGGCTACATCCTACCATGACTCCTGCAGCTGAACTCAGTGTCTTTGGAGTCTCTGGGCTCCTCAAGGGGCAACCGCAGTCTCCTTAGGTCATCCACAAGTGTCTGGGCCTCAGCCGCTCCTGCTCTCTGGGATCCTGGCTGCTCCTCAGCTGGCACTGGCAAGGCCTATCCTTCCTCTTCAGCAATGAGCCCAGACTGAGTTGGGTTCCTCCTTTTTATACTGCAGCAGCAGTTGGAGCATGCCCAGCAGGGGGCATGGCTTCTGCTGCTAAGAGCGCTGCTTTAATCTCTTTTGCTCCAGTGCGGGGCCAATACAATCTGTCACAGAAGGCCTCACAAAAGAAGTACTGAGAAAAGTCATTGCTAACTTCATACACTTGTCCATTAATATGTGTGCCTTAACCCTGCTTCAGTCTGTGAGTGGCATAATGATCAAAGGTGATTTATCTCAAATAAATCCTCTGGTTTTGATTCTCATGTTTATTATATAAGTCAAAGAAAAAGTACAGTTTTTTAGTATGTAGTTTTGAGTTTAGCTTATCTAAAACTCGCTAAAAAGTTTTTCTCCAAGGATCAAATCCCAAGGGGATTTTTCTATAGTTTGAGGAATTTTGTACATTCTCTCTCATCAAGTTTTTTACTGATAGCTGTAAGCTTGATAATGAAACCAGATATAAATAATCAATTTAGAAACCAAATGGGAAAAAGTTTAATTTTTTTTTAAAAAGAGGGAAGCAAAATTTAAAGGGATGTTGTCAACTTAAGAGATTCTGGGAAATACCTTATTCCATTTTTTAAAAACTGTTTATGAGCTCTCATTGAGCCAGATTGTGAGCCCCTTGCTCTCATTGGTGAACATTTACTCACACTGGGGTCTACTTGTGTGAGTAAACATTCATCAGCAGGAGTAAGGGACTTGTTCTCTGGCCCTTAGTAATAAAAACAAACATTGAAATATTTTGTTCCATTGTGCAAGAATTTAACATTAGCCCTGGGGAGTAGACAACCTTGTGACACACACTTCTGATGACCTCAGCTATATGGTGCTGAATCAGGTCTTTAAGATCAATATTTTTAGTGTTTTTATGTATTGTTTTAATCAGCATTTGTATGGCTAAATCTAGTGCTAATGAAAGTGATATAACACTGGCTAGAATGTTGTGGGCAGATTGAATAACAGAGAACTCCAGCCATACCAAATTATATGCTGGTGTATGATTCTGATGTAATCAAATATTCTTATAAGATCCCCAAACACATGCAACTGTGTAACTTAAGCAGGGTTTGAACCTAGGTCTTCAGAAATGAAAGGCGACTGAGTTAATTTACTTCCCCAGCCTTGTACAGTAATATTTTAAGGCAGTGTGAATTGTAGAATCATAGAACTGGACGGGACCTCGAGAGGTCATCTAGTCCAGTCCCATGCACTCATGGCAGGAAGGGAATTAGCTGTTCTACTTTTAAAGGATAAAATTTTAATGTTTTCAGTATGTGAATTGACACAGAGCAAAATTCACACCATAGTTTATTTTGTAGAAAATCAGGCAAGTCAGTGAAACTTTGGGATTCGATCATTTTTGCTTTGGAGGTTAATTTATTTATTTTTAATTCTAACTGTTGTTGGGGTGAAAAGGTTAGTCATAGCTTCAGGTGATAATAGATACATTGTTTAATATTTGTGTTTATGCTCAGGATAAGGTCAAAGAATCTTTGCCTAAAGTGCGAGAATGAATGTGATTCAGAATGATTAACACCCAGAGGAAATTTCTGAAGAGTTTATTTTGGCTAGTCTGTAATTGATAATTCCCATGGCTAATGGCATGCCAGGAGCCATGTCTATCACCATCTGCAGATCTTAGCTCCGAGTAGCAGTTATTGGTCACATATGGTAGCTTGTCAACTGTCATTTTAAAAACAGAATGCAAAAGGGCACCTTAGTAAATTACAGCAATTGGGGGCTTAAATGATTCTGATGGTGGGTGGGAATAAATGTAGCCCTGAGGTGAGCCTGCCTGCTGAAGGCAATAGACTTCCCCTCCCCCACCGCTTGGGACTGCAGGTGAATGTGATTTGAGGGAGGTTTGCAGAATAGAAATTGGATCAAAGTGCTCTTTTGGTGCATGGTGTCCCATGTCATCACCTGTGGGGCAGCAGACATGGTTGGGTCTGAAGGCTCTGGATGCATTAAAGTTTGTTGGATTTGTGTTTTTGACAGTGTGGTCTCTTGCCTCATTCCACTGTTCCTTTAACAGTGTGGCTCTCTTGCCTCATTTGTAATGCTACAATACTATACTCGGTGTAAAGCACTCTAGGCCAGATTCATCCCTCCATAGTGAAGGAGGGGAGGATGTTTTTTGCTTACCCTATTCTGCTGGCAGTCATAACTTGGACCACTTGCTGCATTGCCACTATGGTGCTTGCAATAGGAGTTAATTATTGGCATGCAGATACATCCGGGCCACATCACCTCCTTCTTCCAATCCATCACTGACTGCTCCATGCTGTCCCAAAATGCTCCCTGGTCTGTGGATCCTGAAAAGGCAGGGGTGGGGGAGGGGAGGCTGCTCTGTACTAGGGGAGGTCATGCAGCCCTTTGCTGGCCACTTTGTTGGCTTAGCTGGTATAAAAGAGTCACAGTGCTGGGGATATATATCCCCTGGGGATATTCAGCCAGGTGTATCACTGCTCACTGGAACATTCCTAACCCTTTAGTGTAAATTTGTAAAGTGCCCTCAGGGAACTTCTAGTTCTGTTAAAAAAAAAAGTAAACAGTTCATGTTCTGTTCAACGCTATAAGGCTACAAAGTAAAATTGTGTAGTTCTGTTCCTGTAGAGCTGGTTGGAAACCAGAATTTTCATTCAGCAGGAAATTCTGAAATTTCTGTGATGATGATGTCCTGAATTGGAATGATGAGCTGAAATATTGAAATTTCCCATGGAATGGAACTTCAAGACATTTTTTATTCAGAACCATTGAAACAATTTGGAATTCAATTTCATTTTAATTATGTCAAATCATTTCATTTTGACTTTTATATTCTATCAAAATATTAAATATAATATTTATTAAACACACCTTATAAGCAGTGAAGACAAAACTGCAGAAGAGGTACTTCTATAGATGAAACACCAGTTGGGTCTACAGATACCACAATTATGGGCCTGATATAAAAGCCTAGATGCATGCAAAAATAGAATATTAATAATGCATTCACATTCATATAGCACCTTTGATTTCAAAGACTTTAAAGATTCTTTAGACATATTGCTCTGGTAAAATTTGGCCTTGGTTTAAAGTGTTTATATTAAAAATATGATGCACAGCTGTAGCAATTCATTTTAAATATTGTGCAAGTTTATTTCAATGTTTAACAATATTGAGGCAGGAAGTCTACTTATTAAAGCACTGGACTGGGATGCAGGAGAATGGGTTCAGTCCCTGGCTCTTTTACAACTTCCATGCTTTCTCTGGGTATGTGTTCACTGCAGACTTCGCCTGGGCACTTGGTGGTGTTCCTAACCTCCTTCCTGTCCACACACAAAAACCTCTTAGTTGAGTCTGGTGGTGCTTTCAACCCAGGCTTGTTGGCCTAACTGAGGATATATGTTGGAGGCCAAGTTCTGCTTTCACATGGGCTGGTAACCTTTGTAGTGAGGATGCAGGTTGTATCACTTGAGTGCTGATAATCCTCCAGTGCCTTCCCACGATTGCCCCGTGTGTCCAGAAGCACAGACAAGTTCTCCCACAATTCACTGGGAAAGCAGTGTAGAGTGGCTCAGCTTACTGCAGCACAAAACTGTGGAATGTGTCCCCAGAAATCCTCGTGATGCATGGAGGAGGGAGGGGGCGTAGCATCAAGACACAACGACTCTGGTTAAGGCTTTGCAGTGTGCAGTACTTAAAGTGTGTCTGGGGCAGTGCAAGATCTGACAAAATAAAATAAAATAAAATAAAAATGAGCTGGATCACTGAGAGGTGCACTTTAAGCACTGTTTTACCAAAGCTGCTGCTCCCAGACTGAGAGACCCTTTCTCCCTTGTGCCTCCCCGCCCCCACACACTTTCTTCAGACTACTTTAGCACTGGCAGCATGATTGCTCATATCTAAGGTAGGCTAATCTGGGTGCTCAGACCCAGATGCCAATCACTTTGCAGTGAAGACTTACCATGGGTGACCTAAGGCAAATCACTTAAACTACCCTGTGTTTCATTTCCCTAATCTGTAAAATGAGGATAATCCTTCCCTGCTTCACCAAGATGTTGTGAGGATAAAATCCATTAATGACTGGGTGGTGCTTGGATGTTGGTGCTGAGGGCCAGATAAATACCTAGATAAATGATAGGGGTTTTTTTAATATCAGATGTGAAAATACTTAACCAAAGTTGTTGTCAGTGGTATACCTATACAGTTTTTCAAATAGGATTACCCTGTGGAGCTACCTGTTCAGGTATATTTTAGATGTCACTAATGTTCTGCTCTCCTATTGACCTGAAGCTTTCAGCCATCATCCTTGAAATGAGGACAATGGAAGATGTCAGGAAGAGCACGTATAGAAAATTGAAATTGGTCTCATTGGGAACCTCAATGTTTAAAGTATCTTATTTAGTGATTTGATGCGGTGCCAGCAAAGGTTTTTCTCTCTTTTGTAGTACAGTTAAAAGCCCATAGGAGTAGATCTTTGGGAATGATCAGAACTTTGATCTGCACAAATGAATTATGGAGTCTGTTTTGATGATGCCATACAAAAAGATTTCAATTAACCTCAGCTGAAAAATGCATGGTACTGAGAAACTAACACATCCGATTAATTGGCCTTCAGCTCTTGGGTCCCAGTTGTGACATACCGAAACAAAATCCAGATTAGTGAGGAGCTGTGTGTAACTGCAGGCTGCCAACTACACCCTGCAACCTTGGGTACATACACTCAGGGTGTGGTTTGTATGTGTGTAACTGCAGGCTAGATCCTGGGTCTCATCACTCTTGATTATACTGCAGGATGACCTCGACATCCCCCCATTCCCAGATCTTCCCCCAGAAACATATGTCCTGTATAGCCCAGCCCTCTTCTGGACAGTACAAATATATTAAGTCTACTATTCCTTTAAGGAAATAATATATACACATCTTGTTACCAGAAATGGAATTACCCAGACACTTAAATGTAAACATACTGGATTAGATAAAACAATAAAACAAGTTTATTAACTACAAAGAGAGAGGATTTTGAGTACAAATAATGAGGCATAAAAATCATAAATGGTTACAAGAAAAATGAAGATAAAACATTTACTAACTGAACAAACTGTATTAAATTCAAGCAAAATTTCTCATCACATGCTTCCAGGGAGGTTATTGACCAAACTCTTCTGGTCAGGAACCACTCTCCCCGGCCCAGAGTCCAACGGCTATTTCCTTTGTCTTCTCAGGTGCAGAGAATGCAATGGGCAAGGAAAGAGAGAAAGATCTGTTGGGGTGTTTGCCTGTTCTGTTTATAGTTTCAGTCCTCCTCTTGAAAAACATTTCCATCTGAGAACCAGGAGACTATGTGGAAGGATGTTCTCTGCTGTTTTTTCCCCATTGTTTGTGCATCGTTTGTTTTTTCCCCTTCCTGCTTGGTGGCACCGCCCCTGTTTACTGCTTCAATGCAAATTAAGGCAAGCACACGTTCCTTTGTTTAGGACAGACCTGTTTCATGAGTTCTGCCTGTGCGGGACTGTGAAGTTGGACCATGTATTAATAGCATCATATAGGAGCAGGGCCGTAACCAGTGCGAGGCAAGCAGGTAGCTGCCCAAGGCGCAAAGCTGCAGGGATGGAAAAATTATGAAAAAGTAGGGGGCGCAAAAATGCTCGCTCAACCTGGGTGCTAAAATGCCTAGTTATGGTTCTGTACAGGGAAATCTTATATAACTTCATATATAATGTCATCACATGTTTTTTTATTTTTTATTTAAGACAGTACTGGGCAGCAAATTGAGTTTTCATGATACTTTAAAAGATGTACTTTGTACAAAGATTATTACAATAACGTGTAGGGTGTGAATACAGGGCTGTATTCTATCACAAAAGCTTAATGTCTTTTGAAATGTGATCTTAAATTAGAAAGAGACAGAAAATTTAATGTAAATAATGAATAATATTTTCATAATTTCTGCCACATGAGAAGACTGTTCCAGTACAGGGATATTGCATTACTGCTTTCCAGCACCTGCTTGCTTCTCTCCTACAGTTAAAGTGGAATTTGAATATTTCCAGTATGGAACAATTTTTTATGAGTTTGTGTATTTTTCAGAAGGCTGTAAAAATTCATGCTAGTCTGAGACTTGACGTCTCACATTAATATTTTTCTCAATTTAAATATAAAAATGCGTTCAATTTTTTTAAGAAGTTAGTATTTACACAATGGAACTAGTAGAGTATATCCCATCTATAATAATAATGCAACTTTTAAAATACTTTGGGTCACACTGGAATTACACCAGGGATAAACTTTGACCCCTTGCATATTTTTAAAAGTCCATAAGTGTGTCTATATAGATATGTGTACATTATGTCTGTCTGACTGTATATCGGTCTATTGATAGACCACCCTTATTGTGTCAACTGTCCACTAATGGGCCAGATCTCTGCTTTTAATTACACTAGCATAAATTAGTTTAACTGTTTTAACTTCATTGGAAGTACTCTGGTGTAAATCAATACAGACTTTGACCTATCAAGTTTAGGTGGAATGACTGCAGGCTTCTTCGATTAGATCATGATGGCTTCAGTGGAATTCTATCAGGGATGACTCTGACCACATATGCTGTAATACCCAGCCTCAAAGGATAAAGCAGGGGTTCTCAAACTGGGGATTGGGACCCCTCAGGGGGGTTATTACATGGTGGGTCACAAGCTGTCAGCCTCCACACCAAACCCCGCTTTGCCTTCTGCATTTATAATGGTGTTAAATATATTAAGTGTTTTTAATTTATAAGGGGGGGTCGCACTCAGAGGCTTGCTATGTAAAAGGGATCACCAGTACAAAAGTTTGAGAACCACTGTGATAAAGTAAGAGGCAAAATGCTATCCTGGATTTTGAATTTCCTTTCTTAGTTCTTGACATAAGCTTCCATTATCCATGCATCAGGACCTTACTGAGGTTCTGGGACCGTCTTTTGTTGAAGAGTAAGGAATTCTTATTCCTTGGAGCTGGGGACATGCAGACATAGAAGGTGTTGTGTTCATTGTTTTTGGCTCTATGGTCCTGAGATTGTGGAATGTTCTCTGTTAGCCATGTGTTTGGCCCCTGGTGAAACACTTATTGCTCCTCATGGATTTTGGCATAGCTATGGTTTTTAATTTTACCTCTATAGATACTAGCTTTTGATCATGTTTCTGCTGGTTTGTGAAGAGCATGGCATGTTGTGAGAATGAGGAGCCTAGTAAATGAAATGTATTTAGTATTACGTTAATTTTTATTTGTTCACTCAGCTACCCACATATGAATTATACAGCTGTGTCTGTGTGGGCCATTTATTATTTGTAGCCTTTACTGAATAACAAGTTTAATGAGTCCAGAACAATGCTCTGGTGGCTTTTTCCCTAGGTTGTCGCACGACTCTAGGTCTCTGACCAAACCTATCTGAGCCTTCACCCTCAGCAAATATTACACAGAGGTCCATCTGACTGGCACTTTGCAGAGAATGAGAAGAAAACTCCTAACACCAGATGGAAGGTGAAAGGATCAGGAGTTTGAGTAGGGGGTTCAGGGGTACATGGGGATGGGTTCACTCCTGGGTATAAACCACAAAACTGTTTGGAGAAACAGAAGGTAGAGGAAAGAGGATGGTTTAAGGCAGCATCGTAGGAAGAAAGTTTAAAGTGTTCCAAGTAAAATAAAAAAAATACTGAAGGACAGATTGAGCAGATGAAAGAAGGGATTGAGAGGACTGATAGAGAAGTGCTGTTGCTAGGGCCATGTCTACACTACCACTTATGTCGGCAAAACTTGTGTTGCTCAGGGGTGCGACATACATTTGGCCGGCATAAGTGGTAGTGTGCACAGCGCTATGTTGGCGGGAGAGCTTCTTAAAAGTCCAGTTGGCTGCCTGCAGTGGGGGCAGGCCGGGTGCCTGCTCAGTTCCGCATGGTCCCCAGGAAGCTGTTGGCATCTCCCTCTGGCTCCTAGGCTTAGGGGTGGTGATGGGAGGGCTCCATGTGCTGTTCCCTCACCCAGCGCAGGCTCCACAGCTCCCATTGGTCAGGAACTGTGGCCAATGCAAGCTGTGTGGCCAATGCAAGCTGCAGGCAGGGGCAGCACACAGAGCCACCTGGCCATGCCTCCCCTTAGGAGACAGAGGAAAATGCTAGCAGCTTCCTGGGAGCCGCCTGAGATAAATGCTGCCTGGAGCCTGCACCCCCTCCCCCTCCCATGCCCCAACCCCCTGCCCCAGTCTGGAGCCTCCTTGTGTACCCCAAACCTCTCATTCCTGGTCCCACCCCAGATTTCACACCCCCAGACGGAGCCCTCACCCCTTCCTGCATCCCAACCTCGTGCCCGAGCCCGAAGCCCCCTCCTACACCCCAAACCTCTCATTGCTGGCTCCACCCCAGAGCCCCCAGCCCAGAGCCCATACCCCCTCCCGCACTCCAAACCCCTTAGCCCCAAACCCCTCATCTCCAGCCCTACCCCAGAGACCGCACGCTCAGCCGGAGCCCTCACCCCCCCCTCACACCCCAACCCCCCTGCCCCAGCCTGGTGAAAGTGAGTGAGTGAGAGTGGGGGAGAGTGAGCGACTGAGGGAAGGGGGATGTAGTGAATGGGGCGGGGCCTCAGAGAAGGGCTGGAACCTTGGAGAAGAGGCAGGGCAGGGTGTTCGGTTTTCTGCAAATTGAAAGTTGGCAATCCTACCACCGATATAGCGATCGCCGCTCGTTGGACGTGGCTTAATTATGTTGAAAGGAGAGCTCTCTCCCATCAGCATAGGGTGGTTATGCAAGAGATCTTACAGTGATGTAGTTGCATCAAGACAGCTGTGCTGCTCTAAGGTCTCTAGTGTAGACACAGCCTAAGAAATTTTATAGTTCTAATCTTTTTAACTTCCTCCTAGGGTTTTGTTACTAGAGCCCACTGTGGCTTAGCTATAGAGACTTCACTCCAGCTCTTTCCAGACATCTATTTAAAATAGAGCTCAGCTCCTCCACTCTAAAGTTACCACTGAGCAGAACTGCAAGAGACTGCTATAAGAAGACAGCTTTACACTGTTAAAATGCAGTTCTACCAAAGGTACCAAATAATTTGTGAGTAAATGGATTAATGTGCTTAAAAGGAGGAACATTTATTGGTCACACACATGGTGAATATCATATCTACATTTTATTTTTCTTCATCTCTGGAAACCTAGAAGGATCCTTTCTGTGGTAATGTTCAGAGTGCATAAAGGCACGCCTGTTTCTTAGAATTAGTGAAGCTATGAAATCCGTGAACTTTTCCCCATGTTCTTACAAAGGGAGTGCCAAATCTATGAATTTTAAAGTCATGGCAAATTTTTGTTGCCCTTGGCTGTGGATAACAGCTATATCTTTCAGTGATGTTCTGTTTGAAAGCTGTTTTCTGTGTAACATCCAAAACTTCACTTTATGCTTTCACTACATTCATAGCACCCACAGAAAGATGAATAGGCATTTTCTATTTAGAGAATTTCCTTATTTCATCTGAACCATTAATTTCATCCGGCTGCTTGATTGAAATAATTCAACGCCAATAATCCAGAGATATACAAAAATCTGTTTATTTCCAGATTTAAGAACACCAAGTTGCTAAAGGATCTGATGTTATAATCCATGAAGGAATAGTTTGTGCTTGTAAAATGGGTCGTACGGGGCTCAGCCACAAGAAAACTGGAAATATTTCCTGTGTAATGAGCCATGCAGGGTAGAGACTTAAAGGAATGGATGGCAGTACAGAGCTATCTACAGTGATGTAGTCATTTTTATGTTCCATTTAAATTTTGTTGTAGTATTTAAATGAAATTATGCAAAAGGAAAATATGGGTCCTATCATGTAACTCTGATAAGAAAGATCAGATTTCAAAGCATTAAGACTACCATTTAGAAGAAATATATACATCATACTCGGATTATTCAGCTGAGAACATTAGAGATGAAAGAAAAACACCCCCTAGGTTCAGGAAGGAAATTGTGGACTATTGAGCTTTCGCAAATGGTAAGAGCCAGTGAGGATGGATACAAACAGCAGATTCTTGGCTGAGTAGCTGCAACTTAAACAAAGTAAGATAACGCTTGGACTGAACAGCCTGTATTTTCAAGAGTCATTACTAGTGATTTTGGGTGCCCAACCCAGAGACACCTTAAGACAGAGGTGGGCAAACTAAGGCCCGTAGGCCACATCCGGCCCACGGGACTGTCCTGCCCAGCCCCTGAGCTCCTGGCCCGGGAGGCTAGCCCCAGCCCCTCCCCTGCTGTTCCCTCTCCCCTGCTGCCTCAGCTCACTGTGCTGCTGGTGCAATGCTTTGGGCGGCAGGTCCCCAGGGGGCAGTCAGGAAGGAGGGGGGTTGGATGGGGCAGTGGGGGGCAGTCAGGTGCAGGGGTTCCGGGGGTGGTCAGGAAGAAGGGGTGGTTGGATGGGGCAGGGGTCCCAGGTGGGAAGTTAGGAATAAGAGCAGGGGTTGGTTGGGGCAGCAGGGGGCAGTCAGGGGCAGGGGGGTCTGGGGGCAGTTGGGGGACAGAGAGGGGAGGATGGGGCAGTGGTCCCGGGGGGGGGCGTCAGGAGACGGGGAACAGGGGGAGTTGGATGGGGCAGGAGTCCCAGGGGGCTGTTGGGGGTGAGAAGTGGGGGGGGGGGTCTGATAAGGGGTAGGGGCCGGGCCATGCCTGGCTGTTTGGGGAGGCACAGCCTCCCCTAACTGGCCCTCCATACAATTTTGGAAACCTGATGTGGCCCTCAGGCTAAAAAGTTTGCCCATCCCTGTCTTAAGAGGACCTGATTTTTCAGAAAATGTTGAACACCTGACCTCCAATAAGCAGGCCTCTGAGATGTCTCAAGTTGGACCTCAAAAAATGGACATGCTACCTTCAAAAGATGATCCTGGGAGCTCAGATTCATAACTTTGCTTGATAGTAAAAAGTATGGACTCAACAGAGTTGATTTATGGCGCTTAACAATCTCTAACTCACTTAGCACCCTCGCCCCCCAGCCTTCTCCCCACCTCCCCTTTCCCTCCTATGACTGCAGAGGTATTAATGGGCTACTTCATTCTGAATGGTCCCTTGAAATATATGTTAGCTACTCTGGCTAAACAATTTTGTTCTGCTTGTATTTTGTTGTGACACTTTGTGTATGTAACTTTAGCGCCCTCGTAGCCAAGATGGAGTCTGCTCTGCAGGCAGCTCTGGCCAAGAGACGGCGTGTGCAGGAATGCAGCAGGGAAAGTCCCTTCCACCCCAGGGGCACCTGTTTCAAACCCCCCAGAGTGATCATACCCACCCACAGGAAAAGTACAATGGATATAACAAAAGGGAGATTTTTATTTACAGAGGGATGAGAGGCGAAAAACAACAAGGGGAAATATAGGGGGAGCAGTAAAACAGGGTTGCATTCAAACCAAGGCCCAAGGGCCCAGTGGTAGCACAGTCTGAAGGGGCAGACACTGAGAAATGTCTGCACACAGAGTTCAGGAGTCCTGAGCAAATTTCCAGTCCAGTGGTGAGTCTTGGGAGCTCCTGGTCGTCTTCGGCGCCGGTAAACTTTCCTCAACAAACCCCTGCGGTGCCCTCTTCTGCCATTCTCTGCAAAGCCACACAGCAACCACCTCCCCACTTAACTAGCTAGCAGTCTCCTCCTTATTCCCAATGCAGAGTCACAAGCCCCAGTACTCACAGCCCCATGCAGCTCTGGGCAGCAGAGATACAGCTCCAACCTGTCCTTCTCGAGCGATTCCTCCCTGGCACAGTGCTCCTCCCTGGCTCCTGTCCTGGGGTGTCACCGATCGGCCACGCTGTCCTTCCCAGGCTTCAGGCACATTCTCCACTGCTTTACCTTGTGAGGGCTTGCGGGCTGCAGCCCTTCTCTCTTTGGAGCTCCAGAGCCACCACCTTGGAGTTTCTCTCCTTTCTCTCACTGCTCCCCCTCCCACCTTAGGAAAAAGATTTAAAGGGGCCATACTCTCTAAACCCCAAGGGGTTACATGTATATTTCCTAGACCTGAAGGAGAGCTCTGTGTAGCTCAAAAACTTGCATCTTTCATCAGCAAACTTAGATGCAATGTGTTCATAGCCCATGCAATTCCAAAGCCTGTAGCCCTTTGCAGGCTACTGAATGAAGAAATCCCAAACCTCACTATTGAGAGCTTAGGCATTTCTGGGGATCCAGTTGTCTTTGGCCTGGAAGATGAGTTGATACCTAAAGAGCTTTCATCCCAGCTAGCCTCTGTGGCACTGGAAAACCAACCCACCTTTCCCCCAAGAGGAATCTAAGCCTGCTGCCAAGGCAAACTGCCACTGATGCTGCTAACTTTGAGTTTAGTTAGTGAAAAACCACTTGCAACCAATTTCAATTTCAATCTATTACAGTATGTCCAAGTTGAAAATACCTGTGTTCGTGTCAAAGAGGAGTGTCCTCAGCTTCAGTTTTTCGTCCCAATGAAATGTACAAGAGTTCATTCTCCCAGCTAATCTCCTTCCATGGTTGACCCACTGGGCTGTCAGTGCCTCTCCAAACTCATTTCAGTAGCAGCTTAGGCCATGCAGTCCTGGTCACTGGAAAAAGTTGCTTTGGCCCAGTCCAGTCCTGTGGCAGGGGACCCTTAAGTGTTGCCAGCTTTTGCAATTTTATCACTGTCTCCTTTTTCCTTAAAGTCCTCACTCCCAAGGTCAGATAGTTAAGTAAGAATCTCAGCTTTGCTTTTTTAATTTTTTTAAATAAGTCTCTAGCTCTCATGGTAGTTGAACCTTACAAGTTCAAAACCCAGAAGGCATGTAAAAAAGATCCCGACTTATTATTTTTTCAATCTTGTCATGATTTTTAAGCCACTCGGGATTTTTGGAGCCCTGACTTATGATTTTTGATTGGTGAGTATTGGTAATAATGAGTTTCATACTTGGGTGCAGAGCCTGCATTTGGAGAAGACTGGGACAGAGCAGGAAGAGACTTGCATCATCCTGAAGCCCCCTCTTATGAGTAGTACCCTGCCAGCCAATCCTAGCATTCCTTAGATATGTTGGGTTTGGCCAACAACAACAATCCTAAGAAAAAAGAAAAGGAGTACTTGTGGCACCTTAGAGACTAACAAATTTATTTGAGCATAAGCTTTCGTGAGCTACAGCTCATGAAAGCTTATGCTCAAATAAATTTGTTAGTCTCTAAGGTGCCACAAGTACTCCTTTTCTTTTTGCGAATACAGACTAACACGGCTGCTACTCTGAATCCTAAGAAAGGAAGGCTACTATGGTTACTGGACACCATAGTACTATTCCCCTTAGTTCAACCTCCCAACCATCTTGCATGAGAGGCAAGGCTCCTGGTACAAAGAGAGGGGAAATTACAGGGACACTTGTCAATACTGGCAAGCACAAAAAATTGATCTACCTCAGAAATATGTTTGTTAAAACGCCTGTCCCCCCAGAATACTATTAGTTTCTGTAACATCGTGGCTTCATTCTGTATCATAGATAACATTATTAAATTATTTGAATGGGTGTCTATCAGTAACAATTAACAGTAGTGCTAATATGTGCACTAGTTGTAATGCTGGTGTAATTGAGGATAAGCTGCTGTTTTACATGTTAAATATTTAGTGTTAGACATTTTAGTGCATATAAATTCCAAGGATTTTTATAAAATGTTGGTTTTAATTAGACTCAGACTATAAACTGGCAGACACACTGGCAGTTCAGATGTCATTTTTTTTTTTAAAAGTAAAAATCAGATAAGTTACAGTGGGGACATTAGATCAAGATAAGTCAGAAAAAAGGTATTTCAGTGACTTCACTTAATCTATTCCAAACTAAAAATGGAAATGTGTGTGATTTATAAGGTAGGCATTCTGTGACAATTCATAATACAACATGGGGGAGGAGAGGCAGAGTTTTTCTTTTGCCACAAGTGCTGCTGCCAAATTGGCACCAGTTCTGCATCTAGGGATTTTAAGCTTTGCATCTATGATTTGCACTGCTCAGAATGTTAGTGCGTGAATTCATTTGATACCCAGGACTGTTTCTAAAAACCAGGACACTGTCAGCCAAATGCTGCTCTCTGTTGCACTAGTGCAAATCCTGAGTAACTCCATTTACATCAGTGGGATCTTCAGAGGCAAAGAGCATCTGATAATCACACCAGATATTTAGGTTCCTGATTCTGGATTTGGATACCTAGCTCTTAGGCACTCAACTTTGAATTTTTTTCACTATAGTCAGTTTAGTCAGTTCAAGAATCATTCTCTCATGGTAAATTTTCTTCTAACTATATATTATTTTATGGTTTCCCCAACAAAGGAAATATTTATCACATAAAGATAGTCTGGTCAATCCTTGTTGTTCTGGACATTTGTTAAAAAAGGTATGATTACTTTGAGCCTCATCTCGCTTCTGTACAAACGGCCCAGTCCACCTCTCACTGAAGTCAAGCACAAAACTCCCATTGTCTGCAGCAAGAAGTGAATGGGATTCATGAGTGCTCAGCGTCTTGCAGAATCTCATTCAATGTACTTTCCATTGAAAGTTAAAGAACTGTCCATTTCTTTAACTTTCATCCTTCATAACTACAATCATTCACAAAACATAAAGCTATATGTCTTGTCAATGTCTATGCTTATTTGAACAGTAACATTTATATATGGCAAAATAATTTATAGTAAAATAAGTGGCACATAGAACATATTTCCCATTTTTTTTATTAGGGTACTATATGCTCTGATTGAGCTAGCATGCTAAAAATAGAGTGCATCTGCACCTGTGCGAGTGATGCGAGGGGTAGCTGCCTTTAGTACATGCACATCTGAGACCCTATGCACATACTTGGGGCACTTAGCCTCTCCACTACTCACACCGCCCCAGTTATACTCTATTTTTAGCACACTAGCTTCATCAGAGCCAGTGTGAGTATGTCTCCACAAAATGGAATTAATGCTTCCAGCTTGAAGTGTAGCCGCACCCAGCGTATCATAAAATCCTAGGTCAGTTGTATGTTAAAATAAATTATTAACTTTCTTTCTTCATAATGTTTTAAAACGGTTGGCTCCTGAGAGATGGAAGATAAGTGATGCTGTATATGTAGTTTCCAGTCTTTTTCACCTCTGAAGGCCTGTGTTATAATCTGATTTAAGTGGCAATTGAAACAAGATTGATGGTCTCAGTTTAGCTCCTAATGTACATTTGTTAACCGCCACCCCCATGCAGTTCAGCACAGTTAGTGGTCTATACACAGTAGAGTCCAAGGACTGGAATAATAGGGGTATTGCAGCTCAAGACTGTGGGGCATTGGCAGAACTGCATGAAAAGAATTTACACTTTACATTCTGCTCTTACAAAATCAAATAAACTTACTTTTTATATGCCACAAAAATTCATTCCGATTTTACAATGTAGAAAAAATACCCAATCCAACAACCATCAAATGCCTTAGTTCTCATGGATGACAGAATGTACCAATGTTTGCATTATAAATAGCAAAGCTTTCTGTGTTGTTTGTGGAGAAATCACTTAGAAGGAGGAAATGCATTATGGTAAAAGTAATTTACTTGTGATTTTGCAGCGCTTTGTTGAAGGTATCAGCAAAGCAAGGAAATCTTCACTTAGTAGAACGAGAGCAGATGGCATATTATCTTTATGGTATCCTCAAGCAGGAAGCTGTGCTAGATTAAGATACTGACCTGATCAACTGATTTTCCAGCAGTGATTCACATCTGACTACTTCTGAATTCATAACAGGGATGATATAGTGGTGTGACACGTATTTGGTTTCCATAAACTATTCTTAGGTATACATTAGAATTTAACCTTATATAATAGTAGTGAAAATAAATGTTGATGACTCCAAAAAGATGAAGCCAGACCCATATTGCTAAATTCTGAGAGGAAGACTCTATGATGCCCTTTGAAATGCACTATGGCAGTTAATCCCATTTCTGTAACCCTAGATAGATGGGAAATCTGTGTACCACAACCCTCAGCAAGTAGGTTTTTGCAAGACACAGAGCAGACATAGCAGAAGAAAGTTTTTAGAGCTCAGCATGCCAGGGAGCTAACATGTATAAAGGCTACTGCTCGAATGAACGATATTTTAATCCCTGGTGCTGCCAGTCAAGATAGTGATTAAAAATCACCCATCCAGAGAATTACTTCTGGATGTTGTTATGCCAGGTTGTGAGGGTGGGGTTTAGGGGAGGAGAAAAGGAAGGTTTGTGTGGGGATGGATGGTGTCTGAGAAGTTGTTTTTGAAAAGGAGGGAGGGAAAGCGGGGGAAACTTGGCTGGCTTGAAGAGAGAGAACAAAGCTCCCTTTACTAAACTCACAGCCACCCCCGCAGTCATAATTTCTGTGTTCCTCATGAGTCGGCTACAGCACTATTAATACCAAAGAGGGAGCAGAATTGTGAACAAAATGTCAGTGATGGAGAATTAATGAGAAACTTTTAAATGAGGCAGGTTTTGGACTGAGATAATAACCAATAGCAGAACTAGCCAGGCTGTTGTGAAGCCCTCAGGGGATTTTTTTTAATCTGCTTTTTTCCAGGTGCAAAGTGTGCAGTTCTTTAAGTAGGTTCTTCTGTATGTCAAAAGAATGTATGCATTGATAATAGTATAATATAGTCTTCAATGTGAGGGGGTAGGAAGACTAACTAGCCGCTTTTTTTCTTTTTTTTTTTTTTTTTTTTTTACCCTCTCCTGCTAATTCAGATGTGTGGGGATTTTTCTTTATTTTGATTGTATAATTGATTAGTAGATATTTTACTTCCAGGGTCTATTTGATCCTCTTAAAACAAGGGCTGGGGAAGGAGGGGAGGAAAGTAAATATAGTTCATCTGCAAATTATCCTAAACAAATGAAAAATTACTGCCCCTAGCTGTAACTCCTCTTTCAGCATTAAACATTTAAGCGATGTCTGTGCTGCTGCCTTTTAAGTTCCCATATACCTCCTAAGGTGTTTCATCTCCCAGGCTTTTTTTCACATCACATCTGTGTTAGTGAGGAGAAAATGCTTTAGTTTCTGATCACTGCAAGAGATCAGTTCATGGAGTTGCTGGCACTCAGCCTCTTGCAAAATAACTGTATCCACTATTTTTGATGGAGAGACTTTAGTCTGATAGATTTACTTCAGCGTACCTGAACCACACAAAGTCCTTAATGCCGGTACATTTTAATAGAGCTAAACCAAATGACATAAAACCACCTTCTTCCTTTCTGGATTCCAACTCACTGTTTTATATTTATGCTCTTCAAAAGTGAGGAGAAGAATGGAGGTTTTGCCAAATACAAATTCTGAGTTGGTAACATGCAAGAAAGCTCAGAATATGGTCCATGGCTAACATCCAAAACTAGGAGTAAGAGAGCTGAGTTCTGTTCCCACAGATTTCCTGCTGCCACAGGTGTGATCTTGGGTTAAGTTATTTAGCTCTTCTGTCCCTCATTTTTTTTCATTTGAAAAATGGGGCTAATACTACTCAGATCCAGTGTGTTCTGCAATTCTTTGACCATGGAGCTTACTGTACAGCCCCACTTTCTGAAGAATTGTGCTTCATAATCTGACCTTCTGTTTTTTAAAAAAAGTTCCTTATGGTAGTGGAGATAGTTTATAAAGTGACCCCCAGTGCAAACCGATGCAGTCTCATTTGCCTGTGTGTGCAGACAGTCTGAAACAATAGGTCTGAGAGGTGTGAATTGTCTCACTGATCTCATTTGGGATCCAATGTATCCTGTAATTCTGTTGTTGTGTTGTAATTTGGAATTTTCTCAAAATACAAAATCCAATGGTATTCTTACCATTTTGAAGTATCCGGGTGCCCAATATTTTATTTTCTGTCTCCCTGCCCTTCTGGGACCTGTCTGTAGTTTCCTCTTGCTCTGTAGCTTTCTCCATAAGGAGGAGTTAATTGCATGCTCTCCGTACAGTTCCACATAAGAGAATCCCCAAAATCATCAACAGCTCTGAAGTCAAGGAGCATTTTCAACTGAGAGTCATGGCTATGTTTGTTTTCCTGGAGGTGGAGACAGGGGAGGTATAGGAAAGTAGGATATTTCATGCAATAGAATAAATGAATGTTGCCATGGGATTTAGTGTTTGCAGCCACAGAATTTAGGAGCTGCTGGTGTGGAATTTTGTCCTGTTGTGTGGTGGAATACTTGGGGCCCTTGAGAAAACCCCATCTCAAAAGATTACTGTGAGGATTAACTAATGTTTGTAAAGTGCTTTGAGATCTCCTGGTGGAAGGCACTTATAGAAGTGCAAAGTATTTATTTATTTTTATTTATAATTGTTAATTTTTTCAGTATGGAAAATACTTAAAGGAACTACTGATATGGCCTTTTGTTTCCTCCTTCACTTGAGTCCCAGCTTGAGTCGTATTCCTTTACTTCACAGTTCACAGCATCTGACAGTGGTAATAGGCTAAATGTGTTCTCCAAACATCCCTAATGGTTTGCTAGTGTAGGCCAAAAACTCTTTCAAGGCAGCTTAGCCACCGTAATGCATGCTTTTCCATATTCTTCCTACATTTTGACAGAAAAGCTCTAAAAAAACAATCTCTTGGCTCTGCTATTCAGAAACAGTGACATGAAGCCTTTTCAGATGCTTTAAGTTCAACAGCAACGCTCCTGAAAATGGCAGTAATTCAGAAACATATTTTTTGCTTGTCTAGAGTCTGATTTAAATGTGCTACCTTTTTCCATGAGGAATTTGTGCATCAATCATTCCACTGATCGTACGACATGTTAACCAATTAACTCGTAGATTTCAGTGTCAAGTTGAAAATAATTCCATATAATTCAAAAAGTCTTATTATTCTGTTTATAAACTCAGTATTGTGCCCCCCCGCCCCAATCTCTGTGTGGTTTACGGGTTCAGTGAATTTCCATCACAAAATCCTTCTGTCTGGGGTAGGATTTGCTCAAGCTGACTACACAAGAAGCCAAGCATTCCACCCCTCAATCTGTGGGCCATCTGAGCTGGGCTGGAAGCCCTACTACATTTCTGACCCATCACCTTCACATACTACTTGTAGCTCCTGAACAGCGTAGCTCCCAGGCAGGAGTGAAAGTAGCTTACATTTCTTATCAGTACAGTCGTATCGCAACCCACCTCCATTCCTACACACTTAACTTCATGGATCCCTTTGCATGATTTTGATATAGAAATTAAAGCTACAACTACCAGTGCTGTCTCTAGAATAAAACTTCAATAGTGGAATAAAAGCCTGAACTCACTGTCACATTTCTCTTCTCTCCTCCAATTTAAGGGAGTCCCCATGGTAAGAAGACAGCATGGAGGGAGGGGGAGAGAATCTATGTACATGAACCAGACTGAGAGGAAATGTAGCAGGCAGAGGGAGTGGGAGGGAGCCTCAGCCAACACCACTGAGCTCTGCAGGTGCAAGACTCAAGAGAAGAGTCCCTGTAGGCTCTGTCACCAAAGCCACCAGCTCCACCACCCTGCGCAGCTGTGGGACAGAGCTGGGCTAGCTTCAGGATGATGCCCAGGAAATGCCCCCTCTCCCAGGGCAGCAGCCCATCCCTTACCATTCCAGCTACCAGAACCAATTCCAGCTTGAAGTAATGGGCCAGCAGGGCCATGATCAGGGTGTCTTTGTTGGAGCCATCGATCCAGTAATCCAGTGCTGTGCCCCGCCACCCTGCCCTTGGTGAAGGAGCTGGAGAGAAGATGAGGAGGGCATGGTGACTTTGTTCCAACATGCCAGGACTCCACCCGGTGGCTCCTTCCTCCTCCGGCCAGGCTGTGGAAGGTGGCTAGGCTTGGCGCTTCACCCCTGCCTCGCATTAAGCAGCTGCTCCTCTCCAGCTTGCGGCAGGGAGGAGGGGAACTGGCTGGCAGAGAAGCCCAGCCACTACCAGGAAAACTTCCAGCCTCAGCAGCTGCTGCTCTGCCAGGCTGCGGGAGGGAGCCGTGCACAGAAGCCACCCGGGGGGGGACAGAGGTCCGGGGGTGGCAGCAACACACACAGCAATGGGGGCTGGTGGGTGGGGGCTAGAGCTTCAAGGGGAACCCACAGCAAACCTGCCCCAGCCACCCTCCAGCGGCTCAGTCCTGGCGTGTGGAAAGTGTGAGCAGGGGCAAGGGACATCCGGGAAGGGACTGGAGCAACCATCTAGAAACTCCCACATTGGCCCATACAGTTGATCTTGATGCTCTCCCTGTTGTCATGTCATGCCTTGAGATGAACGTGCTGCACGTCGGCTCCTTTCAAGCCACAATTTCATATATGGCATGGGATTTCACTGAGTATAAGGAGGTCCCACACATGAAATGAATAGCAAGTCTGCTACATGATGAGCGATAAGTGTGATCCGTTTCACTAATGATGATGTTCATCGCACTGAATCCCCTTTCACAGTGAGAGTTGCTTGCAGCAAGGGTGTCCACTGCAAGTACAAGGGTTTTTTTAAGTTTTTCAGGAAGGTTTTTCCTTCAGAAGCCTTGAATTCCACAAATCCCAAGTGTATATCCTGTTGATTTATTCTCCGTTGATCAGCCAGTGCTCTTATTTCCCGTTCTCCAAAGTGGGGATTCTCTGGATTCTCTTGCCATTTTTCAGGATTCAAAAACCGACAAATTGTTAAATAATCAGAAGCCCTTTCTTTTCGTGTGCTTTGATTGGCTTTGTTCAAGGCAGTGGTGAATAGTTTTGTCCTTGTGTTGTCAACGACTACTTGAATGAATTGAGAAGAGTTGATTCTGGGTTTTTTTCCACTGCCATTTAGTTTGCTGTTTTTGAACATCATGGATTATTAAGCCTTCTGAGTTTGTTCAGAGTGAACTCCTGGGTCTGTTTTTAGACTTTCGATTCTCTTGATGTGTATTTTCATTAGGTTGTCTGCTTTTGGAATGGTCATGTCTCATTCTTGTAACATCTCAGACAAGTTCTTCAGTTCTGCCAGCACATCCAGCATTAAAGAAAAGTTTTTGATGAAATTTACAGAACACAGCTTTGAGTGTAGTCCTTGAAATTTAAGATATTCACTTCTAACTCTCAACCAGTCTTGTGAGGCCGCCTCAAAGTGTTTTACCAAAGCAGGGTATGTTTGCCATACTGCACTGACTGCTCTCCACATTGATGCCACCCACCTTAAATTGAATACTTTGCCAATTTTTTTTTGAAGTACAATGTGTAATTCTTTGGCATGAGCTCTTAGTTCATGAGAGTTTTTTGGTGATTGACTATACAAGGAATATAATGCATCCAAAAAGGCCTTAAAGTCATTTGTACCTCCAATGACTTCTAAAGCTTCATCCACAGCAAGTTCCAGTGTCTGGTTGAGGCAATGATATAATATCACGTTAGGAAAGTCCGTTTGTAGTAGTTTTCCAACACTAGCTTTGACTGCTAACATCACATTTGTGCTGTCACTACAAAAGCTGATCAACGCTTCCAATAATAGTTCTTTAGTGAACTCGCAATGCAGCAAGCATTTCAAAATTTCCCCTTTTAATGGCTGCTGCTGTTGTGCTTTGCAGCTCAATCAAGTCCAGAGGAAACGTTAGTGGCCTCATAATTCCATCTATACTGGCTTTCAAAAAAGTGAGAGTCGAGTTTCCAGCAAGAGTAGTTGATTCATCGACAAGTACTGTAATTTCTGACTCGTTGATTTTGTTGACAATTCTTATTCATTTCAGTGGATATATGATTGATTATATCTACACAAACTATTCTACTATGCAACAAACATCCCGTTTCAATTCCATTGATTTGCTGTAAGTCAGTGAGGCTCTTGTGGTCACTGGGTGGTTGATTTTGTTTTGGCAATGTAGTAAGCTGTACAAAATACACGCACAATAGTTTCAAATGCCGCCTCTTTACTTTTAGCATTCAGATTAAGAAGAGTTTCTTTTTTTAGCCATGACTTGAATTTTTTCAGCCTCCATGTGAGCTGCCGATTTCTTATCTTCATTTATTTTTTTGCAAAGGGAGGACAGCTCTGACTCTTTATTCTTTCCATACGAGGATATTTCACAAGAGGCCCAGTTTAGAGAGATGTTAACCCTTCTTGCAGAATGCAGCTTCAAATTGGAAACATCATGATGGACTGTGCACACAAGTTTACCGCCCGAAGCAAAGGGCCAGTAGCTTTTATTTTTGAACTCCTCAAATTGCATTTTTGACCATACAGCAGGGTAAAGTGATTGAGTCTTAGTTTTCTTACCTGGCAATTCAGTAGTTTCATTTGTCTCCTCTCTTTGTGGCGGCTGCAGGTGACTATATGACAAAGATGTAAAAGTGTCGGTGTTTTTCCCTGTAGATGACTTTCAGCTTCTTCATTTGTTGCTGTTCTTATTGACTGACAATCCCCATTTCCTCACTTTTACGTTTAAACTTACCCGTTAGGGTCTGTTGAACATGTATATTCTTAGGTGGCATTTTTTTTCACCTAAATTGCATGCCTGACAAGACAGACTTGACCAATAAGAAGCAAGCATGGTTACCATGATGGCAGTATAGCACTCAAAAGCGAACGTTTGGAACAACCATGTGAACATCTTCCTGTGAAAGCAAAATCTTCTTGCTTGACAGATCTATATATCTATTTATCTCTCTGATCCATATATGTTCTAAGTGTGTATACACACACACACACACACACACACAGAGCGGGGGTGTGTGTGTGTGTGTGTGTGTGTGTGTGTGTGTGTGTGTATATGTATATGTGTGTGTGTGTGTATATATATATATATATATATATATATATATATATATATATATATATATATATATATATATATATATGTACAGTATGGATGGATCTCTCAAAAAAGATAGCTTTTCACTGTAGCACCAACAGCCCCCCTGCCGGGCCGGCTCCCTCCCCACTCCAGAATCCCGGGCTGTGCGGCTGGAGAATGCACCTGGCCGTTGGAATGGGTGACCGTTTGCACAAGGACAGTATGTCACAATGTATGTCAGCTGCCACTGACCAGAAGCCACCCCAGCAACCAGCCCTCGCTGGCTGCTGCCTGCAGAGAGTACTGGGCTGGGTCCGCCAAGGAGTAACTGAGGCAAACCATAGCCAGCCAGCCAGCCAGGGGCAAGGGGCTGCCCTATGCCCGCCAGTGCCCCAGACCCTCCCTATTTCCAGCAAGTGAACAGATCTCAAGGATTGTTCTAATCTCCCAGGAGCATAAAAGGGCACAGGGGCATACCAATGTGTGGCTAGTAGGGTGAAGGACAGAAGTGAATGAAGGACCACTGGAAATAGCCTTCATGAAATATATAAGATACTTTGAGAAAATTTTGTCAATTTCAGACTCCGGCTTAAAATCTAGAATTAAGACAGACATTAGCTAGCAACTTTTAAAATGGCAGAAATCTGGGTTTGTTTTGCTTTGTTCCTAAAATGGAAACATTATTTTTTGTTTTGTCTTAATTTAAAAATTGCTTTAAAAATGAGGATCTTTTCTACCTAAACAAACAAAACTCCCACAACCCTGCAAGTTACAGAGAGAGATGGGGCACCGAAACAAAACAGAAAGAGATCTGAGATTGCGCCTGTATGTTCTAACGACATTTCAGGTGTTTAATTCAATATATAAATAGGTGGAAACTGTTTTTTCTTTCAAAGGCGGCACAATAATTTCCCTAACTATCCAGTTTTCCCCTCCAATCTCTTTGTGGTTTTGTCTATGAGGCTAATTGCTTTCCCTGTGCTTTTTTCATTGCTTTAGCAAAATTCATTTGCCAAAAATAAGCCCCGATGACACATCTTCCAACCAAGTTCTCCATTTTTTTTAAAAAGCAACATTTCAAGGAGGATCTGCTAGCAGTTTGGGCATTACATCCCTCCTCCTGGATTCGGGGTTTTGACTCCCATTACCAGCCATTTTTTTTTTTTTTTTTTTAAAAAGGGAGGCAGTGATGGAGGGATAGACTTGAACTTGGAGGAAGTCCCTGATTTTATTTGTGTATTGGATCCAGGGCAGAAAAAAACTGCCCCTTGGTCACACCAACAACTGTGAAATAAACAAGGATGCCAGAAATGGCCCCTAATCTTGCAGGTTGAACCGGGGACAGAACATTAGCTGAGTTTAAGCTGTTATCCAGCCAAGCAGAGGTGAAAGTAAGCCAGTACTGAATGCTTTGGCCACTTTCTTACCGGTATGCTGCCGCACTTTCTTAGCGGTACACCGTACTGGCTTACTTTCACCGCTGCTCCCAGGAGACCCTTCTTGCTGGGGATACTACAGTCTAGTTATGTCCCGAGCCCCTTTCAGGCATATCCAGGAGGCACAGAAAGTTGTTACAGGAGTGCTCTGTAACAGAACCTATATACATGTAAATAGTTAGTTACTAGATAAAATGCCAGTAGATGGCATTCAGGAATATGTAGCATCATTTCTGGGTTTTATATGTCCAACAGATTTTTTTGATGATACAAATTTCTTCCTGGGTGTAGTTGTTTACATAGAGCTCTTAACAGAGGGAAGCCTGTGATTACTGCAGTGGCTGGGCCTTATTTTCAAAGGAGCTGAGCCCCCACAGCTCCCACTGTCTTAATCAGTAATTTTGGGGTATTACTGAAATCAGACTGTCTGTTTGCAGCAGTCTGTGTTTGGGGGAGTACTCAGACACCATTCAAATGGGGCCTCTTCTCATCTCTGGAGCTGGAAATCCACAAAAGGGAATTCTCAGGTTTGGTGGAATGGTAAACGTGCTGTGTCAGTGGCTCTTCACACTTCTTGCCTGGCCCAGCCAGATCTGTGATTCTGGAGGCCCTCCAGATGAAGAAACTCAGGGGGAGACCGTGTTTAATAGAAAATCAGATGCCTGTATTTATAAAAAGGGACATTGCACCATGGGAAAACTGAAAAAGAGAACATGTAATTTATCTAATTTGTCCAACATTTTCATATTCCCTTGCTACTATTAAAGAGATTTGTGCTTTCAGAAGGCTTTCTTCTCACAAATCAGCTTCTCCATCTACTAAATCCTGCAATAAAACACTAAATCTACTGCATGTTTATGGCATGAGTTATTTTTCTTCTTCTTTTTTCTCTCCTTTAAAGCAAAAAGCCCTTAAACAATGTCTTTGAATGTGGCAGAGAGAGAACGAATGTGAAAGTTAAATAAATCTATGCAAGAATATCTTCTTCTGCGTTTTCACAATCCTTGCTCCTTACTGATCTAGTTGTTTTCATACTCTCCAACTCATCTTGTCCTAGGCACAACAAGTATTGATTAGAAAAAGGGCAGCAATTTCACTCATGGAGTGGATTTAGAATACAAGCTTGGATTTAGAATTCAAGCTTGATTCTGCCCTTGTACATGCCCAATTACTGCACTTGTGCATGTACATGCAATGAGGAACTGTTAAGAAATGGGGCATGCTGCATAACCAGGCAGGGCTGAGCCATCGGTGTGGCAATCTCCTTCGCAAGGCACAGTGAGTACATTTAGTTTATCTGTCAGTAGAAATAAAGAACACACTTTAGCTTTGTTCTTTTTTTCTAGCTTCTGCATTAAACAAAGTCTTTCTGGGGACTGAGGTGGGAGTGCTTGGTGTTCTTATTCTGTTAGGAGAGTTCTCAAAGAAATGAAGACAGAAGCCAAAAGGGCTCTTGCTCACGTCAAAATATAAATTGACTTAACATTGATGTATCTAGGTGAGGAATCTGCAGTTGTTTTAGGATGGCTAGCAGGGTGGGATGGGCTTGGTTTCTAGCTGCCGTGATGATGCAAAGTGTAAATGACATTTACATCAGCATGCCAGCCCAGTGGACTCCATGATCTGAAGACAGATTAAACAAGCCAACTGTGTGCTGAACTGGCTGACACTCAGGTTGGGTTCCCAGAAGAAAAGGTTCTTCTTGGCTAACTGCTTCCTAAGGAATATGCCCTGTCCTTTCATCCAAGCTCTGGATTGTGATCTCTTCTCATCTGGCACTGTGACATGATGAGGTCAGAATTCAAATGTCATTGCTTTGTGCCACAAAAACAACACTGAATTTATACATAGATTCTCTTAGTTCAGAAGAATCCATTGGACTGGCTTGGAATTTTATTTATTTATTTTGCTCAGCCCTACCAGAGATTTCTGTTGTTATTGAAGCTTTGTGGTTACTCTCTGAAATGTGGAAGGATAAATGCCATTTGGAGAGTTGCAGCTACAATAACAGCAGCTTGTATGTTGGATTACTTCAAGCATGAAGGGCAATCCTGAGCCTGGTTGGCAGTATTTGGATCAAGAGGATAGGAGATAGCAAGAAAGGAATAGAGCAGTCTTTCATTGCTGAACTTATGCATACAAGGCTGACAAGAATATAGACAAGAGACACAAACAAGAATATAGAAGACTGGTAGACTTTCTGAGAATAGTGGATTTTGCTATTGGCACCTGAAAATTGAGCTAAACATACAGAAATTGGTTTATGTCTCTAACCACACCAACTGCATGCTTGGATTAGGTTTAAAATAGCTTTCATTGTCTGTATTTAATTTGAAGGATGCCTGGTGCATCAGACTATTTATTTCAGAGTAGCAGCCGTGTTAGTCTGTATTCGCAAAAAGAAAAGGAGTACTTGTGGCACCTTAGAGACTAACACATTTATTTGAGCATAAGCTTTCGTGAGCTACATGAAGTGAGCTGTAGCTCACAAAAGCTTATGCTCTAATAAATTTGTTAGTCTCTAAGGTGCCACAAGTACTCCTTTTCTTTTTGAGACTATTATAAGTCACAGTGAATGCTTTGGGAAATTCAGTTTACAATTAATATTGTGGTACAGACCCTTTATGCTAGGTCAGGGGTTGGCAACCTATGGCATGCGAGCTGATTTACAGTGGTACTCTGCTGCCAGCCTGGAGTCCCAGCCACTGGCCCTGCTCAGCCCACCGCCGGCCTGGATGGACAGAATCCTGGGCCAGCAGCGGGTTGAGCAGGGCCGGCTGCTGGGACCCCAGATGGCAGGGGATGGTGGACGGAACCCCAGACCGGCTGTGGGCTGAGGGCCCGCTGCCGGTCTGGGGTTCCGTCCGCCAGCCCCTGCCAGTCAGGGTCCCGGCTGCGGCCCCGCTCAGCCCGCTGCTAGTTCCGTCCCCCGGCCCCTGTAAATGTAAAATGTATTACTGGCATGTGAAACTTTAAATTACAGTGAATAAATGAAGATTTGGCACACCACTTCTGAAAGGTTGCCGACCCCTGAGCTAGGTGCTCTGCACACACAAGTCAAAAAGTCAGTCCCTGCCCCAAAGAGGTTACACTGTAAATAGATTAAGATACAATAGACACAAAAGACCATAAATAATTGTTCTCTTTCAGATGGGTTATGAGGCATTAGTCTGTTTGCTCCTTAGTGTTAATATCAATCTTTTTCTATCATTTTTAGGAGAATTTCTAGAACCCATAATTCAGTTTGTATTGGGCACCCCCCTCTCTTCCTGATTTACAGAAGATATAAGTCTACTATAGCTACCAGCTAAGAGACTTCATCCTTCAGTTCAAGCGGTAGAGACTCGTTCATTTTCTGGTGTTGCCCAAGATAATGGTGGTTACTCTGCTGAATGATTGGCCAAGTTTTCTTGAAGTCATTCTGGAAGGATGTCCCCCCACCTTTTTTAATTACTAATCCTTTGAGATTGGATACACTTTGTATGAACACAGTGACATGTTTTTATAACATCACGGTACTTCAGAATACATTAGAGCTGCAGGAGATGCTCTAGAAGAAAGGAAGGAAAGAAAACTATTACATTTTGTTTTCTTGCCTCTTGGTATATGTTGTTCTTTAGGAAATTCCTTTAAAATAACAGTACAATCACAGCATACCGAAAACTGCTGGGCTGGAGAGCCTGCATCCCTGGTGGCAGGTGATTCTTTGAAGCACTCCCCTGCCATACGTGAGGAAAACACATCACAGCAGTTGCAGATGTATCAGTCAACCCCAGCTGCCTATTCCACAGTTAGTAACTTTGTATTGGGCATTGCCTGTCCTTCCTGGCTTCAGGTATTCTAACCTGACAAAGACACAGAAGAGAGAATAAAGAAAATGAGACAAGCAAGTGTAACGGAGGATTCCTTTTAAATCAGAAATATTTGAGGAGAGAGTATGGTTGAAGGGATTGATTAGTGCTTTATGTTTATCAAATGATTCCAGCCATACTGAACCCGTGAATTATAACCTGAATTTTGTAGAAAAGACCAAGAGAGATTATGGCTTTTAAAGTGCATATCAGTTTAAGAATTTTATTTTTTATCTGTATGGGAGAAAAATCAGATGAATAGGCTAACAGTGCATATACAAGATAATATGAAATGTATTACCATGATTTATATTTCTTTGGGAGAGTTAGATAAATGCAGATAAACCAAGCATGGGTCAGCTAGGCCTGCCTCTCTCCTGCTGCCTATAGTGGTATGAATTTGGATCCATCTTGTCTGAACAAATCATTGTACTTGCTTGAGGTCATCACTTAAAATGACAAAACTTACTTAACATGCTTTGTATTTAACAAAACTTAATCTCAGTTTTCCTCCTCAAGCAGACTGTAAGTGTATATTCCTGTAGTTACTTTATGTATAGTTCCATCTCTTTGCTTGCCTAGGGAACTAAAATGCATGTGTGTGTTTGAATTAGAAAACTGAAGGGCCCCATCCAATAGACTCTCACACAAATGGCCTGTACTCAGTTCAAAGGGACTATGCCCTTAAGTAAAGATATCTCAAATGTACATCCTAAGAGTCTGCAGGATTGGGTCTCTTGTTTTTTAATTGAAGCACATGCCTTTTTTTTTTTTAATACTGTAGTACATGCACATTCAGTTCCTTTTCTGAATGCATTACAGAGAGAAAGAGAACTGTTTAAACTATATATTTAAAATTAATATAGGACTATCACCTGAAGACATACTCCTGGGAATAAGGACTCATTACATTAAAATATACTTGCTTTGGTCCTAATCCTGCAAACACTTAGGCACATGCTTAACTTTACCATTGTGACTAGTCCCACAATAGTAAAGTTAATGGGTGTGTGTTTGTGGGATTGGGGTGGGGGAGCTGTGTATGTGTGTGTGTGTGTGTGAGAGAGAGAGAGAGAGAGCTAGAGAGAGAGATAGATATAGATATAGAGAGCGAGAGAGCTAGAGCGAGAGAGATAGATATAGAGAGCGAGAGAGATAGATATAGAGAGCGAGAGAGAGAGAGAGAGAGCTAGAGAGATATATAGAGAGAGAGCGAGAGAGAGAGAGATATAGATATAGAGAGAGAGAGCTAGAGAGCGAGAGAGAGATATAGAGAGAGAGATATAGAGAGAGAGAGAGAGATATAGATATAGAGAGAGAGAGAGCTAGAGAGAGAGAGAGATATAGAGAGAGAGAGAGAGCAAGAGAGAGATAGAGAGAGAGATATAGAGAGCTAGAGAGAGAGAGAGAGAGAGCTAGAGAGAGATATAGATATAGATATATATATATATATAGAGAGAGAGAGATATAGATATAGATAGAGAGAGAGAGCTAGAGAGAGAGAGAGATATAGATATAGATAGAGAGAGAGAGCTAGAGAGAGAGAGAGAGATATAGATATAGATAGAGAGAGAGAGAGAGCTAGAGAGAGAGAGAGATAGATATAGATAGAGAGAGCTAGAGAGAGAGAGAGAGATATAGATATAGAGAGCTAGAGAGAGAGAGAGCGAGAGAGCTAGAGAGAGAGAGAGAGAGAGCTAGAGAGAGAGAGAGAGAGCTAGAGAGAGATATAGATATAGATATATATATATATATAGAGAGAGAGAGATATAGATATAGATAGAGAGAGAGAGCTATAGAGAGAGAGAGATATAGATATAGATAGAGAGAGAGAGCTAGAGAGAGAGAGAGAGATATAGATATAGATAGAGAGAGAGAGCTAGAGAGAGAGAGAGAGATATAGATATAGATAGAGAGAGAGAGCTAGAGAGAGAGAGAGAGATATAGATATAGATAGAGAGAGAGAGCTAGAGAGAGAGAGAGAGATATAGATATAGATAGAGAGAGAGAGCTAGAGAGAGAGAGAGAGAGATAGATATAGATAGAGAGAGAGCTAGAGAGAGAGAGAGAGATATAGATATAGATAGAGAGAGAGAGCTAGAGAGAGAGAGAGATATAGATATATATAGAGAGAGAGAGAGAGCTAGAGAGAGAGAGAGAGAGATATAGATAGAGAGAGAGAGCTAGAGAGAGAGAGAGATATAGATATAGAGAGCTAGAGAGAGAGAGAGCGAGAGAGAGAGAGAGAGAGAGAGAGAGCTAGAGAGAGAGAGAGAGATATAGATATAGAGAGAGATAGAGAGAGAGAGATATAGATAGAGAGAGAGAGAGAGCTAGAGAGAGAGAGAGATATAGATATAGATAGAGAGAGCTAGAGAGAGAGAGAGAGATATAGATATAGATAGAGAGAGAGAGCTAGAGAGAGAGAGAGAGAGCTAGAGAGAGAGAGATATAGATATATATATAGAGAGAGATATAGATATAGAGAGAGAGAGCTAGAGAGAGAGAGATATAGATATAGATATAGAGAGAGATATAGATATAGATATATAGAGAGAGAGCTAGAGAGAGAGAGATATAGATATAGATATAGAGAGAGAGCTAGAGAGAGAGAGAGATATAGATATAGAGAGAGAGAGCGAGAGAGAGAGAGCGAGAGAGAGAGATATAGAGAGCTAGAGAGAGAGAGCTAGAGAGAGAGAGCGAGAGAGAGAGAGAGAGAGCTAGAGAGATATAGATATAGATATATATATATATAGAGAGAGAGAGAGAGATATAGATATAGATATAGAGAGAGAGAGCGAGCTAGAGAGAGAGATATAGAGAGAGAGCTAGAGAGAGATATAGAGAGAGAGATATAGAGAGCTAGAGAGAGAGAGATATAGAGAGCTAGAGAGAGATATAGAGAGCTAGAGAGAGAGAGCTAGAGAGAGAGAGAGAGAGCTAGAGAGATATAGATATAGATATAGATATAAATATAGAGAGAGAGAGATAGATATAGATATAGCTAGAGAGAGAGAGCTAGAGAGAGAGAGAGATATAGATATAGAGAGAGAGCTAGAGAGAGAGAGAGATATAGATATAGATAGAGAGAGAGCTAGAGAGAGAGATATAGATATAGATATATAAGAGAGAGAGAGATATAGAGAGAGAGAGAGAGCTAGAGAGAGAGAGAGAGAGAGAGAGTGAGAGAGAGAGAGAGCTAGAGAGAGAGAGAGAGAGAGATATATAGAGAGAGAGAGAGCTAGAGAGAGAGATATAGATATAGATATAGAGAGAGAGCTAGAGAGAGAGAGAGAGAGCTAGAGAGAGAGAGAGAGAGAGAGAGAGAGATGATATATTCCCTCTAGTATCTGCAGACAGGATAAGGCCCCTGGTACTACTTCCAGCTAGTGGACATTTCCTTATCTGCCACACAGAGTTTTGTTACAATGTTGAAAAAAGATTTTCAGTATAAGGACCTTAATTTGTAATTAAAATAAGATGCTGATAATGGAAATAATTTTGTCAAGCAACGGCCTTTTGAATGTTGTAGTAATTTAAAAATATTAATTTTCATAAGAAAAAGTGCAGCCTGTAGGGAATATGTGTGGGAGGGAGGAATGCAGCAGGACATGACCAGGAAAATGCAGTGACTGAATCATTCCAAATAACTTGTTGGGACTTATTACCAAGTCCAAATGGCTAGGGTCAGATCCATCTGTGCTCATTACAGTGCTGGTATGACATTACTGTAACTTATCCCTCTTCGCTAAGAAACTTTGGAGCTGATCCTGCATTCTTGGTATACCCAAAGCTCTCATCAGCTTTAGGATTGGAGGTTTTAAGAGGCATGTTGAACTTGCAATCAAAGAATGAGGAGAATGCACAGGCTCATTTTTGACCATTTGAGTCTCTTCCCTCCTAGACCTGATTTGGTGTCAGATTGAGAGTGGGCCCATCCATCCATCTGTAGAGTGAAGGCGGAGGGGGTCAGCAGATCAACACTCTAAGCTGATGGCTTTTCTTGTAAAGGTTAATTTTAAAAATGGTCATCGCCACAGCATGGTTAGCCAAGCAGAACAAACTGTTCACAATCTTCTCGAAACGGTCCCATACGTGGAAAACTGGAGGCAGGCTTGAACAACAGACCAAAAGGTACAAAAGAGCTAACCGGTTAATATGAACTATGCACTAATTATCTTGGTGCACTCATAGTAAAAACCAGGAAATTGTTTTCAGAGAATCATAGGATAATTCTGGATCTTCCAGGGTTGAGGAAGAATGGACCTTGTCATTCATTTTTTTTTAATATAGTTATCCAATCAGTTGAAGTACAGTGCAGAGAAGAAGCCAATACCTATCAGTTGACTGTATTGAATACTCAGAAATGAGATGAGACCTAAATTATCCAGAACAGCAATCTTGAGAATTTCCAATCTTTAAACTTCTTTTAGAAAAAAAAATTCTATATTTACCAGGAAACAGAGAGTTGTCCCATATAACACAAACAAAAAATTGAGATATGCTCTTTATAAAACAATCCTTTCCTATTTATAACAGTGAGGTATCACTATTGTATACAGCAAAACTAAGAATCTGGTATTATGCTAAAATATATACTTTGGTTACTGTCAGTGTAGAAGCTTTTAATACCAGACATTAAATCAGTTTTGTTCTCTAGCCTGGCAGAGGTTTATGTTTCAACATTTTAAGAATAGAATTTTTAGGGCATTGAGATACCATAGTGGTTGCTGTGGTATGAGAATCTGAGTAGACTAGAGTAGGACTGCCCTAGTACACTTATGCAATCCTTACATCCCAATACGTTGAATCAGAAAAGTGTGCGGGTAAGTGAAATTGGAGCTCATCATTGTAAAGCATTTATTATAGAGGGGGGCCAATGCGAGGTTAAGGTTTAAGGCACATCACACCAAGGGAAGATTACACAATATTCGATTTAGGCATGAGCAAAGGCCGCAAAGTTGGGACTGGGATTCAAACTTGCCCAAGGTTTGAGGATATTTGGATTTGAGGTTGAGTGCGTCTCCAATCCCAAATGTAGTCTAGGGTTGTATTAATTTCCAAACATTGCAGCTGGAACTCCAACTCCCTAAGGATCCTTTGATAATCCCAGCCTTTGTGGTTTGTTTGTTTCAGACAGAATCACATTTGGATATTCATATTGCTTTAAAGCAGTTTAAACAAGCTCTTGTTACTTATTCATTGCAAAAGGTTTTTCGGGTGGTGATGCTGAGAAGAAGTTGCAGTGCGTTGTTTATATTGCAGTGTTGCTGTCAGCATCATCATCATCATCATCATGTTCCTACTACGCCTCTGGCATTTAGGCCAGTGACGAAGCTCCTTCACTCCTGTCTGTTTCTGGCAAATCTTTCAGTGGTTTCCGCAGCTGTGCCCCAGGTTTTTCAGCTCAGGTTCTACAGCTTTTTACCATGTTTTTTTCGGGCGGCCTTGTTGCTGTAAAAGGAGTCAGATAGAACAACCTCATTGTTATGGGATTTTTCTCTACTGATCTGAGTAGTATGCCACCTCTGTTCAGTACACAGGAACATGCAAAATTCTATTCCTCATCTCCTTTTTTTCGTATGAGGGGATCACCCTTTTCATTACTGCTTTTCTAATCATTCCCTGTCTTTCAAGTGGTTAAACTAGAATTCAGTGCTTTACTGTCAGTTTAACTACCTAACAAAAGGAATTCTTCTTCTTCTTCTCTAGCCAAAAAAGAAAACACAGTTGCTGAGCTCATGGCTCCATTGATCACAGGGGAATGTTAAAAGCATGTCCTGTATAATAGTTCAGCCGGATGAGGTGGTAGCTTTTTTTTTTTTTTTTAAGTTTACAAGTAACTTTAATGTATTGTGAATGAGGGGAGTTTTTGTGAATGGTTCACTTTGAAGTTTAGAAAGATACCAGCTTGTTTGAACAAAGGAAATCTAATATTTGATGGTGCAATTCATAATCTAGTCATTTTATGTGAATCAAGTACCATACAATTGTTCCTTTAGTGAGTCACAGACTGCCAAAGAGCACATGCTGCTATTGAAATTAAAGTTTGCCAGGCTCCAGAGAGCTGTAATAAATTTGTCACTTTTAGTAGGACTCATTGGGCCAAATTCAGAGCTTACTTAAATGCTAATGTAATTTGCAAGGGAGTATAAATGGCACAATAGTGTATCATTTTAATGTAGTTACTTATCCTTTTTCTAAGGCTGAGAAAGCAAAAGGTGGGGGTGTATCTGACAACGGGAGGCTGTGCTATGAAGCAGCCATTTAAAGGAGACTGTAATAAAGAGAGTGTAGCATAAAACAGCCATGTAAAGCAGTTTGGTATAAAGAAGCCATCCACCTTCCATGGGAAATTTCCATCAAGGGAGTTGCATTTCCTGTGCCACTAGTTCTGAATTTGGCCTCTAGTGACTGGGCTGGATTCTCAGTTCTACCCTACTCTCTTACTACACAAAGGGAGTGCAAACCTCATGCAAGTCCCAAACTGCAGATGCCTCTGGCTCCTATGCCTCCTTCTCTCTTGGCCTCAGGTACCAGGAGCATATCTGAGATGGGCAGGAGGAGTGGCCATAGAGCAATGCACTCTGTGAATCCCCAACTGGCAGAAGAGCACTAGATTTCTAGGAACCTGCTGTTTAGAGCAGCTGTGAGACTATTCTAACGTTCATGTTCGGCCAGTGAAAGAATCCGAGAGCCCCCATGCTGTGTTCACCTGGCATAAGTTGGACATGACAGGGAAACTAGGACATTTGATTTTCTTCTTGAACAATCATTTTACTTCCCAAGAAACTTTCTCAGAAATTGAAGGAATAACATTTTCACTGTCTTCATCTAGCTGTGCACATGAATACATCAGCATGTGTGTAAGCATCCTTACATTTGACCAAAGACACAAACTGAGGAGATATAAACTACCAAACACTATTCTTAAATGTCAGCCTCCCTGAAACTTTTATTTTTCTCATTGTTAATATTATATTGATGTAGCTCTGCCCTGATCTCGCTGTACTACATGGCTGCATTTGCACCCTGCATAGGGACTGGCAGCTTGGAATATCAGCTGCCTGATACCTGGTAGTATCTCCCAAACTTTAAATATTTGTGCCCCAAAAATCATGAAAAAATGCAAAAGTACTTCAAATTTCAAAAAAGTTGGCATTTTTTTAACTAAGTGAAAAATTCTGGAATGATATAAAAATAAATCAGAAAAATGAGTCGAAATTGAGCACTTCCAAACAGAAACAGGCAAAAATATGTTCCATCTTCTGACCAGAGGTGAGAAAATTTTGCCCTGAAAATATGCACCAAAAAAAAAAGCATATTGTAACTTTCATACGTGGCAAATATTTTTACCTATTGAAATACTGACATATGAAATTGTTTTTGAATCTTCTTCAGTCTGTCTAGGTATTTATACCTTGCTCACCAGCATAACATCTGAGCAATTTTCCCTCAGCCCAAACCCAAAATAACTGCTCTCTGGACTGTAGAGTTCCAGGGGATTGGAATTCTGTGTTCTGTCTGGGGAGTTGATCAACAGCTACTTCTGGTACTCCTCTTCAATGGGTTTGAATGTCTGGTGGATCCATGACCAATTGTCACATCCCGCCCTCATCTTGGTCTGCTTCTTCACCTAAAGGCCTCGTGCTTGCCTGGGCACAGGGAGCCTGCTGTGGTGCACAGCTCCATGGTGGTCAGGGAGCAACAATCTGGGATCTCATAAAATCTGGGCTCTCTTGGTCATAAAGTTGCCATCTTTCTAATGGCTGGTAACCAGACCCCAGAGTCCCCACCCCCTGCTCCGCCTCTCCCGCACCCTCCAGATAAAAAAAACTGGACATCAGGGCTTGTCAAATGGCATCTGGATGCACAAGCCGAAACCCAGACTGTACGGGTGAAAACTGGGCAAGTGGCCAACCTACTTGCTCAGCAGAATCATATTGTGTCATATCTTCTCCATACAAGGGTGATGTGGATGGCCCTGAATTCTGTATAACCAAGGTGTTGATGAGCAAAAGCACTGGAGATCCTGCCATCAGAAATACGTGCTTTTCCTCATTTAAAAATTATTTCAACTCTGTTGAGGGTTAAAGACTTGCCTTTGAAGTCTAAGGGTGGGGAAAGTGTACTTCTGGGGTACTGCTCTCAGTCCACAGAATATCAATAGGAAATGAATACAAAGAGGGAGGCTAGCATACATTTCCAGAAAAGTGTCTGTTTAACGTTTAAAATGCTGAGTTAAGGAAAGGGCAGCAGGTGTCCGATCAGCAGGAGAGATGAGGTGAACAGTCCATTAGATGCATGATTTAGCTTAAGTTAAAGCTGCTGAATGAAAACTAGGAGATGCTAATGTGGCCAGGGGACACAGTAGAAATATTTGCTTTGGGGGACAAATTCTTTGATTTTTTTTCTCTTGTACATTTTTCCTTTAGTCTTCTCTTTCATATTGACCACCCATACATTTGTTTGCACACCTGGAAGTTGTCCTACAGAGTATGCGTAAAGCTGTTCCAGAAATCCAGTTTGAGGCATAAGGGCCTGATCCTGTAAATACCTCCTATTTGAATAACCCCACTGAAGTCTATTGTCAACTCATGAGAGTAAAGTGAGAAGGATTAGGCCCTCAATGGCTCTCTCACTGAATGTATACAAAAATCCACATTTTTAATCACACAAGCGAGTTCAGATCAAAATAGAGCTGTTTGGTTAGAACTGAAACAACAAGGAGTCTGGTGGCACCTTAAAGACTAACAGACTTATTTGAGCATAAGCTTTCGTGGGTAAAACACCACTTCTTCAGATGCATGGAGTGAAAATTACAAATGCAGGCATGATATGATGACACATGAAGGGAAGGGAGTTACCTCACAGGTGGAGAACCAGTGTTGACAGAGCCAATTTGATCAGGGTGGATGTAGCCCACTCCAAATAATAGATGAGGAGGTGTCCATTCCAGGAGAGGCAAAACTGCTTTTATAATGAGCCAGCCACTCCCAGTCCCTGTTCAAGCCCAGATTAATGGTATTAAATTTGCAAATGAATTTTAGTTCTGCTGTTTCTCTTTGAAGTCTATTTCTGAAGTTTTTTTGTTCAAGTAGGGCTACTTTTAAATCTGTTATAGAATGTCCAGGAAGATTGAAGTGTTCTCCTACTGGCTTTTGTATGTTGCCATTCCTAATGTCCGATTTGCGTTCATTCTTTTATGAAGGGATTGTCTGGTTTGGCCAATGAACATAGCAGAGGGGCATTGCTGACACATGATGGCATATATAACATTAGTAGACATGCAGGTGAAAGAGCCTCTGATGGTGTGGCTGTTGTGGTCGGGTCCTCTGATGGTGTCGCTAGAGTAGATATGGGAACAGAATAGGCAACGAGGTTTGCTACAGGGGTTCGTTCCTGGGTTAGTGTTTCTGTGTTGTGGTGTGTGGAGTTGCTGGTGAGTATTTGCTTCAGGTTGGGAGGCTGTCTGTAAGCGAGGACTGGCCTGCCTCCCAAGGTCTGTGAGAGTGAGGAATCATTTTCCAGGATAGGTTGTAGATCATTGATAATGTGCTGGAGAGATTTTAGCTGGGGGCTGTACGTGATAGCCAGTGGTATTCTGTTATTTTTCTTGTTGGGCCTGTCCTGTAGTAGGCGATTTCTGGGTACCCATCTCATTCTGTCAATCTGTTTCCTCACTTCCCCGGGTGGGTATTGTAGTTTTCAGAATGCTTGATAAAGATCTTGTAGGTGTTTGTCTCTGAGGGATTGGAGCAAATTCGGTTGTATCTTAGGGCTTGGCTGTAGACTAATGGATCATGTGATGTGTCCTGGATGGAAGCTGGAGGCATGTAGGTAAGTATAGCGGTCAGTAGGTTTCCGGTATAGGGTGGTGTTTATGTGACTATCACTTATTTGCACTGTAGTTTCCAGGAAGAGGATCTCTTGTGTGGACTGGTCCAGGCTGAGGTTGATGGTGGGGTGGAAATTGTTGAAATCTAGGTGGATTTCCATGGGTCCATATAATGAAGATGTCATCAATGTAACACAAGTAAAGGAGGGGTACTAGGGGACGAGAGCTGAGGAAGCGTTGTTCTAAATCAGCCATAAAAATGTTGGCTTACTGTGGGGCCATGCGGATACCCATAGCAGTGCCACTGACTTGAAGATATAGGCCGTCCCCAAATCTGAAATGGTTGTGGGTGAGGACAAAGTTACAAAGCTCAGCCACCAGGTATGCCGTGGCCTCATCAGGGATAGAACTGAGGCAACCTTCTCCCACTATCCTTTGTTCCTGTTACACATCTTTAAAAGGGGGACCGTGAAAACTTTTAATTTTCTTATTTTGTGCAAAAGGTTCAACAGAATCATCTTTATCCAAAACACCACTGTGCAAATCTCCCTTTCTAATTTAGCTTATCTACCTGTTTGGCCCCCACTACCATAATTTCTGAGCACCTCACAGTCTTTATTGTGTTTGTCGTCATAACAGCCCTGTTTTTATCAGTTGGGAACTGAGGCACAGAGAGATTAAGGCCTTAATGCACAAAAGGAGTTAGGCACCTAGAAAATCACTGTGATTCACAAAGTCTGAGTTGGGCATCTTGTACAATGAATAGGGAGAGAATAGGCTCCTTAGAGTGCAATTCGCAAAAGCTAGCACACCACCTAAGCAATGCCAATGAGAAGGATGTGTGCCCCCCTTTCAGAGAGAGGTACCTAAATCCTGGCTCCAGGGAGGTGCCTTGGGATTCTCAGTTGCAAAATGTCTCTTGGTGGTAAGTGCCTACACAGTTAGCAAGAAGCTGGGAAAGAGGAAGGTAACGTCCCTCATATCTTTTAGCCCAGTGGTTAGGGTACTCACCTGGGATGTGGGAGACACACAATCCAAGTCCCCACTCTGCCTGATGGGAAGAAGGAATTTGAGCAAGTATCTGCCACCTCTCAGGTGAGTGTCCTACCCTTTGGGCTGCAGGACTCCCTGAGATTCTGTCCTGTTGAAGCTCTTGCACTCTGAATAAATAATGAAAGAGTCAGTGGAGCAGGGGGACTAGATCCTGGGTCTCCCAACTCAGTGCTCTAACCGCCAGGCAACAGTTGGATTCTCATAAGTGTGTGCTCATTCTCACTTGTTCGTTCACTCACTCTCTTTCAAAGAGTCATTTGAGCTAGAGAGATAACCCGGGCCTGAGACTAACTCTATTGCCTGGTGGTTAGAGCACTCACCAGGTGTGTAGAAGACCCATGATCTCCTCTTCTTCTCCAGTGACTCTAATAATTTATTCACAATGGAACAGTGTCAAAAGGAGAAATCCTTAAAAAATCTGAATGAAGTATGTTGAAAAGGGCTCCAATCCATTGTTTTAAGGAAATGAAATGCATAGGAAATTAAATAATCACAATGTTTATTATTCCATTGTGAACAAAATACAGATTCATGTGGAGAAAGAAAGACCAAAGAAAATGTTTGTTTTGCATCCTTATGGCCAAACATCTGAGGTATGTTTGCTTTCTCTGTGCTGTGCTGCAACTGCATGAAAAAAATCATTGCAGCATGAAAAACAGAAAACACCAGGAAGCAATTCTTTCTTGCTGTTTCCACTTTAATATGAATTTTTTAACACCTTTGTTGGAGTCTAAACGTCTGGTGTAATATCAAATCAGTCAGGATTACAATCAGACATTTTACAGGCTTTTGGGTTAATCTGTAGTTTATTCTTGCGGGTTGTTCACTTGCACACTAATGATTTAGCAACAGTTTTTACACAACTGCAATCACCCAGTGTTTCACCTCCTAAACTAAAAGAGGTGACTTATTCCTCTGTGGTACCGGAAAGAATTCCCTTCCCAATAAATACAACTAGGTGTTTCAAGCAGCTGCCCCAGCTTTTAGGTGAACTCCTGCCAGGCTTTGTTTATGTGATGTATTTTTTTAATACTGCTTGGAGAAAATAATAAAAATAGCAGGGGAATCATTTGTCATTTTTGTCCTGTAGAGTTCTAGATTCTGTGAAGAATTAGAAAAGTTCTGTACTGGTCACATTGTGTGACAGGTTTTGCCAGTTCAGGTCAGTCTCTTTTACAGGCATGGGAACTACAATTCATTATTCAGCTCTGGATTAATTACACAGCAGGCTGAGCTTCCACTTGTTCAAGTTATGTGGCAGCGTAGCCCAATGTCCTTATTACAAGCCATCATTGTCAGACAGGTTATACAGAAGCTCTGAGAGAATCTGATCCTCATTGCTTTTTCACTCGATTTAAGTTGAATGCTGAGAGAGATTTTGCTTTAGGGTCAGTGACTAAGGCATCTGGATTGCTGAAGGAGTTTTGATTCTTAAACTCTGGCGGAGGTGATTAGGTGGAGCTGGTTTTCCTGGAATTGTAGGGTAGATTTTCCTGTTGTGTTACAGCATCCACTGTCTCACAGCTACAGACACAGTCACAGTATTGCTCCAGGATTCCTAGGATAGTGGTAGCTGCTACCATCTGGCCGTTTTGGCCTGTCAGTGTTTTTTGAGTGGGTCAGCGTGGTCTTTATCTACAGAAATGTATCGGCCAAAAGAACTAGGGCGAAATCCATCGGTGGGTATGTGAGTTGATACATTCTTGAGAGTTGGAACCGATACTTAAATTCTCAATGGCGAGATTACATTTTCCATTTTCAAAAATATTTTCAAATGTGTTTAACAATATGGGTAATGCAGCGTTTTATGTGTTTGTGCTATTATAGAAAATAATCTTCTCTGTATGGGAAGCTTAACAAAAATGGGAATGTTTCTCAGTAATAAGCTATTTTAAATTGTGTGAATGTTGTTGTTGTTTTATCCATTGGTGTTAAGCTACTAAAGAAGCCTGGAAAATAGGCATTTTCATTCTGGTAAATGCAACTTTATAGTTTTGGTTTAAAAAGTATCAAATAAAGGGTGAGGTAGCACATTTTCCCTCAGTTCTCTCATTTAAACATGAAATTTCCTACAGCCCTCTACCGTGCTTGTGCAAAGTCTTTGAAGTCACCTTTTGATATAAAATATTCATTTGTTACCAATCAAGTTACATAATCTAAAACTTTGACGTGTACTAGGCTAATGTCCTAGAGATACATGTTAGAAGGATAAATTTTTTTTTTAGCACCAGTATGGTCAAGGTGGTATAGAAGACAACTTGAGCATGTAAACTATTTTATTTATGTGTGATTGAAGTAATGCCCACCAGATGTACTATATATATTTTCAGGAAACCAGGAGTGTGTATGAGCCACAATTACTGAGTTTCTAATCTATATTTCCCAGTATGATATTTCAAACTGAACAATTGTCTAAGGGCAAGATAATTTGACATTCGGAGAGGTCAGTTTTTAAAGTAGCTATTTAAAAATCTAATAGATAATGATGCTAGGGTGTGTGTGTGTTATGGGAAGTGGGGGTGGGGGTGGGGCTGGAACTGTACAGTTACATGCCGGTAATTCTATCCATCACGTTACTCGTTTTCAACCAGTAAAAGTTAAGGTCACTGTACTCTGATAATTAACCAGAAATGTATAACATGCCCTAGGTCTAGAAAGTTGAACTGAATTAAAGGAGATTTTACATTTTGTTGATGAATGGCATTGCAAAGAGCTGTAACGTTAGGTATTTGTTTTTCTCATGCTGTCTTCAGAAGTAATTAGATACTTTTGTGATGGGTGCTATAGAAAATCTTGTGGTAGAAAGACTGAATATCTATTTAGTGTACTGATGCAACCATTCTTTATAGAGAATAATTTTGCTTTTGTTTATTCCTTTTCATTCTCTGTCTCTTCACTGTAGGGTGTTGTACTGGACGGTTGTCTCTATGACATCAGTCACTACCCCTGGTAGCAATATTTAATGGATAATTGCCTTTTTTTCATTCTTTACTCTACTCTCCTTTTCTACCTTTTTAGAGAGGTGCTGAGCACAAGCATCCCCCACTGATTTCATATGGGCACTCTGCACCTCTCCAGATAAGAATTATAATGAGAACATAAGGAAAGCAGTACTGAGCAAATGCTGTACCGCATATTGCATCTTGGCTTTAAAACCCGTGGCTAGAGAGAAATGAGAATCAAGCACCAACTCCCAACAATTCTGAGACTAAGTAATACGATTTCTGAAAATCCTGTATTTACGCAGTAAAATTTAGCTCAGATGCGACACCCAGCTATCAATGAGGTTCTGCTTTTGTGCAATCTTCCAGGTTGATTGAGGCAGATTTCCTCCAAGGTCAAATAGTAAATGACTTTACTCAGATTAGAACTGAGTATCCTCTGGCTTCCCAGTCTTTTTTTATGTGCTGGAACTAAGGCTATGGGGCGGAGGGGGGGGATGCTGCAGCACCCTCTGGCTTGAAGTAGTTTCCATTATATACAGGGTTTACAGATTGGTTCAAGGTCTCTCAGCACCCCTGCAGTCTTTGTTTTGACTGCTGTACCCACCCAGCCCCACAAAATCTTGCTCACCTATATTTTTTTTTTTTTTTTATGAAATGAGCCAATAGCATTTGGCACTTTAATTGTCTGAATTACACACTCAGTTACTGATACTGTTCTTTCATTTGCTGCTTTTAATTCTTCAGCTTGAAGTACTAAAGCTATTGTTCTGCATGGCTGCTAAAAGCCCTCAAGACGAGATTGTATGGTTGTGGGCAATTGTTTGTTTTGTCTCACCGTGCTCCTTACCTTACTCCTTTGCCCCTAGGGATGCAAATACAAAAAAGAAAATACTTGAGATTGCCAAGGTTCATGTATGGTGGGGAGATGTTACCTTTAAGTTCCCACAAAATAAGAGGGTGGACATGCCTCTGTGAGACAATGAAGCATTGCAGGCTCTTCCTGTAAGCAGGTAGCTTTTGCAGCCTGTTCTCAAACAAAGCCCATAGACAAGGTAAAGTAGGGTGACCAGACAGCAAGTGTGAAAAATCAGGACGGGGGTGGGAGGTAATAGGCTCCTATATAAGACACAGCCCCAAATATCAGGACTGTCCCTATAAAATTAGGACATCTGGTCACCCTAAGGTAAAGTAAATAACTCCCCTCTTTGCCAAGATCGGGTTTTATTAACAAAATGGTAGAACTGAGACTTTTACATCTCACCCTGAATAAGGGGCAGTACATAGCAGACCAGGGAATGAATTGTGACAAAAAATTGTAATTTCTTTCAAGCTCCAAGGAGGAAGAAAGCTGCTGTTGGCATTACCAGTAGCTGATTATTTCCCCCCAGTGTTGACTGAGATATGCTGGTCAGCAAATCGACCAGCTGCACAGTGGAGTAAAGAGGGAGAAAGAGTCTTACACTTGCTTACTTATCTGCATAGTTATAACAGCAAATCACTATCTTGTCCAAATAAATTAACAATAAGATACTAAAGCGAGGTTCAAGCTTTCTTTCCAGGCTTGGCTGTTCTTAGGGCTCCTACTTAAAGAGTGCTCAGCCCACACCCTAGATCTTCAGCGGAGATGAGAAGCTGCCTGCCTCAGTGATACAGCAGAACCTCCTTACTTTTGAATGGAATAGAACAGAACCCTTTCCCAGCAGAATCAACACCTGCTAACAGGGAGGGTTGTTTCACTGCCAGCCTGTTATACTCTCATTGTACTATACCAGAGGTGACTCTTTGCCGGTAACTAAATTGAGTTTCCTGCTCATTCCGTAACAGGCTAAAGCTGAATGGAAATGAGATGGGGGGCAGCAGACAATAATGAAAAGGAGATGGCCATCTTTGAGATACTCCTGACCCATTTCTTGTTGTTCTTGGGATTCAGGATTTTAGCAAAAAGAAAAGGAATACTTGTGGCACCCTTAGAGACTAGACCACAAGTACTCCTTTTCTTTTTACGAATACAGACTACTCTGAAACTTGTCATTATGCAAGGATTTCAACAAAGATATTTGTAAATTCTCCGTGGAGGAAATCAGGAAGCCTGGAGACAGTTGCTCTGCAAATCTTAGTCGATTATACTAAAGTGTAACTGACATAAGGCACAAAAATACAAACTGTGTTTAGTGGTTGGAGTAGGGGATTGGGCTCTGCTGCTTGTTCTGCAATTGACTTTCTATGAGGACATCGCAAGTCAGTGTCTTAGCTCATAGAGCCTGAACCATGCTAGGAAGATGGGTAGGAGGTATAGAACAGTGGTTCTTAACCAGGGGCCTGGGAACCCCTGGGGAGCCGCAAGCAGGTTTCAGCGGGTCTGCTAAGCTGGGCCAGCATTAGACTCCCTGGGGCCCAGGGCAGAAAGCAGAAGCCTCGCCACCTGGGGTGAAGCCTTGGGTCCTGAGACCACCACCTGGGGCTGAAGCCAAAGCCTGAACAACGTAGCTTCGCGGGGGCCCCAGTGGTGTGCCCTGCTTGCTATCCCCTAATGCTGGCCTTGGCTTTTTTATGCAGAAAGCCAGTTAGTGTGGCACAGGTGAGCCGTGGAGTTTTTATAGCATGTTGGGAAGGGCCTCAGAAAGAAAAAGGTTGAGAAGTAGTGTAGAACACAGTCCTGAAACCATTCTGCCTGCATGGGCCAGAGTGGGAGCGTCCTTACTAGGATTGCCAATTTTGGTTGGACGTATTCTTGGAAGTTTCATCACATGACATTATCTTTAATTAAAGATTAATCTTTAATTTCTGGAGACTCCAGGAGAATCCTGGAGGGTTGGCAACTCTAGTCCTTTCTGCTGTCCACAGTGGCACCTCTGACAGGTTTCAGAGTAGCAGCCGTGTTAGTCTGTATTCGCAAAAAGAAAAGGAGTACTTGTGGCACCTTAGAGACTAACAAATTTATTTGAGCATAAGCTTTCGTGAGCTACAGCTCACTTAATTGGATGCATTTCACCTCTGTTACAGCTAATGACTGCATTCCTCTCAGAGCTGTCTCACAGACACCAGGCCATATGTGTGAGGGACACGTATCACAATCTTGCCAACACACAGGCATGTGTAGTGTCTGTCCACCCTTTGTTCTCTCAGGAGACAAGCAGCCAAATTTGGCTGTCTGTCTCCTGCACAGATAGCAGTGCTCTCTGAGCTCTATATTGCTCCCCTACAACAGTGCATCTTCAACAGAGCAGCTATAATTTGCCCCTTATCCTCTCGGTGTCATAGTCAGTCAGTAAAATAGGGACCTACCTCACTGGGGCCACACGAGGCTCAATGGATTAGGTCCAAACTCTCCTCTCAGCTACACTGCTACAACATTACCAACTTTGCCCCTTAAAGTTTGTAAAATGATTTGGGTCCTTGAATTAAAGTGTGTGCAAAGGGAAAATCATTTTTGTTGTAGCTCATTTTAATTCTACTTAAATACTTAAGTGATTTACAGTTTTTAAAATCTTTCCCCCTCAACTTACCTTAGCAATATAGTCTTCATTTGAAAATATATTTGTCTTATACAGGCACTCAGAAGAACATACAGAAAGGAATTACAAGTGTGATAGACATATAATTGGAATAAAATGTTGAATATTGGATTGGGAAATCTTGTAAAAGCCAGTGAGCTGATCCTTTTCATAGTGGTTGCGAATGTGCAGAGTATAATACTGAGAACACATTTCTGGTCTGTTAGAATAAAAATACACTTTCTTTATGGGACTTTTCAGCTATCACATGTGAGGAGCAGAAAGCAAGGCAAAGAGGTTGATGGGGTATGCCTGGTGGGTAGGATGGAGATTAGTTTAAAAAAGCAAGAGCTTTATTTAGCCAAGATTGCATCTGTACATTGAACTTCCAGTTTGTTTAAATTCTAAAAGCCCCGTGAGACGTGAGGTCATAACTTGACCGTTGCAGCTCCCCGAACACCTCTTACTGCCATTTTAAAGGCTCTGTGTGATGTGAGAACAGACCCTAGGTTTCTTCTGACAGTTTATGATTCATGGTCAAAGTTTAGGATGGTTATGAATTTAAATATGGTTTTTACCCTTGTAGCGTTAGGTTCCCACTTGAGTCTTTTTAAGTACATGGTTGTTGTCGCCCATAATGCCATTACACTGATCAAAAAGCAAAGTGAAGTGCCCAATTTTTGCAGCTGCATAACTAGAGAAACATTTGAAATTAATCTCTTTTCATATGGAGAGGTGAGAATTATTTTTATGTAAGAGTATTTTAGCTGGTGTAAATCAGTCAAGTTAATGGAGCTCAATCATGAGGTCAGTGGAGTTATGGTGGTTTACACCAGCTGAGGATCTAGCCCTTTGCTTTCAGCATTCCACATTTCAGTGTCACATACCTAAAAATATAGAACTATTTGACACACAGGAATATTAAACAATTCAGAGCATTTAATTTTTAAAACATACAGAAGCATATTAAAATATATATCTGCTATTCTATTTTATGAACCCTTTGGGGCTTTATATGGCCATTCTTGATTTTTTTTTCAGTTTTTAACATAAGGCTCAAAGAATATTCTAGTTCCCAGATGATTATTAGATCCCAGTTTGGTAAACGACTGTGTGGGTTTTTTTCTATTGAAGATTCCACTCCTGTGAGGTGCTGAGCATTCTCAGTCCCGCTGATGTCAACTTGCAGGATTGGGCCTTTAGAACATGTGTTCTGTAACTGACATATGACATTCCACAGACAGAATGATGCCATCAGGACTATGTTTAACCACAAGTGGTGTGGAGGATGTGCTTTTGCTGTATTTGTTAACATCTCTTAAATGTTCCAAAAAATGTAAACTGTTACAAACATTATGTACATGTCATATGTAGTTTACTTGTGGACAAAACAGTTAATTATTCCTTTGGCAATGAAAATATGAATAATATGAAATATTCACATGAAAAATATGACATTCACTTGTGGCAGAAGCTGTTGAATGAATACTCTCCTTTTGTAGTTTTATTAACCTTCAGTTTTAGGATATAAATGAGGAAGAGAATTCTCTGCAGTAAACGGAGGCTTATATGTAATGATGACTAGCTTTCCCTAATGTGGTGAATGCTTCTCTTCCCAAAGTATTAGGAATAATTTTTTAAGCTTTGATTATCAGCTACTTGTGGATGGTTGCAGTCCTTTAAAAATATGTCTATGTCAAAGTAGTGAAATGCATAAATAATTAACATCACTAGTTAATCACAGACCTCAGTTGTCTGAGATATAAAAGTTGAAAATAGTTAATGGATTGGGGCAAACATTAGGTTGTGACTGTTCTTTAATAGCATTAGGAATACTTCTTGAATCTGATGCCACGTGTTCTAACTGTTCCCTAAAATGATTCTATTTATATCCTTCAGCAGAAAGAAAACTAGAAAATAAATTTTCTTTCTTCAGAGCTAATACTAGAAATTCCAAATGTATCAATTACAGATGAGACAGGTTTTCTTTCTTGCCCCTTTCAGTGCCCATATCCGATTCTATGACAAGAATGTAAACACTTAACTAAACTTTACTGTGCATTTATACAATATCCTGCTAACCTGAATAACAGACATTGCCTATTATGATGCTACTTTGTGTCAGCACTAGAAGACACACACCCATGCGCGCACGCACACACAGTAATTCTGCCTTTGACTCCATTTCCAAATTTCACTTAAGGTCATTATAAACAGTTTCTATACAGTACATTCTTTGTGTGTGATATCAATAAAGGTTTTGCAACTTATTTTATAACTGCCATTCTTGGATTAACATAACATGGTAAATTATATAATAAGGATCTTTTTATATTAATTTTAAATTTTTAAAGTTTGAAAGTACTTTCTATAAAAAAAATAATTGCATCAGCAGGTGTTCCATGTCTAAATCCCCAGTCTTGCATGCTTATGTACCTGTATGGTTTTTACACATGTGAGTTATTCCCACTGAATTTAAGTACATCACAGGTGCTGGAAGGATGGCAAGAGTGGGGGAGCAAATCCCTCTTTCCCTCCCCCCGAGTCCCACCCTACTGTAGCCTCTGCCTTCCCGGAGCCCTTGCTCCTCCCACACACATACTCTCCCTGCTGACCAGCCTGAAGCCCTCTGGGGACGGGTTTTTCCTGCTTCCCAGACCCAGCGGGTTCCCGGCCCCAAGAAGAGCCTCCGCTGTAGTTTTGGTAGCTGACAGGTAAGGGCCCAACTGCTGGCATGTGGCTCAGTGCAGAGCAGCAGGACCCAAGTGCCAGCCAACCAGGCCAGGTCACAATGTGCTGCCTCCCAGGCAGGTTTTAAAGGTGGTGGTGGGGGAACAATGGCCCTTCGGGTGCCCGGAACCTTTGTAGAATTGGGGGTTGGGAGGGAGGCAAGGCCAAAGTGGCAAAGGAATTAATATTTAAATATCCCACAGAGAGCACATATGTTTCTTTTAAAAAATTGGGGTGGCCATGGCACCCTAACCGCCCTCTCCTCCCCGGTTCCAGTGCTGGTGACACGGGTCAATGTGTGTGGCATGGGCCCTGACATTGCAGTACTGAAATCCAGATATGTTGTCAGTATCTGTTGCTAGGAAAAATGCCAATGGAAACTGCTTTGGGTATATTTAGGATATGATTCACCAACCCATGAAAAACTGAAATCTTGTTAGTGAGGAGACACATCAGAGAATCTCCAGATATAGCACAACACACTTTTTTTGCTTCTGAATAAATACAGTTTTACCAAGTTACATAGTTTTACATGCACTCGAACACAGTGGAGAGTGGCAGCTGGTTCAGCAAGTGTAGGACTGCTCAAGGACAGCCCTTATTTATGCCACTGGCTCAAGAACCTTATGCCAATAGAGGATCAAGAGTAGCAGAGATCCATTCTGCCACATTGATACCTATCCCATCTTGTCCGTGACCTGCCCCTGACACACGCTCTCCTTCCACTCCCTCTGAGGAATAGGCAATTGTATAGAAGCATTTGAGCCACCTCTGCTAGCTTTACTCCAGTAGAGGTTTATTCTCCATTGACTTTCTGACAGAAAGTGTCCTTAGTTAACTAGAGACTTTAGCCTATTATTTAGTATAATTTTACCTCAGTTATAAAATGAGCACTCTTCAGAAATTAGCAATACCTAGTCTTATCCTGAATTTATTGGGTCAAAATGGTGGATGACATTATCTGGCAATAATGACATTATTATGTAGTTAACGCTAAAGAGAAAAAAACCAGACACTCAAATGTTGTGGTGATGAGTATAAGATAGGTAGGAAGATAGGAGAGTTTCAGCTTCTTGGTATGTGTAGGGTCTTTAAAGTATTTCATTGTTGTTGCACTCCTAGGACCAAAGAAAAGTAGAGAAGAAATACTCAAAGTACAATGTTATCATTGTACTTTGGTCCGTAACCTTAAAGAAATTGTTTAAGGGGTTAAATGCAATGCCACCTCAAGGAGGAATACTAACACACGTGTAGGGTGCATTGGATTTTTTCTTTGTTTGCTATAATAGCTGCAACATACTTATTAGAGCCAAGAAGAACATGTTACATGCTCCTCAGTGAATGTATTTTTGGGTCTTGATCGTGCTCTCATTGAAATAAATTGCAAGAGTCTTAATTACTTTAATGGCATAGGCGCTGGATATTGTCAGCGAAAAAGTGTTAGGCTTTTTGACCAATAATAGATGTATAGAATTGTGAGTTTTAAAAAGATATGATTTTCCACTATGAACATTTTCTCTTTAAATGTAGCTCTCTATTGAAGTTATATTCATGCATTTCATTCATATCCAACTAATATACAGTTCAAAGACGCATTCTTGTTGGACTTCTGTTTTTTCTTTTATCATAATACCCCTGCTCTGTGTGTTTAAATTGCACTTAAATAAAATGATAAAGCACAGAAATAATAAAGTAAACATAGTAATAAAATCATATTGCAGATCATAAAAGTAATGAAACAATCATATAAAGGAAGAATTTTCCATTGTATTCCGCTCGTACTTGACACTTGCAAGCTAAAGTAAATTCAGTTTAAATTGTCCGTTCTCTTTCTTCTCTTTTTCTGGGGAGCTTGAGGATGCTTTCCTCATGGAATTAAAAGGAGTTATCACCAACTCAGAGTTCTTCAGTTTGTCTTAAAACAATGGGTCAAATCCTGGCCCACTGAAGTCATAGGAAGGGTCACTGATTTCAGTGACATTTCACCCCCTGTAAGGGCCAACATTCTATTTCTAGCATATTTCATACACTGCATTTATGTAGAGGAGATTCAGACTTCCAAGTGTCCTGTTTCCCCTGAGGTTTCTTCCATTCAGTTTCCCAAGAATTCAGTCCGACTCCAATCTCATCACACAGGTTCCTTTATTTGGTATACAACAGGGGTTCTCAACCTTTTTCTTTCTGAGGCCCCACTCCCCAACATTCTATAAAAACTCCATGGACCACTTGTGCCACAATAACAGGTTTTCTGCATAAAAAAGCTGGGGCTGGCATTGGGGGTAGGAAGCAGGGAATTGGCTGGGGCCCAATGCTACAGGGGCTCCCGCAAAGCTACATTGCTCAGGGCCCCAGGCTTCAGCCCCATGACATGGGGCTTTGGTTTTTTGCCCTGGACCCTAGCGAGTCTAACACTGGCCCTGCTGGTGGACCTCCTGAAACTTGCTCACGGTCCTCCAGGATGAGAACTACTGGTACACACAGCGTAGCTTTGCTGTATATCAGATTCAAGCGTAGTGGTTGAACATAGGGCATACCACATATCTAAATGACAGGTTTCAGAGTAGCAGCCGTGTTAGTCTGTATTCGCAAAAAGAAAAGGAGTACTTGTGGCACCTTAGAGGCTAACAAATTTATTTGAGCATAAGCTTTCATGAGCTACAGCTCACTTCATCGGATGTAGCTCACGAAAGTTTATGCTCAAATAAATTTGTTAGTCTCTAAGGTGCCACAAGTGCTCCTTTTCTTTTCACATATCCAAAGTTACACAGCAAACCTTTTCCTTTTATATACATTCATACATCACATTGCATTTATTATACGTTGCATCACATGTTTTGGGTTTGGCTTGGTTACTTTGTAGGAACTAATCTCTGTGCGGCGTGCTCTGTCCATGCACAACTTACTGTATACCTCATCTTTATATTCCCAATTTATCCATTGTTCCCAATTTATCCACTGGACATTGTAAATGGTTCCCTCTTTTCTTAGCTAGAACAAACATTCTATTTTTAGCCTGCTGATCTTAATTCTGTCTCCCAAAAAGTGAGACCTCCCCCATGTCCAATTACTCATGTCAAGCCAGGCCTACATTCAGTTCTTACTGAATTAGGTTTCCCAGCTAGAAATAAGTTATGTTTTAGCATTTGCTATTTCACTGTTGTCTATTGCTAAAATTACTTCTTGTGAGTAAAACTTAGTATCTCTCATTGCAATGATATTTTTATGCCTGTAATTCTAAATTTTTGAAATTACCAAATTATATATTCCAAGTTCTTTCCCCTATTGCTGTTTTTCCTGCACTGGTTGGGTGGCAGTAATTTTACGAACCACAGCTTTGTAAAGCCACAAAAGAATCTATTATAAACCATTTATACTGAATTTTTGTTTCTATGATAATACACTTGGCATATGGAGTGTTTTTTTGGGGGGGGTGTGGAGGGTTTATTGGTTGTAAGTACAGTCTTCCAATTTCAAGTGGTTAGAAGTTTTCCAGAAAGCTCATGAAAGTGAAAGTTTATACATAAAAATTTGAGAAAAATGGCATTGGGTTTTAAGAGACTTTGTGGGTGGATTGCTAACATGACCTGCACTGAATTGTTTAAAAGTACAATAGAAGGATTGTAATAGTAAAGTAATAGCAGGATTGTAGTTGGTTAGATACTCCTATTTGGATTGTCTTTAGCATACTCTGTCCCTCTTAGAGCTTACATTAGTTTTTGGTTCAGTCACAGAGACAGTGGTAATGAAAAATGCAGTGTTGTTAAAAGTAAATGTCATTGGCAGCTATGAAGGAGAGGAGGTGCAGATGATTTTGCTAGAGGTTTTAGCAATATTTGGTACAAGGGGACATATATCATTTATTGAGCTCCCTCGGTGTGTTCAACTCTGAACAAACAGGAAGACAGGTCTCCAAGGCCAGATTTTGATGCCCTTACTCTCACTGAGTAGTGCTACTCAAGGAGTAAGTTACCATTCAGTGTGAGTAAAGGTATCAGAATCTGACCCTACATCAGACTTGGACAAAATAGTCTATAAACACCTTTCTGAAACACTGGGTAAGCTCCAACCTTTGGATAAGTGGTGCATATATCTTCTTGTTTATCTGTAGTTGATTATCATTAAAAGCCATTTGTTTCAAGGAGGCAACTGAACAGAGATAAGGAGGTCACCTGCCACACACTGAGCCAGCGGGATTTCCATATATAAAAGAAAGCATGGAAGAAGCCCCAAATCCTAAACAATTATAAGAAAGAAATGCTGAAGGTCAGTGTGTTTTCACTGAAATGCCAGTATAGAAGTAACAATTAGGGTTGCTGGCTTAAAACCTTGGCTTCTGCCAACCATAAATCCCCTTCTCTTATTTTCAGTTCATCATATAAAATGCGGGATAAATGGGTGATATTTTCCGTTGTAGTGTGGGAATGAATTCAAACAGCATGAATGAGGTTTTGATCATCTGGATCTGTCATGGAACAGTGAATGAAGAAAAGAAAAGAGACACTGTTCTTCATCTGCAGAATATGCTTTCATCTTTTGTGTGCTGTGTGACTGTGGTTGATGTGAGAGTGGAGGGTTATCATTGCACCCATGTCAAATCAACAGGTCTTTAATTTTTAAAAGGCACAGCATGTATTTCTGGCATTTGATGGATAGTTATAACTGAATTAGACAGTGGCAAAGTGAACTTTAGTTGAACCAAGATCATCAGCACAGTAGACCTGAAAATTAAGAGTTGTGATGAGGTCAGTGCGTTTTTAAAATCTTCAGAGCTTTTGGCATATATCTGGATGACTGCAAAGAGGCAAAAACATCTCTGGAACTGAAGCCTCAGTGCCCTTACCACAAAGCATGTATGAATAAGAATTAATAGGTGATTTGAACCTTGCCTCCATTTGTTGAACTTTTCTGTTCTGTTATGGTTTGTATTGGGGTTATATATAGCATTCCTGTCACTGTAACTGCAGTCTGAAGTTTAATTGTAGTGAAATGCAGAAAGTTCAAAGAGATTTGGTTCCCAAGCTTGCTAATGAGCACCAGGCTCTCTTCACCCTTAATGAACCAAGATTTGTATGTGGATTTTTTTTTTAAAATGGGAGGGAGGCAGGAGTTCACACAACTGAACAATGACTTTACAGTGTAAAGAGTGTGCAGCTGTGCCATCTGAAGCTGTCCTCAGTTATGAGCAACAAAGCTTAAATAGATTGTACTATCAAAAGGTACAGCTCTGTGAGTGTGAAGCATAGCTTTTGCTTCTGCTTCACTGACCTGTCTGCTTGCAATAGCAATGAGGCCTTGATGAGAGCTTAGGCAGGGAGAGCTGCATAGGGAGACTCTTTCAAAATCACTCCCTGTAACTTGAATAGAGAAGAAGAAACAAAATGAAGTTTGTTGATCTCTTTCCAGGGATGTATTGCTCCATTTTCTTGAAAATCCCATGCCCTCCATCTAAAAGTCATTGGTAATTCCTTATCCTCTTCAGCTGATCAATAAACCACTAAACTGAGTATTTTCAGCCGATAGTCTGTTTTCCTTCTAAATTGTAACAACAAAGATTATACATACCAAGATAAATTTGTTAAACTAAAGAAACCAAAGATATTTCACGTTAGCTCAATGATCTTCCAGAAGCTCATATTATGTCTTAGGTCAAGCTCATTTGAAATTTGTGCAGAGCTAATATTTTCTCTCTAAATAGATATCTATATTATATTTTGTCTAATCTCTCTAGATATTTCTGTTGCATCCATCGCTGCTGCTGCTGCTGGGTATATGTGTATGTGTGTGGGTGATGTATTTATGCACAAATACACATTCTTGAGAATATATATATACACACCTATGTACTCTACTGCGTGTGTATATACATACACACTACGTTACATGTATATTCACAAACACATAGATATAGAGACAGATATACCCAGTATATTTATGTACCATGACTGTAACATTAATTAAAATGTGTAATATGGGACAATGCCACAATGTGAAGTACAGAAGCAACAAGGAGCTTTTAGGTTATCATAACACTGTGGCTTAATCTTGCTCTGCTACTCTTCAAAACAGAAATAAAAAAAAATTGCCAGCAGGTTAGCAAAGCAGAAAGCCGCTTCTGCAGCGGGAATCTATTTTTACTGTGATATGTTGTTATGCTGTTTGAAGGTCTTAATTTTGGCTTTTAATAATTCAAAAGCACCAGAAAACATCTGCTGTTGCCCTCTATCTCATGTTAAAGATAGAGAAACTGACAAAAGGGTTTTGTTTGTTTTTGTTTTGTTTTTTAAATACAAAACAGTACAATTGCTATGTTTTTTTAAATTGTTTGTTTTTTAAATACAAAATAGTACAATTTTAAATACCTTGACGTGTGCCTATGCAGATTCAAAACTTTAGATAGCTCTTCAGTCTGCTGTGGTGGCTTGATAGTACCAGTGGCGAAAGTTGACAACCCCCCGTGGCTGACCCCTCTTGCTCTCTCTCGCCTAATCGAATTTTGCATTATGTTTCCAGAAAGCCGATCAGCTTCCCTGGATTTCGCTGACGACACAGGAAAGCTTTGCCTGAAGATGGAAACACTGGAGTCAGAATTGACCTGCCCTATCTGTCTGGAGCTGTTTGAGGACCCACTGCTGCTGCCTTGTGCTCACAGCCTCTGTTTCAACTGTGCGCATCGCATATTGGTCTCCCACTGTGCCACCAACGAATCAGTGGAATCCATCACTGCCTTCCAGTGCCCTACTTGTCGTTATGTCATCACTCTCAATCAACGTGGTCTAGACGGACTGAAGCGCAACGTCACCCTGCAGAATATTATCGACAGGTTTCAAAAAGCTTCAGTGAGTGGGCCCAATTCTCCTAGCGAAACCCGCCGAGAGCGGGCATTTGATAGCAACAGCATGTCATCCAGTGAAAAAGTTCTCTGCCAGTTCTGTGACCAGGACCCTGCACAGGAAGCAGTGAAGACCTGTGTCACTTGCGAGGTGTCCTACTGCGAGGAGTGCCTGAAAGCGACTCACCCGAACAAGAAGCCATTCACGGGCCACCGTTTGATAGAGCCTATTCCGGACTCTCACATCCGAGGATTAATGTGTCTGGAGCATGAGGACGAGAAAGTTAACATGTACTGCGTGACTGATGACCAGTTAATCTGTGCCTTGTGTAAACTGGTTGGACGGCATCGTGATCATCAGGTGGCAGCTTTGAGTGAGCGCTATGACAAATTAAAGGTTAGTTTTACCTACTCACCCCTTGTAGCCCAGCAAGCATGGTGTGACAAGAAGCTTAGTTGCATGATGGGGAAATATGTTTTCTCACTTCTGAAGAGTGGTTGGTATGGGTAGGAGTGCAGTCTGTAATTAATATACAATATGCATGTACACACATCTGTTCTTGAAAAGGTGTCAATTAATTTGCCTTAGATAAAGTTACCTCAGTATTATCTAAACTTCCCTATACTTACCATAGGGAATACCAAGCATACTACAAATATTGAAGTAAACTTAATTTAAAGCATTATCTATAGTGACTGGTAAGTTTTTCATGTTGACCGCTGTACATATAGGTATGTGAATATACATATACATGGACATTGAAATTTCAGATATTCTTTGAATATTGTGATGGCAATTATTTTTAACGCAGTTGCTTACAACTTGAAATCCCTCTGCATCATGCAAAGCAGGGGAAGCATTTAAGAGCTGTCTTCAGGACTCCCCCAGCAACAACATTCACTCACACTTATATAAGACATAGAAATGAAAACAAAAATGAAATTGTTTCAGCGCTACCTGTGACATTCTCTTGGTTATATGATTTCCCCCCTCCCCTCCACATCTATCCTATCAGGTAACAATGGTGCTCTGACAGTCCTGTGTTCCATTGTAGAATGTCTTCATTATAGTATCGGTATTGCTCACACACATTCTCTGGATGTTCTCCAGTTTCAGCATGGAATTAATTTAACAAAGCTCCAACTCAGGTAGTAGTAACTAAGTAGAGAAGTATTATACCTCTTTGAGCCCAGGATCTTTTAGTTACCAGATTTGCATGCTGCTGCAGAGCAGAATAAGAAAGAAGGAACGTCAGGAACCCCCACCCCCATTCCTTAGGGAAATGCAGCTTTGATTATTTCGAAGGAAGACTACAACTGAGAGATCATGAGTATGAAGGTAAAAAGAGCATTCTTCTTCTGCATACAATGGTTTCAGTGGCAAGAAATTAACAGAATAGGTTGAATTTAACTAGAGGTCTTATCTCAAAATGTATAACAACACACATTGGTGGGTAGGTGTGTGTGTGTGTGTGTGTGTGTGTGTGTGTGTGTGCACAAACCCTTTATGTTTATATATGAGTGCGCACACACACACACACACACACACACACACACACACACACACACGTCATATTATATTAAAACAGTGAATAGTAATAGGAAGAAAATCTGGCTGAAACTGACAGCTTCCTTTTTAAATCTTAAAGGATTTCTTGTTTAATAATGAAGTATAGTTATTTTTATATATATTACACAATTTTATTCTTTGATAAATATAAGATTTTTTGTCATGATTGATAATATTTTACATTTAGTATTATAGAATGTGGATATAAAAACCCAATAATTGGCTTAATGAAATGTTACTATTCGGTAGATGAATTAGAACTGTTACATCCTATTGTTCATTGATTTATATTGGTAGTAATGCACTATTTAATGTGAAATACCTGCCATAATTAAATATTGGGTAAGTATATTTTTTAGTATCTCAATATAAGCAATTAGGAAATCTCACATTTTGATTTATTTAGATGTAGTAAGCCTAAATATAGCATTTTTAAAACAGTTGTCTCTTCTTTCTTTATAGCTTTGAGTTAATATCACCAATAGCTTGGAAAATTAAATTTAAATCCAAACTAGTTTGTACTGTGCTTAGGTTTTCTCCTAGCTCTGGTTGTGAACACGAATGCAGTGGGTAGAGTAGATGATTGTCAAATGATGCCATTCCACTTTAATGACAATGCAAATGATTATTTAAATTCCTACTAAAATTTTTTTTAGCTAAAATTCTCTCTTTACATATTATATTACAGTGTTTTGGCATTTTGTGTCCAAGATAGCAAGATATCCAAATATGTGTTTCCTTGGCCCCAGCAATCCTGCCAGGTGGTTGATCTCTTCCCATAGATAGTTCTCTCAAATAACAATAAGCCTGTCTGAAGGCCATTTGTTACCCACTTCATCATGAGCTACCATTCCCCTCATATAATCCTTCCCTCCACTACACTCTGGGTAGAAGGGTAGTAGGCCAGGTAGTTTCTTTCAAGGTCAAAGTTCCATTCTCTGGCCATCAGTAAGGCTATTTGAAAACCATGCCCTATCCTTTCTCTCCCTACCCTTTTCTCCCAGAGGCTGAGAATATTTTGTGCGCTAAAATCCTAGAGCGAGATCTATAGCATGTAGATCGGCATCATTCCATTGAATTAAACGGAGTGATGTGGGTTTGCATCAGCTGAAGATCTGGCCTCTGCTGTCTATCAGACAAGCAAGAGTTCCAAATCCACTCTTGAATTCTGGTTGTCTCCTTCATTAAGGATAATATTGACCTTTGAGATAGATACAAGGTCAGTTTAGCTACATTACTGCTACTAAGAATGGAAGGATCTTGGTCTTGAGTTTATATGGTAACTTTCATCCACGTGGACCTGTAGAAGCTAATAAGCTCAATGTTAAAATTAATAAACTAAAACGTCAACTAGAAGAAATGGATAACAATGATTGTGAAAATACTGTTATTTAAATGAAAAGATTTTTGGTGATGCAAAGATTTTTTGAAAAAATGAACATCTATTCTGTAAAATCGCTGGACTCATTCATAAATTTCTAATGATAAGTTTCCTTAAAAAACGAAAACACACCATACCTTAAGTGACATTTTCTTTCAGTGGAGTTTTTTTTAAATCAACATAGTGTTGATGCTAACAAAAGCAACTAGTTGGTTTTTGATATGTAGCTCTGGGTGTCAAGCAATGCTAATTACTTGCATTCTATCCCAGCAGTGTTGCTAATTATTTAAATATATCATCCTTCATTAACCACGGGACAAAAGATGCCATTACAATCTAGCTCTTTTTGTGGCAAAAATGAAGCCCTTTAATTAAGAGTTCTGGTACACTTGTCTGAGGCTTGCATGCTAGAATGGATTTAACAGTCAATGTAACAGTCATTGTGAAGCTCTGGAAATGAGAACTAAAAGTCTCTAAATCACTTTGCCCTGACAGTTATAACTCCAATCCTGTGAGGTGCTGAGTACTTTCATCTTTTATCAGCGCACTGTGAGTTGAAGGCACTCATTTTCTCACAGCAGCAGGCTCTGGTATTTTTAGTTATAGGATTACATGAAAAATCTTCTGTTTATTATTATTAATAATAATAATTAATAAAGTAGGTCATGGACATGTATAATAAAAACTGGGGACAAGTCGGTAATATATTGAATTTGTGACATGGTGTAGTGTTAACTTTGTGGTGGAACTTTGTTTATATAACAGAAGGTTAATTTTAATGTGTAGTGTGTTATAAATATTAACAGGATTCTAGCAAATGCTCACATCTAACCCGCTTTATGAATGCAAATAATCTCTATTACTCAATGAACATTCATCCTTTCCTGTTTGTCTTGGAGCAATGGAATGAAAAAAATGCAATTAGAACATATACCAATTTTTTTCAGGGAAACAAATCAAAATTAGATTCTCATATAGTTGTATCTACACAAGTTAACATTAGCTAAGGTTTTGGAGTGAGAGAATGTTGTGCGCGGACAAATGTAAATGTAAGACAGATAAAGTCAGCTAATGTTCATTTTGAGTTAATAAACATGTTACATTTGGGCCTGACAAAAGGAAAAAATACATCTTGGGCAGAGTCTCAAATGGTGTAAATAAACATTGCTCAATCGAAGTTAATGGAGCTGCTTAGATTTACACCAGCTGAGGATCTGGTCCATAACGTTCAGATAGCAATATCTCCCATAACGCCATGCAATGTGAAATCAGTTTGGGGTGGCTTTCATACTATCTAATCAGAATGATTCTGTGTAATTCTTATTAATGCTGAAGTGTCTTAGGCATGTTTACAAAGGGTAGATCACTTTCCAGAGTAGAATTCTGTAACTCCAAGAGTGTTGCCTTTTTCATTAACATTTTTGGTATTTTTACTTCCAAAAGTACACCAACAAAAAGGAATTTTTAAATTATGTTTTTTTTTCCCCATGGAAAGAATTTACAAAAATAGACAGACAACACTACAATCAAAATCCACATTTTGATGTGGTGATTTTGACAGAATCCATTTAAAAAAAATCTTTTTTTTTCCTAATGTGAATCAGGACACAGGGAAAATAATCCATTTGCCTTAAATTTAGTGCTCAAACATTTTTCAGTGGGAAACAACTATAAAATATTTAAGCACTGAGAAAATCAAAGTTACATCTTACAAAATTACTTTGAGCATATTATGATAGAAGGCCTTCTGCCAAATCCAAAGCTTCTATAAATAGAGTATAACAATGCATGCATCTTTCCCTATTGTTTTAAACTTGAGATTAAAATCCTTAATATTTAAATGTCTTTGTAGAGATACTGATACAATATATGCTGAAATTTTCAGTCCAGCTGTGTGCGTTCCTTACTCCCTTTTTGTATTACTTTTAATTTATGGACTGATCATTAATCAGCTTTCAAATGTATTGTAATATCATCAGGGTCTGACACTGCAAACCTGTACTCATGTAAATAGTCCTGCTGACCACATATGAGCATGTGCTTAAAGGATCAGACCGTACGTCATTATGTTCATTTATTAATAGTATGTATGTGTAGATCGATACCTATACACCCAAAGATACTAGTAATATCTACATGTACTCTGTGTGTGTGTGTGTATATATAATTTTGTTTCAGAGTAGCAGCCATGTTAGTCTGTATTCGCAAAAAGAAAAGGAGGACTTGTGGCACCTTAGAAACTATCAAATTTATTTGAGCATAAGCTTTCGTGAGCTACAGCTCACTTCATCGGATGCTTATGCTCAAATTTGTTAGTCTCTAAGCTGCCACAAATACTCCTTTTCTTTTTATATAATTTGTGTATGTGTATAATACACATACAACTTACTAGTAATATCCATATTTACACGCATGCAAAAACACACACAAATGTACAGTGCATGTGCATGTAAAATAGATACATATGGGGGTGCATAAAATGTGTGTATTTATATGAATTACATACACATGTATGTTATGTATATGCATTCCATATATAATGTACTTGTGGCTATTACTAGCATGTTTATAGATGTAATGGATTTCTATTTTTAACTCAGCATTGATTAATGTATCCTTTTAAAACACTTTTTTTCTGTTGCTGCCTTTCACATTTATGAATATGTTTTCCCTTTTGTATCTTTGTAACGTCTATTAACATTAACAATGGTAGTTATACAGACAATACATTTAGGAAAGAATATGCGCCTTAGAAGAAACACACAAAGCCTTTCCCAATAGGATCAATTTTTCAATCTGTCAGTGAGCACAATATATAGTATAAAGAATGTGGAAAAAATTATAACTAACTTTACAAGATTGAAATTTTCCTCCTGCTTGCTTAGTATTGAATGATTCTGAGCAGTAGCCAGTTGTCACCTTTCTTTCAAGTTTATGCAGCTTTAGTATTTAAAAGTATTATATTAAACCTGGCAAAATGTGTTCTAGGGAAACTTGAAATTCAATAGCTTCTTGATCATTCCATACATGAACTTCAGAAATAAGATGAGAGGTTTAATAAAAATTGTTAAACAAGTACAATATATGCATACATGAAGTTAATAAATTGTTACATTATATATTGCCCGATCTAAAAATTGTGTATTCTACTGCATAGATTATTATTTTTGGTGTCAACATTGGTGTTTAGTCACATTTACTTGTATAGAATATTATCGAAACACATAATCAGACTGGCTGCCTTGAAGTGTGCCAATACCCAGACAATAAAAATAAAACTAATATGTGTAGCCATGGTGTTTTAGGGATTATTGTGCTACAAAGAGTGTGCAATCTAGGTAAAAAATGGAATAACTATCAACTACACTAATTTACTACATCAATATACTTATACAATTATGAGAATCCTCTTTTTAGTCCTACATCCTTTGTTTTAGTGTGTGACCTTAAGTCTGTGTTTGTTTTTTCCTGATTCAGAATTTTTTGGTGGAGAGGAGCAGGACCGTATAACATTTAATTACGGTAACAACAGATATTGCTGTGCCTGTATGTTTTATCCTTTTACTGCCTTCTTCCATAGTATATAATCTTCCATGCATGAGTCATTTCAGGCATCCTCAGCTACCAAGCAAATTCTAAAATTTACTTTACACAGGTTTTCTTAAGAGGGAGACCTTTGTCTGCCCCTACTAGATCTACAAGTTACCATCCATCTTTTATTTTCAGTGATCAAATAAACTCTTCAAGGCTGGAGCATAGTCATTAAACATGTCTGTAAAGTGCTTAGCATAATTTGAGTATCCTATAAATAAATAATAGTAAGTGAAGGAAAAAGTGATGTACTGTTGACTTTTGGTGATATGCTGTATGGTGCTAGCAATGCTGCCTGAAAAAGAGTTTGAGATGGCCTTTTTCTTGTGGCTGGTATAGGGTGCATTAGGAGCATCACTTTTCTTGTGACTTTTTCCTGTTTGTGTTCTGGCACTATACAATAGTTCATTTCATACCTTTTTTTTTTTCCCCCCCCAAAGAGTACCTTAAATAAAAGTACTTTCAGAATCAGATCCCTGTATCGGTACTTTAACTTACTGTTCCTCTTTTCCATTAGAATGATTTGATTGAGTTCCTAAGCTTTCTTCTCTGCATCTGCTGAGGTGTGAGATTTTTGTTGCATCTAGAATTATATATAAATGTCCCCACTGTATTTTCCACCGAATGCATCCAATGAAGTGAGCTGTAGCTCACGAAAGCTTATGCTCAAATAATTGTTAGTCTAAGGTGCCACAAGTACTTTTTTTTTTTTTTTTTTTTTGCGAATACAGACTAACACGGCTGCTACTCTGAAACCTAGAATTAGATTGGCACAGATATAGCCGTCTGCCTTTTGGTAAAACCTGCAAGGTTATTTACTATTTCTCTCTAAAACAGTTCCTGTTCTTTTTAGGATTTTAACAATGGAAGAGAAAGGGCAAGGGGCAGTCAATATTGTTCAATAGTAACATTTTTTCCCCTTAGGCAACAAGCATTAACACGATCATATGTCAACAGTTGTTTATATAAGGATATGTTTTCAAAGGTGCCTCAATCCAACTTCTAAAATTACATGCACAATTTTTCACATGATCCGAAAAATTTGAATGTGAAAAATGGTGAATTCAAAAAGACTCAGCAGGCAAAATCTGATGTGTAATTTGAGTGCATTCTTTTGAAATTTCTACTCTAGCCATCAGTTCTGCAGAGACTGAAAAGCAGTAGTAGTAGCATGATATTTTAATTCAGTTTGATAGTATTTGGTGGATCAGAAGGTTCTTGAAAGACCATAAGAATAAGGGATACAATAGGAGTGACTGTGTCTAAATTTCTCCTTTTTGAGACTTATCTTTTCAAGAATTTTTGAGATTGAGAGGGTTTTTGTTCCATAAACAACTATAGACTATTTTTGTGAGTGGTCTTTCTCTGACATATAAAACATCAGAGAGATGAGGTAATATCCTTTAGTGGACCAATTCTGTTGGTGAGATAGACAAGCTTTCGACCTACACAGAGCTTTTCTTCAGGTCTGGGAAATATACTCTGGTGTCACAGCTAAATACAAGATTAAACAGTTTCAAATTAAACTATATGTTCAATTTTGTAGTTAGCTGTGACACTGGACTAGAACTGAAATTGTTGCAGACAACAGATTAGAAGGGCAATGGGAATGGAGGCTTCAGCACGGCAGTGAGGAGTGCAGGCCAGCGGCTGCACAAAAATGGGGGTCACCCGGAGTCCCCACTCCTGGGACACAGGAGTGATGAAATTGCATCCAACCCTGACACAGGGCAAGGGCCAGGCCTCCCTCAGAAACAGCCCAGGGCCCTGCCCCTCTGCACTGGGGCACACCGCAATTGCAAGCGAGAGGGATAGTCTCACATGCTCACCCATCCCGAGCCCCAGTTGGTGTGGGCTGGCAGGTTCAGCCCAGCAGGATCCAAGTGTGGAAGGGCTTAGTGTGGGGGATGCAGGTGTGGGGGAAGGGTTCTCTGTGCGGCAATCTGGGTGCAGGTGGCTTGGTGGGAGGGTCTAGAGTGGGGGGGTGCCCAGGATGCACAGGGGCTTGTTGGGGGGTTCTGGGTGCAGGGGTAATGGGACTCTGTGGGTGGTGGTCCAGGTGAAGGTAGATAGAGCTCAGCAGGGGGTCTGGGTGTGGGTGGGATGGGGCTTCGTAGGGGCTCTGTGTGTGGAGGGATGGGGCTTGGCAAGGGAATTCAGGAGCTGGAGGGATGAGGCTTAGTGAAGTGAGATTCCAGGTATGTGGGGCTTGGCAGGGTGGTCAAGGTGCAGGGGGAGTGGAACTTAGCAAAGTAGGGTTTCAAGTGCGGGGAGTTCCGTGAGGGATGGTCTTGGGGTGTGTGTGTGTGTGTGTTGGGGGGCAGATGCAGGAGCTCAGCAGGGGAGTCAGGGTGAGGGGTGGAGTCTGGATGCATGGGGGTTGGATGGGCATGGGGGCAGCTCCCTGTACAATGACTCCTCCCCCTGCAAGCTGGGGAGCTATGGGAACAGGAAGTGGGGGTAGATGTGGAGCTATCTGCAGCTGGGGTCACTGTATGGGGAGCTGCCCCCCATATCTACCCAACCCCCATGCATCCGGATACCACCCCACTCCCCAGCCAGACTTCCCTGATCCATACAGTGGAAGAGGAAGTTCCGTCTTGCACCAGCCCAGCCGGGACTAGCAGCTAGAGCCCAGAAGCTCTGGGTGTAGCACAATAGCAAATGAGGGACAGTCTCCCGCATGCATGTCCAACCTCCTCCCCCACCCTTAGGCTATGATTTATGTTGCCCTCAGCTGCTTCCAATGCCTGAACCAAAAATGCCCGCTCTGGCCCAGTGACCACTGTGAATCAATTATTCTATGAGGAAAGAGTAAAATCTGTGGGAGACATTAATTCTGTGCTTGTGCAGTGGCACAGAATTCCCCAGGAGTACAATTCTGAGCTCAACTCAGGATAAATCAGGAGTATTTCCATTGAAGTCATTGGTATTATACTGAAGTATTCTAAAAACTGAAGTGAGATCAGAATCACAAAGCTCATGCAAAAGAACTTAAATTCCTGAAAAAGTGTTTTATATCCCAAGTGTGCTGGTAGCCATTTACATCCCAGTATGCTTTGTATTTAGAATGGGAATTACCATAAATATAGTAATAAATTTAACTACTACTTGCTGTAAATGCTGAGTTTTTAATGGCACCCATTGAAAGTCCTAAATCTCTCATTTCTGCCATCAAAATATCAACTCTGAACAACTTTCAGAATTTGCAGATGATGGCTTATTTGTTTAGCTGAGCTAGAAAGGTTCGTAATTTATTCTTAATATAAGATAGTGGTTCTCAAACTTTTGTACTGGTGACCCCTTTCACGTAGCAAGCCTCTATGCGTGACCCCCGCTCCCTTATAAATTAAAAACACTAATAGATTTTGGCATTAATACCATTATAAATTCTGGAGGCAAAGCAGGGTTTGGGGTGGAAGTTAACAGCTCGTGACACCCCCATGTAATAACCTCATGACCCCCTGAGGGGTCCCAACCCCCAGTTTGAGAACTCCTAGTATAAGAGGAAGCAAGGGGGCAATAGTGACTCAGAAGCTCCTGGGACTACTCCTGGAATAGTACTGTTGATGGTACTGCTCCTTGTTCAGGACTGTGTCTAAAATCACAAGCTGCACCTCACCTCCTTGTATCACTTCCTATAATTGCATGTACTTTATTGTAAAATCCTGAGTTTCACACTTTTGGAATTAGTTTTAAAATATTGATGTTTTAATTCTGTGTCTAAAGTTAAACTCTAACTTGTCTTGTTTTTAACAAACAAGATTTTTGGATGGATTAAAATACTGTTCTCCTTAGCACTAGCATGACAGGTTCAGAATATTGGGGCTGAGGGAAATGATGACTAAGTAAGTAGAGGAAATCTTTCTATGAAACTGATGAGAAAAGAGATACCAGAATAGAAGTGTTCCCTTGTTGAACATAACCCTGTTCTCAGGTAAATGAAAGAATAGTTGGTGACTTAGGACCAGATTTAGGGGCAGGTGACCAAATGGGGTGTAGGGCTTGGTGGGCACCAGGCTTGGGTGATGTAAGTTATTCAAAAGTTTAACAAATGGGATGGGGTGCTGAAGGTGCTCCTGCCTGGGGCGCCATTTGGTCTAGGGCTGGCCCTGGCTAGCAGTTGTCTGCTTGCACTGTGGCAAACTCTTCATTGAAACTGATCCATGTGAAAGTGTCCTCTTTGATTCATGCTTTGCTTTCTTGAAACATGAGGCTGTATAACTGAGCTCTGTTGTTTAAAGGGGCCCAGACATTATGGTCAAACTTTAAAACTGATTACAGACAGACAGCTGTTTGCCACATATGTATCTTGTTCAGAAGTCATTTGCTAGAATTGTTAGGCTGTAGTCAATGACACTCTGTGCTAGCTTTGCCCCATAACCAAAAAAGATAAAAAGGAAGAATAAAACTCTTAACACATTGACTCTTTCCTATCTATCTATAATGGTGAGTCTGTATACATAATCTGTTAAACTGTGAAATGGGTGTGTGTGTGTGTGGCGGGGGGGGGAGGGGGAATGGCAAACCGTTCAAATATTTGTTAAAATATGATATTCTCCACACAAAAGCCTCACCATATATATTAGGAGAAATCCTTTTCACTGACTAACAGAGAGGAAGAAATTATTAAAAGTATACATTGCTGGGGCAGATGTAAGTAAAATGCAATATAAAATAAACCTAAGTAAAAATAGAGGTTTTTCTGGGTATCCAACCCAAATAGATTCTGTAAAATAGAAGAGGAGAAGTTGGTGCTGATGCACGTGAATATGAAGGCTGAGGAGAGGTGGAAGGTCTGCAACCCTCACTACCATCAAGGGCACACACTGTCTACAGCCACTTCACTCTCACAGCAGAGGAATATGTAGTCACAGAATGAAACGCCCTTACCTTGCCCTTCCTATTTCCTGCCTCCTCCTGTACATTCGTGCCTGGGGTGCTGCTGTTGTGGTCACAACAAAATCGTGGTAGTTCCACTATGGGGGGTTTCGGGCCTTCCTTATCTGAAGGGGGAGGGGCCAGGATTTGGGTCAATAGGGTTAACTACCACGCTTATGTCTCTAAGGCTACAATTGAAGGTTTATAATTATTAATCTACAGTTTTGAAAAAGTTATCTGTAGTAGGATATAATGCCTGCATTCTGTCATTGGCCCTTCACTTCCCCCACCCCAAAGAACAATAGTTGCCCCCATAAATAAAAAATTCTGGTCTAGATACTTGGTCAGATTAGTTAACCTGTACATTGATGTTGGTTTTTGTTGCACGTTTAAATGAAGGCAGAATTTTCCTACTGTTTTATTAAGCCCCACAACAAATCTGTCTGTACTCAATGTGTTGCATCATCGCTGACCTTCTGAGGCTTCTGTCATAGCTCATGGGGCTATGTGACCTTAGTGGAAATAACAGCTCCATCAATTTTAGCAACAGCCATCCTCATAATGCCTTTCCACTTTTTTTTTTGAATTACCACCCAACTCACTGAATTAGCCCCTTTTTTTGCAGGGGGGAATGGTGGAGCAGCACTCCAGAAGTTCAGATGCTTTCCCAAACCTCTCATCTAAAAACTGGACTAAAAGTCTCATGCAAACAGGATGTCATGAGATTTCTGTTTCTGGCTGGGTAAGAAATATTAGAAGAACTATTTTTATTTACTTCAGTCCTTCCTGTCCTGCCCTTGTTGAGAAAAAAAAATCTTACACATTCCACAGAAATGATCTAAAAGTGCTATGTCTGTCATACTGTTGCCTTTTGGATCAGTAACAATAGAAAAAGTTGTACTTATTGTTAAGGGTAACTATATGAGGGGGGAAATGAGAGAAATGAAATAAAGTTAACTGTACTTTTTTGAACCTTGAGAAGGGTTGAGTTTGGTTTGAATTTTGAGCAGAGTTTGAAATTGGCTCCTGCTTCATCCACATCAGTTTGCACATTCCCAGTTGAAACCAATGCAATTTACTTTGTCAAATAAATCACTACTGCTCTTTAGAAAAACACACTAACAAATCCCCGTCAGAGTAGTGTTGTTAGGATCCCCATTGTGGTTAATTCTGCCCCATTGAAAACAATAGGGCTTTAGACTTCACCGTTTTAGTCAATGGGCACAAGACCAAAGTCCATTGTGGACAAATTTGCAAACTACACTGCCCAGTTGTTGCCTACATTGACATGCCTCTTAAATAAAAGCCCTGTGTTAAACTCAGTGTTTACAAACTAAATTATCTGCTTATAAACTAAATGATCATCAGAATTACAGATGCATGTGAAGGAGTGATTATTTTCTTAGTTACCATGTGTATAGTTAGTAATGAAACAGTCAGTAGCAAGAAGAAAAAAGGAAAAAACGGGCATTGCTTATTTTACACACTTTTACAGACAGACATATTCTGGGACTGATAAGAGCTCCAATTCATCCTGAAGTCGGAGACGGAAGTTTTCTTGTTGAATGACTACTGTGCACATAGTGGGACTATTAATCTGTTGTCACGTGTTTTCCTTGGAGGAATTAGTTTCCTTCCTGAGGAGGTCCAATAGGTCAGGTAAATATCTGAGTTTGGAAGCTGTTTGCATCAGTCCTGCCCTGTTAGAATGAACGTTTCTACGAAGAAACCGTGAGAGGAAAGCTCTAGGAAACCTATTTGTGCAGCTATGCAATACAGCAATGTCGGGGAGCCATTTTAACTGTGTATGACAGATAAAAGGTCTCCTCTTTATTGTGTAATTTGAGAATCTAGCTTGGTTAGAAATCAGTATTCAGTTTTGTTTTATTTAATAGCATTGGCTGAGTAGAGATTAAGAGCCAGATTGTGGAACCTTTACTTAAACCAGCCCTTGTTCATGCAAGTAATCCCTGGTATTACTTGGTCAAATAAGCATTCTCCAGTGTACGGATTCTACAGTCAGGGCCTAAGAAATTTGAATCTATTACTATCCATCTGTTCTTGTTTTATACTTACATTGTAAACATTTTGGGGCAGGGATGGTCTTTCTGTTCTGTTTGTACAGTGCCTAGCACAATGGGGTCCTGCTCCATCACTGGAGCTCTTAGGTCCTATGATAGTAGAATAAAATAATATCTCAATTATACAGTATTTACATTGGTTCATCTGGTCACACCATGCCTTAATTTACACCAGTGCAAATCCAGAGTAATCCCATTGAAGTAATGGAGTTATTCTGGTTTGTACTGATGAAACAAAGTTCAGAATTTGATCCATAGCGTTTTAATAATGAACAAAACAGACAAACGTGTGCCTGTGCAGCTCTGTTAAGGGCTTTCTCGGTTGTTAATACAAACCTGTACCATGAGAAGTAGAGATGAGAATCAAATCCTCAAAAGTGAGGAGTGTTTGCAATATGAATCTGAGGCCAAGACTACACTAGAAAAGGTTTGCCAGTGTATGCTATACAGGTCTAGCTATACTGGCAAAGCTTCCTAGTTAGGGTGACCAGATGTCCTGATTTTTCAGGGACAGTCCTGATATTTGGGGCTTTTTTAAATATGGGCTCCTACTACCCCCCCCCACCTCCTGTTCAGATTTTTCATGCTTGCTATCTGGTCACCCTATTCCTAGTGTAGACGCAGTTTATAACAGCAAAAAAAGAACTCTTGCTTCTATGTGTTATACCGTGAAATATAGTGAAAGTGAAATAACCTATACCAGCAAAACCACTTTGATGCTGGTGTAACTGCATCAACACTAGGGCTTTTGCTGGTATGCCTATGTTGCAAAAATATCACCCCCTTTGCTGACATTGCTATACTGGGAGAAGCTTCTAGTGTAGATCTGGCCTGACTGTGAAACTCTTGTTCACAAGGGTTTGTGAAAACCCTTGTGATCTATCTAGTTTGTCCCCCATCCCTGAATTTCACTTTATGCTTTAGAGTAAAATAAAACTCAGCCAGTTTTCTGAATCTAGCTGTAGGATCTCCAAAAAGGCTCATAAAGCTAAGCCAAATTTTTACAAACCTGCCCTGAATTTTGAGCTTGCAACCAGCTGCCAAACTGGCCATGTTTTGGTTTTCACTGCAAACATTTAACACAGTTCTAGTGCTGTGTTATATAATCTCCTTGGTTGTTTGGAAAGTGACTCCCTAAAAATATCAACTTCACTTTCCAAACTGTGAATTTGATATTTATATATTTTGATTTACACACTGATCCTGTTAAAAAGGAGCACCTTCCCCTGCTCTAGGCACTACTTGACTATTCCTAAAAATAGAGAGCTTTTCTGTAACTCCCTTTTAATTACAAGTCAACTAATTCAGAATAACCCAGCAGCAACTAACATATGGAAGATCATGAAGATCTCCCACTAGAACCTTCCGCCTCCTTCAGCCTGGAAAAACAAATGGGCTTCAGAGCATGCCTTGAAAATTAGGGCTATTTCAGACCAAGAGGAGAGCGTGTTCCAAAGTATATACAAACTAATTCCTCATTGTTTTACTATAAACGACAGTGAATCCTGATGAAATGAATACAGCTGTTGCAGTACTGTGACATAAGAGAGCCAAAATATGGTAACTAATTTACTATTCAGGGATTTTTTAAAATATACATTTGGAGGAGATTCATTATTGGCAATTCTTCAGTGAGGCATTTATAAACTTATCCTCTGAGGTGATCGTATCTTCTTTCATTCTGAGAACACACAGAAGAAATAGAACCAGGATGACAAATGAGCAGTCAGAAAGAAACCACAAGAACCTCAGGCTAATCCAAACCAAGCTGAAAAACCTTTTGCGAAGGAGATGAGAACTCTTTCATGGGCTGTTAGAAAAATTCACCGAGAGGCTCTCTGCTGACCAGGTCACTGAGACCAGAGTCACCAAGGGAAGGCTGCAACAGCCATAACCTCCCATATGCTTGCAGGACCATAAGAATTTGCCCCCAAAAGTAGGTAATGTTGGCTGGGAAGGAGTTGTGCCCAGCACTGATTCTATGTGTCCCCTCAGCAACCTCTGCTGATGGTGACCCTATGGAGCTCTGAACATAACCCAAGGATGGGCTGCCTGTTCTCACTTATGGTGAATGCTTCACTGCGGTATCAGTGACTAGGATGGCACAGGGAAGTATTCCGAATACTTCAAACATCTGTAAAAAATTCAGTGATTCTGGCCCACAAAATGAATACTGCCCATACTGCAGTGTCTACCCCACAGATAATCCCAACCTTTGCTCTGGCTGTTTGGATGTCTGCTTGCTTACTTCTAGAGCACCAAAGTCATGAAGAAGTGTACATAATATCATTTACACTGCTATAAGACTACTGGCAAAAGAAAAAACAGTTGCCTCCTGTCTTATCCTGAAGAGGGTCTAGCTTCTCATTTCTACTAATTGTGACCCCAAACTATATTCTAGCTTCAGGAAGTGGGAAAATATACATTGCCAGAATTCCTTCTTCATGTGTTCTGATGTTTACTGTGTTTGGTATTTTGACTTGAAAATTGCTATTTATGCTATGCATAAAAATTGTAGAAGTACATGACTAAATAGGTGAAATGGATATTAAAGCTGGTGAGATGAGGGTAAAGCATGATTTGAATTGAGTTAACTGAAATTGGTGCGAACCAGGGTGCGATGGGATGTACTAGGCCCTTTAAGGCAAAAGGCTAGAAAATGAGTAATGAAGGCGGCTCCCCAGGTCTTCCTAGAAAGGCTGCAGGGAAGAAGCTGATCAGAGCTCAGCAGGCTCAGCTAAAAGGAGTTAGTTCCTGGCAGGTACTAGAGGAGCAGGAAAGGCGCTCTTTGCTGGAGTTTGAGACAGAACCAGAAGGCTGGTTCTGGTGACACTGGTGTTCTGTGGGGAAGAACTTCAGCCCTGAGGTAATGGTGAAGAGGAAGGGACTACATGAGAAATGGCCCAGGAAATAGCAACAGCTATATATAAGGTCCTGGGTTGGGAGCCAGAGTAGTGGGTGGGCCCAGGTACTATCACTCACAGGATGATCTAAGCCCCAAGAAGGGATTAAGACTTGTTTATAACCCCAAGAGAAGGGAAGGACTAAAAAAAAAATCTCCAGGGAGAATGCTGTGGGGGCACTGCTCTATGCCAGGGCAGACAGGGAGTTAAAGCTAGCCCAGAAGGGTCTGAGGACTGAGCCCAGAGACCAGACTAAACACATTACTTAGGGCATAGGGACAGGCCCTGTTGGATCTTTTACCCTGGAAGAGGTAGGTTTTGTTGACATGTTGACTGTGTGACTTGGCCGGATGGCAGAGCCACTGAAGGGCAGTGTTGGCAAGGGCAATAGCCGAGGGAACACAGCGAAAAGAGAGAAAGTGAGTGCAGGTTTGCACCTACCCAACACAAGGTGCTCACAAGAGGTGAGTGTGCACCACCACATGGGGCTTAGGTTGAGTCAGTTTTTACAAGACCAGACTGACTTGCACACCAGATACAGTAACTCCCCACTTAATGGCCTCACACTTAACATTGTTTCGATCTTACATCCCTGCTCCATTACAGAATTTGCATGTTTAAAGTTGTGCAATTCTCCCCTATAACATCATTTGGCCACCTGCTTTGTTCACGGCTGGCAGCCCCTCTACGACCTCCCCCCCCCCCCCCCACCAGCACCTCCCGCTCACTGGCGGACCCTGTGGATCAGCACCTTCCCCGTGCTCCCCCTGCCTCCTGCTTGCGGCAATCAGCTATCTTGCAGCATTCAGGAGGCTAGGGGGAGGAGCGAGGACATGGTGCGCAGCCTTCCCCCTCCCTCCCCGCCTCCTGAATGCCGCAAACCAGCTGATTGCCGCAGGTAGGAGGTGGAGGGAGCAGGGAGAAGGCACTGATCTGCAGTGTCTGCTGGTGAGCGGGAGGTGCTGGGGAAGGCGTGTACGGGAGCTGATGGGGGGCAGTCAGCCTGTTTAATACCTGTATAAAATTACTTGTTTAAAATGTATTTAATGCCTTTTGTCTGGCAAAAAAAGTTTCCCTGGAACCTACCCTCACCCCCATTTACATTCATTCTTATTGGAAATTGGGGAAATTGGATTTGCTTAACATTAAAGTTGCATTTTTCAGGAACAAAACTACAACATTAAGTGAGGAGTTACTGTATTCAGCTTATGTAAACTGTTGTAGACAGGTTGAAGTTGGTGGAGCTGTGACATTTTACACTAGCTCGGGATGTTTCCATAGGAATGCACAGCTCTTCGTGTTCCCAGATTAAAATGAGGCCATTTGAACCTTTCTCACAAGAAACCACTGAGTTTTGTGAAACCCTTATTGTTCTTGAATAACACAATGTTTGTGGGAAAGTGGTTTTGGGAAAAGACAGCTCAAAAGACTTCTGAAAAGAGACTGATTCCTAGAAGTACACAGAGAAAAAGGGAAGGTAGGGCACTATGTCAGAAAGGAAACATTGTGTGTTAAGGAGAGGAAAAGATGTTAGCTGAAGGGAAATGGTAACAGTGGGCAACTCAAAGCAATAGGGTATATTCAGCACAACCAGATTAGGTAGTGTAGAGCTACAAAATAATATTTAAGATGGAAAGGTTACTCTGGAAAGACATTCCTCGTGGTCCTTATTTGGCAGAAGCTGAAAACTAGGAACTTGGTATGTGAGTGATAGACAGAATTATCTCCTTTATTAAAGAAAGACATCTCTGTACTCTGAGAGGATTTATTTAGGATATCTGAGGGTGTCCACGAATTCTTTCTGAATCCGGAGACAAATTGAAATAGAGGAGAGCTGATCTAACAGCTGATAACAGACTGTGGAAGAACTTAGACAAAGCAGATGAGGGGAAAACCAAGCCCTGTATCAACCCAGCTGCTTCACCTTGTAGCTGCAGTTGAACAGCTGCACAGAAGAAACATTCAGTCACACACATCTATAAGCATTGTACCTTGCTGGAGGTAATAGCTAAGACATACAACATTAGCCTACAGTTAAAACTCTGAACAAAATGCAATCTAAATCTATAGTCTGAAAACCTCTTCAAGAGTAAAGATAACTTCCATGATTTAGCTCTTACCCTAAAAATGGGCTATTACTAGAATAAATGCTGTTAACACACATAGAATTGCATTGTGTATTGTAATATGTCCTGCCTTTTGATATTTTTTTTATTACAATTTAAAACTAGTTTAATATAGGGAAAGTCCTTTAGTCCCCTAGCTTGGACTTCAAAGAAGACTAATTACTTGCGCCCTTTTCTGTAGGGAAGACAAACTTCTGACAAAACTTTTTCTAATTTGGTTTCCAAGTGACCAATAAGAGTTAAGATATTGAATGCCCATAAGAGAATTGAAGATTGGTCATACTGGGTCACAGCAATGGTTCATCTAGCCCAGTATCCTGTCTTCCGAGAGTGGCCAATGCCAGGTGCCCCAAAGGGAATGAACAGAACAGGTAATCATCAAGTGATTCATCCCCCATTGCCCATTCCCAGTTTCTGGCAATCAGAGGCTAGGGACACTTCAGAGCATGGTTTCATATCCCTGTCCATCCTGTCTAAAAGCCATTGGTGCATCTATTCTCCATGAACTTATCCAGTTCTTTTTTTGAATCCTGTTATAGTCTTGGCCTTCACAACATCCTCTGGCAAAGAGTTCCACAGGTTGACTGTGCACTTTGTGAAGAAATACTTTGTTTGTTTAAAACCTGCTGCCTATTAATTTCATTTGATGACCCCTAGTTGTTGTGTTGTGAGAAGGAGTAAATAACATTTCCTTATTTACTTTCTCCTCACCAGTTATGATTTTGTAGACCTCTATCATATCCCCTCTTAGTTGTCTCTTTTCTCAGCTGACAAGTCCAAGTCTTATTCATCTCTCCTCATATGGAAGCCGTTCCATACCTCTAGCTGTAAGTAGATTATTATGAGCAGCTCAGGCTGAATTTTTCAAATTTCAATTTTGCAACAAAAAGACAGTGATGAATTTTTCATGAAAAATTGTCTTGTTTTTTGGCCGGCTGTAATTAAGAGTAAAAGCTGGTTAGTGTGAACATGGAGCTTAAATGGTATATTTCTGTACCTTTGTATGCTAAATCTAATTCTTAGAATCATGTTTACAGTGTGCATATTCGCTATTACGGATTCAGTTCAGAAATAGCTTTCTGTGAGTATTTTATGCCATGCTTCCTCAGATGAGTTCTCTGACACTTAAGTGCACAGACAGCATTGTTAGAGCATGCCAAAAGATTCCTTTACTTTATGCTTACTATTCTTTGTTCCTTATGTTTTGTCCAGATGGTGAAAGCATTCCTCAGTAACTGCTGATCTGAGCGATGCAGGCTGGCTTGGATGTAAAAGGACAAGAATGTGGGGGTTGGAGGGATTGGACTTTTGACCAAACCCCCCTAAAATTTTAAAAAGACAGAAAAATGCTATGATCAGACTGTCATGGAGTTTATGTTCAGCAGTAACTTTCAAAGAACAACTTGTAAGAATTTTAAATGTGTTTTTCTTCAATGTAGAAAGGCTAAGTGTAATTACCTCCACTTCTTAACTTTTGTTGTCGTATTAAAACTGCTTAATATCTCTAACATCATAAGTATGAGGCAAGAAAAAAAATGGCCCATTACATCCTTTTGTTGCTCACCATTGGTCAGTAAGCATGAATTCCTTTTTTGGACATAATAAGAGATACAAGAGCTTGTATTTGGCCTAAAGGTAAATGTTTTACCAGCATGAATCTATTGTAGCAACAAACTGAAATCTTTTTTGAGTTCAAACCAGAAGGAGAAGAGAAGAGATAAATGGGGAGGGTGGGATTTATAGGTCAGTCATTGATTTCATTTAATTCATTTTTTGCGTAGCTTTAGGAGTACAAAGCTGTCTGAGATTTACAAAAACAAAACATTAATTTTTCTTTCATAGTGTTGCCAAATTACAGAGTGCTGGCAACCCTAGCAAAGAGTATTCACAAGCATCTTTCTATGGACAAACAGCCTTGCCTCATACTGATGAATCTGGACTTTTACACTTAGCATCTTAGGCTGTTTCATTCATTACTTCAGGGTGGAATGGCTCTTCCTGCCTTAACTCTATCACACATTAGTAGAGTGATTTCTTACTGTCTGACAAATCCCTATGATTTCTTTTTTAGTATTTATAAGCTTAATCCTAGATTTCTCTTTGGCGTGTACTCTGTTTTACATCAGATAGAGAAACCTGCCAGCTTCTTTAAAGGCCCACCGTAAAATTTTCAAAAGCACTCCAGTCATTTAGGGTACAATCCACAAAGCAATTGAGGGGCCTAATTTCCAGATTTAGGTGTCTAAATCCCCATGCGTGGCATCACTGTGATCCATGAAACTCCTTCTTGGCTGCTGCCTAGTCCTGCAGGTGCTTAAACTCACTCAGCATCTAACTTTCTGCTGTAAAAGTTCTCTAGGCACCTAAGTTTAGACCCTGGGTCATGTGCATGGCTGCCTCCTCTCGATGCCCAGGCACTCATCTTCCCGCCTAAGCCCCAGAGCAATTAATGAACAGGGAAGCTAGGTGCTTGTCTGCCTCAATCACATATGGGATCCAATCCAGTAGATGGCCTCTGAGAATGCCTACTGGATCTGGTCCCATGCAAAATCCTATTGGAGGAGGAGGTGGTGGTGCTGATTCTCATCTTATAATGTTTAGCCCAGTGGTTAGAGCACTTACCTGGGATGTGGGAAACTCTGGTTCAATTCCCACCTCTCCTCTGCAAAAGGGAGATCCAGGATTGGAAAGGAGCTGGGATGGTGTTTAACCACTGAACTGTAGGAAAGTCTCATGTGTGGCTGTCTCAGGGTCTGCTGTTTTAATAAATAAAGAGCCACTGGGAGCGGGAGACTGGATCCTGGGTCTCCCACATGGATGTCCTAACCACTGGACTACAAAGTCACTTTCTCATTCTGTCTGGCCCAGTGACTGCTCCACTGTAGCTAAATACTTAAATAATCATTGTGAGAGAGGGAATGATTCTATAGTCCAGTGGTTAAGGCACCCACCTGGGAAATTGGAGATCCCAGGTCCAGTCCCCATACAAAGTGGAGCTTTATCAGCAGGAAAGATTGAGGGAGCCCCACATCTGAATATCCCATAGTTCAGTGGTTAGAGCACCCTCCTGAGAGGTAGGTGCCAGATTTTGCCACCCTTATTCACTAGAAATAGAACCTTATTCTGTGAACATGCTTTCAATAGGACTAATCAGAGTAAAATACTCCTCAATGTCAGAGTGGCTAACTCTGGCCCTTTTTAAACTGAATCTCCTGCAGAGGAGAGTTTCCAAGCAATGCCTTATTTTTTCATTTGCATTGTCCAAGAGAGTCTTGTCTTTTAGGTAGACTTCTTTAAGAGAGAGATTCAGCAAGTTAAGATAACACTGAATTCGTTGGCATGGCAAGCCTGCAGTTTGGCCAGAGATAGTTCTCTGATACTGAGATTTGGGAGGGATGCCAGAAGCAGGTGTTTCAATCTAATATAAGAGAATGGCAAATGAAAAAGCCATTGACCAGGACAGCTATTACATGAGACAAGTTGTCAAAGCCTGGAATCATCCTGGCCCAATGGGGGTTGTTGTCAATTATGTTGGAGTAACTTGTGTGAAGTCTTTTTTTGAGTAGTGTTCACTCCTTAAGGTGCTGCAGGTGAGATGATTAGTTAGAGGGAAAGCTAATGGGTCAGGATTCCAATGAGGGGAATTTATATAGGTTTTTGGGAGCTTTGCAAATCCCAAAGTTGATTTCCTGTTCCCAGGTGTCCCGGGATTTAAAGAGATGTTCATATTCCCCTCCCCTCCTGTAAGCTATTTAGTGGAATAAGCAGTTGATAGAATTCACACTTAAATTGTTCTTCTAAGGTGAGCTCTAGAGTTAGCACTCCATTAGGCACCTACCACACTTAGGAGCTCTGAATACATAATAATTTAAAAATAAATAACTGAGCTGAATGAAGGAAGGGAAAGAGTTCACATCTCTCTAAGCTATTTTTTCAGATAGAGTCCTACTGCTGTAGGGGGACTGCTGTAGAGCCTGGCAGAGGGATTGAGATCCTGCGGGTCCTGCAGGACCCGCTACCAGAACTGTGAGAGCAGGTGGGAGTGGGATTAAAGAATAGTCTCACACACAGCTCTAGTTTGAGGCTCTTTGTCAGCAGACTCAGACAACACGGTATTAGTTACATCAGTTCATATTTGGAAGGTTTTGTTCACAACCCTAAGGGAAGGACACTCAATTATTCTAAAATGAAAGTGTAGATTCTGATTAAACTGATAGCATATGCCTCCTTGTCCCATTTAGATCCACCACCACTTGGAGACTCTACTGAATACCCTTGCTAGTACACTCAAGTCTCAAAATACTCAGGCTTCTGTTGTTTGTGAACCACAACGGAATAAGAATTGAATTGCTCTGAGGCTTTCTGTCAGAGCATGTCATTCAGCTTGATGTGTGACTGATTTGAAAGCCTCAAGGTAGTGTGACATGTGAACTAAAAGCAGAGGGGAGCAGTAGAGAAGCTGCAAAACCTCATGACAGATTTCTAAATGTATGAGAAGGGAGACAGACACTGCTGGAAGAAGAGGAGTAAACACAGATGAAGAAAACTCGATAGGTTGGGTGGTGCCTATCTGAACTTCTACGTCCCATGAAAGGGCTGAACTTTACACCACCTTGTTCTTTGCAAGATTTTCAATAGATCCTGGATCTAGCTAGGCCACAAATACCAGAAGAAAAACTTCTTACAGTTTTTCTGCACTTCTGCTTCCAATTGTGGCTGAAACCAGGAAGCATGAGTCTTATTAAACTTGAATATGGGAAGCTGGGCTAGGAATAAAAATTAGCCTAACTATTGTATACTTCAGATAAAGGTTGCTTTTTGGTTTTGTTTAACTCTTGATTGAAACTAGTTTACTGTAGAGGTGGTGCTTTCCTCCCTCCCCCTCCAACTTTAGAGTTCAAATAAAAAGGGAGCTGAATCCAAAATGTCCCTGGTGTTGCACAGCTCCGATTTAACCAAATATTTTAAAAATGGAATGTTTCAATTTTGTTTGGGGGCATAGGGGAATCTAGTTAGAATGAGCAAATCTTTTGGGAGTGGTTATTGTTTAAACCACTTTATCAATTTCCAGTCATAAGTATTTATGAAAGAACATAGTCTTGCTTAACCTGATTGCATACTTTGAGCAATACACAATGCTAGCTGATAATTCATCTTTGAAAAGGAAGATTTGTTTTTATGAAAGTTAATAGCCTCCACTAAGTTAAGACATTGCAGTTTGTTTGTCACTACTTTGTCAGTTGATATGCTGAGATCTGTGCATATATGCTTACACTTACAATAGTAGGCTTTAGCTTTATATTGGTGCATGGCTCTTGCACATCTGCATTGCATATGTTTATGAAGGTGTTTTCTGTTAATAGTGGGGTGGAGTTTGGAAAGGGTGATGGGCACATGAAACCAGTTGCAGCTCCCTAATCCTGAGCTGCCCAGCCTTAGCACAAGTTAAAAGTTGCATTGGAGCAGCTCTGACTAGCATAGGATCCAGGTGTACATTGGGATTCCATCTGTGACCTCTTTCCACTCAGCTTCACAAGAACTTAGTTTGACTCCAAACTCCATCACTCAGGTACCTTTATTTGTCATACAGCAACACTACGCTGAGCTGATCAGGTTTAAATATGGGGTGTCTGTGGTGTGAATGAAGGGTATATCACATCTCCAAAGTTAGAGAAACCCTTTCCCTTTATATACATTTTCACATCTCGGTGCATTTACTATAAACTACATCACACACCTTTTGATTGGCTTGGTTACTTTGCAGGAACCAATTGCTGTGTAGCATGTTCTGTCCATGCTTGACTACTCCTTACCTTATCTCTACATTCCTAATTTACCTTGTCCATTGTTGTTGTTTTTCATAGTAAATGGTTCCCTGGTGTTCTCCCTCTTACCTTAGCTGGCTCAGACATTCTGTCTTCTTATCCTACTAATCTATTTACTTATCTTATTTAGCACAAAACCATCTGTTTTCAACTTAATGATCTCTTTACCTTCTTAATTCTATCTTTCAAGAAATGAGTCCCCTCTCCAGGTGTTAATTACTCATGTCAGGCCAGACCTACAGTTTAACATAGCCTCCATCATACTCCATCCCTGACAAGATCCTAATACATTCCCTATACCAGGGTTCAAGGGCTGGTATAGTGGCTTCACTGCCTTCTGTAATTAGCTTTCCATTAGCAAATATCTCCCCTGCCAGACAGAATTATCAAATGGCCATCTCTGGATACATTAGGTCCACTTCATGGTAACAGCTTACCAGAGAAGCTGGCTCTGTGGGGAAAAATACTCATCAGTGAATGTAGATAAAAGGCCAGCTTTCCAGCTGGGAGTTTCTCCGCTCAGTAGACTATCAAGTTTGCCAACAAGCCACACCTATACACTAGTTGTGAAGGTAAAAATATGATTAGGAGATAGTGTGGAAATAGCACCTCTTGGTAACAGAACTATTTCTCCCTTATTTCATTCATTTTAACTGGTAGCCTCAAAGATTATGGTGAAAATAGGTGACATTTATGTCACACTTTTCATCTAATGGTCCCAAAGCACTCATCTTACCTGACATAAGCCAATAATAAGAATTTATTATTATTGTTTGATTTCTAGTGATCTACATAAGATAGTATCTACCTTGAAGAGCAATATTCTGGAAGAGCATGACTTCTGAGTTCTTGCTTTCTATGCCATAGTTTTCACATCCAGAGAATGAGGGCAATGTTACTTACTTTGATTTCTCAACCACATAATGGTGTTGCTTCTGAATCTTCCAGTGCATTTCTCCATTCAAACTTTAGTTTGACATTGAACCAAATTGAAATTCATGACTAATGGATTTTCAAATATTTCTGATGTAGACATTCAGAAGGCAAGTGATATGTGCATTGGCTTCTTGCATCAGTGAACATCAAGGTTTGTGGTACCTTGGAATAATTATTGATCTCTCTTGTCAGTATAGCTTGTTGTTTGACAGAACTGAAGGTTTGCTTAATATTGTTATGGGAGTATATAAATGGATAAGTGAAGCATAAGGAGTCTTGCTGATAATTAGCTGTTTTGATGGTACTGGTGCATGTCAAGGCAGATCTGCATTTTAGTGCCAGTTCACCTTTACAAAGAGAGAGAGAAATCTGATGTGTAATCAATGGAAGAAAATTAGAGTAGAAAAAGTAGAAGGGGGGTGAGGGAGAACCATTTTAAGGCCTCAATCCTGTACTATTGAAATCAGTGGGAGTGTAACAGTTTAAGGCTGGGATCCATAACCTTTGGTCCATGGCCTGCCAGGATAAGCCCCCTGGTGGGCTGGGCCGGTTTGTTTATCTGCCACGTCCGCAGGTTCGGCCGATTGCGGCTCCCACTGGCTGCGGTTCACCGCTGCAGGCCAATGAGGGCCGTGGGAAGCAGCGGCCAGCATAGCCCTCGGTCTGCGCCACTTCCCACAGCCCCCATTGGCCTGGGATGGCAAGCCACGGCCAGTGGGTGCTGCAATCCGCCGAACCTGTGGAAGCAGCAGGTAAACAAACCGGCCCAGCGCGCCGGGGGCTGCAGGCCAAAGGTTACTGATCCCTGGTTTAAGGACCAGGAAGCCTGGGGCTAGCCAGCCCTGTTTATTCAGCACACCTGTGCAATAATTAACTGCATTTTAGGAAGATTGGAATGGACTAATTAGGGTCAGGTGACACTTGAAACACCTGGACCTCATAGAAGGGCTGAGAAGAGTTAGTTTGCAGGAGAAACCACATGGCGCAACCTGGGCTCCTGTGAAAGGCCCTAAAACAGGGTTTGGATGAGGTGTTGAGATAATGAGGGGACTCCAGAGAAGGAGCCTGGGAGTCGGGGCCAAAGAGAGAGAGAGAGAGAGAGAGGGGAAAAAAAAAAAACTTAAAGGTAGCCCAGAAGGGGCTGGCAACAGAGCCCCAGAGGGCAGGCTGAAGAGGAGCCCAAGTGGGTGTGTCACAGTTTCAGGGTAACTGCAACTGTATCTCTCCCCCTCCATGTTCCTCTCCAGGAGTTTCTAGGCAGGTCTCCAGGCAGAACCTCTGTCTCTAGGTAGGGACCCTTGTCCCACTCCCTTCTGACAGGGGGTTTTAAGGCTGCATTGCTTTCTGTCTTATACTGTGATATCTCCAGCAAGCCAGTCTGTATAACAGCCAGCACCTCTGCTTTGATTTCTCTCTGAGGGTTATGAACAGTGTATTGCCAACAGTTATCACACAGCTTTTTTTTTTAAGCAAGCTGTCAAGGTTCCTTCCCCACTCTGAACTCTAGGGTGCAGATGTGGTGACCTTCATGAAAACCTCCTAAGCTTACTTTTACTAGCTTAGGTTAAAACTTCCCCAAGGTACAAACTATCTTACCTTTTGCCCTTGGACTTTATCACTGCCACTGCCAAACGTCTAACAGGTATATAATTGGGAAAGAGCCCGTTTGGAAACATCTTTCCCCCCAAAATCATCATCAAAACCTTGCACCCTCCTTCCTGGGGAAGGTTTGGTAAAAAAAAACCTCACCAATTTGCATAGGTGACCACAGACCCAAACCCTTGGACCTTAAAAACAATGAAAAAGCATTCAGTTTTCTTAAAAGAAGAATTTAAATAGAAGAAAAAAGTAAAAAGAATCACCTCTGTAAAATCAGGATGGTAAATACCTTACAGGGTAATCAGATTCAAAACATAGAGAATCCCTCTAGGCAAAACCTTAAATTACAAAAAGACACAACAGAAATCTACATTCCATTCACCACAACTTATTTTCTCAGCCATTTAAAGGAATCGGAATCTAACACATATCTAGCTAGATTACTTACTAAGTTCTAAGACTCCATTCCTGTTCTGTCCCTGGAAAAAGCATCACCCAGACAGAGAGAGAGGCTTTGTTTCTCTCTCCCCCCCAGCTTTTGAAAGTATTTTGTTTCCTTATTGGTCATTTTGATCAGGTGCCAGTGAGGTTATCCTAGCTTCTTAACCCTTTACAGGTGAAAAGGTTTTTCTTCTGGCCAGGAGGGATTTTAAAGGTGTTTAACCTTCCCTTTATATTGATGACACAAGCACATTTATTCTTGTGGTAAAACCATTTCAGAGGACAGACTGCAAGAAATAGGGCAGACAATTCCCCCTCCCCCCGGGTGGTTTAATCTATAATTAGATTCACCAAGCCAGTAACAAAAAAGCTTCTACAGCACCACACTGGTTAAACAAAAGCCAAACACAGACACCTTTAGGCATTCCAGCCCTTGGCTCCCATCCAGACAAACAGGCCTAATATAGTGAGAGGTTACTGAAAACTCATTTTGCCATATGTGAGGTTCTTACTGATCCCAAAGGGTCAGATACTTACCCCAGATGAATGTTCATCTCAGAACTTACCTAAATATCATGCTGTCAGCTGGATTGGTAATAAACTAACTGAAGATTTAACAATAAAAGAATTATAAATGGTTAATAGATCATATATATACAAATGATTGCAAAGTCCTTAGATCAGGTTTGTAGCAGTGATGGAATAGGCTGTAGGCTTGCAAAAGTCTGTCTGGTGACTTCCAAAAGATTGGCAGGCCCCCAATCCATAGTTTCAGATGCTCCTTTTATTTGTAAATCCACGGTCCAGAGAATTAGAAAAGGAAAGAGGCAACATGGAGATGTCTCATGTGTCTTTTTATATCCTCTGCCATGTGCATGGAATTTTACTGTCCCAAACAAAGCCCACAGCCTCTGTATATGGAAAGTGGCTGGTCCAAGATGGAGTCCAGGGTTACATAAGCATATCACATATCCTTAAATGGTTTGCTGAATCACACGGAGTGGCCATTGACTCTTCACTGTCTGAGGCATCCTCAGGAACAGCTGTCTGGACGGGATGTGTTTCTTCAATGGTCTGTTGAGAGCTGAGTGTCCTTGATGGGCCATCAATACATAGCTATCTAGCCCTGATGTAAATGTATCTGGGGTGTGTCACCCAGGAATACAACACAGGTTTAAGTTGTATTTAAACAAGTTCATGGCTAATATTCATAACTTCAAATACAAAGAAGATCCATATATATAAACAGGATAATCATGCTTAGCAAATCATAACTTTTTTCCATTGACACCTTACACGATATACTTTGTACAAGATTTGTTGCAATTGTATAACATTGATACAAATGGTCATCTATCTTATACACATCACACCTGCAGCACCAAGTCCTGACACCAAAGTGTGCCAAGGCAGTCAGTGGAACTGCTGACAAAGTTTTACCATTAACTACAGTGGGAGCAGGAACAAGCTGTGACAGATGTGGCAATGTCTTGCAACATCTCTGAGAGAGATCATACTGTATTAAGTTTATGTATTGTTGTGGACAAGGGATTGTATGTAATTTAATGGGGGTGAGTGACCACAGCCTTCCAGGAACTAAGACCAGTGTGGGGTGAATAGGCAAATTAACTGAGGTAGTAACATCTCCAGAGAGGTATCACTACCTAGAGAGGCTTGCATATACTGGTTCAAACTGAATTTGTCAGAGACCCATGTCAAAGAAAGGAATTTTGGATAAATAGCTTGAGTTCACACTGACTCAGGGCCTTCTTTCTGATCTGGCCTAACGGGGGGACCAGAATCCTCCTGGAAGGGTTGGAAGGACTGACATCTACCTGAACTTGGAGTTGTGGTAACCTCTGAAAAACTTTTTAGCATGCATTGAGGTTCTTTTATTGTTTTTTAATATTTTTTCTGTAAGGTTTTCACCTTACCACACAGCTCTTTTTAAGCAAGCATATTAATTCGTAATCTATAACTGTCGGCAATTATGCTGTTATAGCCTCTGGAGAGAAAGCAAAGCACAAACACTGGCCTGTTTAGCCAGTCTGGCTTGATGGGAATTACACAGTGCAGATAGGGAAATGTGCAGCCGGAAAAAACCTTGTTCAGTACAGGAGAGAAAGAGAGATGCATCTCCACCAAGGTGAGGTGATGGCTGAGAAGTGGGTGACCTTGGTGGACCACCAAAGGGGAATACAAGTGCAGTTGCCCTGAACTGTGACACAAGTCCATTAGTCCCACATCTTATAACAAATTGTATTGCAGTCATTATAAAATAGTGCTCTATTTTTGTTACATTTTTTCCACATCAAAATGCTCAAGCACTAGAAAGTCATTCCCCAGACTAGCATTTAGTCCCTGGAGTCCAGGGAGATTACTGAAGAACCCAGGAAGCTGAGTAACACATACCGCCTCCTCAGCCACCCTGGAACCTGCATGGCGCATATCAAAAGCTCAGGTTCCTTGGGAAGAGAGACAAGCTTTTCCTGTGAGGTGGCTTAGGGTTTCAGGAGGGGAGATGTGGCATGGCTGGGGTGGGATCCAGCGGCCCGGGCCTCCTCCGGCCGTGGGGGGGATGGGACAGTTGAGGCTCAGGGCTTCTCTGGGGGTCCTCAGGTACAAGGGATAGGACAAGGGGGGGGCTAGCCTCCCTGAAGAAGGGCTCCACCTGCTGCCAGTGAATACATGTCCTCTCTCCTATGTAGTCAGCCCAGACTGAGCTGAGCTGCTCCCTCTTATATTGTGGTTCCAACTGGAGTATGCCCGGCATGAGGGGGCATGGCTTCCTCAGCCCACAGTATGGGGTTAACTCTTCCTGTCCTGTGGAACAGGTCACAGCTGGGTTGCAGTATCTTCCATTTTATGCTGGGCTTTTGATTATAACAGGAGGCATCCAGCTTCAGTTACCTCTACTTCCCCTTTCCTTCTTATTTTTTTTTATCTATTAATTCTGATATAAGCTCAGGAACATGATAAAAAAGATCTAAAACTCAGTGAAATGCACACAGCAAAAAGCAGCAAGGAAATGTTGCACTACAGCAACATAGGCACAAACATTACAGTTAATAGATGTCAATGGCTTTAAGAGCTTCAGCACTTAGTGCACCACATGAATATAGAACATGGCCATTCTTCTAGCAGTGCTTGTGGTTTTGCTATAAGAATCCCCTGAATACTTCTGCAAAGAGTCCCCTGATTGTGTGGTAAATTCTAGTGATCTGGGATACTATTAGGGTTAAAATATCTTTCCCTCAATCTTTATTCTTTATAAAATGGAACTCTGTGAGCCAGACCAAGCTCCATAGATCCATGTATGGAGGGAATCCTAAGCATACACCCATCTTACATAAAAAATGTGTGTATATATAATGTTGTGAAAAATAACTTGAAAATAAAGCAAAATTTGGTACCTTTGACACCTTTATCCCAATTTCTATCACTCCTACAGTGCCTCAAGTTTGCAAAGCGCTTTACACAGAGTAATCCTTTCAACAGCCCTGAGGGTTCTGTGACCGTAAGCATCATTATCTCCATTTTACGGGTAGGGACACTGAGACAAGGAGATATGTGATTTCCCCCCCCCCCCCAAGGCCCCACAATAACTCAGTGCCAGAGCTGGAATTCAGAATAGCAGTTGTGTTAGTCTGTATTCGCAAAAAGAAAAGGAGTACTTGTGGCACCTTAGAGACTAACAAATTTATTTGAGCATAAGCTTTCGTGAGCTACCGCTCACTTCCTCGGATGCATTCATCGGAGCTGGGATTCGAAGTCAGGAACTAAACTTATTGTGGATGCTAAAATTTTGTTGCTTGAAACTAGACAAGACCTGATAGGTATTGTGCTATGTAAACATTACACACTCAGGTGCTGGCAGACAACCAGTTCATTAAAGAAAAGGCACAAGCTACAAAAACCAACCTTTGGGATTTCTGGTGGGTGATGAAAAATCACCCTAGAAAGCTAGAGCTCCTGCTCTCAAGTAGTATATGTGAGTTGTCATTGTTCTTCAAGACCTAATATCTCACCCTTTTGTATGTTGAAGGTTTTAGGCTAAAATTCCTTCCTTTGCTCATACAGAATTAAGCAAAGGTATTTTTCATTTACATAAATTATGCGTTTGTAGGGAGACAGCAAAGTAAGCATTTTCATCTTTTTGCAGGTTTCAAAGGAAAAATGTATGAAAGCTCAACAAAAAAATTGTGGGAAGAATGCCTATAGATCTATACATAACCCATTTATTAAAGTTTGATTCAAGTGTGTAAGGGAAAAAAAGCCATAGATCATTATATTTTTTCAACCACCATTGTATTATATTTCCTCTCTGAATACACAAAGGCCAAGATTTCAGAAACAGGAGCTTCAAAAATGAAGCTGAACACTTTTTGTAAATCTGGTCCTTTATTTAGATTCCTAAATATGAATTTAGGACCTCACTTTAAACTTCTATTACTGAACATCTTGGCCAGAATGTACAGTGTTATACACGTGTGCATGCACATTTGATTGGATTTATTTCACCTCCGTTCATAGGGACAATTTTTCTTCTCATTTACAGCACCCAACTGAAGTAAGTGCAGTTGCTCTACAGATTTACACGTCATGTAAGCAAAAACAGAATCTGTCCCACTATGTACATTATTGTAGTAACTCTTGCACAAACTTGAGCACATCCGTATTAATGATGGAAGAACTCTGCTTGCACTTCTGGTGAGTGCTTATTCAAGCTACATGAGTGCTTATTCAAGCTACATATAGCTACATCAAGCTACAAGCTATTTTTTGTTCTACTCACAGGCATTGTTATCAATGAATTAAAACAGGTATGAGTTAAATTACAATAAAAGTAAAATGGAGGATACTTGTATATTATATTGTATATACACTTTTCATATTCTGTTAACATTCATAATGAATATACACACTAATAAAGTAGAACAATGCGGGACAATTCACTTAACACGTACAGGAACAAAGAAATAAACAAATCCTGAGATCCTTACTCACTCAAGGAAAATTTCCACTAAAATCAGTAGCAGTTTTGTTTGAGAAAAAGCAAGGAACATTAGAATTTGGTAAACGATTGCTAATCTGATACCTTTAGAAAAATATAATAGTTTCTCAGTCCCTCTCTTAGTTTTATTTGCTTGTAAGCAAAGCAAAAAAACATTGGAACGAGAACTACCCTATTAAAGCCTGCTGTGATTTGCATCCACAGCAAGACTGGATTCTCTACAGGAAATGGAAATGATAGTAACTTAATTCTTTCTGCACTGACTAAATTTTTTTTATTCCTTAAATATAATCCACTTTCAACTTTCCTGTGTATTTTGGAGTATTGAATATTTTAGCTCATTAATTGCCCACTACTATATGGAAGTGTACAAACAACATTCTGTGAATTATATAGGACCTGATTTAATACCCACCAAAGTCAGTGGAAAGGCTGCAATTGATGTAAATGCTCATTGGACTAGTTTCATAGGGTGTTCAAGATGGTGTGGTATAAAGGGTTTGATTGGTAATTACTTGGGATGTTGCCTGGCTCCTTGATTGGTGAAGCCATAAGTGAGTTATGCTGATGATCCCAAATGTGTGAATCCATAAAGAAAAACTACAGGAAAAGGATGGTATATTATTAAATCAATCACTCAGGGTTGCTGTGCAACCTTAATTCAGCCCTCTTTGGATATCTATTTTGATACAGGGGAGCTTTTTGAAGGCACGAATGGCAATTGAGCACCTAAATCCCAGAATCAGACTCCACTGGTATTCACAGAGCCCCAGTGCAGCTGCTGTTGAGCCCTGTAGGCACCTAAACTCACTTAGCACCTAAATTTTCACTGTAAAAGTTCCCTTAGGTGCCTATATCTCTACCTCGGGGCGTGCACACAACAGCCTCACTCTAGGCATCCAGACACCTAAGCCCCAGAGCTATGTGCGAACCCAGGGAAGATAGGCGTGTCTCTGCCGATGTTGCTGCAGGGCCTGATCCAGTAAGTGTGCTTGGAGCTTGCCTACAAGATTGGGACCCACAAGTAAGCTCACATAAAACAGATGGGGGGGAAGAGGAATTCCCCTCACAACTTTTGGCTCAGTGGTTAGACTATTCACCTGCGATATGGAATACCTGCAGTTTTCAAGTCAACTCACCCCCCTCTACCTGAGGGGGAGAATAGATTTGAACAGGGATCTGCCACCTCTTAGGGAAGGGTTCTCAATGCTGAGCTGTGGGATGTTCTGATGTGACTCCCTCACTCTCTTCTCTTGAAGCTATTCCACTGTGAATAATGAAAGCATCATTAGGCCAGAGAAAGCAACTATGAGAGTGCTCACCTGGGAGGTGAGAGATCCAGTCTCCTGCTCCAATGACTTTTAAAATTATTTATCTACAGAATTATGTTCTTCCCCCACATAATACCTCTCCCATTCTGTGTCCAGTACACCCTGAGTGCTTAGCTTTGCAATCTTAGCAGTGTTCTTTTAGCATTGCTTGTTTTGTATGGGGAAATATCTATATTCTCTTACACAGGTACCTTGCCTCCCATATGTTTCTCTATGTTGGATTTAAGTTCTTCAGGACATAGGTATTCGTAAAACTCGGGACACTTTTGGCTCTATACAAATAATGAAGGGCCTAGTCATTAGATTAGTAACTTACATGCAGAGTCCCAAGGAGGTTAGTGGAACTCTTTGTGTCACAATATCTACATGAATAATTGCTTGCAGGGTTGGGCTCTCATAATGTCTGTTGGGGGATGTGCATGTGCATACTTTTTTTTTTTAACTCAGGAATGTTCAGCTCAAATGCAACATCTAATTTTCAGCACAGTTCTGCTCTACTTAATTATCCATTTAGATTGACTGAGGCATAAGGAGGTCAGCTGACTAGTACAGTGTTCCAGGGATCTCCTGATTTAATTCTGCCAGCAACCAGACTGCATGACCTTTTTATCTTCTTTTGAATTGATTTACACATTATGGAGGTCCACTGCTTTGTACTGTCAGATGATTAATGTACACAAATACTTATTAGATAGGCACATAAACTGTTTTCCTATTATCATTTTATATTATATTTGCATAATGCAGAAACTTTCCAAAGTACAATTAATTTAAAACATGATGTAAAAAATAAAAGGCTCTGTTTTCAAATTAGTTAAGCTCTATATTACACTTTTGATAGTCTGTATATTAAAGCATATCATACCCAATTTAGAATTATTTATACCCAGAATTACTTATATTGTCCTGATTATGAATAATCCTGTGTAATGTTGCCTATAGTTTTTACCTAAGCAGATTTATGTCTATCAAGTACTCCACTAAATTGGGTTCATTCCAGCTGTAGTGGGGATATATAGTAACTGCTTCATGTAACTCTATACAGTTTATAGACAAAACAAGTCAAATTCATCCTCAGTCTGACTCAGGTGATGTCACCAGAAATAAATTTGGCCAAACAGATACTGCAATTTAAAATGGAGTTTGGGGGTCATATTCTACCCTTTTTCTATGCCTGCCATTCACATTGGATGTCAGTAAGTTTAACATAATGTTGTCTGTGTCTTGAAGGAAGATAATCGCCCTGACTATTCACCCCAAACCAAGCTTCAGAGGTTCAAACAATTCAAGGAATATTATCTTACTTATTTTACATTTTCAGGTAGCTCTCTACTCCTTGACTCCAGCTGAAATCAAAAGTAGATGCATGTCAGTCTCGGGAGAACCTGTGCCCATGAGATTTCCAGCCCAATCTTTATCCAAATCAGACCTTCTAACCTTCTGATGTGACCACCTGTGCCAGGATACTAGTGTATTCATTAGAGAAATATCCTGGTCCTGGTGGATAAACCTCTAAGAGCCCCATCCTCTGTTCCATGCATCTTTTGAGGTTTGTAGTTGAAATGACAAAACCTTGCTGCTATTAGCATATTTAGAGTTTTTGATTTGTAGATAATGGCCCAAATCATGAGGTCCTTAATCAGTATTTACTTGGTCCTTACTAAATAAACGCAAAGGGTCAGACGGCGCCTGTGTTGCATGTAATGTGAAGTTGCACTGCCAAAGAGGACCATGTATTCTGAACTCCCCTGAAATACTGGAGGGTGGACACAGTGCATCAGTCATATCTTTGGCCCTTACCTGTACCCTTTGATCAATGGCGCAGTGGAGCATGATATAAATGTAATAGTAATGATCCACAGTAAAAGGCAAATACAGGCCACACTAATTTATAATGGCTCGAGAGTGGAGCTGTCTGAAGACCTTGTGCATCAGCCAAGTCCAAACCATGTAACCTTTTATGGAATGAAAGGTCTTCATGCACAAACTGGTGAAGATCAGTAAGTGTTATGACCCAGTCCTGTAAAAAATGTAGTCACATGAAGATTCCTGTTGTCTTCAATGGTACTTCTTACAAGAGTCAGGGCTACTCATGTGAATAAGGGATTACAAGTTAAAGCCCTTAGTTACTATTTCAAAACTCTTTACAGAATTATTAAATAATACGTTCCAGGAATGCATCCAACTACCTGCTCTTTTACCATTCCACTAGAAACAACAACCAAATGCATCCTTTTCCTTTAGGCATGTCTTCCACTTCCATATTGAATCCATAGAGGCACATGAGGGAGCAGAACGTAGCCTTTTGTTTTACTTATTTACATTAAGTATTGCATGATGCAATGCAGACTAACTTGAAAATAATTACTAAAAAGTACATGGCTGCAAACTTTAGAGGAGTGTTCTTGTGTTTTATCCTCAGAATTTCTTGTTGCCCTGGGTAACAAAGTCTCTGAGTCCTGGACAATTCTCTGGACCAAGATCCACTTAAACCATATAAAGAAAAGGAGTACTTGTGGCACCTTAGAGACTAACACATTTATTAGAGCATAAGCTTTCGTGAGCTACAGCTCACTTCATCGGATGCATTTGGTGGAAAAAACAGAGGAGAGATTTATATACACACACACAGAGAACATGAAACAATGGGTTTATCATACACACTGTAAGGAGAGTGATCACTTAAGATAAGCCATCACCAACAGCAGGGGGGGGAAGGAGGAAAACCTTTCATGGTGACAAGCAGGTAGGCTAATTCCAGCAGTTAACAAGAATATCAGAGGAACAGTGGGGGGGGGGGGGGGCGGGAGAAATACCATGGGGAAATAGTTTTACTTTGTGAAACTATTTCCCCATGGTATTTCTCCCTCCCACCCCCCCCCCCACTGTTCCTCTGATATTCTTGTTAACTGCTGGAATTAGCCTACCTGCTTGTCACCATGAAAGGTTTTCCTCCTTCCCCCCCCTGCTGTTGGTGATGGCTTATCTTAAGTGATCACTCTCCTTACAGTGTGTATGATAAACCCATTGTTTCATGTTCTCTGTGTGTGTGTATATAAATCTCTCCTCTGTTTTTTCCACCAAATGCATCCGATGAAGTGAGCTGTAGCTCACGAAAGCTTATGCTCTAATAAATTTGTTAGTCTCTAAGGTGCCACAAGTACTCCTTTTCTTTTTGCGAATACAGACTAACAGGGCTGCTACTCTGAAACCTGTGATTAAACCATATAGTTAGCACTCAATATCTTTTATTAGCAACCATTACAGAGCTCAGGTGTAATTTGCTCTTGAAAACATACATTACCTAAAAGGCAGTCAGCTGCATTCTGACAATAACACTAGCATAATTTGCACTAACTGAAGCTTGCAAGTGGCCATCAAGGGTACAAGCAGAGCTCATTGAGATAATCCAGTCTTTGTATGTTAAAAACACAGGTAAGCGTGGCATGGATTGCATCTGAAAAGAAAATCTCCTAGTCAGGGAAAATGAAAAAAGACATTTCTGGCCACTACTACTATCTGGGAATTTTGGAGATTGAAAAATAATGTTAGTGTCAGTGGATGAACACAGCTGTGTGTATAGCCATAGCCACAAAGCATCATCTCAGTTTTAACGAGACTGATCTTTGAAATGCTGGCTTTTATCAAAGTCCCCACAAGGAACTGGCAGAGTGGGGTAACAGCTTTGTCCAGGCTCATGAAGAAGAAACCTAGAGCAGAGTATAATCAGCATATTGATGACATGGCAGCATTTCACGCATTACTTCACACTTATGTAGTGCCCTCCATCTAAAGCACTGAAAGCACTTTAGAAACTTTCATTGCTTCATCATAGAACCCTGTGAGATATGTATATTATTACCCTAATTTTAAAGATAGGAAAACTGAAACAAAGTGTGTTGGACCAAAGTCACAAACTAAGTCATTTGTCAAAACTGGAGGTAGAAGCCAGGATTCTTGATGCCCAGACTCAGACTCCAGGCACTAGACAATGCTGCCTCCTTTGATTAAATAAATTACAATTATCAGTTTAAGCATTAGCTTGCCAAATTCAATCTTGTTCTAACCCTGTTTCAATGAAAGGAGTTGCAGCCATTTACATCAGGATTGAGTTTGGTGCAGTATTTATTTATTTATTTTCATTTTACTCTTGTGGCTTCTTTGTTGCTATCTAGCTCATAACTGCCCTGGGATAACAGAAAGAAGTTTGTTAAAATACCACTGTAACCATGGCTAATTATACGACAATAACTGGCACACATGGGGTTCAAATTAGAATTGAGCAAATAATTGATTTTTTTGGTTAGGTGGACAAATTGGAAAAACCAAAACAAAATAAGTCAGTTTGGATCAAACCAAAATGGAGATTTTTCAGGTTCTCGCTTTACAATGAGACACCTGGAAAAACTAAACATGGTGTTTCCTGTTGGTTCTAGAAGTCCCTTGGTGGGTCTTGGCCCCTGAGCTGCAAGCATCAGTGTCCGCAGCAGCCTGCCAGGAATCCAGGCAAAGTTCCAGGGGAACCTCATTTTGGATTTGCTGAAAGTTTGTAGAACCCAGAAGTTTTGGGAGAAACATTAACTCCACAAATCAGCATTTTCCGACAAAACATTGTTTTGCTGGAAAATTTCTGGCAAGCTCTAGTTCAAATTTTGTAGGGGTATCCTGAAAATGTGAAAAATGTCATTTGTGCTCTGGTGAAAATAGTTAAAGCAGTTTGAAAGTTCACAATTAGGGAACAATACAGCACAACTTTTCCATGTGGGACTTTGTATAGGGCAGGGGCAGAACAGAAAACAGGTAATATCTGATCAAGAGCCAAATGCATTTATGATATCATTCCTATGTTCATTTTCTTTTCATACAGTGCATGAGATAAGTATTGGCATCGTCTTTATTTATTTTAACAGGGGATTTCATTATTAAATTATTGTCTAGTTACAACAAAAATAAAGCTTCACTGGAGAAAATCATGTACTTTTCCAAAAATCTTTACTTTTAGTGGTCAATAAATCATCTTATATTCCATCATCTGATATCTAATGTTTTATTCCATTCTTCAATCTGTAACAGAAAGCTCTTTAAATTAAATATAGTATAATACATTGTCACTTTCAATGCTGCAATTTACTTGAACAATTCTTGCTCATGTAAAAACTGGTATCTGAGGCTCCTGTAGTTTATCCACATTCTTAGGATCCAAAGATTCAATTATAGTCTGCATAAAGGTTATAGAACAAAGAGGATTGTATTTTTTTCATACATGAGGATATTCCAAAGTTCTATACAAAGCAAGGAGTTAGCTCAGAGGTGAACAAAACACGTTTTTGCTGTAGATATTACTATAAAGATCAGGAGAGTCACAGAATGCTGGGATCATGTAAGTGATAAAGAGAACAAATGTAGCTCTCTTGACACCTATCTCTTTGGAAACAATAAAGCAGGGATAAGAGAAACAGTAGAGAGTAGGGCCTGCTTATTATCATTATACAGATGCTCCGACTGCTATGCTGAAAAAAATTGGTATAATTTTCTTTTAAATAAATTGTGATGGTTTGGATTCAAGATGGGTTCAAACCAAACACTGGATCCAAACTTCCTCTGAGAGGACATTCTGATTCATTTCTGAATATGGACTCAAATTTGTGGCTCTGACTAATTCCTAGCTGTGGTAAAGGAGGATGAAACAAAGAATGATTTTCTTGAAGTTTTTCTATGTAATTTAAAATTGTGTAGTGGAATTCTGCTCTTTTAAAATAAGAGACTTCCAGCTTTATATCTAAGATCATGTTCCCCTGATTTGTGTCCACCTCCTGCTGCATACAGCTCAAACTCCTCACCTGCAAAGCCTTACATAATCATGCCCAAATCATTGCTCTCATTTACCACTAGAACACCTTCTGCTAGCTGTGCTTTTCCTTGTACGTATTCATTTCTTAATCTCTTTTCTCCCACTCTTGCTTTCATGCTTTCTATCACGTTGGCTCCCAGGCCTGGGACAGTCTCCCTGTTCCCATCTGTCTAGCACTCCCTTTACATCCCTCTAATAAGAAAACTTGTTTAGGGAAACTCTTCTCAAGATTTTCGATACTGTCATTTACGGACTTCTGTGGACATGGCATCTTTCTATGAGAGAAGTGTCTCAGCATCCCTTTGAATTTCATATTCCCAAAGGAACAGAAATATATTGGTCAAACATTGTACAATCGGACATTATTTCAAATCAGCCTGCCCAGTTCCAGTTTGTTGCATCTGTGACCAATCAGGACCTCCAAAGAGAAGTTGCGGGGAACAAGGGCTACATGAAAGAAAAGCAAAACCCTTATTGCATAGAAGAAGGTTTAATATCTAGAGCAATGGTTCTCAACCAGGGGTCCAGGACTCCCTGGTGGGCTGTGACCAGGTTTCAGGGAGGCTGCAAAGCAGGACCAGTGTTAGACTTGCTGGGGCCCAATCAGAAAGCCGAAGCCCCACCACATGGGAATGAAGCCTAGGGTGGGCCCTGAGCCCCACCGCCCGGGGCTGTAGCAGAAGCCTGAGCAACTTAACTTTGCAGTGCCCCCTATGGTGTGGGGTTCCTGCCAATTTTCCTGCTTGTTACCCCCTAATGCTGCCCCTCACTTTTATATTGAAAAAAACAGTTTTCAGAAAGAAAAAGTTTAAGAATCCCTGATCTAGAGTTTTCATTGATTGAATATTGCACATGCAGGAATGACTATTCAACTGATCAGTGGTTTTGCATCCAGGCATTTTTGTGCCTGAACTAGTGGGCATACCATTCTCACATACAAAACACAACAGTTGCATAATCTGCCAGATACTGAGCCCCTCCTCAGATCACTATGGATCCTCCTCTCCCAATTGAGGTGCTCATGTAAAAATCACTTTATTGAACATCTAGAAAAAGGGTTTGTCTATGTATACAAAATGGATCATGGTCATCTCTAGCTCATGATTGCCAAAAACTGAGATTTTGATGTTTCCTTCCAAGCCTTCTCCAATAACCCTGTTCTCTATTACTGGTGACTATGATCCTCTCTGTCATGTTGACTCAGAACTATCTTTAACTCCTTTCTACTTTTCCACCCAAATCCAGGCCATGACCAAGTCCTGCTTTTCTTCCTCCACAACAATTCAAACAACTGGTCATCTCTCTTTCTTTTCAAACAGCAAAATCATTTTTCCATGTTCTAATCATCTCCCATCTCAGCCACTGCCATCTCCTCCTTTTGCCTCTTCGTGAAAAACTATGTTCCACTATTATTTGTCTGATATGCTACTGTCAAAATTATGTTTTTCGTCCATTGTTTCAACCATGTAATCCCTTCTTTGAGTCACTTTTCTGGCTTCGTATTGTGGTGTTCACCAAATTCACACTTTCTGTGCTTCCTTTAACAGGCCTTACATCATGCACCCCTGCCTAACTCTGAAACCTGGTCTTTGTTCAGGTTGCCCCCTCCCTCTCATCTGCACACTGAAGCCAGCCTCAAGATCCTTTGACTCCATCACAAACATCTTTGTGCTTTCTTCCTGGCTGTCCCTTTTTTTGACTGTCCCTCTCACCAAATTTTATTTGTTGGTTCATGATCAGTTTAGATGATAAACTTCCACAGCAAAGGTGTTCTGTGGTTTTACTTGTTTTATAAAGTGCCTGTCACATTTTCAGGAGCTCAAAAATATTATTAATAATAAAATTATATTTTGAATTTTTAAATATTTCGTATACTAATTGTATTACATTTAGTGATTATAAGCTCTTTGGGGCAGGTATCACCATTTTGTTCTGTGTTTGTACGGCGTCTAGAACATGGGGGTTCTGGTCCATGACTGGGACTCCTAAGCACTACTACAGTACAAATAATAGAGCATTATATTTTTCTCTTTAATTATTTCAAAATAGATTAATTTTATTACAAATATTTTATGCTTTACATACAGTGAGCTTGTATTTCTTTTTGTAACAGACTGTAATATAAGAGTACTGCAGAAATAGAATATAATGCAATATCTGGATTTATAAACATTTGGTTTAGAAATGTTTAAATGTTTCTAACATATTTAGAAATCTCAGAATTATTGAGAGATATAAGTCATGATTTATATATTTAAACCACTGTTTAAATAAAACATCTCTTAACTCCAGGACAGCAAAACATTTTGTTTATGCTAATATGCTCCAGTGAATCCTATATCATTGTAATCCGATTAGTCACTACTTTCTATGTACTGCCCAAAATCTTTCTCCATTTCTTAAAAAGAAGCAGCAGAAGTCTTGGAAGGAAAATGTAACATTACATTAAAGTATGCAGTATTAACTTTCTTTAAACTCCACAAATGGAATAACATTTTTGATCAACTATCATGCAGGACAAGAGATACTATTATTAATTGGTCTGGAGACTGTTGGCTAATCGTCACCTTTTAAATCTCAGCCTAACAAAATGTCCAAGATTTAACAATATGCTCTTTGATAAAGTGATCTTGTTGGGCGGGGGAGAATTCTTCTTAGAGTCCTGCCCCTTATGTGTATACCACATGTGTGTATTCCACATTGGTGAATTACAGATAGGAACCACCTCTCAAAGAACATCCAGTTACAGGTAAGTAATCACCATTTGCTCACTGCTTGGAATTGCCTCTAATTACAAGAAAGATCACTTAACTTTACAATTATTCACCAGCTATAATGAGTGTCTTTTTATCCGCAGATAAATATCCTGTGCTAGAGAAAGAAAGGGTTACTAGCGGGCTCATAATCCTATTCCCCGCCCCCTTATTTTTTGGTCGTCCTTGATCTATGTGAAACTCATTCATTTATTTTTGTTTGTTTACTCATTGTCTTATCTCTCAATACCATGGGTATTTTGTAACCAAGACCCAATTCAGCAAGATACTTAAAGCATCCTTAACTTTAACCTTTTGAATTCAGTAGGAATACTGGGAGCTTAAAGTTAGGCACATATTCAAATACCTTGTTAAATCTAGACCTAAATTCACTGAACCATCCTGGGAAGTCGAGGGAAAAAATATGTTCCTATTGTGTGATGTCAGCTGTTCAGATATAGGGCACCATAACACATAAACATAGCAAAGAGTACACACAAGCATGCCTAATTTGTTAGAATTCAGCTTTATGCTTAGGTCATGTCAAACTGCTGTTTAAATAAAACATCTCTGACTCCAGCACTGTGAAATATTTTGTTCATGCTAATATGCTCCAATGAATCCTAAATCACTGTAAACAAATTAGTTACTGCCTTCTATATACTATAAAGAAGCAGCAGATGCCTTGGAAGGAATTAAGGAACAGATCAACTCTTTAGGATAGACCATACTTCAGAACTCTTTGCAATCCTGTGTAGATAAAATAAGCCACTCTGTGGATCCTGCTGAACTTAATTATTTTCTAAACCTTGGTTGGTGGGGATTAAAATCCTTTTCCCTGAGCACAGTCTAGAAGTGAGGCAATTTTCCTGCAGTAGGCAAAAGAATATAAATACTGTAATCCTGAATCCAGATTTTCAACAAACATCATAATATTGTAACAAAATTGGTGAACATACAAAGCTACAGTCATTGCTATAATTTACTGTAACACTTCCCAGGTTTATAGGCTGTCCCTATGCCCATCATGTCTATAACCAGCATTCCTGTGGCACCTTTTAGAGAGAGACCATGAAGTTCCTTCAGCTTTGACCAAATACTTAGCCTGTATTCTGTTTTCTGATTCCTCTTCTCCAAATACCTCCCACCGAGCTCTTCCTTCAACTTCATCTACCCCCTGAATCCAGAAGCTGAGTTCTTGTTGTCCAGTAAAAGACCTGTGGCAGGGCCTTGGCTGGCCTGGATCCACTGACTCGGACTCATGGGGCAATAAAATTGAAGTGTAGACTTCGGGGGGTTGGATCTCACAGCAGGCTGCAGGGACATGGCAAACCGTGGCCACTGAGAGCTGCGCAGGGCTGTACCTGCGGATGTCAACCTAAACAAAATGTCTTGTGGCCCATCAGCGGATTACCTTGATGGGCCACATTGCAAAGGTTACCGACCCCTGATTTAGACTGATTTTAAACTCTTTGGAGTAAGGACTATCTTTTTATTATTTTTGTATTGGGCCTCAATATGTGACAGGCCTCTAGATGCTCCCACAATACAAATAATCAATAATGATAACTCTGATTGTGACTGGGAGTATGTGGGGAAGCCACATTGCTCAACTGTGCAAGAACCAGTCACAGTCTAGTCCTAAATAACACATCCTCCTGAGGTAAGTAAGTGCATTTTGCATGTGACAGATGGGGAAACTGAGGCATGGAGGTGAAGAGATTTATCAAAGGCCATAGAGCGAGTCTTAATGGTGGAAACAAAAAACAGGGATAAAAATTGTTTAAAATATAATTATGGAGTTTGGCTCTCACTAGACCACGTTCAAAACAACACAGTTCACTTAGCACCACTTGTTGTTTGCCAGTTGGTATTAGTCATGAACGTTTTTCCTTAAAAAGAATACTTGAGAAAACAAAGTAATAGACCTGTTAGTGAATAGCATGTATTGTGTACAAAAGTTGTACTCCATCTCCAAAATCTCTCATTAGGAACAGTAAATATTTTCTTGTGTAAAGTATTGTTTTTAAAACCAAGTTGGGGTTTGCTGAGATAAATTCCTTTTTTTCCTGCCACAAAGTTCGGCTTTTCTATTGAATAAATCATGACATGTAAGAAACACATCTACAGTGTGACAGAGTACTCACTGCTGAAAAACAATATTGTTCAACTGTGCCTGGAATTAACAACCATCGTGCAACAGGATTGCACAGTATATGAAACAGAAAATAAAATTCTTCATCTACAATGGATAAAATCCATTGACAAAAAATCCTACCTCTACTTTCTGCCAGTTGGTGATTAGATGCTACAACACAGCTGCCCAATTACTGAGGTCAGCTGACAGCTGGGTTGAGAGAGTGAGTGTCCAGAGCCAAGATTCCAGCAAAGCCCATTTTGGTTGCAATAGTATTACAGCTTGGTGAGTTAGTCACACTGAACAGTATATTTAACAGACTTACCCGCCTGTTCTATTCACACATCATCTGTGAACAGACTTCAAGGAGCCAAATGGGCCAAAAGGATCTGGCTGAACCAGAAGGAAATCCGCAGCACAAGTGGAGAGATGGATGAACTGCTTCAGGCGCCTGATGGAAGTTATGCACCTAGGCACTTGTGAAAAATTCACTAGGCTCTTAGCTGCAATTTTAAATGCCTACCTACCTTTAAAAATCTGGCTCAACAGCCTTGTCAACACTAAACATAAGGGGATTCAGTTACAACATGGTTGCCTCTTAACCTGATAACAAGAGGATTAAAATGTGTATTGCTGACAGGATCTAACCATGTCCCCACAATCAAGCTAAAATCTGGGATTTTAACTATGTTGTAAGTGGCTCAGGGGGCAACTGCGTTGTAATGGAGTCCCTGGTTTGGTAATGGCTGTAGTGTAGATGGGACCAAAGCTTAATGAATCCCACAGAGTTGCTTTAACTTTTCAGCGTTATCATGTAATGTTTTGATGTGAAGTTCTACACAGCAATGTTAGTTTGGCAAAGTCTGTCATTTGGGGATGAAGCACAGGTGCCAGAGGAAAGTTAGCTTCTTAAATCCAGCTAGTTTGGCTAATTGGAGTAGTATGAATTCAGTCTGGTTGATGATGTTTTCTGATCTGTTTTCCCATTCTGACTATTAAATTTATGCCCCATGGAAGTTGGTCTTTACAAATTTGGCACTTCAGATCTTACATTGTGCTTGTACTATAAAGTTACAGGAATTGTTATTTGACTGTCTTGTATTAGATTGATATCTGAGTACAATTCCCATTTTTAAGGTATCATTTTTAAATGACTCATATTAAACATTGAATGGATTTAGGCTCATGTGTCCGATTAAGTTGTAATGTCTGTGTAAAATTATCCATGATAAAGCAGTAAGTGATTTTATCTTTATTCACAGTAAATATTAGAGGCTCAGTTTGTGGAGCACATTCTGAGATGGAGTCAATGGAGCTATGACAATTTACACCATCTAAGAGTCTGCCCCTGAGTTCTTAAAATAGTTACTTGAAATTCCAGTTACTTTTCTATGGTGAAAAATTGCTACAGCCAAAACTATTATACCGTTTGTGAAAGAATTGGAGCACTGGAACTTAACTTTTGTATTTGGAAACTAAACTTGTTTAGCTTTCTTCCTTGATTATCAAAGTCAAAATAAAATAAAAACTACAGAATGTCTTCCTTTGAGAGCTGAGTAATAAGGGCATTTTACTTTTAACCTAAGCAAAGCTGATGGGGGTAATATAACATTATATGTTATACTTAGCAGCAGGTGCCAGGAAAAAATTGCCTTCTAAAACCCTTCTAACCTATGGAGAATAAATAGATGGTGCTAACAATGAATACATTTTAAAATAAATGGAAAAAATGACATTGACATTGCAACATTTTGTTTGGTGGATGCTGGATTAAGAGTGTACATGTTACGTTCAGCTCCTTTTTCAAAGAAACACAAGACAAAATCCAGGCTCCATTGAAGTCAGTTGCAAAACTCCCATTGCCTTCAATGAAGCTAGGATTTCACCCACAGACTCTTCTAACTCTGTCAATTTGTTTCTTCACTTCAGCAGGTGGGTATTGTAGTTGTAAGAACGCTTGATAGAGATCTTGTAGGTGTTTGTCTCTGTCTGAGGGATTGGAGCAAATGCGGTTGTATTATAGAGCTTGGTGGTAGACAATGGATAGTGTGGTGTGGTCTGGATGAAAGCTGGAGGCATGTAGGTCAGTATAGCGGTCAGTATATAGGTTTCCGGTATAGGGTGGTGTTTATGTGATCATTGACTATTTGCACTGTAGTGTCCAGGAAGTGGATCCCTTGTGAGGACTGGTCCAGGCTGAGGTTGATGGTGGGATGGAAATTGTTGAAATCCTGGTGGAATTCCTCAAGGGCTTCTTTTCCATGAGTCCAGATGATGAAGATGTCATCAATGTAGCGCAAGTAGAGTAGGGACATTAGGGGATGAAAGCTGAGGAAGCATTGTTCTAAGTCAGCCATAAAAATGTTGGCATACAAAGTAAAACTATTTCCCCTTTTTTATTTCCTTTACTACTGTTCTTGTAAAGTGCTGGAAATAGCCCACCTTAATTATCACTACAAAAGATTCCTCCCCCACCGCCCCGCTCTCTTGCTGGTAATAGCTCACCTTTCCTGATCACTCTCTTGTTACAGTCTGTATAGTAACACCCATTGTTTCATGTTCTCTGTGTATATAAAATCTCCCCACTATATTTTCCACTGTATGCATCCAATGAAGTGAGCTGTAGCTCATGAAAGCTTATGCTCTAATAAATTTGTTAGTCTCTAAGGTGCCACAAGTACTCCTTTTTCTTTTTACGGATACAGATTAACATGGCTGCTACTCTGAAACCTGACAGCAGTAGTAGGTTGACATCCTCAATATGGACCTATACTAGAAGGGAATGACATGCTTTGTCAGTAAGTTTCACCAGTATTTGCTGATAGCAAAGGAGTGGTGAGATTCAAGAATCTTGGGCTCCAATTTGGCTCTGGAGGGGACTGTGCTCTAGTGGGTGCAGTCTTCTGTCTGGTCCACCCCCCCCCCGCTCCACCCCCTTCAACCTGTGCCAGTCACTTTTTCTTTGTTTACCTCTCCTCAGGTTTCTCATCTCAGTCTCAGCCTCCTTGCCCGTCAGTCCTAGTTTCACCCTCCAGGCTTGCTATCTGAATCCCAATCTTCCTTCCCACACCCAGCCCCAGTGTCCTTGTTCAGCAATCCCAGTTCCCAGATCCTCAGGTTATATCTCTCCCCACACTATCCTGCTAATCCTAGTCTCTCTTCCCAGATCTTCATCCAACCTCAGTCTCTCCCTCCTAGCTCCTTGCTACAGTGTCCTTCCTTCCTTCCTGGCTCCTTGTCCCAGTCTCCTTGTCCACCAAGTCCCTGTCCTTCCCATGCATTCCAGCTTCTTGTCTGTTCTGTGTCCCCTCCCTCCAGCCCCATTCTCCCCACCTCCAATACTGGTTCATGGTCCCAGTCTCCTTGCCAACTCGGTCTCAGTCTGCCCCCATTTCCTCATCCAATCTTGATGTCCCCTACTCAGTTGGCTCCCAGTTCCCATTTCTCTCACAAGTTCGCAGTCCTAGTCTCCCCTGGCTTCTAGTCACAATCTCATTGGCCAAACTGTCCCAGTCTCCCCTCATCTCCCCCCACCCAGATCAGTCACTTTGCCCAAAGTCCCCACCCTCCCTTCCTGCTCCCTCTCTGGTTCCCAGCCCCTGTCTCCCTTACCTCCCAAGCCCAGCTTTCCTCCCAGCTCTTAGCCTCTGTCTCCTTGCCCAACCAATCACAATTATAGTTTCTCTCCCAACACCCTGCAGTTCCAATCTCACCAGATTCCTTGTCCCAGTCAACTCCTTTTGTTCCCCCAATCTGATTTTTGTCCCCTCTGCATTCAAATCAGACAGCTTCTTCCTTCATGCTTCTAGCAGTGGGGTCACTGAGAGCACAGGAGAGACAAGTTCCTTGCTTTCAGTTCCACTGCAGTGATGATAGGGAAAGTCTGACTTTATCCTAGTAATCCTGGACTGGAGTATCCTCAGTCATTCTGTGGGGATGCCACATGTTGAGTCTGGTCAGCACTAAGCGCTGTGAGGGGATGGGGCATGTTTAATTGCTCAGTGGGGATGGCAGATGCATGAACACTCCTGTCACAGGTAGCAGCTGAAGCATGCTCAGTTGCTCTGTGGGAATGGCGCATGTGCAATTAGGTTAGCACTAGGAGGACTCAGGACTAGGTTTGAGGCTTGACCATACTCAGTGAGGACAGAATCTGCAGAGATTTTAGTTGCTAAAATCTAAGTCTCTACTCAGCATGGGCTATCTGCAGTTTTTCAAAGGGTTGTAGCTTGGCCATATTTGGGTGGATTTTCTCAGGGATGACAAAAGGCACATCCCTGAGACAAAGTCCATGCTGGTCCAAATTTCAAGTTTCTGCTCCAAACCATGAGACCACCAGTTTCATTAGAAATGTTGTCCACATTTTTTACATGAGTAAAACAAGCTGTTCTTGGAAATGACTGATCCATTTTGGCTGACCAAAAAAAAAAAAGTGAGGTAGACACCCAGAATGGAAATTTCAGCCTGAACAGTTCAAGTTTGGCAAAGTTATAAGCAAATGAAAACAGGAATTTGTAATGCGAAGTGTAAGGCAACCTTAATAATATTATAAGCTTTGAAAATATAAAATATGCTCTAAATATTTTCAGGTAAATTCTGATTATGTCAGTTACATTTCTGAAAACCATGTACATGTGCATGGGCTTTACTGGCAGCTGATTTTGACTTTTTGTGCATACCAAAATATATTCATTTTTGTATCTCTTCTAGACACCACTGATTTACACATTTTAAGACAAGAAGGGGCCATTATGATACCTACCTTGGCCCCCGGCATAATAGAGACTATAACATTTTTACAGTAATTCTTCCATTGAGCCTAATAACTTGTGGTTGAACTAGAGCATCTCTTTTAGTGTATCTATGCCACTTATCTGTAGTGAGATGGCCAATTTATTGGGATGTATCCCAGAAAAAAAGTTTAGCCTTATGATCGTGAATGATGTGACTGCATCTTACTGGGGACATTGTTAGCAAAAAAATTCCACTTAATGGGGATGCACTGGGCTGATATAATGGTTTAAGTGATCATCAGCCAGCTGTGAAATTATAAACTCCAGCGTTAGTACAGAAGTTGCTAATTAATGCCTCAGTCGAGAAAGCACTCAAACTTGAACTCAATGGGGCTATTAATATGCTTAAAAAATGCATCATCTTAAGCACTTTGCTAGGTCAGGACCTGTAAGAATCAAAAATAGAGATGAATTTAAGAGAATTAAATTTTTATCTTGCATTTTTATTGGTTAGGTTTGGTACATCATTTTATTTCATCTTCAAACATTTTCATTCCCCCCGCTCCCCAATCGCCGTTTGTTTTAACCAGGATAGCCTGTTAATTGGGATGATAGGCTGCCCACAGGATGTCCCAATTAAGAGGATAATACTGTCAACCTTAAAAGAAGTTAGGATTCCACTTCAGCCAAGTGGCTTTTTCAGTTTTTGAAAAGAGCATAGATAGCTTAATTGGTTGAAAAACTGGTCAGCCAGTTTATTCAGGAAAAGCTGAGAAATGGGAGTGAGATTTGTATCAGGATCTGTAACTACTTAGTTGATGCCCAGATCTTTTCCTCTTTTCTCAGCCTTTCCCTACATCAACCTCTCAATTTCATTTGTACTTCTGTCTGAAGCAAAATAGGAAAAAAGTCTTTGTATAAACCTTTCTCGTCTGATTCTCGTATTCTACAAGCAGATGTTAAAAGCAGTGCTGTTTGTTTAATTGAATCTCTCCACTGATGGGTTTTTAAATTAAAGTTATTTTAAACTTTCATGCCTGGAGTGTCAATACAGCCCTGCAGTACTTGCCCTTTGCCACATGCTGATGCACCAAGTCTTAGAATACAGGTTGACAATTTGTCCCGCTATGCTTACAGTACCCTACCACTATTGAATGAAAGGTAAAAAGGTGTCACTATTCATTTATAGGTGAGTGCATAAAATAGTTTGCTTGGTAAAGGCTGGGGATCTTATGAGGTGCTCAGCATCAGCTATACCATTCAGTGGGTGCTACAGCTACTCTGCACTTCACCTTAAATTTGTAATTACACTAGAAGAAAGTAATGAAAATTTCTTTATAGTTTGCCATTCATTAAATTATACAGTGTACTTTATTGGTTTGCAAATATATAATTCTTTATAACTGTGGGACTTGGCAGTAAAATAATGAAACTATGATGGCAGATGGAAGTTATGAATTCAACAGACAGATGCAATTAAGCTAATAGGTAAGTGCTGTACAGCTCTATAATAAAACTATGCTTAATCATTTATTTTTTAAATATTAAAACTGTACAGTTTGCCTAGGTATAGTGATAGGTGTGCTAGAAATATCTAATAAATATAGTAATCTTGTCAGAGTCTTAAACTGATTTTCCTGAAAAAGGCCTTCATGGAGACTTAAAAATGGAATCTTAAATGCATACATATTTATTAGCCCTTTATGATCATATATAGGCATGTCATAGTAATGTGTTTGGATGGTATAACTATTGTAGCCAATCAAAGAGGGATAAAATCACATAAATTAGGTTTTAACTGTCAGAGTCAAAATTGCAATTTCTTCAGATTTCCTTTGCTTCTATTAAATGTAATGGTTTATTAGGGTGGCAGGTTAATTTGGGCTTGTTGTCTTATTAAAGATAACAATTACATTTTCTTAGAAGAAAATCCACATGTATCACACGTGTTGCCTAAATTAATTAATGCACTAGTGTTTGATGCCAGTGCTAGTCATTCAAGGCTAGATTCACAACTGAATTTCAGCATGGTGATGCTCAGCATCACCACATCTAACGTTCAAGCATTAAGAAAGTCACTGGGATTCACAAAGCCTGAGTTAGGCACGCAGGCTCCCTACACAGTAAAGGAGGAGAGAGAGGCTCCTTAAAACGGGATCCACAAAGACCAGCATGTTAGGCAGCTCTCTGACTCAGCTAGCCAATGGGAGATACGAAAGTTGGTGTCGGGGGAGATGTAAGCCTTGTCCCTCAGAGAGTTCAGCACTTAAATCTAGGCTGAAGGAGGCACGTTCCTCTGTTTGGAATCCCCAGCTGCAAACCCTCTTTTGGGGCTGCGCACCTACGCTGCTCTTGCAAGAAGGTGGGAGCTGGGAGGAGAGGACCTCTCTCGTTGTTTTTAGCCTGGTGGTTAAGCTACTCACCTCGGATGTTTGAGACCCCCCCCCGTACCAGTCCCCCCACTGCCTGAAAGGGAGAAGGGACTTGGACAGAGTGAGGGATCTGTCACCTGTCAGGTGAGTTCCCTAACCACCAGGCTATGGGATATTCTGATGTGTTGCTCCCTCATTCTACTGTTAAAGCTGTTGCTCTCTGAATAAATAATTAGAGTTATTGGAGCAAGTTATTGGACTGGATCCTAGGTCTCCCACCTCTCAGGTGGGTGCTCTAGCCACCAACAGGAGAGACTGAGGGAGCCGCACATCAGAATATCCTATAACTAAGTCTATGATTATGTTAGAGAAGTCACGGAATCTGTGACTTCCAGAGACCTCCATGACATTTTCTTCCCCGGGGCTGGAGCTGTCAGCGGGCAGGCTGTGCAGCTCTCAGCCACTGCTGGTGGCTGGCTCTCAGCAGCTCCTATCTCCTGGGCAGCAGGGGGACCCCAGAGCTCCCAGCTCCTATGGGCGGTAGGGGGACCTTGCAGCTTCCAGCACCTGGGACACTCCCCCAGCTGCTACAGGTGGCGAGGGGACTGTGGATCTTCCACTCCGCATGGGTGGCATGGCCCCCACACACAGCTGCCATAGACAGTGAGATGCCCCCCTGCTGCTCAGCCAGAGCACCCCCCTGCAGTTCCCAGCTACTTGGGAGGAGTGAGGGGAGGCCTCCCAGCTGCTGTGGATGCTAGACCCTCCTCCGTCCCCATTTTGTCAGGGATAATTTTAGTAAAAATCACAGGCAGGTCACAGGCTTCCATGAATTTTTGTTGGTTGCTCGTGACCAGTCTGTGGTTTTTACTAAAAATATCCTTGAGAAATCTGAGCCTTACTTGTAACCCAGTGATTAGGGCACTCACTTGAAGGGTGGCAGATCCCTGTTTAGATCTATTTTCCCCATCAGGTCTCTCATGTCCCAAGTAAGTACCCTAGCCACTGGGTTAAAGGTTATGAGAGTGGGGGCAGTGGCAGGAGATTGGGCCCCACAGGTGAATTAGGCAGATGAATGCCTCTCTTCCCCTGGTTCATTAATCACTCTGGGGCTTAGGTGTCTGCATACCTAGAATGAGGTATGTGCAGAGACAGGAACATAGACACCCTGGGGAACTTTTACAATGAAAATTTTGGTATCAAGTGAGTTTAGGTGTCTACAGGGTTTGGCAGCAGCTGAGCGGGGGCTTTATGAATCCCAGTGAAGCCTGGGATTTAGGCAGCTGAAGTGGCAGTTAAGCGCCTAAGTCCTTTTGTGAATCTAGCTCTCTATTCCTAATGCCTTTTAGTATACTGCAGAAATGAAACAAACTAGATCTTTGTTTAGTTTGAAAAGCATCCAGCAGTTAATGTTATACATTAAAGACAAACTAGAGCATAGATTTGGGAATGAGAATGTACAGCATTTAAGACCAGGCCAAGCCCAAAAGGAATTATTGAAGTCTTCTGTTTCAGGAGTACGTTAAAAAAAATAGTGCCCAATGGCAAGCCATTAATTCTTCAAAATGACTCTGACATACTAGCCTTACAGCCCTAGAATTGGGGGTGTTTGTCCGCTTAACTTCCAGTTTGATCCTGTAGTGGTGAGATTTGGAAAGCACAGTGCACATCTGTGTGGTTGGATTTAGACAGCTTTGAGTTAGTGCTTTTGCCATAATGAGGATTCATTAGTATGTTATAACAGGCCAAATTCTCCTATCAAATATGCCTCTGCAACTTGGATGAAGTAAGTGAGAGTTGCGTCAAATCACTTACTGAAGAATTTGGCTGTAAGTGGAGGTCAGACTAGATGATCTAATGGTCCTTTCTGGCCTTAAACTCTCTGAATCTGTGAATTAAATATGCACCAGACTGAGTCCCAAAATTAGTGACATAAAACCATGTATTAAATGGCAACTGTGGCAGGAGAACTGGATTCTGTTCTTGGCACGGCTACTGAGTTGCTGTGGACCTAATCCAACACTAATAGCAATGGAAAGACTCCCATAGACTTCCGTGGGCTTTTGAAGAGCTCTGTGTGACTTTTGATAAATTAGTTTGTCTGTAAAATAAGGATCATAATGCTTACTCACCTTTTGTAAAGGACTTTGAGATCGATCCATGCAAAGTGCTATACCAGTATAAAGCATGAATTATTGTTGTTTATTTGGTCAGAAATTCAGTTTGGTGAATTATTAGTCAATTACTTATTTTGATAGTTTTAGGAGGTTTTTTGGTCAGTCTGTGTTTTTGTGTTTTTTCATTTGAAGTAATTTAGTTGCTATGGAGACAGGGCAGTCGTATAATTTGGGCTGTCATTAGCTTCTCAGACAAACAAATTATTACAAAAAAAAAGAAACTCACTGGGCAAATGTATGAGCAGAATCAGAGCCTTACTAATTAATAACCCATCTTGGGTAGAGGATTCTTTTTATAATGTTGAATATAAGCCATCCATGTTGGCTTATATGTTGAATATAAGCCATCCATGCAAAAACAGGGCTTGTTTTTTTTACAGTTAATATTACTATATAATTATACCAAATGTAATTCACAGTCCCTACTTGACCTGTTAAACAAAGTGAAAGCTTTACCAATAATCATGTTATTTTACTATTTCAGTGTCACTATTAAACTTAAATATAAAATTTACATATTCCAAAACAAAGGAACAATATTAAAAACTGAGCTGTTCTCTTTTTCAGTTATGCAGTCAATACAGCATCACGTTTTCCTCCCATCTACTTGTACAAGTATTTTCTTGGCCATCTCACAGTATGTATGCTATGTTTTTACATATGATACTTTGTTTAAAGGAAGAACCCAAGCATCTTAATCTGGGGAAGCCTGATGTCCTGAGGTTTGATAAGTGTTGCCAGGTTTCACTTCCAGAACTCCTGGAGATATCCAAGAGTGTGGTGCAGGACAGTATGGATTAGACACATGTCAACTCTTCTCCCCCATGTACAGTTCATTTTGACTTTTACATGACCCGATGTGTTCAAACAAGAGGAAGTGGTTGCATAACTGAAATCAGCTCAAACTAGAGGAGTAAAGTATAGGTTTGGGACCCACAAAAACAGCAAGAACCAAACTGACCTCGTTGTTTTCATTTTGGTATTTGCTAACACATATTAAAAGTCTACATGAGTTTCAGGTACAACTCTTTAAATAATTTCTTTCACTATAAAGTATTGAATAATGCACCAAACCTTATCTCAATCATTTAAAGAAGACTGAAAGAACTATAATCTGATAGAATGATCTTAAAAATGAAAGAGAGAGATCAGAAACAGGGTCCAAACCAACATAGTCACAGCCTAAAAATCCCAGAGGAGTCCTCATATTGTCCATCTGCAGTGTAACAATTTTTGCATGACATTATGTGGGATCTAGTTTTTTTCCTCTTCCTGGATTGTGTGTGTATGTTTTATGTACCTAAACAGGGTGTAACTAGGTTAAAATTGGTAGGCCTGATTCACAGAAGTCAATGGATTTACAAGCGTGTAAAGCTGAAGTAATGCACTAGAGTAAAATTAATGAGCTCAAAATCAGGCCCTTTATTTGACTAAAGATTCTGAATAAATATCATCTCCTTGGGCTTTTCATTTATTTATACTTTGCCAAATTGACATAAGAAACATACTTACATAGCCACTGGTTCACCATTCAACCTTTGCCACCCTCAGTAGAAGGGAAAACTTGAAAGGTTGTAGTAAATCAAATGAATAATTTGTCTGGAGGAAGCCTGTACAAATTGGACATGTTGTCTAAATTGGTCAAATGAAACATTAAGATTTCTCACTCAAGGCTCTGAAAAGATTCATAGAATCATAGAATATCAGGGTTGGAAGGGATCTCAGGAGGTCATCTAGTCTAACCTCCTGCTCAAAGCAGGACCAATCCCCAACTAATTCTCTCCAAAAGTAATTTGATTTTCACATTTTTTCTGAGATGTTAGTCTATCCCAGGGATCAGCAACCTTTGGCACACGGCCCAACAGGGTAAGCCCCCTGGTGGGCTGGGCCGGTATGTTTATCTGCCGCATCTGCAGATTCGGCCGATTGCAGCTCCCACTTGCCGTGGTTCGCCGTTCCAGGCCAATGGGGGCTGCGGTAAGCGGCGCGGACTGAGGGATGTGCTGGCCGCCAATCGGCCGAACCTACAGACGTGACAGGTAAAACAGCTCGGTCCTCCAGGGGGCTTACCCTGGCGGGCTGCGTGCCAAAGGTTGCCGATCCCTGGTCTATCCACCAGAGTGAAGCAGCATGTGCTTTCCATTGTCTAAAAGTTCTGGGTGACAAAGGTTTATACATGAATGGTTAAACTAGTATATGACCATTTTGGACAGGCTGGCTTACATTTAACTTTTGCACTCTTCTCACTATCTGGTTAAAGATGAGCAGTAGAACAGACTTTTAGCCTTCAAACCAAGATACATTTGTGCTGGAGACAAAGTTAAGCTTACCATATGAACATCTTGTTCTTATTTGACTGATAAAAATGGCTTAATTGATTCCTATCACTAGTAAGAGACTAATAAAGTGTGCAAGATTTTTTTCTTGATTGTTCAATCTATTGAGATTTTGAAGTGAACCAACAGAGAAACCAACATGTGAAAATACAGACTCAGATGCTGAGCTATATAATGATGGGTCATAAAGTTAGACATGGAAATAATTAGAAATGAACCTAAGCTGCAGAGTTTGAATCTGGATTTCCTGGAGGTCAAGGGGGTATTTGCACTGAGGAGTTTGATTTGGGCTCATCTCTAGAAAAGACCTATTAGATTTACATTGTCTATCCCTTTACGAATGCAGGATTGTTCGCTGCAGTATGTCTTCTAGTACCATGTCTATTCTAGTTTTAACTGTCTCGAGTACTGGACTTCCGCCCATTTCCACTGAAAAAGAATGGACTCTAGTGGATGTTCCAGTTAGGAAGTTTTCCCAGATGTATGCTTTGAAATGTGAAGTAATTGAAGCAGATGGAAATAATATTTGACTCTTGATAATTATAACAAAAGAGAATTTACCTTAGTATGTGTATGTTGTGGTACTATATAAATGTTTTATTATAATATACATTTAGTGAAAAATAGCCTTAGAAAAAGCACCTAGGCCCCAATCCTACAGATATTTATGTATATACTTTAATTTACTACTGTGAAGTAGCTTCGTGGGGTTACTCACAGTAGTAAAGTTAAGTACACATAAGTATTTGCAAGATTGGAATCTCAGTGAATCTGGATTGGTCTCCAAAATGTTTTATTTGTTTAAAAAGCTATTCATTCAATATATTTTTCTAGTTATTTTTCTTTATAGCAAGAATCTCTAATATATAAATTATACAGGTACCTGAACCACAATTTCAGCTCCAAACATTTCTGAATTTTCTTAATGGGATGTGCAGGGAGCGGGTGGCAGAATCTGACTGTGATCGTTGATGAAATGTTGTCATTAGGATTTATATCAGTAGTGTACAAAACTAAAATCCTTAATCTGCATATCACTGAAATATTAATGGTGGTTCAAATTCAGATTCAAACCAGAATCTGTGTTTTGCAGCTCACACTGATTTATTATAAACTGAACTCATCACCAAGCTGCCATATGCGGTAGTGAGGAATACCTCCAACATCCCATCACAGATTTGAGAGAGATTGTAATTAGACTATCCAACATTTTTCTTATGTTATACCCTTAACTACTTGTTAATACCAAGTCCTTCAACATAATAATGCTGTAGTTCAAATCTAGGTCAAATATGATTATTTTTCTAATGAAAATCCCAGATCTGATGCTGATCAAAAGTTATGTAACATAACCAATAGCATATGAGCTGTTACATTACAAAATAAACAAATGTCATTGGCTTAAGTTTCACACTGAAAAATGACTGTCTTATACCAGGTCCATATGGTATTTTGGAAAAAAGTTTAAGGCCCCTATTCAGCAAAGTACTTAAACTGAAGCCTAACTTTAAGCATGTGAATTGTCTCCGTTTATCCAATCAGCCCCCCTCAAGATGTTTACTCAGGCTGTTTACTCAACCTTGCAACCTACAGTACAGACACTTCTGAGCACTGGATAAAGAGCAGAGCATGTGAAAAGGCAATTGAAGGTGCTGAACACTTCCCTAGAGTATGTTCCGGGATGGAGCCCTAAACTTGTGGAGGATACTAATTTTCCGCTTGATGCTCTGCTAGAATTAGATCCAACTCCAGTGGAAGACAAAGGCAAAACTACCACTGACTTTCAGTGGTGCAGGATCAGTGCCATAAATGCACTAGTAGCACATGGCATTCTTCGTGCGAACATTCTAGCCAGGTTTAAATTGGGAGGGGGGAAGGAGAGAACCAAATACATGTTGCTTTGTTTACTGTGATTCGCACTTAAGTCACAACTCTCTTGTTTGTTTGGGTTTTTTTCTCCTTTTTTCCTCTTAAATAAGGAAGAGAAAGCTGTCAAAAACAACACACACACAAACAAACTACCAACAAGGCAAGAATACTTAGTTGGCTTATTTAGCGTGCAGAAGAGAAGAGTGAGGGGGGATTTGTTAGCAGTCTTCAACTACCTGAAAGGAGGTTTCCAAAGAGGATGGAGTTAGGCTATTCTCAGTGGTGGCAGATGGCAGAACAAGGAGCAGTGGTCTCAAATTGCAATGGGGGAGGACTACGTCGGATATTGGGGGGAAAAATATTTCACTAGGAGGGTGGTGAAGCACTGGAATGGGTTACCTAGGGAGGTGGTGGGATGTCCATCCCTCGAGGTTTTTAAGGCCCGGCTTGGCAAAGCCCTGGCTGAGATGATTTAGTTGGGGTTGGTCCTACTTTGAGCAGGGGATTGGACTAGATGACCTCCTGAGGTCTTTTCCAACCCAATACTTCTATAATTCTATGAATACTGACCAGAACTTAAGTCCTCCAAAATGGGATAACTGACACTATGGTTCTTTTTTACTTTCTTTTAAAGATAACAACCTTGACAGAATCCCCAGAAAGTAAATTCAATTGCATACAAAGTTGGATCTATCAAAAGTCAGTTCCATCCCAGTTAAACTGATTTACTATTGTTCTACAGTCTGTTCATCAATCTTGGTTATGGGGAAGTTATTTTTTAAATAAAAAGGTGAAGTGTGATATGACAGTGATTAATAGCTTTATGGGCTCAGTCAGCTGCCTATAAAACTAGTAATAAAAACAAAAGTGCAAAGAACAAATTTGGGTTTAAGGAGAAGTTATTTTAGTTCACTTTTTGAAAACTTCTATAAACAATATTTCTCTTTATTCACATGGGCTAATCCAATATGTAGCCAAATATTTGCTGTCACCTACTAAAATTCAGCAATTTTTTTTTTTGCTTATTTCACACTTGCTTAGTATCGGCTTCTCTGCTTTAATGATGCTCAAGATAAAATGTGCCACCTCCTTTCCTGTATCAAACACTCATATCATGGCTTGCCTTATATCAGTTAAAAACTGACTTGTCCTTTCATTACTGTGGCTCCAATTGACAAGTGTTGTCAGCCCCATTGATCCAGATATCTGTAGGAAACTGTTGCTGTGCCAGCCTTACTTCTCTTTAAAATTTTAATCCAGTCAGGTTTCCTTCTTCACTCATCATAAGGTATAACACTTAATTGATTTTTTATATAATCCCATAAGATCAAGAAAGGTTATGTTTCAACCACAGAATTTAGTAATATGTACTGGCTGATTAAAAGCAGATTGTCCTCATGATGTATCCCATAAAACAAAAATTTTAGAAAGTGGAGAGGCACATGTTTGTAGAAGCCAGAATTTTAAAAGCACTGCATAAATTGTGGTTCTTTAGAGGAGCTTTTACCTGTCCGTGCCAGTAAAAGCTGTTTTAGTATTAGTGATGTGTAAAGCTCAGAACTTCAGCTTTGGAATGGATGCTAGGAATGGATTAGCCTAGGCATTTTGTGTGCACAGGCTATTGGGAGATTTCCTGATTACCAGCAGTTCCCACTTCTTGGCAGGGAAGAAATACATTTTGACTGATCATCCCTTCTTGTGATATTTAAACACTTCAGCTCTTAATCTCAGCTGCTACAAAAAAAATGCAGAGCTGGACAAACGTTAAATATAATTGGGGTCAAAAGCTGTCCACACCTTTTCAAACCCCTAAAAGTTCAGGTTTCAGCCAAAACACTTGTAATTTATCCATACCACTTTACCTATCCCTTCTTAATTACTAATTAGAGATGGGGGCTAACCCAAAATCCTACTCCCAGACCACCACCAGATTTTGGGATATTTGAAATCTAGATTGAAGTCTGAATTTTGCCTCTGTTGCCCATCTCTAATGGCAGTTTTGTGCCAAGTCTACTTGGACATTGTTAGTACATTGTTTTTGCAAGAGGTTTGAATGCATGGAGAAAGATGTATTGCATTTTGTATGAAGCTATCCTATGGGAAAACCAAAGCAGTACTGTAGCTTGTGATTGTTCTCAATCCTGCTAGATCATCTCAGTGGAAAATTATGCAGAGGAATTTATTTTTTAAACTTTGTTACTCTAATATTTTAGCTCTGTAGACGCTAATAATTTATTTTTGAATGAGACTTACAGAATCTTTGCATTTGTTTTTCTCCAGCAAGTGTACTTTATCTGGAGTTTATCCCAATCTTTCCCCAGTATCTATACTCATAATTTCCTCTTTATGTTGTGAAATAGGTGTGGGGAGAAGAGTTGAAATAGTTAAGGAAATAAAGACAAAGGCAGGACAACAACTCAGAGGAGCTTTTCGCTTAGCAGTTATAGCTGTTCTAGTCAAAGAACAAAAATGTAGCTGCACTTCAGAAGCATCCAGTAAGAGAAAGCAGTGTGCCAGGGGCATGACTAGCAGGTCAGAAAGGGAAGAGCTATAACACTTGTCAAGAATACTGAGATCTGTGTTATTGGAGGTGTTTGTGTGTTTAGGTAGATCTGAAACATTTTGATCATCCCCACAATGCCCCACTTTATGTAAGAATTAATAAGAAAATAGCAGCATTCTTACAAAATATAGAAAGAATTTTAATTTAGTTTAAGGAGTACTTGTGGCACCTTAGAGACTAACAAATTTATCTGAGCATAAGCTTTCGTGAGCTACAGCTCACTTCATCGGATTCATCCAATGAAGTGAGCTGTAGCTCACGAAAGCTTATGCTCAAATAAATTTGTTAGTCTCTAAGGTGCCACAAGTACTCCTTTTCTTTTTGCGAATACAGACTAACACGGCTGCTACTCTGAAATTTAGTTTAAATAATTTAAATTATATTGACTTCAAAAGCTGTTTCCCTTCTATTACATTTTTTAATGAAAAATACTCCTCGCCTATTAATTGCTTGTTATCTTTGAGTTTCTCCGTGTGGTATACTGTGATGAGTTGAGGTATAAGCTCAATTCCCATAAGTGTGTATCAACATCATAGTTATTTCCACTTCACAATGTGTGGAGTGAGAGTTGAGCTCTGTGCCTTTGGACATGAGATGAATTACTCCCATAATCATTCTGTGGGTTCAAGACTGTCTGGAAAATTACATGGGTCAAACAAGCAAATTAACATGTCTGTAGGTTATGCATAAGTATAGGTGCATAGGATGAAAATTAGCTCAAGTTCTTCCATGTGCACTTGGTATCCTGGCATATTCACTTAAAAGAACAGAACATCACTATATAGAGGCAACAATTGTATTGGAGAGGGAAGACATTACATTCAAATATACTCAAAACCAAGCTTTTCTTTATATTTAATATTCTGTATATCTTTTAGAATTGAGTGGCAACTTTGTCTCGTGGATCAGGCATTACACCTGGAGCTGGGAGCAATGGGTCTTAGTTTCTGTTCTACTATTAACTAACTCTGTGACCTTTTTAATTTTAGTCATCCAAGCTTAAAAATTTGGGCCATGACTTGTCTGTTTTCCACTTGTAAAAGGCAGATAATAATACCTACCTATTTCACAGGGGCCTTGTGAGATTTAACTGGTTATTGGGCCCAATTCTGTGGTATTCTGACCCCCAAGTCCACCTAGAGTCCAGAATATGAGGAATACAAAGTGATGCATAGTCACCTTTAACCTATCCCAGTACAGTTCCGGCTCCACACACAGGAATAGAGGAACTGAGAATTGCAGCCAAAGTTTGAGTACTTGGATCATGTACCATACTACATAAATGCTAAGTAACATTGTTATTACAAAGAGTTCTCCTGGAATGTTTGGTTATAGCAGGTGACCAGATGAAAGCCTTTTATAAACCATAAAGGAAAAGGAGCTCTTATATTAGTACTCTGTGTGTGGGTGCGTGCGTGTGTGTGTGTGTGTGTGTGTGCATGTGCGTGTGCACGTGCGCTCTCACGTGTATGTGTGTGTATATATATATTTATTTGAACAGGCAAGAAGAAGAAAAACATTACTTTACCGTACCCTGTGCAGTTCCTATTGTAACTGACTGCTGTATGTTTCTCTTTGTAGCCCTTTGAATAGGAAGGTTCTACAGTGCAGGAAAATATCTTTGGGAGTAAAAGAGATTCTTGGGAATGTGGCTGTGTCCTCTACTGTGATAAATTTTTAGAAACCCTTGTCATGCCAATTAAGGCCGTGTCAGCACCAATCAGCGTTTTTTCTGTTTAGCGTATTTAGAATCTCATTCTTTCATTCTGACAATATCATCAGCCCTTGTAATGGTTTAGGCCTATCCAAATCTGCAGATCTAGGAGGAAAGCAGCTGATAAATCCAAAGAAAGAAAACTGCTACCTTCCTTTTTTGTACACGCTGTTCTTTGCATGAGAGCACTAATTTGGCAAAGGACATGCGTTCACATTTGGTTTTCGTATATTTTAAGTCTAAAAGAGACTATGATGATCTTGTCTGACTGTCTACTTAAGACAGGCCAACAAACTCACCCAATAATTTCGGCATCAAGCCCATAACTTCTGATTGAGCTAGAGTATTTCTTTTAGAAAGCCATCCATTGCTGATTTAAAGACTGCAAGTAACACCACATCCCTCATTAAGTTGTTCCAAATGGATAATTAGCCTCACTGTTAAACTCAAGCTTATTTTTAGTCTGAATTTGTCCAGCTTCTATTTCCAACCATTGGCTCAAACCATTCTATAGACTTGTGGAACAAAAATGAAACACCACCCTCTCAGTTGTCCCTTATAATTATGTTTTGGTGACTCATTCTGAGTGGACTTGGCCCCATTACACGCCATAAATAATCATGTTTTAAAATGATTATATAAAGCTCTATCTTCATGATCATTTTAACTGAGTCAATTGACCTGTTTACAACCCAGTTAAAAGTTGTAATATGATTACACCTACTGTGTCCAAGCAACCTGGTTAAAAGAAGCTTGTGAGTTTTGGCTAGTTGTTTTGTTAAGGTTTGTCTACACTACCGCACAGGATCAATCTAAGATACGCAACTTCAGCTACATGAATAGCATAGCTGAAGTTGATGTACTTAGATCTACTTATTGCGGTGTCTTCACTGCGGTAGGTCGACAGCTGACGCTCTCCCATTGACTCTGCTTGCGCTTCTCTTTCTGGTTGACAGGAGAGCACTCAGCGGTCAATTTATCATGTCTATACTAGATGCGATAAATTGACCACCCCTGGATTGATCGCTGCCCGCTGATCCAGCAGGTAGTGTAGACAAGCCTTAGTGTTGCTGTTTAAGTTATCACAAGTGGACTTTGAAGTCAGAACTTCATTTAGATAAATAGAAATGTTCCTACCTCTTTGGGTGGCGTTGCTTGATTGGGCTGAGTGCAAATTTTACAAGGCAGCAATGCACTGGCAGAAGGGCCAGAAACCTAATTTTTTTTTATAATGAGCGTATACATTATATTAGACATATTATGATTTTCTTCTCCACCCCATCAAAAAAATCCTCTTGTATTTACAGATAATCTGTAAAGGCTTATGTAGCATTTATTTTGTTTCATTTGCTCAGCCACACAAGCCAACCTTGTATCTGTCACACTTGTATCTGTCCACGTTATCATTAAAAATCCATGTTTTCAGAAATTTCTAATTTAACTATGGAAATCCATTCTGGACAGAATGTTACACAGTGTGCTTCTTCTATTTTATGCATTCTCTATGGAAAAAAAGAATGTCACAGAATTAAAATTCTTAAGCAGAACATTTAGGCAGATCTATAAGGGTAGCCAGATGTCTAGCACTTTATGCCTTTTAATGATTATCTATTTGTGTTTGCAGAGTTGGTTAAGAATGGGATATAGTTTACAAGACTATTTCAAAAAATACGACCTTTAAACTAATAGCTCCAAACCTGAGGGTACACTTAAGCACGTTAATCTGTTTGAATTTTAGTTTTAAAAAATACAGATTGTCATTTACAGTGTTGTGCTACAAGACAAATATTAGTTATCACAATAAACATCTGACTAGATAGGCTGAGAAACAATGCACGAAGAGGGCCAGAAACAAATTGAGCATAAACTAAAATAACCGGAAACATAGTGAAGAGTGACTGCCTATTATTATTACTAATTGCTATTAGAGTAGCAACAGTCACATTCACAGAGAGTAGAGAAGTAAGACTACTCTAGAAAAGCTGATGAGTGTAGGGGGGGCGGTGTGCTAAACTCATTGCTTTGTGAATTGGGCTGTACAGGGTTGTAAATTCACTAAATCCACATATAGCCTGACTTTAGATGGAGTGCAGGGAAGGTAGGAAGGTGAACTCTTACCGCCAGGCTAGAATTGCCACCCTGTGCTGTTTACACAGGGTACTAGTGCCACTGGATCCATATTAAGGCAGACTGTTGGCCCCACTCGCAGCTTGCCCCCCACATACACCCTCAAAGCGGATGGGGTGTAAATTTCACTTCTCTCCTTTACCCAAAATATTCAGGCTTTTGGTGGATTTCTCCACAATTGACAGCCCTGACTGAGACACAGCTACCCCTTTGGCACACAGCTATCCTGTAATTACTGTCATCATTGAGACTGCCCTGCATACGCTGGTGCAGTTCCAAAGCACATGGGGGTATACAAGCACCCCAACGTGGTCACTCAGCTGGCCCACACACACACTCAAGTTTAAACAATGTGGAGGGTCTTCATGAATAATACCATGAGACGCAATATGAGGGAACATGGGAGTATAAATCAAGAGCCCTGAGTACAAATCCTAGCTCTGCAAATACTTTGCTGTTTAGCCCTAAGCTCTGTGCTTCTCGTTCTTCGTATGTAAGGATTTGGGGCAGAACAGTAACATACCGAAGTATATCATTAATACATCATTGAGGATCCATGTGCACTCATATCTATATATCTCATCCACTGTTGCATGCCTTAGTGTCCTGATGATGCAGGATATGGAAATTTCCCCACAATATAGTATACTGTATTTTTATTCAGGATTTGTAATAAAATCTAAGGTAAGTTTCTGTGTAAATCAGAGAAAAATGCCTGATATTTAGGAGTTCATGCTCCTCATATGGGATTCTTCTGGTTTACTGAGAATTTTTGCATTATGCCATAGTAAAACAGGAAGCACTAGTGGTATGTGTCCAATCTGTTAGTGTTACTCATGTCACATAATGAATTTTTGGTTGGAAGGTCTAAATCAAGACTTAGGTATTTGATTTCAGTCAAAAACTTTCAGTGTACAAATGTCTTCAAATATCTGTTATAAACTGTATGCTTATTCACTACAGAGTTATAAAGTATCATTTAGAGAATGTACATGCCCCCTTAAATATCAGTGTTTTCCAAACGTCATGGTGCAGAAATCTGCCATTGTAATTGTATATACTTCTCTAGACTATACGCAGGACTCTCAGTTCTACATATTTACTCATTGCAGCATAATGAGTATATGTTCATAATTAGATGCTCATTCAAAATATAGCATATGCAAATATGAGGTACAGATCAGCCTCTTCGATGAAGAATGCCCATTCCAGTTGCTTTTTTTTAAATGGACTATAAAACAAAGCTCAATGAAATATCTGTAGAAGACATTTCTACAGCAAAATCATGTGAGGACTATCTGTAGCTCTCACAGGGTGAAAGCAAAAGGCCAAAATATTCTGCCTCAAACCCCATGTTTATGTTGGGCTAACAATCTTGCACTGTAGACTGCACAGCAGTGGAGAATAAAAGTCCATTAATAAAAGAGGACCAGGAATGAAATTAATGGTGTCTCTGCAACAGCTGAGATACTGCACTCCCTTCTACAAGAGAAAATACAGAGCCAAATTCTGCCATCCTTACTCAGTATCTTCTAATTTATTTCATTAAATCTATTTGCAGAGTAAAGTACAATTGGTGGGGGAGGAGAATCTGTTGTCTATAGTAAATCTTGCAAACATGTACCCAGGTGAGTAACTTTACTCCCACAAGTAGTCCACATTGCCTTCAAATGGGACTTTTATATATAAAATTACTCACATGCATGAGTATTTACAGGATGTACAACTAAGACCCAGTCCAACTCTCACTGAAGTCTGAAAGTTGGATGAGGCTTTTAATAAACGTATGTATATATGTCTCTCTTACTCCCCTACTTCTTTTATATAATATGATACAGAGCAGATAAGGTAATACTTGGAGAATTTGAACATAAAAATCAGTTGATATATGCATACTATAAAGGAAATTAACTAATGAAATAATCATAATTCACCATTACAGTTGAAAAATCCCAAATAACTGGGCAGTTAGTGAGTGAAGAAAAACAAATGGTCTACAGATTTTTGAAAAGGGTCTTGAGCAACATCTAAATAGGATATTTTCATTCTGAAATAAAATGTCCACACACAGGTCAGGACTACATTACAAAATTTGTTGCTGGAACTATATCTGTCAGAAGTGTTAAAATACCACACCCTCTCACTGTCATAACTGTGTTGTTAAAATCCCCAGTGTAGATGCAGCTACTGCCTTCTGTCTTCTAAACTGCTTCAGTTGTCTTAGCTAATCTAGTTCAGAGAGGTGATGTTACTATATGGGCAGAAAACTCATCCTATGGCTATATCTATACTAGGGGCTATGTTGGCAAAGCAAAGATTATGTAGTGTAGACTACCCCACAGACTTGCGCCAAAATAACAAAAGGTGTGAATTAAACCAATTTAGTTATTTTGATGCAAATGTGTGTAGCTCAGCCTTTTACTCATACAAACAGCCCTTAGTATTGCCAGCCCTAAATGCTCAAAAATCATGAGTCAGGCTCACAAAAGTCCTGAGATTTAAAAATAATGATTTGGGCTTTTTTTTGTTTTCTGGCTTTTGGATTTTTGAAGTGCATTAGAGCCACATTTTCAAGCTGTTCTCCTCAACCAGCAAGGATAAAAACATTGTGGGTTTTTGTTTTTGTTTTTAATTAAGCTCAGACTGTCTTGTATTCACTTGTCTTCGTGAGCTAGGCTTTAAATAAAATTTCAGCTATCCTGAGAACCATGATAAAAACAGGAGGTGACAACACTGATATTTATTTCAGCCATAAACATGAGGATAAAAAGCCATAAGCAATAAGCCTCATGGGACTATAAAGAAGAAATTTTTGTAGAGAAACTTGATTGCTGTCCCTGATAGAATTACAAAGTTAGAAGACAAAGGGAACAAAGTAGATATTATATTAGGCTTTTAATAAAGTGTCTGATACTGTCTTTCTCAAAAACAACTGGGAAAAACAAAATTGGTAAGGGATGATATTTCATTTTCATGGTTATAAGAGATTTATTTAAAATGGCGAAAGAAAAATATAGATATATTGAAGATCTTGACAATGATCTTTAGCTGATATTAAATCAATTACAGTTTTGGTTAAAAATTTGTGAATTCCAATAAGTTTATACTTTGCACATGCATTATCAGATACTGTATGTTCAGCACATGGCTAAATAGGCACTTTCCTTACCCTGTGCCTGCTCAAAACATCTGGTAATACAGATAAATAAGAAAGCCACATGTGCATACCTACAAACTTAATAAAAGGCCCTGAAAGTATAACACTTTTCCATGTATTTGCCTGAAATCCTAAATTCTGCAGAAAACTAAAATGTTCTTTTCTTTCTTTTAAACAGCAAAATTTGGAGAATAACCTCACGAACCTTATTAAGAGGAATACTGAACTGGAAACCCTCTTGGCTAAACTCATTCAAACCTGCCAACATGTGGAAGTGAGTATTGAGCTATTCTTGAAATACTTGATACCTGAAACATGTATTTACAGCCAGTACCTGTGGACTTCAGAAATCCTCAGCTTCTAGGAATTCTGGAGGAACATCTTAGAGCAGGAGTGGGCAAACTATGGCCCACGGACTGGATCCAGCCCGTCAGGGCTTTGGATCTGGCCCACGGGATTGCCAGCCCCTTGGCGCAGCAGGGCTAAGGCAGGCTCTCTGCCTGTCCTGGCCCCGCGCTGCTCCTGGAAGCGGCGGCACAATATCCCTGCGGCCCGAGGGGTGGGGGCAGAGGACTCCACATGCTGTCTTCACCTGCAGGTACCTCCCCTGAAGCTCTCATTGGCTGCAGTTTCCCATTCCCAGCCAATGGGAGCTGCAGTTCTATGTTATGATAATATTTCATATGGGGCCATTTAGCTTCTGACTACATTTTCATTCCTGTGGCAACTCAGTGTTATTCAGAGAACATTGTAGATGCCTAATAGACCATTATATTAAATATTAATAATGGTGTACAGGAAAGGTTTCACAATATTGGGATTAGAACATATTAGAACATTTCTTGCCTACACGTATAGCAGTCTAAGGGAAATCTACTTTATTCACCAATATTACACTATGGAAAATTCCTGTAGAGAAGGATAGCCTTTTTACAGAATCTTTAAAACAACTTTTAGAATCTAATAGAAATTACCTTGGTAGAATGCTATAAGATAGTTACCAAAGTCTATGGAAAGATACTATTCATTATTAAATGCTGCAGGTTTTTAGAGTAACACCTATATAATCCTGTTGGTTTCATCCCTATACAATTCTGTAGGAGTTTCTCATAGGATATTTTATTCTTGGTTTGATTTTGGTCTTTTTTGGTATGTGGCATCTACCGTTTTTCCACAGGCTTCGATTCAGCAAGGTACCCAAGCTTGTGCCTAACTTTAAGCAAGTGACTGTGGCTATTGAGTAGGCCTATATGCATGTGCTTAGTATCTTGTTAGGTTAGGCCTCAGTGTCTACTGCGGTATTTGGTTCTCTCTTGGAAACAAAGACAAGATGCATCACTTCTTGTTTCACATGTTTAACTCTGGTAGAAAATTTTCCTAATGGGGTTGAGATTATGGTGAAACAAGACCTCCTCTCTATCAGAGGAACTACAACCAGCACAACCCAAAGTGTGGATGGACCCTGCACATTTTAGGGTCAGTCTTCAGGGCAAGTCTATGCTTAAAAAGCTTCATCGGCTGAGCTACATCAATGCAGCAGCACTGCTGTAAGCTTTTATGAAGATGCTCTTAACTGATGGGAAAGAGCTCTCCCATCAGCATAGTTAATCCACCTCTCCGTGAGGCAATAGCTATGTGAATGGGAGATGCTCTCCTGCCAACATAGTACTGTCTACACAGGGAGTTAGGTTGGTGTAACTACATCGTGCAGGGGTATGGATTTTTCACACCTCTGAGCAACGTAGTTATACCATTATAGGTCTGCAGTGTAGAGGAGATCTCAGTTTTCTCTGTGTTCTTCAATATGCTACAAATTCTAAGCTTTCTTTAAAAAAAAAAAAAAAAACCCTAACTTATTACACTGCAAAGATATAGCTGCCACACTGCAAACAGATGTGCTGCTGTCCCTTGATCTCAATTTTACAAACAAGTCTCTCCAGACAAAAAGCAGCAGCTGCAAAGTTGGGAACTCATTCCTTCTCCAGCCAGTTGATCGAATTAGCATATAAATTAGCCCAATATTAAGAGATGTGCCTAAATCACAATCCTGGATCCAAGCACCACTGAAATTTGGACAATTTTGGATCTGGCTATTAACTTAACAGCTGTCCCTATTTATCATCAAGGACCCAACTGTGACTTACAACTTACAACATCTGGGACAAACCTTATGGAATAAAATAAACTTTATTGAATTAAGATAAACCCTTCTGAATTAGGTTTAATACCTTTTAGGATCCATGGTATTAAAATGCAGTTGTATATATGTTCTTGTGGAATTGTATGTAACTTCTCTTGAAGGAGCAGGATGCTAATGTAATTCCCCTGTTTATCAAGCTCTTTGAAGCCACCCCCTGGAGAGGTTCACATATGCTAGTTCAGACTGAATTCTCCAGGACCCAACAGCGAGGAAAGGATTTTTGGATAAATAGCCTGGTAGTAAACTGACTCGGAGCCTTCTTCCTGATCCAGCAAATTGACAGGACCCCTGGTCCATGCAGGGCCCCAGTCCTTAGGGTAGAGATGTAAGCACTAGGCCTACTGAGGCCGTGGGAGTGGGTGCTTGTTCTGAGCTGAAGCTCAGTGATCAACTGGTAATCACAAAGAAACCCCTTAGTTGAGGTGTTTAAGGACTGCTCCTGTCAGAGTCCAGGTTAGGGTCCGGGTGCTGTCTGGTCACCTTATTAGCATGCATGTAGATTATTGGGTTTTTTAAAATGTTTTCTCTCTAGTGCTTTTACATTAAGAATAAAATAGGCTTGCATATAAAGAGAAAGCAAGCAGGACTGCTTTGGCAGCCTGTCTCTGCTGTAAACAACACAGTGAATGCCAGGAACTGTTCAGCCTGGAAATACCCCGGCCAGGAGGAAGAGATGCATGTCTCAGCCCAAGAGAGGTGATGGCTGGGGAGCTGGAAGCCTAAGAGTGGGTCCCCTTGGTATACAATTGGTACACAGTTGCCCAGAACTGTCACACCAACCAAAACTTTAGAGCTAAACACCCTAATCTTGAGAAGTTGAGATCTGGCTCCAGATAAAAACTTGATTCTGAGTCCATCTATACTATTTTTTGAGCACAGGTAATTGCTTTTTGTCTCTTTCTTTTAAATAAAAATAAAGTACAAAAGTCAAGCAAAACAAACTTTTTGTTAATGCAACATTAATGTTACAAAGTTAAAATGACAAAAAAGTCAGGAAAGGAAAAATGTAAGGTTCTACTAGCAATGTTAATTTTGCCATATTTCTTCTCTGACTTGACTGCTCAAGACTTAGACAACCTGAACCTGCAATATGGCACCCATATGTTAGAAGTGTTTACAGGACTGAGGCCGTAGCATTTTCTATTTCAGTTTTTTTGGTTTCACATATTACTGACAATGTAAAATGTATTCTGTAAAATATAAACGGATGTACTACATGCCCAATGCACTGTAGGAGTTGCTGTTGTGTAATAAATTCACTATTGCCTGACTGTGTTTTTAATTTTGTAGTCTTATTGTTGCCTTAGAATTTTTTTAAACACACAGTTACTTTAAATAAGATAAGCCTTATATATCTTAAGGATATAGCTTGTGCAAAAATATATATCCAAAAACAAGAAAGGGAGACAGTGGCATTGGAACAATGTTTATTGTGGGGGTGCTGAAAGCCATTGAACAAAGCTGTAAACCCTGTATATTATGGAAACCTCTTCAAGCCAGGGGGTGCTTCCTTACCTTCAGCACCCTTAGTTCCAGCACTCCAAAGGGAGGAAAACTACTGTTCTTTGATTTTCTGTTTCAGAGTTTATTAAGATGTGCACAGGCTACAAAACTTATTTAAACTACCTTCATTTGCTCTTATAAAATAGTAATAAAACTTAACATCTTAGCAGAGCATTTTGGTCCTCAAAAGAATGGTAGTTAAATGTTACAAGAAAAATTAAATACAATCAAAAATGAATGGGGTGTTCCTTCTAGTTTTGCTCTTCAGTTTTTAGTGTGTGGCAGACCTGATGATTCTGACAAAATGAAAAATGGGCTATGGGCCTTCTGTAAAAAAAAAAATTACCTGGTCTACCGGGGAGATATGTTGTAAATGTTTTATACATTGCCTGTGTTTATCATCCAGTGAAGTGATGTCAATGAACCCAAATGGTCACTGGTTCTGCTACTCATTACAAAGTTTAACTCCCCAGCAACTGATTTCATCATTGATACATTATTTAGAGTTAGGGTGACCGGATGTCCCTATTTTATAGGAACAGTCCTGATATTTTGGGCTTTGTCTTATATAGGTGCCTATTACCTTCTACCCCCGTCCCGATTTCTTTATATATGCTATCCGGTCACCCTATTTAGAGTACACCCCTCAAGACATAAGAACTGATGACTTAACTTAAGGAACAAATCCAGTTCACCCTATGACTTAAGCATGACTTCCGTGTGTCTTTTAAAAACAAAAGCAAAAAAAAAACCCAGAGATGCACTTCACTCCTAATTAACATGGGTAACCCTGGTGACTTCAACATGAATACTTACATGAGCAAGACAAGCAGAATTTGGTTCCAAATTAATAAAGAGGTCAGAAGACAATTTTAAAAAATCAATATAATTTTGGTGGGGTTGGGGGAGGAATGAAGGAGAGCTACCAAAAAAGTAGTTTTCATCTATAATATGAAGGTATAAGCCCTGATTCTGCAAACACTTAAGCACATTAGTAACTTTAAGCATGTTACTATTTCCATTTGGGGTCACACATGGTAAATTTAATGTATTGCATGATCCTCTATGCACATGCACATACACACAGAGAGTCTCTTTTGGGAAGGGTTGTTTGGTTACACACACACTCTGATTTATAGCTGGTTTCACTCACTTTTCTGATTCATCCACACCTGTTTTTTTAACTCATTCCGCACCCTCTCGTTTTTCATTCCTCACCTTTCCAGGGAATCCAAAAGGCAGGTGTACTATGAAAAGTTTTCTCTTCTTTTCAGGGGAAACTGGTGTTAGGGGTACAGCTGGCTCCCAACCTGATCATTAGGCAACCAGCATGTTCACCTGTACCCAGTGATTTCCCCTCACTCCAAATGGTTGCACTTCCTAATTGGGCAGGGGAACCAGCAGTTTGCTACTTGAGCCTTGCAGCAGCAGCACAGAGACTGCTCAATACATACCATGCCTGCAGCTGTGCTTACCTGCTCTCACCTCTGCTTCATGCTCCAGCCTTTGTTCCAACCTGCTTCTAGTCCAGGGGTCAGCAAACTTTGGCACATGGCCCATCAAGGTAATCCACTGGTGGGTCTTGAGACTTTTTTTAATGCTGACCGTCCACAGGCACAGACCCCCGCAGCTCCCAGTGGCTGTGGTTTGCTGTTGCCGACCAGTGGGAGCTGCAGAAAGCAGCACGGGCTGCAGGGACTTGCTGGCCACCGCTTCCCGCAGATCCCATTGGCCGGGAACAGCAAACTGTGGCCACTGGGAGCTGCGGGGGGACGTGCCTGCAGACGGTCAATGTAAACAAAATGTCTCACGGCCTGCTGATGGATTACCCTGTTAAGCCGTGTGCCGAATGTTGCCACCCCTGTTCTAGTCCTTGCTCCAAGCCCTGCTCCTGCCTTGCTCCCAACCCTGTTCCTGCTTCAGTCCCAGAATATACCTGCTCTGTTCTGATTTCTGAAGCCTGACTTCACCTCTGGCTGCATCTGACTATGATTCCTGCTTGCCCTTCAGCTTAGGATTAGGCGTCTGACTCCAGTTCTGACCTTTGGTTTGGCTCCTTAACCCCGACTCTGGCTTCACCTTTGGACTATTACCTGTTTCCTGGATCTAAGCTTGTCATTACCTGACATATGTTTTAGGAAATTGGTTAAAATGTTTATTAGTTATTCAATAGATTGAAGCTGTTCTGGTCCATTATGCACTAACGTAATTAAAACACAGCTGTAGAAGAATCTGAACAATTAGCTGTGAGGGGGAATATAGGTTTGGCCTGTAGACAACATAATAACATCTGTGTTTTAGCCATTGTTTTCAGTCTACCAAACATAATAGGCAAGATTTATGGATGCTATTGCAAAAATTTCTTTTTGTTTTTTCCAGTCAAAATCATTCTTTGGTTATATAAGGGAGGGAGGAGCATTTTTACATATTTGTATAACTCTGGAGCTGCTGCACTCACTGTGTTGTTTATAATGGAAATGCTTGGATTCTAACTCAGCTATAAAAATCTTGCTGCAGGCTTAAACTCAGCAGACAAGGCCACAGTCAAAAGTGTGTGTGTGTGTGTGTGTGTGTGTGTGAGAGAGAGAGAGAGAGAGAGAGAGAGGTTTTAATGGTCAAGTTATATAAATCCCCTGAAAAAACAAGGGGGAATAATGATGGGCCCTTAACTCTGACAGCACAGATACTGCCACTGTGATACAGATCAGATGTCTCTCTACATCAGTGTAACAATAGCAGAGCAAAAGATAGGGAGGAAAAATGGCAAGCACAGTGGAAATCCTGCAGTCGCCTTATCCAAAGAAAGGGCCTGATGGAAAGTCACAATTCAGGGGCTGAGGCACAGGATAGCATAGGAAAATAAATGTAGTTAAAAATAATGAAAATTCAAATATCTTCTCAGACTTCAGCCACTTAATCAAAGAGCTTCTTTGAGTTGAACTGCGAAGTATGTCTCCCTTCTTTTTTCCATGAAATAAGCTTAGAATTTCCCTTGTTTGTGGTCTAGGAAAAATTAGAACTATGCTTGCAGGGTGCTCCCCTGAGGACTCTTAGCAATAAAAAGGCTCTGTTCGTGACAATAAAAATAATGCACTGTGTGATGCCAGCTCCTTTTATTTCTCATTCACAAACTGAAACTTGGGAGCACTTCATTCAGATCTCACATTAGCTATAGTCTCCTCTGCTTCTCAGCTCATAGGAAGGTTTAGGTAGAAATCCTGTCTACCAAACATGTTGATAAGTACTTTAGTAAAGCAGCCCCTCTTTATCATCAGAGTTCTGACATACGCTGTTTATAATAAGCTACCTACTTCAGATGTTTACGTATGCTGAATATATTTGCATAATGCCCAGTACAATAGAAAAAATAGATAAAATAATACACAGAGTTCGTCCCTCACAACACGGCATTCAGTAATGGAACTTGAGGTGAGAGTTGATTATCTACCATTATATTGGTGGGGGGAAAAATCATACTTGGGAGGCAGTGAGGGAGTAGGAGAAAAGAAGGTAGGAGTGAGTTTATTAGGGTCATCACAAGAGGGCAAGGAGCTTCTCTTGGACACAGGAAGCCAGTGAAAGAATTTAAGAAAAGTGATGGCATAGTTGGAGTGATACTTTTATACCAGTGTTATGGCGAGACATAAGAGGAAAAGCTGGAAAATAAAAAGTTTCTGGTTGAGAGATGACCCAGGCTTGGACTAGGGATTTAGATGTGCAAACTCCTGCTAATTCCCCCTTGTCAGGAATGTGTCTTTGTGATTCCCATGCTGATTCAGCGGGAGGTTGGGATTGCGATGCATCATGGGAGGCATAGTCCAGCCAGAGAGCCCAGCCCAGAGAGGATGATAGGAGCATAATGCATATGAACTACTCCTTCCCTGAGGCATGACATGAAATACACATATTAATGGCAAACTGACTCAAAATGAAACAGTTCATTTTGGTCAAGCAAACCAAGATGTGTTGTTTTGGTTTGATCGGATATGAATATTTTGTTTTGATTTTTCCAACAGAAAACTGAAAAATTTCAATAAAATTATTAGATATTGGTTAGGGGGAATTTTATATAGAAAATTCCTGACCAGATCAAGCAATGTTTCTTAAGAATTGCATGTATCATTTCAGCTGGTTTCTCTTTCCTCTAATCTTTTTTCTGATTTTTTTATAAAGCAGTGAACAAATATTAAATGTTTTACTTTATTATTAAAACTAAGGTAGCTGATAACAGCTACAAAAATATTTTCCCTCCCTCCCCCATCCCCTTGCATTCCCTTTAATTATAAGCAATTACTCAACGTCTTTCTCAGTTTCTTTATCTAAGTCCTAGAAGTAATTGAGATTTTTATATTTTGGTGGATGAGCAGGAATAAATGACTTGAAGGAAATTGAGTTATTGTCGGTGAGAGAAATTAGTGATCTCTTTAAGCTGTGCACAAACCCTTAAAGAAGGGTTTATGTTATTTGTTTCCTAAGACAGATATTAATGAGTGAGAGGTACTTTCTCCATTATTGTTGTTCAGATGAATTATGAACATGCTCTGTCTTTGTTTTAGGAATCATGGTAGTACAGAGTTTGCTGTTACTGTGTGTCTCTCAAACAAGATATTTTTATTCAGATCACAAATGAATACTAGGCAGTAAACTTCCGAAGTTTGTAGTTGCTTAAACCTCAAAAAAAAAAAAAAGGGTGGGGGAGGGGCAAAAATACTGCAGGTGACCACACTCTTCAAGGTCCAAAACAAACCACAGGGTGTTCTCAAGCAGGGTACAAAAGTCCACAGAGTTTATTGAGGCAGTTCCCCCCACACATCCTGCAACAGTCTTATTAGGCCCCTCAGGCCTGCCCCAGGCAGCATTGTACTCCTTTTTGTAATAGAGCAAAGAAATACTTTCAAAAGCAAACTAAGTAGTCATGTGTGAAGTCTGCCTTCTTCTAGAAACATTGCTATTAGACAGTCATTTTCCCCATTAATGCAGAAGTAGAGAGATCACTTTGCCAGTCTATGTGTATGAGGGAGGAATTGCAGATTTCCATCTTGTCAAATTCACTCCTTTGGCCGCTAAAATAGTTACGGCAATCCTTTTCTCAGTGTTAACGAGTAATACCAACTCATCCAGCACCCCTAAAATACCCAGGCTTGGAGAAGGAAAAATATCAACAGTTAAAGTTTTCAAAAGAGCACTGAATATAGTGTTCCAGAACACATGCATTTTTGACAGGTATAGAAGATTTGTGAAAGGTTAGCATAGGGGCATTTGCACATCCAACCTTCACTGCCTGTTACTAATCAAGCCTTAAATGTTCTGGAGTCCAGTAATACCCATTTAATATCTTGTTCTGGAATAATTGCAAAGATAAGGAACTTGAAGTATCTTTCACATTAAGCCAGATATCCTGCCAGGTTTCTGTTGAGATAGTAAGGCTAAGATTTTTCCCATTTTTCTTTGAAACTAAGATTGAGAGGGTAATGCCAAGCATTAAGCCACCTATAAGTAATTCCTACAAAGTGACTTGTATTTCCATATTTCTTAACACATTATTCTTGAGGTGACAGTTGAAACAGAACAATTGTCCCCTAATCTTGCATGAATCCTTGAGCATAGCCCCTGAAAGAAGGAACTGTGAGATAACAGTAGCTGATATTGGTTGTAAATGTAAATTGAGGGAGGCCAGTTTATCATCTTGCGTTATATCTTTAATTTTTGGTAATGCTTTTTCTATACAAATTGTCTTAAGAATGGAGGTGGCCTTGATCCTAAGACACAGGTTATCCCATAGTGGTACAAGAAGCAAATTAGTGAGATTGGATGTGGTAATCATTTAACCCATTGCAGGATTCCCCATGTAGATGCAAAGATTGGATTTTTCCTTAAGGGTTTCAGTAGCCTCTTAAAGTATATAAAAGAGGAGAGGGAACCAAGTGGCATAGCTAAGCTTTTTTTTAATCTCAAACCAGGTTAATGTTTATATAGAACTACCGCAGGGGAACCATCCTACAATATGACACATTTGGAATGCTAGATCGTAGAGATCCAAATCTGGCAACCCCATACCTCCAGTTGCCCAGGATTTTTAAAGTGTCTTGTGTGACAAGCCCGGCTGTTGTTTTTTTTTATCCCATATAAACAGGCTTCTCATGCAATTTATACAAGCACAGAGCAAGGGAGAGAGTTTGAAAGCAATAGGTGAATGATATAAGTCATCATGAGACAGATATTCATATTGGCTATTTCTGTTCTTCCCAGTAAGGTTAGAGTAGAGGAGGAGATGCCTCCTCTCAACATCCTTAGAAATTTCTTTTAATATCTAGTCCATATTTATAGAAACAATTTTGGGAAGATCAGGACAAGGTTTAAATAAATAATTTATTTGAAATAGAAAATGTTGAAACTGAGAAGGATCTGATCTTTGGAATAAATCACAAGCAATTGATATAGCCAAGTTAATTTGAAAACCAGAGATCTTTCCAAAAACATCAACTGCATTCAATAATTATGGGATTGATGAGGATGCAAAGATGTCATAAGCTTATAAATTGATTTTGTATTGTTTCCAGTTTATAGTCATACCTTCAATGGTTGAATGCTCTGATGTGTGTTCGAGAGTGAGATGAGAAAGAAGAGGTGAGAGGGGACCGCCCTGTCGTGTTTCTCTTTCTAGCTGAAATGGTGGGAGAAATAATTCCATTAGTTGATACCAAACAAGGGAACAGTTAGTTGTATAATACTCTGACCCAATTCAGGAATATTGGTCCAAATCCACATTTTTAGGGCAGCCTTTTTATAAGGCTATTCAAACCAATCCAAAGCTTTCTCTGCATCTAGAGATAAGGCTATGGAGGGAACATCTGGAGCTTATTGGATCAAGTGAGAGATTTTTCTCTTACCAGCAGTCATTCTCCCTTTAATGAAACCAATGTGATCTGTGTATATAATTGATGAGATGGTGATATTCAGTTGTGTCATTAAAATTTTTGCAATCTTAGTTCAGTAGAGACGGCAGGGGGGAGGGGGCAGAAATTGCCACAGTTGCAACCATCTTTGTTTGTCTTTATTATTAATGTAATTAAAGCAGTTCTCATGTCACAAACCTGGTGACTTTTTGGACTATTTCAAGTGAAGATTTTGAAAGAATAGAAGATAGTGGATTACAAAATATTTTGTAGAAACCCACCAGAAAGCGAGCTATCCCAGAGGCCATGCGGAATTCATATTTTTATGGCCTATTCAATCTTTTGTATTGTGATAGCTTTGTCTCTAAACAGGTGTTAAGGTATTAAAAGGTAGGTCTTCAACAAAATGATCAAATTGACTAGAATCAAATTGGTTGTCTGATTTTATATAAAGCTTGATAGAATTGCTTAAATCGATTATTTATATCTATTGGTTCAAGGATGGGACTAGAGTATTCTTGTAATAAGAAGAAAGAAATAATGTTGTTGGCTAGTTCCATCTTAAGTCTTGCCATGTAGTTTATCTGTTTTATCTCCCCATTCATAATATCTTTGGCCCCTTGAGGGCAAATTCGACTTGACTGGATAAGCATTCATTATATTTATATTTGGCATTTATTAGAGAACTTAGGAGGTTTTCATTATTTCAGTCAGTCTTATGCCCTTCTCTGCAACTCATCTATTTTCTTATCCAGAGAGCACAGTAATTTGAGCCTCTCTCCTTTTGAGAGTCATACTTTATCCATTCATCCCTTACAGTAGCTTTTAGAGCTTCCCAGAAGATGGTATCTGAGGTGACTGAGTGCTTATTTTCTTTTCTGAAGTTAGAAATGACTGAATCAACTGTAGAACAAAATTTTGCATCTTTTCGTAGCGGAGCATTCTTCTTCCTCCTAGAAGATTTGAATGATGTGTAACCAGCATCTATGGTAGATATTAGGGCTGTCAATTAATCACTGTTAACTCAAGCAATTATCTCAAAACAAATTACCTTGATTAAAAACATTAATCACAATTAATTGCAGTTACACAATAATAGAATACCAATTGAAATTTATTATAAATATGTTTGGATCTTTTTCTACACTTTCAAACACCCAAAAGATACCTGGTTTACCTGTTGTGTTTTGAGGACTCACAAGTCATGGGATATTTGACTGAAACTGCTCTTGCTGAAGCAATCAATGAAGGTCTCTTCAGGCCTGAAGGAAACAGGTACTAAAACACACCAGGCACTGGACAAAAAAATAAAATCCATGAGCACCCCATCAAGTAGACATGTGACATCCAAAACCAGCAGGGAGGAGACCTAGGACCAAAGACCCCGCACTGAAGTCAACATAATTGGCACTGAAGACAATATAGTATCATAGAATCATAGAACTGGAAAGGACCTCGAGAGGTCATCTAGTCCAGTCCCCTGCACTCATGGCAGAACTAAGTATTATCTAAACCATCCCTGACAGGTGATTGTCTAACCTGCTCTTAAAAATCTCCAATGATGGAGATTCCACAACCTCCCTAGGCAATTTATTCCAGTGCTTAACCACTCTGATAGCTAGAAAGTTTTTCTTAATATCCAACCTAAACTTCCCTTGCTGCAATTTAAGCCCATTGCTTCTTGTCTTATCCTCAGAGGTTAAGAAGAACAATTTTCTCCCTCCTCCTTGTAACAACCTTTTATTTACTTGAAAACTATTATGTCCCCTCTGTCTCCTCTTTTCCATCATCTGCTCGTAAGCCAACACTCATGGCATTGAAGCAGATACCAAGTCCAGCAGCAGGAGAGGCTGCCCTGATAGTTAAGTCAGAGACTGTAGGCAGAGCTCAATGTTTTTGCAGAAGAAAGACTACACATGGCCTCCAGGAAGAAAGCCACTAAGCCCCAAATGGAGTCAAGGGCTAGTGACAAGAAGTCTCCTATCAACTCTTCATGGAGGGAAACTTCCCTACTGCTGACTGCACAAGTACTGATGTCCGTGTCAATATCATCAGTCACTGTTGCCACCGGATATGTCCGTGGAGGAATCCAGAAGGACCTCAGTTCTGAGACAACTACTGGCACTGATGTGCAGACCCAGTGTACCTTTCTGCTGCCTCTAAAGAGAAATCTGCTCCTCCTGTCTATCACAGTGGCACATGTTCTTGCCCCCTTCCAGTAGATAACCCTCTTTCCTGAGGTCCATAGGTGAGACCACAGAAAGAACCAAGTGGCTTTCCTTACAGACCTCAGCCATAACCACATTGGGAATGACACTGGACTAGCCTATGCCAGACCAGCCGGCCATATCTGTGTAGCATGCCATCATGATTTTATTGAGCTTAGCTGGGTCCACCCCTACACACTTCCAGGAGTCAATCTCCATTCCATTCCAGAAAGAGGCAGAGATATTACTCACAAATGGCATCCCTCGCTAGACCACTGACACTGGACAGAAGAGAATGCTAAGAACTGTCAGATATAGGACCTGAGGAGAAACAGCAATAACATCCTGCCTCACCATCCAAGGACTTTTACTGTTCATCACCCGATGAAGCAGTAACTCTATCAGTGCCAGTTGACTTCCAGTCATTTCAAGAATTACTTTATAAGAATCACAGATACCAGTAATATACGTGTGTCATACAAGAAAAATCTCATCAGTTGTTTAACATGCTGGCAACTTCAGGCCCAGCTAGAATTGCCTTCAAATAAATGAAGGATTGCTAAGGTCCTGGGAAAACACCTGCCATGACTGTGATCCTAGTAACACCACAGTGTCAGATGGCAAGGGGTTCCCTGATAAGTAACAATAAAACTCAGTTGGCCTGACCAGCTCACTACACTTCGCATGCTGTTGTCATAATATTTAAAACGTCTTGGAATATCATTCAAAACTAAGAACATGAGGGACACTAATATTGCAGTGATATGTACATAACAATGCTATATGTGAAATTATGGATACTCACTGATCTTATGTTCTGAAGTCTGCAAAAGGAGGCAAAACATTTTTCCAGACTAAGGAGAAAGGCAAACACCTCTTTGTCTCAATTGCAAATTGAACTAGGCATGACCAGGGAAGGGACAATGGGCTACTAATTTGCATCAGAGATTGTAGGAAAATCATTTGCATTGGGAAAAAAATCACAGGAGACTGCAAAATTAGCATGGTGTCAGCTCCCTGGAGGACATACAAAGCTGAACCCCCGGATGGCTTTCTGACTTTAAAGACAAAGAAACTTTGGGGATATAAGGAACTGCTGAAAGCCTTTGGGATATCCATCACCTGGGAGAACAAAGAAGCCAGTGCTTTGTATCTAAGCTGGGTCATCCTGCTAAACAACTTGGAGAATGCTGACAACTTGGTGTGAGTAAGAAACGATGTTAGACAAAACTGAATCTTGCTAGAATCAAGTGCTAGACACTAGAAAGCTTGTTGTTGTTGTTGTCGTGTGTGCAATCCTTTCATACCTTGTTCACTCTTGCTTGAAATCACTTAAATTTATGCTCTTCCTAAATTTATTCTTAGTTTTACTACAAACCATCTCAGTGCTGTGTGTTGAGGTGGAGTGTATCACCCCAGCTATGCTAACAAGCTCTTTGGATGGAGTGAACTTGGTGTTAACCCTCCGAGTGTCTGTCAGAAGGACTGGACACTGCAGTGGAGATTATTTTGGGGAGACTCGGGACTGGATGATGTTGTTGGGGGTCACCCTGTGAAGAGTAAGTGGGCTAGTGAGATAATTGTGCTGTGAGCATGCTGCTGGAGTCGGGGCTCTGAGCCAAAGCTGCACAGCACAGAGGCACCCGGGGTTGTAGGGCAGGTGGTGACAGAACCCCTTATTAGTCTGAGTGAACCCCCAAAGCATCACAATCATTCACCACAAAACGGTTGAAGAGGTACCAAGTCACTCAAACAAGTATCTGAGTACTTCTGTGCCCTCCCAAGCACAAACTTCTCAGCCATGTCAACAGTGCAGGAGAAATCAAAGTCCAACAAAATCATCTCAAAGGATAAGGGCCCAGAAAGCTTGACTTATTCATGAGGCTACCATATTCCCCAGCCTCCCTTCTACTACAGGTGGAAAATTATCAGGCCCATCCGGCTATTTTTTTTTTTTGGCATCTCGGAGAGAATGACATACTTTCTGTTTAAAGCTCCCACCGGATAACAGCCGAAAGCTCAAAGAGAGAATCAGAAAGGGACAGTTAGTAGCCAAAATGCTCCTAACAGTGCTTCAGACACCTTGGCCAGATCCATGGCCATGATGTAGATGACATAAAGAGCTTCCTGGTTTCAGACATCAGGTATTCCCAGAGAAGTGCAAGCCCTTTGAAGGCATGGACTGATTCAGTGAGCACAGAGATAACCCTGTACACTGTTTAAAGACTAAAGCTATCTTCAGTCAGTCGTGCCTACTTTATGGGGCCTAAACTAGCAGAGGCCCTCTTAGGCAGACTGGGCATTTGGCTATTTTAGAAGTTTTCAGGACCTCCTCTGGTTTCCTCAATGTCCAGTCATGGCAGTGGCAGGGGATGAGGCTAGTGGGGCTGCCCAGTGGAGGAGGGCAGCTGCCAGATGGGGCTGAGAGGAGTAGGCTGACAGGGAAGTGTTGTTGCCTTCTCCCCAGCTGCTCCCCACTGCTGGCACAGAGGTGCTCCTGGTGGCACTGCCTGCACTGGTTGGACTTCAGCTGCTCCTCTTCCCCCCTCCCCCATGGACTCTGCTGTCTAGGCTGCTTCTGGCCTCTGCTCAGGTGCCACTTCAGTGGCAAGGAGCTAATCTGAAAAGATATGGGGGACAGACTAGGGGATGTGGGGCTTGCTGGGAGCCAGACAGGAGGTGCAGACTGGGATGGCAGAGTGTAGGGGACCAAGTGGGGGGGGGTGAATGGGTCTCATTCTGCTTGAGCTGAGCAGCTCCAGAGGAAGGGTTGCAGGAGATACCCAGCCCTGGGCAGGGCAATGCGGACACCAGGGGAGGTTTGAGGAGGAAGGATGGGGAGCAGGTCCGCAGCCTCAGGGGTAAAGTAGGAGGCTGGAGGATGAGTAAGCTGGTGAGAGGGGCCTTGACCTATTTTTGCATCAGAGTCCTCCAGGACCTTGTTACGTGACTGAGTGAATCAAAATTCCTCAGGGGCCTCCTGCATACTTACCCTCCTGTTAGAGAACTTACTCAACATTATTGTCCTAAAACTCATAGAACCTCCTTTCAGGCAGCTGCTGGATTGCTCAGCATATCATCCACCCTCAAGAGGGTTTTTCTGGTGGCTCTCTTCAGTCACAGAGGGTCAGTGAACTTGAAGCCTTCATGGCTTAGACTCCTCACACATTCTTTCATAGGGACAAGGTAGTGCTCAGACCACACCCTACATTCATCCCAGTTGTGGTCTCAGAATTTCACCTAAAGTCAGTCAATTTACTGGTCGTCTTCCCCAAATCAGACTCAATACAGAAAGAAAAGAAGCTAACATGCTTTGGGCGTTTTAAGAGCCTGGCTCTATTACGTTAACAAGACCCCACACCTTTTAGACTATCTTTTCACCTCTTTGTGGCTATATCTAGCCCATTGAAAGGTTAAGTCAGAATCCCTGATCAGGTTCTGAATTGTATATCTGCCATCTATCAGATAGCTGGCAAGACCTCTCCCTCTGAATGTCAAGGCACAGCCTGACAGCATCTTCAGCCTGCTTCAGCAGTCTCTGAGATCTGCAAGGCAGCAACACGGAGTAACCCTCTGATATTTGTTCAACATCATTACTTGACATGGCAGCCAGCCATCTGATGCAAAGCTTGGGGAAGCCATTCTTTTATTATTATTTGATGAATGCAGCAGAAACCTCTCGTTCCCATCCTCCTGAGTCCATGCTGATAAATTTGTTAGTCTCTAAGGTGCCACGGGTACTCCTTTTCTTCATGCTGATACTGTTTGCCAGTCACCTACATGGGATCCACACTAGCATTTGAAGAAAGAATAGGTATTCATCCTACTGTGACTGGTTCTTTAAGATGTTGTAGTCGGTATGTATCCCACAACCTGTTCTCTGTGCAAAATCTTCAGCAACATAGGCTTTGAATTGCAAAGGAACATGAGGAGGCACAGGGGACTTGTGTGTGGCCCCAATGAAAACTGCTATTCAAAAGACTCCTATTTTGAGCATACAAGGGGCATGTGCAGTTACATTAAGCTCCACACTGACTACATCTCGAATAAGCACAGTCATGTAAGTAACCATTTTTTAGTTTTGCTTCTGATCCTGAAAAAAAACAAACACCACTGTCTATGCCTCAGCTGCTGCCACATATGTGGTTATAGAAAACAACAAAATAACTCTTCTAGCTTCATTTTCCTCAAACCTATTGTTTATTTTGTTTACAGTCAAAGGCCTCCATGTCTGGAATGTAACGGCACTGTGATTTTTGTGGTCTCTAACAGAATATTCCAAACACCCTTGATCTGAAGGCTTTTTTGCTGGAAAACTTACAAGAATAGACTTTTCATGAGATTTCTGATCTTTTTAAATACTGATTGGGTTGGAAATATTTGATAGCCTTTTTCATGTTGTTTATTCACTTATCAATCTGCTCCCAACAGTGGTGCAGAGGCATGTAAAATGACAATATTTTAAAAACTAACACAGTTACTCTCCAACCCCAGAAAAAGTTTTATTGGATTCTCTCTTGGGACAAAAAAGAAAAGGAGTACTTGTGGCACCTTAGAGACTAACACATTTATTTGAGCATAATCTTTCGTGAGCTACAGCTCACTTCATTGGATGCATTGAGCTGTAGCTCACGAAAGCTTCTGCTCAAATAAATGTGTTAGTTTCTAAGGTGCCACAAGTACTCCTTTTCTTTTTTGCGAATACAGACTAATACAGCTGCTACTCTGAAATCTCTTGGGACAAATGTTGGTGACAATCGACCCAAACTGGTTCAACTACCCTGGCTTAATGGAGATATTGTTCACAAAATTCTTAGGTAGCCTGTGTAGGTTGGTTTATTTTTGAAAGAGTTTTATTCCAATTTTCTTGAGAATGCTACTTTGTGCCTCACATAGTATCAGACAGACATAAAAGAGAAGATGTTTGACCTCACAGCACACATCCAGTCTCATCATCCAAAGAGATCAAGAAGAAAATGCCTTTTTGTTGCTGATCATCATTCATTGTCCCTTATATTTCCATCACATTGTTCTCATGTGTTGGTGTCTCAGTGCACTGATAAGATAATTTTTATACCATGAGCTAATTGTCATATTTGGATAAGTTTTTAAAAACAAGTTCTTAAAATGGACTTTAAGAATTGTCTTAGAAAAATAGATAATTTACACACTAAGCCATTAAGGAAATGGAGGGGCACAGTCTCTTTTGATGGTTATGGAAATATTGTGTGGGCACAAATAAAGAATAACATTGGGAAACTGAATTACAATGATATCAATTGTTTTATGAAAACAGTTCACTCAGCTATTTTTTTTAACCTAGTCTCAAGCTATAATAATGGTTAGGCTTCTGCTGTTCTGAGACCACTCTGCTGATCATGCTGACTAATATTGTCTCATAGTTTCCTTGTACTCTGTCTGTCTGTTGTGCCTCAGGACAGGGACCATGTTCTTGTTCTGGTTTGTATAGTGCCTCGCACAGTGGGATCCAAGTCCATGACAACATCTCCTAGGCACTATAGTAATACAATAATAAATAATAATCAACAAAAAATCCTCCCTTCTGAGAGAAAACATTCAGATAAATGGCAAAAGGCATCCAAGAAGCCATGACACATGCCTTAAGTTCTGCTCACCTATTTTTCAGACGAGAAATGTCTTCTATTCATTTGTTTTCTCTCTAAATTGAGACCCAATTCAGCTCTCTGTTATCCCCATATGATAACTCTGTGGAGTCGCAGTGGAGCTACTCTGATTTACCTGTGGGTAATTGAAAACTGAATTTTAGCCCACGGTATTCTTGAAACAGTTAAATAAAACAAAGAATATTTTAATGTATAGAGGGATGGCTTCATGTGAATGAAGATCATCAATATTATAATTGACAGTTTTATTTTTACTGTATCTAATGAAAGGAGTGTAATTCTTTCATCGTTTGTGGACTCAAAATCCCTGAAGGATGGTTACAGGTCCACATGATGAAAAAGAGGGACGTTTTCAAAGGCACAGGAACATTTAGGCACCTAACTCCCATTGAAAGGCAACAGGAACTTTTGGCTCCCATTTGTACCTCTGGAAATCTCCTGCAAACTCCAGCTCTGTGGGCCAAAATGCACAGTGATGGTGAAGTTACACTGATTTTCCCACTTACATCAGGAGGGTAACTGCCACTGAACTGGCATTCAGTGAGTGTGAGATGGGACTACCATATTTTACAAGCCTTTCCTGTTTCAGGCCCCTTCTTATTATTTTGCACATCCTAATAAAGTCAAGTGGGTGCAAGATACACTACTTTACCACTTACACTGTTTTCTGATCAATTTACTCTTGGCCAGCATGGACTTAATAAGTAGGCTTTTCTCATCATAGTAGCCCCTGGCTAGAGTACTTGTTTCATCCCATCCCTTGGTAAGATTCTGCCAGGAGGGCTCCTATGCAGACCCAACCACAAGTTCAAGCTGCCAACTTCTGATGAACCCCAGAGGGAGAGCTGTGCTGCCATGAGGTGAATCTTGCTAGGACACCACAAAACACTTTTGGCTCAGAGATGTGAATTACACAAGTGCTAGTAGGTGTGAGATTAGTCCTGTGAGTTCACTCTTTGCCAAATTAAGGTTGAGCTAGCAGCAGAAGATTGGCTGTAATTTAGTTGCCCATTGTGCCAAATAATTTTGTGATTTACCAAACATCTGCTAAGGACTTTGAAACCATCACAACCATTTTGCTTATGACCTAAACCACAATTTGACTCAAGTCTCTGAATATGCAAGTCTAGGCAGCCTCTCAGAGAGCAGAACTCTTTCCAAGACAGTCCTCAGTTTTAGTTGAACTAAAAACAGCTGGCCTAATTTCTCCCGTTGGGTTAAGGATGTTTGCAGCTACAACTCCCTGTCAGCGCTCTGAGGAGCACCCATTTTTCTCTACTTTCCCACTCTCACTCTTGAAGATCAGCCTAGCAGTCATCTTTCTATTTGGAAAATATTTGAGGTGCTCCCTGAAGAGCCCATTAGTCAGTAAGATGGATCACTGTGTTGAGGTAACATAGGACAACCCAGTTCCCTGAGGGGCCTGGGTGTGCGTTGCAACTTGCTTTCATAGAATCATAGAATATCGGGGTGGAAGGGACCTCAGGAGGTCATCTAGTCCAATTCCCTGCTCAAAGCAGGACTGTCGTAAATATAAAGGGAAGGGTAACCATCTTTCTGTAAACAGTGCTATAAAATCCCTCCTGGCCAGAGGCAAAGTCCTTTTATATGTAACGGGTTAAGAAGCTCAGGTAACCTGGCTGGCACCTGACCCAAAATGACCAATGAGGGGACAAGATACTTTCAAATCTGGAGTGGGGGAAAAGGCTTTTGTCTGTCTGTGTGATACCTTTGCCAGGAACAGATCAAGGATGCAAGTCCTCCAACTCCTGTAAAGTGAATAAGTAATCTAGCTAGGAAATGCGTTAGGTTTTCTTTGTTTCGGCTTATGAAATTTGCTGTGCTGGAGGAAATATCTAGTCCTGTTTTTGTGTCTTTTTGTAACTTAAGGTTTTGCCTAGAGGGATTCTCTATGTTTTGAATCAGCATGCCTGAGAGATTATCTTCCATTCTAATTTCACAGAGGTGCTTCTTTTACCTTTTTTCTTTCTAATAAAGTTCTGTTTTTTAAGAATCTGATTGGTTTTTTTGGGTCTTAAAAATCCAAGGCTGGTTTCTGCTCATTTTGTTTATTCTCAAGCTTCCCCAGGAAAGGGGGTGTAAGGTCTTGGGGAGATATTTTGGGAAATAAGAACTCCAAGTGGTCCTTTCTCTGTTCTTTATCTAAATCACTTGGTGGTGGCAGCATACTGTTCAAAGACAAGGCAAAATGCGTGCCTTGGAAAAGTTTTTAACCTAAGCTGGTAAAAATAAGCTTAGGGGGTTTTTCATACGGGTCCCCCCATCTGTACCTAGAGTTCAGAGTGGGGAGGGAACCCTGATAAGGACCAGTCCCCAATTTTTCCCCAGATATCCCCCTCAAGGATTGAGCTCACAATCCTGGGTTTAGCAGGCCAATGCTCAAACCACTGAGCTATTCCTCCCCCAAAATTCCAAAGCCTTCCCAACCCCTACCGGATTACAGAGCAAGAAGGAGACTTCTGGCTACTGTGACCACTCATTGATGGAAACACAGGCCACTACTGTTATCTTGTCCTTCCATCCTATCCTTCACCCCAATCCCCGTTTGTTTAGTTTATTTTACCTGTCACACATTTTCTACATCTTAGATTGGGAGAACTGTCTTCCAGTTATCCGTTTGTATAGAGCCTGTTTAGAGTCCTTAAACAGTGCAGAAATAAAAATGATTATTTCATTATCATAATAACAGAATTAGAGTCAGACCTTGTCTCTTGCATGGCAGCAGAGAACAATATCATGTAGCCAAAACACAAAGCCATACCAGTCTGTTTTAAGTAAATTTCATACTATAAAATAGCAATGTTGTAAAACGGTATTTTAAAGCTATAAAAGATTAGGTTGAAAGTAACAGTTAAGGCCTCAATTCAGCAGGGAATGTAGGCTCAGACGTAACTTTTTAAGTTCATGAGTAGTCCCATTGGCTTCACTGGTACTTAAAGTCAGTTAGGCATGTGCTTAATTAAGTACTGAAAAGGGCCTATGTAGCCTGCAAATATAATAAGATAACGTATCAATATTTCAGAAAGGGGGTCAGAAAAACCTAGAAAATGAACTAGCTTTTTTAATAGTAGTTTTGGACACACTGTCCAAAAATTTTGAAATACATTTTCCACTTTAATAAAAATTGGATATGTGTTCAAAAGAATTTAAAAATTTATTTTTCTAGTTTCAAAGAAAAGAGAAATCTGTCTTCATTGAGTAAAAGATCAAAAAGGGAAAGTTTTGAAACCATTTTATTCATATAATTTTGGTAGGTGCATCTTAATTTTTTCCCCTTTCTTAAATAAACTTGGCACTAAATAAAACATGGTTGTCTATATTTAGCCCTAGTGTGACTCCCCTGATGTCTGGAGAGTTACGCTTTAGATGAATTTGGTCCTATAGGCTAATTTAATCAGTGATAGAAATGGTGATAGAAATTACACAGTGAGTGGAAGCTAGTCAGAAATCCTGTTTAAGCGATAAAGTAATTAATCTAAGCACCAGTCAACCATGACATAAATGAGCATTGACATAAAAAGAGTTGCACCCATTTATACCAAGCCTGAGTTTTACCTTAATTTGCATCAGTTTGGGATTCCTTGCTTTGTCAAAAGGAATTTCAATCCATGTAGTCAACCAGAAGTCAGAAGAAGGGCAGGGCTGAGGTTAGAAAATAGTACAATTGGTTAAAAGCAGTTCTGCAGAGGTGCAGGATGACAAAAGTGACCAGTGGGAGCAGGTGTCAGGAGACCAGGTTGTAGGTGGTCATGCCTAGTAGTCAGAGTCAAAGTCAAAACCAAATTCAAAGTCTGAATGCCAAATCCAAGAGTCAAGACAAAGTCAGAACCAGGAACCAAGGCCAAGGGGTCAGAACTGTAGTCAGAGTCCAAATGCCAGAGCCAAGGGTAAAGACTGAGTCAGAGCCAGAAATCAGAGCCAAGGGAGAGAAATGAATTACCAAGAGTCAGGGAAAGCAGGGCTGGTTCTAAGGTAGCAGCAAGGCTGGAACTGGACTGGAATAAGGTCAGGTGCAGGGCAGAGTCTAGGTTTGGAGCAGGGCAGGAACAGGACTTGGGAGTGAGGTGAGCACATGGAGGCAGAGAAGCTGCAGACAGGGGTATTGAATAGTCCCAAAACCTTTGCAGCTGCTGGCCTTAAGGGCAAGCCACCTGAATGCCAGAGGCAATCGTGGCTCTGCTGTGGCCCAGTTGCATTGACTGACAGCCTGACAACTGGGCAGGCAGAGCTGCAGGCCCTCATTTCTGACAGCAGGTAAAATAGATTGTTACTAACATCTCTAATACACACACCATTTAAAATAGGCCCATGTTTCCTCTTCAACTATGACAGGGCAGATGTCTCCAGCACCACATAGGTCCCTCCTCCAGGGTTATTGAACCAAACAGCATTTCAATATTGAAAATACATTCAAGTATTATAAAACTTCTACTCTATTAATGCTTAAGCCTATGGTAGACGTGGCTAAACCTTGAATGTTATTGCAATAAAATCGGGGTTTTGTACCCTACAGTTAGGCTGAGGGACATAAAGGCTGTTCAGATAAGAGGGAACTTTGTAAAATTGGCCCTGATCCAATAACTTGTTTAAGCATGTGCTTAAATTTAAGTACAGGGGACTATTAATGTGCTTAAAGGTCAATACATGTTTAAATGCTTTGCTGGATTAGAGTCCTTTTTGTAATCTCTGCTCAAGGAGCTGTCCGTTTACTTGTCTGTAAATATCATTCTTGTTGCACTGTATAAATACTATAATGTAAAGATGAGATACAACAGCCTACTCTCCATTTCCTTAAGCATTATGTTCTAGAAGTTTTTTATAATGCTTGAATTTTAAACAATGTCCACACTATATATTCCTTCTATCTACCAGTGATATACTCTGAAACAACCATTGTTATTCTTTTAGATTCTTGTATGTAGAATATATAAAAAAGAGCTGCTTGAAAAGTGATATTCTTCCCACCCTCCCAACCCCCTAGAACATTTTGACTTTAATCTGAAACCCCCAAAACTTTTTGATTTAAATAGATTTTTAAAAAAAATCTGTTTTGGGGGCATTTGGGGTGGGGGGGTATACAAAGTTGAAATTTTGCACAGAAAGCAAACATTTTCCATGGACATTTTTGTGTTTCCCTCTGCCCTGCGCCCCCCCCCCCCCCCATCACCACCACTTTTCCATTAAAAAACAGTTTTGAGAAAAAAAAATTGACCAGCCGTGAGACCTCTCTCTCTCTCTCTCTCTCTGTAATCACAATTATTTTAACACTATTTTGTTACTGAAGAAGAATGGCAAGAATCTCAAATACACCTAATGTATTAAACAATTGACCTTTTCCATGGGCTGTTGTGTATAAGCTGTGGTAATAAGCTACATATGTGTTCTTTCTTTGAACCTCACTTAGGCCTCGATTCTGAGAGGTGCTAAGCACCCAGTGAAGGATACTAAGGGCTCTCAACGCTCACTGATGTCAAGTAGAGTTGAGGTTACACAGCACCTGACAGGCCATATTTGACTTTGGTTAGAAATACTGATGAGTTTGTCTGTACAGTGACACATTATGAAAATGCTCTGTCTGGATTTTTGAATATTCATATTTCACAAGAGTCAGAAGAGGGAAAGTAAACAGAAGACAATTTGTAAAACAAAAAGAAAAATACAAAATTTTTTTAGAGATGATCATTTTAAATTAAAAATAGAATGAAAAAGACCAGACCTTTTCTAACCAAGGTGACTTGCTCTTCAGGTGAATGCATCGCGACAAGAAACCAAGCTGACAGAGGAATGTGACCTGCTCATTGAAATAATCCAACAGAGACGACAAATTATTGGAACCAAAATAAAGGAAGGGAAGGTAAGAGCTCTCTCTTCTCACGATAGTTCAAATGGGTCAGGAGTGTTTCTTCATGCTCTGAAACCTCTGTGATTTCTTAATTTAATGTGCTAGAAATACACACTTACAAGAGACCTTAGATACTCCTTGCCATCTGTGACTTTTAGGTGAACTGAGATGCTGTCTGCATTGGGTAAACAGGCAGTCATTGCTTAAAACTTATTGACTGTTATTTAGTGTTAAACACCAAAATCGCATAAGGTTAGATTAAGGTTCTTTTTTTGTAATGTAATATAATTTTTAAAAATCAAATAATTTATGTAATATTTTCCCACAGGGATGTGATTTCATTTATCAAAAGATATTTATAAAAAGAGGGACTAAAAAAACTTTTACTTTATCAGAAATCTGAAGGCATTTGCCCATAGCAAGAATTTACTGTATCACAGGACTTGCTCTCCAGTCATCTGCATTAATATTTTATTCCACACAAACCTAAATTATTTATTAAAGACTTTTATACAAAGTAACTCTACAGAAAAGAGCAATTACTTTCAAGATAACACTTTTTGAAAGACTGTAAGGGGGAACTTTAACTTGTATTTTACAGAAAGTGGTATGAGATTTTTACTACCTAAAAATATTAGGAATGTAAATTCAATGCCATTGCTTTCCTAATAACTGCAGGACAGTGGTTGTTAGTGTCAACCTAATGAATAAGATAAATATCAGATATGCATTCAAGTTTTAAATTGATCTAGCTACCTGGTAAATTAAGGAACATCTTAGTTTTAGATCATTATTCTTGTTTCTTTTGGAGCATGGCATTTATTCTTTACCTGCTAAAGTAGCTGAAAGAGTGAAACATAAACTCTTCTTGTGTGGGAAAAGCTCAGACAAGGAATAAAGTCAAGGGGAGGTTAAATGGTTCACTTAGCTGTCAAGATATTCCAATTAACTTGAAATAAAAAAGGCTGTAGGCAAGGGCTGACTTAAACATGTTTGAAGACCACAGTTCCCATTCCTTATTTGACAGATCTTGAACTTTATGATGTTAACAAAATACATCTCCCTTCAAGATGTAGTAGCCAGCCTTCTGCATAATCTTCTTGGCTATATTTCTGCATACATTGAGACCAACCCTACTGCCCTCAAAGTTCGTGGCGAACTTCCTATTCATTGGGAGCTGCCCATTATGCATATAGATTTCATCTTTAAAAGATCCTACACCAGATTTTGATCTCAGTTACGCCAATGAAAACTTGTAGATTTCATTAGTTACTTTGGATTTTCCTCCAGTGTAACTAGGATCAGACTGTGCCCCATTCTTTTTTCTGTTTTAAAAAAAATCAGACTTCTAATAACCCCATAAATACTTGAAAAATATGTGGTTCCTTCCTAAAATCTGCATCACTTGCACACTCTGGATTGTTTTGATGAGGCTCTTCATTACTGACAAGGTTGCTGCTAATGATTTGTTTTTAAGAAATATTTTTAAACAAATATTAAAGACCTGTTTGTGCCCAAACCCCTGCATGGGAATGTGAGGCCACAAGAAAACCTCCAGAGGCCAGGCACAATGGGAGTCCTTGCACAATACTGAAAAAGCTTCTACCTGTTTTCCAACAATGGTGCAGCAGCTATACCAGTACTATCAACAGGGTAAGCACTGGTAAAGACAGGGGTCAGGCATTTTTATCAACGTGTCATGAAACCCTGCTCAGAGCAGCTGGAAAACAAGTACAAATATTCTAGTTTAGATCTACCTAAGGAGCCCAGAGATAGAGCTACCGCCTATATGTGCCTAGCTAATGGGTCAAGGCAGGGGTGGAGCCATGTCCTGTCCCTCCCTCCTTCGCACTGATCAGCGAAGCCACAGAACAGAGTGCATGTTGCACCTTCTTTAAAGAAGGCACGTCAGCTATTCCACAAAGGAGTTCTAGAAGGCACAGTACCTCCAAACTCGCCTTTGGCCTGTGACTTTGTCTAGAGACCTGTGGACTCCAGACTGGAGCTCCAGTTGTTGTTATAAGGATGAGGGCTCTGACATGGGACTATGGCTATGGGCAACAGCTCAGCCCTTAATACACTGTTGTATACTTGTGTAATCACGTGAAGTGTACTTAACTGAACTAGGCATTTAAATATCAAACAGATAAGATGTGTTAAGCATAGAGGACATTCCTGCAATAGGGGAAAGGAGGTTCTTCCTTTCCAGATTTATCATCTATTGTTTATATAAAGAAGCTGAAAAATGCTAATTCAGACATTTGGCCTGCCAACCAGGAAAGTGTCCTCTGGTGCCTAAAGCACATTGTGTGACATTTGTTCAGTTAATTACTTAGATTGTTAATGAATACCACAGTAAAGAATTGAACAAAACTTGCATGTTTAGCCAGTGAACGTGTCACTGCCTAGGGCAATATATGCCAAAATGCTGTCTCTTCATGAATGCACATAGAGAGCATGTCTTGTGCTGCACAGAACAATCCCCAGCATATGTACAGTATCTAAACAAATGGCTCCTTTCCTAGTTATCTACCTATCCCCGTACAGTGTGTTCATGAGAAACGATCAGTTAAGTGAGGGCTGGATTATGACCCCTTTCCTCACATAAGTTACCTACTGGTTTCAGTGGGACTACTCTTGTGAGTAAGTGCTCACTAATGTGAGTATTGGTTGTGCAATCTAGTCCTTAATGTTTTGCGAGAGCAGAGAGATGCTGTTTGGTAAATTATATCAATAATGAATTATGCTGAAAGTACATTATGATCTTTTTTCTTTGAAGAGCAGGTGACAAATGTTTGTTTCATTCAAATACTCAACAATAGTAGCAGCCAACCACAGTAAATATGATGTAGCAGTAGATCACATTAGGAACCAGCCAGAACATTAACATCATCACCATGTGTACGTTTCTGTAGCAATTTTTCTCCATTCATTGCTTGTATTTTGTGGGAAAATATCAATGTTAAAGATTTTCAGCCTTCTTCAACATTGACCTTTGTTTTTTTAAAGTTTCCTGAAAGGAATATTTTACTTTTGCTTGTGGACTCCATTGTCCTAAAGCAAATTATATGTACCCTCACCTCCACGCAGGATGCATAACTCCCATTGCAATTAATTATCTGGCAGCAGAGCGAGCAACTACAGTGTTTATTATTTAATTAATGAGACTCTTAGAGTTTGTGTTAACTTTAGTATACAATTCTGATCTTTCTGCTAATCCACTTAATCATTAATTTCCTGATTTTATACATAGCCGGAGCTTAATGTCCTTCTGAGGTCCAAAGTTATTAGATTTCCTTCCTTTTTTTCCCCTCCTCTTAGAACTATGTGGTGGTGATGATGATGATATTATAGAAATAGGAAGGATTCCCAGAGCATTCAGGAACTAAGAGGCTTCAGGAGCCAACATTGTCTCTAAAAGGCAGATTGATTGGTCCCCTCCCTAGCCTTCCAGCTAATGGTAGTTTCCAGGACAAAGTCATATCTCATGTGGATTTCCTGACTGGCTATTTCCTTGCTATGTATAGCAGAAGCACAATCAATTCTCCATTTATAGCTGTGCTTCTGAGTAGCCAAATTCATTCCACAAGACAGGTTAGGATCTGAACAAACATAAAATAAAAAGGATGAACATTTATTTATTGTTAGTGAACATGAACCAAGCCCCTTCATCAAATTTTGTTTTCATGTCATTTTTGTGTAAACCATTTGGGACTAAAGAAAAGTAATGAGCCTTGTAAACTGCTCTTAACACATTTCTCATCACTTCAGGGAAATGGTTATCAAGATACTTTTTAGTTATCATGTAAGCAGAAAGTGCCAGGAAATGACGTCTTGCTGAAGGAAAATAGGCTAGCTGTGCTTGTTTTGGCTCCCCTCTGTTGTTTCCAGTGTGGAAAAAGTTGACGTAAAAAGAATAAATCTGTCCTCTTGTAAAATAGCACATAGCTTTTACTTGGCTAATGTGGCCTATGAGTAAAGCGGGTTGAAAAGAGACTCTTTCTTGTCAGTCAAGCCACTGATGTTAACACCCCATTTGCACTATGGCCATGAGCACAAAGTGTAAATGCTAATGTGATTTGTGAGCATGTGGATCTGACTCTCTTTTCTTATGTTTTTGTTCAAGGTGGTGAGACTGAGAAAACTGGCTCAGCAGATTGCAAACTGCAAACAGTGCATTGAACGTTCTACATCTCTCATCTCTCAGGCCGAACAGTCTCTGAAGGAAAATGATCATGCACGCTTCTTGCAGACGGCTAAAAATATCACTGAGAGGTAAAGGCATGGACTGCTAGGGAATTTCCTCCTGGCAGATGCAAGAGTTTAAAGTTAGGGCAGTTGATTGGTTATGACTGCCCTCTTGTCTTTCTTGTCTTGCTGTAGTGCCTTCAAAGAATAAAGCAGGGCTGAATTGCTTTATTCTACACTAATGATCATTAGTATTGCCTTGAAATGTCAAGGTCCTTTCTATAATATTAAATCAAAACGTCTATTTAAAAGAGGAAAGACACATGAGAATGGAACTGCTTTCAGTATTGTTTCAATATCCTGGTCGTCCATGGATGAAGAAAGTGGCATAGTTATACTGGAGATTGATAAATACTAATCCGTAGTTTGGCGATAAGTATAGTTATAATTAGAGCTGGCCAGAAACTGTAATTCCCCATGCTATGGAAAATGCAAATTTAAAAGGAAAAAAAAATCCAAAGTGGAAAGAAAAATGAACTTTCCTGAAGGGTCAGAATTTCAAACCGTTTCTGAGGTTCCCTAAGCTGCCAAAAACCCCAGCGGCCTGCCAGGTGAGGAACCAGGCAACTTTCAGCCGGCGAGCCGAATAGCTTGGGGAACTTGGGAACCAGCATTCACAGGACTTTTGAGCTGCTGAAGGGTGGGAAGCCTGGAAACCCAGGTAGCCAAGGAACAGGAAGCGTGGGAGCTCGGGGGGCCAGGGCTCGTAAAGGCTTCAGGCTCCTGGCTTCCTAGTAGCCTGCCAGGCAGGCCACGAGAAGCGGAAGCCTGGGCTGCCGAAGAGCCACAAGTCTTGCAGACTGGGCTCCTGGGCAGCCAGCCAAGGAGTTTCATGGGTGAGCTGGCAGTGGATGAGACTGATTTCCAGTGGAATCCTGCCTGGATTCCATTCTGCTGGAATTTCATTAAACTCGACACGTTCCCGTGAAAATGTCTAACGATGTGTAGATATTCTGTTGAGATGGGAGGAAAAAGCAAAGTAGCTGTAACTATGATAAAAGGGAGTCTACACTATAACAAAAAAAGAAGTGGCGCGCACATTTGGAGCTTGCCTTTCTACTAATATTTGTCCAACTACTACACTACACACTTCTACTACACATCTTTGTCCAACAGTTCTTTTTTGGCTATGGGGTTACTTTGTCTTCACATGATACAGCTAGTCTAAGTGCTGGCCTAGTCTAAGTCATAAGGATCTGTGTTGTTGTTTATTTTGTGTTTTACTCTTTCTACTACTTTGAGACACCCTTTCTGCAGATGACTGAAATCTCAAAACAATGCCTTTATCCCTCAGAGCTTTCTTTACTTCATCTCTGATATAAACCAGTGACATACACTGGAGTGTTGGGTGTAGATTTGGAATGTCAGTTTATTCCTGAATAAAAAATTAAGCCCAGATCCTACAAAGACTATTACATGTCCTTAACTTTAAATATTCTGAGTTAGTCCCATTGAGATAAATGGATCTATACACCATGTGTAAATTTTACCATGTGTAATAGAATTTTCAGCCGTGGAGCCTAAATTTGATTTGGCTGTGTTAGACCCACTTTTGGTGTTTACTTTATGGACCAGTCTCTGTCACCTTTTACTTATTGTATTTTACTCTACGAGCAGACCCTTTGAAGTTAATGGGACCACTCATTTAGTAAAGTACAATTCAACATGAGTAAGCGTGTGGGAATTTGGCCACGTCTCAATATTCTAGAGAATTAATCTTTGGGCAGAAATATTTACAGATACAATATATTTTCAGTGAGTGTTAGAATATTCACAGAAAGTCCATTTTGAACTCATAAACATTAATATATTTGAACTAGAAATGTGATTGCAAGAGTTTCATTCATCCAGTCAGAGAACAGTAATAACCCCATGTGACCGATGTGTTCAGTCAAAATTAATCCAATGCTTCTTGCATATTATAAGCCTGTACCTATGACAAAATGTTCATGATTAGAGCAGGTTGGAAATCTTCTGACAAAACATTTTCATTGGAAAATGCCAGTTCATCAAACCTAAAATTACTTGTGAAATTTCACCAAATCATTGTCAACATTCCAGTGGAACCCTGCCAGGTTTCCTGACAGTTTGCCTGATTGGCTGCTGGAGAGACCTGTGATGCAAACTGCTCCAAGGCTGGGGATCCCAGGCTTCCAGGGTCCATGGCTCTGGGGCAGGCCCATCATATAGACTGCTCCTGGGCTGGGGACCCAAGGGCTTCCAGACTCCCTGGCCAACTGGGTCCCTGTGTTGTTCAGTTTCAGAATAGGCAATCCTGGAGCAAGCCAGCCTGGGAGTCTGGAAGGCCTGGGTTCCCTGACCCCATGGTAATCCACATGGCAGGTCTGCCCTGGAGCCACAGATCCCGGGAACCCTTGCAACTGCTGTGTGAAATTGACATTCTTGTGAGTTTCACCACAGCTAATATTAATAGCAATAGAAAGAATGTCAGTTGTAGCCAGCAGCTTTCACTCTGGGGAGTATATTTTGTTTCAAAAACTCCATGTGTCCGTGTTTTCAAAAGAAAATTTAGGGATGGATTTCTGAATCAAAACAAAACCACATTTCAAAACATTAAAATTTCTCATGAGCCAGAAATGTGAGTTTAGGCCAGCTGTACTTGTGAACAGTCTGTGGACCAATGAATAATTTCAAATAAGAATAAATCCAAGAAAATCATAAACTGCTCACAGACAATTTACAAAATGGAGAAAAGAGACTAAATTTATTCAATAAATTATTCACCACAAATGATTCTCTCAGCTCTAGTAAAACATTGCTTGCTGCTAGAGTATACATGCAGTCACCTCTACAGGGCCCTGAGCTCCAGTGGCTAAAACTGATTTCTTAAAGTTATGTACAATGCATTTTTTCATGTATATATTTCAAAGGGAATGCAGTATAAAATTATTTTCTGTGGGCACAGAAAATTCTTTTCTGTGGGCACAGTAATCAGATGCTATATGAGGGAACTGCTGGAGGGAGAGCTGGGGGAAGTGAAATCTACTTCTGAACCAGAAGGATATAGGTCTACAGCATGCCATTTGCTCATTACGTTGTGGGGCACAGAATCCACCTAAAATGGATGCCATCACACACGTAATACCATCACTCGTCCAACCTATTGCGGCTAATATAGAGACCTTTTCCATATATGGTGTTTGGAGACACCCAGGAGCAGCTGCTGTGTTCACAAATCCACTTCTGTACTTCCCAGCAACCCCAGTGTGGGGCCTCTGGTACAGAAGGCCAGGTATACAAATTTTGGCCAAACCTAATGTAATATAAGGTCCAAAATAAATGAATGAGTCTTTTTTTCCTTTAGGGATAGAAACATTAGGGCCAGATTGTTGTTGATCTTTTAGTGAAATGGGGAAGAGTACAAAAAACTTCCCCACTGTGTGCCAACACTTTCACTTGCAGTCCCTACAATAGACCTCATCCACACTAACATAATTACCTGAAAAAAGAAAAGGAGTACTTGTGGCACCTTAGAGACTAACAAATATATTTGAGCATAAGCTTTCGTGAGCTACAGCTCACTTCATTGGATGCACCGATGAAGTGAGCTGTAGCTCACAAAAGCTTATGCTCAAATAAATTTGTCTCTAAGGTGCCACAAGTACTCCTTTTCTTTTTGCGAATACAGACTAACATGGCTGCTACTCTGAAACCTATAATTACCTGAGTGTCAGCCACAGTCTCAGCAGAACCAATGATGAAGATGATTAACTGCAATTATAGTACAGGAGAAACCTCATTCAGCACAGTTTCAGAAAACCATTCTTAAAATCCTGGTGAGATGGATGCTCAAATAGATGTGAATTCTCTCCTGAATTTTCTGTAAACATCACAATCCACTTACACTCCTGGTTCTTGCTGACATGTCTTTGAGATATCAGCCTGAAAAGTTCCAAATGCAGCATCTATCTTAGACCTAATTTTCCTGGAAAATCTCGTCTACAGATGCATGATGTTTACTGGAAAAATAAATACAATTTTTGATGTGAGCTAGGCAAGAAAGTATTTCAGGTTTGAAAAAACATTATTCTGCATGTTCAAAAGGCTAAGCATTTCAAGATAAAACATCCTGACATCTGTTTGTTTAATCTTCACTCTGCACTTTTTGAAGTTAAAAATTATGTAACTTGTTTAACAACTGGGGGAAGTGTGACAGTCTGAACCAAAACCACAGTTTTTGAGACAGATGTGCGAAGGAATGCCTGGAGCAGGAAGCTGCTTAACCAGGCAGTGGTTGAGAGAGATACAGCATCTGTTCAGGGCTGTTTAATACACAGCAGAAGCAAATAAAAATACTTCTAAGAAGAATTTTGTTAAACAGGAGAAGGAAAAAACCCTGCTTTTCCATTTTTTTAAACCTATTGATGTTTGATCATAATTTTGTTAACCTTGTACAGTAAAATAGTTCAACATAGCAAAATGGGAGGCAGCCATGTAATGGGCTGGCCCTGCGGACTTTGCTTACAGAAGTAAGAACTGCAGGATACAGTTACACTAAATTACCGTAATGTGTTTTTAAAAATGGTTGTAAAAATGTGACAATTTGGGGTTGAGTCTGATGATTAGGAGATGAATGTGAAAGCTACTGCATCCTTCTGTTTTTCCATTATAGGGTCTCCATGGCTACTGCATCCTCCCAAGTGTTAATCCCTGAAATTAATCTCAATGATACTTTCGATACTTTTGCGCTTGATTTTACCAGGGAGAAAAAATTGCTGGAATGCCTCGATTATCTTACAGGTATTTTTTTAAATGATTAATTCACTTGTAAAATAGTATGGTCATGATTGTCACTTTCCCATCCCCATTAGACGCGTTGCATGGATTACCCATAACACAGGGGAGGGGAAGGGAAGGGAGTAGGGACAAGCGTGAGGAGTAGGTGTAGCCTTGCCTCTGTCCCCTGCTCCCTGCCCAGTGCTCTGGCCAGCACAGTTAAGTGGACGTGGAGGGGAAAATAAGATGAGCCCAGTACATGATGTGCACTGATTCTCCCCTCCCCACCCTCCCACATTGGAGCGATGGGGAAGTAGGGACTGAATCCTGACTCATAATCATAATTTGTTCCCTGTTCTACCTCTAGGCTAGTGCTGCTGTGCACTGCTTGTGTTCAAGGCAGATTACTATTGCTGTTCAAGGCAGTTTAGCTGTATATTAGTAACCAGAAACAATTCTAATAACCAGGATGAAGGAATCAGCAACGAGAGAAGTATTTGTGTATCAACACATACAGGACCTTTCACCTATGAAGTACCTGAAGGAGCTTACAGTGTTCAGGATGGTCTAACGTGTGGCATCTTTTTCACTGCTTGCAGATTGATCCTACAGTTTTTACTTTCTCAAAGATCCCATTAAGTTAAATGGGAATTTTGCCTGAGTAAATTGGCAGGATTGGGCCCTTCCAAACAGATTGCGTAATCTACAATCACAGAATATTTAATCATTCATAAAGGAAAACAAATTGCTGAAATCAAGAATGTTCCCTTTTTTGGTGCCAGAATTAGAACAATTAATTTGTTTAATTAATTGAAAACAGCAAAAACATGGCAACGACTCTATAATTTTGCACAACCTGTAAGCAGCCATCACTGAGAGTGAGAATGTGGAACTGAAAAACACACAGCATTGTTCAAAGATCACTTACAAATTCTGCCTCAGTTTTGATGGGATTTCACAAGGACATGCCATATACCATCAGAGAAAGCACCCCAGTCTTAATTCTGCCCCAGTTGGGATGCCAGCATTCAACTACCCCCTTCCTCAAATTCCACCCACAAATAGACCAGACTTCTTCTTGTCCCTTCTGCACAGTTCTGTGAAATGACACACACTCAGGTTTGGGGGAACAACATAATAGGTCTGTTTAGCTAGACATTTTTAATCTAACATTTTCATTGTTTGGCTATCCAGTCAAGAACAGCCTACCTACCCATGTCTTCACCAGATTAGTCTTTCATAGTAATAAATACTGTGTGGCTCAAATTGCAAAATACAAACAGGAAATCCAAAGTGTTCGAGCACAAAATACAATCTGCCTAGATTTCTTGTATCTCATACACGAGTATTGAAATAAAGAAATTATATATACACCAGTAGTCCTATATGCTTGGCTATTCTGTATTATAATTTGAAATCTTTAGGGCGAGAATTTACTCCCTTTCCTCATGATGAGTAGTATCTTAATTGATGAGGAGTTTCACTGAAAACAATGCAGCTATTTGTGGAATGAAGCTCTATTCACAATGATGAAATGTAGCAGAATCTAGCCCTTTATAAGCGATTTCTATTCCATTATGTTTCCTCACTTATGATGTTCTGAAATAGTTAATTTTTTTAAAGATAAATTGGTGCTTGGATTACCAATTAAAGAAAATTGCCCCTATTACATTTACCACTGGTGAATAAACAACTTACAAAGATGTGTCTGTTTCATTGCTTTATAGACCAAAAGCCGTAGGGGCTACAGGTCCAAGGATGGATTTTACATTCAGATGTTAAAATTTATTTGAAAGATGTGGAAAGACACTTTCAGGCAAGGAATTCCTCTGACATCTTGAGGAATTCCATGTATACTATTGTAGTGTAGCTGGTTCATGAAATAAGTAATGCTCTGGAAACATCACCCATATTTTAGTTTCAGGGAAGGCTAGGTACACAACAGGTGAATCGGATAAAATCCTCCCATTCTGTCTCAAATCCTACCTCTATTTTGTGATTTTAGAGCATGAATATCTATACTCTTCAGTGGGAACCCCTGTGTGTGCACAAAAAGAGAAAATTCACACTGGTGTTTTCAAAGAGGATGAAGGGAATTAGGCATTCAATCCCTGTTGAAATTCAATGGGAACTGGGTGCCTCCATCTCTTAGGCTACTTTGAAAATCCCTCCCTTAAGTTTTATAATAGTTACCATTTAACCATCAATTATAATAACTATCATCTTTCCCTTAAATTATTATTTGTGCTATGGTACTGCCTAGAAGCCTCAACTGGGATTGATCCTATTGCACTAGGCATGTAAGAGAACGAAAGCACAAGCATTTCGGTTTAATACAGTCCCACAAAATTGGATATCCCAGCCTAGATACAAAGATCAGTTTTTCCTTATAATGATATTTTTCTAACCTGAAGGAATGGCAATATATGGAGGAGGAAGAATAAGATACAACAGAGTTTAAAAAAAACACCTACAGTAAGTTATTCTGATAGAAAGTCAGGTCTTTCTAAAAGCCATGAATGTCAACCTCTAATATTTCAAAGAGAATTCAAAATAGCAACACTGCAATAGACTCTTTCACAATATATTGTCAATTAATATACACTATCTAAATTGCAGCAATATCCCTTTCAGAGAATTGTTTTCTTTTTCTTTTGCTTAAATTCCCCTTCTGGAATGAATGTTCTTATTTTGCTGATTTTCATCTCTTTTTGTTAATACCCATATTCCCAGGGGTTCCTCGGTTTGGAAAAAAACTACGCTGACAAGCTTCTGTTCTACAATATTTAGAGCAGCACAAATCATGGTCAGATCATGAAACACATTTGAGTATTTCCATGTCCCTCGCAGTTGCCTGTTTTACACAAATGAAAAACGCTCTTTGGAACAAAGTCTATCCCTTTAATCCTTGCATAACACATAAATGAAATAGAACCTTTAAAATATAAACATATTTAATAGCAAAATAAAATTTTAAAAAGGTTACATTAAAATAAAGTTGCTGGGAAAGGAACAATAGACTCTTCTACTGTGGGGGGTTTTTAAGTGCTCATGACAGTCTGAGAACTGCCAGCAAAAAACATGTGTAGTCCACTTTTTCCTTTACTTTTAATTCAGGTGCAATTGGGTCATTTTTGTACAGCCTTCTCTGAGAGTTATCAGTACCACTGACCTCACTGGGACTATTCATATTAAAGCAACTTAGATGTGAAAGGATTTTTAAGATCTGCCCCCATGGATGGTGGCAATTTTATGACAGGAATTCCTGGAGACTGATTTTTAAACTACTCAACTAAGGGTCAAATCATCCGTTTTTAAGAAGTTCCCATTGATGTTAGCAAGAAGTTGGCATCCTGAGGTCCTTTCCCACCACTGTTCCCTCTAAACTGTGCGCGCGCACACAGATCCTAAACCCTGCGCACATGGCGAAATACCACGTGCACAAAAATTTGCACAGAAACACAAAAATTTGCAAAGGGAACATTGCTTCCAACCCTACATTTCTAAGTTCTGCCTAAAAATCTATGGTACAATATGGCCATAAAATCCCATGTAAAATTTGCACAATTATCTCAGAGGTGAAAGGGAAAGTACCCTACTGAGTCCGTCAGCTCCTTCCCCTAACAGTTGTTCTTGATTTTTCACAGCTCCTAACCCACCAACCATTAGAGAAGAGCTCTGTACAGCTTCTTACGACACAATCACTGTCCACTGGACCTCAGATGATGAGTTCAGTGTGGTCTCATATGAGCTGCAATATACCATCTTTACTGGACAAGCTAATGTAGTTAGTAAGTATAAATCTTCTCATTTTCTGTTCTGTTTAATTGTGAGTTTCAGTATATTACATACCTTCAAATACAAATATATACAGAAGTCAAGAAGAAAAGGAGGAAAAACATAATTCCTATACATTTTTATTGCTCTGTTTCTATATTTAAAGTCCAATGACTTTTGAAAGGATTTTCAAATTCAAAACCTGTGTGGCTTGAATTTCTTGTTTGCGTACATTTGCTAGGAGTGTAGTAGGGGGGGAGTTTAAAAAAACAATAATAGATTCCTAATGGTACAAATACAATCCATCTCATAAGAGTGAAGCAGTATTCATAACTTTTTAGACTCTTTGTATGATGTTAAGTGAGTTTAAAATATATGCACTGTAGTTATAAATTCTGAGCAGTGATATTGCCAGTATAAGCAAAGCCAGATGGCCAGGGCCAGGGCCAGATTTTCTAAAACACTTAGCACTCGATAGCTCCCATTCAAACACTTATGGTGAGAATTTCAAAACAACTCATTACCCAATAAAACTGTACTCATTTGAAAATCTGATTTCTTTAGATTAATGCCTTGATATGCCAAAACATTTAAGTATGTGCTTAACTTTAAGCAAGTAGTACTATTCATTTAAATGGGATTGTTCATGTGCTCTAAGGTAAGATTTGGTCAAAGACTATTCAAGTGCTTATGTTCAAAAGCACCTATGTGACTAAGGAGCCTAAATCCCACTTTCAAAAGTGTCTAAGTCTCATTGACTTTCAGTTAGACCCATGCTCCTAAGTCACTTAGGTTCTTTTGAAAAAATTTATCTTTAGGGATAAAAAATAAGGTTTTCCTACCAACTTCCATTGTCTGTAGGGCTACAGAAAGTAGGGATCCATTTTGGTGTGAAGCTTCTCTCAGTGTATTAAAGTCAAAGGGAGTCAAACATCAGTGGGATGTCAAACTTTTAAAGTTTAAAGTCAAACATCAGTGGGAAAAGCTATTGACATGGTGATTTTATTTGACTCAGTTTTTATAATTACACTAACCCTTGTATAGTCCTATATGACTTATAGTAGAACATTTTCCTTCTCCTTGATACTAAGAGTTTTATGAAAGACCAAATTTAACTTCTTGTTCCTTGTGGGTTAACTTGTTTCTAGGCAACTCTTCTAGCAGTAATGAACCTCCTAATTTTTATTACTGTAAATTATTAAAATGGATCCAAATCCACAAAGAGACTTGGGTACTTAAAGCCCAGATTTTTGGAAGAGGAAGCTGCCTGCCTTTTACCTGTAGTCCAGTGATTACAGTATTCACCCAGGATGAGGTAAACCTGGTTCAAGCTCCCTACTGTCTATTGAAGAGAAGGACTGTGAACAGGGGTCTCCCACATCTCAAGGGAGTGCCCTAGGCAATGAACTATAGCAGCTCTCTCTCTCTCTCTCTCTCTCTCTCTCTCTCTCTCTGACCCAGTGCATATTTAATTATTTGTACAGTGTGGAACAGCTTCAAAAGGAGAGACCGAGATAGCCCCACTTTAGAATAACTCATAGTCCAGAGTTTAGGGCACTCACCTGAGAGGTGGGAGACCCCAGAGTGAATCCCTTCTCCCCTTCAGGCAGGATAGAAAATTGAACTGGGGTCTCCCACATCCCAGGTGAGTACCATAATTGCAGGGCTAAATGTAATACGGGAGGCTTTGTCTGTCTTTTCCTGTCTGTTTTGTGTGGAGTCTGGCAGGCACCTAAGCTGTCTGACTCCAGGAAAGGGGGTTCTGGCTGTGGATCACAAGCGGAGAAAGGTGCTTCCCTGCAGCCTGGACTTAGGCACTAATCTCTGTGAGAGGAGTGGAGCATAGGACACACCTCTGACATCAGCATCGGCATCTCCCATTGGCTAGTGTAGGTAGCTCCTCATGCTGGCTAACATGCTGGCTTTTGTGTGTCCCATTCTTAGTCGCCTATCTCTCGCCATCCATGTAATAGGGATCACAGGTGTCTAACTCTGGCTTTGTGGGGTCCCATGATTTTCAGCATGATTTTTCCCCTTCTGCATAATGGAAATAATACCTGGCTGATGAATTGAGAGGATGAATAGTCATAAATGTTTTGAGATGCTTTGATGAAAGTTAGTACTGTGCCTAAGTGCAATTCCTGCTGTTAACACCTGGGAATGAGCTGTGGTCTGAACACAGGCTTGGAAGCTTGGGATCTAATCCAGGTTCTAATAGCACTGACGCCTGTGGCCATAGTCAAGCACCTCACACTTGCCACCTTAGTGCTTACGTCTTTAAAATGGGGTGAGCATTTACTATCCCCTCTAAATGGTTTGTCTGAGGATTACTTAGCTGGTGTCTGCACAGTGGTCTGAAGACAAGAGTATCACAGGATAGAGCATCATTTTGTAAATCGGAATCCTGGAATATTGAAAGCACATGCTTGTCAAATACTTGAGTGAACCCTGCATTTAGTATTTCACTTGTACGCTTAATTCTTGTCAACAGCCTCGAAATTCTTAATAGAGCTGAGTAGAAAGGCCAAGTAAACTTCAGTATACACTTGTACGCCCTGGTGAACTGATGGATTTCATGCAATAAAGACTTAAGAGTACTTCAAAGGAATTAGAGCAAGGCAGACAATAGAAAGAAAAGATTCTCTGATTAATCACTAACAAGCAGACAGAACTGTTCAACAATGCAGTGTGCTGCTTATTCTCTGACCCATTTTCATACATGGTATTTTGCCTGACAGAAGGCATATTGTGGGGTAAAGAGAGCACATCAGCTGCAGAACATTAAGGATGGGTTTGATGTCAAATATAAATGATGGCATAAGTGATTGCAGTTTCTGCACCTTTGTAATCTGACGCTTTCTGTTCCTTGTTTGCTAGTGAATAAACAATAAAGTATCTCCTTTTAAGGCTATGTTGTAGGCTTCACATGTGGTGGTGAGAGCTTTGATCTACAAAACAAGTATTAATGGGATTTTGGTAGGGTAATATTTTTTTTTTGGAATTGCATAGTGTGAAATGCTCAGTGTATGCTATGAAATTTAATTTTTGCACTTGCTATTTTCCATACATAATAACATTAAAGCATCAAATAAAAATTAATGAATCAAGTAAACATCTTCAGAGAGCTTTTTATAAAATGTGTTTTATCTACATTTGTCTGAAATATATATGTTGCGGCAATATGTTGGACCTAATTATCCTATTTCCCCAGTTTTACATCATTGCGACTCCATTGACTTCAGTGGACTTCCTCTCTTGATTTATACCAGCAGAAATCAGAATCAGTCCAGTGGTCTTTGGAGAAACTGATTTCCCAAAATGTTTATGGCTTCTTCAGGTCTCTCTCAAGAGTGAAAAATGGGTAGCTGTTTGTTTTAATTTTACTTTCATCTGTAAGCCATGGAACTGTAAAGTTTTATTCTAGATCATAAAAAAATGTATAAACATTGTTTTACTTCTTGTAAAACTTCCTTTTTTCTCTCCGGCTGAGGTAAAATCCTGTGCCTCATAGTGGAGATGCCATTTTCTTCTTGCAAATACCAGTTCCAAGGGGAGAATCCCTACAAGCCTGCCCTGATTTCTTTGATGTAAACCTCTGTAACATAAGGTCCAACTTTCAACCATACTCAGAGATTTGTCCACCAATCTCCTGTTTTTACCCAGAGTGCTCTTGAGTGTTTGGGGTTTTTTCTTCATGTAGATCATGTTCTTTGTCCTGTAGTGGAGGTGAATCTTCCTGTTTTTATATTTGACTTTCCAAGAATGCAGCTGGAATACTGGAGTGTTAATATCTTGAATTTTGAAATAAATGGTATATTCAATGGAACCCTCTTACAGTGAATTATTTTTCCCAGAACAGTTTAGTATAAGTGGAAGTTCACTGTGGCTGGGTATGCAGTATTCATGTTGCACTGTACTAAAACAAATTATTATATTTTAATATAATGGAGTTCCAGTAAAAGATGGTTTCCCTATATTGGGGCATTTACATACTCCACATAGTAAAAGGCATTCTTCACTTCTTCCCCAACCACCCCCAAACAATGCATGCAGTGGCTGCTCTTACTGCAGGTTACCTCCTACAGAGTGTGTCTATCCATTTCTATTCATGAATTAGTCAGGAGGAAGTAGCTAGAGTATTGTATCAGGCCAATAGGCTTCTTTCCCCAGAGGCTATGTGAATGACTTTGGATACGTATCCACACATTCTACTTATGTAAGTTGTTTTGGAATCCATTTCTTAGACCTGCATAGCCAGATTTGCTACACTTTCCTGTCTTTACTATATTTCTCTCAGCAAAAACATATGTTATTAAGAGATTATTATGAATTCAGCAAGAAAAACAAACCTAAGCTTTACTGATGCATTTTGTGTCCAACATAATAAATTATAATATTTTGTATTAATTGATAAATTTGGAGGTTAAAATTTGATCCAGGCCTTATTTAATACAGGAAAGATTATTTCCAAATGTGGCCGAATTGCTTGACTACCAAAGACCTGGCAGCACTGTTTCTGTAACAGTGTAGAACTTTAAATTAAGCAACTTTTTATTACAGTAGTTATTCTCAAAGCTATCTGAGGAGCTGTTTGCACATTAGCATCTCTGAGAAGTAGCTAATCATCTGCAAACTAAATACTATAAATGCCTTTTCATAATTACTGTGTACTAGTTGCTTTGCATGCAATATAATTTTTTTATCCCTTTTAAATCATGTGAAACATAAATCATGTAAAAAACCTAGTACTTTTTTAACATCATAGAATTTCTTTAGTACACTACAGTAAAAGTCGTGGAATTGCTTTAGTACACTACTGTAAAGGTCAGCTTTCAACTCTTTGTATTCACTGTATGCAGCACAATGTGTTTTTGAACAACACTCATGGCTCTCTCTCTAAGACCAAATACAGGAGGCAAAAGATTAATTCTATTACTCCTGGTCATTGAGAGAATCAGACCTGATATATATATATATATATGTGTGTGTGTGTGTGTGTGTATTTAAAGATACAGTATAAGGTGAAAATCTACCCTGAGTTAGATGGCTACAACCCCCAGGAGTTCCATCATAGAGGAAGTTCATCCCTGTCCCACAAAAAGAGAGGACAGATGGTCATGTGGTTAATGTACTGGACTGGAACTCAGGAGATCTGTATTCAATTCTCAGCCCAGTCATAGACTTTCCATGTGACTTTGGTCATCTTAGGTTCCCTTCTGTTAAATGGGGAAAATAATATTTCCTTTGTCTAGTTAGATTGTTTTATCTCTTGGACAGTTTACACTCTTAGGGGCAGGGTCCATGGATCCAATTGCAGGATCAGGTCCTAATCTAGAACCATATGCTGGGTTACATGGTACATTTTAGGGCCTGATTCTCATTTACTCTCACTTTAAGGCCCTTTACGCTGCCAGAACAATGTAAAGAGACCTTAGTGTAAATGAGAATTAAGTCTTTAGTCTGAGATTTTCAAAAGTGCCTTAGGGGGCTAGGTACCCAACTCCAACGGAAATTCAATAGAGACTGGGTGCTTGTCTCCCTTGGGCACTTATTGTCTGAGCTGTTTCGGTGTATTCCTTGGGGCACAGGTTGTGTGTTCCTCTGTTTTTTGTAAGAGTACTGAACACATTGCTAGAACGTAACAAATTGTTTATTGTTGTTGTCCTAACTGTTTGTTTGTTATGGCCCTGAGCACCCAAAGAATGGCGGGAGAATAGAATTTTTATCTTTAGGTCCAACAGTTTACCTAACTAAAGAAATTGCAAGGATAAAATTTTCAATAGTTAACTCCATTGAAAGTCAACAAGACTTTGTCTTTGAGAACTATGAAATTGTGAAAATTTTACTATCTCTTTTTATAATTCTTTAATTGATTAAAAGAGATTTTCTATATTAAGAAAAATTCCATCGTACTTTCTCAGTGAGTATCTCTTGAATGTATAATAGCCAATGTTCCAAATGTGGGATAAAACCAGGAAAACCTCAGACTATTAAAAGAGTGTTCAAAGATCGTATTGCTTAGGAAAAATTGTTATGTATTTAACAGAAATTCTGTCTATATTAATTTCATCCATGTGGGAATGTGGAGGGGGAAAGTTATATATCTGTCACCTTCTCCTACTGTCATTTCTTCACTGATGTGAGTTGGTAATAAATTTATTGAAATAAAGCATTTTTAAACAATTAAAATTCTTGGGAGATTAGATAACCTTCCTGTGACTTATGTGTTCCTGGTGTAGTTTAAAAAAAAAAGTGTTTTGTTAAAACAGTGTAAATTTTAGTAGCATTTACACATTGGGATTTTTCCCATCTGGTTTTTCAAGTGCGTCAGCAACCAACCCTGGGGAAATAGCTTTACAAATTATTATCTCCAGATTGCAGAAAACTTTTTTTTTTCAGCAAAAACTCACACATCCTGCATGGACATCACTATACTCACTGCACCATTTCAGGATGTAATTTAAATTCCCTAAATTCTTCTAGGATACATACATTGTTTTGCCACCTGCAGGAGCCTCAATTCTTAATGTTTTAAAGCCCTAGATTTCTGAAACAAGAAACCTGAATCTACAAACAATATGTGCACATGCTGTGATTAGGAGCAGTCGTGTCTCTCAGCTGCTTCTTCTACACCTGTGCATAAAGCTTAATGGTGCTGCTGTGGCATTTAAATCATTGGCCATGGTAGGGAGTCAAGGATGCACACGGTCCTAGTAGCAACTCCTAGAAGCCTGTGAAATATTCACACAAGCAGGTTGCCTAGTTGGCTGATCATTCCTAATCCTCTTTTCCCCTTTTCCCAGCTAACTGGGATCAGAGTGCTGTATCAGTCTTTTCCAGGCTTGCCTGTCCAACGCTTGTTCCATATTTACTCCATTTTCCTCTGTTCCTAATTTTCTCCATTTCTTAAAAAAAGTGGCTATTCTATTATGTCTGGCCCTGGAATAGAGTGGGGGACTAAACAAAATATTCTCCTAAGTAATAGTTTTATATGGCTCTTGTTGGTTGTCTGTACTTGTTTTAGATCATATTATAATTGTAGTTGGAGGACATCATCATAACTTTACTCTTTCAGCTTTTGGGGCCAAAGAGTTGTTTGGTCATGTCTCAGCCCTCCAAGGATAATCATCAAGGCCCCCATTCAGGAAAGCATCCCTGTTCAAATGAAATTTAAACATGAGTTTATATGGATAGACTTAACCATGTGTTTAAGTTTCCTCCTGAATAGGGCATTGATGATTGTCCTTGGGGGCCTGCCACATGACTAAACAAAGCTTTGACCCAAAAACATTCTATTTAAAAACATTGTTTTATATCAATAGACACAGGCTGCAGAAGTTTTCTCAATGACCTTCTAGTAGCAAGATATCCTGATGCCTTAGAATGGTATAGTTATGCCAAGATTCTGGAGTCTAAATTAATGTTAAATTAATTGTTAAATAATTTAATAACTAATATGTACATATAGTTAATTTTATAGCTAATATGTAACATATGTAAATCTAGATGGTGAAACCCATAACAAATGTATCTGCATTTTTTTACAATTCCTCACATGCCTGTTTGAATGCAAGTTTTAGACTGACTTTATTGAGATCATTTTAACTTCATCATCCTCTCATGGATTGCATCCAGTTTTTAATGTTGTCGAAAGGTTCCAAGGCAAGCTACAAAAATGTACTTTAATTGGAGAGTTCTAGGGATTGATACAGATCTCAGATTTCCAGGTCATTTAATAAATGGCAATTACTGTATCAACAAAACTAACACAGTATTGAGGAGCATAACTCTCACTACCACTGCCTACCTAACATGGGCCTGGAAGGATGGGGCATACCCAGCACTAAGGGTTGGATCTTGCTGCGATGAGCACCTCCCATGATGAGCCGAGTCAGTGGGAGCCGAAGGCGCTCAGCACTATCCAGGAGGTATGCAGCGCTTTGCAGGATCAGACTCTAGAAGCAATTGAAGAAGAAGTGAATGGATCTGGTGACCGTTCATGGCCTTATTCTGTGAGGCTCTGAGTCCATCCTGTGAGCTGAGTTCCTTCCATCCCCAGTCACTTAACAGCAGCAGACTGTGTTCATCACTGTGGTGGGGGTGTTCAGCACCAGGCAGGATCCCTCCCTAAATCAGTTTTTAAAAAGCAGCTCTGTATAGCACAGTGTAACAGCAACTGAAATAGGGCCCGAACCTGCCCAGTGTTGAACCCTGTATTTTTCCAGTGCTTGATGTGGAGTCTGTGATTGCAGAATGTTCTGAAACCACTACTTGAAGGGATTATTTTCTTCCTGACTCAGTCCAGGTGTTTTACCTTGGGTAAGTCACTTAGTGTATGTCTACGCTGTAGTAAAAGACTCATGCCATGACCACTGATTGGGCTTGCGGAGCTCAAGCTGTGTGGCTATAAAATTGCACTGTAGATGTCTACTGAGACTCGGTGCTGTGGGATTTTTATTGTAGTGTAGGCGTATACTCAGGTCTGGATTTTTATAGGTATTTATGCATTGTGGCGCTCAGTTTTGCAGCGCCTAACTGTTTTAGGAGGTTAACTCTCATTTTCAAAATGGATTTAGACATTTAGGAGCTGAAATCCTGCCTTAATCCCTTTATGAAATTAAAATTAGGCTCCTAAATCAGTTAGGCGTTGCAATACTGAGTGCCGCAGTGTTTAAATACCTATAAAAATATGGGCCTTCATCTTTCTCTGCCTCAATTCCCCATTTGGAAAATAAAGGTAATACCTCCCTTCATTGTTGTGAGGATAAAATCCATTAATAATTGTGAGCCACTCTGATATTATGGTGATGAAGGCTAGATAAGTACAGAGATAGAAAGAATGAACTAATGAAAGACCATAGAGACAAAGCAACAAAGTTAAGAAATTAAAAGATGAGTCCTAAACTCTATCCTGAATGGGCTTGCAAACAAAAAAACAAAGCAGCCTGAGTTAGCAAGAGCGTTTCCAGCGTAACTCTGAATTTATTCAAGTCTCTGTACCCTATCAGCATAGTTCTTTTTTATATGATCTCCTTGTGTGTGTTTTTTCTTTCTTCACTTTTTTTTCTCAAAAGGTTTTGTACTGGCACCAGTGTATCTTCAAGTATAATAAAAGGTTTCAGAGTAGCAGCCGTGTTAGTCTGTATTCGCAAAAAGAAAAGGAGTACTTGTGGCACCTTAGAGACTAATAAATTTGTTAGTCTCTAAGGTGCCACAAGTACTCCTTTTCTTTTCATGTATAATAGAGTCTGTTGTCAACTGGTAAAAGTCACTATCCATCCGTGTTCCCTGTTCCCCTGGTAAAAGGCAGATAAAAGGTCAAAACTGCCCTGAAAATATTCTGGCTTTTACAATGTGTTCCAGCCCCAGTGAAGTTAAAGCCTGGAAAGAACTTCAATCTTCTCATCCAGTGCAAGATTGTTCCTTTTTGTTATATTTTCAAGTCTTAAATTATTATTCTAAGTATTATTTATATAATGTAATTACATGCATATATAATTATTAACATCTTTGTTATTTCTATAAATGTTTATAATGCAATAGTACGTAGAGGCTAATTAGACTGGGACCTATTATACCAAGCACTGTTTTAAACACATAGTACTAGTAAATGATTTGTCTCAATGAGGCTTCCATCAAATCTTGTAGGAAACACTTCCACAGCTTAATAGATCTCACTGTGGGATGTTTTCTCCTTTTGGTTTAGCCTACATTTTTCTTTCCTTCGTAGCTTCCTTCTATGTTATACCCTCATCTGGATGCATCTCACACACAATAAAAGTTGATAACTGTATATAATGGAAAGCAGTACTAACCTTTCCCAACTAACCACCGGGAAAGAAATCAGAAAAGTAGTAAAATAAATTATAAAGCATGCGATTACTGGCAGAGGGTAGACTGAAAAGATGACACTTGCACAATACCCTGAAATCTAACAAATTTAGGCTCTGATAGACCACCAGGAGACGTAAGATCTGCAGTTGACATCTCTCCACCAACAACTTGCTTCAGGTCCTCAAAAATGAACATTAAGGGACTGTCAGCAAAAATGCCTTAACAAACCTCATGGCAATGAGTCACATTAGTCTTTTAAATCCTAAAGCATACAACTCAATTCATTAAGTCAAAAAATAGACTGATGGCATTTCCACATCCTCTAGTCCTTAAGCAATAAACCATTCCTTGTCTAGGGACAATTGAAAGTTCCCAGACTATCCACACATCAGTGATTCGTTTCTTAAAGGTCCATTTTTCATGGTTGGTTTCACATACTAAGATTTTAAAAGGTACGCTGGTTGGGTGCAGGTGAAATGTGTCAGTGGAAATTAGCAAACCAGTTGGTTCAGCACTTAAGTAAAGAAAGAGGCAAGTGTCTTGTGGATTGTTTAATAATTCCTTTTCAGGTTAATGTAAATATTCATGAGGTGTTCAAAGTATGTCTCCATCAGTTACAAAGTATTTAGTATGTTATGACTAATGTGTTTGGTTTGAAATTACAGGTTTATGTAACTCAGCCGACAGTTGGATGATTGTTCCAAATATCAAACAAAACCACTACACAGTGCATGGGTTACAGAGTGGCACTAAGTACATCTTCATTGTCAAGGCCATTAATCAGGCGGGCAGCCGAAACAGTGAGCCAGGCAAGCTGAAGACAAACAGTGAGTAACATGGAATCCAGCAAACACACAGGCACTCCCACACTCCCTCTCCTCCCCACTGTCTTTCATAGGTTTGATGCTTGAAAGGTGCAGGAGTATAAAGCAAGTTGCCTTGTTTAAAGTGCTTTGCACTTAAGCCGTTTATTTTTCACCCCATTCAAGACTGCTATAGTCTTCAGCATGACAACACAGGGATCTCTTTTATTCTGGAGGTCCACTGAAGTGTCCACATCATTAAAAATACCACTAGCAGTAGCAACATCAAGAAAAAATTATTGAAAATGTTTCTTTTGGGTTTTTTTTTTACTTCTCATATTGTCTTGTCCTTTTCTTCTACTGTTATAGGACATTTTATTTCTTTATAAATTTGATAGGATGGTCATTATATTGTTAAAATGAGCTAAATTGGGTCCTCTTGGATCCCTGTTTTATGAAATTGGGAACCTCCCTGAATTTATTATAAAAACTATGTGGAGATGATGGAGTCAGAGATCTCACTTTTAAGAAAGTAATTGAACAAAATTATTAGTGGATATAATATAGCACTTTAAAGCAGTGGTTCTAAGCTTTTTTCCATCTGTGGTTTCTTGTCATGCCCTAGCCAATCCCATGATCCTTTTAGACTACAGATGGGTTTGGGTATTGGGTAGAGAATGTTGGGGCTGGAGGGGCAGTTGCTGAGGGATAATGAAAGTGTTAGGAGATTACTCTGGGGGAGCTGGTGCGTTTCTTCTTCCTCCCCTGTCTAGCTGGCCAGCACTCTATCCCTAAGTTACCGACGTATTTACAACATCTGCTACTAAAAAGAACGTATGTAGCAGAAAATACAGTTTTAATAAAGCAGACATTTCCCTTCCTCTGAAAGACCCATATGGGAAATGGCAAACTTTCTTCTCTTTTCACTTTGAGACACAATGTGACAGACAAGCAGTGTTTATCGTCAGGTACCTGTGACATAATCTGGCCTGATGCAAACCAGTACAGAGAAAGACATGTTTCAGATGATACTTCACTAATACAAAGACTAAATAACAGAGAGACATGTAAAAGGTATTTTGCTGATACCCAGTGGTAGAAGCAAGCAGATACTGTTAGCATTGGTGGGAAAAAACATGTGTCATAGCCTACATTCTAAAGGGTAAACCTTACCCTTGATATATGCATAATTCTATGTATGTTATGAAAGAAAAGATACCTCTACATCTAAAGCCATTACTTTGATACTAAAGATGAAGGAATAGTGATTGAGAAAGTGTTGTCCTAACCTTTTCCTTTAAATGCTTAGCCTTTCAGATTTCTTAGAGATCTGAAATAAAGCATGTTGAATATCACTTTTCAGACCTATTTCATTCATCTTTTTATGCCAACTTCAATTATTTCAATTCCCCTGCATAAGAATTACTTAGCTCTTCTTTCACAAACACTAAGGAATTCACATCTTGATTTAAAGTGCAGAGTTATCAATAGCGTAAGGTCACAGAGCCACTGAGAATGCTCATTTCCACTCCCCACTCGTGTAATAAGATCTTCCACTTATAAGAAGATTTGCCTTTATATGAAAGAGGATAAAGGAGAAAAAAAGACTCTGTTGGACACTGGTGGTATATTTTTTTCCAGTTGTCCTTCAGAAATTCTCTGGCAGAAGTAAAAAGATCTTTCTGCTTTTTAACTCAGGTAAGCTTGTCAGAGTCAGAGCAGGCATTATGTATCTACAGAGTTCGGTTTACCAAACTGCTTCCTGTTATTTTCTGCAGAACCTGTGCTATGGCAGAAGATACCTGCCAACAACAACAACAGTAATGTTTTTACACCATATTGTTTGGACCAAGCTATAGTTCATTTCCTTCGTTTTAATTCACAATATCCACGATTGTTGGCATCCCAGTATAAATAAAACTAAGAGAGAGTGAATGAACAGACCAGGGTAGCACTTCTGATTTTCAAACTTCATTTTATGGGATTATGAAGTAATACATTTTTTGCAATAGTGATAAAGCTATTATTGTAATTTTTCATTCTTGGCAAACTTATAAGAATGTGAGGTACTCTAAAATCTAGTGTATAACAAAAAAAAGCCATAATGAGAGAGTGCATGTTTATTGCAATTCAATTGTAATTTCAATTACATGAAAGATTTAGAGCAGTGGTTCTCAAAGCTGGTCCACCGCTTATTCAGGGAAAGCCCCTGGCAGGCCAGGCTGGTTTGTTTACCTGCCGCATCCGCAGGTTTGGCCGATCGCGGCTCCCACTGGCCACAGTTCACCGCTCCAGGCCAATGGGGGCTGCAGGAAGGGCGGCCAGCACATCCCTTGGCCCGCGATGCTTCCTGCAGCCCCCATTGGCCTGGAGCGGTGAACTGTGGTCAGTGGGAGTCGCGATCGGCAGAACCTGCGGACGCGGCAGGTAAACAAACTGGTCTGGCCCAGCAGGGGCTTTCCCTGAACAAGCAGTGGACCAGCTTTGAGAACCAGTGATTTAGAGTATTCAAGTTAGCTCTAGGTCTCAGACAATGAGTGTGACTTTAACACAGGGCTCTTCTTAGATATAGTTATCTAAGTTCAGATAGAGTTCGGTCTATCTGAACACTAATCTACAAAGATCATCCTTTTGTTGAGTTAGAAGGCAATTTGAACTGGTATATTAAAGTCTTGGCCTGTTTTAGTCCAGGGTAACGTTCCAGAGAAGAAAATATGTCATATTATATAATCTTATCTGTTTAACATGCAGATTTTATTATTCAAATATATGACTTTACGTGTGTTTACTAAAATTAAACAAACCTTTCCTTTGTCATCCTTCTGTGTGTGCCCAGGCCAGCCATTTAAACTGGACCCCAAGTCTGCCCACAGAAAGTTGAAGGTGTCCCATGATAACCTGACAGTGGAGCGTGATGAAACCTCTTCCAAAAAGAGCCACACACCCGAGCGATTCACCAGCCAAGGGAGCTATGGAATAGCTGGCAATGTGTTTATCGACAGTGGACGGCATTACTGGGAAGTGGTTATAAGTGGGAGTACCTGGTATGTGTCACATTTTTAATTACTGTAGTATCAGAAAAAGTTGCATTTATTTCCATGCTAGTACATGTCAGTGCTTCCTAAACAAAATTGAAACATCATTCTTCAATAAAAATAACAGATTGAATATGAAAGCAGCTTGATGGTCCAGTGGCAACTGCTACACAGGGGAGTCAGATTTGGTCCAATATCCCTAGAGAATGGGAATGCTGTGGATACATGTCCCACAGTGGACTGTACAGTGTAAACGATGAAGAGGAGCATCCCTTCACTCTTGAATGAGCCTCATTGGCTGTCATGTGGAACAGGGTTTGTGGCCTCTGGGGGTAGCTGTACCTACCGTGTTTGATCAGAAAGAGAGACACCATGACATGGGATTCAAGGGATGTGATAGTGCTAGAAATAAATGGAATGGAAAATTGGTGGGGCCTGGAGTGCCCACCTCCTGTAATAAAGAAAAGTGCACATTTGCTAATGCCACCACATAACAGGCAGAAAAATGCTTAATAGTGTATTTAGCATAAAGCAACAAAACACAGCTGATATAGAACAAACATACAGTAACACATATTAGGTTAGCTCCTGCTTCCTCCTGAGGAATGTAAGCCATGAAAGCTTCTTCCCTACCGGGGAAATCAGACCTTCATGCAGGGCGCCCAATGATGAGACTACCCCTGGAGGTCATTGTCCTAGTCTGTTTCGCTAGGACATCCCACCAACCCTAACACTTGTTTGGCAAAGGAATGTTGTCTCCTACAGTTACCTCATATGGCCCAATGCTCAATCCAATAAACTTGATGCTTGAATCTACATACCTCACAGAGACCTGGCAGAAGAGGTTCTATGAAGGCAGAAATGGGCGTTCCATGTACACTTTGATGCTTTTTCTCATCTTTCTGCTGCACCATGTATTAAATCAGCAATAAGAGATCACATTAATAGCAAATGCAACAATAGAAAGTTATTTGGTTTATTTCATTAGCATGCTATATATGCTTCTGTTCAGGAATGGAAATTTCCAGACGAAGGATTATAACTCTGAGCTGTTTAGCATGCAGCAATTTTCCTTGTCAATAAAAAAGGCCTTTATCATTAGCTAAGTGTTCCAAAAATTGCCATAGCATCCAAACTGTAAATAGCAATGTGGACAACAAGATTTGCATGACCTGCCAGTCACAACATTGGGAGAAGGGAGGAATATTAATTAAATGTGGTATTATGGTTATCCTTCTCTTAATGAGAACATAGCATGCATAAACAAAAGAGGGCAATGCATTCCTTAGAGTCTTTCAGGGTAAAGTTTAGCCATTATTGATAGAAAACAACATGGCACAAACCATTGGTTTTCTAGACTATTTTTGTTTTACAGGTATGCAATTGGTATTTCTTACAAGACAGCGCCAAAACATGAGTGGATCGGAAAGAATTCTGCCTCTTGGGTGCTTTGCCGTTGTAATAATGCCTGGGTGGTCAGACATAACAGCAAAGAAATTCCTATAGAACCTGCTCCTCACCTCCGTCGTGTTGGGATTTTGCTGGACTACGACAATGGTTCCCTTGCCTTTTATGATGCTTTGAACTCTCTACACCTTTACACTTTTGACATAACCTTTGCACAGCCTGTGTGCCCCACATTCACTGTGTGGAATAAATGTTTGACAATTATAACAGGCCTGCCTATTCCAGATCACTTAGACTGCACTGAGCAGCTTCCATGACTGCTAAAAGCCAAGGGATATAATTTCAGTTTTCCAGTGGACTGCAAAAATACTGCCCACAGGAGCTATTTGAATATGTGGCGTACAAAACATCCCTGATGATTCCAGCCAGAACTGAAAGTGGGTATCTCTCTTTGCTGTGTTTTTTGTATTAAAGGGCAAGAAATGGCTTTAATAATTTCTCAGAACTATTTTGTATTTAGTCTCTTACAGGAAGATTTATAAATTATTTATATAAAGAACTCCCCAGTTTGGCTATTTGGATTACAAATCATTGTTTTTGCACATTAAGGGCCCCATTCACTAAAGTTTCACCAGCCTTTTCTACAGTTTTATTTTACAAGGGACAACTAGCAGGAATTTTGTTTCCTGGAAACTGTGCAGTGGACACATTGATATACTGTTGATCTTACATTAAACTCCAATCTTATTGTGTGCAACATCTCTCTACTTCCGTTTTGCACATCAGAATGTGCATACCAAAAAAATGAAATAAAATAAACAAGGGAGGAAATGGAGTTATCCAGTACAACAAAAGAAGAAGGGTTTATTTACTTCTGTTCACTAATAGGTCTGCATGTTAAACTTATTCATGAAGAAATATATGGAATCCCTTCTAGAAATGTCAGTGGATAAATCATCTGGCAATTCCCATTTATCGGTGCTTCACTTTTGTCTCTGGGAAGTTCAGTAAGATCACTGAGGATTTGTAAGACTGATATCATCTCAGAAAATCAGCAACATTGGAGCAGCGCAACCAATCCAAGGTCTGACTATATCCTGATTTGATGAGATGATGTGTCATTTAAGGTTCCATTATAATTGGAGATGGCTTAATTCTGACGGTTGAGGTGTGGGTATATATCACTGATTTTACAGGTACACCACAACAATCCAAGCCCATACATCTGAAATGAGAGATGGACTACTTACAACTGATTTTAAACTAAATGCAAGAGTTTCAGTGCATCAGTAAAGAAAAGCAAAGATATCTGGTATATGGATGTTGCATTGAGAAGCACTGTATTGACTTCATCATAAAATCAGCCAATGAAACAAAAAATGTGTATTGTGTCATTGGGTTGTTTGATGGGATAGAGTTCTCTTTGTGAAGGAGGAGTAAATGACAGCTTTGCAGCTGGAACGTTTGTCTATCTGAATTTCACCTGCACATATGGGATTGAAGTTAGCCCTGGTGTTAGTGGCTGCAACTCCACTGAGATAAGTAGAAGCTGTACGCACTATATCCCAAAGCTGAATTTTGCCCGTTAATTTTTTTTAAAACATGAATAGGGCCCTTTGTGAGTATTACAATATTTCTGTATAAAATGATCATTTGGGAGATTCCTGAGAAATATTTGAAATGTGGAAGATGGTATGATGCCTTTTAAAAATATTCGTAGAGAGACAGTGAATGGGTTTTTGTTGATAATATGCAAAGGATGAAAATATGCCTTCATAGAATAAGGATAAATGGAATACAAGCGTAATGAAAGGATTGGCTCAGTCATTTTAAACCTTGCTTTGGGTGTCCTTTGAAAACGACACTTTAATGCACTTTGTTCACCACTGGGCCCAAAATGAAAGGGTCTCAAGCTTGGCTTCAGATTTTTTAAATATTGACTCTCCAGGTACAAAGATGTACTACAGTTTGCCTTATGATAGTAATATGAAAAGAGCTTATGAGGAGGCTAATGAATACATGATTACAGGTTTTGTTTAAACAGACATTAATTACTGCTCATGTTCCTTTGATTCTCTATACATACCCTGTTTACTGTGGAGTGAATGGGGAAAAGTATCTCTCTGACAGCATGTTGGTTTCAGCCATTTTATCGCTTCCTGCCATGGCAGTGTTCCATTGTTTACAGAGAGTAGCCACTGACCTTTTCTGAGTTGACATATGTAAGGGAAAATATGTACATACTCGATGACAGTGTTTACTCTAATGTCTCTGATGATATAGAAAAGGGCCCCCCAAGAACTTTAAAAAATTTCTGAAACAGTGTTTTTTGTAACCAAATGCGATATTGCCAGTGTGACTTGATGTACTTTGTTCAGCTGATCTGGCCTTGACTGTTTGAAAGGCAGTTGAGAAAGCATGAAAGTTATTATACACGGTAGACTGGGTGCAATTTGTTTAAAAAAAAGGGTAAAAAGGTGTTTGGAGGGAAGAGACAACATGGGATGGGTGTCAGCTTTCTGCCTAGAAGAACAGAGTATGTCACTGCAATGTACAAGGCACCACACTTTTTCATAGAAATATTATTAAATATATCTGGAAGCTAATTTCAGAAAGGGGCAAACTGACAACAGTTCAATATTAGATCGTACAAGGTTCGCAGAGATCAAACTGGATTGAAAAAGTATCATGAATATTTGGAGGCTTTTCTCCCCCCCTTTTTTCATTTTAACACCAAGCATGCGTTTAAAGGTTGACAATGGTTTTGGCTGAGAGGGAAAAAAATGGTTCAGTATCTAAAATAGTAAACCTTACTATAGGATTTATATTTCAACAGTGAATACTTCATTTTAAGCCAAACCACATTCTTCGAATGGACTATTAATTCTATCAGTGCTCTTTGTGCATGTATGTGTGTGTATATTATATATGTATAATTACACATGCGCACACACACACACACACACACACACACATATATATATAGAATTGTGTTAAATTATATATGTGTGTGTAGGTAATTATACATATATAAGTACAGATTAATTGGCAATAAATTAAGTGTCCCACCATCCTTTTTAGCTTCTTATTTGAACCATTATGTAGTCTGTATGGACTATGATTGGGGAAACAGTTTGCTGTGCTTGGTATTTGTATGGACATTTTCAAAAATAAAAATCTGTTTATTTTACAGTACTTGATTCAATGCCTGATTATACAATAAAAACATCCATTTCAAAACTTGGCTTTTGTGGTTCTATGGCATTTTGCATGGTCCATAAGAATAAAATGAAATATGGGGGGACCAGCAATCTTAAACCAGTAACTAAAACATGCTGCTTTTACAATGTATGGCAGAGCTGGATCAGGTTTTCCTCTGGTATTCTGAAACTGCTGAGACTGTCTGACTGCCAGTGAAGCCTGCATGTGCACAATGATCATTTTAAGGCTGTAAATCCAAGTTGGGATTCAGTGGAGCAAACTGTGGAACCACGTTAGGAAACTAAGTGCAAGAACAGAATGGCTGAATGGCTAGGGGTGTTGCTCAACCTGGTTTACTGAGACCAAAAGGAAAGCTGCTCACTGACATAGCTTTTCCTCTGACTGCTACATCTCTCAACTGCTCAGGCAAATGAATCTCATTGAGCAGGGGCTCCCCATCAATGGTCGAGAGAGCATTTGTGGGTGGGCTGTCGAGATTTGGCTGATCATGGAGTAATGGCTTCTCTTTTCCAGCTGCTACATCGCAATAAAAGAAGCTAGAAGTACAATGAATGTTTGCAGACATTACTTTTCTATGTAAGCAATTGCTGTAGTTGCAAGAAAGATGATATAGGCTCATCAGTGGAAGAGGTGAAGGTGGTCCATTTGACTACCAATAGGAAGGGAGGATGGTGTGTGTGATTGCAAATGGGTGACTGAGCCTGATGCTACATGTAAGAGATGGTAGGTCCATGACACAATCCTCATCACTTTGACCATCATCCCTCTCATCCACTTTCAAGGCCCAATCACAATCTATTTCCCATCCAGAGCCGGCCTTAGGGTGGTCGTCATTGGCGACTGCCCAGGGCATCGTGGTTGGGGGGGGGCACCATCAAGAGAGTGTAATAATAGCTTGAGAACCTCTGAGCTAGATGAACCCTTGTTATGGGTTGGGTTAAAACCCCATTGAGGTTGATAGGTGTCAATTCACCCTTCAATGAACATAACTGTAAATATAAGAGTGACCTAAGACTAAAGGTCTGAATGAATCCACCTAGGAGCTTTTGGGCTCAGCATTGTTTTGGGTAGCTGTGTGTAAGAGAATACACAGACACTGAGGTCACAGACAAGAACAGAGAGAGGCAGAAGAAAAAAGGCAAGAAAAGCCAAGCAGGAACCTGAAAGCACAATGTGACCCTGGAACAAAGCAAGAGAGAGAGAGCTTTTGGGTCTGTTAGCCAAAAGAGGGTTGGAGGCTGGTAAGCTAAGACACTGTTCCTTTTGGTTTGTGGTTCCTTCTGTGTTGAGAGACACAGGACTTCATACATTACTTGTAAAGAAACAAGATTACATCACAGAAATACCTGGCTACCACTAATTTCTACTCCCAACTGGAACACCCCCAGGGCCTCAAACTTTGACTAGTTTCTTGGATCAATATGGGCAACACTATCATCACTCATTCAGGATCGAAAGGTTGACTCCTGCCTGTGGTAGGCCCATGATGCAAGCCTCCATCACCCCTTGTTACATTTTCAAACAAGCACCTTTGTCCTTTCTCCCTGCTGCCTCCAATGCTTGGGAGAAGTTCCCCCTAAACATCTGCAAAATTAATGCATTATTCTCCTTCAGATCTCTCCTTTATACTCTCTTCTGCTGTTAAGCTTACAAAAAAAATGGCAACTGGCTGCTAGTGTAGTGACACCACAGCCTATCATGTTGACCAATACTGTCTCATTGTTTTTCCTTTTACTCCCCTGCCTGTATCCACCTGTTGTCTCTAGGCTTATGCTTAGATTGTAAGCTCTTTTTGTTCTGTGTTTGCACAGCATCCGGCACAGTGGGGTCCTGGTCCATGACTGGACCTCCTAGGTGCTACAATAATACTACCAGTAGTAATAATTAAAAGGTGTCCACCCTATGAAAAAAGTTGGAGACCCCTGACATAAAGTGAAACACATATTCTGTTCATAGAAACAAAGAAGATCAGGGTTTGAAGGGACCTCAGGAGGTCATCTAGTTCAACTCCCTGCTCAAAGCAGGACCAATCCCCAACTAAATCATCCTACCCAAGCCTGACCTTAAAAACCTCTAAGGAAGGAGATTCCACCACCTCCCTAGGTAACCCATTCTAGTGCTTCACCACCCTCCTAGTGAAATAGTGTTTCCTCATATCCAACCTAGGCCTCCCCCACTGCAACTTGAGACAATTGCACCTCGCCCAGTCAGTTACACACCATGTAAGTCAGAAGTAGCTCCATTAACTGCAGTACTCCGCATCGGTCTCAGCTAGCCCAGCCTCCATGTGGGAGGAATATCAATATTCTCTATATCAGAAAACATAGTAAGACTATATTGACAACACATTTAATGTTACTGTGTCGAGTTCTTTACTACAGTCATTCTTGGGAGGGTCAGCACTGGCATCTGTATGAAGGACAACTAGGCTTGGAAGAGTACTCCAAGACCAGCGGGGAGTAAAGGCATTCCCAGTTTTTCTGTTTTAATTAGTCGGGTACAACAGCTGTCTACTAACCCAAATTCTGCTCTCACTCTAAGTCTGCGAGACAGCCTCAATGCTGCAGCTACCCCACTGTAGCATAGATGCAAATATGACAGAAGGGGGTTTTCAGTCACTAGAAAATCCACCCCCTCAAGAAGAGGTAGGTAGCTAGGGCAATGGAAGAATTCTTCCACCTACCTAGCAGTGTTTACACTAAAGCTATAGTCCTCTTAACTACGTCTCTCAGTTGTATGACTTTTTTACATCCCTCAGCAACATAGCGAAATTGACCTACATTTTAAGTGTGGACCATGCCTCAGTTACACCAGTGTAAATCCCAAACAACTCCATTGAAATAAACAGGGAACTTAATTTGCTCCAGGGTCCACATCACACAAATTGCCATCATACTTGATTTCAATTGACAACTACCTCCCTTCCTGAGTGGCTGAAGGTTAGCTGGACATAGAATCTTAAATGTTCCCACTCCAGATTAGGATTGAAGTCCGCTGGTGTGGCTGTTTGGGGAACCTCCCTGCTTACCTGTTATATGTCCTAACTGTGCTCAATATGTGAATAACAGAGAATTTCACTCTTTATTGCTGCCAATCTGGCTCCTTTCATCAATATAATGTAAGCAGAGTCTAAATGAACTCTCCCCTGACATCTAGTGGTGAGCTGTGGAAAAAGACTTCAGGAAGTCTTGATCTCGTTTGCATGGACACACCCTCCCTGCCTAGGTACTCAGCATGATGGGATTGCTTATCCAAATGATCACTTGTGGCTGTGCTGTATCCCCAATCTCCTTGTTATTATGGCAGGAGTAATAAAAGGTTGTTCTGTGAGCTGAAGGCAGCAGAACTGTACCTGGCATACCCTGATGAAGGGACTCACCCTCAACTGAACAGCACTTGCTAGGCAGGGGACTTGGGTTCCAATGCCAATGAGTGGAGAGAAGGTGGGGATAGGTACTTGTACTTGGTGGTGTGGGCCCTCTTTAAGGGTACTAGACACCATTTGCCCCTTCTGCTCTTCATGGTACAAAAAAGAGCTAATTTAGACTCAATTGAGAATCTGGTTACATGCTGCAGAGCTGAAATCACTGATGTCTAAATATCAGATCTACTTTAGGACAAAGTCTCTATTGCAAAAGACTGCCCAGTGTGCACCAGCAGTGAGGCTCCTCCATTAACAGCTGAAATCACTGAGAGCTGTGTGGGGGGCCTAAAGACATCTTAGCATGGCCAGCAGGGTGGCTGGTGGAGTGATGAACAAGTGCCTGAGAAGCAGAGCTTATAAGGTACCTGCTTCCCCCTGTTCCCCCTCTGCCCCTCCCCACAGGGTGGGAGGTGGACTCTGCGGATGCACCTCTGAACTTTGGGGCTGCACTGGACAAGGAAAGCAACTGTGAGTGGGGTGCAAAGAAGGGATGGGCATGTTAAAGGGACTTTCGTGTTGCTAGACTTAAGAACCTGAGGGGAAAAGGACACTGCCCAACTTGCTTGGGGGTGGGTCTTTTGCTCATGGTTTGTGTTTATGAACCCTAGGTGTGGTGTTTTCCCAAATTAAAGATGAGTTAATTCCCTTCTTTTATTAAAAGTTTTTGGTACGTTTAGACTCTGTGCTTGTGAGAGGGAAAGTATTGCTTCTTAGATGTGCCCAGGGGGTGGTGTGGAATTGTCCCAGGTCACTGGGTGGGGGCTTGAGCCAGTTTTGTGTTGTGTTGCTGAAAGGGAACCCCTAGATACTGAACCCATCCCTTGTTGCTCCTGGCTCCACCTGGCGGAAGGGTTACATAATATTTACTGAAAAGTAAGGAGGGAAGCTTACTGCCTTTCATTTTCACAAAAGATGTTCCAGCCTTCATAAACTAGCGAAAATTTGATAATTTAGTCTCTCCCTCCCCGACCCAGTGGGGATAATTTTTATGTACTGCAGCCTTAAAAGTGAGATTCTGGTGTGTTTAGTTATAAGGAAGGCTGTGACCCTTTCTAACTTTTTCAGCACTGTTTTTCTGCCATATGATTGACAGTATCATTAATAGTGCTGTCTCTGAGAGAGGGGGAACTGCTGGGAAAGACAGCTCAGAAATATAGGATGGGTGGAAACCTGCATCCCTTCTTTTCCCTAGTGTAGCTGCATCCCCAGCTATATATACATATAATATAAAGCAAGTCTGCACCCATCCTTCCATCTGTTGCTTCCCTCCCTGACCCCATCCTACATTCCACAATGACACAAATATGCTGTTTAAGGATGTGTTTGAAATCCTAATCTGAACAAAAGCAGCAGAAGAGGGATGTCAAGCCCTCAGGCCCTGATTCTCATCTCACTTACTCAAGTTTTACATTTGTTTGCTTCAAAGTAGTTACTCCTGATTTACACTGGTACAGGTGAGAGGAGAACCAAGCCCATAATCTTCAGATTCCATTGGGGTCAAAAATCCAACAAAGCATGAACGCTTGTGCTATCAGACTAGCATTCCTAAAAAATCATGTCTCTGGAGTGGGTGCATTAGCTGCTAGAAAAGCCTGCCCCGTTTCTCACAAGCTGTTTCTCAAGCCCAACACAGGTGTGTTTTAAAATGTACAGTTCAATTGCATGCTGCTTGGATGAATTGTTCAGGCAATGTTATACCATTTCCTTAAGGCAGTATGCAGAACAATTCTCTTGGTAGGTACTGAGTTACATAACATGGGAACAGCTGGTACATAAGGTAAGACACAATAAAGCAGCATAATTCTATTGTTCCTGTTGTTTCCATTTAAAAAATGGAGGCTGTCTATAGCAGTTGAAAAGTCTACTTTCTCCAGCTGTTTATCATAATTTATATAACTATTCTAGTGTATGGAGAGGTTTTCTCTCAAGGAGCATTGGACCTTTTCTTTTTAATTCCTCCTGAGGCTCCTTTGTTTCTAGAAAATCCACTGTAGCACATAATAGGTTGCAATCAACCCCCTGAAAGATGTACAGTAAAAGCATTGTTGTGTCTCCTGCTGGCTGATGAATGAAAGAAAACTGGAGCTGATGGAAAATGAAATAGTTTTGATCACCAATCTGCCTTTAAAATCTCATGAAAATTTTCCTGAGAATGTTTTGTTTCTTTTGACATTTTTGTATCTTTCCATAGGGAAAAATACTTTACCTGGGTATAGGTTTTGGGTTCTCCCCATTTTGTGGCTTTTCTCTCCTTGTTCTTTCCCCCATCCCAGAAGTTTTGATTTTCAATTTAAAAAATAAATGTTTGCAGGAAATTAAACAAACATACAAAATAATGTGAGAAAAAATGACCTCTTTTCCACCAGCTCTCATCAAAACTACAAATAGAATAAAAACAATCAAATAATGTAGAAAAGATACAGTTGATCTCAGGATATGTCTACATTACAGCCACTATAGCAGCAGTTTCACTGTAGCACCTCTGTATAGACACTTCCTACATCAACATAAGGGCTTTGGGGGGGAAGGGGAGGTTAGTGCAGTTAAATCACCTTTTCAAGAGGCAGTAGCTAGGTTGATGGAAGAATTCTTCCACTGACCTAGCTGCATCTACACCGGAAGTTAGGTTGACCTAACCCGGCACTCAGGGCACTACATTTTTCATAGCCCTGAATGATGTAGCTTGCTCAATCTAATTTTTAAATGTAGACCAGGCCTCAGACGTAGACTTTGGCAGTTACTGTTCTGATATTATCTTCTCATCCACATGACAACAAGTAAGTTCTGGAGATTCATTTTAAAGGGTAGTACTCCTCTAAACCTCCTAGTGAGGGCATTGAGCTGGAAATCTAGTGAAATGAAAACAGCTGTAGTCTACTGGACTAAGCCTAAGGCTGGCATCAGCAAATGTAGATTTATTTTCCAACTAGCACTGACATTTCCTTTGACCTTAAGAAAGCCACATCACCCTTCTGGCTCAGTTTCCATCTGTAAATTGGGAATAATGATTCTCCCCTACATTTGCACATCACTTTGAGAACCTCTGATCTAGTGCTTTTCAAATCCATTGATTTCAAACTGTGGTCTGCGAACTGCATTCAGGTGGTCCGCAGATGGTTCCCGCTAAGATGCGCACCTGGGCAGCCGCACACAAGAGAATGAAGAGCCACCCACCTAATTAGTGGAGCCGCGCAGGTGTGGTGACACTAATTAGGTGGCTGGACCCTGGAGAAGACACACATGTAAGGTGAGGGAGTGGCCTTGGGGAGAATAGGGGGTAGGTGGGAGGGGGCAGTGGGGTTAGAAGAGGGGTTGGGGGGAATTTGGAATGTGCAGGGCTGTGGCAGCCAGAAAAAGAGGCGACTTTCACCAGCTTCAGGACTTTCACCCCCACCTTCCCAGCCCCAACTCGGGGGCTGCTGCAGCAGGGGAGAGAGGGAGAGCCCCTCTCCTTCCAAGCCCCAGCTTGGGAGCTGCTGCGGAGGGGGAGAGAGGGCACATCCATCTCATTAGAAAGGTAAGACTACTGATATTAAAATATGAGTTGTGTGCTTTTTATTTGTAGAACAAAAATACATTAATTATTATTAAGGGTTTTTTTTTGTGTGGCGCTTTTATCCAAAGCGCTTTACAATAGTTAGCAAATGGTACAAACAACATTTGAAAAGATGATTAAGTGGTCCACTGAGACCTTCAGCAATTTTCAAGTGGTCTGCGAAAAAAAAAGTTTGAGAACCACTGCACTAGATAATTGCGAAATATCAATCTTGGTCAGTATATTTGGTACTTTCTGATTTTGACATAGTGGAAAATACCATGGAAAGCAGACCTTTCTCATAAAATGTTAGGTAAACGTTTTTGGCAAAAACAACAACAACAAAAACAATCCAAAATCAGGATATTCAGAGGCCAAAGAAGCTATCACAGCTTTTTTGAAACACAAAATCGTTTTAGGAGCCATTTGAACATGGAGCAATGATGCAGGTCAGTCATGTTCCAAGGGAAACAGAAATAGCTCAAATGAATTCATCCTTGTCACAGAAATAAGTAGTGAGTGATACCAACAAGCAGAGAGGGTCAAATAGTAAAAAAAAATATGTGAATATTTCAGTAAATATATGGTTTGCTCAGTTTCTCTGCTATTGATTGGGTCATATTTAGAACTGGGAACAAAACAGTTTTCCCATCCCATGAAAATTTTTGAGGTATTGACAATTTTTACCGTCATGGGAAAATGTCATAATGTTGACAATTTTTGTGAACTGGAAGTCTTGAAAAAATATTGGTTTGGGTCAATCAAACAGTTGGTTTTGAAAATTTTGAAGTGTTTCATGAACAGTTTCAATTCTGACAAATCAGCATTTTTGGCAAGAAAAAATGGCTTGTTAAAAAAATTCCCACCTACCTCTAGTCATGTCATTCCATGTATTTGGATCAACACTAGGTATCACAAGCAATTTAACTGTTTGCCAACCACCCAGAGGCTTCTTCACCTAGACTGTTCAGCCAATACTTAGAAATACAAAGGCATTCACAGAAATCAGGATCAGTTTGTGAATGATACACAAATAGAAAGAACAGCCTAAATTCACCGCATCCATCAATCCCAATGTATTATTCAAACAATTCTACAAACAAGTTTCAGAGTAGCAGCCATGTTAGTCTGTATTCGCAAAAAGAAAAGGAGTACTTGTGGCACCTTAAAGACTAACAAATTTATTTGAGCATAAGCTTTCGTGAGCTACAGCTCACTTCATCAGATGCATTTGGTGGAAAATACAGAGGGGAGATTTATATACACACACAGAGAACATGAAACAATGGATTTTATCATACACACTGTAAGGAGAGTGATCACTTAAGATGAGCCATCACCAGCAGTGGCGGGGGGGGGGGAGGAAAACCTTTCATGGTGATAAGCAAGGTAGGCTATTTCCAGCAGTTAACAAGAACAATTGAGGAACAGTGGGGGGTGGGGTGGGGGGGGAGAAATAACATGGGGAAAAAGAAAAGGAGTACTTGTGGCACCTTAGAGACTAACAAATTTATTTGAGCATAAGCTTTTGTGAGCTACAGCTCCATCCGATGAAGTGAGCTGTAGCTCATGAAAGCTTATGCTCAAATAAATTTGTTAGTAGGTATATCAATCTCCCCTCTGTATTTTCCACCAAATGCATCCGATGAAGTGAGCTGTAGCTCACGAAAGCTTATGCTCAATTAAATTTGTTAATCTCTAAGGTGCCACAAGTTCTCCTTTTCTTTCTACAAACAAGCCTTTCTCATTAGAGTCTTGATGGTGTTGTCTTGTGGATAGGATGAAATATGAGTTCATCATCTTTGAATCTATGAAGTGAGTGTTTCATATTATTAATACTTGGAAATCACTCAGGATGAATAAATTCAGTACAAACACCGGTACTGGAAACTGAATAAGCTATTAGCCAGTTATAAGACTGAATTACTGTCTAGTTATGAATGGCTTCATGCATATTTTAAGTCGTGTAAAAATAAGCTTGTTACCCATACTAAACATGTGCTGAATTTTACATAGATGTATGAAGAGACTCTACGATTCTGAATAAAGTAACAGAGTTAGTTTGGTACAGTGATATGCAGAATCTATAGAATTATTTTCATAATGTACCTGTGCTTGGGTAGGTTATCATGCCTGAATAAATATTGTAGCATTGAGCCAAATCGTGTCTTGTTCAAAATGGGAAACCAGGATCCTGACCTTTTGTGTCCATTAAAGATCCCATGGCATTTTACCACAACAGCAAGGGCATTAGCCCCAGAACCTGGCTAAATGTCATCTTTAGTAACGGAATAACCAGGGGCGGATCAGGCCTCCTGAAATCCATCTTCTGTGGGGAACCTTTACATATACCCCTCTTGGGACGAGAGTCGCTCAGCCATCTATTCAGCAGCTTCCCCAGCTTCCATCAGCAAGCTCCACTGGATTCAGGAAACCGCAAATGGGAAGGGGATACATACTGGTAGGACTGGGTATGGGGAATGCACATCTTCCTCCACTCAGCCTAATAGGGTCAGGGAGAAAATATTCTACAACCTGGACCATATTATACTTCTCCATCTCCTTGGTAAAGGGACCCTCAATTTAAGGAGGGACCTGTCCTGGGAAGTCCTGACAACATAGCATCAGTGGAGTCACACTGTCAGGCAGTGGGTGGAGAGGAGTGTACCTGAGAGCCTGAGTTAGTGCAGAGGCACAAAGCCACCTACTCCTGCCCCAGGATCTGTAGGGTTTGTGAGCAGGTCTTGCAGCCTGTTCTGGGTAGAGCTGAGAAAAATGTTTTTAGAGAATAGGAAATGTGCCAGAAAATGTATTTTGGGGGAGGGCACCAAAAATGAGTTGTGAATTTGGTTAGAATGTGGCAAATAGGTTTGACCAAAATCAGAAATGTTGAAATGTTTCCTTTTGAAAATGTCATTTTGAATTGACATTCGGACCATTTTGTTCAATCCAAATGGAAAGAAAAAAACAAAATAAATCAATCTGAAATGAAAGTATTATTAGGTATTATTATTAGGGGGAGGTAGTGGGGCTTTCAGTTTAGGTAATGAACTGAAAGATCAATTATTCACTCAGTTCTAGTTGGTGTGGAGGGAGGGGAGGCATACATTATTCCACTCTGCCACAACCCTCAATGTTCTATTTGGGAAGAAATTGCTGTGAAAGACCGATGCTAGTGATCTTCTGATTGTTCAAGCTGAACAAATAAAAAAAGGAAACATCAGGTTTGAACTAGTGGTGAATGGTGAATTCTCTGTAACTTGAAGTCTTTAAACCATGCTTTGAAGACTTCAGAAGGACTGCCAGAAGCTGGGAATAGGCGACAGGGGATGGTTCACTTGACAAGTACCTGTTCCATTCATTCCCTCTGAAGCACCTGGCATTGGCCACTGTCAGAAGACAGGACATTGGGCTGGATGGAGTTTATTCTGACCCAGTATGGCCATTCTTATGTTCTCAGTATCTCAGACAGAGGTTAGGGGTCTATTTCAGGGGTGGATGAGGTTCTGTGGCCTGCAACGTGCAGGAGGTCAGACTAGATTATCATGATGGTCCCTTCTCACCTTAAAGTCTGTGTCTATGAGCCATCAACAGTGGAAAATATCCCTTGATTTTTATAATTCTTTAATTTTATATAATCTATAATGTTATTAATCACATCACTAAATAAATGTGTTTGGGTAAAATACAAGATTTATGCCAGGCACATGGAGTAAAAAATCTTGGCCCCATTAAAGTCAACAGTAATTTTGCAACTGACTTCAATGGAGCAGAGGTTTCATGCATATGGACTATATCCAAGGTGGATTGGCGTATGTGAAATTCCTATTGAATATGGAAATCTCCACCAACTAAAGACTGCTCTAACAACTGAGCCCTTTTAAAGTTTTTCAAAGGAAATTCTTCACAATGATGCTGCAATGAAGAGTCCCCCTGGGCAAAAAATAAAAGCTAAGCGGTTTGGCAACAGAACAAAAAACTCTTAAAACAGGATTCACTTATGTACTTTTTATGTAGATATTCTTGTATTTTTATCTACTATATTAATAATGTGAGTCAGCGGAAATACTTTAGACTCCAAACTCTTTGAACAGTGTAATCAATAATGCTAAGTGTTTTGTTGGTAAATGTACTAACAGTACCTGATATTATCATAGCTAGATACTTTTTTTTAATAGAGATCATGGCCAGCTTGCATCTGCTCATCCGATCCTGCATTAGCTAATTACCACTGTAAGCCATCCACAGATTATATCAAACCTGGAACAGCTGGAATCAAATTCATGTGGGAGCATCGTTCTATCATCTTGACACTAATAGTATGATAGACTGCACATAGGAATCAAAGTCAGTCTGTAGCAAAGAATGATTTAGCTTGTGTCATATAGATTTTTGTGTACAGAATCAAGATTCCCCTACACAAATCTCTCCTGGTGGGAATGCAACTAACCCACTGTGACGCTGTGGATAAGAAAGATGACCATGTGTAACCTTGTCACTACCACTGTTATACAATTGCAACAAATCTTGTACAAAGTAGGTCATATAAGGTGTCAATGGAAAAGTTACAATCTATCAACTATGATTATCCTGGTTAAATCTATGTATCATCTCTGTATCTGAAGTTATGAATATTGGCTATGCATTGGTATCTGATACCTGTTTTGTATTCCTGGGTGACAACCACCAGATGTATTTAAATCAGGACTATGTGTTGATGGCCCAGTAAGGCATTCTAACAATGGGACAGAGAAGAAACTCATTCCACCCAATACGTCTTCCTGCAGACGACTCAAACTTTGTTTGGGGTGAGTCTGTCCTATTTCTCAGCAGTATGTCCTGAATTTGGCATCCTCAGCTGTGACCCACTGGGGCACGATGACACCCACAAGCTTCAAGGAGTATGTGAAAGAGCTTTGAAAAATGTGGGTCCTTACACATTGATATTCAATAAATGCTGGTCCTTAAAGAAGTTATGTTAATGTGCAATATGCCAGTGTCCTCTGCGGGGGGGGGGGGGGGAATGTTTCTAAATAAAGATGTGGATGCTCTAGAGCAGCATTTGTCAAACTGGGGTCTCCAGGGGTACTCCAGGGGATCCGTGGGCCACGCTGATCAACTCCTCCCCACTCCCTCCCTCAACTCCTCCCCCTCCTTCCCAGCACCTCCCTCACACCGGGGAACAACTGTTCCCCAGCATGAAGGAGGCACTGGGAGGAGGGGGGAGAAGCGGGACCCTGGGTCCATGCCACTCTCGGAAGTGGCTAGCACATCCCTGCATCCTAGGGATGGGGGGCAAAGGGTCTCCACGTGCTGCCCCCAGCCTGAGCACTGACTCTGCAGCTCCCATTAGCCAGGAACTGTTGCTAATGGGAGCTGTGGGGGCTCTACTTTTAGGCAGGGGCAGTGTGCGGACACCCAGTACCCCCCCCCACCTAGAAGCTGCTGTCTGGGGGATCTGCCAGTCACTTTTGGGAGCTGCTCAAGGTAAGCGATGCCCCCCTCATTCCCTCCTGCACCCCAAACTCCTGCCCCAGCCGAGAGCCCACACCCAAACTCCCTCTCAGAACCCACATTCCCTCCTGCATCCTACTCCTCTACTCTGCCCTGAGCCCCTTCCAACACCCAAACTCCCTCCTGCACCCTCTCCCACACCCAAACTGTCAGCCCAGAACCTATATCCCCTCCCACACCCAAACTCCCTCCCAGAGCCCACACCTGCTCCTGCACCCAACCCTCTGCCCCAGCCTGGTGAAAATGAGTGAGGGTGGGGGAGAGCGAGTGATGGAGGGAGAGGGTGGAGTGAGCAGGGGCATGGCCTCAGGGAAGGGAGTGGGGCTAGAGCTGAGCAGCGGGAATTGGGGACCCCCAAAAAATTTTAAATCAAAATGGGAAACCTTGGCTTGCTAAAGTGTGAGAACTGCTGCTCTAGAGCCCTGCTGGTGTTCTTGGCTCATTATATTTAGGCTATCAGGTTTGTAAGGAAGGGCTTGTCTACGTTACCATTTTTGTCTGTATAACTTATGTCACGTGGGGTGTGAAAAAACACCCCTCCTCTGGACAGCACTATGTCAACAGGAGAGCTGCTCCTGCCAACACAGCTACCGCTGCTCAAGGAGGTGGTTTTATTATGTCAACGGGAGAGCTCTCTCCCATCAACATAGACCAGCTACACTGGAGATCTTACAGCATCAGTACAGCTGTGCTACTGTCAGCTCGCTAGTGTAGATATGGCCTCAGTAAAAATGTTCTGCCTGTCTAGGGTTTTGGACTGCATTCATTCCCATAATATGAGCATCTTGCATGCATAGGTTTGAATTTATCCATCTTTAAAAGAGGGCTAATACATATACACTGGACCCTCGCTAAAACACGGGATTTGGGATCCATGCGTGGTACCACGTTAATGCGGGGACTGCGTTATAGCGGGGACTGCATTAAAATGAATTGCAATTAAAGTAATTAAATTTGGGATCCATGGCCACGACTGCATTATATGCAAATTCATGCTATATAGATATGTGTTCTAGCGAGGGTCCTGTGTATTTCTAACATTCTAACATCATAAGGACTGATACATTCATTAATGTCCATCAGCTGCTTTGAGATCCATGAAAGAAACATCTCAGACAAATGACAAATACTGTTAACTGATTGTTCTTCACAGGTGAAAGAAGTAACTCAGGCTGGGGAAAAGCTAGTTTAAAAAATTGGCTCTCTCCTGGCTGGTAGGTAAATTGGTGGAAGAGAGAGAATGCGTTCCTGCCAGAGGCATATGTTTTGGGTAGAAAGAATTAGAGGTATAGGATGGGAAGGATAGCTGATAGAAGGCCAGGAAAATGATCAAACTAGGCAAATTTATCTGGGGAAGGGCTAGCTAAATGGGAATTTGATGGAAGGGAATTCACTCTGGAATTCCAACTGGAGCAAAACAGAGGGAGTTGGTCAGGTGGGGTGGAATTTTTCAACAAAAACATTTTTTCAATGAAAAATGCAGATTTAGCAATACCAAAACATTTCATGAATTTGCATCAGTTTTGCCAATTTTGTTTCAGATGGAAAAAAAGGAAAAATAAATTCTGGAAACAGTGAAACATTTTGTTTTGATGTTTTAAGAAATGAAATGTTTTGTTTGCAAATAACTTTTCACTTCAACGTTGCCTTTAATTTTATTTTTAAACCATTTAAAAATGTTTGAAATCAAATTGAAATGTTTAATTTGCCCCAAAATGATTCCCCCCCAATTAGCTGAAAATTTAAAAATAAAATTATTTCCAGTGCAACCCAATTTCTTTTTTTTATTAATATTTTTTCAGAATTATCAGCTATTATACACCCAGTGCTATTCAGGATCACATCTAAGGATGGCAGAGAATCTCAATTTGGGTAGATGCAGGTGATTGGATGAGAGTGCTGAGAGCAGTCCTGTTCTAGGACATCATCTCAGCACTATTAGTAACAGTGGCAGTGAAAAGACACTGAACTGGAACAGGGGTGAAACTAGAAGAAGGACAAACATATTCACTTATTCCTTTTTTTTTAAGTTAAAAAATGCACTATTGTATGAGCTCAGCATTTAATATGGGAAATTATGCAGCACCCAGAACAGTTGCAGAGTGCAGATGGTAAAGAATTTTGGAATCCAGTCTCCTTACCTGTGTCACTAATGACCCTTCAATTATTAAAATGGAGAAAACCTAATTTACTTTTCACCATTCATCTTGGTTTGGGGTTTGGTTTTGTTGTGTTTTTTTTACTACTTGACAGTCAGTCTCTGCATCTTTGCTGTCAAACAGCAGGTCAGATTGTGACCCTGAGATTCATGCACAGCTAGAGCCTTTCACATACGAGTATCCCCTAATCCACATGGAAGGTAGAATAAGCCACTTCAGCAGCACTGAAAGGCAGAGGGTGTGGACCAAAAGATGGTTTTCTGGCTCCCAATTCTATTATTTTATTCATGGAGCAACACCGCACTAAGGAATTCCCATCTGAGGCAAAGTTCAGAGAATCTGAATGGAGGCCAATGGAGGCCCTTATAGAGCATATCTCATAATCTATGGAGTAGCCATGACTGGTCTGGGCAGAGGGGGAGTGAAGCTGCAGAGCCAGCATTGACACACATGGCCTACATATTGATGGCTTTGCCTTCTGCTTATGTCCCACAATAACAAGGGTCATAGCATGGAGGGGATTCAAACCCTGCCCTCTCCCAGTGGATTTTGGGGAAACTATTTGGAGACCTTTGCTGAACTTCCCCGCTACTCCCCAAACTTTCTTCCCCATGTGTTTTCATGGGAAGTGCTGCTCTTCTGAATGAGTCCTGGGGGAAATTTCATTTCTGATGTAAATGGATGTAGGTATATTAAAGTTAATATTCCACCATGATTTCAACAATTTCCATCCCACCATCAACCTCAGCCTGGACCAGTCCACACAAGAGATCCACTTCCTGGACATTATGGTGCTAATAAACGATGGTCACATAAACACCACCCTACTGACCACTATGCTTACCGACATGCCTCCAACTTCCATCCAGACCACACCAAACGATCCATTGTCTTCAGCCAAGCTCTATGATACAACCACATTTGCTCCAACCCCTCAGACAGAGACAAACACCTACAAGATCTCTATCAAGCATTCTTACAACTATAATACCCACCTGCTGAAGTGAAGAAACAGATTGACAGAGCCAGAAGAGTACCCAGAAGTTACCTACTACCGGTCAGGCCCAACAAAGAAAATAACAGAACGCCGATAGCCATCACCTTCAGCCCCCAACTAAAACCTCTCCAACGCATCATCAAGGATCTACAACCTATCCTGAAGGATGACCCATCACTCTCACAGATCTTGGGAGACAGGCCAGTGTTGCTTACAGACAGCCCCCCAACCTGAAGCAAATACTCACCAGCAATCACACACCACACAACAGAACCACTAACCCAGGAACCTATCCTTGCAACAAAGCCCGTTGCCAACTGTGTCCATATATCTATTCAGGGGACACCATCATAGGGCCTAATCACATCAGCCGCACTATCAGAGGCTCGTTCACCTGCACATCTACCAGTGTGATATATGCCATCATGTGCCAGCAATGCCCCTCTGCCACGTACATTGGCCAAAATGGACAGTCTCAACGTAAAAGAATTACAAATCAGATGCCAAGAATTATAACATTCAAAAACCAGGCGGAGAACACTTCAATCTCTTTGGTCACTCGATTACAGATCTAAAAGTGGCAATTTTTCAACAAAAAAAACTTCAAAAACAGACTCCAGTGAGAGACTGCTGAATTGGAATTAATTTGCAAACTGGACACAATTAACTTAGGCTTGAATAAAGACTGGGAATGGATGTGTCATTACACAAAATAAAACTATTTCCCCATGTTTATCCCCCCCTACTATTCCTCACATGTTCTTGTCAACTGCTGGAAATGGCCCACCTTGATTATCACTATAAAAGGTGTTTCTCCCCCCTGCTGGTAATAGCTCACCTTACCTGATCACTCTCATTACAGTGTGTATGGTAACACCCATTGTTTCATGTTCTCTCTGTATATAAAATCTCTCCACTGTATTTTCTACTGCATGCATCCAATGAAGTGAGTTGTAGCTCACAAAAGCTTATGATCAAATAAATTTGTTAGTCTCTAAGGTGCCACAAGTCCTCCTTTTCTTTTTGTGATACAGACTAACACAGCTGTTAATCGAGTTACAGAGGGCTGAATTTGTGTGTGTGGGCAAGGGGGAAGTTAGGAGTTTTGAGGTGAGGGAGAGACAAACAAAGCAAAGTTCAGAAGAGCTTTTCTCCTCTATAAAACAAAATTGTTAGTGGACTATCTCTGAGCCATAAATTCCAGTCACAAGAGTAAGAAAAGGTTTAATTTCACAGTTGGCTTAGGGATAGCTTTCTATCACATTCCTGGGCCCTTGGCTCACAGATACTCTATCTAAACTTCCTTAGAACCACTCAACAAGCCCATGCCAGAGGAATCGCACCTATTTAGTCACCTTTTATTACTTATAATGAAAAGTATATAAAATCGCTAAGCCAAATATAATACAGGATTTATGAAGCTAGTGCTTTTTTTCCCTGAGCTGCAGCATATCATGATAAGTTGTTAATCATGCCTCGAACAGCCATTCTTTATCACTGAGAAACCATTTGTATACTTATGTACCTGCAGCCGTACTGCCTTGCGCTATGGGCCCATTCAGTCTCATAAGCAGTGTGGGGTCAGATCGAGACTTGTATGGGTGCTGGAAATTTTGCATCTGGCACTCTTCCCTCGCTGAGTGAGTGTTGAACCAATATAGTCTTAGGGGGTTATTATGGTCCCAGTTCAGCAAGATATTTAAGCTTGGGGTAGCCCCACTGAAGTTGATGGAACTACTCATGCTTAAAGTAACATGGATGCTTTAATGAATTGGGGCCAACTGCTGAAGTTGACTTTGTTTTAGCTCAAAGAGTAAGGAGAGAAAAAAGTTCATGTAAAGAAAAGCTATGAATCCCTTTCAATGTTGAATGGATGAGTCTAGAATCTTACCAGTTTATTTAAGAAGAATCGTCATTTAAGTTCTAAAATGAGTGTTATTAATTAATATTTTAAGAAGCTCTCTTACCAAAACATAGTATTACTATCCTTAGCAATGCTAAATTTAATACAGGATAAAAAAATCAAAATTATTCTGTTTAGCATTTGACAGCAGGTTTAAGAAATAGCATTTAAGCTTTGATGTTCCAGTTTACCTTTAGTCCCCATTTTAAAAGTAAGTTGGCCATAGTTAAAGCCACTGATGTAATTTTGAAAATATGTAAAGTTCAGAATAAGTAAAATTTTTAAAAATAGTTTTGTACATTGGAAAAAAGCTCTTCTTCCTGCAATGATTCCTTAGTTTCTGGTTGTAGATAGGCATAGCTTCTCCACTGCTAAATCACCATCAGGACTCCAGTTTAAATTTGTCCAAGCAATTGCAGTGGGGCAGAGGCCATTCCCACAGCATTGGGTTGCCTTCTTCTGAAGCATTAGATATTGGATCCAGATCTCCATTAGAAATTCGACCACTTTTTGAAAAGTGGAGCTAGTGGAAAAGAAAGGGGGTTTCGATCCAGGATTGGAGCTCAGACATGTCTACACCAGACTTGATAAACCAATGGACTAATCCAGTAAGAAAAATCATATGAAACTCTCTTCCTGTGGGGATCAGGACAATAGTTTGGTTCAAGTGACAGTTTCTAGCTTACTAAAAGAGTGAGGCTAGAAAAAAGAATTTAAGATGTTATCGACTTGCAAAGAATAGACTCCCACTGCCCGTTTGTTACACATGGACTACAAATAATAAGAAAAACAGATTCCCCTTTGCTGTTTATCTGTACTCCCTGATCTATTCCTTTAGGACCAGATTGCAACCCCCTTACTGCTCAGCAGTGTGAGTAACTCCCACGAGCCGTTCTAGTGAAATGAGTTGGGCCAATCAATGGCTCGATCCTGTCACTCCTCATGGTGCCACCCAGCATGCAGTTCCCTGCAGGAGTGTGCTGAGACTTCTCCAGAGTAGCATGCAATCCAAAGCCCACCCATGCAGCAGGGGACAGGCAGTGTGTGTGCTTCAAAATAGCGTGTGGGGCTGGGGGGGGTCACCTCTCTCATCCTTGCAAGGACTGCATGTGTTGAGGGCTGCGGTGCTCATGTTGCAGCGGTCCGGTCCCTGTCTGTGCAGGCAGCCTGGTTTCTTGCATCCTGCAGGTACAGGATAATTTTGGGAAAGGGGACATCTTCCACAATCATCTACTGCCTCCTGGATAGCATGACCAGAGGAGATGCAGCACCATGTGCCTCCTCTGTCTTGCACCATGCTCCTTCTACCCTCTGCACACTCCAATGGAGCTGGGTGTTCGTGGACCTTCACTGCTACCTGGCAGCCATGGGTGTCTTGCTCTCCACACAGAGCACAAGTAAGGATCAGCGTCATTGGGGAGCCCATCCGTATGGTAGCCCTAACTTTTGGGCAGGCTCAAACTCCAAGTGAGAAACCGCTCAGCAATGTGCATACGTGGGTCATAATCTGGCCCTTAGTATAGTATTTGAACCACAGCCACCTTTTAAGTAGGAAGTTAGGAAACTTTTTCTATCACACTTTGCTTTAAGAGCCACAGATTTGTATTTTACTTAAAGTCAACCTCATGCATTTTTAGAGATATATCAGTGATTTAAGCAAACCTTGCATGTAATAATCTGGCTTTCAGATTTTGCTTAAAAAATCAAATAAACTTTCAATGAAAAATGCAAGGGGAAAATGCAAATATTTAAATCTGAGACTGATTCAGTGTTTATCTTAAGAGTCATTTTAGCTTAATAGTAAAACGATTAGAAACAGAAACCTTGCGGAATGCCACCATTCTTGCACAGAATTCCAGATGTGCTCTGACCGATTGCTTTCAAAAGCAGTGAGGATATTAAGAGCCTTTAATCATTTTAAGTGAGGAGCTATTTAAATCACAGAAGCTATCTTCTCTTTTCTGAATATCTGACGGCTTGCAAACGTTACTGAGGGGAGTGCTTATTATCTTGAGTAGTCCCTTTGATTTCAGTGAGAGTAGTCACAGTAGGAAGTGCTATACCAAGTACTAGAGAGTGTTTGCAAGACTGGTCCCAGGGTTTGTGACTTAAAAGGTTCAAGAAAAAACATATAAACCAGCCTACACCCGATCTAGATATGGAGTGAGTGAAATCAAATACATGAGTAGTTATATATTTATACTGTTTTTAATGACTTTTACTATTTTGTCACCACAAACTTATTTCATGTGTTGACTAATATATGCTGGGCTAGCACCTAAATATCACAGTGCAAATACATATTATCCACACCATACATATATCAGGATATACTGAGAGCAGTATATTAATATAATAGCGGTTAGATAGCCAGATTGGCCTATGCTTTTTATATAATCCTGCTCACATATGTGAAGTATCTCGTAACACTTTGCATTTCCTGCAGTATGCATTTAGCATAAGCAGAAAGGAAACTTGTCAAAATCAAGTTACATAGCTGTATGTCTTAGTACAAGGTAGGGAAGTACCTTCATGGACCAGTACCTGGAATGCTAGGGTCCAAAACACAGATAAGAAAGGAACAGAACAAGAAGTTAGTAAACTGGGACAAACTGATGGGTTGGGTTTTAGGGACATGTAAAGAGATGTGTAACTTGTAAAACCATCATATAAATAATACCAGCTGAAACGTTTAGCTTTGGGAGCACACCTTCTGTGTAAGGGGAATGTAACATCACTGCATGAGACAGCTTCCCAGAGGTTGGTATCATAGAGAACCTTTTTCCTCTACTATGTTATTATTGGTTTGGAGCAATCAACCTGACTGACATTTGTTTTTTGGTCTCGAGTATATTTCATAATGAACCAAAGTGTGGTCAAGCAATTAACTATACAATTTGTGTCTGTATATATATATGTGTCCCACATTCTTACATTGCAGCATTAAATGGTGTAAATAAGGGAAGAAACTGTGGAGACAATATCATAGAATCATAGAATCATAGAATATCAGGGTTGGAAGGGACCCCAGAAGGTCATCTAGTCCAACCCCCTGCTCAAAGCAGGACCAAGTCCCAGTTAAATCATCCCAGCCAGGGCTTTGTCAAGCCTGACCTTAAAAACCTCTAAGGAAGGAGATTCTACCACCTCCCTAGGTAACGCATTCCAGTGTTTCACCACCCTCTTAGTGAAAAAGTTTTTCCTAATATCCAATCTAAACCTCCCCCATTGCAACTTGAGACCATTACTCCTCGTTCTGTCATCTGCTACCATTGAGAACAGTCTAGAGCCATCCTCTTTGAAACCCCCTTTCAGGTAGTTGAAAGCAGCTATCAAATCCCCCCTCATTCTTCTCTTCTGCAGACTAAACAATCCCAGCTCCCTCAGCCTCTCCTCATAAGTCATGTGCTCTAGACCCCTAATCATTTTCGTTGCCCTTCGTTGTACTCTTTCCAATTTATCCACATCCTTCCTGTAGTGTGGGGCCCAAAACTGGACACAGTACTCCAGATGAGGCCTCACCAGTGTCGAATAGAGGGGATATAGTTTCTTGGTTTTGTTTTGGGGACTCTGTGTGCCTGCAAACTTGACAGAGCCAGGAAGGGGGAGGCCATGCTGGGTGGCCCAGATCACTGGGTGTTACAGGCACTAAATGTATTCATTTGCTATTTGAAGATACTGTACTTGGATGATTTTCATTGTGGAAAAGCAGCCTGGCAGAACACACCCAGAATCACTCTCTAAGCATGGAATCAATGTGAACTCAAGAATAGGGGAGGAGTTTTTTAAACAGAAGTGGGAGCCAGATTGAAACTCAGAGGAACAGCAGCTCAAGGACCAGGAAAATCTTCTGTAGAATGCATCCGATGAAGTGAGCTGTAGCTTACGAAAGCTTATGCTCAAATAAATTTGTTAGTCTCTAAGGTGCCACAAGTACTCCTTTTCTTTTTGCGGATACAGACTAACACGGCTGCTGCTCTGAAACCTTCTGTAGAATTGTGTTCCAGGGACTTTGCCAGTTTGTTGGATTTACACTGCAGGCTTTTTCATCCCACTGGAGAAGAAGATTAGAATTTGCAACAGGCTGTGCAAATTGTGATTGAAGTTGCAAAGAATCGTGGGGAGTTTGAAGGAGACTATGGGATTATCATTTGTTTCCCAACTTTAAGGTGCTGGTACTTCATATAGAGGGTTTGGACACCATTCCACAGAGGATGAAAAGGGGAAATCCTCCTTAAGAAGAGTCCAAGGGGAGCATTTGTATGTGCGCACACATCATTATATGTTGCATTTCAATTTGTGTTAGTTATAGGTATTAAAACATAGGGAAAATTCCTTGAAAGTGTTATCTTTAAAAAGTTGTTATTGACAATATTTGCAGTTGTTTCATGGATTATATGTAAACTGTTTACTTAGAACTCATGAAATACTGTCAATAACAACTTTTTAAAGATAACACTTTCAGGGAATTTTCCCCAAGAGAATATATATACTTTTAGTAAATATTTTTCCTTGAGAGATTGTGTCATTTTATTTCTTTCAGCTATTTAATTTGTATTATATATATCTATATCTATATATTAGGGCTGTCAAGTGATTAAAAAATGAATTGTGATTAATCATGTGATTAATTTTGCTGTTAAACAACAATAGAATACCATTTATTTTAAAATTTTTTGGATGTTTACTACATTTTCAAATATATTAATTTCAGTTACAACACAGAATACCAAGTGTATAATGTTCATGTTATATTTATTTTATTACAAATATTTGTACCGTAAAAAACAAAAACATTGTATTTTTCAATTCACCTTATACAAGTTCTGTAGTGCAATCTCTTTATCATGAAAGTTGAACTTACAAATGTAGAAATATGTACAAAAAAACCTGCATTCAAAAATAAAACAACGTAAAACTCTAGAGCCTACAAGTCTGCTTAGTCCTACTTCTTGGTCAGCCAATCATTCAGACAAACAAGTTTGGTTACAATTTGCAGGAGATAATCCTGCCTGCTTCTTGTTTACAATGTCACCTGAAAGTGAGAACAGGCGTTCACATGGCACTGTTGTAGTTGGTGTTTCATGCCAGATGCGCTAAAGATTCATATGTCCCTTCATGCTTCAACCACCATTCCAGAGGACATGCATCCATGCTGATGATGGGTTCTGCTTGATAATGGGTTCTGCTTGATCCAAAGCAGAGCGGACTGACACATGTTCATTTTCATCATCTGAGTCAGATGCCACCAGCAGAAGATCGATTTTCTTTTTTGGTGGTTCAGGTTGTGTAGTTTCTGCATCGGAGTGTTGCTCTTTTAAGACTTCTGAAAGCATGCTCCACACCTCATCCCTCTGAGATTTTGGAAGGCACTTCAGATTCTTAAACCTTGGGTCGAGTGATGTAGCTATCTTTAGAAATCTCACATCGGTACCATCTTTGCATTTTATCAAATCTGCTGTGAAAGTGTTCTTAAAATGAATGTGTGCTGTGTCATCATCCAAGACAGCTGTAACATGAAATATATACAGACTGTGTGTAAAACAGAGCAGGAGACATACAATTCTCCTCTCAAGGAGTACAAATTTAATTGACATGTTAGTTTTTTTTAACAAACATCACCAGCATGGAAGCATGTCCTCTGGAATGGTGGCCGAAGCATGAAGGGGCATATGAACGTTTAGCATATCTGCGGGGGGGGCAAACTTTTTGGCCTGAGGGCCAAATCGGGTTTCGGAAATTGTATAGAGGGCCGGTTAGGGGAGGCTGTGCTTCCCCAGACAGCCAGGCATGGCCTGGCCCCCATCCCCTATCTGACACCCCCACTTCTCGCCCCCTGCAGGTCCCCCTGGGACTCCTGCCCCATCCAACCCCCCCATTCCCTGATGGCCCCCTGGGGACCCCTGCCACATCCATCCCCCCTTGCTCTCGGTCTCCTGACCGGCCCCGGATCCCCTGCCCCCTAATTGCCCCCTGCTACCCCATACAACCCCCCACTCCTTCCTGACTGCCCCCCCAGGAACCCTGCCCCATCCAACCACCCCTTCTCCCTGACCGCCCCCGGACTCCTCACCCCTAACTACCCCCTGCCCCTAACTACCCCCCACTACCCCATTCAACCCCCCCTCCTTCCTGACGGCCCCCCGGGACCCCTGCCCCATCCACCTCCCTAATCCCTGTCCTCTGATAAACCGCCTGCCCCCACCGCCCCATCCAACCCCTCCTCTCCTTCCTGACTGCCCCCCCCCGGGACCCATTCTCCCATTCAACCCCCGTTCCCCTCCCTCTGACCACCCCCACCCCATCCATGCCCCTGACCACCCCCCGAACTCCCCTGCCCTCTAGCCAACCCTCCCCCCCTGCTCTCTGCCCCCTTACCACACTGCCTGGAGTACTAGTGGCTGGCAGCGTGGCTGCACCAGGAGAAGCAACCATGCTGAGCAGCACAGAGCACCGGGTCAGGCTGGGCTCTGCAGCCCTGCCTCCCAGAGTGTTGCACCATGCGGCGACATGGCTGAGGGGGAGGGGGAACAGCAGGGGAGGTGCCAGGGGACAGCCTCCAGGATCAGAAGCTCAGGGGCCAGGCAGGATGTGCCCTGTGGGCCATAGTTTGCCAACCTCTGATATCTGGCATGTAAATACCTTGCAACACCAGCTACAAAAGTGCCATGCGAATGTCTGTTCTCACTTTCAGGTGACATTGTAAATAAGAAGCAAGCAGCAGTATCTCCCACCAATGTAAACAAACTTGTTTGTCTTAGCGATTGGCAGAATAAAAAATAAGACTGAATGGACTTGTAGACTCTAAAGTTTTACACAGTTTTGATTTTGAGTGCACCAAAAAAAATCTACATTTGTAAGTTACACTTTCACGATAAAGAGATTGCACTTCAGTACTTGTAAGAGGTGACTTGAAAAATACTATTTATTTTGTTTATCATTTTCACAGTGCATATATTTGTACTAAAAAATAATATAAAGTGAGCACTTTGTACTTTGTATTCTGTGTTGTAATTGAAATTGATACTGCAAATGTAGAAAAATATCCAAAAATATTTAATAAATTTCAATTGGTATTCTATTGTTATAAGTGCGATTAAACACGATTAATTTTTTAGAGTTATCATGTGAGTTAACTGCAATTAGTTGACAGCCCTAATATATCAAAGTCCTGAAAAAAACTAAACTCTGCTCTGTACCTTTGCAGAGAAGTAGGCTGAGCTACAGGAAAGGGGAAAGAAAAACACCTAACATAAGCATTGTACTTTAACCAAACCCATTACAGACGCACAAACACATATCCATTTAGAGGGCAGAAATGAGAAATGTGATCATCTACTCTGATCTCCTGCATAACACAGGCCATAGAATTTCACCCAGTAAATTCTGCAGCTAAATCCCGGTTGATCGAGTTTATCTTTCAGAAGGACACCCAATCTTCATGTAAAACATCAACTGACTGAAAGGTAACCCATCCCAGTGACTAACTACCCACACTGTTAAACCATTGTGTCTTAATTCTATTTTGAATTTGTCTAGTTTCAACTACACACAGACACATGCACTCACTATTTTAAATTTTAAAAAAAAACCCAACAACGTTGTGAATTTCTCCTAAATGAACTCTCACCCCTGAAGGGTGGGGGTTGGGGGAAGCATCGAAGTAGAAAAACATTTTTAAAACTTGACATTTTAAATCAGGTGGTGAAAAAAGGCATCTCATAATTTTTCTCTTGCTCAAAATGTCAGGTAATCTAACCAACAAAAGAGTGCCTCTGTCACCTTGTAATAGTCTAAACTTTAATCTCAGCTATAAAACGATAGTCCATTGTTAGTCCTTAAAAGCCTCCATTGTGAAAGGGAAACATAATAACCTTTGCTGCAGATACATCAGGTATTCTTCACTAACAAGCCATGGTGACAGAGTGATGTCATCTTTGACAATAACTTCTGCAAGGTATTGAATTGCAATAAAGACGCTTACCAGATATTGTATCTTCCAGGATTATAAATTGTATGAGCAAACCATATGATTTTACACAACGGGTTAAATAATGGATAGTAGTGCTAGATACCTTTTGGAAACATTGTAAGCTTGATCTCCTATATGGGAAAAATCCAAGGCGTTTAATAGCTTTATAAAGTAGCACGTTTTTGTCCCAGCATAGAAGGCAGCAGTAAATTCTTGGATTACTGCTGTTATAAAACACAGTAACAGAAACCCACAGCTGTGCTTTAGGATCCTCAGCCACAAAGGTTAGTGATGGTTTTCCTTCAGTGCTGACCAAGTGACCACAGGGAATTCCATATCATTATCCATGTTCTTAAAGTTCAGTGAGCTGTATGCCAGCCTAAACAATTAAAATTGAAATACCATTACTGCAAAATGGATCTAATTATAATTATCTAAGTGGTTGCATTGTACAGTCAGGGTTTGGGATATTTTTAAAAAAGCCTATTAAATATGATGCATTCCATGAGTTACACATGAACATAAAGAATGACAAGGAAGAGTGAATAAAAGCCTGGTGGCAGAACATATAGCAATTTACATCTATTCATATAGCATATTACTGATCAGATGCTATTAAGGGGGTCCAATTTGTCCATCATTTTGAAAGACATGTGGCTAGTCTCAATCCAATGTAAGGCATAGATGATGACTCCTAATGAATATGGTTCAGTTTTACACCATGAGAACAGCGCACCAGCAGCCATCCTTCTTGATTGCTGATAACAATATTAAGAAATATTAATCTACTACATGAAGGACACAAAGCAAGGAAAAAGCTCTTTGCACTTGCTCCTGGTGATAGGGTATCCACCCCACCCTTGCCCTGGGGGGAGAGGTTAATCTAGTCTAAGAAGAGGGCCAATTAACCAGACAGGCCACAGCTGAGGGAAATCAGGTGGTTTAATTAATCCCCTAACTGAATAAGAAGGGAACCCAGATGAGGAGGGATGAGCTGTGCTGGTGTATGAAGACTGGAAGTTGGCAGCAGAGGTGGGCTGTAAGGAAGTAGTCTATAGTAACTGCCTGTGTGAAGGGAGGTGTATTTGGAATTTGAGAGTATAATCTACAGTTACTACCTAGGATGAGGGAGTTTGGATTAGCAAACCCAGAGCAGGGAGGGAGCCAGAAAGGTAGGAGAAGGCTCAGGGGAAAAGCAGCAAGGCATAAAATAGTGCAGATCTTGGCTGCTGAACCCCTGCCAGCCACTAGGGAAATGGCAACATAGAGCAGAGAAGGGGAAGACTGCCTGAGACTGCAAGTGAGGAAAGCCTTTGGTAGCCTGGAAGGTGGAAACATGTATTGTGACCTGGCTGGAGGGCAAAGCTGTGAAGAAGGAGCACCTGGAATTGCAGAGGCTGGGAGAGAGATAAAGAGTAGCAGCAGAGGGGGGCCCTGGACCTGGGCAGAGCTAATCTTCAGAATGGCCAGGAGGAGGTGCCGCCTGTAGTGAGTGGACCCCCATGACACTCCCCTCCCCTTCTACTTGTGTCCCTGTGCAGGGCCAGGCTTGCATTATCTTGAATTTTCTACAGCATCTAGCTGTATGGTATCCAAGCAGTTCCCAGTTAAAATTAAATCGACATGACAAGGCCCCAGATAGACTTCACAGGGTCTTCTGGTTCTCTCTTTTCTGGTATACACCTACAGATATGTTTTTATCATTATTATCTTCCCTCCTCTATCAACTCATTCTCGTTATGCTAGGAAAACTAATAAAGATGCAGGTTTTGCAGCATGCTTTAAAGGTGATCAAAACCATGCCCCATTAACTAAGAATGTTTTATCTCCCGCTTTCTCGTGGCTCATCCAGTGCTTTGGCAGCTGCATTGGCCCCCAGGAGTGCAATTGTTTTGGCTGGTCATGGAGGGAGATTCAGTCACCAACTTAGCTTAGCTAAGTCACCAGCTTAGTCACCAATGGGTGACTGTGAAAAGCAGGGCCAAGGCCTTGAACTGGCTATAGAAATGACCTGGGAGCCAGTGATGAGTTCCGAGCACAGAGCTGATGTGCTCATGGTGGCTTGTCCTATTAAGGAAGCAGACTGCCACCTTTCTGCACAAGCTGGAGCCACTGCTTTACTTCCACCTTCAGTCCTAGTGAACCTAGCATTTTACAGTATGCCAGTCTGTAGGTGACAAATGGCTCGACTGCTGGAATCCTCTGATCGGTGTAGGAGGTGTGGCATTCCTTAGTAAGCTGGTGATGAAAGAAAGCACTTTTCGCCACTTACACTGGCTATCTCAATGATGAGTCAGACCGGTCTGTTTGTACCAATTTAGTGATGGGGGGGGGGGAGAATGCCTTTGATGGAAGTGAAGGGGAGGGCAGAGCCCCCAGCTAGTTCTTCAGAGCTTTTGTTCCTCCAACGAGGATCACAGCTGTCCTGCGCAGGCTTAGTTTGAGCCAGTTGTTCTTCATCCAGGTGCTAATCCCTGTAAACATTGCAACATTCTTTTGAGGGAGCAGGCTCCTTCAGTGTAGAGCTAAGCATCATCAGCATGTAGCATCTCACCACCACTCCTAACGATATCACACAGATATTGAAGGGAGGACAAGATTCTGAAGGTAAGGGCAGAGAAGAGATGCAGTTACCCATCACCACTCACTGACTCTTGTTGCAGCAGAATGACTAGAGCCATTGTAATGCCCTATAGTATACCTATGTCATGTAACTGGGCGAACAACACCTGTGGTCAACCGTTCTGAAAGATCAAGTAGTAGGAGCCTGGAGATATGGCCTGTATTCATTGTCATGTGGAAGTCATCTTTCAGTATCTCTATGGCTGGCTACCCCAGCCAGTACCTCTATGGCTGTGATACCCCAGCCAGAAGCCCCATTGTGAAGAATGCTGGCAGATGTCACATGCTGTCAGTTGTTACTGCCCTCCATGATTTTGTCCAGGAATGGGAAAATGGACATGGGGAAGTGGTCAAAGAGGGTTTTCTACATCTGGTGTAGGTTATGCAACTATTACACTTTTTCCCCCAGGGAGATTAGCAGTTTGGCATCTACGAAGAGGGTGTTGATGAAAGCAGACAGCAGCTTTTCTCTGACTTTCATCAGCCAGGAAGAGTGCAGGCTTCTTTTACAGGGCTAGCTAAGTACTTCCCAGGGCTTCTAAAGCTTCATTGTGTGTAATGGGGCTGAATTATGTCAGGGCAGCGAAGTGGTTAATGCCAACCCGTCCAGTTGAACGTGTTCTGCCTCAGTGAGTTCTTGTCATATTGGGTTTATCTTCCTGTGAAGTAGGATGAGAGTTCTTTGTGGTCTCATGTTTAATAGTTTAGTAGTGCAGTCTTCTGATACCAAGTTTAAATGGCCTCTACCAATTATTGATAGGATAGTATTCTTGAATTTCTATATGCATACATATCCTTTCTACAAACAAACTGTATTCTAGACCTCCTGAATTCCACAGTTGCCACACTATATACCCCTTGTTAGAGCACTGTGCTCCAGAATTTATGCTTTCTTGGAAAAAATGACATTGCTAGTCATTACATTTGCAAAGCAAATGTCTTAAATGTCAACGAAATGTAAACTAATGCAGCATTCTCTGTCTGGGTATGCAGAGAGCCTGGAACAATAGGTCTGAGAGCAGTGAACTGCCCCATTCATCTGAATGGAAGATTAACTCTGAAACATAATGATTACTATCCTCTACCAGAATCTTAGGTTCCCCCTTCTGATAATTTCTACAATGCCATTCTGCATTTTCATTACAAAATTCTGCCACACACTGAAAGTTTGGGTTGAGTCATAGCTTTTCCATGAACCCTGTGAATGGGATGCCATATTGTTGCACTGCCCCAAGAGCAGCATCGGGTGGTTTCCTGTTGGTACTTTCACCAGAATGAGAACTTGGATAGGGTGACTGAATGTTCCAGTTCACTGGAATTGTTCACGTTCTAACTGCATTGAAAAAGGGATTTTTGTCTTTGTTTCTATGTAGTTCTGGCTTACTTATCTTCTCTCCTATAGTGTTACTCTGCTGGCAGCACACTGAGTCACAGTCTGTCTACTGTTTTCCCCGTGCTGTTGCTGGAGCCAACCTTATACCTGGCACAGCGTAAGTCCCCAGCATGCCAGTGCTTTGGAGGGGAAAAGCCAAGGTTCCACTCATCCCCATGTGCAAAGGAGAGATGGGATGGACCCAGGGAGGCTGCTCTCCCCATCATGGAGCTACTGACATTATCTGTTGCAGCACAGGGGACTACTATATCCCCTTTCTTTGATTTGAGGAAAGACTAAAAGACCAGGACTGTTCAGCTTAGAAAAGAGACAACAATGGGGAGAGGAATATGATAAAGGTTTATAAAATCATGAATGGTGTGGAGAAAGTGAACGGAGAAGTGTTATTTTCCCTTTGCCACAATACAAAAGCCATGGAGCAGCTGATGAAATTAACAGGCAATATGTTTCATACAAAGAACAGGAAGTACTTTTTCACAAAATGCACAATTAAACTGTGGAACTCATTGCCAGGGCACGTTGTGAAGACTAAAAGTATAACTGGGTTCAAAAGACAACTAGATACATTCATAGAAGATAGGTCCATCAAGGGCTATTAGTCAAGATGATCAGGGATGCAATACTATCCGCAGAGTGACCCTAAACCTCTCACTGCCAGAAATCAGGAGGGGAAGATGGGGTAGATCACACCAATTACCCTGTTCTGTATACTCCCCCTGAAGCCTGGTATTGGCCACTGTTGAAGACAGGATACTGGGCTAGATGGACTGTTGATTTGTCCCTGCATAGTGGTGCTTATGTTTACTCCACTTCTGTACAGGAAAGAATGGGCCATGAGCTGGTTTTCTGACAACATGAAATGAACTTAATACAACTTCAGTGTAAATACCACCAGGTGGTCCCATACTGATTTGGCTTAATCATTTTAATATTTAACAAATAAAATCCTCCATTTTTTTATGTACCTGAAGGTTTTTTTATCTACCTGAAGAATTTCCAGGTTGCCACAGAGTGCTGGAAACTCCAGTGAGCCTGGATGCCCAATGTTAAACCAGCCTGCTGCAGAATACACAGGGCTTTGACCATATGGGAGTGATTGTGTTTTTGTTCAATTTAAGAAGGCTGATGTCCTTTAAAGCTTCTAGACTCTTTTCAAGCAGACTATAATTTGTTTTTATCATTTTATCTACTGTGCTTGCTGAGTGGATGAAAATTACTCATTAAACTCCAAAGCTTGTTAAGCATTCCCTGATTTTTAAACCATCCTGCCACTTTAAAAAGACACTCCCAGGAAGGGTAAGGCTGTATGAACTGACTTTTAAATTGTTCTACATTCATCTAGTGAGAATGGCCTGGGTTTAAAAAAATAACAAAGCTATCCTGATCTGGTTGGATTAAGAGATTTCCTATAGGGTACAAAGTTGTCATCTTCTTCTTCTTCCTCTTCTTCTTCTTCAAGAACTCAAGTATAAATCTAGCTAATGGCAAAAATGTGCTACCATTTCATGGCTCTTTGTGGCCACTGACAAAGTAGTTGGTGGCGTCAGTCCAGTTCATAATGAATAAATTATTGCTATGAAATCCATCCTCCAAATTGGCAGCATGGTGGGATACAGAATGACCCACTCACTTCTAGAGGTGCTTTCACCAGAATGGGGATTCTGGTGGGGTGACTACATGTTCCAGTACACTGGAAATGTCCAAGTACTAATTGTATTGAAACTGGGATTTTTTTTCCTAGTGTCGATATAGTTCTGAGATGCTTATCTCTCCTCTGCATTACTCTCCCAGCATTATTCTGCTGGGAGCACACCAATGCAGCTCCTGTGGTAATGGTCAGGGAGGAGGTGGGAGTAGAAGTGAAAAGACAAGAAGTATGAAGGACTTAATGAACAGGCATTGGTGACAGGGTAAGGTCAGTATTATTGGATGCTCCTTCTCAGTCTTCTCTTTACTCCCTCTCTATTCCTCCCATGGCGTTGTGAGCAGAAACATCTCACTCATCCTCTACATCTCCCCACAGAAGCCCCTGTGTCCTCTGTGTCACTGCCATAACTGTCTGGGGTTGTCCACGCCCTGAATCCTGAGCCCCCACTTTTTCTCCCTCCGCTGAACTAATCCAAAGAGGGAGGAGAATAACCTAATTTCTTGTTCCTACATCTCCAGGACACTCAGAGCTTCCAGGAACTGAGCAATCAGGCAGAGAGGAATCTTAGTGGCCTTCTTGCCTATCCTCTAGCTGCAGCAGGAAGAGTGGCCCTTAGTGAGGATTTAAAGTGGGTTGGCTGGCCAGAAAGCTGAAGATGATGGATCAGAGTGTAATGAAAGTACCAAAAACCTGAGTATCCTTCCAAAAGTCAGGCTGGTATCTGTCTAATCCACTTGGTAGCAGGAGGAAGACAGGAAAGGGTGAAGTAAGAAATAAGATAGGACTTGGAACAGGGAAGAAAATAAAATGTAGGGGAGCTGGGCTGGAAGTGTAGCTGAAAATACAATGAAAAGGGTAGTACTGAGAAAATAGTAAAGGGAATACAGGAGGTAAATACTTTTTTCTCCCTTCCTACCTTTAGCTATAGCATGTTTTCAAAGGCCTCTATAACTATTATGAACAGCAGAGGTTTCTAGTGCTTTGGTGTTTTCAGCAATTCTCTACGGTAATTGTCAAAGAGTGGAATTCAGCTAAAATACTAAAAGCACTCTTGCTGCTGACAAGTCACTCATTGTTCTTTCAACAATGTGTACTTTGTCAGCTATTGGAAAACTCCCCCCAAGAGCACTTGAATTGCTGTTTTAGTCTTTTAACATTTTATAGAGTAAAATTTTAAAACTTTTGTACCAGCTGCTAGCTGGCAGCTTACATTGACTTTAATGGAAGTCATGCCACTGAAACCCCATGCAACACTCAGAAATTACTTTTTTTTGTATCCATTTCATTTTAGTAAACATAGTCCAACTGAACTAACTGTACCCAAAGAGCCTATTTTTCCTGCCAAAGATAGTTAATCTTTTGTACCTACTGTAGTCTAAACTTTCGCTAGTTAAATTGTATTCAATTTATTGTTTGTATTATTACTATTGAGGTTAGGATCTCGTGCTAGGCAGTTTAGGTGAGAGACCATCTATTCAAATAGCTTCTCTCAGAATGGTGTGTGTGTGAGAGATAGTTATATCCACTGTTTATCTTTCTCTCATATTTCTGTCTATACTACGAGCTAGGGGCATGATTTCCCTGCTTGCATACACATACTCAAGCTAGCTCGATGAACACTAGTGCAAGTGTAAATAGCAGTGTAGAGCCACTGCAGCATGGGTAATGGCTGTAGAGGCGCGTCTGTGGCGACTATGTACCGACCTGGAACTGGTGGATACCTATACCGGATGCTGAAGTCTTGCCTTTGCTGTTACTAATCATGCTACTGTAGCTACACTGCTATTTATACTTGTGCTAGCTCAATAAGACCTAGATCAAGTAGGTGTATGCAAACAGGGCAATCAGCCCTAGCTCATTGTGTAGACAGAGACACACACAGATGGGTGGAGGAATTCATGATAGTGTAGTGTGACTTTTTTTTGTCTGCAATTGTTTGGAATGACTTCAAATCTCACAAATGGCAAACCCATAAATAAGTTAGGCCTTGATTCAGCAAACAACTCGTGCATGTGCTTAACAAAGCATATGAGTAAGTTCATTAGCGTCAATAGGAATATTCACATGCTTAAAACTATGCATATGCTTAAGTACTTTGCTGAATCCTTATGCTGGTCATCCCCGAACCTTCATAGTACATCATGGTATAGTCTGCATATCTCACATATTTAACAGAAAAACTGTTCCAAGATAAGCCACTGATTTTTTTTCCAATCCTGTTGCTTATTCTTGCATAGAGATTCATCTGTCTCTATATGCATAATACATTAGGAACATGTTAAAATAATATTGTAGCTATATTTGAAACATACTTGATAGACTGTGTAGCATTGCAATATGCTATAAATGTTTAATTTTGTGCCTGGAAATTATTTTGAATATTTTATATGTATATATAAAATATATATTTGGATATATTAAATGAACTAAACAGATGTTTTAGATATGTTGGGGGAATATCTGATGTACATTTAGTACATGCTATTTTTCTACATGGGAAGGCTTCAAAAAACCATGAATTTGGAACCTACAGCAAGTGGGCTTATTTCTGACTCCAATCTAACATGGCTATTGCAATTTAATGTGCCAGTCTGGTTTAATGTACACATACAGATGAATGTAAACAGAATTTGGGCAGTAGGGAACCCTCACTAGTTGGCTGATATGCGAATAGCTGAAATGTATATTTGGCAAAGCTGGATTAGGTTTTTAGTTTTTGTTTTTATTTTATTTTGTTTTTTGATGAAACAGAATTGTTTGTGGAGAATGGAAACCCCTGGAAGTTTGTATGTAAAAAAATATTCAGGGGTTAGTTGAAAAACTGAAAACCAAAAGGCAACAAAAACCTAAAAAATTTCAGCCAAAACCAACCAATTTTGGTGGGGGTTTTTGTCTGTTCATTTGTTTTCTGAAGAAGGAAAAAAAAAGCATTGAAGCAAATTTTCAACAAATGAAAACATTTTCATTAAATTATGCAGGGAAATAAAAGTATTGACCAACTCAAACACTGAATTGCTGTTGTCCTCACACTTTCACAGCAAGAAGGCAAAAAGTAAGATAAAGATTACAAAAAAGAACAAAAATTGCAAAATGAGAAGTTGGTCTAATAATTAGGATATTTGAATTTTTTAAAGGTGATCAGATTGTAAGGTTTTAGGACAGGGACTGTCTCTCTATGTGTTTGTACAGCACTTAGCCCAATGATGTTCCAGTCTAGGTTCGGGACTTATACATACTGCTGAAATATATAATAATAATTTCACTTTACATTTAAACTATATGACCTTTTTGGAAGGCAGTAAGACCTTCTCTGAAGAACCATTGCTGGATAAAATTATAATATGTTACCTTTATAAATATAAGCCAAGGTTCGGGAAAACACTTCCTGCTATGATTCCTGATGGTAGATTTGGGAAGAAACTGTTAATTAATGAGAGAGGCCGGAAACAGATGAACAATCACATAAATGTGCTTGAAAACTCAACTACAAAGTTCAGCTGCAAAAGATGTATGGAGAGGTCAGACACAGATATACCAACTGTTACATTTTGGATGAGAGTTAGTTTAAGTAATACATCTAAGGCAGGGCAAACTATGGCCTGTGTGCTGGATCCTGCCAGCCATTTTAATTTGGCCCTTGAACTTCCGCTGGGGAGCAGGGTCTTGGGCTTGTCCCGCTCCAGCATTCCAGTGGGGGAGCAGGGTCGGGGGCTGCTCCTCACGGCTCCCAGAAGCAGTGGTATGGCCCTCCTCCAGCTCCCACACGGAGGCGTTGCCAGGCAGCTCTGCTGCACACTGCCCCTGCTCCAAGCACTGCCCTTGCAGTTCCCATTGGCTGGGTACTGTGGCCAATGGAAGCTGCAGGGGTGGCACCTACAGACAGGGCAGCACGCAGCAGAGCTGCCTGGCCGCGTCTCTGCGTTGGAGCCGGAGGAGGGACATGCCGCTGCATTTGGGAGCCGCTTGAGGTAAGCACTGCCCAGAGCCTGCACCCCGAGCCACCTCCCGCCCCCATGCCCCAGCCCCCTGCCCCAGCTCCGATCCCCCTCCCGCTCTCCAAACCCCTTGGTCCCAGTCCAGAGCACCCTCCTACACCTCAAACCACCCATCCCCAGCCCCAGCCCAGAACCTGCACCCTCAGCCGGATCCCATACCCCCCCATCCCAGCGCCCCCTCCTGCACCCTGACCTCATTTCTGGCTCCATCCCAGAGCCCTCACCCCCAGCCAGAGCCCTCTCCCCCTCCTGCACCCCAACCCCAATTTTGGTTGCATTCATGGCCCACCATACAATTTCTATACCCAGATGTGGCCCTCGGGACAAAAAGTTTGCTAACCCCTGATCTAAGGATTCTGTACTCTAAAGTTTTCTTCTTTTGGGGATTTTACAGAGATGTCTGTTTCTTTGCCAATATATTAAAATTAAATACATTTTTGTGGCAGGTTCTTTTAGTAGTTTTATACCTTTAACAACTGGATATTCTCAGGAAATATAACAGTATCTGACAAATTGTCATTGAACTTTAGAAGTTAGAAAAGACCAGTCCAACCAGACCATCTCCCCCTACAGAATAGTCTTTAGATCGTGTAAATCAATGTAGCTTTAAAATCCCTAGAGATCCTTTAAAATGTTCAGAAAGAAAGTTTTAATAGAGTTGGACAGTATAATAACTTACTGTCCAGCAAAAAAGGTTGTTGACATTTTTTAAGAGTAAAAGATGCCAAATGATAACACAGAGTTTGTCATGCTGAATCTACCTTGAAATTTAATTAAAAATACTTAAAATCCTTCTATCAATCACTTACAACAGATTGCAAACAGAAGCACAGCCTGTCTTATGTAATGCCTGGCAACACATAAATATGTTTTGCTTGAGGACAGTAGGCCCCCTAAAGCCTGGGGAATTCATGGTTAGAAATTGGCAGGTTTATTGAGTAGCTGGATGCTTATTTTTTAAAAATTAGCTGTTTGAACCAAGGACAGCATGTGTAGAGTTTCTATGTTTATTATTTCTATGAGTCACTCTGGATTTACACCAATGTAAATGAAGATCAGATTCTGGTCATATATCTCTGGTAAAACTCCCAGTGGGATTAGGATTTGGTCTTTATTGTCCATCACGATCCATCCTATAAACCTTAACCACTTTTTCTTTCTAAGCATGCTTTAACATATGTTTTTCAAACTGAACACTTTATTTAGCCAAATGATATGATGGTGTTGGGTATTTATGCTGGTTGTGGTACTGAGACAGCAATGCTAAAAGTGCTTTGTGACACTTTGCAGCAAAACTGGAATGGAGTTATGGCCGTTTTATTTAATTAAACAACTGTTTTTGACACAATCAGCCATTTGACACCGATTCAACATTTATCATCTTAAACTTCCATAGTTTGGAGTGCAGTAAAGTGGAGTCTTATCTTTCTAATAATTCTTTTCTGTGTCATGTGAAAATCAAGCTTTTCACATTCTTATGCTTTATAAATGTTGGTGTACCTCAGGGCTCAAGCCTTGGTCTTTTACGTCTTTCATTATATTTAAGTCCTCTTGAAGTGTTGATTGTGTCACATGGCTTTCATTATCATATGCACTCTGATGTTGTTCAGATCTGTGGTTCCTTTTAACCTTTCCTGCTGAGGTCAGTAACTGTATCTTTGACTGTCTAACAGCTGTCTCCTTCTGAATGTCTCATAATATTTTGACATTAAACATGGACAGTTCGGAGGTTTTGTTAATTGGGTCCGACAGTCTGTATTCTACTTTTGGTTCACATTCCATGGAATCTGTTCAGTACCTTCCACCAGGAATGTAGGTGTTATTTCTGCCACTCACTTGTCTTTTTCAGTTCACATTTTTTCCTTCAACAGAATCATGTCACTATCAATTATTTACCATCTTCCAAATTTGCATGTACTTGGCCATTAGAACGGCAAAAACATCAAACATGAGACCAGAAGAGCATGTACTAGAGTATTGCAGTACTCTGAACACATATTTACAATAGAAATGCTCTTCTGCTTGGTGCAAAATGGAGGCCTATGTGAGGCTGTGCACATGTTGCCAGGGATATTGGGCAATGTGTGCACCTTGGTATAGGAGTAAGTTAAAGTATTTGGAGGGGAAAGTATTGCTTTACCTTATAGTTCCCTTTAGTCTTTATTGCACTGCTACTGATTGGCTTCAGTGGGACTTTCTTTTGGAGTATTCTCTGAGTGAGGCCTGATGGACATACACAATTGCATGTGTTTGTTTAAAGGTATGATTTATAAATCTATGTAGTTAAACCAGTGCAGCTTTGTGTTTAGACACTCTTAAATCAATTTAAACTTGGCTCATATTGGTTTAGCTTGAATCTAAACTGATAAAAGTATGTCCACACAGGGGGTTGCACCAGTTTAACTTAAATTTAAGTTTAACGCAGGCAACTCCTCCATGTGGACAAGCCCGGTGAGAATACTCTGCTATGCCTTCCTCACTTCTTGTGCACAACCCATGCATTCTAAACCTCTCAGACTTGATGCTCTGGCTCTTAAATCTGTTTTCCCTCCAGTGTGCAACTTATATAAACAATCAAATTTAGCTCCGTGTTTTAGAAGTTAGGCTGAAGACTGACCATTTTATTGGTTGGTTCTAACTTTATAACTATTGGGCCAAATTCTGCCTTCAGTTAAATTGAAGTAAATTTAGGCCCAGATATCAAAGGTATTTACGTGCCTAAAGATATAGATAGATGCATAATGCGATTTTCAAATGTGCCTAAATATCTTTGAGGATCTGGGCCTCAGTGACTGAGGGCTACAGCCATAAAGGGACTTAGGCATTGCAACACCATGTGTTGTAATGTCTAAATTCTAGATACCCTACTGCCGAGTGGCATCCTCAGTCCCACATTAGGCACCCACATTAGGCTTCCCCTAAAGAGTCCAGGGAGAATTAGGTGCTTAAGGAAGCAATTCTCAGAAGCCGGCAAACTGAGTGGGAACCAGCCTAAGTTAGCCAGGAGTGAAATGCAGATGAAAGAGAGGAGGCTTAGGCCCACATCCCCAAAGTTCCATCAGTCTGGGCCTTAGGGTACATCTACACAGCAATTAAGCATCAGCAACTGGCTTGAGGCAGCTGAATTGGCCTCACAGGGCTCAGGCTGTGAGTCTTCAAAATTGCTGTGTAGATGTTTGGGGTTGGGCTGGAGCTGGAACTCTGGGACCCTCCCTCTTTGCATGGTCCCAGAGCTTGGGCTCCAGCCCAAGCCTAAATGTCTAAGCAACAATTTTTAACCCCTTAGCCCAAGCCCCGTGAGTCTGAGACAGACTCACAGCTGTGCCACAGGTCTTTTATTCCATGGTAGATGTACCCTTATGCAGCTGACTGACAGACTGCAGAGGGGCACTGTCTCAGCTCAGGATTCTCAACCATGAGCCCTCTCCTGGAGTTAGAGGTTAAACCTGGTCAGCCCTTTCTCTGTGAAAAATCAGAAAGACACCCATCCACCCCATAGTCCAGTGGTTAGATCTAGGAGACCCAGATTCAACTCCCTGTTCTGCTTGATTTGGAGCAGGAATTTGAACCCAGGTTTCTCACATCGTGTATGAGTGTCTTAACCACTGGGCTAGGGGCTGTTCCTTCATCTCTCCTACTGGAACTGTACCACTTTATATAAACACCTATTCATTGAAACTGCTTCTCCCACATCCACCACTGAGAGGACAGCTATACAGTCCCTGAAGTCTAACTACCAGAGAGTGATCAAACCAGCAGACAAAGGGGGTGCCACTGTAGACCTCAACTCTGCTGACTACATTAATGAGGCCAACCAAAAACTCTGACCCAATCTCCTATAAAGAACTCCAAGACCCCTCATCACAATTTACCCAGAAACTTGACGATATAATCAAATCCTTCCCCAGACAGCTCTGAGAGAGTCTACAAACTCATCCTCCACAAACCCACCGCAACAGCCTTCTATATGTTTTCCAAGACATACAAACAAGGGAACCCAGGCAGATCCATTATATCTGGCCATAGCACTCTTACTGAAGGAATATCGGGACTCATAGGAACCATCCTCAAACCACTCACCATACAAAGGGCCAGTTTCCTCTGTGATACAAATGATTTCCTCCACAAACTTTGCAACATCAACAACCTCCTTCAGAACACCATCCTTGCAACCATGCATGTCACTGCCCTATACACCAACATCCCTCACAATGATGCCATAGCTGCCTGCCTCAAGTATTTGCAAGACACTGAACAATCTGCAGATATCCACCGTAAACACATTGCCAAACTTATCCATTTCATCCTCACCCATAACAATTTTACATTCAACAACAAACACTTTATCCAAACCATGGGAACAACCGTGGGTACTAGGATGGTTCCCTAATATGCCAACCTCTTCATGGGGCACCTTGAAAAAGAATTTCTGGATGAATGCACCACAAAAACAATGATATACCGGAGATACATCGATAATATTTTCATCCTCTGGAAAGATGACTTAAACTCCCTCACTTACTGCCACCACCACAACAATCACCAGTCCGTTAAACTCTCTCTGGATCACTCCCACATTAGCATCAACTTCCTGGACACCACAATTGGCTCCAACAATAGAATCCTACAGACACTCCTATACAAGAAACCCATGGATCACCACACCTACCTTCACAAATCCAGTAACCACCCCAAACAGTAAGAAATCTGTTATCTACAGCCAGGCAGTCAGATACCACAGAATATGCTTCGAGGAGAAAGTCTGGGATACACACCTTACCATACTTCCAACCACCTTCACCAAACAAGGACACTTTATCAGAGAAGTAGATCACATCATGGAGTGGGCCATCCACAAACCCTGAGAAAACCTGCTTCAATATTGAAATAACCTCCCCCCGCAACCACATACCTCTAATTGTCAGTTACCACCCCACACTGGAACCCATATGGCCTCTCATGAAACAATTACAGCCCATATTCGATGGGGGACTCCATCCTGAAAAATCTTTCCTGAACTCCAGACTTCTGGCCTTCAAACAACTCCCCAACCTCTCCAAGCTCATCATCAGTAGCATGTTCCCACAGACCAGGACACACCAATTCAGAACAGCACCAGACCATGTAAGAACAAAAAAGGCAAAACCTGAGACATACCTCCACTGCTACAATGATCATCAACCCATAAAACATGCCATTCAAGATCCATAAATCCTATGCATGCCTATCACAACATGTGGTGTATCTCATTCAGTGCCCTAAATTCCTCAATAACAATTATATGGGTGAAACCAGACAATCACTACACTCTTGAATGAACTCACAGAGGAAAATGATAAAAGACAAAAGCTTGCCTCTCTCACCAACAGAAGTTGGTTCAATAAAAGATATTACCTCACATACCTTGTATCTCTAATATCCTGGGACTGACACAGCTACAACTACACTACATACATCCCACATGAGTGTGCTTACCACTGCACTATAAAGTCTTTCTCTCTTGCACCATAAATATATAATTGTTTATACAAAGTGGAACAACTTGGACAGATTTCAGAGTAGCAGCCGTGTTAGTCTGTATTCGCAAAAAGAAAAGGAGTACTTGTGGCACCTTAGAGACTAACAAATTTATTAGAGCATAAGCTTTCGTGAGCTACAGCTCACTTCATCGGATGCATCTGTAGCTCACGAAAGCTTATGCTCTAATAAATTTGTTAGTCTCTAAGGTGCCACAAGTACTCCTTTTCTTTTTGCAACTTGGACAGACTGAGAGACCCATCCCACTATACCCGACAGCCTGGGGGACTGAGGTCACTTTTCTGCAAGGTGAGAAACCTGAGTTTAAGTCCCTGACCCAAATCAAGCAGAGTAGGGATTTGAAAATAGCACACACACCCCATCCCAGTTAAGTGCTCTTTCTTTCTTTCTGTTTTTCTGTCTGTCTGTCTGTCTGTCTCCTGGGTTGACCTAGGTTAGGCATTCAGCTCCAGGTGAGAGTTCACAGCTGTGACTTCCAAACACAGATAGGCACCAGGGAATTACATATCTAACTACTTTATCTTTGAGGGGTCAGGGTCCACATCCCTCTCCTCAGCATTTCCTGCTGGCTGCGTTAGGCCACTTCCCTTCTCAACATGTTGCCATCAGTGAATTTTTTGGTTAGGCATCTAACTAAACCTATTGTATTGTATAGGGATCCTGGGCACCTAATTGGGGGCTGTGGATTCCCCTGGTTGCCAGGGCACCTAAAATTCAGGCTTTGCAATGCTGAGCAGTGTGACTGAACCTCCTTTGTGGATCTATTCCTTTGTGCATTCCCTACATGAAGTTCATCCATGGTGCTCTCTACTCCCCTCAACAGACAATGGACATTCAGAAAATATTAAAAAATAAACATTTTACATGACTAGACAAAGTAGGTATTCCACTATTTGTTTAGTTATTTATTTTTACATACCCACGAACTAAAAAATTGCTGTTTAGAAGGGCTCAGTGCACAAATTCAGCACAATTACCGAGGATAGAGGGAAGGAGGGGGAAATGTGCTGAGCACTTTAGTATTAATCTTCCTCTACAGTTTCATTCAAAGAGCTACAGGCATACTTTCTCAGCTTCACAGATGCGACATGGCATCATGAGCCTTCATTCGATGCCATCTGCAGGTGGAAAGCTTCATCTTGGCCTGCAAATAGAGCAAATGTTATTACAGTTGAATGAATGAAATGAGACACATAATTTCAATCAGCACAAGGGTATTGGAGGGAAAATCAGGCCAAACTAGTTCAGTTTTTGCTGGAGGAGCTAGAGAAAGATTTTAGAAAATCATTGTTTGGAAAGTTTGGTTAACTCTATATCGGGAGGGGGTGAGTCGAGAGGGGAAATATGGAGCTAGTGCATTTTTTGGAGCTGATTCTCCAGTTTCCTGGAATTTTCTTAACATTCCTAGCAGTCAAAAATGTAGAGACTACTGAAAAGGTGATAAATTGGTCATTGCAGTTTATTCCTAACTTTGCATTTGAAAAGAATAAATCCAGAGAGCATCTTCCCTGAAGTTAGATGCTTCTTTTTGTCATAAAATTGAATGTGTATCAATTAATCTTGTGCTAACCCTAGTAGCTTTGGGGTTTGTTCTCAGTCTGCTGGTATTGGTTTTTTTGGCAGCTTTTCAGACCAAACTTCCCTATTAACTCTTACCCAAAACAGAACTTAAAATGTAAACAGAACTTTTAATATCATCAACAGGGGAAAAGATCATGATCATACAAAACCATGATAAAGAAATTAATCAGGATTTCTGAGCCTATACATACAGATTGTGAGAAAAAGTACACACTGATAATGTATACATACCTCCTACAAACCTAGTACACTGAAGAAAGCTCTCTCAGTCCAGAACTTTTCTGTTAACTCTATCTCCAGGCAGAACTTCCCCTATTTAAGTTCTCTAATTGTGTTTTCTCAGTGTAGTTTTCCCTATCTGGATCTCTGAGCATCACCTACCAAATTCTCATGAATGTTTACATTCGCTCCTCTATCAGGTGCATCCAATAAGAGAAGCAGCAAACAGCTTCCTGGTGGCCTAGGGGCTCACTTCTAGCGATGCAGGACAAACCTCTCCTGAATGCAGACTCATCCTAAGGTAAGATTCTTGGGAAAGCTCCAAAATCTCTTCCTAGACTAGTAAACAAAACTGACTCCTTCCTAGAGGGGATGGTTGCACAATTCTCTCGCTTACAAATCAAATAATCCTCAAATAATAATAATCCTTTCAGTTAGGCCCTGTTTTGTTATTCTGGGCTCTAAGGCTTTCAGAAATATAAACAAACCATCCATACAGAAATACAGGATGGAAGAAAGAAAAATATGCTGTTATATTCTTTGTAAAACAACTGTCTGTCAAGTACAAACTCTCATATCCTTTACTATAATATGTTCATCGTGCACAAATATTAGGGTTACCAGATGTCCAGTTTTCGGAAAGCCCAGTCCAAAAGGGACCCTGGCAGCTCTGGTCAGCACTGCCAACTGGGACGTTAAAAGTCTGGTTGATGGTGCTGCGGGGCTAAGGCAGGCTAGTTCCTACCTGTCCTGTCTCCATGCTGTGCCCCGGAAGTGGGCACAGGGGGCTGGGGCTCCAGGCGCTGCTCTGCCCCGAGCACTGGCTCTGCACTCCCATTGGCTGCTTCTGGGGTGCAGCGCGGAGCCACGACAGGCAGGAAGCCTGCCTTAGCTCCACTGCGCTGCAGACCAGGAGCTGCCCGAGATAAATCCGTGCCCCAACTCTGAGCCTCAACCCCCTACCCCAGCCCAGAGCCCCTCCCACATCCTGAGCCCCATCCACGGCACTACCCCGGAGCCTGTCCCCAAGCCAGAGCCCTCACCCCTCTTGCATCCCAACCCCCTGCCTCAACCTGCAGCCCCCTCCCACACTCTGAATCCCTCTGCCCCACTCCCTAGCCCAGAGTCCCTCCTGTACCCCAAATCCTTCATCCCTAGCCCCATGCCAGAACCTGCACCCCCAGCCCAGAGCCCATACCCCCTTCCACACCCCAACACCCTGCCTCAACCTGCAGCCCCCTCCCACACTCCAAATCCCTTGGCCCCACTCCCCAGCCTGGAGTTCCCTCCTGCACCCCAACCCCCTGCCCCAGCCTGGAGCCACCTCCTGCACCCTGAACCCATCATTTCTGGCCCCACCCCAGAACCCGCACCCCTTGTTAGAGACCTCACTCCCTCCCGTACCCCATCCACCTGCCCCAGCCCAGTGAAAGTGAGTGCAGGTGGGGGAGAGCGAGCCACGGAGGGAGGGGGAATGTAGTGAGCAGGGGAGCGGCACTTTGGGGAATGGGTGGGGCCTCAGGGAAGGGGCAGAGCTAGGATGTTTGGTTTTGTTCGATTAGAAAGTTGGCAATCCTAACAGATATTTGTCTGCTATTGCTGAGCTGTTTGCCTCAAACTGCTAATGGATTTGAAAAAAAGGCCTGTTAGATAAAGAGAAAAATCAGATCTACAAAACACTTTCTATTCTTGTGGTTGTTACTTTATCTATCTTACACATGTTTGGGAATTCATAGTGCTGAATGCTAATAAACTTGGTGCAAACTTTAACTCCATAAGGTTTAAGTAGCATGTGGGCCTAACTGATCTCTCCACAAGGGGGAATTTTCCTCAGACTATTTTCACTTCATTCCTGGCATAATAAGGGAAAGCTTCAGTAGCTTATTTAAGACTGGAGCTTCACAAATATGTTAACCAAAAATTACAAAGCAGGGTGAGGCAAATTCTGGTCTTAGTTATACTGGTGCAAATCAGAAATTATTTGTCCTCTTAGGTATTACTCCAGAGTTCTGTAAATGATATCTGGCTCACAGTTTGCTTCATATTTCAAAATTTTCATAATTTTAATATGTATATTTAAATTTCCATTATTTTTTTCAGCCAATGAAGTGTTACAGAGTAAATCAGAGGCATCTCATCCAAATGCACATACATACCACCCCTGAAAAGTCAGGTTAGAAAAATAATATTCCAGCCATAGGGAGATGTAGTTTCTATACAAACTTAAGCACATTTAAATTCAAGTGAGGCCAAGTTAGCCCTACCAATGCCTTTCTTGTAAGATTGAAATATCATAGAATCATAGGACTGGAAGGACCTTGAGAGGTCATCTAGTTCAGTCCCTTGCATTCATGGCAGGACTAAGTATTATCCAGAACATTCCTGACAGGTGTTTGTCTAACCTGCTCTTAAAAATCTCCAATGTTGGAGATTTCACAACCTTCTTGGCAATTTATTCCAGTGCTTAACCACCCTGACAGGAAGTTTTTCCTAATGTATAATCTAAACTTCCCTTGCTACAATTTAAGCCCATTGATTCTTGTCATATCCTCAGAATTTAAGAAAAACAATTTTTCTCCCTCCTCTTTGTAACAACCTTTTACATACTTGAAAACTGTTATCATGTCCCCTCTCAGTCTTCTCTTTTCTAGACTAAATAAACCCAGTTTTTTCAATCTTCCCTCATAGGTCAGGCTTTCTAGACCTTTAATCATTTTTGTTGCTCTTCTCTGAACTCTCTCCAATTTGTTCACATCTTTCCTGAAATGGAACGCCCAGAACTGGATACACTAGTCCAGTTGAGGCCTAATCAGTGCAGAAGTGTAGAGCGGAAGAATTATTTCTTCACTTTTTTTGCAACAGCGTTACACTGTTGATTCATTTTTAGCTTGTGGTCCCTTATGATCCCCAGATCCCTTTCCGCAGTACTCCTTCCTAGGCCGTCATTTCCCATTTTGTATGTGTGCAACTGATGTTCCCTCCTAAATGGAGTACTTTGCATTTGTCCTTATTGAATTTCAACCTATTTACTTCAGACCATTTCTCCAGTTTGTCCAGATCATTTTGAATTTTAGTCCTATCCTCCAAAGCACTTGCAACCCCTCCCAGCTTGGTATTGTTCGCAAACTTTGAAGTGTACTTTCTATGCCATTATCTAAATCATTGTTGAAGATATTGAACAGAACCAGACCAAGAACTGATCCCTGTGGGACCCCATTCATTATCTCCTTCCAGCATGACTGTAAACCACTGATAACTACTCTCTGGGAACGGTTTTCCAACCAGTTTTGCACCCATCTTATAGTAGCTCCATCTAGGCTGCATTTCCCTAGTTTTTTTATGAGAAGGTCATGTGAGACAGTATCAAAAGCTTTACTAAAGTCAAGATATACCATGTCTACCACTTCCCCACATCCACAAGGCTTGCTACCCTGTCAAAGAAAGCTATCAGGTTGGTTTGACATGATTTGTTCTTGATCAATCCATGCTGACTATTACTTATCACCTTATTATCCTCTAGATGTTTACAAATTGATTGCTTAATTATTTGCTCTGTTATCTTTCCAGGTACAAAAGTTAAGATGACTGGTCTGTAATTCCCTAGGTTGTCCTTATATCCCTTTTTATAGATTTGCACTATCTTTTCTCTTTTCCAGTCTTCTGGAATCTCTCCCGTCTTCCATGACTTTTCAAAGATAATTGCTAATGGCTCAGATATCTCCTCAGTCAGCTCCTTGAGTATTCTAGGATGCATTTCATCAGGCCCTGGTGACTTGAAGACATCTAATCTGTCTAAGTAATTTTCATCTTGTTCTTTCCCTATTTTAGCCTCTTCTGATCCTACCTCATTTTCACTGGTGTTCACTTTGTTAGACGTCTAATCACCACCAACCTTCTTGGTGAAAACTGAAACAAAGAAGTCATTAAGCACCTCTGCCATTTCCACATTTTCTGTTATTGTTTTTTCCCCCTTCATTGAGTAATGGTCCTACCCTATCCTTGGTCTTCCTCTTGCTTCTAATGTATTTGTAGAATGTTTTCTTGTTATCCTTTATGTCTCTAGCTAGTTTGATCTCATGTCGTGCTTGGCCTTTCTAATTGTGTCCCTACATACTTCTGTTATTTGTTTATATTCATCCTTTGTAATTTGACCTAGTTTCCACTTTTTGTAGGATGCTTTTTTATTTTTAGATCATTGAAGATCTCCTGGTTAAGCCAGGGTGGTCTCTTGCCATACTCTTGCCGTATCCCACATAAAGAAACTATAAATTTAGTGTAGAGATGGAAGACTAACTTAGACCTAATTTGTTTTAGTTATTCTAGTTATCCCAATTAAATGGTCACATTAAATATCTCTCATTACGAGTCTTATCAACTTTTAAAAATATTATTTTCAAAGCTATGTTTTCCATGTAAAATATCTTGGATCAGATACATACAGTGGTGAGCTGGAGCCGGTTGTTAAATTTAGAAGCCCTTTTAGAACCGGTTGTTAAATTTAGAAGCCCTTTTAGAAATGGTTGTCCGGAAAACCAGTTCCAAAAGAGCTTTTAAATTTAACAACTGGTCAAAATTGGTGCCTTAGGCACCCACTCCATGGGTGCTACAGGGCTGGAGCACCCACGGGGAAAATTTGGTGGGTGCAGAGCACCCACTGGCAGCTCCCCGCCCTGCCCTGCACCTGGCCCGGCCCCAGCTCACCTCCACTCTGCCTCCGTCTTCTTCCCTGAATGCGCCACCCTGCTCTGCTTCTCCACCCTCACACCCCCCCCCCCCCGGTTTCTCATGAATCAGCTTGTCAAGGTTCCTTCCCCACTCTGAACTCTAGAGTACAGATGTGGGGACCTGCATGAAAACCTCCTAAGCTTACTTTTACCAGCTTACGTTAAAACTTCCCCAAGGTACAAACTATTTTACCTTTTGCCCTTGGACTTCCACTGCTACCACCAAACGTTCGGGTTTATTTTTTGAGAAAGAGTTGTTTGGAAACGTCTTTCCCCACAAAATCCTCACCAAAACCTTGCACCCCCCCTTTTCTGGGAAGGCTTGCTAAAAATCCTCACCAATTTGCATAGGTGACCACAGACCCAAACCCTTGGATCTTAAGAACAATGAAAAAAGCATTCAATTTCTTACAAGAAGAATTTTAATATAAGAAAAGGTAAAAATAATCACCTCTGTAAAATCAGGATGGCAAATACCTTACAGGGTAATTAGATTCAAAACTTAGAGAATCCCTCTAGGCAAAACCTTAAGTTACAAAAAGACACAAAGACAGGAATATCCATTCTATTCAGCACAGCTTATTTTCTCAGCCATTTAAAGAAATCAGAATCTAACGCATATCTAGCTAGATTACTTACTAAGTTCTAAGACTCCATTCCTGTTCTGTTCCCGGCAAAAGCATCACCCAGACAGACCCAGACCCTTTGTTTCCCCCCCCCCCTCCAGCTTTGAAAGTAACTTGTCTCCTCATTGGTCATTGTGGTCAGGTGCCAGCGAGGTTATCCTAGCTTCTGAACCCTTTACAGGTGAAAGGGTTTTTCCTCTGGCCAGGAGGGATTTTAAAGATATTTACCCTTCCCTTTATTTTTATGACACAGCTGTTCTCGCGGAAAGCCTGGGAGGGCTGAGAAGCAAGCAGCGGCTTCCCACTCAGGCCCAGAGAGGTGGAGCAGAGCGGAGGTGAGCTGGGGGGGGGGGCGTGAGGAGGGCCGCCTGTGCCGCAGCAGGTAACTGGGATGAGGGAGGGCGCGCAGGGGAACTGCTCCCCTCCCCAGCTCACCTCTGACTCTCTGGACCTGAGCGCGAAACCGCCACCTGTGAGAACAGCTGATTCACGGGAAGCTGGGGAGTAGGGGGGTGGGGAGAAGCAGAGCAGGGAGCCACATTCAGGGGACAAGGCGGATGCGGAGGTGAGCTGGGGCCAGGTGCAGGGCGGGGAGCTGCTGAGCACCCACCAAATTTTCCCTGTGGGTGCTCTATCCCTGGAGCACCCACGGAGTCGGTGCTTAAGGCTCCACTTTTGATGTGATCAGTGGGGGAGCAGCCGCTCCCCCTGCTCCCCCCCAGCTATGCTCCTCCACCCCAGGAGCCAGAGGGACCTGCCGGATGCTTCCTGGGAGCTGCCCCAGGTAAGCACCTCTGGGACTCCCACCTTGACCCCCGGCAGGTCTCTCTGGCTCTTAGGGGTGGGGTGGGCACCCACTTTGGTGGCCCACAAGACCCTCCTGCCTGGTTCTGGGGGCAGTCAGGGGACAGGGGAGGAGGGTAGATGGGGCAGGGGTCCCGGGGTGGGGCATCAAGGAATGTGGGGGATTGGATAGGGCAGAAGTCCCGGGGGCGGGGGTAGGCCATGACCCCCTCATGGGGTGAGCAGGGAACCAGTTGTTAAGATTTTGGTCAGCTCATCACTGGGTACATTCATCAAACTATCCTGCAGTGTATAAGTACCAACCTCAGGGCAGATTATTAAGAAGCAGGGCACAAACCCAAAACTGGCTGTGAGTTCTATACTTAGATTTCATCAACCAAGTATCGAGTGCAAATTTCTCGAGTGTAACAGCCTAACCAAGGAGTCAAAGACAGTCCCCTAAAGTACTCTGATCTATCTTGTCACCTAGGCAAGCTTGCCTTTGTTGTAGATGGTCCCTTACACCAAAAAATCCAATAATATTCAGGTTACACCCAGTCCCAAAGGACCAGTCACTTATGTCAGGGCAATTGCAACTTAGATCTCACCATCAAAGACAATGCTTGTAGCCAATCCTATAATAAATTATCTAAAGATTTATTAACTAAGAAAAGGAAATAAGGGCTATTTACAAGATTAAAGCAGGTAAATCTACACAATGAGTTACAGTCTTAAGTTCCAAAATGTAATAGAAGCTTTTATAATTAGCAACCTCATCCCTTAGGGTTAACACTCGGAATTCTTGCTTATGCCTAAAATACCTTGCCCTCTAGAGTTCAAGCACTTTAGGGCAGAGGTTCCCAAACTTTTCTTCTTGCATACCCCTTTCCAGATCTACTAGTTGCCTATGTACCCATACCCTTCTCATAGCTAATATTTCATGTGTTCTTCTTAACCCTACCTGTCTTTAGCCATCTGTCCACATTTCACTGTTACGTACAATATAGTGCGATACCCTGACTAAGTTCTGAGCTTAGTTAGACTGGATAGCTGCAAGGCAACTGAACCCATATTGTACAATGATTGGAGCTCAGGGCTGTGTACATCAGGATCTCTGTGTATCTGTGGTCTCAATGTTACATCTTGAAGTAAATTAACTACCTTATTTTATAAAACAAATTCCCACAGAGTTTTAAAGCTTTGTCTGACTAGCCTATAATGGAAATACAATCAATAAAATAATTAATAAATAAAATCCACCATTACACAGTTCTCCCACATACCCTCCAGAGATATCTCACATACCCCTCGGGGTATGCATACCACAGTTTGGGAACCCCTGCTAAAGGGAATGCAAAGTAAGGTTTGCAAAATTCTGAGATGAATGACTGCAAGTTGCAAAGTCTGAATGGCTAGTCAGCATTACCACTGAAGAGGTCACAATGACTTCTGTGCTCCTCTCAGACTTCTAGCTGCTGCACTAGTTTCTGTTCCACTGAGTTCAACAGAATTGATTCAACAGGAAAAGGACATAGAGCCTTAGGATATGTCTACACTGCAATTAAAAACTTACAGCAGGCCCATGTCAGTTGCCTTGGGCTCACAGGGCTCAGACTAGGGGACTGTTTAATTGCAGTGAAGATGTTCGGGCTGGAGCTCAGGCTCTGGGACCCCATCACATTTTGTAGTTGTGCATTTGACTTTTTTTTTCCTTCCTAAGTGTAATACTATGCACTTGTGTTTACTGAATTTCATCTAGATTCATAGATATTAAGGTCAGAAGGGACCATTATGATCGTCTAGTCTGACCTCCTGCACAATGCAGGCCACTGAATCTCACCCATCCACTCCTGCAATAAATCTCTCACCTATGTCTGAGCTTTGAATTCCTCAAATCATGGTTTAAAGACTTCTCGTTGATTTCAGACCAATTTTCCAATTTGTCAAGGCTGTTTTGAATTCTAATATTGTCCTCCAAAATACTTGCAGCACCTCCCAGTTGGGTGTCATCCACAAATGTTATAAGCATACTCTCCACTCCATTATCCAAGTTATTAGTAAATATGTTGAATAGTGTGGGACCACCCACTAGATATATCCTCCCACTTTGACAGTGAACTATTGATAATTACTCTTTGAGTATTTGTACTGCATCAGAGAAACATGTGCAAAAAAGAAAAATAAGTTATTGTAAAGTACATATTAATTTTATAAATCAGGGATCGGCAACCTTTGGCATGCGACCCACCAGGGTAAGCCCCCTGGTGGGCCGGGCCAGTTTGTTTATCTGCTGTGTCCACAGGTTTGGCCGATCGCAGCTCCCACTGGCCATGTTTTGCCGCTCCAGGCCAATGGGGGATGCGGGAAGCGAGGAAGGTGCTGGACCCTGACAGGCCATGTGCCAAAGGTTGCCGATCACTGTTATAAATTATCTGACAAATTGTTTTGTTTCTCATGCAAAAAAATAAGAATAAAAAATAAAGTTGCAATGAAAATATTATGATAATTTTTGGTGCATTCTGTAAAACAATAACAGGAGAAAGCCCATTAGGTCTGTTCAGTTATTCTTTATTTTCCTCTCTGCCTCCTTCAAAATGCCATGTTAAGAACTTGTTCGAGATTTTTATTCTTGTTTGCATGCACTGGGCTTTTCTCACTATGCTCCCAGTTCCATAAACTTTATTTTCTACCTTCCTGTTCTGACCACTGGTAGCAGGAATAATTTATCTGAGTCAGGGTAATGAATTCTTTTCAGAATTTTTCAAACTGCACCTCTGAGTCTTTTCTTGCCCATAAAATTAAGCCCTTCTTCCTTAGCCGTTTTTCACAATGTAAATCTTGGATCTCTAGTGTCATCCTGATCGCTTATTCTGCCTCTTGCTAAGTGTTATATTTCACATCCAATGCATAGCTGCCAATGCAATACAATGTTATTTTTACTTTCTTTTGATTTATTTTAATTTCCATTAACAATGCCAATGCATCTCCTTGCTTATCTGCTTCGCCTCAGCCAGCAACAATTGGATAGAAAGACTTAGGTTATTGTTTTTGAGGGTTTTTTTCTGACAACTTCCAGGTGTTTTCCATGCCATCTTGCAGTATGGAGCAAACATTCCCTCTGTCAACTCCTAGTCTTGGCTCAGTTGCATTTACACTGTACTTCACAGGGCTTGAATTAGTTCCTATTCCTTGTTGTAACTCCCATTTTATCATTATTTTCAAAAATTGAAATCTTAGTTTCCAAATTTGTTGTCCAAGTTAGCTACTGTGGATAAATAGTAAAACATTTAGCATAAAGAATAATGATGTAAATTTTCACACAATGCATAACTAGCCTTTGGAACCTATTGCTGCAAAGTATCATTGGAGGCTCAGAGCTTAGCAGGGTTTCCAGAACGATTAGACATTTGTATGGAATGTACAGAGTTATAGTAAGTTACATAAATAAACAAGAGTTTTGGAAAGGACATAAATCCTCAGGCTTTGGATCCTCATAAACCAACTGCTAACTGTTGTGGATTACTCTTAGCCCAGCAGAAGAATCTGTTCTATTTCGGGGCTTCTCCTTTTGCCCCTCCACCCCCACGAACATGATACAGTTCTGTGGTGACCTAGAATCCTATTTTCGACGTCTCCGACTCAAGGAATATTTCCAACACACCTCTGACCAACATATTAACCCACAGAGACCTTCCTACCAACACTACAAAAAGAAGGATTCTGGGTGGACTCCTCCTGAAGGTCGAAACAGCAGCCTGGACTTCTACATAGAGTGCTTCCGCCAACGTGCATGAGCTGAAATTGTGGAAAAGCAGCATCGCTTGCCCCATAACCTCAGCCATGCAGAACACAATGCCATCCACAGCCTCAGAAACAACTCTGACATCATAATCAAAAAGGCTGACAAAGGAGGTGCTGTCATCATCATGAATAGGTCGGAGTATGAACAAGAGGCTACTAGGCAGCTCTCCAACACCACTTTCTACAAGCCATTACCCTCTGATCCCACTGAGAGTTACCAAAAGAAACTACAGCATTTGCTCAAGAAACTCCCTGAAAAAGCACAAGAACAAATCCGCACAGACACACCCCTAGAACCCCGACCTGGGGTATTCTATCTGCTACCCAAGATCCATAAACCTGGAAATCCTGGACGCCCCATCATCTCAGGCATTGGCACCCTGACAGCAGGATTGTCTGGCTATGTAGACTCCCTCCTCAGGCCCTACGTTACCAGCACTCCCAGCTATCTTTGAGACACCACTGACTTCCTGAGGAAACTACAGTCCATTGGTGATCTTCCTAAAAACACCATCCTAGCCACTATGGATGTAGAAGCCCTCTACCCCAACATTCCACACAAAGATGGACTACAAGCCGTCAGGAACAGTATCCCCGATAATGTCACGGCTAGCCTGGTGGCTGAACTTTGTGACTTTGTTCTCACCCATAACTATTTCACATTTGGGGACAATGTATACCTTCAAATCAGCGGCACTGCGATGGGTACCCGCATGGCCCCACAGTATGCCAACATTTTTATGGCTGACAGAACAACGCTTCCTCAGCTCTCGTCCCCTAATGCCCCTACTCTACTTGCGCTACATTGATGACATCTTTATCATCTGGACCCATGGAAAAGAAGCCCTTGAGGAATTCCACCATGATTTCACCAATTTCCATCCCACCATCAACTTCAGCTTGGACCAGTCCATACAAGAGATCCACTTCCTGGACACTACCGTGCTAATGAGCGATGGTCACATAAACACCACCCTATATCGGAAACCTACTGACCGTTATTCCTACCTACATGCCTCTAGCTTTCATCCAGATCATACCACACGATCCATTGTCTACAGCCAAGCTCTACATTATAACCGCATTTGCTCCAACCCCTCAGACAGAGACAAACACCTACAGGATCTCTATCATGCATTCCTACAACTACAATACCCACCTGCTGAAGTGAAGAAACAGATTGACGGAGCCAGAAGAGTACCGAGAAGTCACCTACTACAGGACAGGCCCAACAAAGAAAATAACAGAACGCCACTAGCCATCACCTTCAGCCCCCAACTAAAACCTCTCCAACGTATCATCAAGGATCTACACCTATCCTGAAGAACGACCCATCACTCTCACAGATCTTGGGAGACAGGCCAGTCCTTGCTTACAGACAGCCCCCCAATCTGAAGCAAATACTCACCAGCAACCACACACCACACAACAGAACCACTAACCCAGGAACCTATCCTTGCAACAAAGCCCGTTGCCAACTCTGTCCACATATCTATTCAGGGGATACCATCATAGGGCCTAATCACATCAGCCACACTATCAGAGGCTCGTTCACCTGCGCATCTACCAATGTGATATATGCCATCATGTGCCAGCAATGCCCCTCTGCCATGTACATTGGCCAAACTGGACAGTCTCTACGTAAAAGAATGAATGGACACAAATCAGACGTCAAGAATTATAACATTCAAAAACCAGTTGGAGAACACTTCAATCTCTCTGGTCACTCCATTACAGACCTAAGAGTGGCTATCCTTCAACAAAAAAGCTTCAAAAATAGACTCCAATGAGAGACTGCTGAATTGGAATTAATTTGCAAACTGGATACAATTAACTTAGGCTTGAATAGAGACTGGGAATTGATGAGTCATTACACAAAGTAAAACTATTTCCACATGTTATTTCTCCCCCCCACCCCACCCCACCCCCCCACTTTTCCTCAGATATTCTTGTTAACTGCTGGAAATAGCCTACCTTGCTTGTCACCATGAAAGGTTTTCCTCTTCCTCCCCCCCCCCCCCCCCCCCGCTGCTGGTGATGGCTTATCTTAAGTGATCGCTCTCCTTACAGTGTGTGTGATAAACCCATTGTTTCATATTCTCTGTGTGTGTATATAAATCTCCCCTCTGTTTTTTCCACCAAATGCATCCGATGAAGTGAGCTGTAGCTCAGGAAAGCTTATGCTCTAATAAATTTTAGTCTCTAAGATGCCACAAGTACTCTTTTTCTTTTTGCGAATACAGACTAACACGGCTGCTACTCTGAAACCTGTTGTGGATTAGATTCCCTGGGCATAGATAATTCCCCTAATTAACTACTGCAGGGTTGCTCCCACTTTTCTGTGAGGTATTGTGTAGTGACCACGTCAATGCCAAAATGCTGGCCTAAATGAACTATTGACCTGATTCTGTATTGCAATTCCACATTCCTGAGCACTGATTCCAGTGATATCTCTTTGACAGGATGTAGCAAGACCTTATTTTGGGGAACAGGTGAGGGGGTTGGGGGTTCCTTATGAATGTTCACTGCAGAAAGCAATAATCTTGGCTGAGTCAAATAGGCTGAGGATACCCATTGCCTTGTTTCCTGAGTTGATGAACTTGGTTTATTTCCCTGCTCGTGAGTGTCTCATTTCCATTTTTATTGGACACCCCTTTCTCAGTTCCCACACATGTAATGAAAGAAACAACACTGGCTTAAAAACCCACCTTCACAACAAAGATTGACCCAGTTAAGGTATATTTTTTTTACCTAAAAATAGATGGCAGTCACTCAATAAGCAATGATTGAATTAATTCTTATTTTGAGGGATGGAGGGAGGGATATCATTCAGGTTGTTAGACCACTTCTGCTAAGTGATCTTTTAATGTTTTGTGTTAGGTAGCAACCTTGGACTCAATGTACCAGCTCCATTATATTAGGCTCCTGAAAACTTTCTGTAATCTGCCTGCAACAATATGTAGAGTGAGAAATACTATTTGTAACCAATTTCTTTAGTGAAACTAGCTTAGTTTGCATGTTTTGTTTCATTTGGTTAGTAATCTGCTTTGTTCTGTTTGTTTAGCCCTTTTGCCACTAAAATCTGCCTTTTATAGTTAATAAAATTTGTTTTGTTTATTATTAAACCCAGTTTCTGTCATTTCTAACTGGGTGGGTGAGAAGATGTGCATACCTTCCTCCACATTGATGGAGGAGGCAGATTTCATAATATACCTTTGGGTCTGAACTTCAAGGGAGGTGGACACCTGAGTGCTGGGGCAAGTCACTTAAGCTGAGCCTTCCCAGAACTGTTCTCAGTGTCTGTTTCATTCTGCAGCTGGGTGTGGCCCTGCCTGTGTGTTTGCTGAGGGAGGCTTAATACCTTAGCTCAGCAAGGCAGGTAAAAAGGGTGTGTCAGCTGGCATAACAGGCAGGTGTAGTGATATCTCAGCACATCAGGTGGCATCCTAAGGGGTCCAACCTGTCACAGTATGAAGAAGTCAAAATGATTTACACTTGAGAAGGTCAGGCATGTTACCTGATGTCAGAACATCTAATCCAAGTATCCTTTAGTACACTTACATGACTGCTTCTTGGAACAGCTACTCCTGGAACCGACAAGAGGAGAGGCAATTCTTGATTTAGTCCTAGGTGGAGCACAGGATCTGGTCCAAGAGGTGAATATAGCTGGACCACTTGGTAATAGTGATCATAATATAATTAAATGTAACATCTCTGTGGTGGGGAAAACACCACAGCAGCCCAACACTGTAGCATTTAATTTGAGTAAGGGGAACTACACAAAAATGAGGAGGTTAGTTAAATAGAAATTAACAGGTACAGCACCAAAAGTGAAATCCCTGCAAGCTGCATAGAAACTTTTTAAAGACACCATAATAGAGGTGAAATGAAACTTAAATGAAACCCCCAAATTAAAAAACAGAGTAAGAGAACCAAAAACATGCCACCATGGCTAAACAACAAAGTAAAAGAAGCAGTGAGAGGCAAAAATGCATCCTTTAAAAAGTGGAAGTTAAATCCTAGTGAGTAAATTAGAAAGGAGCATAAACTCTGGCAAATGAAGTGTAAAAATATAATTAGGAAAGCCAGAAAAATAATTTGAAGAACAGCTAGCCAAAGACTCAAAAAATAATGGAAAAAAAAATCTAAGTACATTAGAGGCAGATATCCTGTTAGAGAATCGTGAGCCACTGTATGATCAGTATGCTAAAGGAGCACTCAAGGATGATAAGGCTTTGCAGAGAAACAAAATGAATTCTTTGCATCAGTCTTCACAGCTGAGGATGTGAGGCAGATTCTCAAACCTGAGCCCTTCTGTTTAGGTGACAAATCTGAGGAACTGTCCCAGGTGTCAGTAGAGGAGATTTTGGAACAAATAGATAAACTAACTGTAACAAGTCACCAAGACCAAATGATATTCACCCAAGAGTTCTGAAGGAACTCAAATGTGAAATTGCAGAACTGTAGTCTGTAACCGATCATGTAAATCAGCTTTTGTACCAAATGACTGGAGGATAGCTATTGTGACGCCAATTTTTAAAATGGGCTCCAGAGGTGATCCTGGAAATTCCCAGGCCAGTAAGCTTGACTTCAGTACTGGGCAAAAGGTAGAAACTATAGTAAAGAACAAAATTGTCAGACACATAGATGAACGCTGGGAAAGAGTCAACATGGTTTTTGTAAAGAGAAATCATGCCTCACCAATCTACTAGAATTCTTTGAGGAGGTCAGCAAGCATGTGGACAAGGGGGATGTAGTGTATTAGATTTTCAGAAAGCCTTTGAGAGGGTTCCTTGCCAAAGGCTCTGAAGCAAAATAAGCTGTCATGGGATAAGAGGGAAGGCCCTCTCATGGACTGGTAACTGGTTAAAAGATAGGAAACAAAGGGTAGGAATAAACGGTCAGTTTTGAGAATGGAGAGAGGTAAATGGTGATGTCCCACAGGGGTCTGTACTGGGACCAGTCCTATTCAACATATTCATAAATGATACGAAAAGGCGTAAACAGTGAGGTTGCAAAATTTGCAAATGACACAAAACTACTCAAGATAGTTAAGTCCCAAACAGACTGCAAAGAGCTACAAAAGGAAGTCTCAAAATTGGGTGACTGGGCAACAAAATGGCAGAGGAAATTCAGTATTGATAAATGCTAAGTAATGCACATTGGAAAACATAATTCCAACTATACATATAAAATGATGGGGTCTAAATTAGCTGTTACCACTCAAGAAAGAGATCTTGGAGTCTTTGTGGATAGGTCTCTGAAAACATCCACTCAGTGTGCAGTGACAGTCAAAAAAGCTTACAGAATGTTGGGAATAAGAAAGGGATAGATAATAAGACAGAAAATATCATATTGCCTTTATATAAATCCATGGTATGCCCACACAGTGTGTGCAGATGTGGTCACCCCAACTCAAAAAAGACATTCTGGAATTGGAAAAGGTACAGAAAAGGGCAACAAAAATGATTAGGGGTATGGAATGGCTTCCATATGAGGAGAGCTTAAGAAGACTGGGACATTTGAGATGGGGGGGGATATGATAGAGGTCTATAAAATCATGACTGGTGTGGAGAAAGTAAATAAGGAAGTGCTATTTACTGCTTCTCCTAACACACAACCTAGGGGTCACCAAATGAAATTAATAGGCAGCAGGTTTAAAACAAACAAAAGGAAGTATTTTTTCATACAACGCAATTAACCCATGGAACTTCTTGCCAGAGGATGTTGTGAAGACCAAAACTATAACAGAGTTTTAAAAAGAACTAGATAAATTCATGGAGGATAGGTCCATCAATGGCTATTAATCAAGATTGGCAGAGATAGTGTCCTTAGCCTCTGTTTGCCAGAATCTGGGAATGGGTGACAGGGGATGGATCACTTGATGATTACCTGTTCTGTTCATTTCCCCTGGGGCACCTGGCATTGACCACTGTCAGAAGACACTGGGCTACATGGATCTTTGGTCTGACTCAGTATGGCCGTTCTTATGTTCATCATTTCATATAATACAAGACACCAGGAGCTAGATTCACAAAAGGACTTAGGTGCCTAATTGCTTCTTTAGGTGTCTAGATTCCAGAACCCTAAATACCAGAATCAGGCCCCACTGGGATTCATAAAGCTCTCACTCAGCGGCTGTGAAATCAGGTAGGCACCTAATCACTCCGGGCACATAAATTTTTGCACTAGAAGTTCCCTAGGCATATATGTTTCTGTCTTTCAGCATGTACACTGCAGCTCCATGCCAGATGTCCAGATGACTAAGCCCCAGAGCGATGCATGAATTGGGAGAAGACAGGCAGAGCAACGCATATCTTCCCCTTCAGAGACCGCAAGAGTCGTCTAGTTTAACCATCTGTCAAGATACAGGATTTGTTGTGTCTAAATCGGGATGGGCAAAGTACAGAGGAGGGCCGGATCCGGCCCGTGAGCCATTTTAAGCTGGACCCCGAGCTCCTGCTGGGGAGCGGGATCTGGGGCTTGCCCCTCTCTGGCGCTCTAGCCAGGGCACAGGGTTGGGGGCCGCACCATGCAGCTCCTGGAAGCCGCGGCATGGCCCTGCTCTGGCTCCTACACACTCCAATGGCAGATGAGGCAGGGTGCAGAGCCACCTGGCCACACCTCCATGTAGGAGCTGGAGAAGGGACATGCCGCTGTTTCTGGGAGTCGCTTGAGGTAGGCGCCGCTTGGAGCCTGCACCCCTGAGCCTCTCCCCATGCCCCAACCCCTTGCCTCAGCCCTGATCCCCCTCTGCCCTCCAAACCCCTCGGTCCCAGCCCAGAGCAACTTCCTGCACCCCAAATCTCTCATCCATAGCCCCACCCCAGAGCCCACACCCCCAGCTGGAGCCTGCACCTGTTCCCTCACCCCAACCCCCTGCCCCTGCCTGGAGCCCCCTCCTGCTCCCTGAACTCCTCATTTCTGGTCATACCCTGGAGCCTGCACCCCCAACCAGAGCCCTCACCCTCTCCCATACCCCAACCTCAATTTTGTGAGCATTCATGGCGCGCCATACAATTTCAATTCCCAGATGTGGCCCTTGGGCCAAAAAGTTTGCCGCCCCTGGTCTAAATCATCCAAGACATCCCACTTCTCTTTGAAAACCTCCAGTGAAGGAGATGCCACAATTTCTTTAGGCAGTTTGTTCCATTGTCCTGCTGTTCTTATAGTTAGGAAGTTTTTCTTGAGATAAATTGAAATCTGCTATGCTGTAATTTGAACCCACTGCCTCTTGTCCTGCCCTCTGTGGCAAGAGAGAATAGTTTTTCTCCATCTTTCTTATGGCAGCCTTTCAAGTATTTGAAGACCAGTATCACATCCCTCCCTTAATCTCCTCTTTTCCAAACTAAACATGCCCAGTTCCTTCAGTCTCTGCTCATATGGCTCCTGTTGATCATTCTTGTCACTCACCTCTGGATCCTTTCCAGATTCTCTACATCCTTTCTATACAATGGTGACCAAAATTGGACACAGTACTCCTGCTATGTCCTAATCAGTGCCAAATAGAGCGATGCTATCACCTTCTGCGACTTACATGCTATACCTCTGTTAATGCAACCCAAAAATTTGGTTGATGGGACTACATTGTTCAGGAGTGTAAAATATCCATACCCCTGAGTGACGTAGTTAAGCACAAACAGCACTAGATCAATGGAAGGATTCCCGGCACAAACAGCACTAGATCAGTGGAAGGATTCTTCTGTTGACCTAGCTACCGCATCTCAGTGAGGTGTACTGCTGACAGCAATGGGAGAATCCCTCCTGTCACTGTAGTAAGTGTCTACACTGAGGCGCTACAGTGGTGCAGCTGTAGAAGTCTTAGGAAAAAATTGCTTGAGGGGGTGGAGCTTAGGACATGCTTGGCATCTCCCATTGATTAGAATAGGTGGGGAGCTGCATAGCCTGCTGGGTTTTATGAATCCCATTCTAAAGCAACTATCTCTCCCCATTCATTACATAGGGAGCCTAGGTGTCAAACTCAAGCTTTGTGAATCCCAGTGCTTTTCTAAATGCTAAAAATTAGATGCTCAGTGTCTCCATGTCTAAATTTCTTTGTGAATCTAGCACTAGGTGACCTGCTTCTACATACCTTTAACTTCTTTTCTGTTTGAAGAAAGACTATTAGGTTGTGTGCAAGCTTTTTTTTTTAAGCTCTTTAAAGTTACCCATTTCATCAAACCAAACTCATTTTTGTACATTTATAGATTTATTTCTGCCTGTCACTTTGATAAAATGCCAGTAACTTGATGGAAAACTTAAATGTGTTTCTTGGTGTTCCAAGAATACAACCCACTGCTTAGTTCATGCTTTTGGGAATGATGTAATTAATTTTTACATTTTTATTTGAAGAAAACGGTAATTTTAACAACCTGTCTCCGTGAAATATTAACCATATGCACAAAAAGTCACCTGGAAGTTCATATTCAAGAAAGGAGACTGGTGGTTAAATTGCTTATCTGCAAACAACCCTTTGATTATTTTTATAAGTTCTAAAAAACATATTTTCACACTCTGCTCGCCCCCTTGCCCCAACCCCTCACACCTGTTCACTCAAATTTCTAACTCTCTTTTCCATATAAAAGCATAAAGTCCCTCTCATTTCCCTTCACAGTGGAAGGGATCCCATCAGCAGAATCCTAGCAGAGACATTTCTGTCAATGTCCTTTTCCTTCCTTCCCACTGTTTTATTGTTTTTCTTGTAAACTGTTCAGAAAAGCTGCTAAGATTAGACATCTCCTTATATCAGTAGCCATTGCCTTCCTGGAGTGACAGGCTAATTTCCTCCCTTTCTCCTCATAGCCTTGTACCCTGCTAGCTCTGCTGTGGGAACTGGGGAACTAAGTATTATCCTCCTGATAAGGCTTACCTAGTTCTTCATTTTTGTGCATTGGCAAATGAAATAAAGACTCTGACATATAGGTTTTGGAGGGCAGGGATTAGTAATTTTTGTACACTGGAAAGCAAAAACAGCCGAGGAAAAAATGTAATATTTGTCTCACAAAGTTAGTGATGTTATGCATGCCATTTATTGTATTTTATCAATAAAGTCAGAAATATTTTTCAAAAGTGTAGGTTTGTTACCAGTTTCTCTATGGTATCTTGATAATAGGATTGAAGTAGTCATTCCAAAGAAGGAGTTGGGAGATGTAGAGTGCTTTAACAACCTGCACATTGTGATTTTGTTTGCTGAAGCTGTGGGATTTAGTTCTTCTTGATTTCATTATACATTTCCAGAGAGTAAGATCTAGAAATGTTAATCTTGCATTAGGATTGACTGAAGCATTTTATTTAGAGTTTTCAGCACTAAACTGATGCAGAAACATCGTGCAACTAATCTAAACAGTGAGAGGAACAAGATATAGTACATCTGCTTTGCCCTCCATGTTATTGTAAATGGATAGATAAGCTATATGTTCAATTTTAATGTTTTACGGACACAAATACCATAATTGAACTTGAAATCCATGTAGCTAATTTCTCTTCATTATTAAGAGCTCTAGTCTGATTAATTCTGCCTTGGTGGAAGTTACAGAGCAGGTTTATGTACATCACTGTGCTACTCCTCTGAAACTCGATTGAGCCTTTGAAGAGATTCACCCTTCTGATCCACAGGGGGACTGCTGTGGGAAAGAAAAAGAAAATGAAGTCTTGCTTTCAGTGAATTATTTCACGCCAGCAGAGCATTATGTCAAATTCTTGTGGGTCAAAAAAAGAGAACTACAGAATGTGTTGGTTTTTTTTCAAAAGGATGAATCTGGCTCTGAGCTGAATAAATTCCTGTGGAGGCTCAAAGTGGAACAGCTAACCATGTTCTTTGCTGGGAATTCTCTCTGACAAAAACATCAGATCCTACCCATAACTCCCACTGCTGTTTCTTCCCTCAGGCCCACATATTTGGAGAGCACAATAACACTCTTGTGTTGACTGCATCCTTGGCATAGGCTTCTGTGTATTTCAATTTTAGGGTGAACTGTGGCACTGGTCCTGCTAAACAGCCTTTGAGAGCCCTTGTTCTATGTGTTGAGATCATTCTTTTCTCTGATAGGCTGTACTCTTCCTTCAGTGTACTTACTTAGTATGACTGTGATGTAGGTGGGTATTGCTTAAAGTTCTCTTGTTTTGATAAGTTCTTAAACAAACTACTGTCAGAGCTCCATGAGAGCAAAATGTTTCAAATCAGAATCAGACTTTGCTGGTACTAAAATAAAGATGCCTTATTGTAGCTTTATGGCAAAATTGGTGGAAATCTAAGTTTGAGACCAGGAGAGAGAATGAATTCAATTAGTATCCAGAAGTTTACATTTGTTTCCTTTTTTTTTTAATGAAATGGACATAGGATAAATATAACATCCAAATAGATCTATACTCAATCAAAAGTGTTCAGCTGCTTAACTACTGTTAAATTAGCATGCTTTTGTTAAACGTGTGTATGGGAGAGACAGCTGCTGACTTTTCCTTTGTGTGTATATATAATAAACCACTAGACAAAGAATTTCCTTTCAAACTTCCTTTCTGGTTCCACTTCTAAGAGACACATCTAATCAAAATCTGGACAAATAAGGATTGTAAGGTTTTTTCCCCCAGCCATTTTCTTTAACCTCTGCAAGCTGACAAGTATTTCCTGTCTGAGTTTGCTTTAAAAGACAACATTCCTCCTGACTAACAACCCTCTATGAGGACCTGGCAGGTGCAGAAAAAGAAAGGTAGAAATCTGTGAGTGCAGATAAATAGATGGTTTCTGGAGCTGGACATGTTCATGCAGGATAATTTAGGGCTAGCAATAGAAAGCACCATGGCAACATGGCAAACCATCAATTCTGGGAACTGAACCAGCCAGTCTCATTTTAAGGCACTTTGTGTAATAAGAGAATTAAAAAAAAGTTTCATATCAAAATTCAGTTCTAGTAATGGTATCACTGCATTCACAGCAGTACTTATATCAGTCCTTCAGCTATTTCAGTTATAACACATGGGATATAAAAAGAGACTGGGATTGCAGTAAACTGCTTCTTAGTCCCCGTCTTACTCCTGCTGTGTGGCTACCCTGTGGGCCCAATTCAATTCAAGGAAAGTTTTCCCATTGACTTTAATGGCGATTGGATTGGGCCCATGCAGAGGGAAAGAGTTGGATGTGCCCGTTGCATAATGTTCACTATTTACTTCAATCCCGGTGAGTTTACATATAAACTTGTGCCTAGTGCTAAGAGCCCAAAGCTACATTAGCCATGGTTAGCATTTAGAAGGTCTGAAAGCTTTTCTAGAATGAATTAATGAAAAGGGAATCATATTACAAGTATATTATTTACCACAGCTTTGAGCAGCACCACCACTGTATTACGACTCTGTCAGCATTATGTTCACTTTTACAACTCCTGATTTTTTTAAAGGGGGTTTTTACAGTCACAGTAATTATGGCTTAAATTAAATTGCAACCTGGTTTGCTTGTCAACCTCCTGAATTCATTCTCTTAAAAGATATTTAAAAGCAACCATTGCAAATTATTTTTAGGTTCAAAGTTCCTACAGCTCCTAGGTGCAGAGGCAGCCGGGGAGGCTCTGCATGCTGCCCCTGCCCTGAGCGCCGGCTCCACAACTCCCATTGGCCGTGGTTCCCAGGCAAGGGCAGCACGTGGAGCCCCCTGGTCACCCTGTGCCTAGGGGCTGCAGGAACATACTGGCTGCTTCTGGGAGCTGCTTGAGGTAAATGCCACCTGGAACCCACATCCTCTCCTGCCCCAACTCCCTGCCCCAGCCCTGAGCTCCCTTCCAGAGACTGCACTCTGCACCCCAACCCCATGCCCCAGCCCTGAGCCTCTGACTGCACCCAAATTCCCTCCCAGAACCCGCACTCCAACTCCCTGTCCCAGCCCTGAGCCCCCTCCTGCACCCAAACTCCATCCCAGAGCCCTCACCCTGAACTTCCTCCCACATGCCAACCCCCTGCACCAGCCTCGAGTCCCTTCCTGCACTCCAAATCTCTCAGCACAAGCCTGGAGCCCACACCTCCAGCTGGAGCCCTCACACCCCACACATCCCAACCTCCGTCCCAGCTCAGAGCCCCCTCCCATGCTCCAAACCCATCAGCCTCAAACCTCAAACCCCCCCAGCCCAGAGCCCCCTCCTGCACCCCAAAACTTTCATCTCTGGCCCCACCTCAGAGCCTGCACCCCAAGCCAGAGCCCATACCCCCTCCTGCACCTCAAACCCCTTGTCCCCCGCCATTAGCCCCCTCCTGCACTCCGAACCCCTCGGCACCAACCTGGAGTCTGCAGCCCTAGTTGGAGCCCTCATCCCCCGCTCATCCCTGCACATATCCTGCCCCAGCCCAGACCCCCTCCCATACGCCAAACCCCTAGGCCACACACCCCCAGTCTGGAGCGCACTCCTGCATGCCAAACCCCTCATCCCTGGCCCCATCCCACAGCCCTTTTTCCCCCCCACACACTCTCCAACCTTCTGCCCCAGCCCGGAGCCCCCTCCAACACTCTGAATCCCCTAGCCCAGCCTGCTGAAAATGAGCAAGTGAGTAAAGGTGGGGAAGAGCAAGTGACAGAGGGAGGGGGAAAGGAGCGAGTTGGGGGCAGGGCCTTGGAGAAGGGGCACGGTCTCAGGGCAGGGGCAGCGCAGGGGGCAGGGCCTGGGTGTTCAGTTTTGTGCGATTAGAAAGTTGGCAACCCTAGAGCCATATACATACAAATTCATCATTTTATCATTAGTTTAGCCTCTTTTCCTCTGTGAGGAAAGTACTATTATTATAGTTGGGGAACTGTGGGGGGGAAAGTGAGATTATGTGACTTGCCCAGAGTTGCACAGGAAGTCTTGGACAGAGCCAAAAATTGAGCCCGGATCGCCTTAGGCCTAATCCTATACTTTAAGCACAAGACCACCTTTGTTTTCTAGAGTCATGTGAAAAAGTAGTTCAAATCTCTCTAGAGCAATGCTCCTGGCTGATTAAGATGTTGATGGGTTCAAAAGGAATCTCATCTATTCTCCTTCATCTCAAAGTATAGTAGTTGTGACATGTTGCAACAGAAACACAGAACGATGCCATGGGGAAATATGTTTCCTGTTTTTATCTTTTGATTTTTTTTTTAAATAATATTTTGACTTTGCCAAGATAATTACTTCTGAAAGTATCAGAGTGTCACATTTTTCTTTTCTTTACTTTGTGGGTCCAGGCTTAGGGAATGAGACAAGCACCAGATAGCTGTACAAGCAGTTAATCAAATAAAACTGTTCCGAAGAAAGAATTGTAAATTGCTCCTTTTCATCTATAACCACAATTTAATTCTCCTGTACCCTGGACTTTATATGCAAACAATTTTTACCTTGTACCCCAGAGGACTCTAATCTACTTTCTTTGCTGTGGACAGTTTCACAATGGAGGAGAAGAAATCTTTGCACTTACTAAAGACCTGAGGGAAGCTTGTAATGAGCTTTCCCAATATCCCACTCAAAGGGAGTGTAGCTGCAAGCCTTGGAAAGTGTCCCACAGCATATTGGTTTCCATTGCCCCAGTTCTCAACAGCCAGTTGCTTTCTTTCTCCTCTCTGCCTCATCAGAGTTCAAAACCCTCTTCTGCTTGACTGTTTCCCATAGACAACTCATTACTAGAGGGTGCTGGCAAATTGCATTTAAAAGTACAGGGCCAATGAGGTACAGATATCACTTTGAAAGGAGCATTTCCAGCCATTAAAGAATGATACTTTAAGAGATAACCTTCTATCTCCAGCAAATGAGTTTCCAGTGCTGAAGTGTAGTCAATGAATGTCGTGGTAGGTATCTCTGTGATGGGTCAATGGCCTGGATAGAGAAATGCCTGCATGCTTGTGTGTTGCTTTGGTTCTCACGATGAAAAAAAGGAGTGTCAACCAAGCTCTCCCACAGCCTTTCTATTGCCAATAATAGTTTGCAGTTATAGCACCTTTCAGTCAAGATCTCAATGGGTTACAAACCAGGATATCCATTTTATAGATGGGGGAAACTGAAGCTCAGAAAAGTTAAATGACTTATTAGTAATGTTGCTAATACAAACAATGTTACTTTTTCATACATAAATATTATCACGTGTCGTTTTTGCATCATATTAATCCATTTTCCTTATTATGCGAGGATGCCTTATAGAACTGAAAGCAGTATATTATTGAAATTATTCTCTATATCTGCTGGATCTAATTAGAATGGTATCCTTTCTATAGATTTGTGTAGTTGCCCGATAGAATTCTATAACAGGGATATGATTATTTGTTGAATTTTTCTTGCTATTTACAAAAAATCTATGAAGAGGGTATCATCCTTCTTTAAATTCCTTAGGAACTGCCATAAGCATTAGAGGCCTCTGGACCAAATCCTACTTGCCTTACTCCTGTAAGTAGCATGGGTCATACTGAAATCATGAGGACTGATTATGTGAATAAAGCAAGTAGAATTTTTATCCTATTGTCACAAACTATGTGGCGGGAAATTCGTCAGCCAGGCTATCCAGGAATGGCTAGTGCTGATTTACTTCTAGCATGATATGCTTCAACAAGACCCCTTCCAATACCTCATTCTAGCTATTTTGCATCCAAGAGACTCTTACCATCTGTATTTTTATAGTTTGGAGCACTAGTAGTTTTATAGTTTGGAGCACTGCTCCTCAGATGGCTATTACTTCACAGTCATGTTTTTGACAGCAACGGGGATGTACACTGGAAAATCGCAATTCTCTATATCAAAGTACTGAATTCTCCTTACAGAACAGTTCTCCCATCCTTTCTCTAAGGCCTTGCTGTAATGTTTTGCTTAATTTTGTTATGCTGATGGGGCCAGTTCAAGCAAACTTGGGGTCAATTGTCACTTTATTCAACTGAGTCCCCCCCATACAATTCCTACATTCATAGTCAAGCTTCTCTCCTTCACTCCAGTCTCCCACATACAACTGTGTCATATTCCATACCATCTGGGTGTATGAGAGAGTGAGATTAGGTGATAGTAATTACTCATGGGCTCACTTACTCTACTGTAAATGTCAAGAGACCGAACTGAAGTCAGTGATGTTATTCGGGAAATACACCAGTATAAATAACAAGATTTAGGCTCAAGTGTGAGTGTTTGGGGTGGGGGGAAGGGATGGATTTTTTAATAATAAACAAGAGAAGAGAAGAATCTGAAATGTGCCCCAGCCAGAGCTGCAGTAAAAAGGGATATATCCTGATCCTCCCAGGAGCTCAAGTTATCACTATGAGCTCTGTCAGCAGGAAACAGCTCATGCTTCATCCCCATATCCTACTCAATCACAAGCAATAGCATCACACTTGCATTTGTGGAGACACACAGCTACAATAGCAGCTTCTACTCCATTTTGTCCACTTAGACTTCATTGGAAATGTTCTTCCATGTTATTTCCATAAGGTAGTAGTTCCTTGGTGCAAGTCCCCATGAAAACAGTGCAGACAAGTCTTAGGACAGCCCAGAGTTTTCACGCTATATCATCTGGGCCCTGCTCAGAGCAGGGTTAGACAACAATGCTACAAACCGCTTGCTCCAAATGCTACACTTAGCATTTCCAGCAGAGGACTACTGCCCTTTGAGAATAATGGGTAAGAACACTTCTAGAAGTGAAAAGCCTTTACACTTAAAAGAAGTATTCCGGAGGGTTTAACATCTGGATTTTCCAAATCTGACCTCTCCTGCACAAAGCACAGAGAAAAAAAAGTGAAGCTGTGAGCAAACAAAATCAGAAAAAGGGTAGTCTTTCCATTAACATCAAAGACCTTAAGATCAGACCTAAGTATTTAAAAATTAAACAGCCAGTCATAATGTTCCATTGAGACTTTCATTACAAAAACACGGGAAAAGGGCAAACGTAGTGCTCTGCTGCATCTAAAAATGCTCAGAATCCAGAGAAATCATTGAATTCCAAACTGGAACTTCAAAATGTTCTGATCAGGACTGTGGATTCTTTCTGAAGATTCTGCACTTGTCCATGTTGATGTGAATGGGAGCCGTGCTTGGGAAACAAGCAGAGATAAATGCTGTAGATTGGTAGAGAAGGATTTTAACATGATTGTGTCTCCATGTGCCTATGTATTGTAGAGTGGGGTGGTGTAAAGTTTATGAGGGTGACTTTAGTTGGAGGGCAACAGGGAAATAGAAAAAATTATATTTACTTATGCAGTTCCATTTAGTGTTGCCATAAGTGAAGACAAATTTGACCACCACAGTGGTTAGACTGCTAAAGACTGAAGGGTAAATTCTGCTGACTACTGAGATTTATATTCTTAAAATGAATCTTATTATCAATGTCAGCCATCATTTGCTCATAAAAAAAAGTGTGAACTGGCAGCTCTGGACTACAGCTGCATTTTTTTGTGGGGAGGAAAAGGGGCATGTCATACTCAAGATGAAACTGTCACTTTTTTTTTGGTTATTGTCTAAAATATTTGTTGTAGAAAACTACTTGTCAATTCTACAGAGCCCTTGCTACTTACTATAGAAATTGCAGAAGGTCTTAACCTTAAAAATGTCAAGGAAGGCTTTCAAAAGCAGAAATGGGAGTCAGATATCCAACTTCCAAGGATTTTTTTTTCCAATAGGAGCTGGACACCACACTGTCATTTGTGTCATTGAAGAACTCCCCTTGTTTTACAGAACTAATTCTTAGGCCAGTTTGAAAATCCCAGCCTAAGCCTACTTTCCATAAAATATTCATGGTATCCTTTCTTTGCGAGTTTGCAACTGTGCTACTTAAGTTTCAATTTCCCAAATGTTCATAAAAAGCCACATACTTAAAGGCAGATTTAATAACACAAAATTGGTCCCCATGTGGCTGAAATGATAACTTTGAGAATATTTTCCATTCATGAAAATCGATTCAGCTTTCTTTTCCTTCCACTATAATGAGTAGCATCAGGATCAAATTACTGTACCAAACAAACTGGAGAAAAGAGAAACAATGAGACCAATCCATAGGAGAAGCTATAAAAAAGTTTGTTCCCATTGATTTATAATGACATGCTAATGTTAAACTATTCTAGCATGATCTAATTGAATGTATAATAAAGGAAATGCTTGGGCATATTAACTGCTGTGCTACTCAGGTAGGGTTGCAAACCCTTTAGGATTGTCCTGAAGTCTCCAGGAATTAAATATTAATCTTTAATTAAAGATTATATCATGTGATGCAATCTCCAGGAATTCATCCAACCAAAGTTGGCAACCCTATACTCCAACTTTGTCTACACTAGCACTTTTGTCGGCAAAACTTTTGTCGGTCAAAGGTGTGAAACAAACACACCCCTGACCAACATAAGTTTCACCGATAAAAGCATCAGTGTGGACAGCACTATGCTGATGGGAGATGCTGTCCTACTGACTTAGCTACCGCTGCTTGTTGGGGGTGGTTTAATTATGCCGTGGGAGAGCTCTTTCCTGCCAGCAAAGGGCGCCTACACCGGAGATCTTACAATGGCGTGGCTGCAGTAGTATAGCTGTGTCACTGTAAAGTCCATAGTGTAGACATAGTTCAGTCTATTGAATAACTGCTCACTGTCTGAATTAGTTAACTCTTCCACTGCTTTAGAAAGAGAGGGGTAGTACAAGGTACCTCTTTATAGAGATTTGCAAGGTTTTATCTATGTGACTATTATTGATATTATTAGAATTGATGCAGCAAAAATGCTGTGTATTGCCTTAATAGTGTAGCACATATTTTAGCACATATTTTAACACATTATTAACAAGAGAAAGGATACCTCATTCAATTTGTCTTCCTTTACGGGTTTCTCTAAACCCCCGTCAACTTCCTGTTTATTCACATTGCCCCCTGTGCTCCTTTTCCAGAAATGTACACCTATAGATCCACTGGAAACTTGTGCTCATGTCCTGGGGAATGTACCATATGGCCTTGAAGTTTCCAGAAACCATAGCCATTTCGCATTCATTGCAGAACTAAGAGCTCAGGCATGGTTATAACGGGGCATTTAAGACCCAGGTTGTGTTTGTGAGAGGGGAAGGGAGAGGTGTGATGGGTGATAGTAGTAGGAATTCCCAGAGGCATTCTGACTGACTCCGTTAGAATTCCTCTATGGGTTCTGGGGTGAAAACACCAGATTGGAAGCTCCACTCTCCTGTGTGGTGAAGCTGGCACTTCTCCCATGCTGGCTTGTCTCTACTGTGGTGTAACAACAACTATACTCTTATTCCACCTTTGTGAAGAATCTAATGTCATGACTGACTCTAGACAAGCATAGTCTGTGTATTTCCTACTGGCATGATGGCTGGTCTTCTACTTTGCTAAGAAGAAGGATGATTTCTTCACTCTTCCATACACATGGATTTATATCCACAATCTGTTCCACCCACAATAGACTCACCACACCTCTCAATTACAGAATAACCAAGGGTGTAGGATCCCTGTACTGGAAAGTATGGCTGGAGAGATGTTGATGCTAGCTGTGGAGGAGACTACTTGAGTGATGCTCGGATTCAGTGTATTCCCTCAGGTAGTCTCCACTGGGTAGGCTCTTTCTATAAAAGCCCCAACTAGAACTTAGCTTCTCTCCTCTAGCAGAAACTTTGGGTGAGGACAGTGATGCAAAAACAGTTAACCTTCTTCTGGGCGTGAACTCAGAATTGTCATTGAAGGTTTCTTTCAAATGCTTTGTAAAAATGCCAGTTTGTGAAATAATGGTCCTGATCCAACCTTCTCTGAACACGATGGATCCACTCCCATTGTCTTCAATGGGAAATGGATCAGGCCCTAAAAGACTAGCCAGAGATAAATTGTCTTTTTGGTTTCTTACGTGGAATTATACCATCCATTGAGGATATTTGAGGTACTCTGTGTGTGTGTGTTTGGGCTTTTTGTAAAGTATTTCAAATAAGTTTTTATTGTCCATTTCTCCTGATTCTCAAGGGAAATGTAAGTCTTCCAGGTCTGCAAATGTTTATGTTCCAGACAATGTTATAAAAATGAAATGAAATCTGATTTAATGCAATTTCAATCTTTTTGGCATAGAAAGATGCTGTAGCCTTTGTACATACACTTCAAAAGCCTGATAATTTTTCTTCAAATAATCATTTTACCTTTCCTTCTTTAAACCAGACATCATTTCCTTCATAGCTATTTCACTGGTTGCTTTGCTCTTTTAAAATCTTCCCATCCTTGTTGCCAGAAATTCTTGTTTTTTTCTCCAGATACCCACTCAGCCAATAGCTTCAGCTGGATAAGAGAACAAACAGCAAGTAAATAATACAACAAAATTGTATTCCAAGGGTGAAATATCCCCCTGTAAAGAGAATGATCACAAGGTCTGGGTACCATTTTCATAAGCCCTTGAGTAGTGCCGATGTCTTTTGCTGCCCCTCTGCAGAGAGGTGAATTTCACTGAGAATTAGCACATTGGAATGCTCCCTGTTACAGATACCAGCTAGTACGCTATCGGGTCCAGTTCCAAAATCAGGCTTCAGTTGACTAGTCGTGAACTCTGCCATACAGTGAGTGTGCAGAACTTAAAGGGACAGCAACGCACACCAAGTCACAATTCATAAAGCTAAACCTGCCACAGGGCACGGTGGAATACTTTGGTGCGGGGGTTTGTCATTTTTATCCTTCTGTCCAAAAAAAATAGTGTGAATGCAGCCTCTTTTTGTATTTTTCAAGCTAAGTATAAAAATAGTTGAATAAACAGAGCAAACTTTTCTTTACCCTAATTTTGACAGGGTGTGCAGAGTTTTACAGGCAATAAATAATGGTTTGCTGGTTGTGTGCTTCCATATTATAGTGTGGGAGAAGAAATGCATTTCAAATACTGTCCCATGAACCAGGGACATAACTTGAAAGTGTCAGTGTACTTCTGGAGTATTGGCTTTTCAAAGCAAAAAATGACAAAGGGTTTGAATTGGAATCCATAAGCCCTAAGCATAATAGATGAAAATGTAAGTGGTTTTTGATGTGACCAGAAGCCTTTGATATATTTAGAAAATCTTGCATGTCCTCTCATATTTTATGCTGGCTAATATATGGATAAAATAATTAGTTATAATATCATACTTTTATTGTGCTTTAAAACTGCACTTCAGAAAGTCCATCATTTATGCAGTGTCCCTGCCCAGGACCAGCATGGCTGTGGCTTTTGAATGCACCTGTGTTGCTTTTTATATTCACAGCGTAACCTGGGAGACATTCAAAGCTCCAAACTCAGCCTGTTGAACACGTATTGCAGTTTAAAGCAGTGTGGCTGATGGCTAAGCCACGGCTAAGTCACTGGTTCCATTTTTAAACTGGTCTTTTCTTCCTTTAGCATGGTCAGAGCCAAATTCTTTATTTTCATTTCCTTACACATTGGTGTGAAAGTCTATATGGTTCTATTGAAGTCAATGGAGTTATTTTGAACTTACACTGGTATGTCTGAGAGCAGGTTTTGGCCCTCAGTCTTGACTGAGATTTCACCTTACAAAAGCACTGTACTACAGCTGTGCAGAAAAATCCAACCCAAACCACAACTTCTATAGTGATATCCATGATATAAAAATACTGTAGGTATTATTCAATTGCACTCCTCCATTAATATCAAAATCATATCCGAAACAGTATCTTCCCTCAGAAAGATTTTCAGGACTTAAGATACTTTATCTGATCTATCCCTCATCCTGAATTCTATCCTAAACTCTGGAATTAGTGCCTTTACTTTAACCCTTCTTTAACAGTTCCTGATGTTACAACCAGAGGAGTTGCTATCTGAAACTTAAGAGCTCTGTTGGCTTTTGACTGTTCACATGGGGTTTTTTGCAACAAAATCAGTTGTTTTCAAATCTGCAGACTATAATTGCATGTGCTGAGGGAGATTTCAAGTCTGCTGCATTATAATGAATGTCTCCCAGGGCTATGGTGTCTTTGCCCTTTGAAACTGCCTGCTTTATTTTCCCACTTCAGCAGCCGTGCACCTGCTGCTCATTTTACCTTGGAGACCCATAGTAGAGTCTTCTAATGATACTCATACATCTGTCCTGCACACTTTCTTAGTTGAACATCTCTGTGCCTTCAATCAACCTGCCTGTATGTCTTTTGTCTTTTTTTTCATTAATAAGTGTGGACTTTATGCTGTTGTGAGGCTTTATCTCACTAATTCCACATGCTCTTCAGAGTTGTCCACAGAACTAAATAGCAAATACCAGACAGAAGAGTCTACATGCTTTTAATATTCATCCTTCTAATCTTTTTTTTTAATTTTTACAAAACCATCTCTTTTCAAATTGCCTTCCTTCTTCAATGTTTGTCCTTCTTAAGGCAAGACAAAAGGAGAAAGATGGAAATGATGAAGATATTACAGATTCCAGTGTGGTGACAACTACCCTCTTCATTTATTCATGTTGTTCTCTTCTCATTTATGCCCATGTAAACTGAATGCAGTTACACTAGACTTAATCTGCTGTAACTGCTCTTTGATTACCAACATTGTTAGAAGCCATATCCGGCTTCTCTACTTATTAATCTTGACTATAGCCACAGATTAATGACACTAGACCTTTATCTGATTCCTTGCTTTATTCTGATTGTGCAGGAAAGTTTGTAATGCACTTCTATGACAGGGTTCTACTGATTTTATATGATGTTAGAGGGCGTAATCCTGTAGTCCTTATTCAGTCAAAACTCATTTACATCAGCTGGAATGTGGCCTGAATAAGATCTGCTGGGTCAGGCTTCTTGACAATTCATCTCTCATCCCATCTACTTATAATATCATTGTGTTCAATTTCTTTTCTGCAGCTTACAACTCCTACTGATGATTAAGATCTTCAACCAGCTTCCAACTTTGACAGCTCAGACTTCCACTTACAAATCATTGTGCCTTCAATAGTTGCTCCTCCAAATGCTAGCCCTATAGATTTCTAATTGCCTCCTTTGCAATGGCACCGAGGTGCATCGATAGCCCCATGCTGTCATTTTCACTCACAATTAATAGGTGCAATTGTTTTGGGTTGCAAAGTTGTCTCTATGAAATTGGAATCTATTGGCTGAATGCCTTCAACTCACAATGAAGTTAAAGTGTAGCAGACTGTGCTCAGCACTTTGCAGGATCAGGCTTTAATTTTCTATATCCCTAACTGGATCCTCTAGTATCATGGACCAGATCCCACACTATCGCCAAGAAGCACACAATAAGTGTGTGTGTGTATGTGTGTAAAGGCAGTATAATGTTTGCCTTTGCATTTCCCTGATTCTAGCTATACTGTGTGCAGGGCCAGTTTCCAGCAGTTAGGGCATTTCAATGGCTGCTCTAAATTACACCAGCTATAAATGGCCCTAATGGTCTAAAATGGCAGCCAGAGACTGGCAGACCATAAGGCATGCTGGCCACATCTCTTTCCTCTGGCCATGCCTACTTCACCAGCAGCAGGGAAGAGGGATGACACAGGAGCTTCTACTTCATTAGAGGATCTTCCTTGCACTGGAATCATCCTTTCATGTTTGGTAACACTGGCTTTACAGGGCATGGGACAAAGAAGCTGCACCATGGGATCTGGAACTATATCTCATAAGAATGGCCATACTGGGTCAGACCAAAAGTCAATCTAGCCCAATATCCTGTCTTCTGACAGCAGTCAATGCCAGTGCCCCAGAGGGAATGAACAGAACAGGTAATCATCAAGTGATCCATCCTCTGTTGCCCATTCCCAGCTTCTGGCAAATTTGTCTTGGAGTTTTCATCCATTTTCTGACCTTTACAGAGACACATTTATTATAATCTCCCCTCTAACTTCCTCCTTAAAACTCCCTCAGGGAATGGATTTCAATAAAATGACTTTTCTTTCAGGTATTCCTTATTACTGTGCTTTCTTCTGTTTTTTTCAGCTTAATATTTCAGTCTCATGTTCATGCTTTATATATACAGGAGCATGCTTCCTTCATTTCCAGGGAAATAAAAGATAATACTTTACTCATTCTGTTGAGGAAAGAAGTGAATTAAAAGGCAAACCTCTTCAGTGAATTTTGTCTTCGTGTATTTGATTTTGTTTCCTACCTAAGAGCAGTACTTTTCACTTTATTTAATTTCATATAGTTGAATTCAGACCAATTCTTCAGTTTGTCAAGGTCACTTTGAATTCTAATCCTGTCCTCCAAAGGGCTTGCAACCCCTCCCAACTTGGTGTCATCTGAAAATTTTATAAGCATACTCTGCACTCTCTTATCCAAGTTATTAATGAAAATATTGAATAATGCTGGAACTGGGACACTCCTGCAGGACCACACTAGATATGTCCTCCCAGCTGGTTTGACAGCGGATCATTGAGAACTACTCTTAGAGTACATTTTTTCAACCAGTTATGTACCCACTTATAGTAATTTAATCTAGACCGTATTTCCCTAGTTTACTTATGAGAATGTCATGTTGGGTTGCCAACTTTCTATTTGCAGAAAACCAAACACCCTTGCCCCATATCCTGCCCCAGCCCTTCTCTGAGGCCCCACCCCACTCACTCTATCCCCCCTCCCTCCATCACACACTCTTCCTCACCCTCGCTCACTCACTCATTTTCACCGGGCTGGGGCAGGGGATGTGGGAGAAGGTATGGACTCTGGGCTGGGGGTGTGGGCTCTGAGGTGGGGCTGGAGATGAGTGGTTTGGGGTGCAAGAGAGGGCTTCAGGCTGGGGGTTGGAGCCAAGGGGTTCAGAGTGTGGGAGGCGGCTTCGGGCTGGGGTAGAGGGTTGGGGTGTGGGAGGGGGTACAGGCTCCGGGCTGGGGGTGTGAGCTCTAGGCTGGGGCTGGGGATGAGGAGTTTGGAATGCAGGAGGGTGCTTCAGGTGGGGGCAGGGGATTGGGATGTGGGGAGAAGTCAGGGGTGCAGGTTCCGGGCTCCGGGTGACACTTACCTCAGGTGCCTACCAAGAAGCTGCCGACATTTCCCTCTGTCTCCTAGGTGGATGGGCGGCCAGGGGGCTCTGCAGACTGCTCCTGCCTGCAGGCACCACCACCACAGTTCCCATTGGCTACAGTTCCTGGTCAATGGGAGCTGCGGAGCTGGCGCTGGGGGTGGGGAGCAACGCACAGAGCCCCCGTGGCCACCCCTAAGCCTAGGAGCCAGAGGAAGATGCCTGCAGCTTTCTGGGAGCTGCCCAGAGCTGGGCAGGCAGCCTGCCTGCCCCACTGCGGGCAGCCAACTGGACTTTTAATGGCCCAGTCAATGGTGCTGACTGGAGTTGCCAGGGTCGAAACTGGACACCTGGCAAACCTAATGTCATGTGGTACTGTGTCAAAAGTATTACTAAAATCAAGATGTAACATGTCCACTGCTTTCCCCGTCCACTAAACCAGTGACACTGTCAAAGAAGAGAATTAAGTTGGTTTGGTATGATTTGTTCTTGACAAATCCACGCTGGCTATTACTTATCACTCTATTATCCTCTAGGTGCCTACAAATTGTTTAATAATTTATTCCAGTATCTTTCCAGGTATTGTTAGGCTGATAGACCTATGATTCTGTGGGTCATCTTTTGTTCTCCTCTTTTAAAGATATGTACTATGTTTGCCCTTCTCCAATCCTCTGGAACCTCACCCGTCCATGAGTTCTTAAATATAATCACTAATGATTCCAAGTTTGCTTCAACTATTTCCTTAAGTACCCAATGGTGAATTTCATCTGGCTCTGCTGACTTGAATATGTCTAACGTATGTAATATATTTTAATCTCTTTTTTCCCCTCTGTTGTGGTTCTTGTTCCTTCCTCCTTGTTAATGTTAATTGTGTTAAGCATCTGGTCATAACTGACTCTTTTAGTGAATACTAAAGCAATACAGCCATTAAACACCTTCGTGGGGTCATTCTTTAATACCTTTCCATTTCCATTATGTAGTGGACCCACATTTTCCTTCATCTTTCTCTTGCTCCTAATGTATTTATGGACTCTCTTCTTATTGCCTCTTATGTCTCTTAGTAGGTGTTGATGCAGCCCCTTACTATTTTTCCTTTTTTCCTTCATGTCAGGATTATTGGGATGTAGCCCTAGGAACTCTGGTGTTTCCTGTCTGATTGCACCATCCTGGTGCACATATAGGAGCATTTAAGAGACAAGAGTAAGTATTTTACAAATTTCATAGTCTTTAACCAGTGTACTAACTCCTCTAGGTCCCTCATGTGCACAGGTATGCACTTCTTGCCAAGGAGAAGTTAAGCAGCATCAGCTCAGTGAAGCCCAACTTCTCCTTTTTAAGTTGCAATCTCAGACTTCCCTTTTTTCCTTTTAAAAAACAAACACACACACAAATAGGAAGTAAATACTGTAATAATCCTGAATTGACTCGTTGTTAATTTATCAAAAGTCAGGAAATGTGAAAGTTAAGACTTAGCACAGGGGTTCTCAAACTGGGGGTCAGGACCCCTTGGGGGGTCACAAAGTTATTACAAGGGGGGGTCGTGAGCTGTCAGCCTCCACCCCAAACTATGCTTTGCATCCATTGATGGTTACTGGGAGCCACCAGGGCTAGTACCTACAAGGCCCAGTTGCTGAAGCACCTTAAGTGCTTGCCTCTGAGACATGGTACGCCTGGCACACTACAGGCACTGTAGGGGTTTGGAGTACAGAGTAACCCCAATAATTGCACTATATGTCTAAGTATCAAGAATTCTAACACACAGCAACCAAATACAGAGAGAGACAGCAGAGCAGCACAACTCACCCACCTTGCAGACTCTCTTTTGCAGGCAGACTGCTGAAAACCCAGATCACACCCTTCCCTTACTATTTTAAGTGATAGCTTCTAATTTTAACAGTATACCACATAACTCTAGTAAAACTGATGCAGCCCATTCATCTTCTTGGACTTCTAGATGACTTGATTGTGCGTTTTACTGTGGGCATGTCTTCTGGCTCTGATCTCACAAAACAAAGTCCTGCTCTACTCTGCATTGATGATATAGTGGCATTTTTCACAAGAGTAGAGTTTTCCCTGGTGCCCTGGGACAAAATTTTCCCTCCCTGACCCCTGTTGTTGAACATTATGCTGTACACTGGTTAGCTAATGCCTTCAACATCAAAAGTGACTGCATCACAGAGGAGCTGTATTTGATCCTTCAGGTGGTATAAAATGTGCTAAGTATTGCTCTTATTATGGTACATGCCCCCTTATTTCTAACTATTCAGTAAATTATCTTTCTTCAATTAAGAACGGAGCAGCCAGCATAGTTATAATTTGCGTATTGGCATTTTTGAGAGAACTTAATTATCTTAGACATGTAACGTTAAACATCACCTCCAAGCTTCCCTGATATAACACATCTGATGAAATGTGTCATTTAAAATAATATAATAAAAGCACAGGAGAAAAGGTGGTGAACAGGGAGAACTTGTGCAAACATCAAAAGTACCATATGTACCAAGCATTTCAAAAAAGATTTCCTGTGTACTTAAAAGTCACAATGATTTAACATGTCTTCCATATGCAAGATCAAATCTATAAACTGATTAACTTGGGCTAAAGTTCTAGCTCTTTAAAAAAAACCGAAGTGTTTACAAAAAATAGAAGAAGAGTTCTTAGAACAGGCTTGTGAAATTTGGCTACTAACAGTGAGGATAAAGGAATCTGGACATCAGCAAAAAATGTAAATTAAGAATCAGCTTTGGACCGAAACACTTAGAAATTATTATTCCATTTAGGGCACGAATTATACAGCAGCTTGATGCTATTACATGCTTAGTTTGAAGCTTGTGCTCTTCTATTGTAAATTACATGCATGTTATGGCATTACACACACACACACACACACACATTCTCCTATGTCCATCTGCCCTTTCAGTCTGAACTCCTATTCACGTGGAATAACATTTTGCAGAATTATTTTGAATGAATTACAGCAAGCATATTTTAGGCAGAACATCACCTTTTGGGATGAGAGAGAGTTTGTGCTATTGAGCTATATAATGAAAACTTAAATGTCGATTGTGATGTAGGATATATACTATTTTCATATTTAGTTCACATACGCAAGTAATGGAATGAGACAGGTGTCTGCCAGAATTCAGTGCTCTAGCTTATTTGACTCTTTACTTCTCCTTTCAGACCACCTACAAAGGTGCCAATTAATAAAATTTCAAATGGTGATTTTTGGTGCTAAAATTAGACAAAATTATCTAAAACCATTCAATTCCTTTCAAAAAGTTACAAAAACCAGATATCTATTAACAGTAACTTTTTAAAATAGTTCCCACAAATGCATATGCTTAGAAACTATTTTCTCATAATATTTTATCTTAGCAATGTTGAGTCACACCAAAACTGGAGCTAGGCCGTTTTAATGTAATGGAGAAAATTAACATGGGGACCTATTGCAAATAAATGGGAGATTTATCAGCATTAAAATAGCATTATAATACAAAGAATTAAAGTCCTTTACCAACATAAATATATCTGCTGATTTTTTAAAACTAAAAAAAACCTTGCTCATATCCCTTAAATTGTCTGCCTCTTATTTACTCTTATGGTAGCTTGAGCACCAGATAAAAATGTCTGACTGGCCAGAAGCAGCCCGCGGACCGTAGTTTGCCCACCCCTGCTTAAATCTTGGGTAAACCAAATTTGCAAATCGTAGGGACAAATATAGGTTATCAACAGAGATGACTCAAAGTGTGGCTCTGGAGCCAGATCTAGACCACCCCAAATTTTCTGGGTGTTTTATGTAGGGTTTTGATTTGATCACTTATAAAGATGGAGAAAGCTGCAAAATTTGCAGTTAGAGCTGTGTTTGGATTTCAAAATTGTGCAAACTAGGAGTTGTTCAGAGCTGGAGATTTAGTTCTGGCCCATCTCTTTCTCGAGCATTTTGATTTTTAATCCAAGTCCTAGATCATTCTTTACATCTTACCCAAAGATTATACCTTGGTAGCATGTTAATTGTTTGTCTTCCACTTCTCTCAACACTACAATATAGGCTACAATATATATCATTCATTTTTGCCAGGTTTCAATTCTATAGTTTAAGGGGGAAAATTAGTTTATTATTTTAGTGCTTAGAACATGAGACTAGGATCCAAGGAGTTTTAACCCCAGGTTTGCTGCTGGTTTGCTGTATTACCCTGAGCAAGTTATTTATCATCTCTGTGTTCTGGTTTCCCCATTTTACAAAGGGGACAGTACCTTTGAACACTCAGAGGGATAGGATTATTTACTCAATCTTTATGCAACTCTCTAAACATGTAAAATGCTAAGTGTCATTAACAGTTATTACCATTAAAGACCCATTGTTTCAAACCAGATGACTTTTCAGTTGATGTCTTTTCCATAGTCTAATTTGACTGGAGTTAAAAGGTCCCACTTTTCTGCCTAAATGTTGCTATACACAGCTGTGAAACATTAGCAGATATAGATTACCCGGAGTCATCTTAAACTTAGAAGGGCTTTGTCTTTATAAAGTGAGTGAAGTGCATTTACCTCATGGTCTGACATTGAAGAAAACAAGAAGTTTGCAAAATTTTGGTGCATTACTCATATTCAGACTGTTTTAAGATCTGATGTTTGTGCCTAAACCTTTCATAAAAGGCTCCATATGTTCCAGAGTGAAATACTGTTATGATGTATGGAAAACCTGTCACATCGTTTAAAAAAAGGCATGGTGCAGTTGGAGAGGAAAAGAGAAAATACATAATTCTATATGATCTGCTCTTTACTCTGTCTCTTCCAGTTCATTCCAGCTATACGCAACAAATAACAGACCTTCAACTGTCTGCAACTGTCACTGATTTGTAACATTTGCTTTTAATCAAGATAAATTTGACTCTGATTTAAAGAGCATTCTAACCACTAACTCATGTATAAGTTCAGGGGGAGTGTTCAGGAAGGATGTTCTAGCTGTCCCCCAGGATAACAAGATGAATCTATCATTGAGGAATTGCTTTAACTGGCACAGTGTAATTTCACTGAGAGATTATTTTGTTTGAAGCAGTACTCTGCAAATTGGCATTTTTGGACTAGCTGACCTAGTAAAGTCTCTGGGCTGGAGTCATTTGGATGGGGCAAATCACTACACAAGCATGGGTTTCACAAGCATGAAGGTTCACCCCTTCGGTAGCCCTTCTGATCCACACTGAACTATGAAAAGGAAATGGACTTCAGCTTGACAAAATCAAAGACAGACTCATAAAGTGCAGTATCCCAGAGGCCACATGATGTACCCTAGTTATCCAGCTGGTTCCTGTGGAAGCATGCAGATAAGCTTTGCTTTAAAGCCCAATTTATATGATAGCATTAACTCTAAAGCAGAGCAGGAAATTGTCTTCCTGAAATCCTGAGATTTCAAAAATGTTTGTTCTGCATGGGAACAAAATCGAGACCGTTCAATTTTTTTCATGGAAAAACAAGAGGGACAAACATATTCCACCCCATCCACTTCACAGCATAGTTAATGATTAGGGCACTCCCCTGGGATGTGGGACCCAGGTTCAAGTCCATACTCTGTTTGATTTGAAACTTAGTCTCCCACACACCAGACGTGGGCCTAGTAACTAGTATGAGTTGTGTCTTTCTCTATTGGCAGTGCTTAATGTGGTCTGAAAAACAGGCCAAGGGGTCTACCATCACTCACATCTGCCTGTCTAGCAATTATTTCTGCCCCCACATTAGGTTTTCTGCCCCGGCCTCACCTCTGGAGCTCCTGAAGTTCTTCACCCCCACTTTTCCAGGTCTGCGCCAGCTGCAGCAAGGCCCCTTCTCCCGATTCCAGGCCAGGGGTTGCAGGAAGCAGAGGAGACATCTGTTTGCTGCCAGGGTGGAGCAGAGCTGTCCTGAGCTTTTGGGCTCTTTCTGTCTCCCCAGTCTCCAAGGAGAATGACATTGGCTCTTGAGGGCAGGGAAGGAGCGCTGCCTGCTTTCTGCAGCAACTCTGATTGGCTGCTCTTCCCCAGCAGCTGGGCAAGTGGGAAAAGCAGCCAATCAGAAAGGGTTTCCCCCCTATGCCATACAAAAAATGTATTGCAAGTGAGCCCCTCAGTGACCTGCCTCAATTTTTAGAAATTGTATCTCCCGGATCTGTGACCCATTGTGTCCCAGTGCACTTGCAGCACTGCTTGGTGGGTATGTTGTGGTGGGTCTTTCTCTCTTTCTCTCTCGTTGTCTCTCTGACTTTGAGCAGAAATTCCATCCTTGGCCTGAGCCCTCTTCCCAATTAAGTTTAGTTAAAACTGACTCTTTCCCGTGAAAAGCTTTGGTTTAAATAAGATGACACTTTTTGAGGGGAAAAAAAAGTTTTGTCAAAAAATTCTTAACCTGCTTTAATTATTACCTCCAGAGTTGAGTCAATGACACAAAGAAGTTTTGAGCACCTTTTTCTCTGTTCTTAGGTTCTACTCTTCCATGTTTCTGCATGTGACTGTGCTAAAGGATCTGATTGATGTATTTGCTCTTATTTTATGGAGAGTAACTGTGAGGAAAATATAATTCTCACCATTAGGTCACCTGTGTCAAGAATACCACATATGTTAGAAAATTGGGAACTATTTCTCATCTCCACCTGCAGCACATAAGGGAACTTAGGAATGATATGCAGTTGCCAGACTCTATACTGTTTCCTACAATACCCTCCCACTGACTTGTGTTTTGAACTGTCATTAATATGTCCTTTGAATGTTATATAGATTCAAAACTGACTGAGGAAACTGAAGTCAACATGCGTGAAGAGGTAAACCATTCCCAAAGTTTTGCAAGTGGCTAATTTGGATGAATTGAAAAAGGTGAGAGGAAATAATTAAGGAGAGCAATGAGGTAATTTCTGCAAGAACTGTACATGCTGGCCAACATTTTTACATCTTATTGCTTAAAATCTGTCTCCTAAATCTGTGTCTGGATACCTAAATAAGTGGTTTGATTTTTTTTGCACATGCTGGGCACCCACAAATCGGGAGAGCAGCCCATGCTGAGCATCTTTAGAAGTCAGGACATGTTTATTTAGGTGGCTAAATATGGATTTAGTAGCCTAGCTTTGGACCTTAGCTTTGAAAATGTTGGCCATTGTAAACAGATTAGTGTCACTTGTCCATGTCTAGTGATGTCTCACCAAAGGGACAAACACACTTCTTGAGTGTGGGCTTCTAATCATTCAGAAGGCATGACTCAATGAAGCTTTCAAAATGGCTAACAGTAAACTCAGTTTTAGGAAATAATTACTATGATTTTCCTCTCTCTTAATTGAATGAGCACTGACCTCTTTAGTCTGCAGAACTGGCTTGGAAGTTTTGGGAAGAGAGGTGCACTCTTAAGACTCCACGCATATCCATTTTGTGTCATAGCCAGAAATATCACATAATAAGATGAATCTCTCTCATGGTCCAAGCCAAAAAGCTGAAGGAAAAATTTATGTAAATATTTCATAATGCAAAGGTCTTTGGTTTAAGTGTTGTTTAAAGTGGGTGAAGTATTAGAGAATTTGGACTATATGTGTACATATATTTCATGTTCACCCATCTCTGTGGCTTTCCTCCTATTACAAAGTTGGCATTTCAAAAATTTGCACTCTCTCACCCAGTTGTTTTGAGAGTTGCTAGAGGCTTGAGAAAAGGTTGTAATTTTCTCAGTAAGTTGCGATTTATATTTAAATTTTGCACTTTAAAAAACTACATTTAATAATAACACACCTTAATAATATGTGTCCTTACTCTTGTAAGGCATTTTCCATGGAACAAATGCTGTGTTGATTTACACTCACATGCCAAAAAAATTAAATTAAATTAAATTAAATTAAATTAAAGGTAATTGGATTGAGTAAGGCTGTAAATCAGCACCGTATTTTTATGCGTTACCTTCACTCCCTCATTGTACGCTAACCATCAGAATGAATTATCACAGGCTTCTGGAACATGATATCTCCAGGACATTGGTGTTTCTGAGAAAAGAGTGTTTATATTAAAAATCAATGCCTATAATTTGTTTTTCCTCTATTAAAAATATTACTAGAGGCAGAGTGATTGCTAACGACGCTCATTGTGTAATCTGATTTCTTTGTACCCCTGAATACTAGTTCAGAAGCAAACATCCAATTTTATTTTAAAAAATGTAACAACAGATTTGAGTTTTAGCCATTCACCATAGCCTAGGGGATTCCAATCACATTAGGAACACTAACTAAAATTAAGGTGAATTCCTCTCTGATAAAACCCTGTTAGAAGTAATCCTTACTACTGCAGGTAGACAAAATAACTTCCTATAGCCTCAGTGAGCCTGATACAGACAAGCAGTTCAGCTGAACTGTCCAAGCTGAGAATTAGTGAAGGGCACTAATTGGGTGACTGTAAGATGCTGCTTTTCTCTTTTAGTCAGTTCAAGTGTCCAGCATCTGGAATCTGAAAGTTTCCAGACTGTCAGAAAGTAACATGTCACAGGCGCTCCATGACTCTCATCATTCTGTGATTTGACCCTGTCAAATCTAGACATACCATTTCTTCATGTCAGGCACAGCAAGGATGCTTTAGGTGGAAATGTTGCTGGGTACCTCGGCTGACAGAATAAATTGTTGGGGATGAGCTGTCTGAAGGATTTATTAATGTTGCTATTAGCTGAAATGATGGGTGGGGGTTTTTGCTATTCCGCCTCTCCACCATGTTTTTTCACTGCTATTTGTGGTCACATCACTTAAACATACTTTGTCATGTTAAGGTTGCAGTGGGGTAGCCGTATTAGTCTGTATCAGCAAAAACAAGTCTTTGTCCTGTAGTAGGTGACTTCTGGGTACACCTTTTGGCTCTGCCTTCTGTACCCAGAAGTCACCTACTACAGGACAGACCCAACAAAGAAACTAACAGAACACCACTAACCATCACCTACAGCCCCCAACTAAAACCTCTCCAGAGCATCATCAAGGATCTACAACCTATCCTGAAGGACGACCCATCACTCTCATAGATCTTGGGAGACAAGCCAGTCCTCGCTTACAGACAGCCCCCAAACCTGAAGCAAATACTCACCAGCAATTACACACCACACAACAGAAACACTAACCTGGGAACCAATCCCTGCAACAAAGCCCGATGCCAACTCTGTTCGCATATCTATTCAAGGGACACCATCATAGGACCTAATCACATCAGCCACACCATCAGGGGCTCATTTACCAATGTGCACATCTACCAATGTGATATATGCCATCATGTGCCAGCAATGCCCCTCTGCCATGTACATTGGCCAGAGTGGACAGTCTCTATGCAAAAGGATAAATGGACACAAATCAGACATCAAGAACTGTAACATTCAAAAACCAGTAGGAGAGCACTTCAATCTTCCCGGACACTCAATAACAGACTTAAAAGTCACCATTCTTCAACAAAAAAAACTTCAAAAACAGACTGCAATGAGAAACTGCAGAACTGGAATTAATTTGCAAACTTGACACCATCAAACTAGGCCTGAATAAAGACTGGGAGTGGCTGGGTCACTACAAAAAGTAAATTTCTGTTGATACTCACCCCTTCTTGTTAACCATTGGGAATGGGCCACATACACCCTGATTGAATTGGACCCATTAGCACTGACCCCCCCACACACACACTTGGTAAGGCAACTCCCATCTTTTTATGGGTTCTATATTTATACCTGCCTAGTGTATTTTTCACTCCATGCATCTGATGAAGTGGGTTATAGCCCACGAAAGCTTATGCCCAAATAAATTTGTTAGTCTCTAAGGTGCCACAAAGACTCCTCGTTTTTGTCATGGTAATTACTGTCATTATTGCTGCTGTATACAGATCCTCTCCCTGTTTGTCTCTAGATACTTTTTCTTTCTTTCTTTCCAACTGAGCTGATTTTGCACTTTGTATTAGGACTTGGTGTGGAAAATTTCAGGGATCTGATTTTGAGGGGCAGTTTAGTGTCTCAGTTTTCAGATATCTCTTGTAGAGGACCTCAGAGTGCCCTATTTGAAGGGAAGTTCCTTTATGGTCCATGGGCTGTCACTCTCACATGAAGGTGTATTTTTTGGGGAGGGAGCATAGCTTGGTATTTCAAATTTGGAGGAGAGGGGGCAGGGAATCAGATTTTCTTGAATACGAAGTAGACCCCTTGCAGACTCTAGCAATCTCTCTTTCTCTTTCACTCACACACACACACACACACACACACCTTGCTGTCTCCAGGTGCATGCAGAGAGAGCTACCTATTATTAGATTCCCACAGAAAAGCCTGAGTCCTTAGGTTTACCTTTAATTGTTTTGTTACCTTTTTTTATTGTGAAACGTGACTTTGCATCTTTCTTGGTCATTTGTCCAGAATTTCCCATAATGTTCTGCACCATGGTGATTTTTACCATCCTCTCTTTCCTTCTCTAATTATGGTTGTTCTGTTGATCATTAACAAATAGAGTTGTTTAGTTACTAATGTGGACAATCCCTTGAACCTTCATAAATATTTAACTTGAACTATAGAGGGGTAACAGTCCTTTGCTGATGATCAAACTCAATGTATTGCATGTTTTATAGCTGGGAAATTGTGTAGTCACCAAATCCCATCTCTTTCTGAAATGTCTAAAATACCTTAAAATGCAGCAGGTAATTCTGGTTTTTAAGGTAACTGTAAAGAAGGCAGGTCTCTCTGCTATCTTCTGCCCTATTTGGAAATAGCTTGTACTGTAAACTGAAATGCAATCCAATAGCTGCTTTAAAAAAAATCTGACTATGTGCAAAATGAAAAAGCAATCCAGTCCACAGAGGATTTAAATATTAATGCTGCCCCCACAAAATAAGATCCGGAGTCTCACATCCATAAGCCCAACACGTTTTTGTTCAGTGAATTAAAAAAAACCCACTATAGGTCATGTGCAATTACCCAGAAGGTCAGACAAAAGGCTATTGACTGAAACCTGTAACCAGTGCGGGTTGCTGGGGAAGGAATCTCACTTAATGGAACCCTGCAGAACAAAAACACAGGACTGTTTTATGATAACCTTGGAATGTTTGTTAAGAAACGTAAGATGCTTTTGCTCTGAGCTACTGCCCCTACAGTTCTCCCATTTACTGTGGAGTCAGTCTCCTTAAATGAAAGCTTTGACAATTTCTCTATAAATTGCACTCCTTGAGAGGTCTCCAGCAGCTCGTCTGTTTGTTCTCCTGGGGTTTTGAAAGCTGCACACTGTGGAAGCCTCCATCCCTTCTCTATTTGTCCTTTTCTTATTGCTTTCTGAACCAATGAGTATTTATTTATTTATCTATTTGTTTTTGACTGTCCAAAGAATTAGGGCTGAATAAAACTAAAACCCACCAATTTTGCCACAGATGCTAACCAGATGAATTCCTCCCTCCTCCTCCAAATCTCCAGCCAACACTATTGTCACCAAAGTAATGTAATCTTTAGGTTTATTCCCTTCAACTCAATTGGTTTAATATGGGTTTGTGTTTTATGGCATTATAGGTCAGAGTCTGACCTCAGTTACATGGCAGTAACCCTTTTCAATGGAGTTACTGAAGTTTTTGTTAATGAGATTGGAGTTTAATACAGTATTCTGAAAAGGAGCTCTTCATCTGGCTTGAAAAGTACTGATACTCTGCAGTGCAGGGTGCTGGCTACTGGCTAAAAAAACCAAAGGAGACAGCAAATAAATCCTAATATGTATATTTACCAATAAGTCACTTTGATTGCATTTCAAAAGGAGCTATAAACTGGACCATCTCTATGGTCAAAAAATAAGTGGTTTTTTCCATGGAAAAGTCCATCTTTTCAGCAAAATATCAAACACCAAAACATTTTCATTCAAAATGGCATCTCTTAGGAGCTATAGTTACACTTCCATTCTCCTCTATGGGCCTGGCTCCCAGTCAGACTATATCACCCATGGTCCACCAGTTTCTCTTCTCCTGGTGAGGGAATGTGTGGTAGGAATCACTTGATGAGGTGCATTATGGGAGATGTAGTCCAGCCAGAGATCCTAGCCCACAGAGGAAAAAGGGGTAAATAAGACACCCAAATTACAAATCCCATGAGACATCGTGGCACCATATTTTAATCAAAATATTTCTGTTTTTAGCTCTTTGGGGTTTTTTTGGAGAAAATATCAACATTTTTCTGATGAAACCACTTTTTACAAAAAAAACCTTTCATTTTGTCAGTACCTCAATTTTCCAATGAAATATAGTTTTGATGGAAAAATTTTACAAGCCTGACTAAAGTGAATAGTCAGCCCTTTTGGAAAGCTTCAGCAATTTCTGTAGAATTTTCCATTCTTTTTACTCTCCCATGACTAGCTACTTTGAGCTGAAAAAGTTACATGGCCACAGAGTAGCCACATAATTCCCACACAACTCTTTGAAGATCAGAGGACTATGTTTTCCTTGGCAAGAAAGTAAGAGTATGACAGGTTGAAATAGAAGGATCTGTTCATGGGCTGAGATTTACTTTCTGTTTACAGAAAACAAAGGTAGTGCAAACTTGATGTGACAACTGAAACATGTCTGATTTCTCAAGAGATTTTGGTGCCACCATGTTGCTTCCACTTCAGATCACAGAGCTCAATTCTGCACTCTTGCACCTGTGCAAGCTCATTGGCTGTTTATGTAACACCGACAGACCCCCATCATCAGTGGGCAGGATCAAACCTGGGATTTCTGGAGCTAAAGGTATGAGCCTCTACTGCATGAGCTAAAAGCCACATGGTTGCTAGCTAAGGTTGTAGCAGACTCATCAATCTTGAAGTGGTCATGGTGTCAGTAGATAGGACAGAGAACCACACCCAGAGGTGTGTGGGTTACATATGTATGAAACTGAGGGCCCATAATGTCTACATTTTCATAAAGTATTCCTGAAACATCACAGCCCAGTTCAGATGCCTGATGAGATGTCAAGGGTAGTGTACATCTCAGACTATTGGGTCCCGGTGCTTATGGACAACTGAGCCAGTGATAATGAGACTGGGGTTTAGTTCAGCTCATGGTCCAAGGTGGGTCACAACATGTACAAATGAAAAGGATAAAGATTATGGTAAAACTAGAGAGTCCAGACTACCAGGCACAATCTCGGATGTACCAGAGCTGCAAGGCTTCCAGTCTTTCAGAAGACCTTCTTATTATTTGTTGTTTTTAATGAACTCAAACTCTGGGATGGGACTCACACTCAGCTATCCCTTGGCCAAATGCAAGGGATGCTCAGAGAGAATAAAAGAACAAAAATGGTATTTTTCCTCATCAAAAACAAAGCACAAATGAAATTCAGTCCATTAATAATTTCCTTGTCTTTCAGTTCTATGTCTCCAGCCAGAGACAGAGATCTATGTGTAAGCTGCCAGGGTGTGGGCAGCCTACCTAGTGGGTAGGACCTTGCCTGGTGGTTGCAGTGGCAGTTTGGAGTAATGGTAGGTGTAGATCCAGGAGTCAGGTACTGGGCTCAGGGTGAAGCCAGAGTCTGGGTCAGGGAACCAAGCCAAAGCTCAGAACCAAACTCTGAATCGGGGCAGGGCTGCAAGGCAAAGACGGGAGCAAGGGGCTGAAAACAAGAGCAGGGAAAGCACAGCTGCAGGCATGGTACACGGTCAGGTGACGCTGTGCTGAGGCCACTGCAAGGCTCAAGTAGCTGTCTGTGGCTTCCTTTCCCAAACGGGAGACACAGGCATTTGGAGAAGGTCTCACTGGGCCCAGCTGAGCTTGCTGGGTCGCCTAGTGGATCACCCAGGCTCAGGCCAGCTCTGTTCCTGATACTACATGGATATAGTTGTGAATCTGACCAAGCTGCCGACCCTCCTTCCTTTCAGTCAGAAATCTTCATTAGCTATTCACCTGATCACAAACAAGCATACAAGATAAACTAAGCTTAAAAAAAAAAACCTCCAGCATACCAAGTCTGAGCTAGAGAGCAGTGATGGATGAACCTACAAAGTGTCAGAGGTTTAGTCTGGCTTGGACATTTTCCTGGAGCTTATTTGGCCAGGGAGTCAGGTTAAAAATCCAAGGACAGGCTTTCCTGTAAGATTTCCAGGTCTTCCTGACATTAGCTGTTTCTGATTTTTAATGTGAGGATAACTTTTCTTGTGGTATTTTGATATTTCTGCCTCTGGTCTCAGCCAAACCAGAGTTGTTGAAAACAGCCCAAGCCTCATGGTTTTGAATTTTGAAAACTCCCATTAAGTCCCTTTTACTGAATGTGACTCTTCCCCCATCTATAATTGAACTGGCTGCAAGTCGTTGCCTAATCATACAGGCTCAATGCTTCAGAGGTTTACTGGGGCATCCAAATCCCCATTCGTGCTTAGTTTGAGCCCACGTGTGCGCCTGTCCCACGCCCAGTTTTTAAAGTAGGTGTCTGGGATTGCACAGTCGGTTTGTGCTGGAAGAGGTGTGTGAGAAAATGAGCTGGGCTGTGAAGATGGCCATGGTCATAGATGTGCATGAACTGTATTTTCAGACTTGTGCAGACAGGCCCGTTCAGGTTGATTTAGACATGTGCAAATGGCTCAAGCGAAGGAGGTTCGGGCAAGGTGGATTCCAAGCAGCTCTCTAACCACAGCTCCAAAGGTACAGCAAATGAAGCTGAGTAACAAGCAGCACCAACAGTCATGGCCAAGTTATCGGGCATGTGCAATAGATTTATACCTAGTCCGGCTACGCTGCTGTCATGAGGGTAAAGTGCTTCCCAATCTAATCCTCCAGATTAGCCATGAGATTAATGAACACAGACCCTTGCCATGGCCCTGGTGTAGCTCCCACTGCCTCTCCACAGCTCCATGGTATCAGCTGACAAGATCTGTTTCAAAAGTTCCTTGACAAATTTATATGCAGACCACCAGGTGGCAGAGTTTGCTTACTGAGAATGGCAAATTCAAAATGGTGGTATCTGGTAGTGTGTTCTCATTTGGGGCATGATACCTCCATGGTTTGTCTGGCCCTGATCTGATCCATATTCATTCCTGTCATGCCCTTCCCTCCACCACGCAATGGACACTAAGTACTCTTAAAAGGTGGGTGGGGGGGAATAAATTTTAGGGGACCATATTTTACTGAGCTCCCTCGCCAAAGATATTTTATGTCTGGTGTGAAGTCCAAGAATGAGTGTGTCTGTTCCACAGGCAATCAAGAGTCAGTGCACGTATGTGTGGGGGTTGTGTGGTGTTACTTTTTAAAGGTACTGGACTACCCACATTGGTTATCTCTACACTTATGAAGACTTGCAACATTTGACCTTTATGTGATGAAAACTGTTGCCAATATCTCACTGTTATCATCCACTTGTGCCATGTAGTAAGTTGCCCTTTTGTCCCACTACAGTATCTATTGCAAGCAGCTGCAAAATGAGGTGATGCAGATAGTCTTATTCTTAGTTGTAATTGTCCTGGAGATCCTGGGCGGAAGTGTGGGCAGTAGTGTCAAATGGCACACAGGAGCTCCTTTTCAAAATCCCAATGTAGTGCATGCAGCCAGGATCTGTATGAGCAACCACATACATTTTGCTCCATTGTGTCCTCTTTTTTTCAGACTGCCCAGACCTGCATGTTTCTTTTTGAAAAGAATCCCTCTTCTAGGCTGCAGAAAGTAGGTACAAGTTCAGGTCTCAGACTCATTCTGGTGCCCATGTGCACCCATGTAAGATTCTTTGAAATTCTGATGTGGAGGCTTCTGCAGCATTTTGGCTGCTGTTCAGAAGTGTGTGTGTGTGTGAAAATACCCCAGAAGGAAGTTACTTCAAATACAATTCTGTTGTGAAAGGAAATATATATACACACACATACACTATCTCTCTCATATAAATAATACATACACATACACACACACACACACACACACACTTCCTTTCACATAAGAATTGTATTTGAAGGAACTGCCTGCTGGTGCATTAGAGGGTAGAGGAAATCTTGATCGGAGGCTTAAAAACTCATAACACAGAGGTTTTTTTCTCTTTTTTAAAATATGATACTGAAAAAACCTCCTAGACTTTCCTGTGAGGTTTAGTGAAACATTTTCTGGCACTGAAAATGGTTTATGGATTCCCGCAACTTCTGTAATATCTTTGATCTGGAATTGGGACTATTCCAATAAATACATTCTCTGTGTATGATGCATTGTATTTCTTTTTCACCTGGTCATTTTCCTTCAACTCTTTCTCCCTTTAGACAATAGTTTTTATTTAACTCATGGATAACTTTATTCTGGTCACCTTGAAATGTTTTGCAGCCAACAATTTATTTTATGCCTTGCTTTTCTTGTCTTATCAAATGCAAGAAATTAAATCCAAAACTTAGTAGATGGGGGCACAAAACAGAGAGGATCGGAATATTTATTGCTATTGTCTATTGAGTTGGGGATGAGGAGGAGAGCAATGGGTATAAGCCTTAGGGCATGTCTACACTGGCAGAGTTACAGCACCGGGAGTTACAGTGCTGCTCAGGGAGCAATGAAGGGAAAATGCTGTTGTGTGTTCACACTGTCAGCTGCCTGCGTAATAGCATGTTCACACTTGCGGCATTTGCAGCTTTATTCAGAGTGGTGCATTTTGGGGAGCTACCCCTCAGAGCATTTCTTCCTCTTCTGCCACTAAGAGTTGTGGGAAGATGGAGGGGGGTTGTAGGGCATCATGGGTACTGGCCCAATGCCCTGTGATGCATTGCTTTGCATCCCAGAAATCCTTTGTGCTTCCATCCACATTTTGTGCCATCTCTCAACAGTTTGTGTACTGCACACCCTGCCTCTTCGGGCTGCAGGAACGGATCCTGAACTGTTGACCAGTATGCTGCTCGCCCTGACCAACACGTCACAAGTGGCAGTGGAGTTATGCCTTAAACTACAAAGACAAGGTGAGTGTGACATTGATCTCACCATGCATAGTAGCTATGACATGAGATTGTTTGTGGCATTCATGGAAGTGCTGACTACAGTGGAATGCCGCTTTTGGGCTTGGGAAACAAGCACTGAGTGGTGAGATCACATTGTCATGCACATCTGGGATCATGAGCAGTGACTGCATAGGTGCTGACTTCTAATGGCGCCGGTGGGTGCTTGACTCCCCTCTGCCCCTGACCCCGCTGTGATTCTGCTCCTTCCTCTCCCTGAAGTGCCCACCCCAACTTTGCCCCCTCCCTACCCCTATTCCGACTCCTTCCCCAAATCCCCACCCCAGCCCCGCCTCCTCCCCTGAGTGTGCCATGTTCCTAGTCCTACCTTTTCCCTCCTGGAGCTTGCTACAGCTTTTTGGCAGCAGCAAGCTTTGGGAGGTAGGTGGAGGAGTGGGGACGTGGCATGCTCAGAGGAGGAGAAGGTGGGGCGTGGTGGGGAGCTTGGCTGCCAGTGGGCGCAGAGCACCCATTAGTTTTTCCACTTGGAGTCGACGCCTATGAGTGGCTTCAGAACTTTCGGATGAGAAAAGCTACATTCATGGGACTATGTGATGAGCTCACCCCATCCCTGCGGTGCAAGGTCACGAGAATGAGAGCTGCCCTGCCGTTGAAGAAGTGCATGGCGATTGCACTGTGGAAGCTGGCTACTCCAGACTGCTACCGATCGGTCGCTAAACAGTTCGGAGTGGGAAAGTTGACCATTGGTCTCATGTTGATGGAAGTGTGCAGCGCCATTAACCGCATCCTGCTCCGAAAGAGCGTGACTCTGGGCAACATGTGTGACATTGTGGATGGCTTTTCACAAATAGGCTTCCATAACTGCCGGAAGGGACGATAGATGGCACACACATTCCAATTGTGGCACCAGACCACCTAGCCACCGAGTACATTAATCGCAAGGGGTATTTCTCAATGATTCTCCAGGCGCTTGTGCATTACCATGGGTATTTCACACACATTAGTGCAGGCTGGTCCGGAAAGGTGCATGACGCACGCATCTTTCAGAACACTGCCCTGTTTAGGAAGCTGAAAGCTGCAAGATCTTCTCAAAGCAGAAGATTACCATAGGGGAAATCAAAATGCCCATTGTGATCCTGGGAGACCCTGCCTGCCCCTTCATGCTGTGGTTTATGAAGCCATACATGGGGCAACTTGACAGCAGAAAGGAGCAGTTCAACAACAAGCTGAGCAAGTGCAGAATGAATGTTGAGTATGTGTTTGGCCATTTAAAGGCCCACTGGCACTGCCTCTATGAGAAGCTGGACCTGGCCAATGACAATATTCCTATGCTTATACTGTACGCTCCATAATATTTGTGAAGGGAAGGGTGAAAGTTTCACTCAGGGCTGGACCACAAAGGCTCAGTGCCTGGAGGCTGAGTTTGAACAGCCAGAGACCAGGGCTATTAGAGGGGCACAGCACGGGTTCCCTAAGGATCAGGGATGCCTCTAGGTAGCAATTTGAAGCTGAAAGCCACTAATATTTGTAGCTATGTTCTGGAGTGCAGTACTTGTGATGCTAGGAGGTGATTGTGATTGGCGCAGGTGATGCAATATGAAGGTTTAACATAATTATCTGTTGCTTTGTAGGGCTCTGTTTGCTTTCAATTAAGAGAATAAAGATTGCTTTCAAACCCACACAATTCTTTTATTAAAAAACAACTGCAGCAGAGAGTCAAACAAAAAAACCCATCAGCAGTGAGTGGGATGGGGGAAGGGAAACTCCTAGAAGGAGATGGAGTCCCAGGATGGCTAAAGATTTGTGTATGTCCAGGGATCATATCGAGTACAATGCAGTGAGTACTGTACTTCAGCAAGGCTAAACTGCAGAGGGACAGGTGTTGAGTGTAGTGGGTATTGGAGTCTGCAGGGCTGGACTGTGATGGGGCAGGAGTGGAATGCAGTGGATACAGACTGGAGCCAGGAGGTTGATAAGAGTGTGTTGGCGGTGTCTGGGGGGAGGAGCATGGGAAAGAGTTTTGCGACAGTGGCTGCAGGGGAGAGCAGGTGCGGAGCTGCTCAGTTTGCAGAGCTAGTATCTCTTGGTGCATGTCTGCTTGGCGCTCCATAACCTTTAAGAGCCACGCCATGGCTTCATTCTGGCATGCTGCATTCTCCTTTTGGTCTCTCTTCTTGCTGTCGCGCCACTCCTTCAATTCCTTTTCTCGGCGGCGGAGTGCATCATAACATCACACAGAAAGTCCTTAGTTCTTGTTGGCTGCTTTCTAATTTTGTGCAGCTGTTCATCTGCCAATAACAAAGAGAGAGGCTGGGTTCCCAAGGTAATCTCTGTGAAGTTTAAATGCAACATTTTACAGAAGCAGTATTGTTTGCAACACACAGAACACTGATTCAGTGAATTAAAACACAGCCAGTACTCTCACACCTGTCACTAACTGACTGACCCCAGGTAAGCACACATGAGCCACAACCCCCTCAAAATGGTGAGTAGCTGCAGGGGCACGGAAAATCACTGTTCCCGAATCCTGCTGTACACTGGGGAGAGCCACCACTGTAGGGGGGGCCTGATAATCATTCCTGTCCCCACATTTTCCACAGGATGTGATCATTATGGAAGATATCTTGTTGCTGAGGGTGAGCAAGGAATCAAGGGAGGGTCTTCTCCAAGATTGTGGCTTCTGCCCAGGCCCCTTGTGGCTCACCAGTGTGCAGCAATGGTCCGCCCCATCCCCTTCCCCCCTGCCCCATGATGGCACAGTGGCACGGAAATGTTACTGTTAATGGGGCAAGAAACAAAGCAGCTCTGCTGAGGAACCTGCAGCAGCAGATTGCCCCATATCTCCATGAGTTTCCTGGAGATCTCTGAGGGAGATTCCTGTGAAGTGAGGGAGTCAATCAGCAACCTGTTCCACCACTCAGACTAGGCGTGTGGTGGAAAACAAGCCTGCTTTCTGCAGCCCTCCTGCCCCCAACAACTCGCTTCAGCAATTCCTCCAAATCAGATCTACTTACCAGGGGCCTCCTCTCCTGTTTGTGCTTCAACAACATCTGACAGCTGTGACTGGCTAGCCTCCTCTGGGGTAGAAAAGAGCTCCTGGCTGCAAGCATCGCTGACCTCCGAGTCATCCTCTGCCTCTGGGTCCACATCCTTGTCCAAGATTTCCTCCTTCTGGCTCAGTCCACTCTCGACTGGCATGCGAGCCACCAAAGTATCCACAGGTTCCTTCGCAGCAGAGGTGGAGTTGCCACCGACTATCGCATTCAGCTCTTTGTAGAACTGGCAGCTAGTGGACGCAGCACCCGTGCCTTGTGGTAGGCTTTCCGCAGCTCCTTCACTTTGATCCTGCACTGCAGTGTGTCTCAGTCATGGCCCCTTTCTTTCATGCATTGTGAAATCTGTCCATAGGTATCATAATTCTGATGGCTGGAGCGCAGCTGTGACTGCACTACCCCCTCTCCCCAAATGCCGATGAGGTCCAGCAGCTCGGCATTGCTCCATGCTGCGAATCTCCTGGTGCGTGGAGCAGGCATGGTCACCTGGAAAGATGCGCTGAGACAACTGCATGCATCACTGAGCAAACATGAAGGGGAATTTCAAAATTCTGAAGGAAAATAAGATATTGGGATGATGGTTGGTCATCTGAGGGCAGGGCAGTAGAGTTCAAACCAATGACCAGAGAGGCGAGAACAGGCATTGTGGGACACCTCCCGGAGGCCAATCACAGCACTGTAATCGACCACGGTGTCTACACTGACACCGCAGCACTGTAGCCCCAGTGCAGAAAGCTCTACGCCTCTCGTTGGGGTGGGTTTTTTAAGCGCTACAACTGTGCAGTTTCTGTGCACTAAGTGGCTTGGCAGTGTGTACACCTCAGGAGTTACAGCGCAGAAAGCTACTTTACTGCGCAGAAACTTGCCAGTGTAGACAGGGCCTTAGAATCTGCTTTAAAGATGTTAACACACATTGTTTAATAACAATTACTATGTTACTAAAGCAGTGTATCCCAACAACAATACAGGATGCTGTTTTAGTGATCATTATACACCCATAGTCTGTGTAAGGCCCTTAGGAATGTCCCCAAGCCATATAAGGGCAATCAATGTAGCTTCAGCAAAGCTGTATTCTAAATATAAAAATAAATATTCCATGCCCAAAATGGTGTCTAATGTATCTAGCAAGTGACCTTCTGTTACACTAGACATTCCCCTAGCATATTCAAATACAGGGCTTTAAAATTAGATTTAATAGAAATGGCAGTTTAGATCAGTAAAGAGCAAGCACAGAATGGCATAGAGCTGCAGGAACATAACAGACATTAGATGGGATTTTGATAGGTTCCTTCTGTGACTTGGGAGCACAAGTCCTATTGATTTAACTTTTTTGAGCTGAAAAGGATATTCCTCTCAGGGCCTCCCACAAAGGATTAGATGTTCACCTGGATAATGAGAATGCTCACAGTTAGGGTAAAAGAAAATAAGAAAGGATATTAACCTCATGCTTAGGGGCATAAGACTTGATTTCAACGTGACGTGTGCTCCTAAGGGCTTGTCCACATGAACACTTAGTTCATAGCAAGCTGAGGTGTAAATCTACCTTGCACTAGCTTGCCATGCAAAGCGTTCAACAAGGCTTTTAAGCAACGTAAGCAGTTATGGGTAAGACAGAAGGTTCTCACATGGATCAGTAACTGGTTAAGAGACAGGAAAAAAGGGTAGGAATGAATGGTTAATTTTCAGAATTGAGAGAGGTGATATGCCCCAGGGATCTGTATTGGAACCAGTGCTGTTCAACATATTCATAAATGATCCGGAAAAAGGGGTAAACTGAGGTGGCAAAATTTGCAGATAATACAAAATTACTCAAGATAGTTAAGTCTAAAGCTGACTGCAAAAAGTTACAAAGGGATCTCACAAAACTAGGTAACTGGGCAACAAAATGGTAGATGAAATTCAAAGTTGATAAATGCCAGGTAATTCACATTGGAAAACAGAATTCCAGCTGTACATACAAAATGATGGGATCTTAAATAGGTGTTACCACTCAAGAAAGAGATCTTGGAGTCATTCTGGATAGTTCTCTGAAAACATCTGCTCAATGTGCAGCGGCAGTCAAAAAGGGTAACAGAATTTTAGGACCCATTAGGAAAGGAATAGATGAGACAGAAAATATCATAAGGCCACTATATAAATCTGTGGTAAGTCCACAGCTTGAATACTGCATGTGGTTCTGGTTGCCCCATTTCAAAAAAAGATGTTGGAATTGGAAAAGATAAAGGGGCAACAAAATGATTAAATATATGGAACAGCTTCCATATGAGGAGAGATTAAAAAGATTTGGAGTTTTCATCCTGGAAAAGAGATGCCTAAGAGGGCATATGATAGAGGTCTATAAAATCATGAGTGGTGTGGAAAAAGTGAATAAAGAAGTGTTATTTATTCCTTCACATAACAAAAGAACTAAGGGCCACCAGATTAAATTAATAGGTAGCAGGTTTAATACAAGCATAAGGAAGTACTTGGCACAACACACAGTCAATCTGTGGAACTCATTGCCATGGGATGTTGTGAAGGCCAAAAGTATAAGTGGGTTCAAAAAAGAATTAGGTAAGTTCATGGATGCTAGGTTCATCAATGTTTATTAACCTAGATGGTCAGGATGCAACCCCATGGGTATTCCTAGTTTCTGATTGCCAAAAGCTGGGATGAACGATAGGGGATGGATCACCAAGGATTGTTCTGTTCATTCCCTTCCGTTGGAAGACAAGAAACTGGGCTAAATAGAACACTGGTCTGACCCAGTATGGCCATTCTTACATTTTGCATTTTTGTGGGTTCTGCTAAGTGGAAAGAAAAGGGAAGGGAAAGGAGGTGAGAGGCACAGAACAGGGGAGAAGAAGATAAGGGGACCTGTGTCAAGTAAAGCTAAGGTGAAGAGACAATATGGGAGACGGAGGGAGAGTTTGGAGAAAACAGCCACCATATAAAATACATTGAACTAAAACTCATTTTAGAGGGTGTGTATGAGGGGACATGGTAAATATATTGTTTATTTAAAAACAGAAATTGTCCTTTGAACACAGTCAGTTGATATGGATACTTAATACATTTAAATCACATTTAATTCTGAGTCAGGGTTTAGCAATTTCACTGATTTTTGCTCTTTTATAAACTATGGATAAAATAATCCAAATGCAATTTTTTAACATTCTAAATTTAATAAAACTTAAGCTCTTTCCAGAAGGTCTACCATGGCTATTTACTAAACCACTACCATAATAATTTTCTTCATCTTTTGTTTAGCTATATTTTAAATGGGCATAATAGTTTTTCTAATCTGAAGTGTACCAAAATAATTATGCAGGTCTCAAAATACCACAATACTGGCTTAAATGTTTAAATATTTTTTTCCAAAAATAATAGGTCTGTTCTTTTTATTTGCCTTCTAGTTTCTGAGCCTTTCGAGTGCACTTCAGTCATACGTTCAGATTTTTTTCTCTATGCAACCATGAGGGTGAAAAACTTTTTTTTAAATGAAAGCTGAGTTTTTTCCCATAATCACATGGTCCCCAAGAGCTGGTCTTTAAGAAAAAACAAACATCACAAGCCTCACTATAAAATTGTGGGAGATAGCACTACAGTTTGAGGGATTTACAGCTGACTGTTTTTTACAGGAGATAAAAAATTTGCTAGTGACACCTGCACTAGCATCAGAAATAGAGGACTCCCTCTGTCTCTTGGTTTAGTTGGGATGAGAAAAAGGTTGAGCTAGATTTTTTTGGTTTGCTAGAATGGATTTTATTTTAGTGGCTTGTCCTGTGCATTGTGTTGTCTTGACCTATTCTCTGTAATGTTTTGGTGGGTTTCTTATTCCTTGTGTTAGTGTCTTGCTGATTGAGTGAGTATTTCTGTGTTGGAGTACAGGGTTTCAGAAGATAAAGGACACTCTTGGCCCTGTTTAGACTAATGGCTGTAAACTGGTTATGAACTGGAGCCTTTGCTTAGATACTGTGTGGTCTGTAGAGGGATCAGAAACCACTGTTTAACCAGAAAAACTACTACAATAATTCATCCAGGCTTTCACCAGTCAAAGTGCTAGGAATCCTATATTCCAAGGTATGCTAAGTTTGAAAACTTCAAAAGGAGCTTCTTCCTTGCCTAGACTTCAGCAAAAATTCAGGTCAGAGGTTGAGGGTTTGTAAACTAATAATTCCAAGATGACACAGGAAGAGCCTTTACCAAAATTCATTTTTCCATCTTCCCTTCATTAGGAATATGTTGAAAAGTGGTTTGGAAAAGAAATTGTTTTTAAACATGAACAACAAACCTGGGAATATACTGACTGAGTGACAAGGGCCCAGAGAGAGCTCTGAAAACTATACCTTTTCACTTAGCTGATACAAAAATAAGAGCGTGCATGAACTCGGTCATGACTCAAAGCACCATGCACTATGCAACATATCAGACCTAAAAACTGCTACAAGGTTCCCTATTCTCTCTTACCACACTTACTCATGAGCTGCCCTGAATTCTGCACTATGCTGGAAATTATTGGAAAATGACTGGATGTCATATGATAACCCTCAGTTTTAACGAGCTTGAGATGCTGGCTGATCTGGTCATGCTATAGTGTATTCAGGTCAATTCATAGAATCATAGAACTGGAAGGGACCTCAAGATGTCTTCTAGTCCAGTTCCCTGCATTCCAGGCAGGACGAAGTATTACTAGACCATCCTGACAAGTATTTGTCTAACCTGCTCTTAAAAATCCAGTGACAGATTTCACAATATCCCTAGGCTATTTATTCCAGTGCTTAACTACCCTGACGGGAAGTTTTTCCTAATGTCCAACCTAACTCTCCTATGCTGCAATTTAAGCCCATTCTTGTCCTACCCTCAGAGGTTAAAAAGAACCATTTTTCCTCCGTCCTCCTTGTAACAATCTTTTATGTATTTGAAAACTGTTATCATGTCTCCGTTCAGCCTAAACAAACCCAATAGGTCACGTTTTCTAGACCTTTAATCATTTTTGTTGCTCTTCTCTGGACTTTCTCCAATTTGTCCACATCTTTCCTGAAATGTGATGCCCAGAACTGGACACAATACTCCAATTCAGGCCTAATTAGCCTCAAGTAGAGCGGAATAATTACTTCTGGTGTCTTGCTTACAACACTGTTGCTAATACATCTGTAATGGGGGTCAGCACCCACCTCTTGCAAGTGTTCCCCCAGTCTGCTGATATGTGCCTGCAATCATTCAGTTTTGAACAGGGCAACATCCACCTCTTGCGGGCACCTCCTTTCTGGTCAGGTGTGAGTTTGTTTTTCTTTCAGTTCTTACACTGGAGTGGCACCCACCTCTTGCAAGTGATCCCCCGGACAATGTTTGTTTGGTGGGTCTTCAGCGACTCAACCCTCTGGCCAAGTCACACACACTGTCCCCCATTCCAGATATATAGTCTCTAGTTCCTTCTCATGGTCCTGGTATGGGGCCATAGCACCAAGGCTTCCTCCCTGGAGACACTGCCTACTTTAACAGCCCAACAGAGGCCCACCCTTGGTCGGTGTCCTTTCAGCAGCCCTCCCTGGGCACAGTCTTCACCTACACCAGCATGGCCCATCATGGTACCCTCACCCGATCTGGCTAGGTTCTGGGTTCAATCCCCTGGGCTCAGCCTGCCTGCACTGACCTGTCCATGGTCCTGCTGCTCTTCCAGCCAGCCAGGCACCCAGTTCTCCCTCTTGGAGCTCCAGATAGCAACTGTTTGTTCTGCTTCTTCTGCTTCCTTTTCTATGTCCCTGATTGGTCACTCCAGCAGCCCCTCTGATTAGCTGCTCCCTGGAGGACTTCTCCTTCCCTCTAGGCTACCTTGAGGAATTCTCCACTGTGTTTTTTTTTGGGGGGAGGGGGTCAGGCAGGACCATGAGGCCTCCAGAAGGGGGCCTCCAGACCTAGTCCACCCCGTCACAACATCCCAGAATGAGGTTTGCTTTTTTTGCAACAGTGTTACACTCTTGAGTAATATTTAGCTTGTGCTGCACAATGACCCCGGCCCCCTGCTCCCTTCCCGCAGCACTCCTTCCTAGGCAAGTCATTTCCCATTTTGTACGTGTGCAACTGATTGTTCCTTCCTAAGTGGAGAACTTTGCATTTGTCCTTATTGAATTTCATCCTATTTACTTCAGATCATGTCTCCAGTTTGTCCAGATCATTTTGAATTTTAATCCTATCCTCCAAAGCACTTGCAACCCTCCCAGCTTGGTATCATCCACAAACTTTATAAGTGTACTCTCTATGCCATTCCCTAAATTATTGATGAAGAGACTGAACAGTACCAGATCCAGAACTTATCCTTGTGGGACCCCACTTGATATGCCCTTCCAGCTTGACTGTGAACCACTGTTAACTACTCTGTGGGAATGGTTTTCAAACCAGTTATGCACCCTCCTTATAGTAGCTCCATCTAGGTTGTATTTCCATAGTTTGTTTATGAGAAGGTCATGCAAGACAGTATCAAAAGCCTTACTAAAGTCAAGATATATCACATCTACTGCTTCCCCCATCCACAAGGCTTGTTACCCTGTGAAAGAAAGCTATTCAGTAGGTTTGATACAATTTGTTCTTGACAAATCCATGCTGACTGTTACTTAGCACTTTATTATCTTTTAGGTGTTTGCAACTTGATTGCTTAATTATTTGCTCCATTATCTTTTTGGATACTGAAGTTAAGCTGACTGGTCCGTAATTCATCAGGTTGTCCTTATGCCTATTTTTACAGATTGGCACTATAATTGCCCTTTTCCAGTCCTCTGGAATCTCGTCTTCCATGACTTTTCAAAAATAATCACTAATGGCTCAGATATTTTCTCAGTCAACTCCTTGAGTATTCTAAGGTTTCAGAGTAGCAGCCGTGTTAGTCTGTATTCGCAAAAAGAAAAGGAGTACCCGTGGCACCTTAGAGACTAACAAATTTATTAGAGCATAAGCTTTCGTGAGCTACAGCTCACTTCATCGGATGCATCCGATGAAGTGAGCTGTAGCTCACGAAAGCTTATGCTCTAATAAATTTGTTAGTCTCTAAGGTGCCACGCGTACTCCTTTTCTTTTTGAGTATTCTAACTTGTTCTTTCCCTATTTTAATCTCTGATTCTATCTCATTCTCACTGACATTCATTAAGTTAGATGTCCAATTGCTACTAAACGTTTTGGTGAAAACTGAAACAAGAAAGTCATGCAGCACCTCTGCCATTTCCACATTTTCTGTTATTGTTTTCACCCCTGCCCCGTTGAGTAATGGGCCTACTCTGTCCTTGGTTTTCTTCTTGCTTCTAATGTATTTGTAGAATGTTTTCTTATTACCCTCTGTATCTCTAGCTAGTTTGATTTAATTTTGTGCCTTGGCCCTTCTAATATTGTCCCTATTTGCTTGCATTGTTTGTTTGTATTCATCCTTTGTAATTTGACCTAGTTTCAACTTTTTGTAGGACTTTTTTTTGAGTTTCAGATCCTTGAGGAACTCCTGCTTAAGCCAGGGTGGTCTCTTGTCATACTTCCTATCTTTTCTACTCAGTGGGATAGTTTGCTCTTGCGCCTTTAATAACGTCTCCTTGAAAAACTGCCAACTATCTTGAACTGTTTTGCCCCTTAAACTTGCTTCCCATGGAATCTTACATACAGGTGTGGCTCTAGCAATTTTGCCACCCCAAGCAGCCGCCGCCAAATTGCTGCCGCGACGGGAAAAGCAGTGGAGCTGCTGCTGAGTTGCCACCGTGGGACACGGACTGCCGTCCCATTCTAATTGCCGCCCCAAGCACCTGCTTGGAAAGCTGGTGCATGGAGCAGGCCCTGCTTATATACCAACTCCCTGAGTTTGCTAAAATCTGCCTTCTTGAAATCCATTATCTTTATTGTGCTGTTTTTCCCACCTACGATTCCTTATAATCGTGAACACTACCATTTCATGATCACTTTCACCCAAGCCGCCTTCCATGGGAGGCAGATATAATAGGCCAGGGAAGGCTGAATCTTTCCTGGTGCTTCCATCCACCTGCCGCCGGACACCTGGGCCACGGTGGCCCCACCCCTTCCCCGACTCCCCCACCACCTGCTGCTGCTCCTGCTGCCTGCCTGCCCTGTCTCCTCCACTCCACCATCCCTCTGGAGGTCCCCATTGCTCGCAGCATCCCTCTTCCTCAGGGACGGGGGAGTGAGGAGATTCGGCCAGGTGGGTTCGGTGCTTGGAGGGCTGGTCAGGCACTCAGGGGGATGGTGGCTCAGCCCAGTGCTGGGGGGTGGGGCATCAGTGGCTCAGCTGCGGGGGGCCTTCAAGGGCGGGGAGGGCCCTGGCAGCTTGGCCCAGCTGGCCTGGTGCTCGGGATGGCCCGACAGCTCGCCTGGGTGCTGGGGCTGGCCCAGTACTGGCAGTGGGGGCCAGCCACTCGACCAGGGGCTGGCTTTTGGGAGGGGGGGGGCTGGCGACATGACCTGGCACTGGGGCTGAGCTGGTGCTCAGGGGTTGGGGGGGTAGCGGGGTCTGGCAGCTCAGCCCAAGTGTTCTGGGGCAGGCAGGGTGGGCCTCCTCCGGCTGCGGGGAGGCCCTCAGGGCTTCTCCTGTTGGGATGGGGTTCAGGGCTCCACCGTGCGGGGGCGGGGCCTTAGGCAGAAGGGGCATGGCCAGTGGGCTAGCCAATCCAAAGCAGGGGTTCACCCGCCGCCCATGATGCCTTCCACTTTCAAATTCTCAACCAGTTCTTGCAATTCATCTAAATCAAATCTAGAACAGCCTCTCCCCTAGGGGCTTTCTCCACCTTTTGAAATAAAAAATTGTCTCCAATACATTCACTTATATATTAGATCAAAGAAATTGTAAATATGTAAGTATTTTGGGTGTTTACATTTCATAAAACTATGAGATGTTACATGCCTTGTTTTCACTTATCTGTTCCTGTCATAATATAATAGCAAACATTTACATAGTAAATACCCTTGTAACTGAATTACACATAAAAGAAATCTTGTGAAATGCTAATGAAGGACTTAAGGACTTTAACAGAGCAGTTCTAATTTCAAAGTGAGCGGTCATTGTGTTTGATGATCGGAGGTCAAAGATAAAACTGAAGGGGAAGATGGAGATCTCCAGATCTATTCTGGGTAGCCCTGAAGACCTTTGGGAAACTGGCAATTTATTATACTACTGCTCCCATTTGCCTGTTATTAATATTTTACTGGCTTAACCTCTCAATAACTCTCATTCTTTTTTCTTAGCTAATAAATCTTTAATTAGTTTACTATAGAATTGGCTGCCAGTATTGTCTTTGGTGTAAGATCTGGAGTATCAATTCATCTTGGGTAAGTGACTGGTCTTTGGGACTGGGGGATACCTAATGTAGTGTGATTTTTTGTTTTAATAACCTCTTGTCACAAAGTCCAGCTTGTGTGGGGAGACTTCTGTGACTGCATGGTAAGACTGTTACAGTGATCCAGGAGTTCACATTTGTTACTGGGTTCATGAAATCTAATGATAGAACATACCACCAGTTTGGGGTGTCTGCCATGTTTTGTGACAGTCTGCCCTGGGGTGGGCACTCACAGTTGTGAGCCACTCCAGATAGTGCGAGAGAGCTAATCCAAAAAAAAAAAAGCATCACAAGGTGACAAGACATAATCAGTGCACGTTATCTGTTCTCACTGTAGCAGAGAGCACAGCAGCAGTCTGTTCCCTGGGTGGCTGGCTCAGGGAGTGGAAGACATGCAGTTACATGAGGTGCTGAATATGAGTTAACAGTAAGAAGAAGCATTCACCATCCAGAAATCCTAGATGGCACAGTAACAGAGCTCCACTCCTGCAGGGCTCAAGTATGTCAGATGGCTTCCCTGATATGCAATTCTTAAACTGTTCAGGGCTCCGATGTGAATTAGGAGTATTGGGTGGCATTCACTTCCTCCTGCAATCTTCCGCTCCAACCCCTGAGAAAATGTCAGGTAGGGCAGTTTTCTCTTTGAGCTATGTCCTTGTTTACATGAACTACGAAGGAGTTCCCTTTCAGGGCCATGCACAAAGGATCTGATGTTTGCCTGGATAATGAGCACATCCACTGTTACATTAGGTAGGGGAATAAGAAAAACAGGAAGGGCTATATATCCTTATGCTTCAGGGCATAAGCCAAACACTCAGGTTTGTTTAACAGTAGGAACTTATGTGGGTACAACTACATCACTCAGGGGTCTGAAAATCCACACCCCTGAGTGACATAGTCATATTGACCTGACCCTGGGTGTAGACAGTGCTGTGTTGACAGGAGGGTTTCTCCCATCAACTTAGCGACTGCCTTTCAGGGAGGTGGAGTATCTATGTTGATGGGAGAAGCTCTCCTGTTGGTATAGGTAGCGTCTTCACTAAGCGTTAAGAGTTAAGAAGAGCTCTTTGACATCATATGAAGCATTTGGTACTGGAAACTGACTAGGTGGATCAATTGGCTGATCTGCTATGGCAATTACTATATTTGTAGGTATGAGAAATCCAAAGAACTCAGGGAGAAACAGAAAAAAACAGATGTGGAGAAGGAAGGCAAAAATGGTGGGAGGAGAAGCTGAAGAGCTGAAAGAAAAAGGCATAAAATGTATTTTATTCTATGTAGCTCAAGTAGATTTGTGCTATATCTGGAAAAAGTAAATTATGTATCCACTTGTATGCATCAGATACAATTTTGTTGTTTCTGATGGAGTATCCTTTTTTCATGATAAAAAGAGTGCTAATTTACCCTAGAACAAATCACGTCTTTTATTCCAAGCAAAATATGTTTCATTTTTGCAGAAAAATAGTTTCGCCTTCAAAAAATCCCTTTTTGTTTCTTGTGAAAAAATGCCAAAAAGAGTGGAAAGCAAAGCCACAGAGTGTGTTTTATTTTTGTCTTCTCTTCCCCACCCCCAACAAAAACACCAACGAAAAATATGGTTTTCCTTGAACTGCACACATTTTGTCACATAGCTTTAGTTATTTTCTATACATGCTCCATGTTGTCTATCAGTGACTCTGCCAAAAAGGAATGAAGGAAAAAGAACTAAAGTGCTTAGTATTACCAGATCAGCAGACATTTGTTTCTGAATCACTTAAGTTTATTTCCTCATCTAAAATTGTATCCTTCTGCATGAATATATACAACAAACCCCTTAGTGGGATGAGAAAGAAGCCGATATTCTTTGCTAGTAGGTTCTAGGAAAAAGCCTGTAATCAAGTACAGCCCTAGTCTCCTCCAGTGACATGAACATTCATGTTGTTTAATATGAAAGCAATTTTATCTCACAGAGTGGATTATTTTTCTTAAGGTAGATAGGTTAGCTTCTGTAGATAGGACAATAGACACCAGCCATCTTCAATCCATCTTTGCATAGTGTTAACAGTGTAGTTATTTGTTGTGGATTTGGGGTGTGATTTCTTGTACCTTTAGGAAGCTTTTTATGAGAAATTGGATGACTTGATTGAAAAGTAATTTTAGTTTTGGTCTGACTGGTTTCTATGGAAAAAACAAACGAAATTCCCATCTCTTAAACTGATCAACTATATTACTGCGTGGATTTAAGGCACCAAATATTTGATATAGCTATTGTCTCTGATTATTTTTCACAATATATCGGTCTAAAAATCTTCTCTGTTTTTTTCACGAGTATATGAGAGAAAAATCCCATTTTGTGTGAATATAGACACTGCTAAATTCAAACATAATTGAACAACCTACGCTTGATTTATTTTTTTTAAATGTTCCCACTAAGGTTCCAGTCCTGCCTCTTGTAGCATGCAGGTAGACTTCAGTGAGGCTCAGTGTGAGACCAAGGGCTTGTCTACATTACCTGCTGGATTGATGGACATTGATTGATCCAGTGGGGATCGATTTATCACGTCAGTCTAGATGTGATAAATCGACAGCCAAGTGCTCTCCCATCGACTCCTGTACTCCACTGGAGCAAGAGGCACAGGTGGAGTCAATGGGGGAGCATCAGCAGTTGATTTGCTGCAGTGAAGACACAATGGTGAGTAGATCTAAGTACGTCAACTTCAGCTACGTTATTCACATAACTGAAGTTGTGTAACTTAGATCGATCCCCTCTCCAAGTGTAGACCAGACCCAGTAGTCCATTGGTGCACTATACACTGCAAGACTGAGGAATAAAGCAACATCAGAGACAATGCAATACGTCTTTGGGGGATTTTTCCACCATTGACAAATTTACAGTCTTAGATTAAGGACAAAATTCTGCTCTCACATACAGTCAACCAATCCACCTTCAGGTTAGTTGAAACCAAAGGGTTGACACAGATATAAGCAAAGGTAGAATTTGCCTCCAATGGTGGGATCCACAAAGTGATTTAAGAGCCTACATTCCTGTTTTAGGCACTTAAATTCCAGTTCTGGCTCCACTGCAATTCACAAAACTTTCACTGAACTCTGTAAGCACCTAAATTCGCTCAGTGCCTACATCTTTTCAACATAAAAGTTCCTGCGGCAGCTATGTTTCTGCCTCTGAGCATGTGCACTATTGCCTAACTCTAGGAGTTGGGTGTGACCCCCTGGGGTGCCACCTGGAACTGGGGTACCACTGATCCCCCTGAGCACCAACCTGGGCTCCCTCTCACACAGCTGTGACAACCTGAAAAGTCCTCAAGCCTGCACCTTCACCAGCATACATACAGGAAGGGACACACCCAGCTGCAGTTATATGCAGGCTCTCTGATCAGCCCCTGCATAGGAAGGCTACAGCTAAGGCAACTCCCAGCTCCTCAGGCATGTAACTCCTCCAGAGTATAAACCCAAAATTATACTGTCTTGTTCTGCACAGAAACTGTACTGTGTAAGCTCATAAAATTCACCCTCTCCCTCAATGTGGAAGGAATATGCGCTAAGATTTCCATACACTTTGCTATAAAGCAAAAATAGACAAAAGATAGACTTTAAGTGATTATAAGGGATAGCAAACAGATCAAAGCAGATTACCTAGCAAATAAACAAAAAATGCAAACTAAGCTTAAGATACTAAATACATTGGATATGAATAGCAGATTTTCACCCTAAGAGATTATACAAGCAGTTGCAGATTCTTAAGGGGGAAGCTGCACTTGCTTTACAGCTTGGACTCCCCAGGTGTCTCATTCACAGGCTAGAAATTCCTTTAGCCTGGGTCCAGCACTTCCCCCAGTTCAGTCTTTGTTCCTCAGGTGTTTCTAGGAATCTTCTTCTGTGGGGAGCGAAGAATGCCAGATGATGTCACTCCCCACCTTATATAACTTTTGCATATGGAGGGAACCCTTTGTTCCCAAAGCTTGGTTCCCAGACCAGTCTATGAAAAAATACTGACATGCCAAGATGGAGTCTAGAGACATATGATCTTATCACATGTCCTTTGCGAGTCATAGCAACCATTACTTGGAGTCTGTCTGTAGCGTTCTCTGAAAGGCTCATCAGGTGGGGGATAAGCTTCTCCTAAGGCCTATTGTTTTTTCCTAATGGCCCATTGCCCTAAATAGGCCCTTCCGCACCCACTATCTAGACTAAAAGAAAAGGAGTACTTGTGGCACCTTAGAGACTAACAAATTTATTAGAGCATAAGCTTTCGTGAGCTACAGCTCACTTCATCGGATGCATTTGGTGGAAAAAACAGAGGAGAGATTTATATACACATACACAGAGAACATGAAACAATGGGTTTATCATACACACTGTAAGGAGAGTGATCACTTAAGATAAGCCATCACCAACAGCAGGGGGGGGAAAGGAGGAAAACCTTTCATGGTGACAAGCAGGTAGGCTAATTCCAGCAGTTAACAAGAATATCAGAGGAACAGTGGGGGGTGGGGTGGGAGGGAGAAATACCATGGGGAAATAGTTTTACTTTGTGTAATGACTCTTCCATTCCCAGTCTCTATTCAAGCCTAAGTTAATTGTATCCAGTTTGCAAATTAATTCCAATTCAGCAGTCTCTCGTTGGAGTCTGTTTTTGAAGCTTTTTTGTTGAAGGATAGCCACTCTTAGGTCTGTGATCGAGTGACCAGAGAGATTGAAGTGTTCTCCAACTGGTTTTTGAATGTTATAATTCTTGACGTCTGATTTGTGTCCATTCATTCTTTTACGTAGAGACTGTCCAGTTTGGCCAATGTACATGGCAGAGGGGCATTGCTGGCACATGATGGAATATATAACATTGGTAGATGCGCAGGTGAACGAGCCTCTGATAGTGTGGCTGATGTGATTAGGCCCTATGATGGTATCCCCTGAATAGATATGTGGACAGAGTTGGCAACGGGCTTTGTTGCAAGGATAGGTTCCTGGGTTAGTGGTTCTGTTGTGTGGTGTGTGGTTGCTGGTGAGTATTTGCTTCAGATTGGGGGGCTGTCTGTAAGCAAGGACTGGTCTGTCTCCCAAGATGTGAGAGAGCGATGGCTCGTCCTTCAGGATAGGTTGTAGATCCTTGATGATGTGTTGGAGAGGTTTTAGTTGGGGGCTGAAGGTGATGGCTAGTGGCGTTCTGTTGTTTTCTTTGTTGGGCCTGTCCTGTAGTAGGTGACTTCGGGGTACTCTTCTGGCTCTGTCAATCTGTTTCTTCACTTCAGCAGGTGGGTATTGTAGTTGTAGGAATGCATGATAGAGATCTTGTAGGTGTTTGTCTCTGTCTGAGGGGTTGGAGCAAATGCGGTTATATCGTAGCGCTTGGCTGTAGACAATGGATCGAGTGGTATGATCTGGATGAAAGCTAGAGGCATGTAGGTAGGAATAGCGGTCAGTAGGTTTCCGATATAGGGTGGTGTTTATGTGACCATTGCTTATTAGCACCATAGTGTCCAGGAAGTGGATCTCTTGTGTGGACTGGTCCAGGCTGAGATTGATGGTGGGATGGAAATTGTTGAAATCATGGTGGAATTCCTCAAGAGCTTCTTTTCCATGGGTCCAGATGATGAAGATGTCATCAATGTAGCGCAAGTAGAGTAGGGGCATTAGGGGACGAGAGCTGAGGAAGCGTTGTTCTAAGTCAGCCATAAAAATGTTGGCATACTGTGGGGCCATGCGGGTACCCATCGCAGTGCCGCTGATTTGAAGGTATACATTGTCACCAAATGTGAATTAGTTATGGGTCAGGACAAAGTCACAAAGTTCTGCCATCAGGTTAGCCGTGACAGTATCGGGGATACTGTTCCTGACGGCTTGTAGTCCATCTTTGTGTGGAATGTTGGTGTAGAGGGCTTCTACATCCATAGTGGCTAGGATGGTGTTTTTAGGAAGATCACCAATGGACTGTAGTTTCCTCAGGAAATCGGTGGTGTCTCGAAGATAGCTGGGAGTGCTGGTAACGAAGGGCCTGAGGAGGGAGTCTACATAGCCAGACAATTCTGCTGTCAGGGTGCCAATGCCTGAGATGATGGGGCGTCCAGGATTTCCAGGTTTATGGATCTTGGGTAGCAGATAGAATACCCCAGGTGGACACTATGGTGCTAATAAGCGATGGTCACATAAACACCACCCTATATCGGAAACCTACTGACGGCTATTCCTACCTACATGCCTCTAGCTTTCATCCAGATCATACCACTCGATCCATTGTCTACAGCCAAGCGCTACGATATAACCGCATTTGCTCCAACCCCTCAGACAGAGACAAACACCTACAAGATCTCTATCATGCATTCCTACAACTACAATACCCACCTGCTGAAGTGAAGAAACAGATTGACAGAGCCAGAAGAGTACCCAGAAGTCACCTACTACAGGACAGGCCCAACAAAGAAAACAACAGAACGCCACTAGCCATCACCTTCAGCCCCCAACTAAAACCTCTCCAACGCATCATCAAGGATCTACAACCTATCCTGAAGGACGAGCCATCGCTCTCTCACATCTTGGGAGACAGACCAGTCCTTGCTTACAGACAGCCCCCCAATCTGAAGCAAATACTCACCAGCAACCACACACCACACAACAGAACCACTAACCCAGGAACCTATCCTTGCAACAAAGCCCGTTGCCAACTCTGTCCACATTTCTATTCAGGGGATACCATCATAGGGCCTAATCACATCAGCCACACTATCAGAGGCTCGTTCACCTGCGCATCTACCAATGTGATATATGCCATCATGTGCCAGCAATGCCCCTCTGCCATGTACATTGGCCAAACTGGACAGTCTCTACGTAAAAGAATGAATGGACACAAATCAGACGTCAAGAATTATAACATTCAAAAACCAGTTGGAGAACACTTCAATCTCTCTGGTCACTCGATCACAGACCTAAGAGTGGCTATCCTTCAACAAAAAAGCTTCAAAAACAGACTCCAACGAGAGACTGCTGAATTGGAATTAATTTGCAAATTGCATACAATTAACTTAGGCTTGAATAGAGACTGGGAATGGATGAGTCATTACACAAAGTAAAACTATTTCCCCATGGTATTTCTCCCTCCCACCCTACCCCCCACTGTTCCTCAGATATTCTTGTTAACTGCTGGAATTAGCCTACCTGCTTGTCACCATGAAAGGTTTTCCTCCTTTCCCCCCCCTGCTGTTGGTGATGGCTTATCTTAAGTGATCACTCTCCTTACAGTGTGTATGATAAACCCATTGTTTCATGTTCTCTGTGTGTGTGTATATAAATCTCTCCTCTGTTTTTTCCACCAAATGCATCCGATGAAGTGAGCTGTAGCTCACGAAAGCTTATGCTCTAATAAATTTGTTAGTCTCTAAGGTGCCACAAGTACTCCTTTTCTTTTTGTGAATACAGACTAACACGGCTGCTTCTCTGAAAACTATCTAGACTGCAAGCAACTTGTCTAGTGGGCATTACCCAGGTGTAACTACATTTGAAATACAGATACATAGTCAATATTCATAACTTCAGGTACAAAAATGATACATGCACACAGATAGGATAATCATATGCAGCAAATCATAACTTTTTCAATGACACCTCACATGACTTATCTTGCATAAAACGCATCATAATGATGCCATACTCGTATCATAATAATATCACTGTGAGGACGATGGAGTGCAATGTCATATCATGCCCATCTCCATGAACCCGTTGAAGCTATTTCATTGTGGTTAAAGTTTTCCATCTCCCTTTCCATCCATCCTTTCAAAGTGATCTTCTAAACTGGTGCTACCATTGCATAGGCAATTGCTAACAACAGCTGGTCAGAAAATTTCGGACAAAATGTTTTTTGCTGGAAAATTCAGGTTTGATGAAACCAAAACTATTGAGGGAAGGGTCAGTTTTGCCAAATCTCCCAATTAAAAAAAATGAATTTTTTTTGATATTGTTGAAATATTCCATTTTTAGACATTTTCGTGGCTGAAAAGTTTTGGTTTTCATTTTGGTATTACTTTTCATTTCAAGAATTTAATTTTTACTAAAAATAAAAAATAATTTAATATGTCAATTTAAATGTGACATTTTGAAGTTACAGAAACAAAATGTTTTAACCTGATCTGAATTTTCTTCTTAGTATTATTATCTGTTTACAAAAACTTTTCAGATTTAAACTTTTTGTCCCAATTCAGGACAGGAAAAACTTTTGAAATATCAAGTTCTCACAGGACAGCTTCCCAGCTCTACTGCTAACATATATATTTGAGGGAAACTGGGTGAAATTCTGGCTCCACTGAAGTCAATGGCAAAACTCCAATGAGTTCAATGAGGTCGGTATTTCATCCATTGCCTACACACACTGAGTCTGTTCGGGAAGCTAATTCTCCACTACCCAGTATTAGATGGGACGGTCTATCCTATGTTGAGCTGCGGCAGTCTCTGTTCATGTTGGTATCCACTCAGGAACAAACTGCATTGCAAATATGCAACAGTCAATGTACTGGACCATGCATAGTTGCCAACTAGAACAAAATTTCAAATTGCAATTCTCCAGATAAATCTGGGGATGCTGGATGTTACTAGGCCACGGGTATTGTAGAGCTTGAGTTCATTCTTGTGAATTTTATCACACCTATAGTAGAGGTTGTGACTTCCCTAAAGCCAAAGAGGGAGTCAATATTGTAGGCAGGACTGAAATGCAAGAATCCCTTGCTGTCAGTTCCATACCTAGTCTACTATACCACCCTGTCTTCCCATTATTGAGGTGCCTCTCCTAATGGCTAGAGACTACACTGGGTGATCAGTAGAGGAGCATTCTTGGTTGCAATCTGCTTTAACAGCTGCAAGGGATTGGGCACACATCTAGCATCTTGGTTTGAAGCACATAATAAAATCAAGACCTCTGTGGCTGAGGATTTCAAGGGTCCCAAAGGCCAACTCTGTGGTATTGTAAGAGATGCATGAACAGTGCATGAATATTAGGAAGAATCACAGAGACAAACTTTTTTTTTTTTATACTAGTTGACATTCTCAGTTTACTGCTGCAATGAAAAGGACTAGAAATTCTTTACTTGCCAGATGCAAGATCCACACAAAAAAGGTAAACTGACTCAACAGAGAGTCCAGTAATAATTATACACAAAGTGAAAGATGAGAGAAAAAATATTTTTCTGTTTCCTCTGTTATAATCTTAAGAGTAACTTACAACAGTAAGTTAAAAAAAAGTTCAGAAAGAAATATCTTTTTTAAGTTGATGGTGTCCCTTTTAAATCAAGTCCAATGACGTTTAGGTGATTGCATTGAACTATGCTTATTCTGCTATAGGTCACTATAACCACCATAAAAAGAAATAAACCACCACATGTTATTCTCTATGGTGATACATTTATAGTCCAACTCTTTTGAGGCTGATCCTTACCAATAATTGTGTAGCTTGTCTTGCTAATAAATTTATTACAGTTGAATCAAACTGGAAAGTAACATTATGCTCCATGCAGGCATACATCAGTGTTTGCTCTGAGGCTCTTTCACTATGAGGCAGATTAAAACCATATAAATCCTTTGCCCTGTAATAGCTTAAGTATTTTCACAGGACTCTAAATCCTCAGATTTAGTGGCAGATATATAGAATTCAATTATCAGTTCTTGGTGACCAGGTAAAGACCCTGATCCTGTAAACACTTAAGTACATGCTTAGCTTTAAGCATGTGAGCATAATTCCATTGATTTCAACAGGACTACTCATGTGTTTCATGTTAAGCATGTATGTTTGCAGAATCAAGGCCACAATGAGCCATGGAAAAATGTAGAAATGTCTTCTAACCTTCCTTTAGTCATTCAGCTCCTACAAAGATAAATATCTGCCTACCCATGGTGTACATAACAAAACAAAAATGCTTTGGCTGGACATTCAGGTAAGTTTTATTACTGGAAAATGTAATGCAAGGGTTGAATGGCATCAATAGGAAAGAGACAGAAATACTAGAAAGCCTATTGTGGTTAAGAGAAGAGTGAATTTTCACTTGGTCTTGACTTGCAGAAGTGTAAAGACAAGGCTGACCTCTCCAAGTTCCCAAAAGGCTTCACTTATAGCTAAATAGATCCTCAGGGCACTGTGCTCTCACCTTCCTTTTCTGTATAAACAAAAATGAGAGTGGATGAGCACCAAATTGCTCCCTCTACATTTCTGTTAGTCACTGTTGTTACTGTCCCTCTGGTCAAAATCTGGAATCAATAACTTTTAATGGAACCACGAGGGGGTGAAGGATATGCTGGGCACCATGTGTCCTCCATTGGCCCAGTTGGAGTTGAGCCTATTGAGTTTAAAAATGTACACAAATGAGTCATATCAAAAGACAAACCCCCTGGAGGGCTATATCAGCCAGGAGTGTGATTGCATGCCTAAGTGAGAAGCTTTCATTCTTTGCCTACCCCTGTGGTGTGCTGTGCTCAAGCTAATTGTATTATTTAGAATAAGGGTAAGCATTTGAAACATCATCTTGAGCTTGTTAAAAATGCCCTCCTGTTGTACCTTTTTTTGCATAAATAAACTGTGTTTACCTGCCATTCATCTACAAAACAAGGCTGATATCTAGGCATCTGGTAACTCCCTCAGGGTATTTATTTTAATATACTGGCCTTTCACTGCTGAAGATTATAGATTCCTCTGGGGACAAAAGAACCTTAACAGTGAAATTCAAAGGGACTTAGAAATGTATTTAGCATGGATTCATTAAATACCTTGTGAAAGGGCTCTTTTCTGTTTAACCTCTGTTCATATTTCTAGTAATATAAATACAAAATTCTGTATTTCTAAACAATATGAGATCCGATATATTTGACATGTTAAATGTACAGTTCAACCACATTAAGATGTGTGATTGAGCAGATCAGCCACATTAGAAAATGCAAAAGGACATAATTAAGTCTCATTTGATTCATTGTTTCATCTGCTTAATGCAGAGTTTGACATTTCCAGAAGGGGAACCAAGTTAGTATTAATTAGGGTTAGTTTAGGTAATGCTGTGTGTGTAACATACTGGAGAAGCATCTCTTTCCTCTCTAGTAGCTGGAATGTTAAAGGATAATAGCATAATACCCCATCAGCATTTTCTTAGGCGGTTACTTCTGTTGTACAAGACCCCACCACCACCACCATTGAGGGAGGGGTTTGGGGGCAGCCATGGATTTGGGTTTAATTGACACAGTAGTAAAAACTATGGCTGCTATGGGAACCTTGTGCACACTGAGCTACCAGTGTTAGCACAGGGTAGGATTTTTTTGCTCAAATTCTCTACTGTAAAATGTCCAAGTATTGATGAATATTATTGAAAGAAAGCACGATGAAGAACTCTGAATAAATGATACAATTCATTCCGCATCTGTAGTTTCTATATTCAGAAATTAAGGCAGCAACTGCGACTGGTAGGCTGCAAAGTCGGTCTTGAGCAGGTTTAGTCACATGTAGCGGTTCCATTACCCAAAGAAGGGAACACACGTTGTCTCCAGGATTCAATAGATATATGTTAAGAGTTACAGGTAAAAATAACAAAAAAACCCCCAAAAAAATCTAAGAGCTAAACATTTAAAATGTCTGTTCCCTAATTCTTACCTAACTCTAGAGACCTCAAACATTTTTTGCAGATCTAATTTATTTTCTTCTTCAGTGAAAAAAAGAAGACGTTTCCCCCTCCTCTCTTAGCTTTACATTTTCCTTGTCACTTAAGGCACCTATTAAAATGACCTTTAAAAAAAAAGTGATCTTTAAGAAACTAGAGTCAAGATGTAGACACCCATTTAATTTATTTATTTATTGAAAATTTTGGTTTAGATAATAGTAAACACCAAAAAATAGTTTGGCTGGTCGTTTGCATGGGTGAAAAACAGCTATTTTAGAACCACTTTGATTGTATTTTTTTACAATGGAAATGGTTTTATGGATTAAAACTCAGAGTGAAATGTAAATGATTGCATTGCATTGTCTATTGTGAATGGCTACTTTCCCCTCAGTTCAGGTTAGTGCCAAGTCACACTAGATTGATGAAAAGCACCTTGAGCAATCTTTTATTATGGAGGCTGCACAGGATCTTATGAGAGGAAATTGAAGGTATGGGACAACAGCATAGCCACTCTTTGCACTGGAGGAGGGAAGACAAAGGGAATGTACAACAGGCATAACTTGCTTTTGGTACTCTGATTTCAACTGGGATAGTTGACTAGGTCACATGCTAATACTCAGCTGCTGTTGGCTGAGAGAAATTTAGCAAGGCCACAAGGGACAAACAGAAGGAAAGTTGTGTGTTTCTTTCCAGCAAACCATATTGACTGCAAAGAGATATACTAATAGGGTGACCAGATGTCCCAATTTTATAGGGACAGTCCCGTTATTTGGGTCCTTGTCTTATATAGGTGCCTATATTACCTCCCACTCCCTGTCCTGATTTTTCACACTTACTATCTGGTTACCCTATATACTAATATTCTAAGAAAAAGCAATGTTCTTCTTTCTATTGAAGGAAGGAAGGAAATTCTGTTATTTTGTCAACAATTGTATTTTGCTGAGTGGTAACTGCAGAGGGTTCTCCCAGCTCATTTTTCATCCTTTCTTTGAAGAGTATCTCTAATACACAGCACAAGGATTTTGGTTTCCTTTTCAGTTTCCATCTGTTTTTAAGATAGAGAAGAAAATGGGGATGCCTCCATCTCTTATTTATCTGGAGGGCTTTGACATCCTTTTGATATTTTGTGAGCAGCAGAGGCTGAGAAGAAAAGAGCTCACATCCAGTCTAAATTTGGAAAGAGGCACAAAGCCAGAAGAAAAATGCAGAACTTCTCCAGGAACTATAGCTGCTTAGAAGTGTCATTTCAAAGAATTTGTTCAGGAGAGAATAAGCTAAACTCATCCGTGGGGTAGTTCCATTGAAGTCAAGAGTAACACAAGGGATGAGTTGGACCAATTGTCTTTGCTATGAGCTTTGACCATGCAGGGGGAATAGGGGAAAATTTTCCTTTTTCACATCTGTTTGAAGCATTTCTATTTAGCTGTTGGATAACGTGGCCAAACCTAGAGGGCTCAGTGCTGATGCCCATTGGGAGTTTTGCCCAAATAAGACACTTGAGATCAGGCTCAGTGTTACCAGCTCTTTTCATAGGAACAGGCCACTTTCAGAACAGATTGACTGGTGGACTTTGTGGTAAGAAACACACGCAGAATTCTTGTTTCCTCAGTAGTGGCATAACACTACAAATTAAACCCAGTTTTCATTTTCTAGAATAGCATTAGAGCCTATGAAGAAATGAATTGTTCAGCTGCCCACTTAATCTAGATGACAGTTTTATTACAATTAAATATCACCCCAAGGATGCCCTTTGTTTGCATTGGACAGATTTTATTGTGTTTATATGGGCTAATGAAGCAGAATGAAATTATACAGTTCATATTAAATTTACATGACTGATTTATTGTATTTAAAGCCCAAAATTATCATCTATAGTCTTTAATGCTGCACAAACCAAATTATTACTTCTGCTGTTTTTTATTTTATTTTAGTAAGTTGCCCCGTGGAATAAAAGTGACTTTCTGGCTGCACTAAACATTAGGTTATTTCATGTTCCTAATATTTAAAACTATTACTTTCAAGCATCATAACTGTAGAAATGCTTTGATTTCCATCATCTGTCCTGTACTTCAAGTAAGTGGGTCTAATTTCCCAAGAGTAAAATTGCATTTCATATGTTATTGTCAATGACTCTGAGGAAAACTTTCGAGTTGGGCCCCAGGGCAGCAGTGGGCTGCATGTGGTCAGACCCCTCTGGTAAGCAGGGCCTCTTTGAAGTCAAATGGGTCACACAAAGCAGCTTGCAGGAATGGAGTTAATATCGCCTCTCTCTTCACTTTATATCTTTTCTTTTTTGTTCTTTATCTGTATTGTGGTAGTACCAAGAGGTACCAGACTCATTGTACTAGGCACTGTACAAACATGTAACAGAGATGGTTCCTGCCTCCAAAGAGTTTACAGTCTAAGTAAACTTACAGTGTGGGTATATAGTTTTACGTGTAAATATCAATCTGGCTGCTTCTTGCTCACACGCTCAGGGTCTAACTGATTACTATATGTGGGGTCGGGAAGGAATTTTATGATTCTCACTATACAGACCCTTGATTTCTGAGCCATTTCTGAGTTTCAATGGCTTCTGCGGTCCAATGCAACAAATGGATTTGTCTGCTCAAGTGATGGAACCTGACAGTTTAGCAACAGCATGCTTCAATGAGTTTCCAGGATTCAGCTCTGCCAATATCAGTTTCTGTTGGGGATAAGTAACTATCAAAAGATGCAGTAGTTTGGATGCCTCCCCAAACCCTATTTGAACTGTAATAATGCAAGCTTGAGGTGGAAATAATGTGAGGTATTTGTCAGATCTCTTCTACGTGCAGGACCCAGATTTAGAGGCAGGCAACTCAGGCTTAGGGGGTGCCAGGCTCGGGAAGTTGTCAGGTATTCAAAAGTTTAACAATGGAGTGGAGGGGTGGCACCAAAGATGCTCCTCACCTCGGGTGCCATTTGGTCTAGAATTGGACCTGTCTACTTGTTGCATCCAGATGGTTCAGCACTAGGAAGTGTAGAGACACTCCCTGCAAGATTCACTGATAAGGTACCTGTCACTCATTAGAGCTGAGACAGTGAATGGTTCAGCAACTCTGTTGTCTGATTCTACTCAGGAAAGTGATTCTCCTTTCTAATGCTAAGCCTCTGATTCTGGATGAGTAAACTTTTACATGTGAGGAACAGCTACCTCTTTTCTATCTCTACACCTCCACATCAGTGTTCCTTTGCATGGGTCACTTGGGGGAATATCACTTCTCCCACTGAATTTTCAATCAGAGAAAAAAAAACAATAATTTAAAACACTGAGGCCCAGATCCACAAATAAGTCTTTGCTTTAGACACCACTGCAATTCACAGAACCCCCAATTGGCTGATACCAGATCCTGTAGGCACATAAACTCACTCAATGCTTAAATTCCAGAGGGGTAGCCTTGTTAGTCTGGATCTGTAAAAGTGGCAAAGAGTCCTGTGGCACCTTATAGACTAACAGACATATTGGAGCATGAGCTTTCATGGGTGAATATCGACTTTGTCGGATGCATGTATACTACATAAAAGGATAAATGGACACAAATCAGATATTAGGAATGGTAATATACAAAAACCTGTAGGAGAACACTTCATTCTCGCTGGACACACAATAGCAGATTTAAAGGTAGCCATCTGGCAGCAAAAAAACTTCAGGACCAGACTTCAAAGAGAAACTGCTGCACTTCAGTTCATTTGCAAATTTGATACCATCAGCTCAGGATTAAACAAAGACTGTGAATGGCTAGCCAACTACAAAAGCAGTTTCTCCTCCTTTGGTGTTTACACCTCAACTGCTAGAAGAGGGCCTCATCCTCCGTGATTGAACTAACCTTGTTATCCCTAGCCTGATTCTTGCTTGCATATTTATACCTGCCTCTGGAAATTTCCACTACATACATCTGACGAAGTGGGTATTCACCCACAAAAGCTCATGCTCCAATACATCTGTTAGTCTACAAGGTGCCACAGGACTCTTTGCTTCTTTAATGCTTAAATTGCTGCTGTAAAAATTCCCTAGGCACCTATGTTTCTGCCTCTGGGTAGGTGCCTAATTCCAGACAGCCAGGTGTTTATCTCACACCTGAGCCCCAGAGCAATTCACAAACCAGGGAAAGATAGGCATTCCAGCTATGAGGGAGGAATACCACCACATCTTCCATCTATAAAGGAGGCACTATCTCCTCCAGCCATGTTGTGTCGAGTGAGGCAGGTGCCTAACTCATCCTTGCAAGAAACAGCTTAGAATCCATCTACATTATAATTAAACACATATGGCTGGCCCATATCAGCTTACTTGGCTTGCAGGACTCAGGCTCTTGGGGCTCAGGCTATGGGTCTGTTTAACTACAGGGTAGATGTTTGGGCTCGGGCTAGAGCCTAGGCTCTGGGACCCTAGGATGGGGGAGGATCCCAGAGCCTAGGCTCTGGGACCCTAGGATGGGGGAGGGTCCCAGAGCGTGGGCTCCAGCCCGAGCCGAAGTGTCTAAACTAGTGGTTCTCAACCAGGTATCTGGGGTCACCTGGGGGCCAGAAGCAGGGGCAGCATTAGCCTTGCTGGGCCCAGAAGAGAAAGCCAAACCCCTACCGCATGAGGCTGAAACCTGGGGCCCAAAGCCCCACCGCATCCAAGGCTGAAGCCAAAGCCTGAGCAAAGTAGTTTTGTGAGGCCCCCCCCATGGCATGGGGCCCCAGGCAATTGCCCTGCTTGCTATTCCCTAACGCTAGTTATATGCAGAGAACCAGTTATTGTAGCACAGATGGGCCATGGCATTTTGATTGGGCAAGCTTCAGAAAGAGGGTTGAGAACCCCCTGATCTAAACCACAATTAAACACTCCCTGTAGCCAGAGCCCCACAAACCTGAATCAGCTGACACTTGCCAGCTGCAGGTATTTAATTGCAATGTATACATACCCTTAGGCACTTTAGTTGCCTGACTGCAGAAGAGAGACTCCTAGTTTGTGGATAGCAAGCAGCAATAGACACATCCCTGCAGCCCAGAGTTAAGTGCCTAACCCTGAGGGACTGGGGCTTAGAACATACCCCTCATGTCAGCATCCCCCATTGCTAGTTAGGCAACTTCCGGCTGGCTTTTGGGATGCCCAATCTTAGGCATCTCTCTCTCTCTCAAATTATTATATAGGTGCCTAGCTCAGGCTTTGTGGATCCCATTGTTATTCCAATGATGTTCTAGGTGTCTAAAAGTTAGGCATTTTGCCGCTCAGTGTTTCAGTGCATAAGTTCTTTTGTGGATCTGGGCCTTAGGGCCTGATACTGCTGATCCTTGTTACATCTGTATACCAGGAGGACTCTCATTGAAGTCAATGGGCCAGATTCTGCCTCATCCTGAAGTACAGACTAACAAGGGAGGACAATTCCATGAGACTCCCCACCTCACAGAATTCCTCCCAGATGTTTTGAGCCTTGGATGGAACAGGCTGTGAGCTCTGTCCACAAACCTCAGGAAGTGACCATGTGCACCAGCAGCCTTAGAAACCCCACTAGACAATTGCCACTTGCCCCAGCTACTTTTAAAAGGGGAGAGAAGATACTGCAGCTGGACATGAGGACAATATGCTTGCTCCCACCCAGGGTAGGACTGCCCATTCCTCGCTCTCCAGCCTGTCCAATCCCTGGCATATATTTGGGCAGGACTATCTGTGTGGCTGAGATCCACGCAGATAGTGCTGCCCAGATTTATGCACAATCTGGCCCACTGGAAAAAGTCACGCGTGAAGTTACTCCTGTGCATTAATTTGCAGACTGGGCTCTTGATCTGGAAGATGTCGTTAGAAATTATATATAAAACTTATTTTGCTGAAGCTAAGGATATGATCACTTGTGTCCACCTCTTTACCCAACTGCCTGATTGTTGGATAGTCCCATACCATATGTATCGGGGTTCTTTTTTCTTTGTTACAGTGCCAACCAACTACAGAGGATAAAGCCTTCATTGTGTGCAACCACTTTCGTGTCCAAAATTATATCCCAGGTTATTTATCTGCTCTGTTTGGTTTAAGTCCACTACAAAGACTGGTTCTTGAGGGCTGCAGTGATCTCCAAATGCATGATTTAACAAAAATGGAAGAGCAGGCTTATGCCCAGAACTGAGCCGTGGTATTCAGACCTGTCTGAGTTAGCAGCCAAAGAAAAAATAGGTTATTGATGTTGAGACCAAGTATATGAATTCAAAGAAATGTGGCCCCCATTTCTAGATACGGGTTGCATAAAATATGTTGTGATGGCTCAAAGAATGGCAGGCCTCAATTCCGCCTAACCCCTCATCTTTTTTCCCTCCCATCCTTCCCTAGTGCCCTCCTTCCCTGTTCTGCCTATTCATGTCTTCTCCTATTTTATTACTGTTACCACCACCCTAATGATATATTTGTGTTGTATCATCTGGTTTTGTATTGTCTGGTGTTTCAGCTTTCACAAGTTGTAAAACTGCATAATTCTATGGATAGCCTATGAAACATGCAGTTTTTGGAAGTATATACAGGTTGTAAGTTATTTACCTTTTTGTACTTTCATTATCTTATTTCTTTATGAAAATCAATTACAAATTAATCACAAAGAATAAAACTGATTTTGCCAGAGATTTATTACAAAATATGTATAAATTGCTAATCAAGAACAATCAGTAACAACCAACCTTAAAACAAGTGACAATGACTGACTGCAACTTTTTTGTGAGCTAAGATAAAAAGTATCTGTCTCCTGGTATCAGTTACGTAGTTGGTACTGCATTTTGATCTGTTGAAAATGTTGTATCTCCAAAGGAATAGAACTCTTTACTGAGGGTGACTTATTCAAAGTGGCCTGCAAGTCCACATGATTCATTTGATGATATGGTTGTTCTGTTGTCACATTTGGCTATGTTATGTTCAGGGAATCCACAGAGAGGTAAGATAAACACATAAAATACTTTTGCTGGGAAGGTGCAATGCAAATACCCAGTACTAGAAAGTGTTGTTTACCATAAGTAAATCCTTATGGGTCATTATTAAGGTCCTACATGAATCATGGAATGACTGTCAAATAATTGCAGCTGAGTTGCGGACAAGACATGGAAAATCATGGAAAAGTAATAATGGACCGTTATTAACTGCAGTAATTTGGAAATGCTGGCTGCGTGAGGGGCTGTTAGCCGGCGTCCCAGCCACACGTGAGGCTGTCAGCCAAAGCCAACTGTTAAAATGTAACATATATACACTTAAATTTAGCATCAAAATGGCAGTGGAAGCCTAATATTGTGGGATCCACAATTCCCACAATATTGCAAATGAGCTAGGGCCTTAGTCATTATTCCTTGCCAGATTAAAAATTACTTTAAAAATGAAAAACTCTTAGAATTCAGAACCCTAACACACATAAGCACCAAAACAAAGATAGGCAAAGCAGGCTGCTCCCTAAAGCAGAGAAGAACAACTCATCCTACCTTACTCTAGTCCAGAGGTGGGCAAACTATGGCCCCCGGGCCACATCCAGCCCATGGGACCGTCCTGCCTGGCCCTTGAGCTTTCAGCTGGGGAGGCTAGCCCCGGCCCCTCCCCTGTTGTCTCCCTGCCCCCGGAGCCATGCCGCTGCATGGGCAGCCTGGCTGGCTCTGGCCGGTGGGGCTGCGAGCTCCTGCTGCTCTGAGCAGCATGGTAAGGGGGCGGGGAGCGGGGGCAGGGGGGTTGGATAAGGGGCAGGAGTTCCCAGGGGGCAGGGAGCAGAAGGTGGTTGGCTGGAGCGGAAGTTCGGGGGTGATCAGGGAACAAGGAGCAGGGGAGGTGGTTGGATAGGTGTGGGAGTCTGGTGGGGGGCTTGTCAGGGGGTGGGGGTAGGGGTCAGGGGCCACTCAGGGGACAGGGAGGATTGGATAGGGGGTGAGTTCCAGGGGCCAGTTAGGGGTGGGGGGTCCTGGGAGTGGGCAGTCAGGGAACAAGGAGTGGGGGGGGTTGGATGGGTCAGGGGTTCTGAGTGGAGCAGTCAGGTGGTGGGAAGTGGGAGGGGGCAGAGAGGGGCTGTTTGGGGAAGAACAGCCTTCCCTACCTGGCCCTCCATACAGTTGCGCAACCCCGATGTGGCCCTCAGACCAAAAAGTTTGCCCACTCCTGCTCTAGGCTCTCTCTCTGCAGACTGACTCTGCTAGACCCAAATTAATGTTTCCTTATGCTGTTTCCTAGGCTGCAAGCAGGAGCAGGGAAAACTCCTTAGCATTTGAAGTGATAGTTTATAGTTTTCAATACACCACAGGCTAGGATTGATAATACCTGGGGTGGGGTTCTGTATTGTGTTTAGCAGGTTTTTTCCAGGTCTCTGGGGTGTATAGTATGTGGCTATCTAACTTTTTTTTCCATTATGAAGACCCTTTTTTGGGGTAAGAAGAATCTCCCCTCATCCCGCCCCCCGCCTCGCAGCAAAATTACTCACTGCTTACTTATCCAAAGTGGTTCAGAGCATAAATCACTAAAAGCGCCTCCATCAACCATTGGTAGTCCATGGACCATAGTTTGAGAGCAATTTAAGGGGCTGTGGAGCCCAGTATAGAAAAAAGAGCCTTTAGGGTTTGTGACATTACACCCCATAGTCTTCATAGAAATATGGTTATGATATGAATATGGAATAACTAAGATAGTTTATGCAAGGTAACACTGGAAAGGTTCTGATTTACTGAATGTGATTCCTAAAGTTAGGAATATTGACTATGTAATAATTACAGCTGTGTGTGTACTTGGGAAATGCCCACCAAACAGTAAGCAATGAGCCTTAATGGGCCATTAGAAAAAGACAATGAATCTTTGAAGATGTGGATCTCTCATCTGCCTGGAGTTCCTGCCTTTGGATATAGCAAATAAACCTTGTTTCATAGTTGCTTTGACACTGCAAGGTCAGGTGATAAGATCACCTGATACAAAATACCATCTTGGACACTGCCGGTACTTTTCCTCTGGAGGCGGGGGAGATCAAACAAAGGTTTCCCATCTTAGGTAAATCCTTTTTAAGGCTGAAGAGGGGGTTAATCTGGACTCTCCTCCATTGCTTGCCCAAGAAGAAAGACCGCTGAAAGTATGAGGAGGGACAAAGGAACTAACCTGAGGGGAAAGGCAGAGGTGAATCCAGACTGAGACAGGGGTCCAGTCTGTAAGAAGAAATAACTGGAACTCTAAGCTACAGAAACTCTGTAACTTGCCTAAAATAGCATTTAGGGTCAGAAATTACTTCTTGAAACTAGTCTCTTTAAGATCTTAAGCTTAGTATGTGTGTTTTGTTCTATTTGCTCAGTAATCTGCTTTGTTCTGTTTGCTATCCCTTATAATCACTTAAAATCTGTCTTTTATAGTAAATAAATTTGTTTTGTTTATTATTAAATCCAGTTTGTGCAATTTCTAACTGGGGGGGACAATAAGTTGTGCATCTCTCTCTTCACATTGGGGGAGAAAGCAAATTTGCATGAGCTTGCACTGTGCGGATCTTTCTATGCAGCGCAATACAGTATCATTTTGGGTTTATTCCCCAAAGGGATGTGCATGTGAGCGCTGGGGGCATCCTCTCATATGGAGTTGACTTCAGTCTGTGTCTGCAGCTCGGTGTGGCCTTACCTGTGTGTGTGTGTGTGTGCGCGTGCGCGCGCGCAGCAAGAGGCAAGAGAGCCAGATTCAGCAAAACAGGGAGAGGGAATCCAGGCTAGTGGAGCAGGAGGGACTCAGTGAAACCCCAGTACATCAGGTGGCATCCCAGAAGGGGGGTCCAACCTGTCACAGTTTGGGGGCAATTTAAGAGGTTATGGAGCCTTGTGTAGAAAAAAGAGCCTTTAGGGTTCTGAATTTTTGCTAGCTGGTGAAATTCAAGCTGGCAGTGATCCAATCCTTCTATTTTTGGTTACAGATGGATTGGGTCTGGGGAGAAGAGGGTTACAGTCTTAGGTTTATTTACAGAGATCTGCTATAAAAGAGGAGGGATTTGAATGTACAGTATTTTGGGGTGCTCAGAATACAATCAAGACAGTATATGTTAAGCCTGTACGGAATGGAAGCAAATCCATGTGAGGCTCCTGCTTGGAGGGCAAAGTCAGCCTCCACAGCTGAGGGCGGAGGTGTTAACATTTCTTCAGTTCTAGTAAAAGCTCACTGGGATATGCAAAGCACATTCATTAAGCACTGCTGGAGAGTGACAGCTACTGACACAATTTGACAGCTGCAAATACCAGGTACTAGGAAGTGTCATTTCCCATAAGTAAAAAATAACGGGTCATTATTTCTTGACAGATTAAAAACCAGCTACCATGAATGTATGCATTGGTAATCCTGTTTAAATAACACATTCTTTTCTCACTCAGAGGTAAAGGTGATTCCTTTTGTCTTTGCCCTATCGGGCACACACGTGTGCATATGTGTCTGCACGTGCTACGGGTCCCCATCTGTGCCTGTCCACAGAGGTTGTGATTTGATTACATCTCCAGGTCTGGAGGCTTGGCTGTAGCAGCTCATGAGTTTAGCTCTGGAGGCCTTAGGTTCAATCCCTGGTATATTGGCCAAGAGGGTGGCTGTCACCACTCCATTTGATGCTTAGGATACTTTGAGACATCTGAACCCATGATGTAGATATTGTTGCCCCTTTTTGACCTGAGCGGCTAGTCAAAGTTAGGGGCAATGGGGATGCTCCAGTTGAAAGTAGAAATTGATGGAGTCTGGTATTTTCTTTGATGCAATCTTGATTATTTACAGGGAATGTTCAAAGTCCTGCTTCTCTGAATGCAGGAGGAATTAACAACAAAATGTAGTAGGTGACTTCTGGGTACTCTTCTGGCTCTGTCAATCTGTTTCTTCACTTCAGCAGGTGGGTATTGTAGTTGTAGGAATGCATAATAGAGATCTTGTAGGTGTTTGTCTCTGTCTGAGGGGTTGGAGCAAATGCGGTTATATCGTAGCGCTTGGCTGTAGACAATGGATCGAGTGGTATGATCTGGATGAAAGCTAGAGGCATGTAGGTAGGAATAGCGGTCAGTAGGTTTCCGATATAGGGTGGTGTTTACGTGACCATTGCTTATTAGCACCGTAGTGTCCAGGACAGGCCCAACAAAGAAAACAACAGAACGCCACTAGCCATCACCTTCAGCCCCCAACTAAAACCTCTCCAACGCATCATCAAGGATCTACAACCTATCCTGAAGGACGACCCATCACTCTCACAGATCTTGGGAGACAGACCAATCCTTGCTTACAGACAGCCCCACAATCTGAAGCAAATACTCACCAGCAGCCACACACCACACAACAGAACCACTAACCCAGGAACCTATCCTTGCAACAAAGCCCATTGCCAACTCTGTCCACATATCTATTCAAGGGACACCATCATAGGGCCTAATCACATCAGCCACACTATCAGAGGCTCGTTCACCTGTGCATCTACCAATGTGATATATGCCATCATGTGCCAGCAATGCCCCTCTGCCATGTACATTGGCCAAACTGGACAGTCTCTACGTAAAAGAATGAATGGACACAAATCAGACGTCAAGAATTATAACATTCAAAAACCAGTGGGAGAACACTTCAATCTCTCTGGTCACTCGATCACAGACCTAAGAGTGGCTATCCTTCAACAAAAAAGCTTCAAAAACAGACTCCAACGAGAGACTGCTGAATTGGAATTAATTTGCAAACTGGATACAATTAACTTAGGCTTGAATAGAGACTGGGAATGGATGAGTCATTACACAAAGTAAAACTATTTCCCCATGGTATTTCTCCCTCCCACCCCACCCCCCACTGTTCCTCTGATATTCTTGTTAACTGCTGGAATTAGCCTACCTTGCTTGTCACCATGAAAGGTTTTCCTCCTTCCCCCCCCCTGCTGCTGGTGATGGCTTATCTTAAGTGATCACTCTCCTTACAGGGTGTATGATAAACCCATTGTTTCATGTTCTCTGTGTGTGTGTATATAAATCTCTCCTCTGTTTTTTCCACCAAATGCATCCGATGAAGTGAGCTGTAGCTCACGAAAGCTTATGCTCTAATAAATTTGTTAGTCTCTAAGGTGCCACAAGTACTCCTTTTCTTTTTATGGGTTTTTAAGTCTTATGACTACAGCTGGTCAGAAAAATTCCAACTGAACAGTTTTTCAGCAGAATTTGCCTGTTCATGCAAATCAAAACATTCTGTGGCGGGTTTGATTCAATCAAGTTCTGCTGGAAAACAGGCAGCTTTTGAAACCTGACTCCCAGAGCAGGTTTCCTGCCAGAGAGGCTACCAAGTAGCCTAGACTTCCAGAGTCCACCAGTCAGGGGCAGCCCACCGGATTGACTGTTTCTCTGAGTTGGGAGGTCCTAGAACTTTCCCTTTTATGGAGAATTTTAAAAATTTGAATCAGAATGAAACCAAATTTCAAAATATAGAAATTCTCTGTACAGCTCTATCTTCTCTTTCTCAAGAAGAGAACATGGACTGAGTGAGACAATATACAAGTTCAAAACAATCAAATTATCTTACACCACCAAGTCAAGTTACCATGTGAACTTACTGCTGTTACCCTTCTCCTTCCCTCTTTTCTCCTATAGTTATACTCGCTCATTTGTGTCTTGTTTCAAAGTAGATGATCAAATCCTTGGGTCAGGGACTGTGTCTTCCTGTGTGCCTGAACAGGGCCTAGCGCAAAGTGGCCCACATCTTGAATGGAGCTTCTGGGTGCTACTGCAATAAAAATACAACCAAGGAGCTAACTGATCTCAAGATAAATCTATTCCATAACAAGTTGCTTACGTTATGGAGGCTCAGATCTTGAGCTGTGCTCAGTGTAGCTCAAGATAGGGAGGAAAGAGAGAGAATGGTGTAAATATGGCTATAAGCTAGCACCACCACCAAGCTGGTCAGTTTGTGACGCCTGTCCCCACAATAAATTAATTTACACCCGATACTCATGGTCCCAAGGAGCGGTTCTCATAGTGAATTACAGACACAATCCAACCACCCCAGCTTTTCAATGGCCACACCCACTGCACCAGCATCTGGGAAGGGGGCAGTGTAAGAGCTTATTCCATTTAAGGATTCCCCTGAACAAAGTGAATCCTCGGGCGGCGTTGGCACTGTTTTATATCAGCAGAGAAGTGCAAAACAGCCTTAGGGCACTGAAGAATCTAGTCCTTGTAGACTTTTTTCCTGTATGCATAATATACTTACAGCAAGAAGCGTTATACATTTACTTATTTCAGTTACTTTTTAATCTGCATGTATCTGTAGCTATAGATTAGATTTATATCACCAACCCTCCTGCATAACACAGGCTATAGAATATCACCCAGTAATTCTGTAATGGTGGGGAATATGCCTTCTGTTTTACACAAGTGAAATTGCATGCATTAAAGTTGTATGACATCCATGAAAGTATAATATTTACCAAAGCATAAACTGTATCTACAAAATCTTAAACATTTCTACTGCATATTTTAATCATAATTATCTTTTATGCTACATTAATAAAGAGGTATGCAGCTTTAGATATTTTAGCATCCTTGCTATGCTTAAATTCTGTTAGCATTTACTTTTAACAAATGATGTTTGTTATTGTCTTTGTAAATTGTAGATAATTAGAGACTCAATAAGATGAACAAACAAAACAATCTCATTGGACAAACCACCAGTGAGATCATTATAGGATCTTTGGGGCAGGGACCATCTCTTTGTTCTGTTTGAACAGCATCTAGCACAATGAGGTCCCGGTCCATGACTTGGGCAGCTAGGCACTATGCGAATGTAAATAATGATAATTGGATACATGTTAAAGGCTGTACTACCACTCCAGGGTATTGATCAGTCAAAAGGAGAGGAGCCTGAAATGTAGTAATGATCATTTGTTTACTTCCCATAGGGAAAAAAAAACCCACACAGCACGGTGGGGGGAATGTAAATTAAATGTTCAATTTAAAATATCTCATTACACAGCTAATTATCAGATCAAGGGATATATTAAGAAAACTTTCCACTCCAATCTGCCAATTTCTTTCCCCCATTTTGTAACTGGTGGTTGTTCAGCGATTTGCAGCTTTTTCTGTCTATCAGTGGGAGAAGATTACCTCCTCAGGATGACTATCAAAGGTGGTCAAAAAGGTAGTCCTATAATCTCAGGCACCTGGCATCAGCTGGGAGCTTAGTTTTTGTGAATTCAGTGTCATGCTATCCAGTCTTCTAACAGCCTAGGTCTAGATACAAGTCTTCTAACAATGCTAGGTCTGTTTAAAAACAAATTCTCCTCTGGCTGCCCACCAAGATTTTGACAATCTCAATCGCAATGGCCATTCAGGACAAGAAGCCGAAAAGCATTGAATCAAGACTACAGGTGGAATAATAGACCACTGAGATGGGATATGTAATTAGCAAGAGGTAAACTGGTGCAGATAAAATGAGTGAACAAGCCTTCACCAGTGCCTCTTAAACTCCACCCTAACCAAGTCTAGTGTGAGAGAATTATTAAATATTTATAAGGCACATACTATCATTTATTATCATTGTTTATTTACATAATGCCAAAACTTCTCTAGACACATTACTGCACATCAGAGGCATAGTCCCTGCCGTGAAAAGCAGACAGGCTAAATAATTTGTCAGTGTGTCTTGAGAATACAAGTCTCATTTTTCAAAATCAGCCATATCATAGAAAGATAGCGTATGCATCCCTTTCCTGCATAGGGCCATGTTTGTCCAGAAAAAAGGAGCCCAGTGTTAGGCTCCTAAATCCATGTTTAGGCACCTGCCTGATTTCCAAAATTGCTGGTGACCCAAAAATCTGTAAATTGTCTAAATATGAATTTGGAAACCTAACGTTAAGTAGCTGTATTTGAAAGTTAAGCACATGCATAAATCTTAGTTTTCAGTTTCATCTTGACCTTTAATGTTCTGGATAGAACTGAGTGAAAATTTTTGTCAAATAATACATTTTTCAGAAAATGCAGATTTGGAGCAATCAAAACTATCCCCAAATTCACGTCAAATTTGGCAGATAGTTTGGGCCAAATAAAAAATGAGGAAAATAATTTCAAAAAAGTCAAAAGTCATTTTGATACTTTCACCATGAACAGTTTCATTTCAAAAATGTAAATTTGAATTGACCCAAACAGAAACGTGTTTTGTTTTGTTTTTAGTTTCAGCAAGAAAAAAATCATTCATTTTTGGTTTGAAACAAAGCACGTTTGGGATATTTTTTTTTTCAGATTTTTCATGTCAGCCACCAAAAAAATAATTATTCACTCAGCTCTTATGGATCAGGAACCAAGATTTACTTTGATATATTAATAAACTTCGCAAATGAGAAATAATCTGATGGTTATTTCTCAGCTCTTGTATTCAACAGCCGTTTTAGTGCTCGTTTTATCTGTAAGTCAGAAAGAAGTTGCAAAGGCAGTTAGTGAGGAAGTGTTACAGAACACCAGTAAAGTGGCTGACAGACTATTGGCAGCAGGAGCCTACTAGGAGACAATCATATCAGAATGAAAACAGCTGTCTGCCAGCACCATAAACCTTTAGGAAATGTTATGGGTGATTAGTTGTTACACTTAATGTGCGAAAGTTGGCTTCTGTCTGACTATGGACAAAGTAAACTCCTTCTTTTTTTCTACTTACTTCTACTGCTATAGAGAAACAACAGGACACGATGGGATGTTTTAAAACTCATAAAAGCCAGGACATTCAGAGTTAGAGCTCAAACTATGGCAATGACTGTCTCTTTCTATTTGAGTACCTTTGTGAGAGCAGGTCAAGTGAAATGAAAAAAGACCAGGAGGCAAACTGAAAATGGGACAAAACTCTAATGGGAAAAGCATCTCAGTCAGGAAGGAACACTCAAGCATACATTATACAGCACCTGTCCTCTTTGCTGAACTTGCTTTTCTTTTCAATAGTTTTTAAAACCTTGCTGGCTGCTGAATAGTGACAATGGAATGGTCCTATGAACAGACATTCTGATACATGCTATATTGTCTACTTCCCATGCAGATGTGTCGGATTGATTTCCCTGCCCCCGCCTTGGCTGAACATTTCAGGGTGCTTTATAGTGTCATTTTAAACAAAAAAAGAGCGCTGAATAGTAGCTAAGATGACATTCTGACTTCCTGATCTTGAAACACTTAGTTCATATGCATCCAGAACTAGATGTTCAAGGTAAGCATTTGAAACCAAATCAACTGTGATTGTAAATGTGGGTGTTCAACATGGATTAAACCATCCTCATTCTGTTTAGTAGAGTAGTCTCAAAGCTGGCTTTGTGGGAAGGATTTTGCCCGATGCATTGACTGAAATGGATTTGAAAATTAGATGTTTTGCTTAATATTTTAAATTGAGCCTACTGCTTTCAGCAATTGTATCAATGATTAATGTTTACATAGAACCTTTCAACCAAAGATCCAAAAGCACTCAGCATATGCATACCAATGACTACTTTGCACAACACTGGAAAAAATAGATCATTCTAGGGTGAAAGGTGGTGGCTAGCCTATAGCAATACTGCAAAACTGTTCAAAGCAGAGAATAAAGCTTTTGGCGAGGGCACCGGAGTTAATATTGCTGCTGTTGAAAAATATGCTATAGGACTTCTACGGACCAATTTTGCAAGCCCTCAACTTCCAGGACTTCTCATCCTATTGGAGACAATGGAAGACTTGCCCATTTACTTCAATGGGGTCCAGATTTCATCACCAGAATTCAATGGGATTTATACTCAGAGAACTTGTAAGATCTGACTCTAAATAACGACAAGTAGTTAAGACCTCCTGGTTTGTATCTTATTCAAGAGAGAGCTTGCCAACAGCACAGCTCCCATAACTGGGACGCAGGGACATTGGTTTAGTACTGATATATAAACAGAAATGTATCAACTGCTGAGCCTCTAACATCAAGTAGCCTGATGGTTTTTCCCTGAATGTTTCCCACCTATGTATGGATCAGGCTTGCTAAAGTATCATTATTTGTGATGGCAGCAGTATAGGAAGAACAATCCAGTTTCTGTCCTCCTTTAAGTTTGATTTAACATCAGAGGAGGAACTTCCTTTTGCAAACATAAGACATTTCTTGGAGTTTTAATCTAGAATTAAATTAAAGCAGAACTTCTCTCTTTTCACCTAAGAATCTTTGCTTCAGCTGTATTGGAATCTAGAGATCCCGAAGGCTCGCTATTGTAAACAGTAGCATGCATGGTATACTGTAGAGATTCCCTAACCTTAAACTTTGAAGATGTTATCAGTTCTTCCACTTCAATACAAAAGCTATTGAATAAAAATTGTTACAGATTTGTATGGTATAGTCCACTCCTCTGTACCCTTTTCTCAGAGTAATTTAGCATATTACAGTGCAAGGCTTTTAATTCAACACTCTCTGATCATGTTGATGCTGCAAAATAGCAGGATCTTCTCGGATCATGATGCATTTATCACATAGATTTTGAAGCTCTAGGGAAAATGAAACACTGAGAAAGAAGTGAAGTTGAAGAACATAAACAGAAAAATAGAAACAAGTCTCCAAATACTGAAAATATAACTCCATTTTTTCTAACTTCATCAGCTGGGGGGTATTTCCTTCTGATAGTCACTTTGAAATGGCAAAGAAATGCTTTCTTCAGACTCTAGGGGTAGGATTCTTAAGGGGAGCTTAGGCACTGCAATGCTGAGAGTTGCAGTACCTAACTTTTAGGTACCCAGAAGCCTAGTGGAATGCACAGCCCTGAGTTAGGCACCGCAGCTACCCATACCCCAATGTGCACAGTTGCAACACTCACACTTAGAAAAATCCTTCTGTATTTGTAATAGTTTTATTAATACAGTTAGCAAAGTCACCAACACTGTAACTCAGCAAGGTAGCTAGAATGCAGAATGCACAGTCAAACAGCCATATACTCACACCATCCCACTTAGGGCAACCTGAAATGTTAGCCATGATCTTCCTCATCACCACCGCCAGTGACCATTGTCCTGGTACCTCTCAAGGGCTACATTTCTCTCTTCCCAAGCACACAGGCTGAGATACAACTTTTATAATATGTTATGTTGACACCACTATACCTAATGCATATTCAGTAGGAGTCTCTCTTCTTCCTTATTTGTATTTCTTCACCCTACTAATGTTGGGGTGTCTTTATCCTATAGGTTAGTATATTACTGATCTCAACTTATCATATATGTCAATTTGTTGCCATGGCACTCTTGTGGTCACATGTATGTGGATGTTTCTATCCTAAAAATATGCAAAACCTGGTATCAGTTCAAGATTTTTGTGTTTAAGTCATATAAACTTCCCCCTTAAACACAACTTTTACTCGTTCCCAAAATTCAGGGTGACTGTCAGGCCATTTATCTGTGTCAAAGTTTGCAGGCCTCAAAGCCTTATGCTAACTGCTTACGTCAATGTCTTACAGAACTCAGGCTCATTGCTCTACTCCCTTAACTTATGCCTATGGCTTACCTAGCAAATTCCTATACCCATAGGCCACAGGATGCGCATTCCAAACCAGCAGGTGCTGCCATCCAAATATAATTTTGTGAATTGAGACTCTGTAGCCAAATTCACTGACAAGTTGCCTGAATCCTTTAGGGAAGAGTTCAGGGCATTTATCGTGGGAGACCATCTGGTTGGCAAGGTATCATTACAATAAGCACTGGGCATAACTGATACAGCTGCCAGAGTTATGGCATCAGTGGTTATCATGAGAAGGGCATCATGGTTGTAAAGCTCTGGAATAGCACCAGGCAAAGAGTGTGGGAGATCTGATAAAATGGATAAGACTTTATATTTGTTGAAGACTCACAAGCAACCCTGCACTCTTTGGGGATTTATACCCCAGCCATGAAAAGGGGTCCCTTCACAGGTCAGCAACAGCAGCAGCAATACTGGCCCCAATGGTATTTTAGACAGGTACCATACCATCTGAGGCACCAGACTACTTCAGAAAGGGGAATAAGTCCCATAGGAGGTGGTCTTCTGGATCTACTTTCACTCAGCCAGCCCATTTCCCTTCCACCTTCAGCCAGACGTGTACATTGATCTTAATACTATGCTGGCTGTCCTTGTGAGTCCTCTGTTTGAGTCCAGAGCAATCTGCTCACTCTCTCTCCTCTCCCAAAACTTTTCATCATCTTGACTTTGTCTCCTATGCAGATTGGATGAAAACTCAGCCAATCACAACACAGATGGTCTCCAGGTGGCTACCACAGCTTATATACGGTAGTTTCGATTATGCCCCCCGCAGACATTATGGGCCCATTCCAAAAGAGCTCAAGCAATAGCAATCACATTTCTCAGTGATGTCTTGATGTTGGACATTTGCAGGGCTGCTACCTCGTCTTCTGTATGCATTTTTGCTAGACAATATGCTGTTACCATGGCGTCTAGATCAGATGCAAACTTTGGGAAGATTGTTCTGCAGTCACTGTTTAAATGGACTCCGAGCCCTACTGCCTAGCAAAGCTGCCTGGGAGTCGCCTGAGTGGAATACATCTGCGCCCACTTGAAGAAGAAAAGGTGGTTACTTACCTGCTACTGTAACTGTTCTTTGAGAGGTGGGTACACCCATGGATTCCACTATCCACCTGCAACGCCTTCTGCATTGGAGTCCCGAGCCTTGGATTTTGACGTGAAGGAACTGAGGAGAAGGGCCAGGGTGGCATCACCCTTATGTAGCCGTGGGAGAGGCCAGGGCCATAGACCATGAGCACCATGCCTGTGGGTACTGCTAGGCGAAGTTCTCCAGCTTCCATGTGCTGGGTGCACGCGCACAGACAGACACACACACACCCACCCCTGAATGGAATATGCATCTGCGCCTACATCTTGGAGAATAACATTTACATTAAAGGTAATGACAGGTTTCAGAGTAGCAGCCGTGTTAGTCTGTATTCGCAAAAAGAACAGGAGGATTTGTGGCACCTTAGAGACTAACAAATTTATTTAAGCATAAGCTTTCATGAGCTACAGCTCACTTATGCTCAAATAAATTTGTTAGTAAAGATAAGTAACCATCTCTGACTGGGGGAACGCAACCATCTTTTGTGTGGATTTTTATATGCTCTCAGCACACCTTGAAAGCAAGATAGACGGGGAATGCCTCATTTGTTAATCCCGCTGAAGCTTAGGTGTTACACAAGTGCTCAGCTTCTGGATAGGGTCAGACTTAGGTGTCTGTGCACATGCTCAGCTACTGACCTTTAGATGCCTCAGAGACTTTAAAATTGGAAACACAGGCACCGACGGAGGTTAGGTTTCTACAGGCTTAGGCAGGGGCTGATCAAGGGGTTTGTGAATCACATCATCTCTGTGAACTGAATGCACTAATAATGGAAATGCATTGGTTGCATGAACCATCTCAAAGACACCACCAGGAAGGAGGTTGTAAATTATTTTTTCCTCTTTTTGCCACTATGTTTTCATAGCTGTGACGTGTGGATGAACCAGCCAAAACCAACAGACATGCTTTGCTCCTGCCCCAATATTCCAAACAATGCAGAGATTTCCCTCGCCCCCCAAGATCTTTGGCAAACCTCAGTGTTTAAAAATAAATAAATAAATAAATGAAAATGACAAATATTGAGTGTATCTAAGGCAAATCAAGGATACAGTTTAGAGTTAAAAAAATAAAAAAATCCCTTACAAATGTTAAAAGGGAAAAAACAGTACGGGCATGACTTGCAGGCATTCTGAGGCTGGAGACTTTGCTATATTGGGTATTTGAATGCCACCTAGTGGGCCTATGCAACTTATAGCCAGTGGAACAAAGAAGTTAACTCATGCTCCCTAAATTCGCAAAAAGAAAAGGAGTACTTGTGGCACCTTAGAGACTAACAAATTTATTTGAGCATAAGCTTTCGTGAGCTACAGCTCACTTCATCGGATGCATTTGGTGGAAAATACAGTGGGGAGATTTATATACACACACAGAGAATATGAAACAATGGGTTTTATCATACACACTGTAAGGAGAGTGATCACTTAAGATGAGCCATCACCAGCAGCAGGGGGCAGAAAGGAGGAAAACCTTTCATGGTGACAAGCAAGGTAGGCCATTTCCAGCAGTTAACAAGAACATCTGAGGAACAGTGGGGGGTGTGGTGTGGGGGAGAAATAACATAGGGAAATAGTTTTACTTTGTGTAATGACTCATCCATTCCCAGTCTCTATTCAAGCCTAAATTAATTGTATTCAGTTTGCAAATTAATTCCAATTCAGCAGTCTCTCATTGGAGTCTGATTTTGAAGTTTTTTTGTTGAAGGATAGCCACCCTCAGGTCTGTAATCGAGTGACTGGAGAGATTGAAGTGCTCGAATACAGACTAACATGGCTGCTACTCTGAAACCGGCTCCCTAAATTGACTCTATTGCATCCTGCTGTGCCTGTGGCATTTTATATTCTGCATCACAAGGAGTGCCATAGTATGTGCAATATTGTATACATAATGAGGTATATTCTGCATCCATAGCAAGCTCCATTAATGTTAATTGGAGTTACACAAGAAGAATGCACCCCCGTGTGTTGCTACTAAGTCATTTGCTAACTCAATACTAGCAAAGAATATTGCACTGATGTATGTCCTATATGCTTAAACGCAGAAGAGGACATTGGCCAGGACACCCTTTCTGGTATAGTACTTGAATGCTTTTATGAGAACGTAACAGGGAAAGATTAGATCTCTCTTTGAAGCTCACAGAATATCTAACTATGAGGTCAAACACTCGGCCTTCTTTGGGCTGCTGTACAGAAATAAGAACAGATTAACGCTGACTGCTCTGACAAGTTGTAGTTTGCCATGCTTTATACAGACAGAGCGGTACTAGCTGCCATAACAAATTTGGTTTCCATTTTAAGACAGATTGTGTTTATATGTGGGAAAATAAACTGATGGCAATTCCTACTACAGATGCGTATCTGGCAATTTAGTGATGACTCACTAAGTCCATACTCCTCCCCTGTTATGTCATAAAGGGTAGCGGATGAAATGGCAGGAAGGAAATGGCATTTGGCCAATCAGTTCACCTGAGGACCTTTTAAAAGGTCGGTCCCCAAAGGGAGGATTTGCAGCCAAATATCACTGTTCCTCACCTTTTCCTCTTGGTACATCTGGTCCCATGAAGCTTCAGAAAAACCTAAGGTAATAGAGGAGTCACTTGGTGAATGTCTTGAGGGACCGGGGTGTGGGAGGGAGGCCAAGGATGATGTTAGGAAAGCAGTACATTGGATGACGGGAGGCTGAGATTAGAGGAGAAGAGTAAAGGGATTACAGAGGGATAATTGCTATTTTTGTCAATCCTGCCCTTTCCTATATAGTATTGCAGTATTTCGTTCATGGATGAGCAACTGGATCTAGGAGCAGAGGGGTAGGCTTTCTTTACACATCCCCACCACCTTACACCTCATACTCCGCCTGCCCCACAATGCATTCCTTTGATGTTTTCTCCCCCTTCACTTTCCCTCAGGATCTCCAGGGTTGGCCCAGTTTGTCTCTTTGGAACATATGATCAACCCACCGTGCAGAGGGGGGAGGATTAGGGCTGCAGTAGAAATGGAGTTAGGCAGCTCATGAGTGCTTATTTGGGCGGCAGCTACCACTGCGCAAGCCCCTGCATGTTACTAAAAATAAACACTTTCAGAACTATTTAGACCGCTTGTATTTTGAGGAGTGTGCTAGAAAGGCAGAGTAGCCTGGGAGGCAAGCGCCCTAAGGGACATTCCTGAATTTGTCACTGGCTTGCCATCTTATAATTATTTGTATGATGGTGACCCCCTAGAATGTCTGTGGTATCCATGAGGTTGGACTACAGGGTCATAGTCATCCCTTGAGACCTTAAAAATATATGACGTCACAGTCCCTAAGCCCAGATTCTCAAGATATTTAGGCAGCTCAAGCTAGATGCCAAAAGAAACTGAGGATGACCACCACCTCCCTCATCAATTTTAGCCTACTGGTTAGGGCATTTCCCCTGGGATACGGGAGATCCCCCAGTTCAAGTCCCCTTCTGCTTGATGGTGGGAAGCAATGGGATTTAAACAGGGATCTGCCACCTCTCAGGTGTGTGCCCTACCCACTAGGGGATGGGCAATTATGATGTGGGGTTCCCTCATGCTCACCTGCTGATGCTGTTCCACTGGGGCTAAATAATGAAAGGTTCATATTAGCTATATGAGAAAGCATTTAAAGCATTAAAATGAGGCTATAGCCTTGGGGTTAGAGCACTCCCTTGGGAGGTGGCCAGGAGCCAGTCCTCCTGCTTCAATTATTTCTTTAATTATTTCTCCACAGTGGAACAGCTTAACAGGAGATCCTGAGGGAGCCCCACATCAGCATATCCCATCACCCAGTGTGGGGAGGAGGACAAGATCTCAGTTAAAACCTTTAGCCCATAGGTTAAGGAATCTCTTGTCCTCATCAGGCAAAGCAGAGAATTAAATCACAGTCTCCCACATCTATGGTGAGTGCTCTAATTATGGGGATAGAAGTGAGGCTGCTGTTACTCTTTGCCCAGCCATTGTGTGTGGTGTTAGTTTTTAGGTATGCTTGTGAGACTTTATTGGATAAAGCCCTATGGGGGAAGGCCTATCTTCACCTGATTTGAGGCTCATGCTAGGCTGAGCTATGAGAGAGGTACCTAACATGAGGCATTGTACACATGTCCAGCAGCAGAAACTTTAGGGGACTTTTATAATGGAAATTTGGGAAGTGAGGGATTTTAAGCATCTCCAGAATTGGCAGCAACTGAACAGGGGTTTTGACAATCTCAAACTCCCAATGTGGGACCTAGGTGCCTAAGTCAGTCCTTTTGTGGATTTATATTATAAAAATGCAAAACAAAGGGGGCGACAGGACAGTAGGAAAAGATACAACACACAAGACAAAAAGAAAAGGAGTACTTGTGGCACCTTAGAGACGAACAAATTTATTTGAGCATAAGCTTTCGTGAGCTACAGCTCACTTCATCGGATGCATTTGGTGGAAAATACAGAGCGGAGATTTATATACACTTACACTTATACTTATATTTATACTTACACTTACATTTATATATTCTTGTGCTTTTTCAGGGAGTTTCTTGAGCAAATGCTGTAATTTCTTTTGGTAACTCTCAGTGGGATCAGAGGGTAATGGCTTGTAGAAAGTGGTGTTGGAGAGCTGCCTAGTAGCCTCTTGTTCATACTCCGACCTATTCATGATGATGACAGCACCTCCTTTGTCAGCCTTTTTGATTATGATTTCAGAGTTGTTTCTGAGGCTGTGGATGGCATTGTGTTCTGCATGGCTGAGGTTATGGGGCAAGCGATGCTGCTTTTCCACAATTTCAGCTCGTGCATGTCGGCGGAAGCACTCTATGTAGAAGTCCAGTCTGTTGTTTCAACCTTCAGGAGGAGTCCACCCAGAATCCTTCTTTTCGTAGTGTTGGTAGGAAGGTCTCTGTGGGTTAATATGTTGGTCAGAGGTGTGTTGGAAATATTCCTTGAGTCGGAGACGTCGAAAATAGGATTCTAGGTCACCACAGAACTGTATCATGTTTGTGGGGGTGGAGGGGCAAAAGGATAGGCCCCAAAATAGGACAGATTCTTCTGCTGGGTTAAGAGCATAGTTGGATAGATTAACAATATTGCTGGGTGGGTTACGGGAACCACTGTTGTGGCCCCTTGTGGCATGTAGTAGTTTAGATAGCTTAGTGTCCTTTTTCTTTTGTAGAGAAGCAAAGTGTGTGTTGTAAATGGCTTGTCTAGTTTTTGTAAAGTCCAGCCACGAGGAAGTTTGTGTGGAAGGTTGGTTCTTTATGCGAGTATCCAGTTTTGAGAGCTCATTCTTAATCTTTCCCTGTTTGCTGTAGAGGATGTTGATCAGGTGGTTCCGCAGTTTCTTTGAGAGTGTGTGGCACAAGCTGTCAGCATAGTCTGTGTGGTATGTAGATTGTAATGGATTTTTTACCTTCAGTCCTTTTGGTATGATGTCGTCATCATGAATAGGTCGGAGTATGAACAAGAGGCTACTAGGCAGCTCTCCAACACCACTTTCTACAAGCCATTACCCTCTTATCCCACTGAGAGTTACCAAAAGAAATTACAGCATTTGCTCAAGAAACTCCCTGAAAAAGCACAAGAACAAATCCGCACAGACACATCCCCTAGAATCCTGACCAGGGGTATTCTATCTGCTACCCAAGATCCATAAACCTGGAAATCCTGGACGCCCCATCATCTCAGGAATTGGCACCCTGACAGCAGGATTGTCTGGCTATGTAGACTCCCTCCTCAGGCCCTACCAGCACTCCCAGCTATCTTCGAGACACCACTGACTTCCTGAGGAAACTACAATCCATTGGTGATCTTCCTAAAAACACCATCCTAGCCACTATGGATGTAGAAGCCCTCTACACCAACATTCCACACAAAGATGGACTACAAGACATCAGGAACACTATCCCCGATAATGTCATGACTAACCTGGTGGCTGAACTTCATGACTTTGTCCTCACCCATAACTATTTCACATTTGGGGACAATGTATACCTTCAAATCAGCGGCACTGCAATGGGTACCCGCATGGCCCCACAGTATGCCAACATTTTTATGGCTGACTTAGAACAACGCTTCCTCAGCTCTCGTCCCCTAATGCCCCTACTCTACTTGCGCTACATTGATGACATCTTCATCATCTGGACCCATGGAAAAGAAGCCCTTGAGGAATTCCACCAGGATTTCAACAATTTCCATCCCACCATCAACCTCAGCCTGGACCAGTCCACACAAGAGATCCACTTCCTGGACACTACCGTGCTAATAAGTGATGGTCACATAAACACCACCCTATATCGGAAACCTACTGACTGCTATTCCTACCTACATGCCTCCAGCTTTCATCCAGATCATACCACACGATCCATTGTCTACAGCCAAGCTCTACGATATAACCACATTTGCTCCAACCCCTCAGACAGAGACAAACACCTACAAGATCTCTATCATGCATTCCTACAACTACACTACCCAGCTGCTGAAGTGAAGAAACAGATTGACAGAGCCAGAAGAGTACCCAGAAGTCACCTACTACAGGACAGGCCCAACAAAGAAAACAACAGAACGCCACTAGCCATCACCTTCAGCCCCCAACTAAAGCCTCTCCAACGCATCATCAAGGATCTACAACCCATCCTGAAGGACGAGCCATCGCTCTCACAGATCTTGGGAGACAGGCCAGTCCTTGCTTACAGACAGCCCCCCAATCTGAAGCAAATACTCACCAGCAACCACACACCACACAACAGAACCACTAACCCAGGAGCCTATCCTTGCAACAAAGCCTGTTGCCTGCTGTGTCCACATATCTATTCAGGAGACACCATCATAAGGCCTAATCACATCAGCCACACTATCAGAGGCTCGTTCACCTGCGCATCTACCAATGTGATATATGCCATCATGTGCCAGCAATGCCCCTCTGCCATGTACATTGGTCAAACTGGACAGTCTCTACGTAAAAGAATAAATGGACACAAATCAGATGTCAAGAATTATAACATTCAAAAACCAATTGGAGAACACTTCAATCTCTCTGGTCACTCGATCACAGACCTAAGAGTGGCTATCCTTCAACAAAAAAGCTTCAAAAACAGACTCCAATGAGAGACTGCTGAATTGGAATTAATTTGCAAACTGGATACTATTAACTTAGGCTTGAATAGAGACTGGGAATGGATGAGTCATTACACAAAGTAAAACTATTTCCCCATGTTATTTCTCCTCCCCCACCACACCCCCCACTGTTCCTCAGATGTTCTTGTTAACTGCTGGAAATAGCCTACCTTGCTTGTCACCATGAAAGGTTTTCCTCCCCCCTCCCCACTGCTGGTGAGGGCTCATCTTAAGTGATCACTCTCCTTACAGTGTGTATGATAAAACCCATTGTTTCATGTTCTCTGTGTGTGCATATAAATCTCCCCACTGTATTTTCCACCAAATGCATCCGATGAAGTGAGCTGTAGCTCACGAAAGCTTATGCTCAAATAAATTTGTTAGTCTCTAAGGTGCCACAAGTTCTCCTTTTCTTTTTGCGAATACAGACTAACATGGCTGCTACTCTGAAACCTGTAGTACTATGAACTCACATATAGTACTAGGGATACTAAGTACTATCAATCTTATGTTATAAACAGGAAAACTGAAGCATAGAAAGCCTGTGTGTGGCAGAGGTGGCATAGAACCCAGACGACTAGCTGTTCCACCTTCACAGCCCTCAGTGTCTCACGAAGTTCATCACTCTTTATCTGAAGCCATTAGGAGAACAGACTGAAAAAACCAGAGGCTGCATTTGTCTCCTCTATACCATTCCCCACTATTAAGGGCATTTAGATCCAGCTTGCTAAATAGGTCTGAAGCCTTGGGAATCTCAAGGCACCTCTCTGACACTGAATGCTCAAATAGTCATAGCAGGAAAAAACACTGGCTGTTATTGGCTATACTATTGCATCATCTCTCTTCTGACTCAGACCTGATCATCTTAATCCATGATTTGTGTCTCTATCCCAGGAGCGCACAATGGAGCTGTTAAGCAACCATTTAGTTACATTCTCTCTCTCTCTCTGCCCCCCCACCCTTCAAGTGAAATTGTAATTAAAGCTAGACAAAGTCAAGGGACGTGGTTGCAGATTTTGAATGCCCCACATATTTGGGGGTCTGGATTATGGTTTAGACACATATCAACTTTTAAGTCATGCCACCACAAATCACTAGTTACAAGGGCATGGACCATGCAATCCTGGCCTATGCCTCTCCATTCCAAACCCAGAGGAATCTGCCTAGGACACGAGACCCCAAAGGCTCCCTTTCTTCTCTGCCTGGAAGAGCTCTCAGGGGTTGGACTATAGCAGTCTCTAGAGTCTTAGGGCACCAGCAGATAAGTCACAGCAGTCACGTGCCCCCCTTCCAGACTCAGAAAGGCCAGTTCATGTGGAGGAAGAATGGCATGTCCTGAACTGCAGCAATAGCCCAATTACCTGCCTACCTCTCCCTTTGTCCACTCCCTTGCCTTAAACCAATAGGCTTTTCCTTTCGCTGACTTTAACTGCGTGTACCTCACAGAAATACCCATCCAAGTTTTTGTAACAGAAATAAAACTAATATATTATCTGTAACTAAAAAAACCCTGTGCTTGGTACCACTCTGGTCATGTTTTGTCTTGTGTGTTTCAGAGTAGCAGCCATGTTAGTCTGTATTCGCAAAAAGAAAAGGAGTACTTGTGGCACCTTAGAGACTAACAAATTTATTTGAGCATAAGCTTCCGTGAGCTACAGCTCACTTCATCGGATGCATTTGGTGGAAAATACAGTGGGGAGATTTATATACACACACAGAGAACATGAAACAATGGGTTTTATCATACACACTGTAAGGAGACCCGTGCCTGTGGCTGCTCAATGCTGAGGTAATTTAGGTTGACATAATTTTGTAGCGTAGACATGCCCTAAGAATGAAGTGATCCTGCAATAATGTAATTGTAGCCCTGTGGGTCTAACCCCATCTTTTTGTCCTTTCACTGCAGAGGTGTTAATGGGCCACTCTACCTTGAATGGTCCCTTGGAATATGTGTTAACTACTTATTCTAAACAATCTGTTCCACCTTGCATTTTGCTGTGATTGGCCAGATGAAGTGAGCTGTAGCTCACGAAAGTTCACACGCAAACAAACCTGCTAGTCTCCAAGGTGCCACAAGCACTGCCCCTCCCCTGCGAACATAGACGAACACGGCTGCCACTCTGAAACCTTTCCCAGACCTGAAGAAGAGCTGTGTGTGGCTCAAAAGCTTGTCTCTCATCAACAGAAGTTGGTCCAAGAAAAGATATTACCTCACCGATTGTGATACTACTAGACATATTTATTAGTCTTTGCCACAGAACCGTTACAAACTAAACCACTTTTCCCAGCAGTTTTGGAAAATATGCCCTGATATTTAAAAAAACAAAATCCTGAGGCACTCCAGAATACTAATCTTTATAACATTAGAAAATAGACCACCATTGTTAATGACAGGTTTCAGAGTAGCAGCCGTGCTAGTCTGCACTTGCAAAAAGAAAAGGAGCACCCGTGGCACCCCAGAGACCAACAAATCCACTTGAGCACAAGCCTTCGTGAGCCACAGCTCACTTCATCGGAGGCATTTGGTGGAAAAAACAGAGGGGAGATTGATATACACACATAGAGAACATGAAACAATGGGTTTTATCATACACACTGTAAGGAGAGTGATCACTTAAGATAAGCCATCACCAGCAGCGGGGGGGGGGGGGGAAAGGAGGAAAACCTTTCATGGTGACAAGCAAGGTAGGCTATTTCCAGCAGTTAACAAGAATATCTGAGGAACAGTGGGGGGTGGGGTAGGGGGGAGAAATAACATGGGGAAATAGTTTTACTTTGTGTAATGACTCATCCATTCCCAGTCTCTATTCAAGCCTAAGTTAATAGTATCCAGTTTGCAAATTAATTCCAATTCAGCAGTCTCTCATTGGAGTCTGTTTTTGAAGGTTTTTGTTGAAGGATAGCCACTCTTAGGTCTCAGAGTAGCAGCCGTGTTAGTCTGTATTCACAAAAAGAAAAGGAGTACCCGTGGCACCTTAGAGACTAACAAATTTATTAGAGCATAAGCTTTCGTGAGCTACAGCTCACTTCATCCGATGCATTTGGTGGAAAAAACAGAGGAGAGATTTATATACACACACACACAGAGAGAACATGAAACAATGGGTTTATCATACACACTGTAAGGAGAGTGATCACTTAAGATAAGCCATCACCAGCAGCAGGGGGGGGAAAGGAGGAAAACCTTTCATGGTGACAAGCAAGGTAGGCTAATTCCAGCAGTTAACAAGAATATCAGAGGAACAGTGGGGGGTAGGGTGGGAGGGAGAAATACCATGGGGAAATAGTTTTACTTTGTGTAATGACTCATCCATTCCCAGTCTCTATTCAAGCCTAAGTTAATTGTATCTAGTTTGCAAATTAATTCCAATTCAGCAGTCTCTCGTTGGAGTCTGTTTTTGAAGCTTTTTTGTTGAAGGATAGCCACTCTTAGGTCTGTGATCGAGTGACCAGAGAGATTGAAGTGTTCTCCAACTGGTTTTTGAATGTTATAATTCTTGACGTCTGATTTGTGTCCATTCATTCTTTTACGTAGAGACTGTCCAGTTTGGCCAATGTACATGGCAGAGGGGCATTGCTGGCACATGATGGCATATATCACATTGGTAGATGCGCAGGTGAACGAGCCTCTGATAGTGTGGCTGATGTGATTAGGCCCTATGATGGTATCCCCTGAATAGATATGTGGACAGAGTTGGCAACGGGCTTTGTTGCAAGGATAGGTTCCTGGGTTAGTGGTTCTGTTGTGTGGTGTGTGGTTGCTGGTGAGTATTTGCTTCAGACTGGGGGGCTGTAAGCAAGGAATGGCCTGTCTCCCAAGATCTGTGAGAGTGATGGGTCATCCTTCAGGATAGGTTGTAGATCCTTGATGATGCGTTGGAGAGGTTTTAGTTGAGGGTGAAGGTGATGGCTAGTGGCATTCTGTTATTTTCTTTGTTGGGCCTGTCCTGTAGTAGGTGACTTCTGGGTACTCTTCTGGCTCTGTCAATCTGTTTCTTCACTTCAGCAGGTGGGTATTGTGGTTGTAGGAATGCATGATAGAGATCTTGTAGGTGTTTGTCTCTGTCTGAGGGGTTGGAGTCACCTTGGAGACTAGCAGGTTTGTTTGAGCGTGAACTTTCGTGAGCTACAGCTCACTTCATCTGGTCAATCACAGCAAAATGCAAGGTGGAACAGATTGTTTAGAATAAGTAGTTAGCACATATTCCAAGGGACCATTCAAGGTAGAGTGGCCCATTAACACCTCTGCAGTGAAAGGACAAAAAGATGGGGTTAGACCCACAGGGCTACAATTACATTATTGCAGGATCACTTCATTCTTAGGGCACGTCTATGCTACAAAATTATGTCAACCTAGATTACCTCAGCATTGAGCAGCCACAGGCACGGGTCTCCTTATAGTGTGTATGATAAAACCCATTGTTTCATGTTCTCTGTGTGTGTATATAAATCTCCCCACTGTATTTTCCACCAAATGCATCCGATGAAGTGAGCTGTAGCTCACGAAAGCTTACGCTCAAGTAAATTTGTTAGTCTCTAAGGTGCCACAAGTACTCCTTTTCTTTTTGCGTAGTACTACTGTGTATCTGAAGCTTAATTCATTAGCATGCTCCTTCTGACGGAAGTCGCTATGGAAGTGCAATGTATAATTGCCTGTGCTGTGTTAGCCTCCTCTTATGTTATAAGCATGATAAAGTATCTAAAAATATACAAAAATGGGAAATTTGTACTTGGTTTTCTAAAGCATGAGGCTTCATAACATAATCCAAGTACCATCTGGAAATGCCTTATCCAGTGACTGGAAAATTTTCTGTGGCTGACCTCAAAAATATGAAATTATAGCCATATTCAGCCAAAAGTCTTCATCCTCCTAATTATTTGGGATGGTCTCATTGCATGGTACAGTTACTCCAGTCAGTCCACTAATTTCTAGTCTTTCTGAAAAAGAATTCCTTACCACTTAATCAGTTGACGCTAGTATCCTACAGTACTGCACATCAGCACTTTGTTAATGAGCCAGTCCATAACCCAATCCAGCCTACTAATTGTTTAGGGAAAGGACTCATTCTTGATGGAAATATGTTGTAGTTTAGGAAACAGCAGGAAAGGAAAAAAATAAACAGTGGCTATATTACCTGCCACTCCCCCCAAAAGAATTTCAGTTTTCCTTAGGGGAGCAATACGGGACTCATTCTTAGGAATGAAGGTAGCCAGCATTGAACAGGTGACATTCCTGTTTGGCTTTGCATGCATTTCTGTATAAATAAATGCATTTGACATAACAAAGCATTGTTCAGTATATAAAGCAGTTGATTCTGCCTAGCCCACTAAGCAATCTGAGGAAAGTGAGTTTAGTTGGGTGTTTTTTCCTCTCCTTACTGAATCTGTTTGGATTAAGAAAAGCTGTTTAATCACTAAAATATGTGTTCCATAACAAAGTCTGGATTGTGCATAAATTGTTCATTTCACTGTGCAAGCCTGGAACTAACTCCTGGGGCTTTTGGAAATCCCCACAAGGTGCTGCGCGCTTATTGTTTCTTCTGCAGAATTATTTTTCTAATGAAATCTAACATTGAAGAGATGCCAAAAACTGGCTATCCCCGATCTGCTTTCACATATGGCAGTGTCTTTCCAGCCAGTTAACCACCTCTGGACTGGGAAAGAATTGTAACAGCATGAATTCTCTATTTTCTTTGTTCTTGGCTATATATGCTTTGGTCCAGATCCTCTGCCTTGGCTAAACTGTACACTGTACAAGCTAGATTGGAAGAGGCAGGCAAAGATGACCAACAGCTGCAGCTCAGGCTGCTGCCCCTGCACTGAGAGCTGCCTAACTTATGCTGTCTGCTAATGGCCCCAAGAGGCCAAAGCAGAGCTAGGAATCAGTGCAATGTAAGAATGCTCAGGCACACCCCCTTTCTTTTAGCCAAGTCCCCCTTCCTTTGCTGTGCCAGCAGCAGGAAATGATGCAAGCATCTATAGCCCCCCAAAGGCTCCTCATTACCTGGAATGATTTTCTTTGGGCAGGATACCTTGGCTTTAAGACTGTGCTTGGATGGAACCTGCCCCAGCGTGGGTAGAGTAGACCTGGGAAGATACCACCCCCGTCCTCTGTTTGGAGCTAAGCCAAGAAATCTGGGCAGGAGAGGGAAGTAGTGGTGTCTGGAGATTAAAGAAGAGGTTGAAAGGGTGAACAATAGGGAATGGGGCCGTCACCAGGCCATGTGGCAGCTGGCTCGTCTGGGCCTTGAACCAGGGCAGGCAAGGTTCAGGGACGGAGGAGAGAACCTGGCCCAGGGCTGGTGAAGCACAGGTGTGAGAGAAGAGTACCAGATCTCTCACACATACCTTGTGTATTACCTTTCAAGAAAGGCTCTACTCTCACAAGTGGTGATTGACAGCTCCTGCCACCATACCTGGAGATAGCTCCAAGGCTCTATGATGACCAGTTTCAGTTCATGGGTCCTGCTCTAATTTTTTATAGTCTCCTGGAGGCTTCTGCTATGATGATTCTTCCTCTCAGCTTCTGGACACTAGTGTAAGCATGGAAAGAGCCAGCAACACCAAATGGGTTTGCAGCAATCTATGGCCCACTTACAAAGTCTCCAGGGACTTTGTCGTCTGCTTCTGAAATACGATCATCTCTCAAAGGTGTTTAACAATATACAGCTCAGCTACACAAAAAAGGAGGAGGAAATGAAGAATACTGTATTCAATGGAGACTGCAAGGAAACACTTAGGCTAGGCACAAAGCAATTAGTTTAACTGGAATATTGCCAAGATGTCAGGGTTAACACACTTGCTTTCTGGAAAAGTGCCATGGTATCTTTAAAGCCTTTTGTGGTCAACCCCTTGATTTAGTGTCACATCAGCATAAAAACATAGTGAAATGTCTACCATTGTGTGGGATATTAACCAGGAAGAGCCCAATCCTACATTCTTTCTTCTCACTGAAAGCAATTCTCAGGCACAGAATTAATGGGAGTTTTTGACTGAGTTACATATGCAGGATTAAGTCTACCATTTTCATTCATTGAGCTAGCTCCAATCCAAAAAAGTAATCATGATCCACAACCAAAAACTGAACTTGTACAGAAATTTGAATAAGCAGCCTTAAACTAGCTTAAGGAAGACAGCAAACAGAACAGATTTGTGGGAGAACAAATTATCTTCTTTCTTTAATTGTTTTTTAAAAATAAATTAAGAGTTCATGTTATCAAGACAATGTACTGCAATGTTGCTCTCCAAATACAGTATAAGACTATTTGTCTGAAGTTCATTATTTGGGGTTGACCAACTCAATATGTAACTTTAGCAATCACAAAACTGAATCAGAGATATCCCAACTCATCCAACAAACTTGAGTGGTCGTGTGCGGTGAAATCTAAAGTCATACTGGTACACATGATATAAATGCTTCTTCACTTACTTAACAATATGTTCATCTTTGTGACTAGAACTGTAAGCTTGTTTTATTTAAAAATAAACTCCAACATAACTTTTTAATAAGGTGCAACACATAGACTGCTTTCTACAATTAAAAAACAAAGCAAAACAATACTCATTAGTATGTAGTCATTCCAACACAGAATTAAATGGGATCTTCTACAATGCTTGAATGGTCTTATTTTCTGCTTCACCAAAACAAAAAGATTAGCAGTTATTATTACAGTGACAGTCAAATAAGGGACTGGGGCATGTTAGCTTTGTCCTGTTCTTTAACAGGAGGCCTCCTGGTGCAGAACACTTCACATACATGTCAGAAGCTAAGCCTAACTCAACACAGTCCATGCATAACAAATGTGTAATACTGAACTTGCATCATTCATCATCAAAGGTTTTATTCACCCATTTGGTTTGACATCAGCCTCAGTCCAATAGCTTGAAAGCAAGTATTGAACTGTAGTTACATACATTGAGTTATATACTACAGTAGCTTCCTCACTCTTAAATTAACCAAGCTCTGTGAAACTTTTTAGGTTCTGCAGAATTAATTAAATAATTAAGGCTGGGGTCTACTTCAGGGTTTGTCCAGTAACTTCTGAGATCAATGTTGATAAATGCAAAGTAATGCACATTGGAAAACATAATCCCAACTATATCTATAAAATGATGGGGTCTAAATTAGCTGTTACCATTCAAGAAAGAGATCTCGGAGTCATTGTGGAAAGTTCTCTGAAAACATCCACTCAATGTGCAGTCACAGTCAAAAAAGCAAACAGAATATTGGGCATCATTAAGAAAGGGATAGATAATAAGACAGAAAATATCATATTGCCTCTATATAAATCCAGGGTTTGCCCACATCTTGAATACTGTGTGCAGATGTGGTCGCCCCATCTCAAAAAAGATATATTGAAATTGGAAAAGATTCAGAAAAGGGCAACAAAAATGATTAGGGGTATGGAACGGCTTCCGTATGAGGAGAGATTAATGAGACTGAGACTTTTCAGCTTGGAAAAGCGACGACTGATGGGGGATATGACTGAGGGCTATAAAATCATGAGTGGTGTGGAGAAAGTAAATAAGGAAGTGTTGTTTACTCCTTCTCATAACACAAGAACTAGGGGTCACCAAATGAAATTAATAGGCAGAAGGTTTAAAATAAACAAAAGGAAGTATTTTTTCCACACAGCGCACAGTCAGTCTGTGGAACTCCTTGGTAGAGGATGTTGGGAAGGCCCAGACTATAACAGCATTCAAAAAAGAACCAGATAAGTTCATGGAGGATAGGTCCATTGATGGATATTAGCCAGGATGAGCAGGAATGGTATCGCTAGCCTCTGTTTGCCAGAAGCTGGGAACGGGTGACAGGGAATGGATCACTTGACGATTACCTGTTCTGTTCATTCCTTCAGGGGCACCTGGAATTGGCCATAGTTGCAAGACAGGATACTGGGCTAGATGGACCTTTTGGTCTGTCCAGGTATGGCCATTCTTATGCCTTTTGGGAATACTGTATGGACATAAAACATGATACCATAAAGGGCTTGTGCTATGGGCATTACGTAAGACATATTTTATAGCTGTGATAATCACACTGGGTGCCTGATGTTATCGGTGACAGTCTTCAAAGGCAGTCCTTGCCATGGACTCTGAAATTCTAATAAGACTCTAAAAATAGCCTCCTCTCTTTCAGAGATAGAGGGTGTAACTGATGACAGCATTTGGCCTTCTGCATTCAGACTATTACTGTCTACTAAAACAAAAAATACCTACATTCTGCATCCCACAGAGCACCAAAATAGGAAGGCTTTAGGACCAGGTTGACATCGTTACCCCAACATACTTGGCGTTGTTTCCTTTTAAACTTCACATTCTGGGGACATAAGTGACACAAGGTAACAACAACAATTGCTTTCTTGCACCCTTGTCCAAGCTTCGTGCTATGGAGGGTAGCAGCATGAATCCTGTACATGGTACAAGCAGCTTAAAGAGTGAGAAGCTCTGCTAGAAAATAAATATTTCAGCCATGCTATTGTAACCCACACACCTCCTGGGTGTGGTGTTGTGTCTCATTTAATGGCACCGAGACCACTTAGAGATTAATGAGTCTGTCACAGCCTTAGCTAATAGCCATGTGGCTTTTAGCTCATGCACTAGAGGCTCATGCATTTAGCTCCAGAGGTCCCAGGTTCAATCCTGCCTGCTGGAGACCAGGGTCTGTCAGTGTTACAAGTGACGGATCATCCAGGATTTCAACTGGAAAGTCTCTGAAGCTCAGAATGTGCTTCCTCAGCTAGGGGAAGTATGTAACCCAGACACCCCCTGGGTGTGCTGCTCTTTCCCATCTAATGGCACCAAGACCACTTACAAAGAGATTTGTGAGTCTGCTCTATAGCCTTAGCTAAAGGCCATGTGACTTTTGGCTCAGGCATTAAGTTCCAGAGGTCCAAGGTTCAATCCTGCCTGCTGCTGACTGGGGTCTGTCAGTATTACACTATATTAATTTAAGTGATTTCTTAGAAAGTGCAAACCATTGCCAGTGGAGGAATAAGGAATAAAGTGGAGCAGGGAAGAAATCACTGCAGAGCTTCATTTGTCTGTTTTTCTATTTACATGGCGGGAGATTGATTTTCAGTGAGAGTTGGGCACCTAATTGTCCTTTGTGCCTTTGAAAATCTTCCCTGTGAGCTTTTTACACTCTTTCCATAGTTATAGCAAACTACATCATAGTAAATATTACAGTACCAATTTGCCAATTTTTGCATAGAGAAATAATGAATCCATACAAATCAGTCTCTTCTTTTTAAAAATAACAGAAAAGAGCTGATTGACAAAACTGCTAAACTGAGTAAAACTGAATGGCTTAAAGCAGGAAACAAAGGACAGGATGTTTAAAGTGAACAAAAGTGTATTCTACAGCTTTAGTTCCACTACAGTCTCAATTAACTTTTACAAAAATAAATGAAGATGACAAACTTCTCAGTAAATAGGACGATTTTTTCCATGAAAATATTTTAGTATAATTCAATAGCAAATAAATAACCATGACATCAGTAACAAGTAAATCAACGTGAATCATACATGCTCGGTTATCTAGTTTGGAACACAAAGGTTTACAGCTGGTACTAACTTATTTATAAATATCTGCTAGTCTTCGCACCTGTCTAATAAGTTAGTGTGAATGTTGGTGTGTTCTCCAGTACTCCTGGCTTCTTGTCTTCAAACCATATCATTTAAACCTGTATCACTTCAAACCATATCACATATACCAGCAGAGCTGTTAGGAAACTCACTGAAGAAAGATAGCTTGATGTTTGCAGCTACAGAGAGTGTCTAACCTGGTTACCTGATTAAATAAGTCTCATCCTGCATTCAATCCTCTCTGATGTAGTTTCGTTTTGGGCCACTCCTCATACACTGTATTTTTCTCTTTAAACAAAACAAAATACCGTATGCAGCCTTTGTGTTAATCTAGGAGAGATTCCTTCAAGGTTATTTCTTCCCATCTTCTGTTACCAGTCTAGTTAAACATGATAGATTCAGGGTCCTGATTTGCCATTTGAGCCATATGTCTTAACACATCCTTTTTAGTTATGATGCCCAGCAGCCTTCTAGAAGAGAAGAAAGGAAGGAAAGGTGAATCATCTTATCTCTCATCTATATTTCCTGCTCTGATTCAGGGTCCTGTTTTGAAAGCTTCCATATGCAGCTGTAGATCTCCAGTTTGTTTTTAATCATCATTTTGGAAACTAAGCAAAACAAAAAACTATTCCCACCTAATGATGACCACCAAGACAATAAAAATCATGTCCATTATAAAAATGAAGTGCTTTGGTTCTCTTTATCTCCTTTTGTGGGGAATCTATTCCACACTGTGTTCAAGTGAGAACTGTAATTAATACAACACCATTTTGTTTGAGAAAATAATTAAATTCTATCAGAATAAAATTCACTCCCGAGCAGAGGGCCACCAGCATAAGATCCAGGCAACACAAAACCATTTAAACCATCTAATCAGGGGCTAAGTGGGGCCTATGACTTGTCCTGGCATTCTGCACAGGGCTGAATTTCAGGGTGTGTTCTTTTTAAAAATTCTGATGCCCTTATTCATCACGGCATAGCGCCTTACTCCCATTGACTTTAATGGAACTAAACAAGAAGTTACCATCCAATGGGAGTGAGGGTTTTGGAATCTGGCCCTTATTAAGCTATAACTAGCAATGCAAGTGCAGGTTTTGAGACATTTTTAATATTCAATATCTCACAACTCCTCAGGGGCCAGAATACCTCCCTTTCCAACTCTTGAAAATAGTTAGATACTGGACTTTGGAACCCCATCATTCTTAGAACCATTTGCCTTTCAATTCAATTGTAAAATGATATTTGTGGCTGATGCTTCAAGAACTGCTAGAGGTAGAAACCAAAACCAAAAGGTTCCAAGCCAGAGTGACTAATAGTAGGCACCTAAATCCATATTCCAAATCAGAGGCCTTATTTTCACAGATGTTGAGCACCCAGAACTGAAATTGACTGTGGATACTCAGCATCTGTGAAAAAGCAAGCAAGTTTTATTTAGGTGCCAAAACTTTAGGCAACCAGATTTATCAGGAATTGGGCCACTATATTATTCTGTTTATTCTGGTCACTAAAGCCCAGGCTAGACTGTGTCTCCAAAAGGTTTCAAAACCAGTTTGAGCTGATAGGAAAATTTCCCCAGTGCAGACAAAACTGTTGTTTCACACTTTTGATTCATTTTCTGTTCCTGATCATTTTTTGTCATCTGTCTCTCAGAGTTTTAACTCACTTTCCCTTGCTTTCAGACAAAACTGAGCAGATTTATTTTCCTCAGTTGTCATCCATATCATGCTTTTCATGAGCACTTCAGTCTGGCTAGAAGCCTAGGGACAAGCAAACCCTTTACAAAGAGTGATATTTTGCCAACTCTGCATTTGCGCTTGCTTAAAAACAAAATATATTGGGACATCAGACTGATAGTATCTGTATTTTATTGTCCCCTATCTTGGAAATGGCACCTAAATTATAATACACTACAGAGAAGGGAACATGGTCTGAGCATGAACTCAATGGCAGCCAACACATCTTTGCTTCTAATTCTAGCTCTGTCACTGATTTTTTCTGTTGCCTTGGGCAGCCACTTTACCTGTCTATCTTAGTTTTAGAGAAAATAATAATACGTACCCAGCTGACTTCATAGGCTGTTGAGATTTAGTTACTGTTTATAAATTCGTTTGAATACCAAAAGTGCTATATTTATTATAGCCACAGCAAAGCTGGTGTGGCACTTTCCTTCCCTTTAAGTACGTAATCTCGTTGGTTCATCTATATATATATATATATACCTACCCACTGCGTGTGACAAGACATTGTCTGAGTCCAAGTTTCCGAAAGATGTCTACCACCGTCTCCATTGGCGTGTGGTCAGTTACTGTGAAAGGGCTCAAATTGAGAATGCGCCGTAGCTTCAGTGGGTGAGGGCTGTTGGCTGGGAGCTCTGGTGGATCTTCAGTGAAATACATGATAGAATTGCTCACCACCCCATCCTGACGCTGTCTTGCGTTCTCTGGAGGACAAGGAGATCAGGCAAATGGCAGACCAAACTCATGTACATCCTCACTTGGAAATGAACAGTTACATTTGCTTTTAATATGCCAAGATATCAGAACATGGGATTACAGATCAAATCATTCTCATTTCACAGGGCCACCACAGTCATTCAAAGAATCCTATCCCAAATCAAATATAAAGACAGTCCCCGTCCCTTTTATTTTGCTTAGCATATCTTTACGAATATGCTATTTCTTCTCTTGGGATGTTCATTGTCGTCATTCTCCTTAAATTCAAATTTTTTACACTATTGGTTTTAGCAGGTAACACAATGCAGTCTCTGTATGAAATTCACCCAGGGCATCGAGGTATGGAAGATCTCCAAGATGATGGAAATGTGGAATTTCTGCTGTACATGTGCACCTGGATTTGGACATTGTGACTTCTACACCACCATAGAGGGGCAATCTGTGGGCATGGTTACTCGGTCTGTGCACTGATCCAGTGACAAACTCCCATTCAGGGTTTGTGTAGGAGACAGCCATTATTTCAGGATTGCTGAGCCACTACATGCCCTGCCCAGAGGTTGAGGGGCAGATTCTGTCTCCTGAGCCTCTGGATACTTCCTTACATAAAGATTGTTTACCTAGGCTTCATGGAAGGAGGTATGGTTCTGTCTTTAAGGAAAAGGAACAATAGCAGGGGGAAAGTGCTGAGCTAAATTAATTTGATCACCTCAGTTTTCTCAACTGTGCATATTTGCCCATGTTCCAAATCAAAACCTCTCACTGGCACCTTGATCAAGCTGTGAAGTGAAGTTTACTCCTGGCTTTTATGACTATTATTACAAGCCTGTTACTTAACATGTACCCCAGCCATCTGCTTTACAGTTATTGTTAAAGTGGAAATGGCTGGTTTCCTTTGCACTTTTCTCTTCACTGGCTGTTCTGCAGTGTATGGTGCTAACAACAGATGAGGTGAAATCTCAAGAATGATGATAGACACCTCCCTTCTCCCTAGTACAAACACATCTTAGGTTTTTTTTTTTTTTTTTTTTTTTTTTAAAGAAATCATAGCTAATTCTAGCCATTTTCCTTTTTGATTGATTCAGGTTGCTTCTGTTCTTGAGAGGCACAGGAAATTGGAGACAGTCAGTGCAAATATATATATTCTTGGAGCTCATTTCCATCAATCAAAGCGCAGAAACCTGCTCTGTGACTTGTAATGTGCATACAGTAATGATTTCCAACACATTCCCGCCACATTACTTTTCTCTTAAAGATCATTTTGTTGTAATATCACTGAAATCAGAACACTCCAGTTCACACCTAATATTACTGTGTCATGTGACTTTCAACCATCTGACCCCATATATTACACATCCTCCTGCAATTTACAGGAATTATGCTAATCTTGTCTTTTCTTGTCTTGATTTATACATCTGACTTTCAAAAGTGAATGTGCATGCACAGGTCTTTGATATATTATGTTCTGGGTTTACATCATCTAGCTGAAGGTGGTTCATTTAGTCTGACCTAGGTCAAGAAATGTTCCTCACATAACTAGCTGATTTATTCATGGTTCTTTATTTTCCCTCCTTTGCCTGTTGCTTCCTGTGTAGATAATGACATTTTGATTACTATTTTTCCAAAAGTACTACTCACCCCAAAATGACAATGACACTGGACAAAACTGATAAGCCCATGCTATTATTTTACTCCTGGATGTAAAATTTGTGTCTCTAGAGGCAGTACTTTTGCAAATGATACATTAACATTGATCTAAATTCAGTAGTAATAAATAGGGTAAAATTTATATATAGGGTATAATTGGGTTGGGAAGTTCGAGAGGCGATAAAATATAGTAATTGCACAGATATATTTCAGTCAGTGAGTGTACAAAACTTAATTCAAGGAGCAAAGCAGCCCCAAAGGAAGGGTGACTATATTTGCTGACTCCACTGAACCAGAGTAATCCACAGAAGATGACTCCTGTCAGATTTAAAGGTGAATTAGTCCCTCCAGATATGGAAATGGCCTCTCAGATCCAAGTTACACACATGAGCTTCAAATCCCAGCTTGTCTAACCTAGGTGGCACTTAAATCCCATACTGAGGATTTCCCTGTAGTGGAAAAGTGCACTGAGTTAGCCAACCTGTTAGTTATCTTGTTTGAACTAAAATGGTGTTCAACATTGTTTGCCCTGGTCCACAAGAATGGTTTAAAAACTTGTTAGCTAGTCACAGCTAGCCTTAGGTAATGCAAAATCAATGTGATTATACCATTTTTTTTATTAAAAGTGTGCATTTGTCTCCTTAGCTAGACAGACTTCCATTTGCCTCTCCTTCATCTTTCGCTACCAGAAGAGTAGCATTATTTCTTCAGGGTATAGCTACACTGGAGAAATGTGTCCCACGGTAAAATAAGTTAACTGTTTTAACTAACATGATGTGAAAAACAACTGTTGCCTTAGGTGTGGACAAGGTCAGTCGTATTTAAACGTGTATTAGGAGGTGGCCATTGATGCGGATAATGAGATATTGCCTGAGGGAAGTCCAGGGGACTGCACTAACATGGCTTTAGTCCTTTCTGCAGGAACTCTCTCAAAGTGCAGTGATAAGCACCAACACCCTCTGCCACCAGCATCCTCACTTGGAGGCTCAGTTCTCTTGCCAGCCTTATTCACATGCAGCCTAGCAGAATTAGTAAGACATCACATGCTCAAATGTCAACAGTATGCAGATGACATACAGCTCTATCTATCCTTTGTACTGTCATTAAGTTAGCTCAGTACTTGGCTGAGATCAGTTCATGGACAAAGAACATCTGGTTGAAGTTAAATCTGAAGATGATGGAGGTTATGTTGGTTGGCAGAGGAGTTTACAGCCACAGTGAAGTCTCCTGTGGTTGACAAAACACACCCACAAGGGTAAGCTCTTGGAGTTTAGGAGTGCTCTTGGATTCCTTACTGACATTAAGCTGTCACATAGTAGTGTTCACAATTGTGTTCTACAGCTGGCTAGAAGACTCCATCCAATCCTGCTGGCTGAAGACCTGGCCTCAGTAATATCTACTTTTGTTACTTCCAAATGGATTTCAGCCGTGCAATATTCCTGGCATACAACCCTAAGTCCTCAGTATAGAACACAGCAACACATCCCTTCAGTATTATGGGCCACCATGAACTCATCCAACCAGTCCTCTGCTCACTACACTAAATTCCCATTGAATACTGATTTATGTTCACGATCTCTAGTCTTACCCTCAACGTGCTCATGGGCCCAGTTTACGTAAAAAAAAACAAAACAAAAAACCCCAATCTGTCTGTAGCTCCAGAATGTGAACCACCGCAAACCTCATCACCTTCCCTTCCAAGTGCAAGCCTTGCCATCACTAATAGGCAGACATGGCACAGTGTATATGCATATAAACATAAAAATATGGAAAAATAAAATTAATAAAAAATGCCAGAAAACATGCAATTTTTTCCCTGTGGGAGGAAGAGATAAAGAAGGAGAAAACATGATGATTGTTATAGCACTTCATGCCCTCTGGAAGACTCTCCTATATCATGGTGCAGGGCATGAATAGAATAGAATCCTATTGAGCTATAAAATTTAAATCAGGATTTTGATTTATAAAAGACACACATTAAATCATATAGAATCACCATGTACCATGAAAATTAACAAGAGAGACAGTTTATTGCAAAACTGGTGAAATATGAGATCAGAATCAGTCATATGCTTTCGAAATAGTTGCCATTACTCCCCATTGCAGCCCACTCTCAGCAGAAATGGGGGGAAGCAGTCCTATATAGCCAAGAAGTCCTGACTGATTTTTAATCCTTGACTCACCCCAGGCCTACGAGAAGAGATTTTAATTAGAGCTCCCCGGAAACCACACATTTTTTCCTGTGGAAAATTTGGATTTCACAGAAACCATTTTCTGAGAGGAAAATATTTCAGTTGAAAAACGTGGACCAGCTTTAATTCTTAATTAACTCTGCACTAATAATAAAAAGCTTAGAGACAGGACCACACATCCATGTGCCTCCTTGCGAACAAACCAGCCTTGTTGCTGTTTAGCATCATCATCAAAAAGTATAATTCTCAGCTTTTTATACCCATTTCAGATGGTGTCTGATCTCTCTACTTTTAAATTAATGGGCCTGATCCTTTCCTGTTTGCAGCTTTGCTGGTCACTGATATTGGGGTCACATTAGTGCAACAGGCCTGAAATCCAGCATTGTAACTCACTGTACCCTCACTGCATGACAACATAAGGTACAAGACAGACAAGGGTCTGGCCCCGTGTATCTAATTTGTATTTTCAAGTTCTCACAAGGGAATTTAGGGAGTTGGGGATGGGCGGCACCTTAAAAATAGTTAGAAAGAAAATTATATAAACTGCAAATTTCGTACATTTTATAAAAAGTACCAACTCTTGGCCTTTATATCTTTTGCCAACTCTCTAACACTGGTGTATTTTGCCCTTCTGACCCTACCATATGGTGCATCTTTTGTATCTGCCAAAGGAAGTGACAGGCCAGAGGTAAAACAAAGATTTAAAGGGACACTGTCACAATTGTTGGCTTAATTATCCTGTAAATGACTTAACAATTGTCTCATATTGAAGTTATTACTTTGAGGATTCCTTCCTCATGATTTTTTAGGGGGTAGGGAAGAGAAGGGGTGGTGGTGGGGCTATTGAGTGATGCTATCCAAAAAAGAACATTCCCTTGAACTACTTGATTGTCTTTTACAGTTAGATGAGCCAGGTGCCTTATCGTTTGAGGTGTGTGCACTTGCCTATTTTTGATCATTGCAAAACTAGTCTGAATTCACAAATAGGGTTCCCAGGCATCTGGTTTTCGACAGGAACACACAGTCGAAAAGAGACCCTGGTGGCTCTGGTCGGCGGCACAGCGGGAGCCCGGAACTTTAAGGCAGGCTCCCTGCCTGTCCTAGCTCTGTGCAGCTCCCAGAAGTGGCCGCTAGATCCTTGCAACACCTAGATGCATGGGTGGCTAGGGAGGCTCCGCGTGCTGCCCCCACTGCCAGTGCCAACTTCACAGCTCCCATTGGCCAGGAGCTGTGACCAATGGGAGCTGAGGGGGTGGTGCCTGTGGGCACGAGCCAGTGCAGAGCCATCCTGGCCACCCATGCGCCTACGGGCTGCAGGGACCAGGTAGCCACTTCCTGGGAGCCATTGTAAGTGCCACCAGGACCCCGCACCTCCACACCCCAACCCCCTGCCCCAGCCCAGAGTCTCCTCCCACACCCAAACTCCCTCCTGGAGCCCGCACACACACCCCAACACCATGCCCCAGCCCAGAATCCCATCCTGCACCCAGACCCCTCATCCCCAGCCCCACCCTAGAGCCTGCACCGCTAGCTAGAGTCTGAACCCTCTCCAGCACTCCGAACCCCTTGGCCCCAGCTGGGAGCCCCCTCCCAAACCTTTCATTTCTGGCCCCGCCTGGAGCCTGCACCCCCATCCCAGAGTCTATCCCTCCCCCTGCACTCCAGCCCACTGCCCCAGCCCAGAGCCCCCTCCCGCATCCCAAACCCCTCATCTCCAGCCCCACCCCAGAGCCCACACCCTCAGCCATAGTCCTCACCCATCTCCCACACCCCAGCTCCCTGCCCCAGCCTGGTGAAAGTGAGTGGGGCAGAGAGCGAGCGACGGAGGGAGGGGGAATGGAGCGAGTGGCGGTGGGCCCTCAGAGAAGAGGCGGGGCCTTGGGGAAGGAGCGGGGCAGGGGTGTTCGGTTTTGTGTGATTAGAAAGTTGGCAATCCTATTCACAAATCATTTAAACCACCCACCTCTCAGTCATGCAGTTAAAAACAAACATAGTTGTAACTAAAGGGAAGGCTGCAATATGCATTATAGCTAAAAAACCGGGCTCTAGAATTATTCTCTCATCTGCTCCTTAACACCCACTCCCTATGCAGAATATGAATCCAATAATTTTTGAGTCTATGGCACTCTGTTAAACCTACAATGATGAAGTGGATTCCAAAGTAGGCACAAAGTTTTTCCATCCCTTCTGCTTAACATATATAATATGAAGCCATCTATCAGTTTTGGAGGAGGGGAGATGGGAAATCAAATTATAGACTGACACCTGATGGGAACAAGTAATTTAATTTTAGGTCTAATTTTACTTAGGGATAGATCCACAAAAGGACAAATTGAGAGACAAAGCTCTGAGAAATTAGGTATTACAAAGTTCAGTATTGCAACACTTACTTCCCTTTGTAAATCTAGGCTTTAGGTAGTATCCTTTTAAAAAGAGCAGCTTAAAATATAAAGAGTACATGGTTTACAGAGCAATTTTTGCTTCGTGAAAAAGTCCCTGTAAGCAGGAAAGGCTGTCACCAAAATAACTGTTATTTTTTATTTATAGATTTTATTTTCCAAAGAACTCAGGAGCTTCCCCTCCTCCACTCATCTGAAAAATCATACCACTGATCTTTCAGGTCACCAAGGTCTGCAAGATGTAAATGCTTACAAATTAGAATAACTATGATGTGATAACAGAAACTAACACAGTGTGGCACCAGCACTTTGCACATTGTTATGTAGTGGCTGGGGTTCACAGATATCTCTGGACTTTTACTGCTCAGAGTGACAAGAGATTTGGTTGGAGACTAGAGATGCTACTGACCATGGTCTGATTTGACTTTCACCAATTTGAAACTGGTTTAACTCCAACAGCTTTAACAGAGTTACTTCAGATTTACCTCAGCATAACTGAGTGAGGAATTAAACCCCAGAGGTTGGCCGAAGGTATGTTGTAGTGGGGAGGTTGCTTGGCATGGTTCTTATAAAGAAGGGTAGAAACAGCCTTCCACATCCTTTGGAGTAAACATTCAGTTTTGTTCTTATTTACTTATTCGTACATGCTTCACAGTATCATTAATACCCTTTACGTTCACATTAAAATCTATATTGTACTCTTTACTCACTTATTGCAAGAATCAGTTCCCGTCTCTGTGCAAAACCAATGAGACGCTCCGAGTCTTTGGAAACCACTACCGGAAAGCCATTGTAATCGGTCTCTTTGATTAATGTCTCCACATCTTCCACTGTCATACTATCCTGTGTCAGAACTGAGAGTGGAGGCTCACCACGCCTAGGCCTCATGACATCTGTTGCTAGTGTTCGGTGTGTGAACTCGTCCTTAGCATCCAGAAATGGGTAACCATTCAAATGGATGTGTGCCTCGTAGATCCCTTCTTTCCCAAAGGCATCTGCTACCCACTTGCTGGTCACAGCTGCAGCCATTAGAGGTACAATATACTCCAAGCCTCCAGTTAACTCAAACATAATAACCACCAGGGAGACAGTCATTCTGGTAACTCCACCTGCCAAGAAAAAGATCATTCAGGTTCCCCCCTAAAAAAAAAACAACAACAAAAATCTATAAATGTATCAACTCTTCGGGCTTTCTAGTATCTTATATGCATAAAACATGAAATTATTCAAACCCCTCACTGTGTGTCGTTCACTGAAAGTACAGGTTTCCATTTCATCTGCTGTAATTTTGAACAGAAAAGGTTACAGTGACATGCTCAACCCAAGTTTATTAGCATGTGAAAAGCAGATAATTACGGACTCTGGTACCTGCATGCTTGGCGATTACCTTAATTAAATAATCTGGCACAACAGTAAAGCACACACACGTCTGAACTATATTTGATACCTGACATACCAAAACTGGACTGGGGTCAATCTAAATGACTCGGCCAGTATTTCTGGGAAAAATCAGTGCTAAAGTGTAGGCATAACTACTGTAGACATGTTTAATTTCATTATTGACTTCTTCATTTATATAAAATTGATCATATTGAAGGTTTAATTTGAAAACATACTTGATTAAGGATTACACTCTTAAAAAAAAAAGCATTAAGGGAACTGTATTAAATGTAGCCCGCTCCTTGATCAACCTCTGTAAATTGCTTGTCATAATGTAAGCAGCTTCCATGAAATGTGTTCTTGTAGCTTTATTGTGATGCCTTCTGTATTTATAAATCAGTTCTAGCATCAACATTCTCCATTGTAGTTTCTTTGTGCCATTTTATAATCAGTTTACTGCTGCAGTTTACATTACAGGATATAAAGAATCATATAATCACAATATAACGATTATGTGTGTTTCTCCAGGTAATATGTCAGAAAAATAATTGTGATAATTTGATATTCTTAGATGTCCAAATACAGTGCCATTGTTTAGATTAGAGAAATAAGAAAATAGGTTATTAAAAGTTGGTTTTTATATAATGGCATGGGTAATGCTATGCAGTTACAATTATTACATAGCTAATTGTGGCTGTAAAAACAGAATATGATTGCCTGCTAATGGATGCACAGTAAAGAACTTTTCTTTAATATAAAGGCAAAATGTCTGCACTGATAAATTCTGTTTTGGAATGCTAAAGAAAAGCATAAAAAAGGACAAATGAGGCTGGTTTACTATTTCTGACATTAGGTTCCTACCATGACTGGTCTCACAAATAATCTTACTTATCAGCCAGTGCTCCTCTGGATGCAGCTTTCATTGGAAGCCTAGTCAATTACACTAAGGCCTGGTCTACACTTAAAATTTGCGGGCATAGCTATGAACATAGGGGTGTGAGAAATCATACCCAAACTAACATATCCATGCCAGCAAAAGCCGGAGTGCTAGACGCAGTTATACTGACACAGGAGTCTTTTTGTCAGAATAGCTTATTTTGTTTGGAGCGCTGGTATAAGCTATATCAGCAAAAGCATTCTTTTGCTTGTACAAGATACAGCTACATGAGAAGGTTTTGTTGTAGACAAGGCCTAATTCTGTGATATACGTCCATTACTGCATCGTCCAAATATCAAGCAGCAGTGGAAATTATGTAAGATACAGGTCAAATTAAAAATGAAAGAAGAAATAACATGCTTGGAGTTGATGTTTTCACATTTCCTTTCCATTTACAACTTGGCATTTGATGTACGAGATTTAGTTTATATCAATGGCCTTGCTTTAACAACTAGCATTTAGGACTGAATGGCAGTCCAATTGAAGTCAATAGCAAAATTCACATTGAATTCAAAGGAACTGGGCTTTGACCTATAATCAGGGATGAAAGACTGAATATAGCCTGTGTGACTGGTAATGGGATACAGACCTTTCACTTCCAGATCAATGATTTCAATTTGGGCAAAATTGGTAGTGACCAAAGATTGTTTTCCTTGGCTTAATAGTAGAATATTTTAAATCAGTGGGTAATTCCAGTTCAATTACAGTGGAAATCACAGCCATCACAAATGAGCAAGCCTCTTGGGAGGGATACCGTTTTCCTGCTCTTTATAAAAAAAAACTCATTTTCTTTTTATAACTCTCTCTCCACCCACCCCCATATTGTTTGCAACTGACATCCTTTTTGGCAGATTCAACAGAGAGGACTAAGTGTAACTGGGGGACAACTAGCTACCCCCTCTCCTCTAGACCATGTTTAAGGTACACTGGTGAAGCAATGTAAGGAAGAGTTCAGTGCTACTGCCTGTGCTGTGCCCTGTCGAATAATTTGTTTCCAGGATTGTCAGAGTGGCAAGCTTGCATGCTTCCATGAGCATGAAATTCTCTTAACAATTAAAAAAACCCACCGTACATCTGAAAAACATCTTGTAGCACATATACACATAAAAAATAAAGACCACCACTTACTGTACCTAGACATGCTGCAGCTCCCACCATAGCATAAAGCCCTGGGGTGACACAGTCTGCTCCTGGTCTACACCAGTTCCTGAAGATGATCCAGTCATGATGATGGTAGGCCAACTGCTCTACTCCAATTCCAACCATTCTACCAGCCATGGCTCCCACAGCCATGCTGGGAATAAAGAGGCCTGAAGGGATCTTAAATGAAAACAGACAAGTGACAGTTTTGACCAAAAGGTCTCAGCTATGCATGTAAGAAATATGGTACCAGAGTACCAACATCCCTTATCGGAGCCAGTGCCAGACCCCACAACTCTCTGGAAGTCTCAGTGGATCATCTCCTTGGTCTGAGATGGTCCTCTGCAAATACTGGAATTATACAGAAACTTAAAATGTAATATATAATTTAAATACTTGCTTATCTATTTTACCTAATCCTAGTTCCTGAATTCACACCAATTTTATTTCTCAATATTGGTATGAGCAATCTTCTTTTTTAAATTCAAAATTTGCACATTGCATAGTTTTAATTTCTCCTTTTCTGAAGGCGTAGCTTTTGTGTGCGTCATAAGTGGGGCTTTGGAGCTGTGCTCCGGCTCCGCTCCAGCTCCAGGCAAAAACCTGCAGCTCCACTGCCCTGGAGCTGCTCCGCGCTGCAGCTCCGGGCTCCGCTCCAAAGCTCGATCCTCAGTTCAAGCTTATTTTGCAAGATAGACTTTAATGGTTTTAGCTGAGCATATGGCACTAATACCATATTAAAGTCGGTGGCTCAGCAGAACTTGATTCATTTTGCTATGGACAGGTCCTAAATTAAACACTGAGAAAATAGCAGTTGGTTAGGTTAGCAAAATAATCAAACTTTTGGGTTTATTTCAATAGTTTCACCTTTTGGAAAAAAAACATGAATTTATTTATGTGAATGCGAGCTACTAGTTTGAACAGACAAATATATGTTTACAAATGGACCCCACCAACAACCATATAGCTACAACTTGCCTCTGCCCACTTTGTGCAGTTTGGGCTTGGATAAAATGGAATCTGGACCACAAACCCCGGTTTGTTTGGGGCGGAGGGGTGTTAAACCAAACCTTTGATTGATGTAGGTTCATCTTCAAACAGCACCTTTTTTCTTTTAGCCATTTGCTCTGATGTACTGAACTCTATTTCCCCTTTCTTTCTAAAAAGCAAAACTTGACAAACATAATGAGGGGAAAAAATAAAACAAACGAATAAAACCTGCACGGATGGAATATTACAGCTGAGCTTTTATTTAAAACGTTGCACATTTGCATAATCTCGTGAGCTTTTAAATGTAATAAATAGTCAGTAAATTCAAACTTATGGTTCCCACAATCAGTGCAACTTGGCTACACTGCACTGTATTAAGACAAGAATATACAGCAATATAAAATACTCCATATTTCGAGGGGGATGAATTTCAGTTGAAGTGGGAATCATGCTTTATTGACTTACTGGCAATAGTGAATTTAAATGCTCAGCAACAATACTGTATCTTTTTTTTAAACAAAGAAAAATCAAAGAAACCTAGCAGATACAACAAAGGTGCTCAATCCAATACGGTCTTCTTTGTATTCAATGCAAGTTGATGAGAAGCAGGGGACATGAGACATACAAAAACAGATAGCATGATACAGCTAAATTGAGTTACTCTGTATATTACAACGAAATAAAAACGCTGAATGAAAGACCATGAGATGGTTCTGTGATAGCATCTTACAATTCACCCCGACACCAGGAGTGTCTGTGGAACTCTTGCTAATTTCTGAATCTTTAGATGAATCTGTTGCCATCAAAGCAGAATCCTAATTAAGCCTTAATTTTCTATTGCCTTGTGCTTCAGAATTTGCACATTCTCATACACATCCCTGGTATTATGCCAGATGTATGTAACCTGAACACGACACTCTAAGCTCTAATATTAACCTGGTCTTGTCATGCAAAAGTCTAGCTTCAACACACAATATGGATTGCAGCAATGAACTTTACATACCCTCCAACTTACCTTCATGCCAAAAGTAAATATCGTGATGATAATTTTAAAAATCAGAGCCAGGGCCAGCTGCCACATTGCAGTGTAGACTCCAAAGCCAGCAGGTCTGTCAGGGATGTCATCTACAGGCCTGGTCATGTTTGGGTCATTAATATAGTCACAGAGTTGTGAGGACTCCAGAGCGCCACAGTCATTGAAAAGCTCAGAGATCAGCTCACTGGTGCTCCTCCGGGTATATGGATTAGGATAGGCGATGATGGCAGTGATAGCAGTTACCACAATTACCTCTAGGACCGGATACTTCCCAAGCCTGGTTGTTTTGCGCCTTCGGCACCATGCAATGTTGCAACGGATAAAGAGCGTCCCCCACAGACCTCCAAAGACCCCAAGCAGAATGAATGGGAAAAGTTCAGCCATATACCAGGGGGTGTGGTACTCCACATAAAAAAGAACCAGTCGGCTGTTTCCAAATGGATTGATGGACCTTAGAGTAAAGGCAGCCACAAGAGCAGCAAAAAATGACCTCCATAGAGTTTTCAGGGGAAAATAATAACTAACCTAAAACAAACAGAAACAGTGAATGCTTAACTGAGTGGGAGGTAAGGTGTTTGATTTAGTTACTCTCTTTTTTGTTGCACCACAGGCCCTACTGCAGAGGTGGGCAAACTACTGCCCACGGGCCACATCTGGCCTGCAGGACTATCCTGCCTGGCCCTTGAGCTCCCAGACTGGGAGGCTAGCCCCCCAGCCCCTCTCTTGTTATCCCCCTTCCCCTGCAGCCTCAGCTTGCCATGCTGCGAGCTCCTGCCGGGCAGCATGGCGGTGTGGCTGGCTCTGGCCATGCAGTGCAGCTGCCAGTCTTGCTGCTCGGAGTGGCATGGTAAGGGGACGGGGAGTGGGCGGTTGGATAGGGAGCTCGGGGTCCCGGGGGGCAATCAGGGGACAAGAAGCAGGGGGCAGTTGGATGAGGTGGAGGTTTGGGGGGGCAGTCAAGGGATAGGGAACAGGGCGTTGGATAGGGGGCGGGGTCCCGGGGGGCAGTTAACGGTGGGGGTCCTGGGAGGGGGTGGTCAGGGGACAAGGAGTGGGGATTTGGATGGGTCAGGGGTTCTGAGGGGGGCAGTCAGGGTGCAGGAAGTGGGAGGGGGCGGATAGGGGGCGAGGGCCAGGCTGTTTGGGGAGGCACAACCTTCCCTACCTGGCCCTCCATACAGTTTCGGAACCCCGCTGTGGCCCTCAGGCCAAAAAGTTTGCCCACCCCTGCCCTACTGCATTCCCTCTGTTGGTTAGTGTGACTTTACATACATGGGTGTGTCTGCGACCAGAACATGATCACACATCTGTAAGGAAAGGCATTTTCAGACTTGAGGAGGAAATTGCGAACAATGGAAAATGAACATCAAATGAATCATAAAGCAAGCTGTTGAACCATGATGTTTTAAACGGACACACTGGAGTTATGATCTCTAGACATGCTGTAGCAAGTTTCTGTAATCTTTTGTTAGAATGCTCAAGGCATACACCTTTTCTGTATGGAGTCAAATGCTGAACACACGCACAGCACAATCACACCTTTGGTTTTCTCCAGGAGACTATTACTCCTCTTCTGCCAACATTATGCTAATCTACAGGGTAACTTCTTATTGGTAACAATTACAGATTATTATATCCTTGTATATGGCAAAACAATATTGGGAAAATAAAAAGGATTCTTAAGGAAGGAATCAAGGGAAAGTATTTTTACTGATGCAAATGAATTCTGCAAACACATATCATGAAAATGAAACATAGCTGATTCACTGGTAGCTCTTACCTCTTCCAGGCTAAAAAGTACACCACCAATTGGAGCACCAAAAGCAACAGAGACTCCTGCAGCAGCTGCAGCTGAAAGCACCTGCAACACAAAGATTTGCATACAAGGCATGAGCCCTTTGAGTTGTTGTCATTTTGTTCCCCTTAAATATAGTCAATCTGAATCCAAAGCTCACCTCTCTCCTCTTTCCTTCATTCTTGCTGTACTTTGAGAAGAGGCTGCTGAAGAAGTTACCACAGCAACAAGCCACATGCACTAAAGGACCTTCTTTGCCGAGGCTGAGGCCCGAAGACACCACAAGAACCAAGGTGACTGTTTTGATTAAGAGTGTCCACTTCCCCAGGTAGCCCCTAATAATGAAACCACTCAGGATGGTTTTTATCTGGAAGGCAGGAAGAATAGGTTGAAGAACTAAAACTTCTGCAACTTCAATTTTGCAAAAATGACTTAACAACTATAGTAGACAAATCACTGCTTGAAAGAAGCCACTGATGCACTGAGCAAATGATTAAGACAACTTTTCTACAGTGATATCGTACTAGTGGTTAACATGAGTAGTGGGTAGACATGGCAACAATTTTACAAGCTAGTTAATGTGGGTGGACCCCGCCTCTGTGAAGTGAACAGGACGCTGCCCATGTGGATTGGCTGGCAGGATCAGGGCTTAAATGAGATGCAAATGAGCGTCACCAAAAAAACAAAATAATTATAGTGTGGGGCAGATTCCATAAATATTATATTTTTTGTTATTTCCAAAAATCCCATCACAGAAAAATATTACAGTGCCATGAAACTGAACCTTGCAGAGGTCTTGGTTTTAATAAGTTTCTCTTATTTTTTTTTAAATATGGATCAAATCTTGCCATATTTAAACAGACAAAGTCAACAGGCAGAAATCTGATTTGGAATTTACCTCTAAAACATGTCTAAACTGAAGGTAACTCTAGCATACACACATTACTTGTCACCATTCTTAGCAGTGATTTTTATTTTTCTATATCCTGTTCCAGCAATCCAGTCCAGTGGGACTAGACATGGGGCTGGCTTGGCATCTGAAGTGGCACAGTTTCTGATGGGAATTCCTTTAGTGACTTCAGTGTAAAAGGAATTGACTGAGCGTGTGCAAGCAACAGCAGTTTTAATGTGTCTTGTAGCCTTTTGAGAGGGAAGGAACTATGATTTACTATACGTTTGTACAGTGCCTACATTGCTAGAACACGACCTGGTTAGCTTATAGGCATTAAAGCAATATACATGTAAAATAATAATAAAAAATCCTTTACAAGATTATAGCATGAGTTGAGACCATCATGATTTTAAAAGTGAGAACCAACTAAGCTGTGTCAGTATAAGTACACACCATGCCAAGCTCCAGTTTACACGGATTGATATTCCCCCGCTTCCTTTTTTCCCTTTGTATTCTTCCCCAAAGATATAAAGCAATAAATCAATCTCTAAGCAAGTTTTCAAAAAGTATACTCAAATCAGTCTTGATATAAGGTTTTTGGCTTTGGTGTTTGTTGATTTTTAAACTTTTCAAAATTTTGCAAATAAAAAGTTTTTCATCAAAAAGTGGCCTTTTTTGACTTCTGACTTCATTATCAGAATTTTTATCCAAAATGTTATCAAAACCAGTAGACATTTTCATTTATTAAAATCCAGGTTTTCTGTAAGTGAAAATGTTTGATAATATTTTTATTTAAAAAATTAAAAAGTTATAACAAAAATTGGAAAAAAAAGAGCTTCATATTGACACCTGAGCAACAGAAACAATGTCAATATTTCAGGAGGGTTTTGCAATTATTTTTTCCAACCAGTTCCAGATTTTTGATTAATCAGTTTTAGATTTCTTGGGTTGCTCTCCTAGAGGTGAGGAAAGGGGCAAACAGATCTGTACATTGAATTAAATCTGAAGAATAAGGATAAGACTTTCAAAGACTGAAGCTTAAATTTAGACTCCAAAATCCATATGGAGGCTCTTAATAACCCAGCTGTTATTTAGCCCCCCCCCTTTTTAAGTGTCTGACATGTTTTATTAAAGTATTGAGTAACCTGTAGCTCTCCTTGATTTCAAGGACACTCATTTAAGAACCCAAATATGGATTTAGGGCCAAATTTTCAAAAGTGACTGGTGACTTTGGTTGCCTGAATTTTGGGCACCCAGCTTGACACACCTGATTTTCAGAAAATCAGATCCTTTAAAGGAATTCCAAATGGTTGGCCCCCCAAAATTGAGGAGCTCAAACTCACTAGTTACTTTGGAAAGCTTGGTCTTGAATCTTCCTCCCTTCCTTTTTTTTGCACCCCCCCCACCCCCTTAAATCTTGGCCTAAACTTTTATCTTCTCCCTTATAATTGGAACATGTAATTGCATCTGGTGGACTTCCAGGCAAATATTCATGTGTAACCCACTGATGAGTATGCACTATGACTCCCCCTCTGTGTCCAATCCACAGAGGATATGAATTATTACAGCCCAGTTAGGGAGCCTTGGATCTTTAGCTCAGGTTCTAGCAGTTCATGCTTTTAGCTCTGGGAGTATCCAGTTCAGTCCTTGGGTTGTTGACCAAAACAGCAGCCATTGCATATGCTTTTGAGTGGAGTCTAAGATGAAGAATTTAGACAGGAAACATGAACACAGCTTAGGCAAAAGGCATAATATAAAGACATGTCAGGTGGAAAAAAAATATTAAAATGCCTTGCTTTTGCTTGTTCATATGCCAAAGGCATAGCTATATGATGGCACAGGTCTAGAACATGAAATGATTTTTCAGGTTTTAAATATGCATCCATCTGGAAGAAACTCACCTCTGGAATCCCAGAACCACAGGCGTAAGGAGCAAACACCCTGACCAGGGAGACTGCCAGGAAAGCAAAAGATAGAGCCCACATAATGTACAGAAAATAGTTTAGAATGTAAGCACTTGCACCCTGGAAAAAAAACAGCAAAAACACTGTTAGACAAATGCAATGAAATAATCTTATGTTCCTATTAGGATTTGGAGTGGGGTGGAGCAGGTTCTGTTCAATTACTGCAACACTAGTGGTATGACTGAAGCTGCTTCTGCCTCAGTAAGTGTGAACGCTTGCACATTTTTGTGCTCCGCAAAGATACATAGATGCAGCATCTTAGTTTATTTAAACCAATCTACATGGTGTCTTTTGTGAGCTTCTCATGCACTGTACAAAATACCAAACTAAACACTTAAACAGTTGAATGAAAAGCTGAGCACATATACACAGTCCAAATAACATCAAGCAAACCTAGCACCGGGGCAAACCCAGTTACAGCAAGAAAAAAATACCCCAAAGGAGGGATTTGCAATGTACTTTAAAGTCAGCCAACGAGACACAGCGGTGGGCCTCTCTGACGATGCTGGCTGAGATTTTCAAAGCCGGGGATTTAGCAACACTTCTCCATTAATTTTAATAGAAGGGGCAAGACCAGAATCACCCTGGCTAATTGTAGGATGCAAAGTGATCAATCCAGTTCTGAGGGTTTAGATTATGAAGAGGCTCTCCATACTAACTCTGATTCCTTAAATTATATTCTTTGGTATATTAACAGCCAGTGCACTTCACAGAAGATGGGTATAACTGAATTCCTCATTCCTATCTGAAGGTATAAGGTAAAGGACACATTCTGCAGTGGTTGCGGCCTCCAAAGCAATTTGAAAGGATGCCCAATTATGAATGTATTACAGTCGTTTACCGTGGATGTGACAAAAGCATAAGCAATCATGCTGAGGCCTGTACTCAAGATAAAGAGATGGGCTTTCCCGACAGGATGGAGATGGTAATGGTAATAGCCACTCTAAATCACTGTTGTAACTACGGAGTGAGCAGCCAGTGGTTACCTCCAAGTTCCACACCCATCTCTAATGATGCCATTCTCCCTGGAATGGACATACAAAAACTGCCCAATGACAGGTTTCAGAGTAGCAGCCGTGTTAGTCTGTATTCGCAAAAAGAAAAGGAGTACTTGTGGCACCTTAGAGACTAACAAATTTATTAGAGCATAAGCTTTCGTGAGCTACAGCTCACTTCATCGGATGCATTTGGTGGAAAAAACAAACAGAGGAGAGATTTATATACACACACACAGAGAACATGAACCACACACCACACAACAGAACCACTAACCCAGGAACCTATCCTTGCAACAAAGCCCATTGCCAACTCTGTCCACATATCTATTCAGGGGATACCATCATAGGGCCTAATCACATCAGCCACACTATCAGAGGCTCGTTCACCTGCTCATCTACCAATGTGATATATGCCATCATGTGCCAGCAATGCCCCTCTGCCATGTACATTGGCCAAACTGGACAGTCTCTACGTAAAAGAATGAATGGACACAAATCAGACGTCAAGAATTATAACATTCAAAAACCAGTTGGAGAACACTTCAATCTCTCTGGTCACTCGATCACAGACCTAAGAGTGGCTATCCTTCAACAAAAAAGCTTCAAAAACAGACTCCAACGAGAGACTGCTGAATTGGAATTAATTTGCAAACTGGATACAATTAACTTAGGCTTGAATAGAGACTGGGAGTGGATGAGTCATTACACAAAGTAAAACTATTTCCCTATGGTATTTCTCCCCCCCACCCCACCCCCCACTGTTCCTCTGATATTCTTGTTAGCTGCTGGAATTAGCCTACCTTGCTTGTCACCATGAAAGGTTTTCCTCCTTTCCCCCCCCTGCTGCTGGTGATGGCTTATCTTAAGTGATCACTCTCCTTATAGTGTGTATGATAAACCCATTGTTTCATGTTCTCTGTGTGTGTATATAAATCTCTCCTCTGTTTTTTCCACCAAATGCATCCGATGAAGTGAGCTGTAGCTCACGAAAGCTTATGCTCTAATAAATTTGTTAGTCTCTAAGGTGCCACAAGTACTCCTTTTCTTTTTGAAAAACTCCCCAAGTTTTCCTCAAGATACTTTTCCCTACCCACAAGCATGATCTTGACCTTTTCTGGATTGAGTTTCCATTGGATGTGTCTCATCCAAATAGTAAAGCCATATAGACAGTCCAATAGCCAAAAAAGAGCCCATAATGGACTGATCCAATAGGAGGCATGGAGCTGTGATTTATCAGTCTAAAGATGACAATATGATGCACCTTTAAAGGTTCTCCCTCCACTGCCTGATGGTCCAGAACAGAGACAAGTGAAGTCTCTGTGAAGACTAGTAGTGTCCATAAGCTGTATTTCAAGTACTGAGAGTGCTTTTTCAGATTGCAGAGGATTAGGATGATACCATGCTGCATGTATGACCATCAAGGAAGTCTGTGTTAACTACTCCTATTCTGTTCCAGATCTCAATGCTAGAAAACCTATTTTCCAATCTTATGAATGACAAAGTAGGCAAGGTCAATGTGATGTTCCCCGTTTGCCAAACATGCCATAACAATAACTAACTCTAGCATATCCCTAGATATTTCTATCCAAATACGATATCAATGAGTTGCCTTGCTGATGACAGCAGAAGAGCAGAGTGTTATCAACCCCCATGACCCAAGACTTAAGTAATAAATTCCATACTTATCAAGGACACCCATCCATAGTCACAGTGGATTTTTAATTATTCCAACTGAAGAATGTTTATTTCATTTCCCCATGAATGTCTTCTCCCTAGTGCTTTCAACTAGAGACTCAATGGTAATATTCACTATTCCCTTAGAGCAGTGGTTCTCAACCAGCCATCCGGGACCCCCAAGGTGGCTGCAAACAGGTTTCAGGGGGTCTGCCAAGTAGGGCTGGCATTAGATTTGCTGGGGCCCAGGGCAGAAAGCTGAAGCCCTACTACATGGAGTTGAAGCCTAGAGGCACAAGCCCCTCCACCCTGAGCTGAAGCTGAAGCCTGAGCAACTTAGCTTTATGAGGCCCCCTGTGGCGTGGGGCTCTGGGGAGTTGCCCTGCTTGCTACCCCCTAATGCTTGTCCTTGCTTTTATATGCAGAAAAACAGTTGTTGTGACACAAGGGGGCCATGGAGATTTTTAATAGGACGGTGGAGGGCCTCAGAAAGAAAAATATTAACCCCTGCCTTAGAGGACAGTCTGAGTTTGCAGTCCCAGGGTTAGATTCTCATCTCAGCTACACTAGTGTGAATCTGCAGCAGCTCCAGCTCATCTGGTAAGAATTTGGCTCTAAAACATTGGGCTAAAGCAACTATTTTGCTTCTTAATTCAATTAAGCTGCACCATATTTGGTATAAAGACTCCAGATCTGATTTAGGTATTTGCTACAGACACACATACACATACTACATTATACTGGGTCAGACTACTGGGATCCCACTTTTTTTGCACAACTACATCTCTAGGGATAACATTCATCCTCACATTCTCCAAACATTTGACATATGAACATAAGAACGGCCATACTGGGTCAGGCCAAAGGTCCATCTAGCCTAGTATCCTGTCTGCCGACAGTAGCCAATGCCTGGTACCCCAGAGGGAATGAACAGAACAGGTAATAATCAAGTGATCCATTCCCTGTCGCCCATTCCCAGCTTCTGGCAAACAGAGGCTAGGGACACCATCCCTGTCCGTCCTGACTAATAGCCATTGATGGACCTATCCTCCATAAATTAGACACGTGATCACAGGCAAGATTGAGTTGTTTTTGGAACATTTACAGTCAAACTTTTGGAACTTTAAATAACAGTTTCTAAAGATTAATAAAGTCTTTCAGAAGGGAAGTACTAGTCATCCAGCCACTCCTTTAGCCACTATCACCAAGACCCTGATTCAGGAAGGCACTTACTCACATGCTGACATTTAAGCCTATGGGTCTACTGTTGGAGTCAACACTGTAGGCCAAAACAGATGGCTCCAGTGTATTACCAGAGGCAAGTTTAGTCTCCACAAGGAGGATGGTGCGTATCCTACTTTTACAGCGTCCTCTGCTGGCTGTTTAAAGGAATGGCACTGGAATAGGATAGTGGTTCTCAACCTGGGGTATGTGTATCCCTGGGGTATGCAGAGGTCTTCCAGGGGGTACATCAACTAATCTAAATATTTGCCTAGTTTTACAACAGGCTACATAGAAAACACTAGCAAAGTCAGTACAAACTAAAATTTCATACAGTGACTTGTTTATACTGCTCTATTTACTGTGCACTGAAATGTATGTATAATATTTATATTCCAATTGATTTATAATAATATGGTAAAAATAAGGAAGTAAGCAATCTTTCAGTAATAGTGCGCTATGACACTTTTGTATTTTTATGTCTGATTTTGTAAGCAAGCAGTTTTTAAGTGAACTTGGGGGTATGCAAGACAAATCAGACTCCTGAAAGGGGTACAGTAATCTGGATAGGTTGAAAGCTACTGGAATAGAAGAAGGAAAGAGCACAGGGTTGAATGGATGGCCAACACAGGTAACCTGTATAATAAAGAGTCGGGAAGAAAACATGGTCTGATGCATAGACTGATTTATTTTCATGTCTTCTCTAAATCAAATCTGCTTTTTGGGGGGAGGTTTCATAGAAATACTATAATTAAAACAATACTGACAGATCCCATAGGATGTGTCAGAATTCATAGTGGCAACATATTTAAGGGGCTGAAAGGAGCCATGATGCCCAAAACCACAGGGAAGAAATGATTTTGCAAACAATATCTATGTACATCTAGGGCTCCAAAATGTCAAATTCAGTTAGATATGATAAGCAGAGCCACAGCTGTGCATAAAATAGAAGAGTCTGAACACATTACATCTGGGAAAAATCCTCCAAGAACTTTTTATGTAAAATGTTCTGTGAATTGTTCCCTCTGTACACTCAAGGCAACCAGTTCTTTTCACTGTGCTTCTGTCTGTTGTCTGTCTTCTGCCAGGTGTAGTAATTTATGAATGGGAACAAAAATCTCTCCATGTACTGACTGTAATTAAATCAATCTTATTGTTCTTAGAAATTCTACAAGGCTTTGAGAAGCCTGCAGAGTTTGTATAGAGGTAGGACTGACTTTCTGATGTGTGTGTGTCCATTTCCTGTGGGGCCCTGGTGCCTGATTGGGATCTCTAGATGCTACCATAATATAACAACAACAATATTAATACAATTAGATCTACTGACTACAGTGAGATAGGGGAAGACTGCAGATCTTAGAAGCTCCGTTGTTCTGGGGGAGTCACCAGAATCAAGTCAAACTAATAGTTATTTTCACTGTAATCCGTAAGGATCAGAAACCTAGCTTGAATATGGTGAAAATATTAACTACGTGTTAACTAAAACACCCATCCAGCTGTTATGCTTAATGCAATGAACAACATACAGTACACCCGATTGTTGAGTTTCTGGTGCATATGGGGAAAACGAATATCCTTGAGGATGTTCTCTATTTACGTTCGCCAAGATATCAAGTGGTCTGCTGTGGATTTCCTCAAGACAGGGCCCATATAAATTATATGTTCCCCCCACTCCTCCATCCAGGGATTTTCTAATAATCTACAACTTCACTCCAGTTCAGCAATTTAGCCTGGGACAATGTTTATTTAATGTTACTAAGAAACAACTATCAGTCTATAAATACTGACTAAGACAGTTAAAATGCCATGCAAATTGCATTGCGTTGCATTGTGTATCACCCACTGTACAGGAGAGATTCTTGCTTGGTGTCAAACAGCGCGGCATGTACACACAAGTGCCAGTGATGTCAGTGAGACAACCCCTCTGGAAAATTAGGCCATGCATGTCCACAGACAGTGCAGTCCAGCTAAAACTAAAACAACAGCTTTGGGGTTACTGTTAAGAATGACCAACCTGTTGTTGTACAGCGATGACAGGGTTCTTAGAGAATGTATGGAATTCCAGGTTAAAATTCCACTGCTAAATTAAAGTGAAGGTTGTGGCATTCTCCCTCGTGTAGTCAAACCTTCTGTTTATTCCGCTAAATCCCTTAAGCCAAAGATGACTTATCCAGAAGCCCATAACAGTACATCCAAAACACTTTTTTCCTGAATGGATGAGATTGCAGCAAGCATCAGGTATTTTTTTAAAAATTGCTGGTGGAGGATACTCCCATACTCTGTTCTCCACACAGAGAGAGAGAGAAAGAGAGAGATTGGAGAAAGTCTTTTGAGCCGAAACTAATCAGGTCAAATTTTTTTCAGGTTGACCACAACCACATTTTTTAGCAAATAAATGACTTGTCTGAAAATTTTCACCCAGATCTAGTTATGAGGTAATTCTTTTATTCTAGTAAGGATGCAAATAAGAGATTTCCCCATTCTCACAGACTTTGTCTCTGCAACACACACACGAGACCTGGGGCTTATAACAGGCCAAGCAGAAAATTTTTGTGGGAACCCCTGGTAACAATATTGGCAGTTCATAACTCTACCTCGGGGGTTGGGGGACGGACTGTTTGAAGAGAATATCACAGAGTAGTGGGAGGGGGGAAGAATAATCTGGGAATGGTTAGTATTTCCCAGTCTACAGCCTAACCAGGTCTTGCATACCTCAGACTGGTTTACCAGAAGCTCGGACCATTTCTGCCACAGGGGACATTTGTCCCGGTCATCAAATGTGGTTTCATTAGATGTCCAGCAGCACTGCTCATGACTGTACCAGAATGCAGATAAGCAGACACCCTCTTTCAGATCTGTCATCCAGTCTACAGCTAAATCTATAACTCCAGCTAACGTGCCTTAAAAAAAGATCAGGAAATAAAAAATAAAATTAAGTGGAACACATATTAATCTAATTATATTGAAACAAAACACATGATCTGAAGGACCAGTTACAATATGAGCATAAAAATGGGCCAAATAATTAGACTGAACAGCTGCGAGTTAGTAGGGAGGAACTGAGCTTCTCCAAAAATGTCCTCTCTTCTTCTACATTTTACTGTGCAATGCTTCTTTTTAACAGCATAATTCTCATCTTGCCTCTGCCCCTGATAAAATGGGGCATCATATTCCAAATACAAACACAGGCCGCAATCCTGCAAGCTGATCCATGTCAGCATGCCATTTGACTGCTGGCATACCAGTGAAGTTAATGGGACTTCACACATGCAGAGAAATCAATGTATACATATCAGACTGCAGGATCAGGGAAATTGTTCCACATGTTAGATGAGAGGAGGGACGTGTGCGTTCGCATACATACACACACACGCATTTCTATTGGTCCCAGTACACAGATCTTTAAAATGAGCAATTTAAGTAATACAAATAATATAAGGCCCAATCCTGATTTACTGAATTTTATGATAGTTTAGTCATTAAGATCAATGGGATTATGATTTAGGCTTTGATGTAGATACCTTATAGTAATTTAAGCCCAAGAATAAAATGTCCTTAAAATACTTTCTTTATGAACTTCATCCTTCATTCCTGGAGCCAGCTTTTTCAAATAATTATACAGAGCAACAGTGACATCCAGTGGCCAAACGATGCTTGAGTATATGCCCTATGCTGTGGATTCCCAGAGAAGATCTTGACCTTCCTGTATAATTCCTACTCAAACATCATAATCTGCCATAGCTCTAGTATTGTGAAAACAGAGACGTCACCTTAGCACCAGTGCATTTGACTGTGCATAAGACTGTGAAAGCCTGACCACTGGTGTACAGTAGAACCTCAAAGTTACGAACACCAGAGTTACGAACTGCCTGGTCAACCACATACCTCATTTGGAACTGAAAGGATTCAATCAAGTAGCAGCAGAGACGGAGGTGTGGGGGGGAAGCAAATACAGTACAGTACTATGTTAAACATACAAAAAAATAAAGGGAAAGTTTAAAAAAGATTTGACAAGGTAAGGAAACTCTTTCCATGCTTGTTTCATTTAAATTAAGATGGTTCAAAGCAGCATCTTTCTTCTGCATAGTAAAGTTCAAAGCTGTATTACGTCAATGTTCAGTTGTAAACTTTTTGAGAGAAGAACCATAATGTTTTGTTCAGAGTTATGAATATTTCAGAGTTATGAACAGCCTCCATTCCCGAGCTGTTCGTATCTCTGACGGTCTACTGTGATTATTTTGGACTTATTCTACACTGATGTTTCCAGGTGCTGCTATTGAAAAACTATTAAAATTGTATTCAAAAGTTAAATTAGAAACAAACTCTTTAAAGACTACTGAAAGGTTCTGCAATAACTTCATAAGTACATAATTATTGTCACATCAGCAAGAGGGATAATACTTGTCACCACTATAAGGCCATATGACAACAATGAAGGATTTTATGTGATATGGGAAGAAACTCTCTCCAAACTGAAGGAGAACACAGATATGCCAATGAGAGGTACGTGAGATCATTAGAGAAGCAAAGGGGAAAGCTGGTGTAGCAATCCAAGTATCTGTTTTTGTAAAGAGTTAGTTTTTTGTTTTTGTTTGTTTGTTTTGGTTTGTTTTTTTGTGGCTTGTCATTTCTGGTTGCTCAAGTTTCTACAGAAACAGTGGGCCATATCCTGAGTTGGTGTAAATCACCATAACGCTACTGACCTCAATGTACCTAGCTAAGTGAGTTTTGCTGTAAGCTCTATGATTTTCTGAAAAATCTCCTACGGATCAGAATCTCTAACTGGTTCAAGCAAACACAAGACCTAGGATTGGCACAAGAAAATCTCTGCCTTGTCCAAAACGTGCAGAGTTCAGTCCCTACCTCATCCTCTGATGGACCTCCATATTTATTGACACTTCCCAAGCTTCGCGTAAGGTACATCTACCCTGCACCCTGCTTTTGGCAGCATGTCGAGTACATACACTATGCACACACCCCAGCATGAGTATAAATAGTAGTGTAGACTAAGGCACCGCTGCCTGCCCCCCACTCCCCAGAGCCTTTCACTGATACATGTAGCTACACATCTCAGTCTGGGTGCAGCCTGCTTTTTCACTGAGGCATGTAGCTACACATACCCTACATGCTGCTGCCCGTGGTGTGCAGTATAGACAGATCCTTAGTGAAGCCTTCCACCATGCCCAGTCAGGTAAATCAATATTCATGTCATTTCAAGGGTGGAGTAAATAAGGACTATATCAGGGGGTGGCCAAACTTACTGTCCCTCCAAGCCACATACGACAATCTTCAGAAATTCAAGAGCCAGGCCACACCTGCCTCAAGAGGTGCCTGATGAGGCTTGGGGCTTCAGCATGACCCCCTGTAGGTGCATCCTGCAGGGCTGAAGCCCCAAGACTCTTCTCCCTGCTGGGCAAAAGCCCCTACTCCACCACCCTGCTGCAAGGCAGAGGCCCCGAGCTCCCCCGCCCCAGTCTGATAGGTGAAGAATGGGAGGAAGAGGTCTCTGCCAGCCTCACTTTAATGGTAAAAGAGCTGCGTATGGTTTGTGAGCCTCACTTTGGCCACCCCCGGACTATAAGATTGTTTTTAACCTTATAAAGTGACTTGCCCAAGATCAAGAATGTTTGTGGCACAGCTGGGGACACATGTCCAGACCTCTGATGTGGTAGGCTCACATTTCATCCATTACACTATGGTGCCTCTGAGAAAACTGCATAGTTATGCTAGCTGTAAAATGAGGCTGCTGGGGTCAAGTGCTTTGAGATCTGCTAATAGATGAAAGTGCTACACATGTAGCATTATTTTTCAGACAAAAAAACAGACATGGAAAGACTGAATGACCTGCCTGGGCAGTACTATGGGCTAATAGGTTAGGTAGAGCCCTGTGAGCCAGAAAACCTTGTGCCTGGTTTCCATAAGTGCTGAAAACTCACCGCTCCAAGAAAGTCAATGGAGATGCAGCTGCTCGGAAATCTCAGAAAGTCAAGCTAGTTTAATTGACTTTCAGTGAGACTTAGGCTCCTAAGTGCCTAAATCGCTTTTGAAAATGGGACTTAGCATCTAGATCCCTTAGGCCTTGCAATGCTGAGTGAAACAACACCTAAACACCTTTAAAAATCAGGGCTTTCCCAAGGTCACACAGGAAATCTGTGGCAGAGCCTCTCAGGCTCCAGGCTAGTTCCCTAACCACTGGTCTTTTCTTTCTACTACATCAGGCCACCACCGTGATGAAGACGTGTGCAGAAGACAATCTTGACGGGTAGTCTGATGTGTTTGGACAGCATTGTTTGATAAAGGGGATACTGGAAGGCACATTTCCCTAGAAGGGCAGAATTAAATGTGTTGTGTGTTGTCTGTGGTGTACAGTAGTCAAAGAAGTGGTAAGGTGTATTTCTGTGAGTAGTTCATATCTATTAACTAAGCCCAACCTAACCACAACCTTTTCCCTAGCATAGGTGCACGATAACATATTTTATTTCGATGTAGCCAGTTGAGATAAAAGGTGTTAACCTTCATCCACATTAGGGAAAAGGGTAGAGTCAGTTAACATGTTAACTATCTCCAACCTAACCTCAACGTACCCATACGACATACCTGAAAGCCAACAATTCCATTTGGCATCATCTTTTGAGGTTTCAAAATGTTTTGGTTCCACATTGGAATGAGAGAGCGAACGAGCATATGTTTTCACTGTATAGCTGGGTAATTGGGGTACTGGCTTGGAATGTGGGGGAGACAGGTTCAAGTCCCTGATTCAGAGCAGAGCTTTTCATCCCAACTCAGGCAGAGCACTGACTTGAACATTTCCAAGGCTGGTACTCTAATCCCCAGGGGTGAGGGGTGTGGGTGTCTCATATCTCATATCTTCCCAACAAAAGTTTTATGTAAATTTATACATCTCCATGAAACAGCATATTTTGCCAAAATTTCACTTCAGCAAAAATGCTCCAGATAGCTTTAGCCATAATGTTCCAGAACAGCTTCCACTCACAGTTCTAAACACTGATATTAAATGTACTAACTTTACATTTGTTAAACCTGGAGATTCACACTAGTTTTGGTGAGAACATGGTGTGCAAAATTTGGCATCATGCTGTTTCCTAGCAGTCATCATCACATTGACATAACCGAGACAGCATAAAAATTATTCAAGGCTGCTGTTTTAATGGTTTAATGGTTTTAAAGGATGCTGTTTAATGTTTAACGGTAACATGAGAACAGTTTTCCAAACTGGAAGACAAGCTAAACTGAGCAGAAGACAGGAGCAACTCAGGAAATTAATGAATTTCCCATCTGAGTTTGTTGTTAAATATGTAATGTCTGTCTGGCTTATGAGCAGATCTGGAAGTCAGTCTGAAATTGGTTGTGTGAAATTGATTGTGTTTCCCCACTCCCCTTTTTAGGCATGTATAAAGAGATAAACTGGTCTACAATGTATCTAGTGCATTAGAGAACTATATTTTCATTGTACTCTAACTGTACTCTCCTCCTGCATCAAAATATCTATCCCTGGAATTAATTTCACAAGATCAAGAAAGGAACATGTGAATCAGAGGCAGAGATAGTCAAAACAGTTCATCAAGGGTAAGGCACTTCCACTCAGAGGCATGTTTTCAAAAGCAATACAAAAATCACATTACTTGTTAATAGCAATTTTTCTAGGTCAGCACTCAGTGTGAGACTTTCCAAGTGAAGCATTAAAACTGTGTGGGTGCATAACTGTCTCTTTATCTCATCCATCTCGAAAAGTTGGGGACCAGACAAAGTAAGTAAAACATAAGCAGATGGCTCTGCAGGAAGACAGAGAGAGAGTTCCAGACACAGCACTGCTGCTATTATGCACATACCTGCCAGAAGTCCTATGAGAAGCATTACAACCCATCCTGACCAGGCATCCAACAAACTCTTGATGAACTCCCATATGGATTCCTTACTTTTGCTTGTAATCTGAAAAAATACATACACTGATTCATAAGAGTCGGTTTTGTTGTGTCACATCTACAAGGCAAGACTCTTATTTGAACACAGATGGACTGAACACTAAAAAGACTGATTGTTTTTACAGAGCTCGGGATCAAGTTGTTTAAAGTGAATTTGTCCAACCTTAACAATTTTACTTATTATTTCAGCTCTAATCCACCAGATTCAATACGGTTTTTCTTTTTTTTTTTCATATTGACAGATGAAATCACGAGCAATGATAGGCAAATTATGACCATCTTTTTGTAGGTCCTGCTCAAGAACCCCTGGGTGCACAATAAGCTGAGATACAACAGTTTTGAAAACACTTTCCTGTTTTACGGATGGCTATAACTTGGGCTTTTGTTGATGAGTGCATTTGTGTTTGAGTTTGCATCTCTTACATAAAGTCATACCATTTTAGGCCTGAAGGCACCGTTAGATCATCTAGTCTGACCTTCTGTATATTACAGGATACCAACACCACCCACATGCTAAACCCAACAACTGAAATTAAACCAAAGGATGACAGCCCACTGGAGACTAGACTCTTGTGTGCCACCATGAAAGAACAGGAGGGAGTGAGATGGACCAATGCCCGAGGCCTCTGCAATGGCAGGAAATGGATTAAGTGAGATATTTCCAGGTAATTCTGGCAATTGACTTGTACCCCCGTGCTGCAGAGGAAGGTGAAAAAAACCCAATAGGCACTGCCAATCTAGCCTGCGGGAAAACTCTTTTCTAATATCACATATGGCAATCAATTAGACATGGAGCATGTGAGCAAGAACCAGCCAGCTAAGTACATGAGAGAGAACATTTTTGGTACCATTTCAGAGCCCTGGCCTATCCCCAGACAGGCCACCTCCTGATGCTTCAGAGGATGGAGATTAAAAAAAAATGCTTCCAAAATACATTTTGGGAGGGCAGAATCTCTTCCTGACCCTTGCCAGTGGCTTGCTGAAACCCTGATGCATGGGTAGAACATACACCAGAAGTGAGCCTCAGGGCTACTGAGCCCTATCCCCTTCCATCACTCATAAATTTGTCCATCTCTCTCAAGACTAGTTCAGTTGTTTGCTCCCCACAACTCCTACTGGGAGGCTGTTCCAAAGCCTCACCCCACCAGTGATTAGAAACCTTCTAATTTCCAGCCTGAAGTTGTTCCAGGACAGTTTATATCCATTTGTACTTCTATCAACATTGTCCTTTAACTTAAATAGCTCTTCACCTTGCCTGGTATTTATCCCCCTAATGAATGTATAGAGATCAATTATATCCCCTCCTAGCCTTCGTTTTACTAAACAATCCAAGCTCTTCCAGTCTCCTCTCACGAGATAGCACTTTGTACTATTGAATTTCATCCCATTTCTATCACTCCAGTCTTCAAGGTCATGCAGATCTTTTTATGTAATATTCCGATCCTCCTCTGTATTGACAATGCCTCCCAACTTTGTATCATCAGCAAATTTCATTAGCACACTCCTATTTCTTGTGCCAAGGTCATTAATAAAAATATTGAATAAGATTGGACCAAGGCTGATCCTCCAGGAACTCCACTAGTAACCTCCTTTCAGGCCGATAATTCATCTTTTAGCACCACCCATTGCCTGCTCTCCTTTAGTCAATTCTTATCCACCTTACAATGCTTGTATAGAGCCCTAATTTAAGAAATAATTTCCCATGTGGCCCAGTGTCAAATGCTTTACTGAAGTCCAAGTACCGGTATATTAGATCTACTGCATTTCCCATAGCTAAAAAATCAGTTATTTTGTCAAAGGAGGAAATCAGGTTAGTCTGGCCTGATCTACCTTTGGTAAAACCCTGTTACACTGCAACCCCTTTACCTCTATGACTTTAATTATTCTTTCCTTCATAATTTGTTCTGAAATCTTGTATACTACTGAGGTCAGACTAACATATCTATAATTGTCCAGATCACTGAAAAGATAAATTTATTACAAATCCTTGCAACTGGGCTAGCAATCTCACATGCTGGTTCTTTCAGTATTCTGAGGTGGGAATTGTCTGGCATGCCTGGATTTGAGCGCATTAAGTTCTTTCTGTTTTTCTTCCACCTCAGATGTGGTCGTTTCTATTTCTAGACACTCATTTCCATCAACCATACTGCATTCATACCCATGTTCCATATTATCATCATTATTGAAACCGAGACAAAATATTCATTTAATTTTGGGGCCATACCTTAATTATCTTTCAACTCCTTCCCATCCACACTGCATAGTGGCCCAACCTCAACCTTCCTTAGTCTACTTCTAGTTATAGAATTAAAAAACCTCATTATTTATTTTAATTTCCTTGGAAAGAACTCATTTAGCTTGACTTTTAGCAATTCTCTTTTTATTCTGGCATTTTTGAACCTCCGTAATGTTTTCTTTGTTGATTAACACCTTTTCCAGTTCCTTATAGGCTCTCTGCTTACTCCTAATACCCTTTCTGAGGGGATTATTTATCCAGGTGGGTCTACAACCTCTCTCCAAGTTTCTCCCCCTTACTTGGGATGCAAATTTCAGATAGTTTTTGTATAGTTGATTTGAAAAAATTCCAGCCCTCCTCCATATTTAAGCCCTTGAGCTCCTCAGTCCTGACATTTTTAAATAATTCCCTTAATTTCCCAAAGTTTGACCTTTTTAAATTAAAGATTATAGTTGACGACTTGGTTTTGATTTACCTTCCTATGTCTGTCGGTGTCACGTGATTTCTCTCTCAGCCAGTCAATGGTGTGGAAGTCCTCATATGTCCCAACATCAGGGAAAGGCTCATCCAGGAAATCCATCAGATTACCAGAACCATTCATGTCTCCTGCATTAACCATATTAGTACCTGTAGGAGGAAAAAACACAAATTTAGAAAATTCATGCACCATTTCCAGAACAAAATTATTCAGAAAACCCTCGACCCGCCACTACACACTCAATGCAAGATTGGTGGGAGCCTAAGACAACAGTTCTTGTTTAAAGGAGCTTAGTATGTATGAAAAGTAATGGTTTCTAAAGCCTGCATCAACAGAAAAAAATACATTCACCCTGAGCAAAATGTTTGCATAGAATTCCTAGTCCAGTAAACCAGGATGGTTTCAGAATTCAATTGAAATGGTGCACATCAGACCATGTCTGAAAAAGTAAGCATAGCCTTACAAACTAGCTGCTTGCAGGACACTTTATAGTCAAAGGGGCCACACTGGAAAATAAGTGGTGGTACTTACCTAGAATCCCAGCTCTATCTATCCATAATGGCAAAACAAAATGACACTCATAGCACATCATACAAATCTTCATAACATGATAATCACTCTGAAGATCTAGGGGATTTACTAGGATTGCCAGGTGTCTGGTTTTCAACTGGAATGCCTGGTTGAAAAGGGACCTTGGAGGCTCCGGTCAGCACCACTGAACAGGCCGTTAAAAGTCTGGTCGGTAGTGCAGTGGACCTAAGGCAGGGTCCCTGCCTGCTGTGGCTCTGCATGGCTCCCGGAAGCAGCGACATGCTCCTCTCCAGCTCCTAGGTGTAGAGGCAGCCAGGGGCTCTGCACGTGGCTCATGCCCCAAGCGCTGGCTCTGCAGCTCCCAATGGGAGCTGCAGGGGCGGTTCCTGCGGACAGGCAGTGCACAGAGCTGCTTGGCCATGCTTCTGCATAGGAGCTGGAGGGGGGACATGCCACTGCTTCCAGGAGCTGCTTGAGGTAAGTGCTGCAAGGAGCCTGCACCCCTGATCTCCTCCCGCACCACAACCCTCTGCCCCAGATCTGATCCCCCTCCCACCCTCAGAATCTCTCGGTTGCAGCCTTGAGCACCCTCCTACACCCCAAACCCCTCATCTCCAGCCCCACCCCAGAGTCTACACCCCCAGATAGAGATCTCACCCCCCTGCGCCCAATCCCCTACCCCAGCCCAGAGCCCTCTCCCACACCCTGAACCCCTCATTTCTAGCCCCATCCCTGAACCGCATGCCCAGCCCAGAACCCATACCCCCCAACCTCCTGCCTCAGCCCAGAGCTCTCCCCCACCATACTCCAACCCTCTTGACTCCACCTTCCAGCCTGGAGCCCCTTCCTGCACCCCAAACCCTCATCCCTGGCCCCACCCCAGAGCCCACACCCCCAACCAGAGCCCTCACTCCTTCCTGCATCCCAACCCACTGCCTCATCCCAGGCCCCTTCCTGCACCCTGAACTCCTCATTTCTGGCCTCACCCCAGAGCCTGTGCCACCAGGCAGAGCCCTCAACCTCTCCCAAACCCCAACCCCTAGCCATCCCGGTGAAAATGAGTGAGTGAGTGAGGGTGGGTGGGGAGAGCAAGCAACAAAGGGAGGGGGGATGGAGTGAGCGGAGGACGGGATCTCAGAGAAGGAATAGGACATGTGGTAGGGCAAGGGTGTTCGGTTTTGTGTGAGTAGAAAGTTGGCAGCCCTAGGAATTACAGAGAGGCCACCTGACTCCCGGATATAAGCGACAGGACTCACACAGCCCCCAGAAAACATTTAATGGTAAATACAGGGCTTGGGAGGAGGCTGCAGGGTAGAGGCTGCCCTGGAGGACTGTAAGCAGAGTGGATGGCTTCTTCAGCCCAGCTCTACAGAACTTTCACAGTTCTGGGCTGATGGTCTCAGTTTCCTTCAAAAGGCAGGGTTTTGCCATACTCATTATTACCAAGCCCTGAAAACCATATTTGGTTCATGTAAACCACACAAGCCAAGCATAAGGTGGTTCACACAGCACTACTCTCCCCAAGTACATATAAGATGCAAACTCTGTTGGAAATCCAGGTTCCTACGTGGCCACTCAGGTGATAGATCAAAAAAAGACTGCCCTTGCTCCTGATGAGGTCTGACAAGTGGTGGGGGTGGTACCAATTAAATAAACTGCTGTAGACACCAATTACAATTTACAAGGAAAAATTGGAGGTAAATATAGACTTTAAAGATCCTTAGGTAATCTGACCAGAGCAGTTCTGCAGCACTTAGAATTCCTTAGAAGAAAGAATGTCCTTTAGCTATAGATAGATATGGTTAATAAAATCCTAAACACCTTGAATCATACTATGCCATCAGACATCAACACACAAATCCCACATGTGTGTCAATGAGAGCTACACATGTGCAGGTAAAGACAGAATCTGGCCTCCATGAATTTCTTAGGAAATTTACTGATTCCTATAATTAAAACAGGCAAAAATGTGGCAGACCGGTCCCTGGTGCTGTGCTCAGCTCCTCCCAGTCCACTTGCTTATATTTTAAACTGTATTATTTTAATCCCTCTTTTTCTATCCCTTTAATTTTTTGTGGTAGGAACATACAGGACATAAGTACCAGAGCTCAGTTTTCTGAGTTTCTGTTCCTTTGAGCACTGCCAGTTAGGGACTTTTATACTAGATTGACAATCTGCTCTGACCAGACAACTGAAAAAAAAAAAAAAAGCATAATCTTACAGGGAGTGCAGCAGGTCACCATGACAAATTTATAGAAGGTCTTTTAAGTGCAGTAATTGCATAACCTTCCAAGCACCATGGCATATTTATCTGAAAATGAATCAACCTAGGGAGTCCAAAGCTTAGGAAGGACATGAAACCCAGACCAGGTGTCCAACATAGCAGTGCAATGCATGAATAATTTGCTGCTGGACTGGCTTTTTTAGTAAAAGTAGCAGTTAAAGAGTGACACTGAGAATAATGGCAGATAATCCAGCAGATGGCAAAGACTCTCCTGCACATACTTAACTCTTATCATCTTAATCTCTCTCAGGTACTTATATGCCCCCATCATCATAGTATCTGAGCACCTCACATTTTTTTAATGGATTTAGCCTCACTACACCCATTAGGTAATACCACTCTATTATCCCCATTTTACAGCTGGCAACCTGAGGCACAAAGAGTAAGCGACTTGCACAAGGTCACACATGACCTTGTGGCAGAGCTGGGAACTGAATCCAGTTCTTTAATGTCCCAGGCTAATGCCCTAATCACTGGACCATCCTTCCCGTCCTCATCCGACACTGATCACTTCATAACCAAAGACCATGTGTTTTGTGACTTGGTGATGACAGAGTACAATTTTGGATGTACATGACCTGCCACAGTTGTAAGGATGATAAACTGGATGAGACTCCAGTTGTAGATTTAAATGTGTTTTTGTTTTGTGATCACATTGTTGGCCAGGGTCAAATAGTTCCACGCCATTATTTACTGTTACCTGTAAATGTGTCTGGCTGCCAGAGATTCTCAGTGCTGTATGTCGATATCACACTCTCACAATGAACACACAGCTGTAAGTATTTAAAAAAAATGTTTTGCCCATTGTTTCAGCTAGTTCACCACATATAATCTAGTCATAGACAATCAGCACTCCATCTAACCTGCATGTCTATTTGCATTGCCTGAGTGCTGGCGAGTGTCATGGTTTCAGGTCCAGCTGCACCTCTGTCTCTTCCCAGTCTCTGTGAATGCATCCCCTCAGGAAGCAGGCTTTGTGCTTTTACTTTATCTGAGGGCAGAAGTCCACGGTTCTCTCCCTCTTAGACTGCACCCTGAGCTACAATGTGTATCAATTGTGCTTGCCCAGCCGGTCTGACTGGAGTTAGTGCCTGTGATTTTTCCCTTCAGGAGTCTGTGTACACAGTGACCCAATTACCTCCTTAAACCAAAGTATTGTTTATTTTGACAGTAGGAACAAAGCATAGACAAAAAGGATTTTAAAACAATAGTCTACATGCACGTAACTTATCTAAAGCCTGTGACGGTGACCGAGGTAGGCCTCGTTTCTTCAGATACCCTAGCTGGGTCCATATAGTACCTCCAAACAACTGCTCCTCTTGAGAGTGTGTTCCTTTTTAAATTATTATACTCTTTCTGATTTTCTGGTTTCCAGGCCTTTTCTTATCCAGGCATTATCTCTTAACAACCCTTCAGTGTTTGCTTAGGGGTGGCTTATCTTATTCTTTTCCCTCCCTGCTTGTTTTTCCTTACAGCTCTTATTAAACTAAACCAATATATTTATACACTGAACATCTCAATAACCACATCAACATACTGTAGTAATAAATTATTACAGCATAGAATCACAGAATATCAGGGTTGGAAGGGACCTCAGGAGGTCATCTAGTCCAACCCCTGTTCAAAGCAGGACCAATCCCCCATTTTTGCCCCAGATGAACCCCTCAAAGATTGAACTCTCAATCCTGCGTTTAGCAGGCCAATGCTCAAACCACTGAGCTATCCCTCCCTCCCAGCTCCACTTCCATCACAGCGAGACCATCAGACTCCAACAAAATGCTCTTAGATGTTTAGAGAAGAATGGTGGTCAGCCCATTCTCAGCATCACATCTTTCCTAAAGCGCGGCACCCAGAATTGAACACAATACTCCAGCGGAGGCCTCACCAGTGCCGAGTTGAGCGGGAAAATTATCTCTTGTCTCTTATGTATAACACTCCTGTTAACACACCCCAGAATTATATTAACCTGTTTCACAACTGTATCACATTGTTGACTCGGATTCAATTTGTGACCCACTATAACAGCTCGTTTTCAGCAGTACTACCACCGCACCACTCTCTCTCCATTTTGTAGTTGTGCATTTGTTTTTTTTCTTCCTAAGTACTTTGCACTTATTTTTATTGAATTTCATTTTACTGATTTCAGACCAATTCTCCTATTTGTAAAGGTCATTTTGTACTCTAATCCTGTCCTCCAAAGTATTTGCAAACCCTCGCAGCTTGGTATCATTTGCAAATTTTCTAAGCATACTCTTCACTCCATTATCCAAGTCATTAATGAAAATATTTATTGCACCAGACCCAGAACTGAACCCATGGGACCCAACTAGATACATCCTCCCAGTTTGACAGCGAACCATTGATAACTACTCTTTCAGTACAATCTTTCAACCACTTTTGAAGTCACCTTACAGAATTTCATGTAGATCACTTGTTGCATTCAGCTCTAAAAACAATCCATGAAGGAAATCTGCATGCTCCGATGAACTTCTAATCTCAATAAGTGCCTACTGTGAATTTGACTGGCAGCATTTCCCTGGGGATGTTCTGATAAACCAGACTATTTTTAATAATTAAAACAAATTTAAAAGTCAGAAGGCCCCATTATGTAAAGCTGACAAAGAAGAGGTCAGTGCCTACAAACAAGCAGACAGAATTCAAGACACCTGCATAGCAATGTTAAAAAGAGCATTCTGGGGGTTGATATGCAAATGAGCACATCAAATTCTGTATGTATTGTACTCATCATTTGTAAAATTTTGTTTTATAAAACCACATGGAATTTTTGAGTTTTAAGATGCTTTTCTGCACTCTTAAGTGGGTGAATTCATCTTTCTGTACTTCAGAAAAAGCCAATTGTATACTAAATTGCCATTTGGCTGGAGCAAAGTTTTACAGATGGGTGATAAAATTATGTTTAGAGTGGAAAATACTGACAAACTCTTAGCTTTGTAGCATTGTTACAATATGTGCTAATATAGAAACCACACACAGCTAGAAGGGACGTATCAGTGAAATGGTGTTCTAGATAGGATGGTGACTGATTTGATGCAAAGTATATTTGCTGTAGCAAGGACAGACTAGTGTCTTGCCGCCCAAAGCAAACTGAAAATCATATGGACTGGAAACAACTAGTTGAAAAGCCATCAAAGGAAAATGCTTGGCTGTAGCTTATTGCAACTAGATATGTTAGTTCCATGGTACATTCTCTTCATCCTGTTTTCTGTTTTAATTGGCCAAATCAGAGAGAAGCAGACAGTAGTTTTATTAATGAAATTCCAACAAGTTTCAAGTTACTTTCAACATATCACAATAACTCTATTCCTTATCTACCTACAATATTATTATCAACTACAGAAAAGTTACCTTTATGCTTTATTGCTTCAATTGTTATCTTATTCGTCTTAAAGATAATAATCTGGTTTTGCTGTATGGAATTTGTGCCCCTTGCAGATTTTGAGTCATCATTATCTTCAGTTAATTTTTGTGCTTTAACAAAAGAAAGAAATGAGACTGAGGGGAGAAGGGACCTGGCTGGTGAAGACTGAGGTGGCATTGTAAACTCCTGCTGTTTATATTTGTATGGATCTTCTTTTTTAAAACATCCAGAACCCTATCTTTGCCCTATGCCAAATGTGGCACTGTACTAATTGGCTATCATGCAGAGTTTGCCTTGGGATTTCTCCACGGTATGGTATGTTGTATTATCGAAGTAGATATTATTTGAAGTGAGATGGCTCGGCCCTTGGAATGGCCACTACAGCCAGAAATAATTGAGGAGACAGCCTCAATTATTTGGGTCTGTTGACACAAGATTCTGGAAACATCCAGTGTATGCAACTTCTTTTCTCCCAGCGTAGTGTAGGGCTCCAGGAAGAAAACAGATAGGATAATGGATTGATTTAGATAGAATTCTGAGACCACACTGGGGATGAACTTGGGGTGAAGTTTCAGCTCTACTTCATTCCGTGAAAGGTCATGTTGGGAGGGTCAGCATTTAAGTGCTTAAAGCTCATTCAGTCTCCTTGCTGAAGTGATATTCAGTAGAAAGAGAGTGTTCAGCCTGAGATGAAGTAAGGAGCATTCTGAAAGGGATTTGAATGGAGGCCTATGAGTCTCAAGAGGATGATGCTGAGGTCCCAGGAGCATGGTTCTCTAACCTGTGGGTATGTACATAACAGACTCTTGACGAACTTTGATACCGCCAGCGAGTGAAGATGGAGCATGACTGTATTGGTGGATGGCATCCTAAGATCATTGCAAACTTGATGGAGCAGAATGATTTGCCAGAGTGCTACAGATGCAGCAAGTAGTCGAAGATCCATAGTATCAAAGCATACGTGGCTATGCTAGGCCAGCCAAATTTAGAACCTCATCCATTTTGATAAATAAATCCCTCTGGTGGATGTCTTCCTGCTCTATAGCAGGATCTCTAGGACTTGCCTAGAGCAGTTCCTGTCCAAGGTACTTAATGAGCCAACACCCAGGCTGTCAGGTGCAGAGACTTTGGGTCTGTATAGCGTATCTGACAATAGTGCTGTGAGATCAAGCCTGTGCAGCGTGAGAACTAGATCAGCTGCGGAACAGACATATGCATCAGTTCCGTCAGCCAAAACTGTCTTACCTAGGATGGAGCTAAACGAAAAATTTCTTTTGATGTTGGAAATCATCCTGGGGATCAGGGGAATCACAGTGACAAGGCATAAAGGAGGTGTGGGCTCCACTGCAGAACGAAGGTGTTGGGCACTAAGCCTGGGCTCATGCCTCCTTTAGAGCAATAATTCTGGCACTTGGCATTAACCTCAGAGATAAACAGTCTGTCCTGGGAACCCCCAGCTATGGGATATTGGTTCTATGATGGATCTCTGTAGGGACAAGTTGTGACCAGTCACCGGTTGTCTGGACAGGAGGTCTGCCAGGTAGCTGCTAACTCCTGGGAGGGAAAGAGCATCTCTGCTATCCTGTGTGGTGACACGATATCCAGAGCTTGATGGCTTCCAGAGAGAGGGGAGATGAATGTACATTTCCATGCTTGTTTATGTAGTGCATTGCAGTCATGTTGTCTGTCAGGATCTGCACTATGGAGTTTTAGAAAACAGGCATACTAGCCTGATGGCTCTGAATTCCAGGACACTGATATGTACCAGACATCTTCAGGTCCCTTGCTGGGCTCAGATGTGTCTGTGATTAAAGACATTGAATAGAAAAAAAAGCAGGAAATGGCACACCTTCCACACACATTTTTGGGTTCCTTCCACCATTTCAGTTCTGCAATGATGTAAGGTGTAACCAAAATCTTCTTGCTCATTTGGTGTTTCACAGAGGTGTAGAATTGGGGCAGTCTCAGGTGAAGTCTGGCAAATGCAGTCATGTATGAGCATGATAACATTTGACCTACCAGCCCCAGACATGTCCATGCTATCATAATCAGGTTTGATTGTAGTCCAAGTAATAGTGACTGCATCAACAGGAACCAGTCTTTGGGAGATACGCTCCTGCCACAATGGAGTCAAACAAGGCTCCTATGAACTATCGTCTGTGATAGCATTAGAGACCATTTTTCATAGTTCACCAGGAGCTCTGAGAGAACAGGGAGAGGGTATATTCTAGGCTTGTTGCCATCTCCTGCAGGGATCTCCCTTGATCAGCCAATTGTCCAGGTAAGGATAGATGGGAGTGTCTTTCTTCCTGAGTTGTGCTGCTACTTCATGAAGACTTTCTGTGTCATGGAGTGTCTGGATGGCTGTATCTGGTACTGGGAATGATTTGTGTCCCACAATGAGTCTTAGGTGCTTCCTGTGAGTCAGGTGGATAGCTTTATGGAAATATGCATCCTCCAAATCAAAAGCCATTAACCAGTCAGCTGTAATGGCCAGTCAGGCCTGGTGGAAAGGAACAAGGTGATTCCCAAATGGGGGTGCAGGTTCCAGATTGACTCCAGTATGACTTGACACTCCAGTCAAATCTGCTGCCTCAGAAGGAGCTGGGTTAGACGAAGAGGCAGAAAACTGGCACTCCCTAGAGTACCTGGGCTTCTTTCTTTGTGGGTACTGTGACTATCGGCTTCAGGAGTAGGACAGTGTCCTCTGGTAATTCTGTGGTTTCCTATGGAGGGCGAATGGGTAAATCCCTGAGGACCGTAGTGTGGCCCTTGAGTCCTTGAGGGAGTAGAGTGCTGTTTGTTTTCTGTCTGAAGAGCTCCATATCCTGAAGGGTGGTCCTTTGTAATAGTCTGTATATCACCTGGTATGCCAGATACCTGGTGCCATGAGACCAGTTTCATAGTGACAGCTGTAGCCATCAACCTTGAGAACACATCAGATGCATCAATGGCTGCCTGTAGAGATGTTCTCATGACCAACTAACCCTCCTTCATGATCTCCTTTAACTTATCCCTGTTCCCTTGTAGGATATAAAATAGGAAGTGAGTGATCCTCTCCAAGTGAGGAAACTGTATTTGTTAAACAGAACCTGGTAGTTCACCTACCCAAAGCTACAGTGAGTACGACAAAATGTGCCTTATATCCAAAAAGATCAAATGTTTTGGGATTTCTGTCTGTACATGTTTCTTGTGTGGGTACTGATTTTTCCTCAGCTGCCAAAACAATCAGGGAACTTGGGTTTTGGAGTTCTGAAGTGCCCCTTTGGGGGTGCCTGATCTCTCTCTTCTGTTCCTTTAAAAGTGGGAGGAAGAATAGGGTTTTACATGCTCCTTTGCCCAGTTCCAGGATACACTGTTAATAGAGAGGGCAATTCTGGCTGATGTTATGTAGCACTCAAAATGTCAAAGAGTTGGTGAGACTTCTCTCATATAAATGTAGTCTCAATATCCAGGGTCTCCACAATATGGGACAGGAAGTCATGAAAAGCTTTCGAGTTGTCCATCCCAGTGTCAGGGATGGTGTCATTGCCTCATCTGGCAGTGAGGACCACTCCTTGGGTGGAGACAATGATGATGCAATTCTTCAGTCGCTTCTTGCTCCTGGGAGGTCCACATCTGATTTTGGCACAAACAGTCCAGTTAATGATGCCACTGGGGAATGGGATCTCCTCCTCTTTCTGGAAATGTGAGAGGGGGGATCTGCTCCTGGATTCATGAGATGTGGCCAAGATGGCATACCATGTGGGCACTGGCTTGGTTGTGGCTGGCCAACCCAATGCCACTCACATCCCATTTGGGGTGGAGCTGTAAATAACTGCTCCCTGGTGCTTTCTTTGAGGACAGAGAAGACAGATTTGTGCTTGACACCAGTGAGAGCGAGTACACTGGTGACAGTGAGGAAGGGTATATCTTCTCTTCAAAACAGTGGTGCCATAGGGTGATAAAATATCAAAGGCCATCTTCAGCACCAGTCGTCTCTTTGGCATAGGAAACATCTCTGGACATGATCCAGTGTCCTCCAGGTGTACTGAGGTCGGTGCCTGGTCTCTTGTTCTCTGTGGCATTCCTGCTCTGATCAAGAACTCAGATGCTCTGTACTTTGAGAAGTGATCTTGTGGGTCCTCCTTCGGGGACTTTCCTTCACATTAGATGCTATACTGAGCTCTGTCCAGATCTGTGAAAGAATGTCAACTTTACGTCTGAGCACAGATGCTGGCTTTACTCTCTGGGATGTCGGTGCCAAGTTCGTCCATACTGAGGTTTCCAGTGCTGAAGATTTCATTGATGTTGAGGTGACTGGTGTCCAAGTCACCAGCACTGGTTCTGCCAGTGCTTTCTTTGCCTTGTTTCCAGTGTCCAATCCTAGAGAATAATGTGTACTCAAAAGAGCACTGGCTGATGCTGATTTATCTCACCTTGATTGGGAAGTGATGGTCACCTCTGGGTCTGAAGCAATCCAAATGGACTGCACCTGCAGGCGTAGCTTGAGCCAAGCTTCCCCGGATTTGTGGATCCTGGAACAAAAGAACTTCACACAAAGCATATCTGACTGGGCAGAAAAGCCACTGTGCTCATCTTTGATAGGAATCAGTTCATAATAGGACAGGCAGGGTTTGGAGTCCACCATGGGGCATGGTGGCTGGCTTGAAGTGGCTGGACCCCTTTACAGCGGAGTTGCTGATAATGCCCTAATGAAGAGTGAAGGAAGATTTCTTCACAAAATTGGTGAAAAAAATATTTTAAAGACTAAGAGTAGTAGCAGGTTGAACACTTTTCAAGTTCTGTCTTGTTGCCATGGAGGAAGGGGGAGGGATTGTGGTGACTCTGTCCTTTATAACCTCACACTGGTGTACAAGGAGGCAGAGGGTGTATGTGCAGCCCTGACAGACACAGCTAGTCAAAAAAACAGATCTTGCATTCATGTGGCGCATACACACCTACACTGGAGTACATACTGACATATACTTGACAAAGAAAATGTCATTTCTGTATTTAATTTCTAATATTTTATGAACACCTTTAATACTTGCAGGTAAAGATACTTACTTTACTCTAACCTTCAAGTTATCATGATGATGAATTGGCCCACAACCCTGACACAAGAAATATGCCTTTCCCCTTTTAAAAAAATCTTTCCATAAACAACAACAAATATACAGACAGGAAAATGATGTTATAACAGCTACATGATGCTGCATCATTGTCAGTGCACTTGAAGGTAATTAAAAGGTTATGGAACATTCTTCTAAATATTAAAGAAAAGATAGTGAGTGATGATTTACAGGTTATGTTTAGCGTAGGCATGACTGAACCACTGGCATGTTAAACTGCATTTTAATCGTGTTTAAAAATACCCACAGGCAATTTAAAGCTGTTGGTTTTCAAAGTCATAAATGACCATATTGATTGATCTATTGACCTTCTGTATAAACTTAAAAAAATTAAAAGGTCATTTAATTAGAACAGTGCGCCCCCCAGGAAAACAGTACAAGCCTGTTTGGAAGCATGATATAGCATAAGAAAGTAGAGTCCAGTTAGATTGGAACAACCCAGGTTAAAAATAGGAGATTAAAACTAACAGTATTTTTATTATTATGCGTCTGGGACTATCAGATAGACCTCTTTCCTAAGGAGAAAACATACTGCTATATTCTACAGCAGTCACCTAAAACAGCAGCATCTCTACAGAGGGATGAAGCGGTTTGAAACATTACTTTAAAATATGGTGGTACGTTTGTATATGGGCTGGTTACCACATATAAAGGAGTCTCCTGCTATGATGCTGTGGGCCAGCTAAATGCAGTATATCTTTGATGTTTATTTTTACCCTGAATAATCTCCATGGAAAAAAACGTGAAGCTGAAGCAGTAATGAAAAAACACAGGGCATAGCATCATATGGGAGACATTCTGGAAGAAAGGAAAAACACATGGGATAATCACTGGGAACTTAAGGCACAAAGGGAAAGAACTGCTCCAGATTAAATCATGATCTCCAGCCATTAGCACTCAGGTATTCCACATATGGACAAAAGCATAGTGAGGGTAATAGAGCTGGTCTTAAGAACGAGCAAAGCAAGTGCCCACCTGGCACCTCGGAATCCATGGACACTCTGAAACTCACCCGCCAACACAATCTGCATCTTTGGCAGCATGAATGGATGGGGAGGCGGTCTCTCGCTGCCAGGCCTTCACTCTCCTTTGCCAATGGGAATGGAAGCAGCAAGAATTTATGGCCCGATTTCCTGCCTTCTAGCTATATAGTACTCCCCTTGCTAGGTGCCCTGTAAATCATAAGGCTGTCCCTGCTAATGCTAAAACACAGCCTCACCTGCGGTGGTAGCACCCACTATATTTAAGGTTGACTTCTAGCTTTTATCCTAAGCTTTCTCCCTGCATCTCCCCCATTTTCAGTTTAATTGTAAGTCATCTTTTTTCAAACAAATTCCTTTTGGTCTGAAATATGCTGTGTTTGGTCACATCTTGAGTTTTCTTGGAAAGTTTGAGCGAAATTGGTTCAGCTGTTGAATTATGTCAGAAGAAAAAAAAAAAAAAAAACCACTTTCCCCATATGTTCCAAGTGGAATTTTTGCATCCACATAACTCAAAATCAGCTCAAGCTAAAAATGCCAAAGTCAGTTTGTTTTGTTGTTCCTAGTGAGACTTAAAAGTCAGCCCAAGTCTGAAGAAAACTGGTTCTTTAGATCTCAACTTAATGTGCAAAGTCAGCAATTTCATACACAGATTTTAGTATTATTCTATTTGGGTTTTTCAGATTGTGTTATTCAAGCTTCTTAATAAAGAATGTCTCTCAGTTAACTTTTGTTCAATTCAGGGAAGAGAGCTCTGTGGTTTAGCATTAACTTCCTCCCTTTTGTCTTTTAAAGGAAACAGGGAAATTTAATTAAACAAAATCTGGAGATGATGCAATGTTGTGGTCGAGAAATGAACACTCAAAAGTCAGCTTTCAGAAGTCAATGGTGTGTTAGAAATCCTAACTCTTACATGATTCACATATATTATTTTCTAGTCTTGCTTTCTTCATTAAAATTGATTTTTATTCATTACTGTTTGGAAGAAACCATAAGTTTCAAAAGGTCTGCTTTTAAGCTCATTGATTTATATTGCTTTTAATTTAATACTCCAGTTGGCTCTCTCTGGAAAACTACCTCAGTTTGCATGGAATCCTCAACATCAGGATTCAGACACATGGGCTGAGCACAGTGGAGAAACTCACACTGCAAATCTCTGTACCATGAATAGAGAAACTCTGTTTCCAACATTGTTAGCCAGGAACCTTTAATTAAATTAACTTGATTCCTCCCTTTCCTATAGGATCTTTCTGAGTGTACTCTGTCTATTGCACATGAGTATTTTTTTATTCTTATGATAGATTTCCCGTGTCAACACCCACCAATCTGTAGCCAAAGAGTACAGATAGGAGTTGGTCAATGTCATTATTGAATCAGTTCTAAGCATTGTTTTTGAGCTATGTATGATGACTTCTGCCCTACTCAGACCACTGTCTCTCTCTCTGGACTGAGCTCACTGCTTCCATGAAGCTTCTATCCAAATGAGCCGTGGGTTGCAGTCCCCATTCTCACGAGTCACCTGCAAGAAAACTGCCTGCAATCCATGCAGTATACAGTAATCAAAATGGGGCTTGAAGAGGAAAGAGTTCCGGTTGACTCTCTTTATAGAAACAGATTTTGGTGTCATCCATCAACAGACTAGTGTGCTGAAGCCCAAGGATATTACTGATGAGAGGTAGAATGACCCCAGGACTTCTGCAGTCCAGAAACATAGGTGCTAGAACTAGGAGGGCTGGGGGTGCTGCCGCATCCCCTGACCTGAAGTGGTTTCAATTATACACAGGGTTTACAGTTTGGTTCAATGGCTCTCAGCAACCCCCCTAAAAAAAAATTGTTCCAGAGCCCGTCCAGAAATACCAAATTTGAAAATCATCCTTTTATATTTTAAACAAAAAAAAAAAATTGGTATCTGAACCTATGGCATGATTCATTTCGCTGAACAGCACTACACTTGTGGGTGCCCTACACAATAGCCAGGCTCATTTGAAAGCAAACAAGGATTTCAAGAATTATCATACTTAAGCCCTTCAAAATAAAGAGTACAACTGAACTTGGGCAGCAAATATTTTTTTTTATCAAAGAGAGGGGACTAATGGATACAGTCACAAAGGAAGTATTTCAAACTTAGCAGAGATGTGTTCTGGTGCAACCCAAGGTCCAGCGTGCTTCAGCAGCATCAGCCGGGGGAAATACAAGTTGTGGACTATAAACGTTGGCATGTTGGACAGCTTCCTGGTTCCTGGCAGGAAGTCCGCTCTGCCCTCCCAGCAGGAAGTTTCAGGACTGACTGAAACTGGGAGCACAAGGCAGACGAGCAGAGAAGAGGCTGCTGGACTGGAGTGCTGTTCTGTGTTTCTTTACAGAATAAAGACTTGTTCCTGGTGGTTTGTCTGAGTGGGCCTGGTCTGAGGAGAACACACACTGACACACAACGCAGCGCACACGGGGGAGCCTCAGGCCCAGTTTCCCAAAGTTGTGTAAAAAAGGGCACCAGGCCTTTTACTCTATCTTGAGCAACCTCCTAGTGAGCCAGTGAACAGGAGGGGGACTGCACTGGTCAAGAGACATGTCTCTGGGCAACATACTCGTCTTCATATTAATGTTAAAACAATTGCACCTTTGAGACTTTTTGAAAAGTAAATTTTTACCACCACCACCCCGGCCCCACATGGCTGTGGAGAAATGCTGTGGAGTCTGTGGCCCCTGAAGGCTTGCAAACCCAGAGGCACCCCCACACTATTTATTATTTTAAAAGCTTGTGATTTTCAAACAAATTCATGATTGTTGAATGCTGGGGCATAGCAACGGTAGGTCGGGGCTGTAGAACATATGGGCCACTGGCTACGTCTGGCCCCAAGGACCTTCTCTGCAGTTGGCAGCTCACCCTGCGCGCTGCTAGGGTCCCCAGCTTGCAGCTGCTTGCTTTTGCAGCTCGAGTGGCTGGAGCGAGTGGGCGGAACTGAGGAGGAAGGTCATGCCTGATTGGGCACAGGCAGCTGAGCTGCCGCCCCCTGCTGTTCAGCAGTGGCTCTTTGAGCAGCAGCCACTACTGCCACAGTGCTCCCAAGCCAGGGGTCCCAAGAAGAGGTGGTTTTCCAGCCTCCTCCTCAGGCCCTCTCCCACAGGGCTGTGCCTGGTCTCTCCTTAAATGCTTGCTGCTGCTTCTCCCTCCCCCATTTGGAATATGCCCAAAGTGAGTGGGGGAGGAAAGCGGCAGGGAAGTGCCCAAGGGAGGAGTAGGGGAAATTCTGCAAGTGTTGGGGAAAGAGAAAAAATTCACTATTAGGTTCGGGCGAGGGGTTACCTTATCAATGGACAGAGGAAAGGCGGTTTCATAAATGCATTCGCTTTTTAAAAATGCCCTCCTTTAAATGCAACATTTACCAGTCGGATGGCAAAGTTAGCCTCCCACTAGAGAACTTTTTACCCCCGGCCCAGGAGCTCTGAGTGAAAGGGCTCTTCAGCCCCCAGCACACAAGGAGTTTGACAGCCCTGCACTAGGTAGGCCACTGCTAGACTGTTCTGTTCTTTCACCTCTTCTAACAGAAACAGAGACAGGGAATGAACAGAGTGTTCAGCAAATCCTTTCTACTCAATCATGAGGAGACAACATGGGCCAGCGGCATGGCATTAGAGTGGGAGTCAGGGGCCTGGCTTCTATTGTTGCATCTCTCACTGACCTGCTGTATGACCTTAGGCAAGTCACTTCACCTCCTTTTTGGGTTCAGACTCATGATTTTTGAATGCTTAGGGATGACAACACTGAGCACTAGATCAGGGCTGTAAACATACGAGTCATTGGCCACACAGCCTCTGGGAGCTTACACTCCAGGTTTCTCTTCTTGCACCTGTTCCCTATCTGCAAGCAGAGGGAACCTTCCTTTGTGAAGCACTTTGAGGTCAAGAGGTGAGAACTGCTATACAAGAGCCGAGCATCATTCTATGGATTTTTTGCCAAGATCTGGAAGTTTTGCATTCGCCACGAGTCATTTCCCGGTCTGCAGTCCAGAAACATAGGTGCTGGAACTAGGAGGGCTAGGGGTGCTGCCGCATTCCCTGACTTTAAGTGATTTCCATTATACACAGGGTTTACAGTTTGGTTCAATGGCTCTCAGCACCCCCACTATAAAAATTGTTCCAGCGCCCCGTCCAGAAATACCAAATTTGAAAATTTTTAAAAAATGTTTTAACATAAAAAGTAATTGGTATCTGAACCTATGGCATGATTCATTTCTCTGAACAACAATACACTCGTGGGTGCCCTTCACAATAGCCAAACAATACGGCACAAGGAGAATCTAAGTGAATAGAAAGTGGAATTTAATGGCAATATTCTGCTTCTGTTATGCACACAAAACATCTGCATGGGTCACTGGGATAAAATGTACTTAGCTTGGTATCTTGTCATTTTGCTGGATGGAAAATGCTAACTCAGATCAGCCTTTACAGCTTTTGTTTCCACCAGATTTTGTTAATGAATTCAAGTGTTACCACTGGAAAAATAAATTAAAGTTCACCTTTAAAAGATCAGGGCTGAAGTCCTTGCACATTTTTCACACAGGCAAAACGCCACGCTAGTGGAAGCGAAGCACTATGGTCTATATTAAACAGGAACATATTAGTACAGTGTAAGTGTGAGAGAGAATTCACACAACTCTCTTGCTGAGATTTCAAGGAGTTTGGATGGATAAATTCAGTATTGGAAGCAACAGAATGCAGCCCTTAGTGCAATCTCGTTAATACGGCAATTGGAAATGTGTTTTCATTGCTTTTAGTGCCTACGTGTGGGAAAAATGAAAGATCTCTGGAGATGCTTTTTCTTTACCAGATTTGATTTTGTCTGAAATGTTTTTTTAAAAAAGGCTTATAGAGCTGAAGTCTCTAAGACACATCTGACCACATAGCTTTTAATGCTTTCTGGTATTTTAACCATTAGTGCTAGTGGTATATTAGTTCTTCCTTCACTAGGATGTACCATACATTTAAAAACATGACACAATCAGATTTCGCTCACATGGACGGACAGATGCAAATGCACACACACAAACATTTTTCATGGCATATCTTTTCTTTCATTTTCAATAGTGGGAAAAATATGTATGAAGGAAGGGAATTTCAAGCATCAAAAAACTTCCTGCATAATCTAATAATTAATTTGACCATCTCCCTGCTGCTGCTGCTGATTCATCACCTATTCTCTAGCAAAGAGACAATTATTCATCAAGGTTCTTACAAATGAGCGAAAGCAGGATAAATTCTCTTCTTTGACTGTCATGCTCGTAAGTGATTTTGATGTCGTCTCCTAAAACTCCCAGCGTTTGCCATTATTTTTAGTTTGCTACCAACAAAATACATTTTTAAAATCAACTAGAAAATAACAGAGTAGCAAACATCCCCCCCCACCCTGAATGATTTCTTTTCACGTATTTTCATTGTGTGCAATTACAGAAGAAAGGAAAAACACTGTGGAATTTAAAGTTTTGCTCTATCAGATGACAAAATCCTTGCAAACAAAAGCCATCTGACATCATGCAAATCAATTATGCAAGAAACTACTACACTAGGTCCTTAAAAATACTGTAGGCAAACAAATAAAAATCCTCTCCATTAAGATCTGCTAACCCCTAGCCCAATTTTCATTTTTTTTTTTTAACAGACTAGAGACATTTCATCTCTATACTAATTTGCTTTATGTGTGTGGGAAAACAGGGAACATAACCAAGACAATATTGCTATGCTTCTCTATATTGATCTAGGCTGATGGCTGCTACATAATTTGGCACTTACAAGAAGGGCCCATATTAGGATACAGGGCCCATTTCAGGACAATGGGCCTTCTTCAGCTTTAAAGCTCCATCTAGCAGCATTGCTGCTAGAGATGTCAGCCGGAAGAGCTGTAAAGTGCAAGGAAGCAGACAGACCCTGTACCTGCAAATCCTCTGCTTGCACAGAAACTGCTCTGCTCCATTTTCTAGTGCAAGATCTGCCTAACAGAGGTTGAGCTCTAGGATGACAACACAGAAAGAGACTGGCAAATTAGCTTTTGGAGAATTGTCTCTTACCTGCAAAGCAACATCATTTAGCCCAGTCCCACAGATTTTGATAGCATCCTTTCCTTACTGGTATGGCTGCAAAAGCAATGATGTCATGGGGAGGAAGCAGTTAGTCATGTGACTGCATCCTCCCACTCTAGGGTATCAGCTGGGGGGGGGGGGGGAGAGAGAGAGAGAGAGTCAGTTTGTAATCCTGCAGGAATCAGTTGAGGCAGTGAAAGCTCGATCACCCTTTTCTACACATATGTTGCGACTTACAAAGCTCTATTAATCAAAATGGATGACTAGCTATTTCATATCTAGGTTGCTTTTCTAAAAAGGGATTATGATTTTGTCATAGCAGTAATAAATTATTGTTAATGAAGAAAAGTTAACTATGAACTCACGTATCCATATGTTATGAGCACTATTTGTTTATTTCACAGCAATGCCCCCAAGGCCTCATTACATATTTCATAAAGGTGAAAAGTTACTAATCACTGTAGTTTGAAAATGGCACAAACCAGAAATTTCATAATCTCTCACTATCCTCTGACATGCTTCTCACCTTACTCCTTACCAAGTCTATCAAAAAATGCAGCTGCAAAAAACATCTTTTTCTCCCACCATTTCACACCTCATTATGTTGGATCATATTAAAGAAGTTCTGTATTAAAATCACAAATGAGTTTGATTCCCCATAATTTAAATTCCAGGGTATTACTAATTAAGAGGTCTCTTGATTTTTGGTACTGTTTCTCTCCCTCTATGTGTGAAACTTGCAAGCTGCTAATTGTGTTAGTACATCTTAAGACAGAGTCCGTTCTCAAAGCAATTCTTTGTAACAACTACTCGCACAGAGAGAGACTCAAAGTAATACTCTGTAACAACAGAAACAGCACACAGAGACTCCTCGCCCTTTTGTTGTATTCATCTCGCTTTGTTAACAATTGTGATTAAAATAGAGATAGAGGATGTATGTGGATGGATGCTTGGTGTGGATAATAACTGAATGATTAGGGAGGTGCCAGACTAAGAATCCAGTGTCCATCAGCTGAAAAAGGCGTCAAGTGGAAATAACCAGAGGATCCCCAGAGGGCAGACTGGAATCCACCCAACAGCCTAAAGGATGGGAGAACCAAAGAACAAGATAACATCTGGCAGCCCGGAGCCGTCAGGAATGTGCCATCTGCTGATTGATTCAGCAACAGCAAGATGAAGCAATTCCCATAGACTGGCATAGGAAGAAATTACTATAAAAATGGACTCTAGAAAGTGAGAACTTTGGGGTCTGATTCTGCAGACCAACTTCCAGGAGCATCAGATGTGCACCTGACAAGGCCCTGCTCCCTCCTCATGTCCAGGCCACCTGGCCAGTGGCTCGGCATGAGCAACTCTAAGGCTGGTAACTATGATAACAACCTTGAAGAATCTGTGTGTGTGTGTGAGAATAAATATGAAATTGAATGGAATGTTATAGCTATAACTGCTTACTACAATTCTTTCTGTATTCACAATAAATGTGGCATTTTGCCTTTTCCCTTTTAATAAGATCCTGCTGTTTTTTATTTTTTTGGTATAACAGTTGAACCCTTTAACTGACTCCCTTTATCTTTTGCATCATGTTCAAGCTTCCTATCCTTATCTCCAAAGTTCAATACCTCCCTCCAGCTATGTTCTGATCTCTTATTCTCCCATTTTCCTTGCCCATACCTAACCTCTCGTTTTTGTATTCTTCTCCTACTCATCTTTTTCCCCTCTCTTCCATGTTGCCCCTTGTACCTGAAATTGTTCTTTTTCTCTGTGCCACATGTTTACCCTCTTATTTGTCAAATTCCTGTTTAATTTTTTTCCATGGAATCTTTTACTGACAATTCACTTAAAATACATTAAATAGCTTAAAAAAACCCCAAAACAAAAAAACCCCAAAACCCACAATCTTCATTGCTCCAACTTTCAAATCATTGGTCATCCAGCAGATCATATTTAGAAACATTCTCTAAGGAAAAGTTTGGACTGAGTTTTACTCTAATTACAGTACTATTCTGAGCACACTGACAGTTCTCTAGTTCTAAACAAACTTTTTTGGTAAGAATTGTGTACGCTTCTAGATTTACCTTTCACAGTACATAGTTCCCAATGAAATTTTACAAAATATACTATATATACACATAATTGTGTAGAAGCACATTACCAATTTTTTTGTTTTATTATAGCATTACACTCACATTATTCATCCTCCCTTATTTGAATATAGCCTTAATGATCTTCAATGAAGACTTTCTCAATACCAAACAGGAGAGTAAACACAGCAACATTTAAGGTATTGTCTTAAGTATTGCACTTTTATTACAATATTCTCTTTGCATCCTCCACAAGTCTCTCACTCACTTGAAATATGCATTTTGAACTGGTCCTCAAGTCCACTAGTCGCCTCATGGTCAAAGCCTTCCTCAAAATCCACTTCTATTGTGATACCTATGAAAAATTAGCTACCTAACAATAGGTAGGCTAAAATAGTATGTTTGCTCTCAGGGAATCATTAGCAGGCTACAGAGGGGGCACACAGGGAGATTCACCCATACCTTTTTGGGTTGACAAAACAGTTCTGCAGCAGTTCTCTTTGCATTCATATAGAACATTTTGGGCAGGCCAAACAAATAGCCAGCAGGTCCATAACAATGTATACCCAACTGGGCCAAATCCTTAGGTAGGGACTGCATAGCAGGAGTTACTGTAAATAGCAAACTGGATTAGAGACTTCAGAATGGCTACACAGCTGCTCCAAATCTGGGCTCCAGGTTGAAAGAAGTGCCTGTCTCTCTGGTTTCTCATGCAGATCCTCTGACGTAAGCCCACTTACATGGACTTTGCATAAGAGTAGAGCTTGGCACTTAGTCTGCTGTGTGATGAAGTGAGCTGTATCTCACGAAAGCTTATGCTCTAATAAATTCGTTAGTCTCTAAGGTGCCACAAGTACTCCTTTTCTTTTTGCGAATACAGACTAACACGGCTGCTACTATGAAACCAGTCTGCTATGTGTGGGTTTTCTCAAACATTTTCATTGTATGGACCACATCTTAAGAGAGAGACTGGTTTATGATCCACCTCCCTGCACATGATCAGGCAGATCATCTCTCCCCCATCCTCATTTGTAATCATGAAAGAGTCCTGTGCCAATTAGAATCATAGAATCATAGAATATCAGGGTTGGAAGGGACCCCAGAAGGTCATCTAGTCCAACCCCCTGCTCAAAGCAGGACCAAGTCCCAGTTAAATCATCCTAGCCAGGGCTTTGTCAAGCCTGACTTTAAAAACCTCTAAGGAAGGAGATTCTACCACCTCCCTAGGTAACGCATTCCAGTGTTTCACCACCCTCTTAGTGAAAAAGTTTTTCCTAATATCCAATCTAAACCTCCCCCATTGCAACTTGAGACCATTACTCCTCGTTCTGTCATCTGCTACCATTGAGAACAGTCTAGAGCCATCCTCTTTGAAACCCCCTTTCAGGTAGTTGAAAGCAGCTATCAAATCCCCCCTCATTCTTCTCTTCTGCAGATTAAACAATCCCAGCTCCCTCAGCCTCTCCTCGTAAGTCATGTTACAATTACAACAATTGTGTCCATGGAAAAGTAGTAGTAGGAAAGTTTTTAGGGTAGGATGTTCAAAAGAGCTCAGTGCTATCCTGACTCTGATCTACCTGAAGGATTTAAGGGGCAAAATAACTAATTCACCATAAAAAATAAAATTCTACCAGCTAGATGCTTCTGTAGGTTACAAACACACATGCAGCTAAAATATCCTGTAAAAGCTTTAAACAATCTGCTCAATTTATAGTCTCATATTGAATGGTGAAAAAGCAGTAGTACTGTATACATAATGGTTTTTCCTTTTGGGGGTGGGGTGGGGGATAGTTTTGTTTTCCCTAGTACAAAAGTTCTTGAGTATTTTAAACCTTCTCCCTGTAAATGGAATCTTTTAAAATCTCTCCAGTCTTCTAATTGTGGGGTTCCTCTACACTTAAAAAGTATACTGGATTCGTAATGAACATAGTCTTCTTCCCTGGGATAAAATTTGGAATTTTGTTATCCTCAACAGGACCTATAGTTAACAACATACATAATCATCTAAGCCTTAGAAGAACCTTGTCATCGTTATTTAACACTTACCTTGAACTATCATCTTGCAATATATTTACCACTGTTTGGGTAAAAGAGATACATAAAACTTTGTTCTCATACCATGTTGCAATTCCAACATATCCCCTTTAATTTTGTTGTTGATCTTGATGGCAGCAATGAGTAAAGGCTAAAACTTCCTCACCCAGTAGAGAGGTTAAAAATAGTCTAGCTCTATTATACCCATAATGCCTTGTAAACAGTGAACTGAGAACAGCATACGTTCGGTGCTATAAATCTTCTCTGTGCTTATGCTGCCCATGGTTACACAGATACAATCAGGTCCCCACGCTTCTGCAGCATAGTGATCCACTGTCTTCCACATGTATTGTATATTCATTTTAAAATTGAATGCATATTCTTCTGAAGAAAATGTCCTAGTATGGCTTAGTAATAGGTCTGTCAAGCTAGGAATGGAACTCAAAAATTAACTTATACTGTAAATCTTGCTTTGTTTGAAGGGATTTCCATCTTGGAACTATGATGCTCAATAAGTTGTTAAAGAAGTAAAAGTAGTAGTAGTATGATGAAACTGTCTGCAGAGTACAAATTAAACCTTAGTAAGGAAATTTTGAACAGCCTTTTCTCTTCAGAGAAATTGCTCATCATAATACAAAAGTAGCAAATAAGCCCAGAAAAGATCTTAACCGTGAGCCTCTGATGCAGATGAGAAATTGTTTTCAAGGGGAGGTATTAGTGCTAAGGCTTCAGGACATTATTCCCATACATGGCACTCTGGATCCATTTCAAGCCTTCAGGGTAACCTTTCTGGACTGATTAGTTTACTATTAGATGAAAGTTTATTATAGTGATGTCATCTAAATAATGCTATACAGCCCACAAAATTGCTTTGTAAAGGTAATATTATAATGACCTATATGTAATTATTTCAAAAACATCTTGTATTGTGGCACATAACAAAGCTCTATTTGTATTTATAGTAAATTATTTTATTCTGTAAAAGAAATACTTTCCAAATAATACAAATGACACAATTGTACAAAACTGTGACAAAAACAAGAGAGATGAATACTGAATATTATAACTGATTACCACATCAAAAGAGTACTTGTTACAGCAGTCAATCTTGGACACTCAAAACATTCTGGTGATACTGTACCATTAAAAAAAAAACACAACAGGAACATTCGCCATTAGATACCGCACTGTTATTTCCTAGTCTAGGTATAGGACAAGTCTGTGACATCTCAGATATCACGGTGCGTACCTGTTGGTAAATATTGCCTTTTTAATGGCAATCACTGTAAAGGAGACAGATCTATTCCCTCTCACGCACTGGGACATTCAGGTAATGAGCACTGAAAGAGTTGGTGTTCTCAGACTTTCATCTCAACACAGACAATTCTTTCAATTGGTTTTTAGTTATTTATTTTAATAAGTATTTATTTTTGTTGGCTTATATTCTGTTCATTTTTTGAATCTCTCTTATTCAGGCTTGAGACCCTTATCTACAGCTATCAATACCACTGTGAAGAAAAGAGGCTTGAAGGCAGTTAGTATGATAAAGCCAAATATTCTTTTTTCATGCCAAACTGGATGAATAGGAAGCTTACAAACACTACGTCAGGTAAAAAGGAAAACAATTTAAAAACACAGTGTTTTTAAAAACAGTCTGTGTTACTAATAATGTTCAATTACTAATCTGTTTGGGTTTTTAATATAACATACTTTTGCTATTTATATTCTGCTTACTTTCTTCCACAGCTTGGACAATGAAAATAGACCCAGTCAGTTTAACTTTTAGGTTCTCATGCTCTTACATAATGCTACAGTACATGAAACTTAACACTGCAGGGAATGTTTACTTGTTTATAAAAATATAAATGAAAATCTACTGGTCAGAGATTTTGCAATTTTGTTAGCTTTTTACAAAACCTAAATTTGGGGCCAAATCTGTCCTGACGATGTCCCTTTAACCAAGAGAGACCCTGATTTTCACACTGGATGTTCCAACATTAGGTTAAATAAGTCTTGTGTGGGGTGCCCTTCGCTTTAGGTAATGCACATTAGAAAATATTAGAAACTGCCTATAGTAGCTCAGTAAGAAGCATTTTTACATACTTGCAAGATGCAAGGACACAAAACTGGCATTATCGGGAATTTAGGGTGACAGTCCCATGTTAAAGCAAATGGTAACAAATAAAATCATTCCTGGCCAAGTTGTAGCTGGCCCAGCTGCCAACCAAGTGAGCTATTTCTTCCAGAGGTATAAGCCCTGTTTCTGAAAAGCATCAGGAAAGCACTTACACATGTGCCTAACTCAAAGCACATGCTTAAAAAGCTATGCATGTGTTTAACCCACCCCCCCTTCTGAATAGAGATGCTTTCCAGAATATAGGAGTTAAGTACTTTCCTGAATGGGGCCACAACCTTTAAAACTACTCAGATGCTATATTCTTTTACTGGTTTTATTAATATGGGAAGCCCTCCTCCCCCCTTATTTCCATCTTTATTAAATCATAGCAAAACAAAGACCTGCCACCCTTTTCCTTCCCCCCGTTTAAATTGAGAATCTAATTAAAAATATAGATACATTAAACACAACTGAAATGAGAACAATCTATTAGTGCACAGTAAGAACATGCAAATTAGTTCTGCAATGTTGAATGGCATTTTTAATTAGTATTAAAAACATTGCAGGTGATAATATTTTGCTATAACACAGACAGTGCTAAAGAATACAATTTACATTATAGGATACAGATGGTAAAGCTGATAAAAGTGACAAATTTAGAACATAGTATTTTCATTTCAGGTATCAGAAACAAAACCAGCTCAATGGTTCCATTCTACTGTATGACAAATACTGAAGAACAAAATTTCAGTCTTAAAATACATTTTAAAGTAGGTATTTTCCTTCAAGGAAAAATGTGCTATAAATAAATTACAATACAGTGAATTTGCCTGAACTCACTTTGTTTCTGTCTTCCAGCCTTTAAATCAAATAAAACAGCATAAAAACTGTACACACTCTTAACAGGATAGCTGATCTTTTATAAAATAAGTTGTCTTCAGAGATGTCAATTTCACAACAAGGAAAAACCAAGCCTTGTTGCAGTCACTATTATAAAATATATATATATGTGTATGTGTGTGTGTGTGTGTATATATATATATATATATATATATATATATTTATTTATATATTTTTTCACTTTTACTTTTTTTACGTTTTTATTTTTTACAAAAGGTGTATATTAATAGTATTTTGCACAAACTTTTTAAAAGAAATTTAGCTAGTCTAATAATTTCATTAAAATAAAAACAGACAGATAAATACTTCATGTTTATAATGCAACCTGTTACACATCATCAGCTGGCAGAGGAGGTATGTTAATCCTTGGTCTTGTAAAAAATGCTATCTTCTCTCTGTCATTGAAAAAATAGAGATAAAATGTAGTCAAACAAATGCATATATATAGACTTCAAGAGACTGAATTTGTTTCAATCTTTATTTAGCTCATTAAATTCTTCAGGTCAAATATTTATTGAGGTGTTTATAAACATAGCAAACCAGACTCATTGTATAGGTATAATAAATTAATAATACTAAATACCACCTAGCCCTTTATATAGCACTTTTCATCAGTAGCTCTCAGTGCTTTGCAAAGGATATCAGCATCATAGACTCAGTCTTTTGGAAGAAACAAAAAACTAGTATCCAGCTATACTAGTTAAACACGATTGAACTAAATGGGGAATACAGACAAATTCCTCGACAATATAAAACACAGACACTATTACTTTTTGGATGAAAGCTGCTCCATAGTACACAGAACCACACAAGGCTCTACACATCAGCTAAGCCTTGCATAGTTCCTCTTCACTGGACAAAACTGCACTGTTTCAGATTTTACTGACAACACATACAGAAAGTAACAGACTATTTCTGGATACATTCATATCTAAAATAAGGAAATTCTTATTCTTTTCACTTTTTTATTCAGCAAACACCACAGACAGCAGATTAAATGTGATTAGAAACCATCCATGGTTTCATCTCTGCATACCGGCCCGTATATTTGATTTATTTCCTCCCTGCCTTGTGTTCCCCAATATGCAGGATTTAAGTTGGCTTCATTATTGCAGGAATTAGAGAGCTATCAAAAAACAACCCTGAAATTTCTGCTCTCCTGAGGTCCTGCCTGTCAGCCTAGGAGAAAGGGATTTTTGATAGCATCTCCTAAATGAAAAACTAAATTAAAGACCTGATTCATTTATTTTTCATTTAAGCCTTCCTGTTACCATTATAGCACAATTTTTCAATAATTACAATCAATAAAAAGTGATTCTAACCATCAAAGTGTTCTGTGAGCGTCTGCCTAATATGAAACACTAGCTGTGTTTTCCTACACAGTCATTGCATTGCAAGCATTTACTCTTAAACACTTTATGTCATGGAGTATACATATGAATATACAAAAACTGTTATTTTAATACTAACAGTCAGAAAAATCATCACCTGAAATGCATGTCAATATTTACCAAAGTCACTGGTAAGAAAGTTTAAAACTGTATATTTGACATCAGAACTATAAGCAGCAGCAATTGTAGAGGAGGAAGGGATGAGGAAGGATACAAAGCACAGAGATTTTTGGAAAGAGCAGTTGGGAAACAGGACTTCGGTTTGAATAGTAAGAACAAACAGTTCTGGGTACAATGCTATTTACTAGAGTACATATAGAACATTAACTAATTGACTGTGCATATAGGGATGCAACTGGTTCCTTGGAAAACTTAAACTATGTTAGCTTGGAGCCCAAAGAATATGGTGGTGTTAGTAGCTGCCCTAATTAGAATTATAGCCTAAAAATATGCGTACATAAATTTGGACATTCTCTTTCTGTACTACAGCATTTTTTTATTTGTACATTGGGTGATGGCGCTTCTTCACTTCCATTTTTAGTCTTCGTACCATGAATTGCTCAAAAGAAAAGCACTCTAATGAAGACAGGCCCACATCAATATATAAGTAAAGGTTAGATACATAGGACACTGCACAGTGAAGCTAGGTGGTTTGGAGCTACTATAGAAATACATTAGTACATTACAACCAACAGAGACCGGTAAAGATTAAACATGCAGCTATTTTCAATACAGATGTTATTGTTTACCTAAAAGTCTGCACCTGAATAGGCTCTTTCTGGTTTTGTCCACGCAGTAGGTATACTTCTTTGGATGCTTTCTTTAGCATTTTTTCAGCTACTTGTTCTTGGTGATGTTCAAATTTGGTCTGTCTTGTCTGAAAAAGTATTAAAACCAAACTAAAAATGAATAGCTGGAAACATATGGAAATGAAGACATCTGTTTAAATAATTTGCTTTCCCACTTCATCTCAATGAAACCAGCCAACACAAGGTCTGAAATAGCTAGACTCCCCAGAGCCACAGGACTGTTTCAGTCCTTATTGCTCCTGAGAAAGATGTGTTAAATTCCACGTAGTTTACTGTATTTCAAATGAGAAGTAAACTAGAGATTACGTCTGCTCTATGTGGGCACTGAAAATGCAATGGCAATTTTTTGTAGTTTGCCCCAGCATGCTTTGGTACACTTTCCTTTCCCATCAATGGGAATTACGGTATGCATGCACAGTAAGAAGAAATTATGCAGAACACTCATTTATGATAAAATATCAAATCAGTGGATATTCATCCAGAGGCCACGTGGGGAAAAATGCATTGTGATTCCCCTACTAAATATCTATAACTTACAGAAATATCAGAAAATGTTTTTAAAAATACCAGAAAAAATCAAACTTTTGATGGAGAGTTTTAATGTCTCAGACACATTAAACAGTTCCATCCTCTAGTAGTTTTCACCAATGTGGTATTCAATCCAATGAAATGATGTTTTCATGAGGGTAACAACAAGGGCATCCGGGGTGAAACTGTTTATTTGAAATCATGTAACATTATAAAGGTCCATTCATTTAACTTCAGCACTTCCAAGGTACACTTACAATCAAGCAGGCTTTAATCAAGGGTTCTGAGTATGCCCAACATTCAGCCCAAGAAACCATACCTGTCTCTCTGCTTCCTTCAACAAATTTCGGAATCGTTCGTCCCGAAGGACCCAGTGGGGAAGATCAGTTTGCCCTCTGAGTTGGGCATCTTCCAGACGTTGCTTCAACTCTCTCAAAACACATATCTCCTCATTCAGTTGTCTCTGTCTAGTTCGGGATGCCTGGAGATCCAGCTCCAGGTCTAGGGATGTCCTTGCCATAAGCTCAGCCAAAGAAGATCTACAGGACTGCTGGATTATTATAATTCAAATAAAACACACAACAGAGATGTTATTCAGAACATGTTCTATTGATATATTCTTAGCTGATTAAGGCAGACATTTCATGTATGTCTTTAGCTCTTCTGGCACAGGAAGTTTTGGAAATAACGTACCAATTTCACTCTGACAAGACTAAACATAGTTTGTATATCAGGTATAGTATTTCAATTCGTGTTTGATGATAGATCCAAATTTTGGTCTCAAAAAACTAACCACCTTTTCCTAGTAAGATGTCTTAGTCCATAAATATGTATAGGGTTGTGAACCAAGCGTTCTTGTTTACATACCTTCTCCTGCCATCATGAAATTCTTACTGTTAAATGATGACTACAGGAATAGCTTTCAGCAAAGGGTGATGTACAAACTACACCACTCAGGAGTAAACCCAAAATGCATTGTGACTCAGGAGACATATCCCAAGTAAAAATTCCTTCCAAGCTTCCTCCTTGCTCTGATGGTGGTAGCAATTTGCTACTCATCTCTTCCAGCAGTAAGTTACACCTTCCTCACTGGCTCAGCTGCACTGGCCAGAAAGTATGAGGGATGAAAACAAGGCTCCGTGCACTCCCTGCCCCCCTACTCTGGTAAGAGACTAAAGGGGCACTTAACCTTGCTTACTTCTGAATACCTAGGACCAAGGTCTAGGTGGACCACATAGGATTGTGAACGGGATTTCTAATTGGTCTCACTGCACTTTGTGGGTATGCAGCCAAGCACAGTCTTACCGATAGAGTTTTAACACACTGGATAATTAAACCAATCCATAATCAGAATTGATTTAAATTGGTCATTAGGTGACAAGCAAGTTTTTGCAGTTTTTCATAGATACTAAGGTCAGAAGGGACCATTCTGATCACCTAGTCCGACCTCCTGCACAACGCAGGACACAGAATCTCACCCACCAACTCCTACGAAAAACCTCACCTACGTCTGAGCTACTGAAGTCCTCAAATCGTGGTTTAAAGACTTCAAGGAGCAGAGAATCCTCCAGCAAGTGACCCGTGCCCCATGCTACAGAGGAAGGCGAAAAACCTCCAGGGCCTCTTCCAATCTGCCCTGGAGGAAAATTCCTTCCCAACCCCAAATATGGCGATCAGCTAAACCCTGAGCATATGGGCAAGATTCACCAGCCAGATACTACAGAATATTCTTTCCTGGGTAACTCAGATCCCATCCATCTAATATCCCATCTCAGGGGATTAGGCCTATTTACCATGAATATTTAAAGATCAATTAATTACCAAAATCACATTATCCCATCATACCATCTCCTCCATAAACTTATTGAGTAGAATCTTAAAGCCAGATAGATCTTTTGCCCCCACTGCTTCCCTTGGAAGGCTATTCCAAAACTTCACTCCTCTGATGGTTAGAAACCTTCGTCTAATTTCAAGTCTAAAAACTTCCTGGTGGCCAGTTTATACCCATTTGTTCTTGTGTCCACATTGGTGCTGAGCTGAAATAATTCCTCTCCCTCTCCTGTATTTATCCCTCTGATATATTTATAGAGAGCAATCATATCTCCCCTCAACCTTCTTTTAGTTAGGCTAAACAAGCCAAGCTCCTTAAGTCTCCTTTATAAGACAAGTTTTCCATTCCTCGGATCATCCTTCTCTGTACCTGCTCCAGTTTGAATTCATCCTTTTTAAACATGGGAGACCAGAACTGCACACAGTACTCCAGGTGAGGTCTCACCAGTGCCTTGTATAATGGTACTAAAACCTCCTTATCCCTACTGGAAATACCTCTCCTGATACATCCCAAAACCGCATTAGCTTTTTTCACAGCCATATCACATTGGCAGCTCATAGTCATCCTATGATCAACCAATACTCCAAGGTCCTTCTCCTCTTCCGTTACTTCTAATTGATGCGTCCCCAGCTTATAACTAAAATTCTTGTTATTAATCCCTAAATGCATAACCTTACACGTCTCACTATTAAATTTCATCCTATTACTATTACTCCAGTTTACAAGGTCATCCAGATCTTCCTGTATAATATCCCGATCCTTCTCTGAATTGGCAATACCTCCCAGCTTTGTATCATCTGCAAACTTTAGTAGCACACTCCCACTTTTTGTGCCAAGGTCAGTAATAAAAAGATTAAATAAGATTGGTCCCAAAACTGATCCCTGAGGAACTCCACTGGTAACCTCCCTCCAGCCTGACAGTTCACCTTTCAGTAGGACCCGTTGCAGTCTCCCCTTTAACCAATTCCTTATCCACCTTTTGATGTTCATATTTTTTTTGTCCCATCTTTTCCAATTTAACTAATAATTCCCCATGTGGCACGGTATCAAACGCCTTACTGAAATCCAGGTAAATTAGATCCACTGCGTTTCCTTTATCTAAAAAATCTGTTACTTTCTCAAACAAGGAGATCAGGTTGGTTTGGCATGATCTACCTTTTGTAAAACCATGTTGTATTTTGTCCCATTTACCATTGACTTCAATGTCCTTAACTAATTTCTCCTTCAAAATTTTTTCCAGGACCTTGCATACTACAGATGTCAAACTAACTGGCCTGTAGTTACCCGGATCACTTTTTTTTTCCCTTTCTTAAAAACAGGAACTATATTAGCAATTCTCCAATCATTCGGTACAACTCCTGAGTTTACAGATTCATTAAAAATTCTTGCTAATGGGCTTGCAATTTCAGGTGCCAATTCCTTTAATATTCTTGGATGAAGATTATCTGGGCCCCCCAATTTAGTCCCATTAAGCTGTTTGAGTTTCGCTTCTACCTCAGATATGGTAATATCTACCTCCATATCCTCATTAGCATTTGTCATGCTACCATTATCGCCAAGATCCTCTTTAGCCTTATTAAAGACTAAGGCAAAGTATTAGTTTAGATATTGGGCCATGCCTAGATTATCTTTAACCTCCACTCCATCCTCAGTGTTTAGCGGCCCCACTTCTTCTTTCTTAGTTTTCTTATTTATATTGCTATAGAACCTTTTACTATTGGTTTTAATTCCCTTTGCAAGGTCCAACTCTACTCGACTTTTAGCCTGTCTCACTTTATCCCTACATGTTCTGACCTCAATAAGGTAGCTTTCCTTGCTGATCCCTCCCATCTTCCACTCCCTGTATGCTTTCTGCTTCTTCTTAATCACCTCTCAAAGATGCTTGCTCATTCAGCTTGGTCTACAATTCCTGCCTATGAATTTTTTCCCCTTTCTTGGGATACAGGCTTCCGATAGCTTCTGCAGCTTTGATTTAAAGTAATCCCAGGCCTCCTCTACCTTTAGATCCATAAATTCTTCAGTCCAATCCACTTCCCTAACTAATTTCCTTAATTTTTGAAAGTCAGCCGTTTTGAAATCAAAAACTCTAGTTGCAGATTTATTTTTGTTAATCCTTCCGTTCAGTTTGAACTGAATTAGCTCATGATCACTTGAGCCACGATTATCCCCTACAACCATTTCTTCTATGAGGTCCTCGCTACTCACCAAAATTAAATCTAAAATGGCATCCCTTCTAGTCGGTTCAGCAACTACTTGATGAAGGAATCCATCAGCTATCGCATCTAGGAAAATCTGAGCCCTATTATTATTACTAGCACTGGTCCTCCAGTCTATATCTGGGAAGTTAAAGTCTCCCATGATCACGCAGTTTCCATTAGTATTTACTTTATTAAAAACATTAAAAAGGGCTCTATCCATATCCAAATTAGATGCCGGAGGTCTATAGCACACCCCAAGTACTATCGTAGGAGCTTTACTAGTTATCTTCCCCAATGTAATTTTTGCCCAGACGGACTCTGTCTTATCCATTGCATCGCTTCTTATTTCTTTACATTCTACCTCATCATTGATATACAATGCTACTCCACCACCTTTACCTTTGTTTCTGTCTTTCCTAAACAGCAAATACCCTTCAATACCTGTAGTCCAGTCATGACTACTATTCCACCATGTTTCTGTTATCCCTATAATATCTGGTTTCACTTCCTGCACCAGTAGCTCTAGTTCCTCCATTTTGTTACCTAGGCTCCTCGCATTGCTGTACAAACATCTTAATTTTTGCTGTTTGGCCTCGTTCACATTTTGTAACCTATTAGGCACAGTCATTCTACAGCCAGTATAACCTATTAGACTGGTATCCACACTGCCCTCGCTCCTTATATACATTCTCCTACCCACGGCTGTATACTTTCTTACTTCATCTTCTTCCCTCTCAATGCTAAAATCTGGCGTGGAGATTACCTGGACATCTCCCAACCATCTCCCCCAAATTCCTAGTTTAAAGGAATTTGGGGGAGATGGTTGGGAGATGTCCAGGTAATCTTCATGCCAGATTTTAGCATCGAGAGGGAAGAAAGTTGTTTATGACTGTATCTCAAATATCTGTTTTCTCCTAAAAAAAACCCCCAATTAATTTATTACATTACAGTATCAGATGCTTCATAAAAATTGTCTTAACATACACCTTTGAAATCCACATCAAAGTACTGCTGCTTCAGTTTGTAAAAAAGGTCTCAGCAGAGAAAAATCCACATGCTCATATACTGTAGTATACCTGCTTATAGCGCAAAGTACGCCTTTCCAATGTATTGCGGATGAAGGGTGATTTCCTTGGCAAGGTTGAACTGTCACTGTCACTACGATACAGCTGATTAGAAAAGATATTAAACATAAATGGACATTTATTCATGGTTGCTTTGGAATTACAAATGTTACAAGCTTTTTATTGGAAACAATGCTAGACAACAGAATACTTTTCTAGGACACTTGGGATTTACTTACATTAATGGACAAAAGTTTTCAGACTGCACCCTAAATTCATACTTGCCTTCACTTTAAAAAAATTCTGTTGTGCAGTTTCTGAACAATGTTTATTTGTTAAAAGACAGTGCACATGCTTCACTATGTTTCTTTTTAAATTGCCAACAGATTGTTGTGGTTAGCAAGAGTGATCTACCATCAAAAGTGGTTTATTATTGTGTATAACAAGCCAATCTTCTTAGCGTATTTGCAAGAACGTAGCATGTGACCAGGATTCATCACTGAATTTGGTCCGCTGGTTAGATCATTAGCTTTCCCAGCCAAAGGTGGGTACTGACAGGGAGCGCGACATGAACAGTGATCCATGCCAATGTAAGAGGCTGTTGGCCCCTTACTGAAAGTTAGTGGGGGGTTTTTTGCCCTCTCCCAGTATCAAAAGAAAGGGCCATTGAGAAATCAAGACCCTGAGACAGAAAATCCCCAGGGCCAATGCTCCAGGTCAGCCTGATTGACAAGGCAGGCCAGCCAATGAGGGAGTCGGGAGCCCGCGGTCCCGTCCCTCGGCGTGATCTTCCAGGAGCAGAGTGGGTCGAAGGTAAGGAGAGAGCAGCAGCCAGAGCCAGAGAGATCCAGAGAAGCAGCCCAGAGAGCAGAGCTGGAGGCAGAATAGCAGTCATGCTGAGGCAGAGTGGAGCTGCAAGTGGAGCAGTCCGGAGCCAGGTGCAGTGAGCAGCTGGAGAGAGTGAGGGGGGACCCTGGGCAGGGGGCACAGTGCAGGGAGACACCCGTGGCCAAGAGGCCTTGCAGGCTGGAATTGGGAGGGGATTGTAACCCCGACGGGGGCGATGCTGGGAAGAAGGGTCCTGCCACCTAGAGCCTGAGGGTGCGTGGCCACTCCGGAACAAGTGCATCACCACAGCACAGCCACGCCTAGGAAGGCAACCTTGGACATGTGAGGAACAGACTGAACTTCCCTGACATTCCAGAGATGGCTATTTGTGTTCCCCCGTACTCACAGGGTAGGATTATATGTTTTCCTTTAACCTTTCCCATATTTTTCCTAATTTTTTTTTTAAATTAGTTGCTATTTAATAAATTGTATTTGCTTTGAACTATTTGCAATGACCAGTGGGTCAGGGAAGCACCCAGTGCAGAGAGAGCATCCCGGTGTGGGACACTCTATCCCCGGTCCTAAGTGAGCACAACACGGTTGGGGGTCGAGCCCCCCAGGAAACCTGGGCCCAGCCTTGTTGGGGTTATGGGACTCTGCCGCACAGGAGAGTGGAAAGGGAGATAAGGCAGGCCTCTGTATAAAGGGAGTGGGAACGAGGACTCAGATCTTTTGCTTGCCAATTCCATCCCGGTGGTGTATGAGCCAGGAAAGTTCCCCACAATAGTGCGACTATTCCCCCACTTACACCAATATCACTAAATTACTAGTTTTTCAGATTCAGTGAGGTGCCTGCTATAAACAATATATATTAAAATAGCACCTAGCATTACATAGTGCTTCACTTTGGATAGAAATGTGCAGCAATTTTATCTGAGCCTCTTGCAGAATGAGATAACAATGCATTTTCAAGGCATGTCAAGTGGCTGCTATGCGAGTTATTTGTATTATAGTAGCAAGAAGGAATTCTGAACAAGGATCAGAACTCCACTATGTTAGACACCAAATAGACAAAAAACAAAGAGGAGTTATGTTATGGAAGTCAGCAGTATCTAGCATATGACCCTAAAAGACTATTCTATCATTTAATTCTTAGTATTTTATAGAGAAATAGGTTCCTATCCAATGATAATTTAATGCAATGCAGAATTTTTGGTTGAACTTTAAAAAAAATATAAATACTAATTCTTGTAAATATGATGTAAGTATTGAAAAAGCACACTTTAATACACTTTCTGCTTCTGAACGTAAAACCACAAAAAATTTCTACTCACTCTGCAAACATACTGACTTCGTGCTCCAGGTGAGAAGGTTTGTGATCGAACAATAGTGCTACTACGAACAAAAGCAGAACCACGGGGCCTTCGACAGGTTCTCTCTTTTGGAAGAATAGTGACTTCTTCTGGGAAGAGATCTTCTGTGTTAGTTTCTTTATCCACCTAGAATCACAGCCAAAAACAGTACTTTTACTCCAATGACCTCTTCTACAACAAAAGCAGAAAAACTTGTAAGTCATGATCTAGTTGTAATGAATATGTCCAGTGCATGAATCATCTCTCATTTAAAAAACCGTAATTCTAAAACCACACAATTCAAGATAGTGTGACTGATTTGCAAGTGCTAACAGCCTTTCTGCTGGGCCTTAAACCATCAGGAGATTAACATGTAGCATTCTATAGCCACATCACCAAATCTGCTGGACTGGACAGCTGCCTAAGTTCTTACCTCAATGAACGGAGAGAACTAAATCACTTTTCAGAAAATTGTGCCGATTCTCGGGAAGGGAGCAGCCCCACAACTAAGTCATTACAAAGGTAGGGAGAGGAGTCAAACACAAGGAACCCGGAGACTTTTTTTTGAGGATATCACAGAAAAACCTCAAAGCATTTGGAGATCCTGAGCATATATAAGCTTTGAACCCAGCCTCCAAACTTTTAGATGGCTCACTTAACTGTTCTGTATGACCCAACCACAATGTGACACTGAATGGTATACCACACTCTGACAGGGCAAGTTTCTCAGTACGTGTAAATAGATGCAGTTCCATTGACTTTCTGTGAGCTTCCAGAAGCTGATTTAAATGACGTACAGTCTTCACCACAACAAATTTGGTCTGAAAACCAGCTACGTTTATATTAACACAGTGAAAGCAAGGTAACAAACTTAACCTTTCAGTTTTTACATTTTAAAAATCTTCCACGAATGCTACATTGGTACGAGTATTTGCATTTGGGAATGGCCTTATCCAAAACACTTCTAGTACACACAGTTACTGAGTGTAGGTTTATACTCATTCATTATGCAGGAGCAAAAATATTTTACCTTACGAGTTGACAAAGTGATTCTGTTCAACAAGAAACTAGACAAGTATTCAATTATAGGAAGTAAAATTGAGAGACATGCAGTTTTCCCCCAAAAGTAACTAAAAGAATAAGTTTAACAACTCAATATAGATTATGATTTTCAGCATTGCAGACAACAATAGGTCAGGGTTCTTAATGCAGCTCTCATTTTATTTTCTGACCAAATGATACAAGTTCAGCTAGTGACAGTAATGCACAGTGCGCTAGGCATTTGCCAATCTTCAAGAGTACAGTGTTTTCTCTTCTTACCTTTAGGGGTGGAGGCTGCACTTTACCAGAACTGTATTGACCTGCCTGAACTGCAAACATATGTCGACGTAACGAATCGCCACAACATGCCTCTGGATAAGGTGGGCTTGTCTGAGTGCAATTACTACATCCACTGTCAACAGATTCTGCTTGCCAACTCCTAAGGACAGAACATTTCAAGGAACTTTTAAGAAATGTGATGGAACTGTGCAAAAATATGTGCTGTGTTAATGAATTTCAACATCCAAATTTTCAAGGATAATTTGCCTTTTAAAAAATTTTCTTCCTGCAGTTCTGATTCATTCCACTTGAATGAGGTGATTATCCTATTTGGACCTCTAAGGTACACAGACAAGCAATTAATTTCAGATCTTTCATGAAAGAACCAGTTTTTCTAGTCCTCCCAGAAAGTCACTTCCCAGCCTTGAAAAGAGCATTAAAATAAATAAAAGGATAAAATGCCTCTCAAACAACAAACTAACAACATGAAAAACAGTGATGTATAAAATAAAAGACTGCAAAGGTTGGATTATTTAGTTTGTAAAAGAGAAGAGCAATAGGAGCACTAACTGAAGGTATTCAAAATTATGAATACCATAAAGAAAGTGGCCAGTTCCTCTTTTTAAAATATCTCTTATAACATGAAAAGAAAGGAACTTTGTGTAATTAAAAGCAAGAAGAATACAGAACTCCTTGTTTATGAGGGCATTTTGTGATGTGATATTCAATTTCAAGACTCTGTATAAAGTGGCCAGCGGGAGGGTGGTATCAAATCTCGCTGTTTGTTTTCACACCACATGGCTAGTTTTGGAGGAACACTTTTTTTAAAAAATGGTTCAGGTCCATCTTTCTGGGACCTGCCCCTTTTCTTAAATAGATATAGCTATACCAGATCAGGCTGCTGGTACAGTTAATCTGATATAATGCCTCCAGCAGCAGATCCTTAGCCAGTTGGAGGTTGGACAATTCCTGGCGCTTGCAATGTACACCCGATAGTATGAGATTTGGTTGCCCATATCATTATCTTACCTTAAATAACTGCAAGTATTGTTACTAGATCTACAACTATGCAGTCACTTTTTAAAGTCCAGCCACAATGTTTTTTGCTGAGAATTTCTGCATCAATAAATACAGGTTGATCATACACTGTGTAATGAAATAGCCTCCCTCATGCAACTTTTATCTAAGACAATACAACCCTAACCTAAAAATATCTTTTTAATACAAGCCAAAGAAAAAAGAAAAATGAATAAGCAATATTTAAGGGCCTAAACTATCCTTGGCATCAGCAAAAGCTGTTTCTTTTTTTAAAAGTGGGTCATTCCAGGAGGTGAGACTGAAAAAGTACTTGCTATATGAAAGGAGATCCTAGTTTCGAAAATAAAGTTAAAAAGACTAACCTTTATGGTTAATCTGTTGGTAGGAAAGGTGAAAAATTTGTTTCTATAAGACAAAGCTAGTAATCTGCACAAGTTTTTGATGGGAAAACAGTAATACTAAAATAAGTTGTTCACTTACTGACTCTTGAGAAGTAAGATTCAGCTTTAAAGCAGCTTCACTGATCTAACTGGGATTCTCAGCCCATGTGTCCCTAAAGAAACTAAAAGGGCAAAGGTCGTACGGACCACTGACATATTGCCTGCTCCCAAGAGGAATTTCAACGTTGTCACGATGTGTTTCAAAACTGGACAACACTGGAACTCATACCACCTATCAGCTATGTTCTACACTCATATATAAAAGACAAACATCAAAGCATGTCAACATATTTAAGGTACTAACTTCTGAAATGCCCTTCTTTTAAAAGCCAGGGAAAAAATAGCAAAAATCTTCATTGTTGCATACAGCAAAGAAAGTCTGAATGCAGCAGCTAAAGACATCTTATCAGTATAGAGAAATCGACTGTGTCTTTCACTTGTAGAACATCTAGGGAACGTGCCACAAGGGATTAAAACTTTTATGTAGAATTTGTCCATGGGTATGATTCCCCATTCTGCACACCTGCTGCAGAATGTTGAGACCCATAAATCTGAATGGGAAGCAAATACTGTACCAAGTACTAACAACAGAAAAAGCTGTGTGAGCTTGTGAAACAGAAGCACGATCTCACGAGTTTGCCATCTGAAGTGCATGCCCAGATAAGTCATTCAAAACATACCAGACTGCACGTTGCACTTTAATTCTATTAAATTGCTTACCTTCATTTAGCAATGATTTGGGTTATCCAAAAGCTAGCTCTCTATTTTGAGGACAATTAAATGCAGTTTAACTTTACTCCATAACAATCTTCTTGGTATTCCCCTGTTCCCCAAACAGTATAGTAAATTTTGCCCTCTACTGCAAACAAAATCTTACCCCAATTTTTGAGTTGTGAGAAGTCCTCAGAACCAGATCTGGATGGATTACCTATTTCTAAAATGGGTTCTCTGGAAATTTCTAGGCTCCACCTCCTGTGTGTACTGATTTAGCAAAGTTGTGGGTGGTAGGGGGTGAAAGGATCCTGCTATACTAATATATGCCTGGAAAGAGAGTCATGGTTTAGCACTTTCTAGCTGCTGGTATCTCATCAGGACCACAAAAGAATTGAACAGATTAGTCTGCAATGATGTAAAAGCAGAATGGAGCTGAAAAATAAAAGAACTAGCAGGTTAAATAGCAATTCTGGTATGAAGGTCCTTAAATCTGAATGGCTGTCTAAGAAACAGAGGATTAAAGTTGGAACAAGCCTGCAGTCAAGAAAAGTGGTAACAATTCAAGAAAAAAAGTACTCCTTTTGTTAGAATACAGAATCTCAGAGAAGTAGGACTCCATAGCAGCTAGGAGAGAGGGTGGGTCATGGAATCCACATGGACAACACATCTCAAAGAACCACAGTTATCGTAGGGTAAGTAACCATTATTTGTTCTTCGAATGATTGTCCATATAGATTCTATTCTTGGTGATTAACAAGTATCTGTTTGTTTGGAGACCTACTTAACAGTGACTGTGAGACAGCCCTTCCAAAAACATGCATCTGATTTGGAGGCTTCTACCAAATAGTGTCTTGTAGAGGCATGGACCAAACTCCATATAGTGCCCTACAAATTTCATGTACAGGGACATTGTTCAAACAGGCAGCAGAACGTGCCTGAGCACTAGTGGAATAAACTCTAATATGATCAGGCGGATCTAACCTAGCTAACTCCTAGCATGTCCTTATGCAGTTGGAGATCCACTTAGATAACCTCTGTAAGGATATAGGATATCCTTTAGCTCTACTTGCAAAGATGACAGATAGTCTAAGTATGTTCCTGAATGATTTTGTCCTGTCAATATAAAGAGACAGTGCTCTTACTACATCTAGTATGTAAAGGCTGGCTTCCTCTGGGGCTAAGTGAGACATGGGAGGTGAATGGATTGGTTTATATGAAACACTGAGACAACTTTGGGCAGTAACTTGGAATGAGGCCTGGCAGTGACCCTGTCCTTATGAAACACACTGTACAAGGAGAACATGAGGGCCTGAGTCCACCTTATCCTTTGAGCTGAGATAAAGCCTATTAATAAGGCATTTTTAATTGATAGGTGATACAGGATAGGATTGATAGGAACAGGTGGGCGGTGCTCCTTTCTGCCTATCAGAGGATGCCAAGATAGTGACAGACTCATGAAAACTCTGAGAAGATGTGGCCTGAGAGCTCAGGATGGAATCTTGGCTCTCCAGGCACTAACAGAGAGAGACTGACCGGATGGCTGAGGCCTTACAGTAGTCTTCCACTCAGTGTCTGAAGAGGCTCACATTGATCTCTTGAGGAGCGCGCTTGGAGAAAGATTGGCAAATGGAACATTGCCGCAGGATGTGTCCTTCTCCTCTGCACAGTCGACACTGGGAGTGCCCATCAATAGACATCAAAATATTGTACAAGGGATAGGTCTTGAATCCTAGAGAGTTCGCTTCTGCCACATTTCTATTACATATCGCTAGCCTAACTGAAGTTTTCTAGCATATGTGAATCTTATCTAAGAAGTCATTAACTTTTAATAGCATATATATTGCCAACAGGCAATTAACTAAGATAAGTAACACTAGTTCAGTGTGCAGAGAAAAAAGGTGGACACTGCAGGGGTTCCATCTCACTGCCACAGGTGATAAGAAAGAACTAAGGGATAGTTGGGCCCACTCTGCCCTTTATATCCTCAGATGGAGGGTGTGAGGACATCTAGAGTTGATACAGCCTAAATGGACACTGCTGGCAAAAATAATCCAATCTCATGTACACGGGGTATAAGCGTACCAACGGTGGAATCCATGTGGACAACATATCTTCAGTAAGAACTTAATCCCTCAAGTCACTCAGGCACTTCTGAAATGTTACCCTACATATGAATAAATTCAGGATTAGTTGAGTATTTCAAAAAGGAATCACCATAAGAAGAAAACTCTCAAAAGCATGATGACTCTCTGCTGAGAATTGTAATCCAGCCATGCTGCATTTTACAAGATAGTCATGGGGTTTTATAAAATTCAGTAAAATGCTCCGTTGAATCAGTGTTGTGAATGTCCTTAATTTTTGCACATTTCCCACCCTGTCCAGTTGATAGCACTGTATTGTCTCTAGTGTCCAAACTGGATCTTTTTGCTCTTATTGTAAGTGAGAGTAGTTAGGAAAATAGAATACTGTGGTATTGTTAATGTATAACAAAATCAATCCCTCCCTCTCCCTTCCACCAGAAAATGCATCCTTTTATAGTGTAATCAACTCATTTCTAATTTTTGTACAAGGTCATATATAAACAATTCAAAGGTATAAATGTGTATGGCCCAATCCTGAACACACATGTATAGGTGTTTGCAAGGTCAGGACATGAACTATCTACATTTCAATTTTGTTTCCTCTTTAACATGCAGTTTTATTTCAACTTCCCTTCATGAATACAACAGAATTTTAATTAAAGTGCAAATTACATTCTAGAAAGTGACTGCAACAATGGCACTGCAGGATTCCCTGCTTTCTGTTTCGCAGTATCTCCATGTAAAAGGTACTCAGTTTGTAACAAAAAGTCATTTTCCACCCCCTTCCTAGCTTCCATCCCTGCACATTCAACCTGGGATCTGAGAGGTAAGCTGGGTTCCCTTCTGCTTGCACGTGATGATAGGCTATAATGATTTGATACATTGAATACAGGCAGGGAGCAGAATTCAGAGTAATATCTGTTGTTTTTACAGTCATATTTGAGGACAGAACCACAGTGTAAACTTCAGCCAAGATCTTACAAATTCTTTTTGATCAGGGTTTAACCTAGTATTTTTACCTCTCTGATACAGCTTCTGCCTGATCTTCCTTTCTTTCAATCTCTAGGATTTCCTCCTCTGTGTACTCCAATTTCACTCTCTCTTCTGCCAGCTCTCTCTCCACTGCTTCCAGCTGAGCTGTGGTCCTAGCTAATAGGGCTGTCACTGCATCCTGAAAGAGAAAACGGGTTTCAAATGAAACAGCTTAAACAGGATTTAGCTTTTATGGAGTATTCAGAATAAAAGAAATGTGTCCTGAATCATGACTTTATACTCACCAGGTAACCAAAACATAAATGCTGTTCAGTCACTGGAACTCCCCAAAGAGGTGGCAGCCTTTCATTCGGAAAGGGTGAATGTTTTACATTTATTTTAAATAGCAATAATAGGATTAGGGTTGAGCACTAGCATAAGTGCTTGCAGGATCTGAGCCTTTATTTTAGCAAAGTGTGGAAAACTGGATAAGATTTGTGATTTCTTTTAAAGATATTGCAAAATGTAAGATATTTTCAGATTCTTGAGGAGTATCAGTGCATACAATTAGAACAAAATACAGCCTAATATTAATTGTACTTCACAGAAAAAGGAATTAACCAGTTACAATGCAGTGTTCCTTACACTAAAACGTAAGTTTGATACTTCTATTTTATAAAATACTTTAAAAATACTGGTTTTTAAATCATCATCAAATACTGCAATTAACAGAACACAAAGCACTCTCCCATATTAGAAAGCTATATTTTCTACTAAAATTCAGTGGTTCTGAAACTTTGTATGACCACTCATTTTCTGCAGCCTAAATGCTGCAGATTAGTTGAACAATTAAGCGCGGGGGGGAGGGGGAAATCAGACCTCTTTTCAAGAAACACATTTCTTCTGCTTTGATTATTTGTGCACATATGATGAGCATTCTATTATAATAGAAGAAACATTCATTTTTTTCTTTCGATGGTAACCACTCCAACAAAAACAAAGTTAAAATTTCACCTGCGTGTGCAGATAGTATACAAATTCCACACAGGAACACAAAAACTTGTAGAGGATGAGAATCCACTTTAAGTTAATAAACTGCTCCTTCCTGGCCATACCGATTTCACTGTAGCTGTATTTCCAGAACTCTGTGGAGTGCTTTCTTCACACTGGTTTTTCTCCTTCACCCTTTGTGGGTCTGAACCAGTGAATATCTGGACAGGATACCAGTGAAGCTGCATCTCAGTGGAACTCTCATGATCAACCAGGCTAATCTGAGCAATGCCCTGTAAAAACGATAGGCCAAAATGAGCAAAGAAAAGAATATACTTCCCATTCAGAGAACTCTCTCATTTAATAGACATACTGCATCAAAATAGTACACCTTATGGGTGACTGGCAATGGAAAAAAGTATAAAGTCTCCCTTGTTTTTCTTATTTATGATATATACCAACCAACCAACCAAAAAACACCTTTCTTCCCACACCCCAACCCCATAAAAGAGTTTTTTTTTTTAAATTAAGAATCTAATTGTTAAGTTTTGATGTTCCTGAGGTTTACTGCATACTGTGTTAGAAAGCTCAGCTCTTTATCTTTTACAAAGACAACTTTTCGCTCAAGTGTTAATTCATATATTTGAGTTAAAGTATCATTAATGAAAAAAATTAATCTGAATAAAAATCACTACTGTTCTCAGTGAATCGAGTCTTCCAGGGGGCAAAAACAAAAAAAAGATAGATAAGACCAGAATTGCTATATAAAAAACAAGTAGTAAAAACTTTCAAGCTTTCCTTATACATCATAAAGAAGTCAAATAGGGAATAAACCAAATTTGTTTCCTTTGTAAGTCACCTTTAGAAGCCCCAAAATTCAAGGAGGCAACAAAGAATGAGGGATGATGTGACCCTAATTAAATGTTAGCCTAATTCACCCATCTGCAACTTGTGGCTTTATCTAGCTCGTAATGGGACTTTACATTTCTATGCTATGAACCTACCAGCAGGGGTCTCTTTCATTGAAATGGGTTATGTAAAAAGTATGGCTTAGATCTCTCACAATACAGGTTGGCTGAAGAAGTGTATCTAACAGTACAGTAAGTTAGTAAATGTGTTCAGAAATTGTAATTTAACTTTAAGCAGATTTTTTTTAAAAAAGTTAATTAGAAAATGTGTAAAGTATTTATTTTATTTGTTTCCATGCCAAAAGTTCCCTGGGGCTCTGTTTAAACAGGTGGACAGAGGACAAGGGACAAATGACTGCAATGAACAAAATGAAATAATATATTGGGAAATAAATTATGGAGACTATAACAATTTTATGTCAATATTGCATACCACAAAGACAGACATGATTCATTTGGCATATTTGTTGCATCATCCAAAAAAAAAAAAAAAAAAAAAAAAAAAAAGGACTGCCTTGTTCCACAGCTGATATTTATTTTAGCTCAATACTAGAGAAAGAAACATCTTTTGCAGATACTGACACTAAACATCAAAAGGTGGAGGGTTCTATTAGAGAGGTTTGTATTTGTTTTTTTAAAGACACAAACATTCATCCAGAGTAAGCTCTGATAGTCAGAGACAGATTAATTAAGTCAAAAAAGGACTGCAAGATGGAAACTATACAATAACTTTCATATCTTTACTCTTTCCTATATCCGTGAAATCTAGGGCTACTTGGGAGAACATTTCTTAGATTCTCTCTCATACTTAATCAAGGCTAAACTGAGCTTTGAATTTTTTCTGTCGGAAAATCACTAACTGGGGTGGTACAGGTGAAGAGAAGGCAGCTATCAATGGTGGTAAAGAAAGATGAATATGATACATGGATCAAAGGCATGGAGAAGGCTGTAATCTTGGAACAGTTTTCGGAATGATAACACAGGAGGTCACCACTATGAGTATGAAGGAACAGTTCACAACCATTTTCAGGCCACTAAGAAAGGATGACTTGTATGCAACACTTTGAACTGTTCTTTTGTCAAACTCTGGTGGCAGCAGCAACTATAATTCTTTTACTTTTTCCAACACTATAACTTTCTAAGTAATAATATATTATTAGTATTCTTAATCTACCAAGTCTCACAGGAATCTGTGGACCAGCATTCTATTCATTTTAATAAGGCTCTGCATTGAAACAGTAAAAAGAAAAGGTTTCAGAGTAGCAGCCGTGTTAGTCTGTATTCGCAAAAAGAAAAGGAGTACCGGTGGCACCTTAGAGACTAACAAATTTATTAGAGCATAAGCTTTCGTGAGCTACAGCTCACTTCATCGGATGCATTTGGTGGAAAAAACAGAGGAGAGATTTATATACACACACACACAGAGAACATGAAACAATGGGTTTATCATACACACTGTAAGGAGAGTGATCACTTAAGATAAGCCATCACCAGCAGCAGGGGGGGGAAGGAGGAAAACCTTTCATGGTGACAAGCAAGGTAGGCTAATTCCAGCAGTTAACAAGAATATCAGAGGAACAGTGGGGGGTAGGGTGGGGGGGAGAAATACCATGGGGAAATAGTTTTACTTTGTGTAATGACTCATCCATTCCCAGTCTCTATTCAAGCCTAAGTTAATTGTGTCCAGTTTGCAAATTAATTCCAATTCAGCAGTCTCTCGTTGGAGTCTGTTTTTGAAGCTTTTTTGTTGAAGTATAGCCACTCTTAGGTCTGTGATCGAGTGACCAGAGAGATTGAAGTGTTCTCCAACTGGTTTTTGAATATTATAATTCTTGACGTCTGATTTGTGTCCATTCATTCTTTTACGTAGAGACTGTCCAGTTTGGCCAATGTACATGGCAGAGGGGCATTGCTGGCACATGATGGCATATATCACATTGGTAGATGCGCAGGTGAACGAGCCTCTGATAGTGTGGCTGATGTGATTAGGCCCTATGATGGTATCCCCTGAATAGATATGTGGACAGAGTTGGCAACGGGCTTTGTTGCAAGGATAGGTTCCTGGGTTAGTGGTTCTGTTGTGTGGTGTGTGGTTGCTGGTGAGTATTTGCTTCAGGTTGGGGGGCTGTCTGTAAGCAACGACTGGCCTGTCTCACAAGATCTGTGAGAGTGATGGCTCGTCCTTCAGGATAGGTTGTAGATCCTTGATGATGCGTTGGAGAGGTTTTAGTTGGGGGCTGAAGGTGATGGCTAGTGGCGTTCTGTTGTTTTCTTTGTTGGGCCTGTCCTGTAGTAGGTGACTTCGGGGTACTCTTCTGGCTCTGTCAATCTGTTTCTTCACTTCAGCAGGTGGGTATTGTAGTTGTAGGAATGCATGATAGAGATCTTGTAGGTGTTTGTCTCTGTCTGAGGGGTTGGAGCAAATGCGGTTATATCGTAGAGCTTGGCTGTAGACAATGGATCGAGTGGTATGATCTGGATGAAAGCTAGAGGCATGTAGGTAGGAATAGCGGTCAGTAGGTTTCCGATATAGGGTGGTGTTTATGTGACCATCGCTTATTAGCACCACAGTGTCCAGGAAGTGGATCTCTTGTGTGGACTGGTCCAGGCTGAGGTTGATGGTGGGATGGAAATTGTTGAAATCATGGTGGAATTCCTCAAGAGCTTCTTTTCCATGGGTCCAGATGATGAAGATGTCATCAATGTAGCGCAAGTAGAGTAGGGGCATTAGGGGACGAGAGCTGAGGAAGCGTTGTTCTAAGTCAGCCATAAAAATGTTGGCATACTGTGGGGCCATGCGGGTACCCATCGCAGTGCCGCTGATTTGAAGGTATACATTGTCACCAAATGTGAAATAGTTATGGGTCAGAACAAAGTCACAAAGTTCATGAAACAATGGGTTTTATCATATACACTGTAAGGAGAGTGATCCTTACAGTGTGTATGATAAAACCCATTGTTTCATGTTCTCTGTGTGTGTATATAAATCTCCCCACTGTATTTTCCACCAAATGCATCCGATGAAGTGAGCTGTAGCTCACGAAAGCTTATGCTCAAATAAATTTGTTAGTCTCTAAGGTGCCACTAGTACTCCTTTTCTTTTTGTGAATACAGACTAACACGGCTGCTACTCTGAAACCATTGAAACAGTGATGAAATACAGTCAGTCCTCGGTCTTATGACACAATTGGTTCCTGAACATTGCATCGTAAGTCAAAACATCGTAACTCGGAACCGCAATCCACTCAATTGCGGGACCAAGTGTTGTAAAGTATTGTTGTAAGTCAAATCAGGGTGTCAATTCAGAAGTATCGTAAGTGCCGTTCGTTGTAAGTCGAATGCTGTGAAGTCAAGGACTGCCTGTACCACCACAAATATACAGCAAGTAATATTAAAATTTTGGCACTCTCCGAGACAGGGGTGGGCAAACTATGGCCCGTGGTCCAGATCTGGCCCTTCAGGGCTTTAGATCCAGCCCTTGGGATTGCCAGCCCCATAGCGTCGCGAGCCCCACACTGCTCCCGGAAGCGGCTGGCACCACGTCCCTGCGGCCCCTGGGGGAGGAGGAGCAGAGCGCTCCGCACGCTGCCCTTGCTTGCAGGCACCACGCGCCGCAGCTCCCATTGGCCAAGAATAGGAAACCGTGGCCAATAGAAGCTTTGGGGGAGGTACCCACAGGTGAGGGCAGCATGTGGAGCCCTCTGCTACTCCCTCCCCCAGGGGCCATAGGGACATGGTGCCAGCGGTTTCTGGGAGCAGAGCAGTGCGGGGCCAGGGCAGGCAGGGAGCCACCCCGAAGCTGCTCCAGGTAACCGGCGCTGGGTTGGAGCTGCATCCCGAACCCCTGCTGCAGCCAGCATCCCAACACCCTTCCCTGAGCCCCCTGCCACACCCCTCCTGCACCCCAACTGCCTGCCTTGAGCTCCCTGCTGCAGCCCGCATCCCTGCTGCACCGAACCCCCTGCTGCACTCCTCCCTGCACCCCTGCCCTGAGCCCCCTCCGCACTCCACACCCCCTCCTGCACTCCAACCCCTTGCCCTGAGCCCCTTCCTGCACACCACATCCCAACCCCACATTCATGACCCTGAATGCAATTTCTACACACAGCTGTGGCCCTCAGGCCAAAAAGCTTGCCCTACTCCTAGACCTGTAACACTCTATTTTTAGCTAATTTCTTTTGAACATTTAGAGAGGGATTTTCAAAAATTCCTAAGTGAACGAGAAGCATGAGCTCATTGACATTGAAAATGGCTTTTGAAAATCCCATCCTTAAATTATATCTAATTACAGGCAGTCCTCAACTTTACAACGTTCAGCTTATGACGAATGGCACTTATGATATTTCTGAATTGACACCCTGATTCGACTCATGACAACTGGTTTTGACTTTACAACGCTTGGCCCTGCAATGAAGTGGATTGTGGTTCCAAGTTATGATGTTTCAACTTATAACGCAATTTTCAGGAACCAATTGTGTCACAAGTCCGAGGACTGTCTGCATTTCTTGTTAGTTAGACAGACCTCAGACAGACAATTATATCAGTTATTCTTGTTATCTACAAGGAAAAATACCCCGATGATGACTAGTCCAAAGAGATGCTCTGTATCAACACACTCCCTTCAGAGTCCAGCTATACTTCTCTCATGCTTAAGAAAAAAATTAGTCCTTTTGGTGTCCTTCGATATGGAAGTTACTTTTATTAAGGAACTCAGAGCACACAATACCATTTTTTTTTTTCAGGAAAAATGGACCATTTACCAAGAGTTCTTCTTGCTGCTGGTGGTCAACTGAACAAATATACAGCTGCAGCGATTTTAATTTCAATGCACTTGAATGCACTGGGATTCGGAAAACGTCATTAAATATTAACGGAGTTTGGAATTCCAAAGCTCTAGAGCAGTAAGTGGTAGGTGTGCCTGACTCCAGTGGAGGTAAGTAAACTCGAACATGTCTGGGAACAGAAAAACAAGCCAAAAACAGCACAACTGAAATAAAGAAAGCTAGGTTCAAATTATTTTTTAAGTTTCTAAAAATTAAACTGAACAGTAAAAATAAATGTAATTTCTACATTACCGACACACGCTTGCAACTCTTCATTAAGGGAGTTTCGTCTTGCATTCGTTAAGTGAAAGAAACACAAAGTTGAGCAGTTCTTCCACTTTCCAACACTACTGATTAACCCGGAGACATTACAATATAGCTATTGTTATTGTGTCCTGTCGAACCCACCCCCTTGGAGTTTTGCCGGAGAAGTTAGGCAGGAGAGGAAGAAAAGAAAGGTCACGGAGGGTGCCTTACAATTGACAATCCCTTACCTGCTTCTTTCACCAATGAAACTCCAAGCCTAAATTAGTAGTCACTACCTTTTGGGATGACTGTCACTATACGTGGCTCTCTTCAGAGACTATAAAAATCTCCCTTATTACATAGGTGCATGCGTTGAACAATACAAGATTATCACCTTCTCCTTACCATCCCCTTCTATTCCCAAGAAAACCAAACCTTTGTATTCTATGTATGGCAGCAGACTAAACTTAGGACAGTGACCCAGCTTATTTTGAAATTATTTTTAGCTGTAGCTTGGGGGAGAGGGGAAAGAGGGGAAGGAAAAAGCTTTATGATCAAGAGGCCTTATGTTAATTTAAGAATCCCATTGGAATGATTTACTTTACAACGCTCATAACAGTTCTACAGTACATCAACTTTCCAAAGTTTTCAGGCAAGTTCATTGGGCAGAAATAAAAGCAGACACCTAATTTTCATAGTCCCAATTGTTTGTCATTAATTTAGAGATATATTGTCAGCTAAGTTTCATCTGATGTTTAAATACAGAAATACAATTTCTGTAACTTTGGGTAAGAAATATTGTAAATACACCTAATTAGAAATGTAGGTATATGTTCTATATATTGTGGCAAAGAAACGGAAAGGATGAATTGTCATACTATTAGACCTGATGTAGAGAGACTATAATTCCTCCTTCTGAGACTCTGTCAGATAATTTCTTTGTTAAAATTAATCTATCTTTATGGATTCTATCCCAAATGGTCTTTATAGCTGCAAAACCTACCGAAGTACACAATGCTCATGGGCTTTACAGCTGGATTATTACAATTGGCTAAGGGTCATAAATCATTACTTATGCGAGTAAAGGTTGCCATGACTGGGCCTCTAAGACAACTATTTCCTTAACGTCACTTGTTAATGTCCCTGAATATTAACACAACGCAACCTCCCCTGCCCCACCCCCCAACTAGATGGCTATAAAATTACCAAATGTTCATACTTCCCCAAATATTGTACCATTTTATACAAACAGCATGTAGCCAGATTTATTGCACATTTGTGGTTGGGGCACAAAATAAGCAGCAATCTGTAATAATCAGACCTTGGGTGATATTTGAGCTTACATTTTGCAGCCTTCTTTCACAAAAAGACCAGTAAAGTTCTTCAGCTGTAACACATGGACTAGGAGACATTCACATCCACCATCATGCCTGGAAAAATAAATTGCCTGAGTAAGTTAGCAGAACTCAGTGTTTAGCTTGCCAAATTTGGATGGAAGAATAAAAATGTTACAAGGAAGAAAAACAGCGATGTTTAGAGTAAGATAAATCTTTTATGTATATGCGGTTGAATGAAGCTAGTTAAAACTCTGTTGACATCCAGTGTGATTCTGGGTATCACATTCTGGTAAGAGAAACACAATATTATTATAATACTACACTAAAGAACCTATTAAAACCAACAGTATAAGAATCAAGTACTATTAAATTTAAAAAAAAAAATCTCATCCATACCACCACCCCTCAGCTACAACTGGGGCTTACCTATCCACAAATATTGTATTGCTTTCATTATACGGCTATAGTTAGAGCAGTACAACCACCTTAATGTAGATGAGGTTGTATCAGCATGAAGGTGCGTTATGCCACTAGAGCTATTTTCATATGGGAAGGGGAATAAGCTAATACAGGTGTAAGGCACCTTTATACTGATTTAACTGCATCCACACTAGGAGTTGTACCAGTGTAACTAGATTGATAAAAACATCTGAACATCAGTTGCGGTTTGCCATGGTCTACATTCTTTCGCTAATTCATGCTCTGTATAAATAAGAGTTAACTTTTTCATGTCAACATTAATTTGGAAACTGAACAAACAAGTTAAACCTAGTAGCTGAGATTCTGTGATGCACCTCTTAGAGAGACAGAGCAGAACTCACAGCCTAGGTGGAGGACTGCTCTGTGGGTGACAGGCCCCTGGCATAACACAGACTTGGTGGTCTGTCTAGGTGCCTGTGACTGTCATACAGGTGGCAGTGCTACCTGAAATCCCTTCAGCACAGTGTGTTGTGACCAGCCCTCCCCCCCAGTACCAGGGCTTGCAAGGGGATACTTGGGAGGCAGCCTTAAACCTGTCTTCCACTGTGCCTTACGTGACACTAAGGGACAGAGAAAGGGTGATGATCTCATGTACTGAGACAAATCCTCATCTTCTTACTCACACAAGAATTCCAAACAATGAAAAGAATACTGTGGAAACAGCTGGAAGGATGGAAAAGTGTGGCAAACCAGGTGCTCCTTTGCCAACCAAGGTAGAGGGAACTGAATGGAATGCCTGATGGTAGTATTTATATACTGCAGTGGTTGGTACATGATATCCAGTAAGGGCCTGGTTCATGCCCACACCCAGCTACCACTGCCCTCAGTGTTCAAAGCTTAATAGATAAGACCCAAGAAGGAGATTCCTGGAGGGCAGTATCTACTGAAGAACACAAAAAGAAAAGGAGTACGTGTGGCACCTTAGAGACTAACAAATTTATTAGAGCATAAGCTTTCGTGAGCTACAGCTCACTTCATCGGATGCATTACGATGCATCCGATGAAGTGAGCTGTAGCTCACGAAAGCTTATGCTCTAATAAATTTGTTAGTCTCTAAGGTGCCACACGTACTCCTTTTCTTTTTGCGAATACAGACTAACACGGCTGCTACTCTGAAACCTGTGAAGAACACAAGTATCATTACTTACAGGAATCCAACATGTATTTGTGGTTCTTCGCTACTAGCGACAACATCACTGTAAATAGGGTCTTCAACATCCTCATTCCTACATGGAAAAAAAAAGCCAACTGTAAACTACATGCTGATTTGGAGGGGTTTATTTTATGATTAAAATGGATATATCCATTTAAAATGCAAAAAATGGATACAAGCTTTGTGACTTGTTTTGTGACCCGAAACACTGCAAATCAGAAAACATGGGAAAAGTTCATTAGGTAATTTGGGTATATCTACACCTCAATCAAACACCCACAGCTGGCCCACATCGGCTGACTCAGGCTTCCAGGTTTCAGGCTGCAGGACTATAAAACTGTAGTGTGTATGTTTGAGCTTGAGCTCCAACCCAGGCCCTGGGACCCTGTGAGTGGGAAAGGTTCCAAAGCCCGGGATCCAGCCCGAACCCAAACTTATACACTGCAGTTTTATAGCTCTGTAGCCCAAGCCCAAGTCAGCTGGCACAGGCAGCCACAGGTGTATTATTGAGATGTAGACATACCCATAGTTAGGCTCCTGCCACTACAGGACATTGAGCTATGTGTTCTACAGTGGTTACACTAAACCAGCGTTAAATGATTCAAGGAATGGGCCTTCTACAGCTTCTCTGGAAAAATTATTTCACAGTCCAAGAGATGTCACTTTTAGAATGATTTTTTTCCAGATATTCTTTCCTTGATTGCTGTTTTTCAGTGTTTACACACTTGTATATTGTTATACATCCTCCCCTTAACCATCATTTGTCCAAGCTATATGTTTTAGTTTTACAATTTTCCACATAAATCAATTATTCCTTCCCTTTAATCATTTTTGTTACCCTTCTGTTTCCGGAACTGTAAATAGTATTTTGTAGAATATTGTTTTCATGTTGATAAAATACAAATAAAATACATGATGACAGATGCTGAAATCAGAAAAGTGTTAGGATATGATGAGACAGCCAAAATAATTCAGAGAAAAAAGCAGCATTTTATAAGTAAAAGGGAAAAAAATCTTATAGATTGTTAGGAGAGGTACAAGGTGGAAGTGACATACTAACACCTGTAAAGATGACAGTGGAATGGCACATAGTCAGCCTCCATTCTTTCTAAAGTGTTTTAACCTAATATTCTTACATTATTAAATATTAGGCATTATCATGTATCCGGTAAGAAAAAATTATACCTATTTTAGAAATTTACAAACTATTTTTGCAGACTTTATGTGGTAGAAAAAGGACATTTCCAATTTATTGTGCATTTATACACCTGACCTTTTGCTTAAAGCTTCAAACACGCCACTGTCACTAGCCAGTGAATAATCGGATAGACATGCTGAGACTCGCCTGGCTCGCCTCGCCGACCTTCTTGCACTGTCTTCACGTAGAGTTACGGCTAAAATGGAAGGAAAAATATTAAAGAAAGTGTCAGGTTGCGATAATCCCTCACAATGCATCATATAAAAAGCAAATTTAATCTCTCTTAAACTGCCCAAACATACATACAGTTGATGTAAATATAATTACACATGCTGGAACATTATTGCAACTTAGAAAAATATATATAAAATGGACTGGAGTTACTTTGCTGGAGAATTTAGGAAGGATGTTGATGGCTAATTTCTCCATGACAAGATAAAACAAACTGATCTCATCACTATGCAATGTATTCCTGAGAGATCCACCACCACCAATGGGGTAAGCCTTAAACTGCCTCAACCCCAGCATATATACACACACTATAGCCTAATATTAGGATTTACCTATTAATCATCCTTTTATAAATTTGTGACACATTGGAAATATCCATAATGCCTATTTCTTTTAATCTAGCTAAAAAGATTTAGGAAGGAATTTGCTGTTGGCAGTATGGGGTTTTTATTTGTTTTTAAACATTAATTCCTCAATCACAAATCAAACTGGCTTAGTCAGACCATAGTAGCAGCTTCAACTTGCAGTAAGAGGCACACTGTCAAAATGGACCTGAACCTGACGAGTAGAGGTGGATGACCTTTTTTTAAAATTAAAAAAAAAAAAAATTAAAAAAATTTTTTTTTTTTTTAAATTGACATTCCCCTTCTCCTCACCCCTTACAAGCTAACTCAAACAAAAATAGTATGGACAATCACTTTCATATCATAAGGTACATAACAGAATGTATGCAAAATAGTTTTGCATATACAAGTGAGTATTGCAGTGTAGAACCTCAAATGGGCATGCACAAGCGACAGTGCTCAACAACTGAGTGCAGAGTTATGCACATTCAAAAGGCCCGATATGTTTTGAAATTCCATCTCTTGAGTCTCAGAGATTTACTTAAGTGTTTCCTCATTGCTCAGGTATAGCACATGATCTTTCCAAATTTAATTTCCTTTCCCTCAAAGGCAGAATTATAACAGAAAACAGGAAAGCAACTAAAAACATTTTAAGGAAGGTGAGTAGTGAGATGTGGCATTCACAAGTGGGGTAAAACAGAAACCTATAATTCCCCTATCTATCCATGCTGTGATATTTCAAGGGGTGGTTTTGAGGTGCATCAAACTGTAACAAGCAACCCCTTCAGACAACCGTTTTTTTGCACGTGCATGGATGGTAATGGACAGCACATTGGAAAAAAATGACTAAAGCATACAGCCTATTACTATGGAGAAAGTATACAATGTATATCCTACGACAAACAGAAAGCACAATTAATTAATAAGCGCATCCTAAAGATTAATTATTTTAATGAATGGCAGTAAAACATTAATATTCATGAGGGATGAAAAGCACCCCACAGTGCAAAGGGCCAACACACTGCTGGGCATACATGATGCACAAGCCTTGGACAAACTCTCTGCACTAAGGTGAATCTCAGCCCCTTTTGAGGGCAATATGAAGAGGACCACGGAATTACTTATGTCATGCTCATGAAAGTCTTTAAATTACTGCATGTGTGCAGCTGCTGGTTTTCAAATATCAGTATCTGCTGTCACCAGAAAACTTTGGTCAGGATTAAATTTATCATGTGTTTCAACCTTCTACTGGACAACTTCACAATGGAGGTTAGCTGTCATCTAGATCAATGGGTCTCAACCAATGGTACATGTACCACTGCGGGTAGGCAGAGGTCTTCTGGGGGTACATCAATTCATTAAGATATTTGCCTACTTTTACAACAGGCTATGTAACAAGCACTAGTGAAGTGAGTACAAACTAAAATTTCATATTGCAAATGACTTGTTTATACTGCTCAATATATTGTACACTGAAATACAAGTACAATATTTATATTTCAATTGATTTATTTTATAATTATATGGTAAAATGAGAAAGTAAGCAATTTTTCAGTAATAGTGTGCTGTGAAACTTTTGTATTTTTATGTCTGGTTTCATAAGCAAGTAGTTTTTAAGTGAGATGAAACTTGGTACAAAAGACAAATCAGACTCCAGAAAAGGGTACAGTAATCTGGAAAGGTTGAGAGCCACTGAGCTAGATGACTTACCTCATTGGAAGCCTGATATACATTACAAACTCAAATGTTAAGAAAACAATGTATTTTGAGACTTGCAAAAGGTGAAAAGACCTGTGCAGAACCCAGAATTCAAACAACTAGATGCAAGAGTATCCAAGTGTTTGCCTTTGTGGACTGATAACAAGCCATGTTTACCCTCCTCCAAATCTAATGTTTCTAGCTATCTATATCTACTTAGGAAATTTAGACCTTCAATCAGGAGTGTCCCAATCTCTTTCTAAATCAGTAGAAGTATCTTTGGGCTTGAAGAAAGAATTAAGTTCTCCTGGATAATTGCTTCCCATCTTAATCGTCCAGTAAAGATCAACAAGCAACAGAATGCATCTCAACCTTACCAAAAATACAAGCAAACTTCTCAGCTCCAGTTAATTATAGGAAGCAAAAGACTGAAGAAACAATATTCAAACTATGATGATGTTTGCATAACACCCCAATATGAGGCCTTCAAGATGGTGTGTGACAGTGAGTTTTTTTTTTATGCTACTCATTTCATTTTTTCGCTTGTCTATGTGAAAAAATAGCATCAACATAATTTAAGGTGTGAAATTAAAGTAGTACATTTTAACCGGTACAAAAGGCTGGATGGGCACTCTTATTTTAGTATAAGAGCAGCTTACTTTGGATTAGTTTAAGTCAATTAGGAACAGTTTCAGGTAGATTGATATAAGCCACTTTTATATCACAATAAGCGTCCAAAGAGCCTTTTGCACCAGTGTAACTGTATTAGTTTAAACACCAACTCAAGTTACATTGGTGCAATTTTTCACTACATGGATGGCTTGTATGAATATAGGAGACGAAAGTAAACCCTGTAACCATAATAGGCACTTTGTAAGCTCTCTGTTTTGGGCTGTCATCTTTTGGAATCTGTATGATACGAAAAATTGATCTCAAAATGCAACAGGGTGAAGTCATGAATAAGTGATGTTACAACAATGTTGCAACTTACTAATGTTTTGCTTGCTACCTGGAGACCACGGAAACACCTGATAATATCAGGAAAATCCCACAGAATTTGGGATAAGTGGCAAATATCAGAACATGCCTTTGATTAGAAAATCAACGTGAAAAACAGCTTGACAACCAGAAAGCAAAACCTCTCATTTTCGCAAAAAGAAAAGGAGTACTTCTAGTACCTTAGAGAGACTAAAATTTATTTGAGCATAAGCTTTCGTGAGCTACAGCTCACTTCATCGGATGTAGCTCATGAAAGCTTATGCTCAAATAAATTTGTTAGTCTCTAAGGTGCCACAAGTACTCCTTTTCTTTTTGCGAATATAGACTAACACGGCTGCTACTCTGAAACCTCTGGTTTTGGATCTCATGTAATGGGATTTACCACAAGTTTTAGTCAAAGTTGGAAACTGGAAAGTTTTATTTAAAATAAAATTGGTATTTCTACTGTAGAGGCAGCAGCTCATCTTTTACTATCTAACTCCATATCTTAGAAATTTGGATACAAAATACTCACCTACATTTTCAGAAATGACTCGTGATTTTGGGTCAGCTGATACGGGCCTGGTTTAAAAAAGTTCTGAGAATCCACTATCTGAAAAAGTGGACTTTTTAAGCTAACAACTGAGGCATCGAAATCACCAGCTAGTTTGGAGAATGTAATCCATTTTAACAGCAGAGTTAAACAGTCTCCAGAAAATAAACTTATAATGGAGACACAAACAGACCCTTATCTGCAATGGTACTGTCGGGTATTAGCAAGATATAATAAAGCTGAAGCTTACAGAAAAGTTTTTCTGAGAAGTCATCCACAGCCATGAATATAATGTTTAGTGGATATAGCAAAAACATAAGTATCCCATAATGATTAAACATATACAAAGTTATACCAACTAAAACCAAATGTAGCACAGCCACCCTTTTCTCCACATGCAAATCATACAGAACATACACACTACACACAAAAAAACACGCTAAGCATTACAGGCAAAGCCAGCACAATAAGTAATTCCAGGTTCACTTACAGTGAATTTTTCTGCTGTGTCGCATGAGAAACAAGATACAAAATGAAAAGCACACGGTGATAAATCAATTTTTTATACAAAAGATTAGACATTAATGGAAACTTTATACCTAAATAATTGTATCTGGATCTGAATTTTCCCCAAGTTTGGCAATGTTTGGATCAAGGATTTTAACTTGGCCCACTGTAGAGATAAGGGCTGGCTGTGAAGTTTGGATCGAAATCTAAACTTGTAATGCATCCGATGAAGTGAGCTGTAGCTCACGAAAGCTTATGCTCTAATAAATTTGTTAGTCTATAAGGTGCCACAAGTACTCCTTTTCTTTTTGCGAATACAGACTAACATGGCTGCTACTCTGAAACCAAAGTTCAGGGTTGTAGATATGGATTGTCTCGCTACAAGAAAGCAAAATATTCCTCTATATTTAAATGAATATATAATTTAAACTAAAAAAAATCGTATTAATTAGGGAAGTTCTTTAAATTAAAATTCACAGAAGAGAAGACAGGAAAAATGTAAAAGTTTAAAAACAATGTTCTATTCAGATGTGATTTTGCAAGCATCTTCCTGCAAGTGAGAATTCCATAGCTCAGTCAGGTTCTTTTTGTACACATCATAAAATCACCATATATTTTAGCACAATTCTTAGTATACTCTCAGGAGAGATGCCAGACTGGAGGAGCAGCAGAGGTGCCGGTCAACACTGAGGTGCATAAACAAGACATTTTGTGAAGAAATCCTGCACACTGGCTGCATGCAGTAAACAAGGGACTGTTTGCTGGGACTGTTAGTTCCTCCCCCACTTCCATGAGTAATAAAGTTCATCAAAATTACTACACACTATTTTATCTGAATATTTAAGAAAGTTGTTTGAAGTATTGTCAGAATTACGATTTGTTCCCTTTGCATTATGCTACAACACCAGTAGGTGGCAGCAACCAAACGCTGTGAACAAGAACTTAAAACCAACAAGCTACCTCTAAGCCCCAGAGTTCCAATCTGTGGTATATGTACCCTGTTGGTACGTGAGCATCATGTTCCATCAGTTCACTTCATAACAATTCTTCAGGTGGTATGTGAACCGATAAAGTTTGAGAAATGCTGCTTGAAAACAGCTGCTACGAAACAGAATACAAACTATCCAAGCCAATCAATTTACAGAGTGCAAAAGAGTCAAGAGCCTTGGCAAGAAATGTAAAGGGGAACCATTTTCCTCTAAATAATCATTTTAAAATTCACACATTAAAAACAGCTCAAAAGAATACCACCAGAATAATTCTTTGGCCTTGTACTGTTTTTCTGTTTCCACTGTAAACGTTGCATGCTATACACAGAGAAGAAATAGGTGACCACAATGGAACAGAAAGTGCTCTAGTGACAAAAGCAGAAGACAATGTTTAAATGAAAGAAAAGAGAAAAGACAGGAAAGAAAAGTTCATACAGGGTGGGGAGAAGAGTTTAACTGAAGCAGCATCCCAGCCCCACTACAGCCTTCCTTATCTCAGCACTCAAATCAGGTATTAATTTCTAGGAACTAAGTTTAAGTAGGGCCCTACCAAATTCACAGCTGTGAAAAACACGTCACGGACCTTGAAATCTGGTCTTCCCCGCAAAATCTGGTATTTTGTGTATTTTTACCCTATACTATGCCATATACTTTTACCCTATGCCTTCAGGGCTGGGCGCTGAGAGCACGGCGGCGGATGGCTGGTCACCCAGCTCTGAAGCCAGCATCTCCGCCAGCAGCAGTGCAGAAGTAAGGGTGGCACAGTATGAACACATCTGCAAAATTTGCCATTTATGCTGTGACCAACCCACAAAAAAATGTGATTTCTCCAAGATTTAATATATCCCTACATATTAAATTTGTGATCCACAGTAGCCTGCAGCTCCTTTTCATCAACTCTACCACATGGCCAGTTATTCCCCATTTTGTAGTTGTGCATTTGATTTTTCCTTCCTACGTGTAGTACTTTGCGCTTGTCTCTACTGAATTTCATCGTGTTGATTTCAGACCAATTCTCTAATTTGTCAAGGATGTTTTGAATTCTAATTCTGTTCTCCAACGTGCTTGCAACAACTCCCAGCTTGGTTTCATCTTCAAATTTTATAAGCACTCCATTATCCAAGTCAGAAATGAAAATATGGAATGGTACCAGACCCAGGACTGACCCATGCAGGACCTCACTAAATATGTCCTCCCAGTTTGATAGCAACCATTGATGATTACTCTTTGAATATGGTCTTTTAACAAGTTCTATACCCACCTTATACCAATTTAATCTATACCATATTTCCCTAGTTTACTTACAAGAATATCATGTAGGACTATGTCAAAAGCCTTATTAAAATCAAGGTAGATCATATCTACAGTTCTCCCCCTGCCCACTCTTCCCCCTCCCCTCAATTTACTAAGCCAGTAACTCTGTCAAAGAAAGAAAGTAGGTTGGTTTGGTCTAACTTGTTCTTGACAAATCCATGATGACTATTCCAGCCTTCAGGCCCTTTAGGTATTTACAAATTGATTAATAAATTTGTTCCAGTATCTTTCCAGGTCTTGAAGTTAGGCTGACTGGTCTATAATTCCCCAGGTTCTCTTTGTTCCCCATATTAAAGGTAGGTATTATGCATGCCCTTCTCCAGTTCTCTGGGACCTCACGCATTCTCCATGAGTTCCCAAAGATAACTGGTAATGGTTTACATATGGGGAGCACCCATAATGAATGACCTATTGTGATCATTTGCAATACAAGTGGAATAGTAGCTATTTCAGGACAAATGGTATATATTTTTGAAAGTGTGTTGTGGTAACCACAGATTTTAGAGTAGAGTTATTGTAAGAGTATAATTGCCCTTCCCTTCCTACACTTCAAGATCTGGAGATCCCTAATAGTCTCAACCAGCTCACTTGTTCGTTTTCCCCCTAAACTCCTGTATGCATGTCAGTTCACATAAACAGAATAAGTGCTGGGTGGCACCCATCCACCCCAATTCTGGCCCAAATAACACTCACACATAGACATTACATACTTTGCCCACATAAATCAAGAAATACAGTAACATCATAGACTTACAAGCCAGTTGCGTTTGCCTGCCTCATACAATTGTAAAACAAAAGGGTCTGATCGGCATGAACCAAGTAGATTTCAAAGGGGTAGTTACTGCTGTTACTTGTGTTCTCTCATTGTTGGTTCCTAGTTCAGCCAGTTCAGGTTGTATCCCCATCTCCCTCCATCAAACTTACTGCTGTTACTGAGTGTGCTAGGCACACAAAGAGAAGTGATATCAGCTGGGGCACAGTCTAAGACTGTTCAGGTTCTCTCATTTGGGAATTTTCCTAAGAAGTAAACACACAGGCCTGGTTTTTTTAATCAACAAAATTGGCATATTTTCAGAAAAGTACTGAAGTTTCCATTATCAATTTATTTTAAAGTCTAAAAAATTACTACACACAAACATTCTCTGCACTTCACCTTTGAACAAAAAAAATTTTTAGTTAACATCAATTGTAGAATTGTTTTTTTTTTAAATTAAATTAAAAAATAAATCAAACTGATAGCAGATGTGTATCCTCTATTATAATGTCATGCGTACATATTTTTGTGTTTTTCATTATCCCTTGAAGATTAAAAGAGACAAGATGGTAATGAAGAAAACAAACTCACCTCCACCAGTTTGGATATTTGCCAGGTGTGGTCCCATTTCTTGCAGTCCTTCATCATCCACAGGGTAAGCAGAAGTCTGTGATGAAGTTGTTCCTCGGGCATCATCGTCACCCAAAACCGAGGCCTGAACTCTGCGCATTTCTAGGGCTCCTACGCCCGCTATCTCCTCAAATCCTTCTGACATCTGGGCAAGTGGAGAATCCCGAGAAGCAGAAAGGAAGGGGGTTTCCAGAGGGGAACTTGGAGGGGAGAGCGATGACAAAGAGGACCGTGATGACAGGGATGCCAGGGATTGAGGAGTATCCAAGGACCTCCTTTGTTTATTGAAGTTACAATGCCCAGTGGGATCAGAGTACTGCACATCTTTACTGAGAGAATCAAATGGAATCAGGTCAAAGCGTAGATGTTGTGCATAGTCAGTAACACTGTCTGATTTGTCATACTGTGGGAGGCCATATATGTCCGTGAAGCTGACAGAGCTTAGAGACCCTCTGCTGGATGCCAGTGATCCTCGGCTGGATGCCAGTGATCCCCTACTGCTGCCAGAAGACATTGTGAGGGTGCTAGCAGACAAACTAAAACAGAGAAAGATCCATTAATATATTAATTATATAGCTAGGAACACAGCCTAGATAGAAAAAATAATAACCCATGTTAAGGTAGAGGATTTTACATGCATTCAGCATTTGTAATACTTAGGTTAAGGGCCATCTTTCTTCTCCTCCCTTGTCTTTAGGCATAAAGGTGATGAAAGTAGTATAAATGAGAACCAACTTAGGTCAGCATCCCTAAAAAGGAGAAGTGGAGCAAGAAGGATCATCACATCCCTTTTCTCAAATCTGCAGATGGCTCTCTGTGGGTTTTGGTGGAAAGGTAGCCAGAGAGAGGACTGGTGAGGGAAAGTCATAGATTCATGGAGTTTAAAGCCAGAAGGGACCATTAGTTCTAGTCTGAACTCCTGTATATCACAAGCCATTATATTTCAATCAGTTGCTTCTGAATTGAGTCCAATAACTTGGTTCAAGAGGAGTGGGACATCAGCAGAACCAGGAAAGTGTCATTTTTTACAGCGGGGATCAGCAACCTTTGGCTTGCGTCCTGCCAGGGTAAGCCCCTGGAGAGCTGGGACAGTTATTTTACCTGTTGCGTCCACAGGTTCACTGCAGGGCTGTGGGAAGTGGCGGCCAGGACATCCCTTGGCCCGCATCACTTCCCACAGCCTGCATTGGCCTGGAGCAGTGAACCATGGCCAGTGGGAGCTGCGATCAGCCAAACCTGCAGATGCGGCAGGTAAATAAACTGACCCGGCCTGACAGGGGGCTTACCCTGGTGGGCCGCATGCCAAAGGTTGCCGATCCCCGCTATACATCTTTATATCCAAGCAAACTTACAGAATTCCCATTTGAAAACCTTGTGGGAGCTTTCAAGTTGCAATTTCAGCCTAACCCCATTCCTCTGTCACTCTACAAATGTGGAGATAAGAGTATAGCAGTGGTTAAAGTGTGAACCAACAGGAGCTAGGCTCCTGCATGTGGTGTGCTGGTGAGATAAGGGGGTCCCTCAAGAGGCTGATCCTTCACAGAGATACTCTCAAACCTGTAGGATTTCCCTGTAGACTTCAGAACATCTTCATGTTTACAGGGTGACATCCTCTGTCCCCGCCATAGCATGCAAACTCCTACTCTGGGTGACTATTGTCTTGGAATGTCAGAGTAGTGAATCTCTCAGAATGTTCCAAGCACATTTTATCCTCTTGCATTTTATCTCTTTCTCCCTTCTGGCTACTCTGTTTACCCTTTCATATCAGAAATGAACCCTGAGCTCATTTCTCTCTTCAACACTTCAGAGTTTGTGTGTGAGAGGGGAGGTTGGTTGGACTGTGGGTAGTGGTAGTAGTGGTTGTTTTGCTGCTACTGCTGCTGCCACTGTATTCATGCTTTTCCTCCATCTGAAAATTATAAGATTTGCATAAAACAGGCAGACTGGAAAGAGCCAGTTCTGATTGTGGATGCTGGGAAGACACAACAACGTCTTCTGTTTCTTCTTAGCCCAAACTCCAGTGCATCAAGTGCCTATTGTTTCTTCTTTCACATCCCTCATCAAAATTAACTTCTCCCACAAAACATAGCCCATGTCAGTAAAATGCTGCCTCCCTGATTATATGTTGACTCCCCGTTTACCTTCCTCTTGTTACCTAGGAGTTTTGTGTCTGATCCGTACTGTCTATTTAGCCTGTCTTCTGTGTTGTTTTCTGGCACAGCACCGGAGATCATCAATGCTTAAGGAACAAGAAATCACTAATATGGGCTTAAGAATGAAACCCTGAATGTAACTGAATTTTCTGTCTTTTGTCATGTGTAGTTTAAAGGCTTAATCTTGTTTGTGTGTAATTTTTTATTTATAAACAAAAACAATAATAAAATGGGTTCATCTGTATTTCTCCTTTCCACATATTATACACAGATACTAAGGTCAGAAGGGACCATTCTGATCACCTAGTCCGACCTCCTGCACAATGCAGGACACAGAATCTCACCCACCCACTCCTGTGAAATACCTCACCTATGTCTGAGCTACTGAAGTCCTCAAATCGTGGTTTAAAGCCTTCAAGGAGCAGAGAATCCTCCAGCAAGTGACCCGTGCCCCATGCTACAGAGGGAGGTGAAAAGCCTCAGGGCCTCTTCCAATCTGCCCTGGAGGAAAATTCCTTCCTGATCCCAAATATGGCGATCAGCTAAACCCTGAGCATATGGGCAAGATTCACCAGCCAGATACTACAGAAAATTCTTTCCTGGGTAACTCAGATCCCATTCATCTAATATTCCTTCACAGGCCATTAGGCCTATTTACCACGAATATTTAAAGATCAATTAATTACCAAAATCACATTATCCCATCATATCATCTCCTCCATAAACTTAACGAGTTTAATCTTAAAGCCAGATAGATCTTTTGCCCCCACAGCTTCCCTTGGAAAGCTATTCCAAAACTTCACTCCTCTGATGGAGACAGATCTCACTAACTTTCAAACCAGGCAGTCCAGATAGCTATTATTAAAAGTGAAAAGTACTTTTCTCCTTTTTAATAACACTCTATCCAAACCACTCAATTTACGACATCAAATACTTTGCTAAACTGCAAGCTGTGAATTCTTTAAGTACAGTTTGGGCACTGAAAGGCAAACAGATCAACAAAGTAGAAACCAATGCCCATCCTTTACTTATATTACAAACACACAAAAGAAGTACGAAAAAGTAAAATGGTCTCTTCTGTTTATACTTTTTCCTTTTTCTGTGCAATTCAAAATTTTTTTTTTTAAAATACTATTTTTCTAAAGAACTCACCTTTTTAACTGGGAGTGTAAATAGGAGGCTAAACGAGTAGCTTCTTCCAGCTGCAAAAGCAAACAATTTCTCTTCTCCTGTAACAGTATCCTATAATTAAAAATTGCAATTATTTTTCTTTTTGTTTATATTGCAGTAGTGTTCAAAATGTGCTAAGAGCTTTCCAAACACAGAAGAAGAGACCATTCTTGTTGTATTAGGAGTATTCAGTGAATCCTTTTTTAACAAACAGAATTGGTTCGCTTAGGGCAATACACAGTGTTTAATCCATGACGGAATTCCCATTGAGAGCACTTACAGAATTGCAGTAACTGAGGAATAAGGAACCAAAAGAAAAACACAAGAGCTCTGGTGGTGAAGGTATATAACAGAAATTTCCAAGGCCTACCGTAAGGTGACATGGAAGAGGCAGGAGCAGCTGATTAAAAACAGTAAGACTTCTTTTCTTCCTGGTGTCAATATCATAGCTCAAGTAATACAGAGAAAACTATGTCACTTAACTGTACGTTGCAGGAAAAAGTACATGGAAGTACCTCAATTACCATACAGATCGAAAGTCAAACATCAAAAGGAAAAGACTTTGTTTTTGGATAACTTCTGTTCTGTTAAGCAGTTTATCACCAAACTCTGTGATCCTGGCTTTCATTCAGATATACTGTGGCAGGAGAGGAGTGAGGAAGCACTGGGAAAACAGATAAGTATCAATTTGACCTTTAAGTAATGCCCCAAGAGTGAATTTACTGTAGTAAACTGTAATTATAATTTTTTAAATGTTTGTTAATGTATTTCTTGTATTGTTCTCCTTCAAACAGAAGTTAGAGAATTCAAAACACTAAACTACAATAAAAACTTTTCTGCGTGAGGAAAAAAAGTGAGCATTATTGTTTCTTTATTGAGGCAAAAGCAGATTACTGAGCATTACTGCCCTGACAAAACCAGAGTCATCATAACTTTGCCTGTATTATATGCTTGTAAGGTACTTTGATTACATTTTGAAATTATTAAACTTTATTTTAAAAAGATGCAGCATTTGTTCCAACCCTCCCCCAAATTTATTCTCTACCGAAAACAGAGTTCTCTATGTTTTTTCTGGAGTTTTAGTCTTTTAACTTCAAATTAAATCCTTTCTCTCCACCGATTAAAATCAAGGGGGGTAATTTGTTTTGCTTCTTGGCATAATATGTCTTCATGCTGCAGCCCAGATCTGATACTTCCTCAGTCCTCAACGTTCCCAAGCTGGCTGATATTTGGAATGCAGGGGAACAAAGGGGTGGGTGTCCAGAGCTCTCTGGCTTAGGGCAGTGTTAACTGGCTCCACAGAAAGTCCCATCAAACCCTCCTTGATTGGAAAAACAGTTAAGATGCAGGGGGTTTGACAGAGAGGGTAGTAAAGGGGAATCTTTCGGATGCGTGAAATTAAAAATTAAATGTCAGCCTTAACCACTCATATTATAGCTATTTAAGAAAAAGAAAAAGCTACCTTCTCTACACAGCATAATCTTGAAGCCCAGTGTAGTTTACTGTATGAGTTTTAAGTTATTCCAGCTCTCTGTGTGCTTATTATATTTTAAAATCAGTAACAACAGAACTCTTATTAAACGTGCTTAAACATCAACCCCTTTTTGCAAGCTGGGGGAAGAAGAGGGGATGTGGAGAAAGATCCTCCAGTGATAAATGGTTTTTGTCTCAGACTGAATAATTAGTCTAGTATCTGGTGTTGATCTCTCTCTTTTATTATAAAAAATACAGCATCCTTAAATATTGTGCTAACTTTTGCTCAATTTCTTGCTAGAATCTGAAATATCAAATATCACCCTGGAATGTTGGTTTCCACAGCACAGACTACAACATGGAAAAAGAGCTTGCTCTTTTTGCCAGCAGAAGTATGTGCTACCTAACATGAGATCCCAAAAACAACAAATAAAATTTACTACACTGCAGTGTAAAGTGAACTCCCTTTTCTGTCATTTTCTAGGCTGGAGTGCCAATATTGCAAAAATCACAAATAATGTCATACAAAACATCAACTGTGAATTCAGCTGTGAATTCTCAATCACCATTTGGATATACTGCCTGAAGTAAGCCTTTTCAAATCAAAAAGTTCTACAAACTCTGATATGGGGCCATTTTCAATTAATTATAAAGATCAACTTAATCACATAAGTGTTAATGTTTAGACAAGATTGTATTAACATTGCCGAGTGTAGTGTCCTCAAGTGTCAAAGTTGGCTTTTTTCCATTAATTCATGCCTCAACCTGTGACAAAAACCAAAAGAATGCACAGAAAATCTGGGAAAACCTCTCACAGATGCTAGCTGCTTGCACAGAAGAACTAAGTGGGCAGAAATATTTCCTCTAATGTAAGAAAAAGTTCACCATAAAGCTTGGCAACATTATTAGAGTATTAGGAGAAATGAGTTTTAGACAGAAGCTCTGTCCCTCTAATTGGAGGCATTTTATAATATGCACCGTTTATTGACATACTTGGCTGGAATTATACGCCATTCCTTAAATTCGGATGACAATTTATGGCATCTTGAAATGAACAATATGTCCCCCAAGTGAAGAATGTTTTCATTTCTAACAGAGAGCTTCGTATTGGTTTTAAATACAGAAAAATTATATACAGAATCTCAACAAAATCTTAGGGCCACATTTGGGTTCAACCAAATTGTACATTCCACAGGTCAATGGGAAAGATGCGTGTACAACGTAAAGGTCATCTTTAAACTTCCTGGGTTCTGGGGCTACTGCTGTGTGCAGGGCTGATCTCTGTTCTGTTGTCTTTGGGGACGTGAATCTAACTTATTCTAATCACTCTAACTTAATCCCAGGTGCCTACCAACTACCCCATCATCTCAGGTCACCATTGTTTGGGTCCCCATTCATCCTGAGTAGCTCAATGGCATATCTCTGCAGCTCAGAGCTTTTCCAAAGATAAGTGAAAAACTGACATGATTCTTATCAGTTCTGCTGCACCCCTGGAGTCTGAATAGGAAAAGGGAAAGTGACTAGTCTTGTCGATTTCACTCTAATATCACTTAGAGGAAAGCTTTCAGAAGATTGGATCTAAACAGTGGCATGGTCAGGAAGTGCCAACTGGGACCCCAGTCCCTTTTGTATGCAAAGTGCACAAATAACCACTGTACTGCTTTGATCTCGTATAAAGCTGGTAAACTGCACCAGCTCTTCACTTGGAATCTATGCAGCTGCATCCTATGGTAGATAAGAAAATAATTTGTTAAGTCCCCAAACCTTTCAGTGGCCCCCTGAGCAGAACTGGCCCGAGCCTGCTGAATTTCATCCTCCAAGCGCCTTTTTTCTTCCTCCAAACGTGCAATGTATTCTGGGGATCGTCTCTGCTGACTGATGAGTTGCAGTTCCTGAAGGAGAGCCTCTTTCTCCTTGATGAGCTGAAGACGGTCCCTGTCCGCCTCAGCCATTCCTGGCCAAGATTCATTATCTAGCAAGGCCAGCTGCTGCTGTACATTGGAAACTCTTGGGGGGAAAAATGAGAGCGCGCATAAGAAATAGATAAGTAACGGGGGAAAAACACTGTGGCATAACTGTTGAGGAAAATCACTCCCAGACCACTAGCACTTAGCTACTTTTATTCTTAAAACTATTTGTATATGTGAAATAAACCACAAAAACTTGCAAGCATACATTTATGGTCTCACATAAGTGAATATGTTCAGATCTATAGCTTAACATCTTTAACTTACACATATACCCCGTTATGTTGGGCATTTAAAAAGATACTTAAGGACTTCTTCCACACTGTACCATATATGTTGCAGACAGATTCAAAAGATGATGTAAGGATACAATTGGGGAGTTTACTCTCCGCTTCCTCTCTTTGTTGGCTTTAAATTAGACCCTAATTTACATCTAAATTTTTTTAAATAGCAAATGAATTAACAAAACTAATCATCACAACTATCATAATTAATTAGAGTGGACAATGTCTGCCATGATATTTTAGCAGTTTTGAGCTGCTATAATTCATATTATAAAGATGTGAATAAAATGACTATTTTTAAGATGACTAGATGCAGTTAAAAAGAAACTCGCTGGCTGCTGTTCTATGGAAGCAGTCTGAGTGCTGTTTGTATAGCTTAAGAAGCTGCCTTCTATTCTGAAGGAAATAGTCCCCTTTATTTCTTATTCTTCCCAGTCAGGATTTTGGGAATGCTTTGAGCCATCAACAAGTTCCACAATGTCTCAAGCCAAGCTATTCTCCAAGTGACTGTATATCATTCAGCTGGGAAAAAATCTTTAAGGGACAGAAAATATTTGGCACTCCATGGCTGACAACTCAAGGACAGGAATAAATAAGCCAGGAGTCCAAAAAGCAGAACAGTTGCCGCCAGGAGAAGCCATTATACAAGTACTACTGGGAAGAAGCCAAGCCTTCCCAGACCCACCAGTCCAACAACTTATTTCTTTTGTTTGAAAACAAAACACAAGCAATAACAGCCCACCCACAAACCAAGAATTATTCAAGAGACTACTGCAGCCTTAGGGTGGTACAGTGATGGGCAGAGAAGTAGAAATGAACACTAATCTTGAATATTAAGAGGTGAGGAATGCAGAAGTCATGGAGTTTATTTGCATAAACACTACTCCCCTCTAGAGTAGAGTTCTTTTGAGTTTCCTAACAAATCAAATCAAGTTTTTTGAAATTTAAATTCACTTTTTGCCTCTTTTTCATTCCGACATGCCTCTGAACTTCCTCATCCTACCCAAGCCTGCAAGACCCAAATTCCCATGATCTCAAAGGCCTAAGGGACAAAATCTTCCAACCACACTAAGTTTGTCGACAAAACTGTCAGTGTAAGCTATGCTGGCCAACCTCCAGTGTAGATGCAGCTATGTCAACAGAAGAATGCTTCTGTTAACATAGTTAACCTGGTTTGGGAAGGTGGCATTCCTATACTACCCCTTCTGTCAGTGTAAGCTGCATCTACGTTCAAGGGTTGTGCCGACATAGCTATGCCAACATAGCTATGCCGGTATAATCTCTGCAGTGTAGGCACAGCCTAAGGGTGGCAAAATCTGGTCCTAATTTTGTAAAGCCAAACAATTCTGATAGGCAACTAAACAGAAGTAAATATCCTGATGCTGAAGTTTGTCCATCACTTTGGAAAACAGGTCAGTTTTAAGTTTATGTATATGTAACAGGAGACAGCAGGAGTACAGAATCAGGGTTAGTGCACCTCAGTGGGACTATTTACCTAAGTAGAGTTTCTATGATATGACCCTAAAGGTTAAAATCTAAAAAGCCTAGCCCGTATTATTAAAATAACTTAAATTAAGAAACACAAAAACCCAAGAGACCTTTTTATTTTAGAGTGTGAACAAAAATTCTTCAAAGCTACATGATATTATTTGTTTTATGCACTCAAATTAAAAAAATGTCCAGAAGTTTGTTTCTGTGTGTGTTCCCTAGTGAAAATCTGGAATGCCATGTCTGCAGGAGATCTGATGTAAACAACCACATTCTTGTCGATCAATTACCAACACTCTGACAGCTCTTTCAGTAAAAGTGGACATATGCAAGAGGAAGAAAGTTCTGTAGGTGCAATATAAAATTTGCCATAATTTTTCCTCAGTTCTTAGGAATCTTGGCAATTAATCAACAATACTGCCATGCTGAATAACTTAAAAATGTTCAGTGGTTTTATTTTATTAAAAAAATATTAACTAAAAATGCTTTTAAGTCATATGCATGAAACAGATTCAAAACTGATAAAGCCAAAGAGGAACATATTCATTTTAATCAGTGTTAAAAAAAAAAATCATTCTATGTTCATCCTGATAAAATAAAACAAATTACATGCAATTTTACAAATACAGCAATTAATTATATCAACTCTGCTCCTGAAATCCAGATAACTTCAATGGTACTCTACGCAGGCCCAGAAGTCCATCAGTGAAGATCCAATTGCAATACCGGGGTCTACCAAAGGATTTTAAATTCTGTCAGGTGAGTCTGATGAAAGGCTATTGACAGACAGCTGAAGAGTAGTAGTGCCTGGGACAGTGATAAGATCTGAAGCAAGATTTTTTTTAAAATGTAAACTTACAATAAACTATTATTTAAAAAAAAATTCATGAATGAAGTGCGGCAAAAAAAAATGGTATGGAAACCTGTAACTAATTATTGCATATTTCAAGTCTAATATGCACGCAACTACATTCCACATGTACTTTCAAACATTGTACCGAGTGTCAAGAGGTGTATTCATTGCAATAAAATTAGGACCAGCACATTAGGGGCAAGGCCCATCTATTAAATAGAAGAATCACTTCTTATCACAAACTACTGTTATACCAGTCCCAGGAAAAGTTTTTCAGTAGGTAGTAATAGCACTACTTATCCATCTCAGTTACTCTTTGAAAGGATTCCATTCATCCAGTTCTATAGGAGATATATATATATATATATTATTAAATGCAAGTGAAATCAAGGTTCCCTAGAGCTGGATGTTTCTCTTCATGGGGCTAGCTAAAATGTTTCCTCCTTTTTTGTGCTGGTTTCTGTAGGTCACATTTCAAAAAACGTGAAGTTCCTACTTCAGATTTTTGACAACCATTGTTTTGATAACCCTAAGGCAGGAGATTTAAGCTACTGTTTAAACCAGTGGTCTCCTTCTTGTGTTACTCAATGTTGACAATCGTGTCTTGTCTTGAAAAGGACCTCTAACTACTTAAAGAATGTTTATTTGAGAGTCTAAAACTTTCTTGTGAAGCATTTAGGGTTGTTACACCCAATATACCTGACATTCATGAAAACAAACGAAAAATTAGGACATTTAACTTCTACTCCTCCACACAGCAGAACATACCTTTCCATTACTAGACACTTCAGTCCACACAGAACAACCTTAACTCTGTTGATTACAATTTGGTAAAGAAGTCTTCAGAGAAGTATCCTTAGGAAAGCAGAGTTAAAGTTATAATGCATGGCTTATATTGGGTATGGTAGCTGTAGTAATGGTTAGGTATGGCCTGTGGATAAAGGAGAAGTTACTGTTAAGTTACTTAACTCTTCATTTCTTTGGCTTTGTGAGTTTTGTGAGTTGTCTCAAGTATGTTATGAGTAGAAACTCTAACAACTTCACACTGAAGTTTGGGTATTAATTTCCTAGGTTTCTGGGTTATTTTAAATTCTTAAGCAGGGCAAGCGTGGGACAGAGGAGAGGCAGAAGTATTGCTGCAGCTGGAGAAAATTTTATCTGTCAGCAGCTGTGCATGAACCTTTGCATGTCAGCAGCTATGTATGAAACTTTCTCTGTTGTAGGATAAAATCTAACAGAATGTGTAGCTCCTGACAGAAGAATGTGTGCAATCAATCAGGTTTTCCTGGCCCCGCTCAATTAGATTTAGTCACACAGCACATAAACTAGCAGCATGATTATAGGCTAAAAATGACCCCTCCCCACCCCCCCTTTTTTTAAAATAATGAAAACTACTTGTTGCATCACATCTACTGAGGACACACCTTTCTATCAAGTTTGGGGTATCCAGAATTTTTTCTTTTTTTTTTTTTAGAAAGATACCAGTCAAAAAAGACAAGTAAAACTTCCCTGGAAAAAGAGCCAAATTTAAATCAGAGCCTAAATTCAAGACTACCCATTAAAAATATATTAGGAGAAACCAAACACACACTGTACAGAAAATTCAAGGGGCATAAAAAACTAATCTAGTATGGCATTTCACGCTAATTGGCCACATACTTGGAAGTGCTGGAATTTATGCCCCTCTTCAAGCCCATTTCAAAACATAACCCTAACTATGGAGTCGGTATCAGGCTCCTCCTGATCATTTTTTCAACATTTTTAGTGCTTGACCTTACAACATAAATAATGTTTTTTGTAAGTGATAGTACATTAAAGACAAAAAACACACTTAGTGGTGAGATGAGAGATTTTCGTCTCATTCTCATTAGGGCTGTCGATTAATTGCAGTTAACTCATGCAATTAACAAAAAAATAATTGCAATTAATCAGAGTTTTAATTGCACTGTTAAGCAATAGAATACCAATTGAAATGTATTAAATATTTTTGGATGTGTTTCTACATTTTCAAATATATTGATTTCAACACAGAATATAAAGTGTACAGTGCTCACTTTATATTATTTTTATTACAAATATTTCCACTGTAAAAATGATAAAATAGTATTTTTCAATTCACCTCATAGAAGTACTGTAGTGCAATCTCTTTATTGTGAAAGTGCAACTTATAAATGTAGATTTTTGTTACATAACTGCATTCAAAAAACAAAACAATATATAACTTTAGCGCTTACAAGTACACCCAGTCTTGCTTCTTGTTCAGCCAATCGCTAAGAAGAACAAGACTGTTTACATTTATGGGAAATAATGCTACCCACTTTTTATTTACAATGTCACCTGAAAGCGAGAACAGGCGTTCCCATGGAACTTTTGTAGCCGACACTGCAAAGTATTTACGCTCGACATATGCTGAATATTTGTATGCCTCTTCGTGCTTCAGTCACCGTTCCAGAGGACATGCTTCCATGCTGATGACACTCATTAAAAAAATGTGTGTTAATTAAATTTGTGACTGTACTGCTTGGGGGAGAGTTGTATGTCTCTTGCTTTGTGTTTTACCTGCATTCTGCCATTTATTTCATGTTATAGCAGTCTTGGATGATGAACCAGCACATGTTGTTCGTTTTAAGAACAATTTCACTGGAGATTTGGCAAAATGCAAAGAAGGAAATCTCACATTGGTACTAAAGATAGCTACAGCACTCGGCCCAAGGTTTAAGAATCTAAAGTGCCTTCCAAAATCTGAGAGGGACGAGGTGTGAAGCATGCTTTCAGAAGTCTTAAAAGAGCAACACTCCGATGCAGAAACTACAGAACCCAACCACCAAAAAAGAAAATCAACCTTCTGCTGGTGGCATTTGACTCGGACGATGAAAACATGTGTCGGTCTGTTCTGCTTTGGATTGTTACCGAGCAGAACTCGTAATCAGTATGGATGCATGTCCTCTGGAATGGTGGTTGAAGCACGAAGGTACATATGAATCTTTAGCGCATCTGGCATGTAAATATCTTGCAATGCCAACCACAACAGTGCTGTGCAAATGCCTGTTCTCACTTTCAGGTGACATTGTAAACAAGAAGCAGTCAGCATTTCTCCTGCACATGTAAATAAACTTGTTTGTCTGAGCGATTGGCTGAACAAGAAGTAGGACTGGGTGGACTTGTAGGCTCTAAAGTTTGACATTGTTTTATTTTTGAATGCAGTTATTTTTTGTGCATAATTATACATTTCTAAGTTCAACTTTCATGATAAAGAGATTGCACTACAGTACTTCTCTTAAGTGAATTGAAAAATACTATTTCTTTTTTGTTTTTACAGTGCAAACATTCAAAATATATAAAGTGAGCACTGTGAACTTTGTATTCTGTGTTGAAACTGAAATCAATATATTTGAAAATGTGGAAAACACCCAAAAATATTTAAATAAATGGTATTCTATTATTGTTTAACAGTGTGATTAATCACAATTAATTTTTTTAATTGCTTGACAGCCCTAATTTTCATTACTATTTGAATGTACAGATACTCTTCTTTCTCAATTGAACGTTTCTTGACTCAGTGGCAGCATTCCATCCAGTGCTGTTTCAATCTCCACTGTTGGAAAATGGGTGTCCTATCTGCATCAGGCTCAAGGTACCTTTCCCATGCACTTGCAATTATTCGCGAAGATTTCTTGTTGGAGGCTTTATGTAGGAATAAAATGATCTCATATCTGGTATATACTCGAGGTTTTTTGTACTGATGTAGCTACACCAGTGCATGGTCAGTTACTGGTGCCCCATTTTACACCAATGTAGTAAGTCTATACTATGTGGGATTGCACCAGTGTATTTATACCTCATTACCAAGGTTACTTAGATGCAAATTTCCCTACTCAAGAAAAGCCTAAAATTGTATTTAAATCCACCTTTGATATTTTCCCCGTGAAATGCCTTTTTGCTTTACTGAATGTGACAAACATTCTGAGACGTACAGTAAATTCAAATAACGGTCGTAACAGAGCAGTATACTTACATTATGTAAAGAAGTAACACAGCAGTAGTTCTATACGTAACAGTGAACAGCAGTTATTTTATTGGAAGGTGTATGCTGCCTTCTTAAATCTGTGTTCACATATGAACTACAGTGAAAGTTTTGTTATCTCCTCTGTGAACCTCCCTCCTCTGTACTTTACAGGAGCACTTACATTTTTTCAGAGTACATTTTGATATTCAAATAAGCAGCAGTCAGCCTGTTGACCCAGAAAGCAATAATTTGATAACACCTACTGGAGTATTGAATGCAAGCCTATCGGTACTTGTTATTCATGGATGGTAATGGGCAAAATGCCTAGAACACTGTTGGCTGTTTCAGAAATTTAGTTTTTTTTTCAGAAAAATGTCAAATTACTACATCAATAGAGACTTCTGTTTTTGGTATACAGCCTAATGAAAGTATTACTTTTTAAGTTTAGTCACCGAAAAAAACCCATACATCTTCAAAAGCTTGTAGCAGGAAGAAAAAAAATATTTCTGAAAAACTGAAGTTTTACACAAAAGACTTTAAATGTGCAGTTTGTAAGTTACATCTCTGTCAATACATTCATTAATTGTAAGAAGTTTGGGAAACCTCTTGTAAGAGGTGGTTAGGGAAAGCAAATGTATTCTCTGACCCTGAAAAACAAAACAAAACATACCCACTCTTTTTGGAACAGGCCAAAAGTAAAAAATGGCTGAAGTTTAGAGGCTGAAAATTAGCAAATGCACATTCAATGGGGAACATATGCTTAGCAACAGGAGGTTTGAGAAGTGTGGGATGAGAGAGAAATACTACTAAAAACACTTCTGAGCATGCTCAGTACACTGAGCATAAGGGTCAGCTTTGAGAGAGCTGAATGTACTGCCCAGCTTCACATGCAGAAGCGCAGCTGCTCTCAGTTTTGCTTGAGGGAAAATGCAAATATGCCGATGAAATACAAACAAAAATGCTCCAAAAACCCTACAGGGACCAGAGAAAATGTAAACTACTGAACATGTGATTTTTAGAGTCTCATCACAGTATGCAATATTATGCAATTTCTAAGTTTTCCTTTTTTAAAAGAAGTGTAGTTCTCATTATCAAAGCTATATTTTAATTAATGTAATTTTTGTTATCATAAAAGGTCTCATTTGAGGATTAAAGGCTTTTTACAAAAAAATGTTATTCTTTGTCTTCCAGCCTTTTCCTTTACTCTGTAGTGGAAGGCAGACCAATGGTTGCTGCTCTGAGATCACGAATAGGGCCCTGAAAACAGTAACAGGGAGAAACAAGGCAGGTTTAGCAAATGGTAGTTATTTACCTGTAACGGGAGGTTCTTCGAGATGTGTGATCCCCATCTATATTCCACATGTGGGATACACATGCGTACCACATGACTCAGTCCAGAGTTTCTTGCAAGTAGTGTCTGCTGACCCACACATGCACAGTACCTCTCCTTGTGCTCCCAACCAAGGCATAAAGGCTGGGGTGGGCCGACATCTCCAGTTTCCCACTCTTACTGCAGTATAACCAATCCACTGCACAGAGGACAGAGGGTGGGTAACGGAATACAGATAAGGACTGGTTTCAGAGTAGCAGCCGTGTTAGTCTGTATTCGCAAAAAGAAAAGGAGTACTTGTGGCACCTTAGAGACTAAAAAATTTATTAGAGCATAAGCTTTCGTGAGCTACAGCTCACTTCATCGGATGCATTTGGTGGAAAAAACAGACTGGAAAAAGGACTATGCATCTTAAAGAACCTCCAGTTTCGGGTAAGTATCCTCCATTTCTTCTTCAAGTGATGATCCCTATGTCTTTTCCACATGTGAAAGATTAACAATCAATCAGTCAAACAGGTGATTGTAGTATTGCTGTCCCCAAAGCCATAGCCACAGCTAACAACTGTACCAGGCCGTAATGGCTTGGGAAGTGTGCACAGCTCCAAGTAGCTACCCTCCGTAACTGTAGTATGGGCATGTCTCAGAGATGCAGCTGAAGTGGCTTGCCCCTTGGTGGAATGAGCCTTTACCCCTTCCTGGGACAGAAAGGTATACCAAATAGCTGGTAAGAAAAAGGTAATACAACCAGAGATCCATTTTGAAAGTCTCTGCACTGATACAGGTTGATGACCTGATACCTCTGCTATGGAAACAAATAGTTTAAGGTGTCTTTCTTATGTCTTTTGCTCATTGCAGATAAAAGCCCAAAGCCCTGTGTCCAGAGAATGCAGTTCTCTCTCCTTGTCTGCGACATGTGGTTTAGGACAATATATAGATGACCTGACTCATAGTAAACGGAGAAACTACCCTGGCAAAGCAAGATCTTTTCTTTATAGAAGATAGTATATGGTGGGCCCACCATAAGCGCTCCCAGTTCACTAACTCTTCTGGCTGACTTTGTAGCTATCAAAAATGCCACTTTCATGGACAGATGGGACATAGATCATGCAGCCAGCAACTCAAAGGGAGTCTTAGTGAGATGTGATAGAATAAAATTGAGGCCCTACTGAGGTGTGAACTTCACCACTGGTAGAAAGGATCTGAGCATCCTCTTCAAAAATCTAGTTGCGACAAGGTGTATGAAGATTATACGGTTAGCCACTGGAGGATGGAAAGAGTTGACTGCTCCTAAATGCACCCCCAGGGAACTGAACGCAAGACCTGAAAGACTTAAGGGTAAGTAGATACTCTAAAACATCAAGGATTCCGGCGGACTCTGGAAACAAATTGCGTTGATGAGCCCAAGCAGATAAACGTTTCCATTTAGCTGAGTAACAGCTTTGTGTAGAAATCTTTTTAACTTTGGATTACATCCTCCTGGAACATGAACATTCACTCTCCGATGACCATCCAAATATACACAGCTTTGAGTTGCAGCGGCTCCGAATTGCGGTGCGTGACCTTGCCCATGTTGTGTTCCAGCAACAAGGGGATGCTCCACAGGTAGTTGCACTAAGAGTTCCAACAGATTCTGTGGAACCAGAACTGTCTCGGTTCTGAGGAGTTGAGCATGAGGAGCATGACTCAAGCTCTGTCTCAGCTGATCTTCCATAGAACTTGTGTGATCAAAGGAACTGGAGGGAAGACATACCCCAAGTGATCCCTCTGTGACATCAGGGGGCAATGAGCGTTTTCCAAGACCTGCTCTAAAACAGTATAGAGGAAGCTTCCTGTTTACCTGTGACACAAAAAGGTCACAAGCTAGCATTCCCCATTAAGCAAAGACATCATTGAAAATGGAATCATCTCCCATTCGTGATTCACAGAAAAGTGTCTGCTCAAGCAGTCCAGTACGGAATTTTGAACCCCTGGTAAGTAAGCTCTGATAAGGCTATGTGATGTTTGATTCACCAATTTCAGAGTGTGACTGTCTCTATGCACAAAGAAAGGGCTCTTGTTCCCCTTTGCTTGCTTATATAACATATTATATTGTCCAACATTAACTGAACATATTTGGATTGGATGAGTAGGAGAAAGGAATTGCAGGCCTGGTGGACTGCCCTGGATTCTACGAAGTTCATGTGCATTGTGGACTCCCAGGGTATCCAGCTGCCCTGTGTCACGTGATTGCCCATGTGCAAACTACAACCCATTCCTCCTCCTCCTCCTCTAAGCATGCAGCATCCATGCTGTGAGATGCGGGGAGCTGAATGCTGGTTGCAAAACCTGACTGTGATACTGAGTCAGAAAATCAGGATGCAGAGGAAGGGGTATGGGAGGCTGAACCGATAACACGAGGAGGTCAGAGAACAAGCATTGTTTTGGCCACACTAGAGCAATGAGCTTTGCACAATCCAATTTAAGCTTAAGAATGACTTGTGGGATGCAGGGAAGTAAAAACCTTCAATCCTTGCGTGGCAATGAAGCACTGTTTCTCTGAGCATTTCACTGTAGGGGGCAACAAAGCTGGGGTATTCTAGAGGGCCTTTGCAGGTGCCAGGAAAGACTCATTTATCAGGACAGCTACTCTCCCCTGGAGCTGATGGTTGGAGAATATCCAGCATCTTATGGATATTCTCCTGCAGGAATATTCTGCCTGGATACCAAAGGTAGCAGCCATAAACCTCAGGAGGCCCTGATGCAACTTAAAATCCTTGGATACTGAGGGAGAGGAAGATTCCAGCACAGTACAGTCATCCAGGGAGGACAAAGAGGCAGTTAGCTGCTCCAACAATGGATCCTGTTCTTGTACCACAGGATCCAGCTGGAAGAGCCCTGTAGGTCCCGGGGAATGGACTAAGTAGTTGCTTGCAGTTGAGAGGTACAGCAGTGGAAGCTACTATTGGGACTGATGACCTCACTCTGAAGTGGGTCAAAGAACAGGACCTCAGGAGCATTCCAGTGATTCCAAGGAGGCCACTGGGCAGAAGAAGGCTTTGGTGGCCAGTAGGCACTGGTCCAAGAGCCCCTGTCCTAACTTTGGGACAGATGCTGATCTTAGTATTGATAATGGTCTGAGTGCAATCTTTGGCGCCTATCCGGGAGGACAACCCAGAGGTTCTGTAATGACAACAGGAGAGCCAACCCTGATGGGGGCAAACAACTGATCAGACTCATATAAAGCCAAATAAGGAGGCAGCATTGGTGCTGAAGAGAAGTGGAGTGTCGGCACTGGTGGCATCAAATGGGACACACTTGCACCCACTACCAGGAAAGGTGTCGGCACCAAGGCCAGTACCAAATTCCAGGATGGGATCTGCCGCCACGATGCCACCACCGCCAAAGGATGCAGCAGTCTCAAAAGGGTCTTCAGGGCTGGACCTGGCCTCGACTCCCTAGTCTACACTCAGCTGGTTCGAGCTGCGGTGCCAATGAACCCGGCAGCTCTGTGACATGACCAGATATTGTCCAGGGCACTCTGGAGGACGAGCCGGTGGAAGCCATAGCATCAGAGAATTCCTGAACTAGCTGAGAGTCTGGGACTGAGAGGCAAAGTAAGTCTGATGCTGCCTAGTATGCCATCAGCTTAGAGACAGTTGGCACTGCTGCGAGCATCATCAGTACTGGACTCAATGGACACCCCAGGGCTGGAATCTGAGTTGATAGTACAGGCCCTTGCTGCTCACAGCACGATACCGGGAGCAGTTGGATGGACCTACTCCATCCCATGTGACTCAGGGAATGAAGTGCCAGTCAGCACTCCCCTTCAAAGAGGAGTCTCCCCGAGCCCTTGAATAGTCACAACACATTTAATGGGCCACCATCTGCAGTGCACCAGAGGAAGTTGAATGACCCCTTTTCCTTTTGGGGGAAACGCCAGAGCTTGAGTGTGCAGTAGCATCACCTGCCAGATCCAAGGTGACAACTGATCAGATGAGGGTCTCAGTGCCGAATCGGGCTTAATGGCCTGTTCCAGAAGGTGCTGCTTCAACCACAAGTCTCTCACCACCCGAGTCCTCTTTGTGAACGACTCGCAGATGGAACATCTCTCTTTAATATGTATACTGCTAAGACACAACAATCACCTTGTGTGGGGGTCGCTGTTGGGGATGGCCCTCCTACACAACAGACAATCCTTGAACCCTGGTGAGAACACCACACAGGGCAACCAGCTACTCTAACACTAAATTAACACAAACTAAATCTATGGTACAACAACCACCATATACAAAAAATTCTCAGAAAACAGAGCAAAAGCTTGAGGTGAGGACACCACGAACAGCTCCAAATCTAGCCTAGTCTGTGACAAGGAAGGTCGGGCGGCAGGTAAGGGGGCCACAGGTAAAAGCGTCACCTATATGGATACTGCTAAAGTTCTCTAGCTCTGGTGCGTGGGGCACCTCCATACCACATGCAATACAAGGCTTCATCTACTCAAAGAAGTTAGTTAAGGTTGCACAACAATATTAACTCTGCCATGGTGCACATACAGTATTATTCCTAATTTTTTTTTATGTGTAGTTTAATATATTATCTGTTTCTGCTGTTAAATGTGCCCATAAACTAACGAAACTGGAAACCAATATGAGTCAACTATTGATCTGTGTTTTGAAACCATAACTGTAGCATTTCTTTATTTTTAGGGGTCTTCTCAAACACAGCTACATCAGTGGTGGAATCAGACAGCTTTCTCTCACAGCAACTCAGAAACCCCAAACCTCTCATGTAACGTACAACCTCTTATTAGGAGCTGAGATGCAAAACAATGCGAGATTGTAAACCACCCATGTGTGCTAACTATGTAAAGTGCTTAGATACCACAGTGATAGATACAAGATCCTGAATGCAACTGTTCATCATAGGGTTGCCAACTTTCTACTCGCACAAAACCGAACACCTTTGGCCCACCCCTCCTCTAAGGCTTCGCTCCTTCTTCCCGGTCAATGGGAGCTGTGGAGCTGGTGCTCTGGGTAGGGGCAGCATGTGGAGCCTGCTGGCTGCCCCTTTGCCTAGGAGCTGGAGGGGGGACATGCTGCTGCTTCTGGGAGCCTGCCTTAGCCCTGTCAACTGGACTTTTAACGGCCTGGTCAGCAGTGCAGAGTGGAGCTGCCACAGTCCCTTTTCGACTGGGCATTCCAGTTGAAAACCAGACACCTGGCAACCCTAGTTCATCAGCTAACAGCACTCCTGTAGAACAATTGTGGGCAGGCAGTGAATAATAGCTAGTTTGAAACTTTAGGAGAATTTAGGTAGTCAAAATATAAATACCCAAACTGAAATTTGGCCATGACACTGTGATACATGGTCTTATATGAGCAGAACTCTGTTCACGTTAAAACTAAAAAAAGGGGCTTGTCTACACTAGACATTTTTGGTTATACAATTAGAGTTATGCCAGTGCAACTCCCCTCTTCCAAAGCACTATAAGCTACCACTGAAAAACCCATTCTTATACTAGAATAAGACTGTTCACAGGGGAGTTACACTACAGCCATTTAAATATAACTACACTATACAGCCATTTAAATTCACACCCTACATTATAGCAGTATTACCTCTGTGCATCGACAAATCCTAAAAGATTATGGGCCTGTTTCTAAGAGCTGCTAAGCCCCTGAAATTCCTATATAGCTTCATTTGGCATTTCTGGTGCTTGAAAATTGAGCTGCATGTGTCATGGGAAATGTTTGCTGAGCTTTTTCAGTGCGGAACCACATACCAATGGATGTCAGGGAGTGGATAAACACGAATTTTGCTGATTGTTCCTGGTTCTGAGATTCCACTTAATGGTCTAGATGTTCTTCAGGAAACCACAGCTGTAATACATGCACAATAGCTGAAGCACAAAGTACCGTATATACTCATTCAAAAGCCAAATTTTTTTTAGTAACAAAAAGGGAAGCATCAGAGAAGGGGGTCGGCTTATGAACAGATATAGAGCAGGAGAGGTGGTACACAGCCCCAACAGAGGGAACAAGGAGAGGCAGCACAGCCAGCAGAGCCAGAAGGGAAGAGGCGGGGCCACAGTCTCTCCGCTTCTGGCCACGCTGCTCTTCCCGCAGCCTCCAAAGCAGCTGCTGCTCTGGGGCTGGCAGGCTGCAGCTGCGCCGCTCGGCCCCGTCCACCAGAGCAGGCTGCAGCCGCGCCCACCAGAAAAGCTCCGGCCAGGCTAGAGACATCCTCCCTTGGCCCTCCCCAGATAAGGTGGGAAGGGATGGATGGGGACAGTGTGGGGGTCCCAGGTTAGGGGTGGGGTCATGTGGGGGGTGGTCACAGGGGTTGCTCCCCTGACCCCCAGCTTCTCCCCACCCAAAAATTTCCACAGCAGTTGCTGTCCTGGCCCATCAGGGTAAGCAGCTGGTGTGCTAGGACACTTTGTTTACTTAGGTTTACCTCCATGCCTGTGGACGCTCGAGGTAAACAAACCATCTCAGTCCACCAGCGGCTTATCCTGATGGCCCAGGAGCCAAAGTTTGCTGACCCCTGAATTATAGGGTCGGCTTATGAATGGGTCATAATTTTCCATTTTTACTTATCCATCTTGGGGGGGGGTCAGTTTATAAATGAAACTGTTTATGATCGAGTATATATGGTATTTAAACTATACAATACCAATTCACAAGTGTGCTTTCATTTATATTGCATTCACATTAAAAGGAGGAAATACTATTGACTGGCTCAGTAAAATATCATATTTCATTTGTGCATGGATTATTTTAGTATGAAACTTATTACCTGCATTAAAATGAAAGCTACAAAAACTAATAATTTTCCATTACTAAAAGCTCTGAAATGTTATTGTTTAAAAAAGGTAAATGCAATGCTATCATACCATTGGTATATGGCTTGTAATATGGCTTACACTGATACTTGATTTTATTTTTTCCCCACCTGACATTTCAGATGACCAAATTCTTTCCAGATGGCAGTATGAAATAAACTTTACATTGGGTATTGTTTCTGTTGGGAGAAGTCCTTCCTGGCCATACTTAGTACTGTTTTTTCTCAGGAAGCTGAGAAATGTTATAATATAGTGATTAACACTGGCTGTGGAGCTGCTGTTTCCTTGCCAATAAAGGGCAGAGTCTTTAAAAAACACTCCATTCATTTTTAGCCTCCCTTATGTTCCTTTTTAGGTTCCGTTCCCCAGTCCTGATCTACGTTATGAAAAGACTGTTGTTTAAAGAGACATTTAATTGCAATGTGCAATGAAAGTATATGCTGGTTTGATAGACTGCTTTGAAAATGCTGCGATTTTTAGAAACAGAAATATCTTTATTAATGCATTTTGAACACTAACATACCAAATGAAAAACTTGGTGAAGATAAAGCTAAGGCTACAAATACAGATTTATTAATTGCATCACTCATTACTTTAGTTATAACAAAAGAACAGATGTTTGAATGTCAGGAAACTAGAAGGTTATAGTTCAAAACAGACAAATGTCAGAAAATCTCAAGTGCCTAGACCAAGTCCTTTTTGGAGATGGCAAGAATACCTGAGAGGGCTTCACTAAAAATGAAATATTCTCTCTCAATGCACATGTCTCAAACAACTCTTTTTTATATACCCAGACTTTGCCAAAATAACTCTTTTGGCAGAAAGAAACACATTTGTGAAATGTCAAGCTATAGGATCTTTACTGTGGAATTTAGGAGAGCTCAACATTGCCCTATAATGGAAAGTTTCTTACAACCTCAACTGTGGAGTCACTGTTGTGCCACCGTAATACTGCTGCTCTGAGTGTTTCAAGACACTGAGCCTTTACAAAATACCAGGTTTGCTCTATTAATTGCCTGACTGAGGCAATGGCAATGGAACAATCTGAACCCACCTGCAGGATGCAACCAATGTCCTTTGCATAAATACAATCTCCAAGTCCTGAATTGTCTGTTGACAACTAATCTAAGATTTTGGAGTTTGGTCTAATGTTTCCTGTCGTACTTGGAAAGGACTCAAAAAAATGATGCTGTCTAACCTCAGACTATAGAAGAAAGGTAAAAGTTATCGCTTGTGCCCTCATATGAGAGCCCTCCAGGCAAGGAAGCCTTGATTTGTTAATTAAGACTGAGTTCAAAAATCAGCTGGTATAAGAATAGGTTAAAATCACTGGGTAAAATTATTTTCCATTTTATTTAAGGTAACAGATTACACATCTAATGACTTATGGGCATCTATCTACAGTAAATTAATGGCATCTTGATCACAGGCAATAGTGCAGAAGTGCACACACACAAATACTTAGCAGTAGTAAAAACAGATTTTTCAGATGCACGTTTTTATTTGCATTAATTTAGTTAATTTATTAATTAATTTGCTTTCACAGAGCAGGATTTCAAATTTAAAGCTCCTCGGCATTACCCATGTTACTATTTTAAATCTCACTATTTCTTTTTGTGGAAAATGAATACTTTCTTTCTCTACAGCTCTTGGATTTGTTTTTTCATTCTGGCACACATACAACAGTTAAATCATTTTTGCACCTTTTGACCTTAAAGCTAGCCACATGATCAAGTATTTCACGGAAACTCTTTCACTAATACTATGATCAGTTCAGCTGTAGATTCATGCCAATCTCATTACAGTTAAACTGTGTTACTATTCAAATTGTATTTGACAAACAGCAAAGGATAAGAAAATGGAGCATTCTTATTCATGTTTTAAAGTTTAAATTGCTTTTTCCTATTCTCTCTGCCAAAAAAACAAACTTGTCCAGGTTATGGTACTACAAACGAGCACTGCACTGAGAGATCATTTTCTTTTAATGTGTACTTGGGTCTATGACTTTTTAGATTATTAGCTGAAAAAAGGCAAAATGCATTATTTCTAATTTGCATCTTGGAAAGATACTGTGCACTTTCTTCAGTGAAGAAACAGCTAGCAAACAGGAGAGTTTTGCGAAGGAGTTCTCCAGGTGAAGGAGGAGCGATTAAGTGACCCTTGGGGTAAGTTTGTCTGTAATGCATGTGTTTGTGTTGTGCTTGCTGCTCGACTGAAATATACCATGTGGTGTGTTTGTTTGGGGACTGTGTGCAGAGCCTAGCAGCCTGCTAAGCAAGGCTGAGAGCTTCTTAACAAGGCTTTGATCCCTAAGCCCTTTAGCACCCATCAACCCTTAACCAGGGGTGGGACTACTCAGGAAGACCAGGGCTTTCAAAAGCCCTTCCTAATGAACTAGAGAACCTAGCAAACAGGAGAGGCTAATGGGGGAGTTTTACAATGGAGTTCTCCAGGTGAAGGAGGAGAGATTACATAACCCTTAGGGTAAGTTTGTTGTCTGTAGTGTGTGTTTGTGTTGTGCTTGCTGCTTGACTGAAATATACCATGTGGTCTGTTTGTTGGGGGACCGTGTGCTGAGCCAGAGGAGCTAGTGAACAGGAGTTTTGCAAGGGCATTTAGAGAGGGAATGTGTGGAGGGTGGGCTAGATACACTTACCATTCTTTAAGCTTAAAGCTAAAAACATACCCTTGTAAAAACAAAACATCAACAAAGGACCGAGCTGCAGGAGTAAAAAGAGAATTCAGGCAGAAGTCCAACAACACAGTGGGGGCTACCCAGTTTATTGCACCCAGTGCAGCATGTATGATAACCTGCCCTATGGGCAGGTGGCATAGGTGTACATTCGGTGCAAGAAGTTCCTGGCCCGCAGAGACCATGTATGGGCTTTGGAGACTACGGTGGCTAAACTGGAGGAGCTAAGGGAGACAGAGAGGTACATAGATGAGACTTTCTGGGACACAGTTGAACGGTTCCACCCCCACTCTGACAGCCTCTGTGCAGTTGAGGGGATGAAAGTCTCAGGGAAGAACAACATCTAACTGGAGCAGAGAGAAACAATCCCATAGTTGGGTCCCTCCTTCCAGATGATGTTGTGGTATTCTCTCGCACTAAGAATACCTGTCTGCTTGAGGGAACTCCAGTTATTAGGAAGAGACAGGTAATAGTTATGGGGGATTTGATCATTAGAAACATAGATAGCTGGGTTTGCAATGACTGGAAGAACTGCATGGTGACTTGCCTGCCTGGTGCGAAGGTCTTGAGACATCTAGATAAACTTATGTGTAGTGCTAGGGAGGAGCTGGTGGTCATGGTACATGTAGGTACCAACGACATAGGGAAGGACAGAAGAGAGGTCCTGGAGGTCAAATATAGACTGCTAGGTAAAAGATTGAAGTCCAGGACCTCTATGGTAGCATTCTCTGAAATTCTTCCAGTTCCATGCACAGGCACCAATGCAGAACTGCAAGGTCTCAATGCGTGGATGAGACAATGGTGTAGGGAGGAGGGGTTTAGATTTATTAGGAACTGGGGAAACTTTTGGGAAAGGGGGAGCCTATACAGGAAGGATGGGCTCCACCTAAACCAAAATGGAACCAGATTGCTGGCACTTAAAATTAAAAAGTTCATAGAGCAGTTTTTAAACTAAGGACTGGGAGAAAGCCAACAGATGTGGAGGAGCACCTGGTTCGGAGAGACACATCCCTTAGGGGAGGATCTATTAATGGAGTTTCTCTATGTCCTAGTAAGGAGGAGAGGACGGAAGATGATAAAATACAGGTAGGATCTAATGAGAAACAGTCAAATTAAAGAGAGTCCCATTCAATTACATCATGTAATGGCAGACAGCTAAAAAGTGACAAGTTTTTAAAGTGCTTATATACAAATGCTAGAAGTCTAAATAATAAGATGGGCGAATTAAAGTGCCTCACATTAAATGAGGATATTGATATAATAGGCATCACAGAAACTTGGTGGAATGAAGATAATCAATGGGACACATTTCAGAGTAGCAGCCGTGTTAGTCTGTATTCGCAAAAAGAACAGTACTTCTGGCACCTTAGAGACTAACAAATTTATTTGAGCATAAGCTTTCATGGGCTACAGCCCACTTCATCGGATGCATGCAGTCGGTCACTCGATTACAGACCTAAAAGTCACAATATTACACAAAAAAACTTTGACAACAGACTCCAACAAGAGACTGCTGAACTGGAATTAATTTGGAAACTGGACACCATTAAATTAGGCTTGAATAAAGACTGGGAGTGGATGTGTCATTACACAAAGTAAAACTATTTCCCCATGTTTATTTCTCCTCCCTACTGTTCCTCACACATTCTTGTCAACTGTTGGAAATAGCCCATCTTGATTATCACTACAAAAGGTTTTTTTTTCCCTCTCCTGCTGGTAATAGCTCACCTTAACTGATCACTCTCATTACAGTGTGTAAGATAACACCCATTGTTTCATGTTCTCTGTGTATATAAAATCGTCCTACTGTATTTTCCACTGCATGCATCCGATGAAGTGGACTGTAGCCCATGAAAGCTTACGCTCAAATAAATTTGTTAGTCTCTAAGGTACCACAAGTACTCCTGTTCTTTCAATGGGACACAGTAATACCAAGATACAAAATGTATCGGAAGGACAGGTCGTGCTGGTGGGGGAGTGGCACTATATGTGAAAGAAAGCATAGAATCAAATGACTTAAAAATCTTCCATGAACCAAACTGTACCACAGAATCTCAATGCCTAGTAATTCCATACTCTAATAATAAGAATATAGCAGTAGGGATCTATTACTGACCACCTGACCAGGATGGTGATAGTGACTCTTAAATGCTCAGGAAGATTAGAGAGGCTATTAAAATAAAAAAAATAATAATAATGGGGGATTTCAACTATCCCCATATTGATTGGGTACACATCATCTCAAGACAGGATGCAGAGACGAAGTTTCTTGACACATTAAATGACTGCTTCTTGGAGCAGCAAGTCCTGGAACCCACAAAAGGAGAGGCAATTCTTGATTTAGTCCTAAGTGGAGCATAGGATCAGGTTCAACAGGTGAATATAGCTGGACCGCTTGGTAATAGTGACCATAAACATAATTAAATTTAACATGGGAAAAACACCATAGCAGCCCAACAATGTCGCATTAAATTTCAGAAAGGGGAACTACACAAAAATGAGGAAGTTAGTAAAAGAGAAATTAAAAGGTACAGTGCCAAAAGTGAAATCATAGATTCATAGATACTAAGGTCAGAAGGGACCACTCTGATCATCTAGTCCGACCTCCTGCACAGCGCAGGCCACAGAATGTCACCCACCCACTCCTATGAAAAACCTCACCCATGTCTGAGCTATTGAAGTCCTCAAATCATGGTTCAAAACTTCAAGGAGCAGAGAAGCCTCCCTCCAGTCAACCATGCCCCATGCTACAGAGGAAGGCAAAACAAAAAAAAAACAAAAAACAAAAAAAAAAAAACAAAAACCTCCAGGGCCTCTCCAATCTGCCCTGGAGGAAAACTCCCTCCCGACCCCAAACATGGCAATCAGCCAAACCCTGAGCACATGGGCAAGATTCACCAGCCAGATACCCAAGCTGCATGGAAACTTTTTAAAGACACCATAATAGAGGCTCAACTTAAATGTATACCCCAAATTAAAAAACATAGTAAGAAAATCAAAAAAAAGTGCAACCATGGCTAACCAACAAATTAAAAGAAGCAGTGAGAGACAAAAAGACATCCTTTAAAAAGTGGAAGTTAAATCCTAGTGAGAAAAATAGAAAGGAGCATAAACACTGGCAAATGAAGTGCAAAAATATAATTAGAAGGCCAAGAAAGAATTTGAAGAATAGCTAGCCAAAGACTCAAAAAGTAATAGCAAAAAAAATTTTAAGTACATCAGAAGCAGGAAGCCTGCTAAACAACCAGTGGGGACACTAGACAATTGAGATGCTAAAGGAGCACTCGATGATAAGGCCGTTGTGGAAAAACTAAATGAATTCTTTGCATCAGTCTTCATGGCTGAAGATGTGAAGGAGATTCCCAAACCTGAGTCATTCTGTTTAGATGACAAATCTGAGGCACTGTTGCAGATTGAGGTGTCATTAGAGGAGGTTTTGGAACAAATTGATAAACTAAACCGTAATAATTCATCAGGACCAGATGGTATTCACGCAAGAGTTCTGAAGGAATTCAAATGTGAAATTGCAAAACTACTAGCTGCAGTTTGTAACCTATCGTTTAAATCAACTTCTGTACCAAATGACTGGAGGACAGCTAATGTGACACCAATTTTTAAGAAAAGCTCCAGAGGTGATCCCAGAAATTACAGGGCGCTAAGGCTGACTTCAGTACCAGACAAACTGGTTGAAACTATAGTATAGAACAAAATTGTCAGACATATAGATGAACATAATTTGTTTGGGTGGGGGGGGAGTCAACATAGGTTTTGTAAAGGGAAATCAAACCTCAAGCTACTAGATAGAATTCTCTGAGGGGGTCAACAAGCATGTGGACAAGGGGGATACTGGGATAAGGGGGATATAGTATACTTAAATTTTCAGAAAGCCTTTGACAAGGTCCCTCACCAAACACTCTTAAGCAAAGAAAGCTGTCATGGATAAGAAGGAAGGTCTTCTCATGAATTAGTAACTGATTAAAAGATAGGAAACAAAGGGTAGGAATAAGTGATCAATTTTTCAGAATGGAGAGAGATAAATAGTGGTGTCCCCCAGAAGTCTGTACTGGATCCAGTCCTATTCAACATATTCATAAATTATCTGGAAAGAGGGGTAAACAGTTGTATGACAAAATTTGCAGATGATACAAAACTACTCAAGATAGTTAAGTTCCAGGCAGACTGCAAAGAGCTACAAAGGGAGCACACAAAACCGGGTGACTGGGCAACAAAAATGACGGATGAAATTCAATGTTGATAAATGCTAAGTAATGCACATTGGAAAACATAATCCCCACTATATACATAAAATGATGGGGTCTAAATTAGCTGTTACCACTCAAGAAAGATCTTGGAGTCATTGTGGATAGTTCTCTGAAAACATCCACTCAATGTACAGTAGCAGTCAAAAAAGGCTTACAGAATGTTGGGAATAATTAAGAAAGGGATAGATAATAAGACAGAAAATATCATATTGCGTCTATATAAATCTATGGTATGCCCACACACTGCGTGCAGGTGTGGCCACCCCATCTCAAAAAAGATATACTGGAATTGGAAAAGGTATAGAAAAGGGCAACAAAAATAATTAGGGGTATGGAATGGCTTCCATATGAGGAGAGATTAAGAAGACTGGGACTTTTGATCTTGGGGGGAGAGGGGGAGAGAGAGAATATGACAGAGGTCTATAAAGTCATGACTGGTGGAGAAAGTAAATAAGGAAGTGTTATTTACTCCTTCTCCTAACACACAAACTAGGAGTCACCAAATGAAATTAATAGGTAGCAGGTTTAAAACAAACAAAAGGAAGTATATTTTCTTAAAAGAAAAGGAGTACTTGTGGCACCTTAGAGACTAACAAATTTATTTGAGCATAAGCTTTTGTGAGCTACAGCTCACTTCATCGGATGCATTCAGTGGAAAATACAGTGGGGAGATTTATATACATAGAGAACATGAAACAATGGGTGTTACCATACACACTGAAGGGAGGGTTTGAAGGTATACATTGTCCCCAAAAGTGAAATAGTTATGGGTGAGGACAAAGTCACAAAGTTCAGCCACCAGGTTTGCCATGACATTATCGGGGATACTGTTCCTGACGGCTTGTAGTCCATCTTTGTGTGGAATGTTGGTGTAGAGGGCTTCTACATCCATAGTGGCCAGGATGGTGTTTTCAGGAAGATCACCAATGGATTGTAGTCCTGTCGGAAGACAGGATACTGGACTAGATGGACCTTTGGTCTGACTCAGTATGGCCGTTCTCATGTTCAGAGGCATACTCATATACTTCATGAGAGATGTGGCATAATTACTAGAATATTTCAGAATGGTTTTGCCGATGGAAGCTCATATTAGGCATTAAACTATTAGCATCATTCAGAGTTTTGAAAGAAGCAATTTTGCTTTTGATTTCTCTTGTTATGCAACAATTCCGTCAGAGCAGTGGTCTATGGTGGCCTTTCCAGCTTCCACTAACTACTTTCTGAAGAGGTAGGTTCTCACTGATATAGCAACTGAAGCCAATACCAGTGCTCCAAGAAGGTGCTTGGTCACTGCGCCAAGTGAGATTGTATTAATGTGACCACACCTCCTCCTTCCAGTTCTGTATGGCGAGACTGCCGGGCTCACAGATAAACAGTAAATCCCATGGCGTAGCATTCAGCTGATATTTTTTAAAAGGTGGGGAGGTCAGAGTAAGGTGTGGAAGGAAATAGATGTAGCTTCCCAGGGAGCTGGACTGAACAGTAACACACGTGAATTATGAGCTTCATGAATCCAGAGCAATGGATTCAATGTGGGAAAAAGGATGTTTTCTCCAGAACTTAAAGGCAGTCAGAATCCCCAACTCCATCCTGCAGAAGCTGCTCACAAGAGGAGGCGAATTATCCAATATGGGAAACTGTAGAAAATCTCTGTGCATGTCTTAATTTATGTAAATGTCAATTACTCAGGATAGTACAGGATGAGAATTTTTGAAAGAGGGATTTCAACTCAGATCACCTTCAATGGGAAGGGAGGGAGTAGAATTAGCCAAGGGAAATTTTTCTACTGCTACTGGGTCTTTTTCCCCCCTAGGGAGCTCAATCTGAAATCTCACACTTGCACTTCTGTGCCAAGAGGCTACGCACACAACATGTAAATCAAACAGAAAATCGTATTTTTTTTTCTTTACACATGGCAAAGCCAAAAGGTTACTGCTATCTGAAGCTGCTCTATCTTCCTGACCCTGTAGGAGTACAGGTAGTATATGGCATGCCATATATTACCACTTATTTTTTTTCCATTTTTTTTTTTAGAAAGAGAAAAGGGAGGTGATTTCCACCCTACACTGTGAGTCTATTTTAAATTTTCTGTTAACTTTTTTTTCCCTCCAAATAAACAGAAGAACTTGTATAGTGTACTGATTCACTGTGTGCTACCAGCATAATAGATTGATTCCATGTTACATTTAAGAAGCAAAGAGTCATGTTAAAATGCCTTACAATTATTATATACTGCAGCATTTTAATTTTCTAGTTTGTAGATTTTAATCCAACATAGCACATTCCTGCACCCCCGCTGTGCAGTTACAATAGATGTTTCATCAGCCAAGCGAGGCTGAAGACAAAAATATTTAGTGGAGACAAAAGCTCTACAGAAATGCCAGCAAGCTAAAGGGAAGGAATGCATGATAAATGAAGAATGTGACCAGAGATAACTGGTAGGGGCATACTGAGCTTTGTGCAGTTCCACTCAAAACTTAAAATGCCAATTACTACTGTACATTATACTGGGCAAAATAAAGACTTTTTAAAAGCAACTAACACACTTCTGTTGAACAACAGTTCATTGTCAAAGCTGTTATCCCTGGATAGCAAAATTGTATCCTTGTGGCAATTTTAGAAAAATATTTTTAAAACAGAAGGCCTTTTTTATTCGATTAAAAAAAAGTCTAAATTTAGTTCATAGAGAAAGGTTTTAACCAGGTCTCTTATTGATGTTCAGATAACACAAGTACGTCACACTTAGTGAAACGCTCAGCATTTCCCTTCTATTTATTCTTGTGCTACATGCCACAACACAAAGAAACAACCAATATGTTTTTACTGGCATCAAACAAAAAAATTTCTGGGAAGGACATGTAGAATATCTGATTGTACCTCAGAAAATCTAATTAACACCCCATCCCACATGATTTATGCAGTAAGATACAAATAACCCCTATTATATTATATTGGACAAACCACACTTCTCTCCTTCATCCTTGATCAATGTCTCCTCTCTCCTAGACTGTAAATATGGGGCAAGGCCTTTGACTAATTTCTCTGTACCATGTCACATGGCACTATATATATGAGTGCATTTACAGAAGTTATGCAGTGCAGGCAGTGTATGATGCCAAGTGAAGATGGGCAGGTCATGTAATCCACAGGCAAAACAATAGATGGACAACCTGCATCAGTGACTGGATCCCCAGAGACCACAAGCGACTGCTGGGCAGACCCCAGCAGGCTGATCCCATGACTAAACTCTGGCCAGAAATGGAAAGAACGTGCTCACAACAAAATGAAATGGTGTGGCGTTGACTTGCATTCGTGGAGGGACGAGGACAAGCCGGACAAAGGTGATTTGAAGAAGTTGACTGTTTTAGCATGGTCTTTCACTGCTGCCCAAACCAAGATCCTTTCTAATTCCTATGGACTTCCCTCTAGGTTTATGACCGCAGTTAGCTGCACTATCCAGAGTGCCAATAGGCCAATGTTTTTAGCAGGTTTGTAACCAATGTGTTAAAAAACTGTACATTATAAATGTTTATCTTTTGAATCATTCCTCAGTCATGTTTTCCCAATTATATAAAAAGTAATAATCCAGTGAAATATTTTAGTTTTTTTCTTCCCTCCAAACTCACAATCACAGTTGGACAATTAAGTGACATATGTGTTGGCCCTAACAAACAAAACAGGATTCCTTAACTCTTTGAAGTAGATGAAAAGGAGCAACAACTTGAAAAACTTTTAACCAGATCAAAGAGTTAAATTTCTAGCCCCTACCCCCTCGAAATTTCAGATTAAATTAGGTCTTATAAAAACAACAAGGAGTCCTTGTGGCACCTTAGAGATGAAGTAAAATACAGTGGGTTTTTTTTTTTTTAATTAAATAGAAGTTCTTCCAACTACCAGCCCTGAAACAAGTGATTTGACTAGCATCACACAGGACTTCTGTGACAGAGGCAGGGATAGAATCCTGTTCTCCAGGGCAGCATTTAACTAATTTAACAATGACACCCTCCATTCTCTTCCTGCAATCCACTGCCCAATTCACTACACACTTCCCAACTTCTGGTACACATGAAACAGGTCCTGGAGACTATAGCCTCCCTTTCACTACAGGATCCTGATTCATTTCCAGATCAGGTCCATACCATGCACTGAAAGAGGGAGAGGATCTGTGGAAAAAAGGTGTATGTTTATGTTATTAAAGATTGTATCACATTGCTTGCATGCACAAAGGGTGCACAGACAGCCTTAATTCTGGCATTTCCTAACTTCTAAATGCTTGACTTTGCAACTGTAATAATGTTCTTTTAACACAGGTTGTGTGTAAATTCCTTGCTTTTAAAAAAAACAACAAAAATTCTATCAAATAGCATCATATTGACACCTATGTGGATGATTAGTAGCGTTGGAACCTTTAGATCTCCCACACAGACTTCTGCCATTTGAACTAAGGGGTCCCCAAACTGTGGGGTGTGCCCCCATAGGGAGACCTGAGGAATGTTCAGGAAGTCCAGTGGGGACAGGGCCAGCCTCCAAAAGGGAGAGGGGTGGGTAGGGAGCACCACCCAGCCCAACTCCACCCCCTGCCCAGCTCTGGCCACAGCCCCAGCTCCACTCCACCCCCTGCTCGTCATCTAGCCCAGTTCTGCCCTCGCTCCCTCTCTGCCCCCAGGTCAACTCCGCCTCAGCCCCAATTCCTCTCCCATCCCCAGTTCTGCCCCCAGTCCCACCACTACCCCAAACTCCTCCATTGCTGGCATGGAGTGCGACAGGGCACCACCACTCTGTGCAGCCCGGCATAGAGGGGGATTAAACACGCCCTCTGACAGCGGGTTTCAGTGATATTTGATGGCAGCAGAGGAAGCTCAGGAATCTTAAGGTCACTCCAGCCTTTGGAGGGAGTGTACCAGGGGGACACAGACTCTCCCATCCATTCCATCCAAGACTTCTCCTGCTCCGTGCCTTGCAACATGCCTGCCTGTTTCCCACCCCTGGCTCTTTGTCCCAGTGCCATTCTCCCCACCTAGCCTGTCCCAGCTCCACTCCTCAGGCTTCTAACCCTACTCACAGTCTCACTGCCCAGCAAGTCCTTGTCTCACCCCCAGGACTCCTCCTCTCATACTCCTTGCTCAGCTATTCCCAGTTCCTCCTCACCCACCCAGTCCCAGTTCCCCCACTCTCACAACCTTGTCTAATCAGTTTTCCCCCTTTTCCCCCATCCTCCATTACCCATGTTCTCCATCCTCACTGGCTCTCAATCCCAGTCTCTCCCCCTAGGTTCCTTGCAATCTGTCTTCCAGTCCCAGTCTCCTTGTCCAGCCAACTCCAGTAACTCCTGCTCAATTCTTTGCCCCAATGTACTTCCTCCCTCTCCCTTCCTCCCACATCCAGCTCTTCTGCCCTCTGCATTCACATCAGACCGCTTCCCGCTGCTTGCTTCCTGGGTCCAGCAGCAGTGAACTGAGAACAGATGAGTCCGTCTCCCTGCTTTCAGTCCTGGTGCTTAGCTGTGGCCCACAGCAGCAATTATAGGGCAAGTCCCGCTCAGCCTGGGCTGGAGTTATACTCAGTATGGATAGAAGCTTCAGAGAATTCAGATGTGAAGTTCTATCAAGTCACCATCAAGCACGTGTGAAATGCAATTATTCAAACTTGGCCAAGATTATTCTGATTTTCACAGGAATGGAAAAAAAGCAAATCCCTGACACAGTGTTACCCTCACCCCCTGCCAAATGTCAAGACTCTTCTCCAAAGCATGGGGGTGCTATAGCTACCAAAAGAAAAGGTCACCAGAATTTATCATCATGAGCAAAAGATCTATTTTTTCTAGCCTCATTCTGAGAAATGCCTGAACCACTTTGCTTGAAATGTTGAAAAATTTAAGCTAAGGCAGACAGCTGGCTTGGAAAACGTCAGACCCAAAGGTTAAGTTTTGGCTAAGTTATATGCTACTGAACACATGGTTGTGGGAGGTGTCGGGCAATCTTAACGGTGCTACCAACCCAACCTATAAAAAGCACAGTTACAGCGATGCAATCTCATTGTCCTCAAATTACCATTTATACTAGTGCTACCCTATCACCTTCAATTGCACAGGTGTAACTGAGCACATAATTTGAGGAGAATAGAGCTGCTAAGTAACACAGCAAACAGAAATTAGTTAACAATTTTCTTGATGCATAAACCAGAAGAGTGTCCAATTTACTTTTATAGTGTTATATTCTGCAGCATTGATACACTAACGCAAAAAAAAAAAAAAGGCAAATCACTAGGTAGCAGGTATGACCGAAGGAATTAGTGAAGGATGAACCAATTTTCAAACATTTTGTTTTTAAAAATAAAAACCACCCTTTGTTAATTAAAGATCTTAAAAGTTTAAAAGCACTGCTGTTCAGTTAAGAAAGTTTTGTTTTCACTAGCTCGCTTTGAGTTTTAAGCCTTATCTACACTGATTTAGTTAAAATAGTGCAAACCTTTATGCAGTCATACTTATATTGACTTAAAACTGGTTATATTGGTTTAACTTGCCCTGTAAGTTTACCAAAGAGCTAAACAGATATAAATTGGATTTAAATTAATTTAAGAGTGTCCACACAGGGTTTTGCGATGGTTTAACAAAGTCACTTTAAAACCACAATTTTAAACTGTGTAAGTGTATATGGGGCTTCTGATATGTCTGACACTTGGATTTTCCCCTCAAAACAAATATTGTAATCTTACTGATAATGTTATGTTACAGCAAACCTCAATTCCCTCTGGACTAAGCACTAGCAAATTCAGTTAATTAATCTTTCTAAAATTGATTCAGGAGGTACACTGAAAGTGATATCGTTGCTTTGCTTCAAATATATTTCCAAAGCTTCAGTCACAAAGAACAGACAACAGGCTTAAGTTCACTTACCTCTTTTTGGCCTCTTCATATTGCCAGCTCAGTCTTACTTTGTCCACAAGTCTTGTTTTATTATCAAAGCAAAACTTTTTTTTTTTTTTTTTTTTTTTTTTTTTGAAGTTGAGGATCAGGAAGAGAAGGAAAGGTGGAGAAAGACAACACACATTAGTAACAAACATTGTAAAAAGACTAAAAATAAAATGTAGTCTCCCCACCCAAGCTTACCAAAAACCTGTCAATGTTTCCAATAAAAATGTGTCTGCAAGAGATAGTTTGGATTCTTAATTTATTAATAACCCAATTTCATATCTTATCTAAAGGTGCAGTAAGTGTAAAGTTAGGCTGTTTTTACTGAGAGGGCTTTCTGGAAATTAAACGAGTTAGTAACACTTAATTATGCATTGTCAAGACCTTCCTAAGTCAGAGTTCAAAATGTAAAGTACAGGATGTATCAAACGAGTACAATATTTAATTGCTTATCACAGTAGTATTCTTATTTTATGGGAAAATTCAGTGCAAAGTCATTGGGGTTTTGCTTCCAAAGCAAAAAAGAAAGATGTTCCCTATATGTTGAAGCATTACTCAGTATTTTAGTCCCTGGAATCCATGTCTCTTTGCCTTAAATTTATCAAGAAATAAACAGATTAAACAGTTTTATTCCAATGTGCTACAACTGCTTCTTGAATCAAAAGGTTTCGGCATTGTCACCATGCTGCAATTCTTACTGTAGCAAAGCTAGCTCTCTTCTGCAAATCCTCCTCAGGCAATATGCTCCATCATGTGCAGCTTCAGTTCCTCTCCCAGCCAGCCACATATAGCTTAATAGCTATAACTTCTCTAGATCCCCATACATACCAGATCACTGAGCTTCCAGTCCCTTGTCAGTTGCCTATCCTACTCTATGCACCTTCAGGCACAGGTAACACAATCCACCAATTTCCCACACTCAACCAGCAACTGATACTAATTCCCCCACTCCAGAATATTTTTTCAAATTCAGGAGTGCAAGGGTTATCCCTATGCAGTTATACATTTATATTTTCTAACCAAACGTATACTATACAAACATAGTCTTCAAAAGATACCGTGGTTGGTTTGTCTTGGATGGTACTCAGTATGCATTCTGAAGCAGAGAATATGGCTATTATCCTTTTGGTAAACTAGGAGCCTGCAGTCTGACCCACCACCAATTTCAACAAATGACTTTCCAATTGTACCACATGACTCTCACTTTGAACCATGTGAGAAAAAGTTAGTGCCAGATCAATTCCCTCAAACGTTTCACAGACCACAATCACAAGTCGTATTTATAAAAAATTCCCTTTCTACTCACCCATTGTGGTAAAGAAACATGACAGCTCAGAGGGTAACCAGTCCTTGAAGCAAATGTCAAACTGGGCACTTACAACCCTTTCTTTTTTCCCCTCCAGCATGGCTGTAATACTGGTAAAAGTTTGATGCTTGGTGCGAACAGCTGGCAACAATTGCACTATAAAAAGGCAAAACCATACACTGGGAGGCTTGTGAACGCTCCGGTGGGGAACTATTATTCAAAATCTACTTTGCCATCTGCCGATTAGTCATGGCGATGGTAAGAAAGTGATCACTTCAGCCCAGACTGATGGAACTGAGGAGCAGATTCCTTTGTAAACACATTTCACAAAGGTCTTTTGCATGTTTGAGGATTAGAATCACAAAGCACATAACATTATTTGCATACTATTAAACTAAAATGGGTTCTTTTAAAAAATGGAGAAAAAAACAAACAGTATTTTCTTCCAAGCATCCATTCCACTGCAGCCAAAATATCTTTGAATTAAAATGGAAAACGAACCATAATCATGTGACTAACACAAAAGCAGCTTATTTTCCACAGCAAACATCTCGCATTGGAACACATACCTCTCCAGTGATGTCAGTTTGAGAACAAGCATCACAGTGTTGTTGAGGTAAACAGGAGTCACTGAGTGAACTAGAATTGTGCTGGAGACCTTGCAGAGAGTCTGTAATACAACAGCTATTCCTGAATCCATCCGTTAGCTTCGCCAGGCTCTAAAAAAGAACATTAAAAAAGTGATCTAATAGAATCTAATTTTGGTTGTCCATTTTTTTTTTTAAAATAGTAGAATTATTCCACCCACTACTTTTTCTACTATTGGGATATAATTGGATGTTTATTAAAAAAGCTACCTGCAAGAAAGTCAAATTTATCATTTCATTCTGTGAAATGGGAACTTTGTTTTGAAAGCTCCATTTCCAAAAACCCCCAATGATTGTATATTGTATGTAAGTGTATATTAAAACTAATGTAGTTTAAATCCAAAACCAACAAATAATTAAGAAATATCTGTCAAATTTTTCAGTTTTCAGAGGTGTGATTAGCTCTGACTTTATACACAGCAGCTGCCATCTTCCAGGACAGACAGCAGAGCCATGTCTTACCTGCCCCTGCGTCAAACACATGACACTCCTCAGTGACTGATTTCTCACCCATCCTGAAAAAATATCACCTATTGCTTCAATTTTAAATCACAGTTAATTCCACCCCTGGATTCTACAATCGCAAGGTCCATGCAGCCAGAGAGGTTTTTCACTTGGATTGCGGGAAGGATAGCATTGTGAAATCTGTGGATCTGAGCAGACTGTGTCGGTAAGGGTGTAGAACAGCACAGAGGGAGAACGGCAGGTAAGACATAATCATGCAAAATGGCAACTGTCAGTAGGAAGGCAAGTTTTCACTTTGTTAAAATTACATGTTAATTAAAAGAAGAAAGCAAATATCATTTTATACAAGCTTAGACAACATGATTTGGGGTTTTTTAAAGTTCCCATTAAGCAGAGTTTCTCTTCAAGATAAATAGCCAATTTTTAATTTCATGATTTGACTATTTGATTATTCACCCACTCCTGCAACCTTTCAAAAGATTTTTTCTTTTGGCACAATTAAAACAAAAAACATACAGTCTGGCATGCATGAGAGAGACCACTGGCATCCTCCACTGTGAAAAAATTAAACATAAAATATTTAAATAAACTTCTCCCACACATTCCCAAAAAGAGACAAGCCACACTAACAAATCCCATCAAAAAATTAAGTTAACCTACTATGACCATACTGACCAGCATCAGGTAGAAGACTGTTACCTTACAAAGAACTAATCTGATTCTACTATAGAGGCTCAGTGCCAGTGAAAACACAGTTTGCTGATTTTAGGTTCCTATGGGGATTGCTAATTTGCAACAACCTTTAGTTATTAGGCACACCCAATTTATTAAGAAAAAAAGGACACAATATAGCTCAGTGGTTCTCAAACCGTAGTTCATAAAGAGCTGCAGACAACATGGTACTACTGGCATCTCCCCCTGGCTTACAGTTGGACAACTACAGAAGCAAGAAAAAAGCCCTTCCTGAAAGCTAATAGAGGAAAGGGGCCTCGTGCCCTCCGATTCCCACACATGCTCTACCACATGGTGTGGTCCCACTGTCATCTATACTGCCCTGCTCAAAGTCATTCATCTCCAAAGATATGGGAAAAATGTAGCTGTGTTGGGTGTAGGGTAAGGGGTCTTCTGTAGGGGGTTTTCTGCCTGAAACTTCTCCCACTTCATCGTTCTATCCTGGGGACACTATACCAAATACACACACACGATCAGATACTATTTTGGGGCAAGAGACCTGTACTTCATGTTAGATAGAAACAACTCTTCAACTTCAATATTTCCTACTCAATCCCCCAACCCAGTAAAAAAAAAAAAGAAAATCTCCCCAGGGCTGTCAATGGATGTTAAAATTAAAAAAGAAAAACACACACTGGAGCAGACAAAATCAATATAAATCTACACTTTGAAGGCACGGGGGAAGAGTAGCTCTCAGAAGTCTAACCACGCACACAAACTTTTATAAACATTCCCCCATCTTTTTGGAGCAATGACACCACATATATGGCATTATTTCTGACCACAGCACCCAGTTTAAATCTGTCCACCTCTTCCTTCCTTGCCTCAGACTTCTCTCCCACGTATCCTCATCCAATTATCATATTTCTACAACAGCCACAGTTTTCTGAGCACCTACAGAAGACTGAGTCACCTCTGCTATGTTTAGGTCCACTGCCTACACCTTACAGATTTAGATTAAGAGGTAGTTATGAAGTTTTCTCTTTCCTCTTTCTGGATTAATTTACGAAGTGTTTACACATAAAACTCCCAATTCCTCCATAACCACTGCTTTTTCCAAAATGTGTTTATTGTGAGTGAGATTTTTTTTCCCTTCTCCTGCTAAGCAATGATTTTAAAATGCAAGAGTAATACGGAAAATTTTAAACAGACTTCATTCTGGTTCTACATGACTGATATATTTTGAAATTTAAATATTTTTATTTTGTTAAATCTTAAAATTGGGTCAGGATTGTAAAGTATGCCGAAATTGAATAAAATATGTAACTACTAATTTTGAAACAAATGAATACTGAAAACTATTGGACCATAAAATGCACTGGAAGAAATGTACAATTGTGACAACTTCAATTCTCATCAGTAAAACAGATCTAAAACCAACAACCAATATCATCCTAAATGTCTCATTTGTTCTGTATGACTTCTATTCCAGGCTTGCCAGAGGACCCATTTCAGTCCATGATATTTAACTTGATCCTAGATTTGTAATTACTTAATAGTACTTTTTAGGCCACTGCTATCACTCTTAAAGTTTGTTTTAAATGTCCAATTCTCAAGACTTCTCAGTCTTTCAGGTGGACACTGTGTTGCTGGGTTAAGACACAAGAATAAAAAAAATTAGTCTAGTGGGAGAGTTAAAACAAGGCCAGTAGTTGAGCTGATCCAAGATTTCTCACACACAAGTCTTTAAACTGCCAGTTACTTTCCCCAAATGTGCATTATGGAATCCAGGAAGAATTGCTTTTCTAATTATTCTCACTAGCCATGGCATGTGGAAGGCTGAAAACCATTTTAAAAGTTGGTCAATACAAAATAGCAAATATACTGGAAGTTGCCAAGGCTGAAATTTTTAATAGTGACTTCACTGTTCTGCCTACTTAGACAATGTTTCAGAGACTGAATAATTTTTAAACTATGGAAACATAATATAAGAAGATTACAAGATACCCAGATACTTAATCAAACACAAGGTAACAGAACATGATGAAACTATTGCAGAGAGAGATGAAAGATACATTTGAAAGGCTATGTTAAATTTACTAGGCTCCTAAAAGTTAGCAGCCAAGCTATTGCCTTGCACATACAGCAGAGCTGATTTAACAGAACTATCCTTGTTATCTTTCCAAGCCCACAGTCTCTCTGGGTTTTTTTTAATAAGGTGCATAATGCTAACATATGGTATGTAGTTGAGACTTAAAAAAAACAAAGGGGAGAGCTTAATGCCTAATGATAGTTGAGATAGGGATGAAGAGGCTTCATACAATCATATGTGATTACATTCTAGTTATCTGGACGAGTACATCATAGTACTAGTATTCCTCCACTGGAAGCTGAAGCCAAAAAGGTGGATCAGTGAATTTTTAAAAACCATAGGACAAGCTGTAATGGTTAAGAGGGGCAAAAATGTTATTAGAGGCCTGGACAGATTCTAAATGAGGATAAATTAATAAAATAGTTTAAAGAAGATAGGAGGAAACCTGGTATAGAGATACATAAAATAATAAGTGGGTGAGCACATTCCCTTCTTTTCCCTGTTTCATTATACAAACAACAAGAGAACACAAAATGAAATTAAAGACAAGTAATGTAAAACTGATCAAAGAACATATTTTCTTATGTAACATAATTACTCTGTGGAACTCAAGGTATCCGTGAAGTCAAGAGTTTACATGGATTAAAATAAAGATGAGACATTTATATGAATAATAAGATTTAGTTATACAATCTAGTGTATAAATGATTCAGGGATATAAACTCTCAGGGTCAGGACAAAGGCCAACCACTAATGGATAGGGATGAGTAAGAAACTTTCCAGATAAGCATGTTACTGCATAATCTGTCCATGATGTGGGTTTTGCACCTCTCCTCTACTTCTGATCAATGTCCGACAGAATATCAGACTAGATCAGACCACTATCTGATTCAGTTTAGCAATTCCTATGCACCTACAAACAAGGGAAAACAGCAGAGACCAGGAGAAGCTACATTTTTGCAGCTATTCATCCAGTAGAAAGTTTCTTACCTGCATAAGGTCCTGCCTTTCTTTCTCACCCATACAAATAGCTTTCTTTATGGTTCGGAGCTCATTCATTATGGCCTGGGCTTCATCCAGTTTATAATTTGTATGAGCATTTGACATTTTACGATCAATCCTGTTGGCAAAAATTCAGAGAAATTTAAAAGTTAACTATTTATGCAAAAGTTCCGAAAGTATTGGTTGCTAATATGCAACTTCATTTCTAAGAATAAAATGTTATATTTACCTTGAATTAACAAACACCAAGTATTTATAAACATTCTGAAGTTATCTGACCATAAACCAGGAAACTGAAATGGCAATGCAGTTGGCCCAACTCAGCTTCCCCAGAACTGACAAGTTTCCTGTTTTTAACCTCCGGAATCAGAGTTCACAGTTCATGCAACATAAACATACACTCTAAAGGCAGTTTTATGTAATAAAAATAAAATTAACTTACAAAGTAGAATCACAGATGGTTATGTTGAAATAGACCCCTTAATGTAAGATGCTCCAATACCCTGCCAATGCAGCATTGATTCATAGATTCCAAGGCCAGAAGTGATCATCTAGTCTGACCTCCTGTATAACACGATCAATAGAACTTCCCCAAAATAATTCCTTTTGATCTAGAGTATATCTTTTAAAGAAACATCTTATCTTGATTTAAAAATAGTCAGGAATAGAGAATCCGCCACAACCATTGATTGGTAACTGGTTCCAATAGTTCATTATCCTCACTGTTAAAAATTTACACCTTATTTCCAGTATGAATTTGTCTAACTTTCAGTCACTGGATCTTGTTATACCTTTGTCTGTTAGACTGAAGAGCCCATTATCAAATATCTGTTGCCCATGTTGGTAATTCTAGACTGAGATCAAGTCACCCCTTAACCTTTTCGTTAAGTAGATAGAGCTTCTTGAGTCTACCACTATAAAGCATATTTTCTAATACTGTACTATAATCATTCTTGTGGCTCTTCTCTGAACCCTCTCCAATTAATCACCATCCCTGCTCTTTACAGCATATTTCCTAGGACTTTGTTCAGACTTGTTTTAAAAGTTTCTAGTGATGGGACTCTCACAATTTTCCTTGGGAGACATTTGTAAAGTCTCAGGTTTTATTGTCAAGAAGTTCTGATTGATATCCAGCCTAAACTAGGAATAATCAATACTTATTCTTTCTGCTGGATTTCAGTGTTCACATCAAAATGGGATCTCATGGCTAGCTTAAAAATCATAGGATTGTCCCACAAAATTTCCAACTCAATTCATAGCAGGACACACGCTGGATCTTATCTTTGGTCTATGAGTTGGGGGTCTGAAGGTAACATCTTTATCATAGCCAGACCACTTCTTGCTCCAGGTTAAGGTCAGCTTCTTTCAGGGGGAAGATCCGTTAGGGAGCTGACCTAGTGCAGGTCCAGATATGTCTGATGGGTTCTGCTGCTCAACCATTAAATCACTCTGTCAACAGTTTAGCTGATTATGGTAACTTGTTATCAATAATCATTGACAGACCAATACCTAAAAACTCTCTCCCATTATCTCATCCTCACAACTCAACTAAAGATACCAATTAAAAATAAGACCAGAGTCCCTACAAATCTTTCTAGAATAAACACTCTGAGATTTCAAAGCTGACGGGGGGGAGGGGGGATTTAGCCAGCAACTCACTAAAGTTAATGTTAACCTCAACTTCTATGCCTACAGTAGTGTAAAAGAAAGCGTGTATAGGGTGAGAAAGCACACGTAGGGGGAGAGCTAGTAAGAATACTGTTATGGGCTATATGCCACAGCTAATAAAGGAAATCTGTCAGCAGATCTCTCATAATTCAACACAAACATTGAGTAATACAAAGTGAGAATGTTCACAAACTGTATTTACTTGACAATACTATGGATACTAAGAGCTCAAAAATATTCTTTCTGGTAAGCTGACAAGAGTATTGTCAAAGCCACAAGAGTATTATAAATTTAAAAAAAAGAAGGTCAAGGATTTGTGGCTTAGATAGAATGATATTTTTGTCATAATTTTCGAAGTGTGAACAAGTATTTATGATAGGGAACAAGCATACCACAGGAAATTATCTTTCATATTCTAGCAGAATGATACAAGATAAACAGAGAGAGAAGATTTATAGCCACCGTGAGGCTGGCAGACCAGGTGCCAGCTTATGACAAAGCCCCAGGCCTCACTGAACACTTACAAGTGCATAGTTAGAAACCAGTCTTGCTTATCTGTGTGTTAGCATTATCAAAATAAATAGCATATGTTAAGATTATAAGAATGTGGTTAGTGTTTTATAAAATGTTTATAGGATGCTGCATACATTGTTCTCACTCAGCTGTACCCCAAGTCAGAACATAACAGCAAACATCTGCATTGTATATAGCCTTATAACTAAGTAACCCATCAAACAAGAAAGAATGCAAATGATGGTTTCTTACAAGACGTTAAATCCTGTTCATTAAACAAAAATGAGCCATTGTGCGAGATCAAGGATCAAAGACTTTGTAAAGTGCATACCTCCCCACCCTCCGGAAGAAGGGGCCTGTGTGGGAACTGTTGCTGTCAGCTTGGTTTGTGTGACAAGAAGCTATAAATATGGATACAAGGAAGAATTCTTCATCTCTGGACTGTTTGGATTCTAACTGAAAGAGAAGACTAAGGTCCCCAGATTTCAGAGTAGCAGCCGTGTTAGTCTGTATTCGCAAAAAGAAAAGGAGTACTTGTGGCACCTTAGAGACTAACAAATTTATTAGAGCATAAGCTTTCATGAGCTACAGCTCTCGATGCATCCGATGAAGTGAGCTGTAGCTCACGAAAGCTTATGCTCTAATAAATTTGTTAGTCTCTAAGGTGCCACAAGTACTCCTTTTCTTTTTAAGGTCCCCAGAGTTACTCTACGTAGCCCTAAAAAAATTTTGTGAACTGGCAGATTACTACATCTTTGCTACCTTTCAAAGTTATAGACTGTGACTCATCCGTACATATATTTTCATCTGCTTTAACCTCTGAACAACTCCTTTTTTCTCTCAACTAATACACCTTGGCTGCCAGCATTGTATTTAATGTGAGATCTGGGGTGCAAATTGACCTGCTCTCTTTGGACTGGGTGCAACCGGAATATTTTGTGATTTTTTTTTTGTTAATCACATAGTCCAGTTTGCCTGGGTGGAAAAATAGACTGGAGTCTAGACTGGAGAGGCCTGGCTGTGACTCCATATAAGACTATTACAGTACTTTGGGAGTTCACATTTGTTAATATGCTGGTGAAAACGAATTATAGAACATACTGCCAGTTTGCGATGTCTGCCCTAAGGTAGGCACTCACGGTCATGAGCCACTCCAGACAGCATGACAGCCACCACAAAAGGAGGACAACTAGGTGCATGGAGTCAATTAACAAAGATTTACTTTTGATGTCCTATCTAGCAAGATGTCATTAAGCTACTCCAAGCGAGCAGAACCCTGACACAATCTTGAGCTACTCAGTGCTGACTAGCAGAAACTCAAACTTTACCAAAGGAGAGAGGCTATTGAATTGCAATATGGAAGGAGGAAAATGATAATAAAAATGATAATTTGTCAAATACACTGAAAATACTAAAAGATGACACTGAATACGCTACTGTATCAGAATAACTTTATATATAGCCTGAAGAGATAAGTCTCTTGCCCCGTCATACAGCATGTGCCTACCACCACCCACTTTCCATAAACTAATCTGATGAAACTCCATTTTCAATGGAGTCTTATCATAAATAAAAAATAAATTGAAAAAAAAAAAGGAAAGGAAACCTATTACCTGGTAAATAAGCCATCAGTGAGTTTAGCAATTATGCTAATTCTGGTGTTTCTATTGAGAGTCTTGTGATATTTTGCTCTACTGAAAGATCCACCTCCTGAAGTCATGTCACTAACCTCCTGGTTGCAAAGAAAAGGTGGGAAACATGAACCCTGAAATTTCAAACACCAGAGAGGAGGAAAAGGTGTTACTTTTAACAATCTCATGATTCTTTTGGGCCTGACTCGTGATTTTTGACTGCTATGAGCTGGCAGCACAGGTAAGATTCTGACAAGATTAGACCAAATAACAGTAGGAAAAGTGACCTTAACTCACTAAGAATTTCATGAGATACAGAAAGTATTTGGCTTTAACCCAAGGTCATGTCAATATCAAGAACTTGGATTCAATCCAAGTATTAGGCCAAAAGGCCCCCTTCTACCCTCCTGTTGCTTGACATCTATAAGAATACATCTAGAAAAAAGAAAGATATTTAACTTCAAGTGGAATATTCTACAGGTAAGTATCACTAATTCACGTTCTTGGGGAGGGTTGGAGGCTGACTAGTGAGTTTTTATTTTCTCAGACAAAGGGTCATAGCCGATTATACTGTAAAACAGTATGATTGACAGCCATACAGTCAATCCAAGCTGACCTAATATTCTAAGGCTGTGGGTCCCAAACTTTTTACTAAGGTGACCCACCAGGGATCCTCCAATCGTCCATCCCCCCACCCCCGACTCCCGGTGTGTGTGTGTGGAGTCGGGAGGGGGAACGGATGATTGGTAGATCCCTGGTGGGTTGTGTGTGTGTGTAAAAAAAAATAAAAATACTATTTTTTTTTTAAATCATGCAACTGTGCAACAGACATTTTTATTTTGTTTTCAGCTACTCAGCTCCTCTGCTTCCCCTACACTCAGTCCTACAGCCCCCTGCTCCTCCCTCCCCAGTCCATCCTAGCCCCCAAGCCAACACTTGGCTCTCCCCAGCCCCCTTGCCCTTGGTCTCCCAGTCCTGCTCTCCCCCGGGCCCTCCAGCTAGCCCCTCTTCCCCCATGGCTGGGCTGCGACCACTAACAGGCTGCTAACTGTCCATTCACTAGCTCCGGCCACTTCCTCCACGCAGCTGCTGCAGCTGCCCAGATCTTGCTCCCCACATCGCTGCCTCCTGCCCCAGCCCAGCAGAAGAGAGAAGCCAGGGTTAGTGCTTCGGGGCACACATGGAGGCGGGATCTGATTGGAAGGGTGACAGGTGACACACCTAGACCCTTCCTGGAAGACATCAGTGGCTTAGTACCAATCATTTGGGAAACATTGTTCAAAAGAATACACAAAGTTACTATTAATTAATATTCTTCCAAGTCATATTCCCATTCATAAATTGATTGTTTTGAAGACATCAACACTAAGAAGATATATCCATATATTAAAAAAAAAGTAGCAGCATTCCTGCCTGCAGGATTGCCCCCCATGGTGCCACAGGCCCCACGCCAGCATCACATCCCTGGGGCTCCGGGGGGGGAGGGGGAGAGGGCAGAGGGCTTCATGCGCTGCCCTTGCCTCCAGGCACCACCCCTGCAGCTCCCATTGGCCAGGAACAGGGAATCACAGCCAATGGGAGCTTCAGAGGAGGTACCTGGAGGCCTGGCAAGGGCAGCGTGTGGTACCCTGTGGGCCCCCTCCCCCCAGGGGCCGCACAGGGATGTGATTCCGGCCGCTCCCCAGAGCGGTGCAGCATGTGGTCAGGACAAGCATGCAGGGAGCCTGCCCTGGCCTCGCTGCGCGCCGCCACCACCCCGGAACCGCTTTAGGTAAGTGGCACCGGGCCGAAGCCCGAACATCTCCTGCACCCCAACTCCCTGCCCTGAGCCCCCTGCACCCTTGTGTACTTCAACTCCCTGCACCCCTCCTGCACCCAACCCCCTGCCTTGAACTCCCTCCCGCAGTCTGCACCTCTCCTGCACCCCTGCCTTGAGCCCCCTCCTGCACTCCGCATCCCTCCTGCACCCCTGCCTTGAGCCCCTTCCTACACTCCGCATCCCTCCTACACCCCAACCCCCTTCTCTGAGCCCCCTCATTCACTCCCACCCCTCCTCTGCCTCAATCCCTTGCCCTGAGCCCTTCCTGCACACCACACCCCCTTCCATGCCCTGCTCTCCAACCCCCTGCCCCGGCCCTGCATACAATTTCTCCACCCAGATGTGGCCCTTGGCCCAGAAAGTTTGCCCACCCCTGCCTTAGATACAATAAAAAATGGGTAAGGCACAAACTGTTTGTCATCAAGGCATAATCAAACCACTAAACAGGAGACAGAAATATACTTCCCCTTTGAGTACATTATTGTCATTATGGAGATTGTTCAGTCTTTCTTTGAAATATCTGGTATTGACCACTGTCAGAGACAAGATTTTGGACTAGATGGACCATAATTCTTATCCTTCTTAGCAATTTCTATGATCCTAACTTAATTCTTCTTCATATTTTTTCAAATACTTGAAAGACATTTGTCCCCATTGAGCATTAGGCCCATAGCATATTTTAAGTTTTAAAATTAACTATTTAATTACGTGAGCATAAAAAATATTTTGCCATTCTTTGCTTGGCATTTTTCCTCCCTCCCAAAGATACATTTTTCATGAGGCCCTCAATCAACAATACTCATTAGTTTTGATAAAACAAAAATCCCTCAATAAATAAATAAAAAGGCACACTGCGGTGAGCCCAAGTAAGAGTTTTTTGCCCACCAGACCCATTTTTGAGAAACCTACAGGAGAGTGAAAATACGGTTTGAAAACAGAATTACTTTTTTAAAGTTATTTTACTGTGATTGTGAATTCATTCCTTTTAGCAAAGAAATCAGGAAGTCTACATCCTGGATTCTTTACGGGAGTGGGATAGTATAGATTGTCTGTGTTTCTTAAGGTACATCTACACTGGCAGAATTACATCACCGCTCAGAGAGCACTGAAGGGAAACCGCTGTTGTGTATTCACATTGACAGTTGCCTGCGCAATAGCGTGCTCACACTTGCCGTGGTATTCGGAATGGTGCACTCTGGGCAGCTCTCTCACAGAGCACCTCTTCCTCTTCTGCCACTAAGAGTTGTGGGAAGATGGAGGCGGTCGCGGGGCATCCTGGATCCCGTCCCAATGCCCTGTGATGCATTGCTTCGCATCCCAGCAATCCCTGTGCTTCCGTCCGCATTTGGCCCCATCTTTCAACGGTTTGTGTACTGCGCCCTCTGCCTCTTCGGTTTACAGGAATGGATCCCACACTGTTGACTAATATGCTACTCACTCCACTAACACGTCACAAGTGGCAGTGGAGTTATTCCTTAAACTACAAAGGCAAGAGGAGCTTGACATTGATCTTGCCGCGCGTAGTAGCTACGACACAAGATTGATTGTGGCATTCATGGAGGTGTTGACCTCAGTTGAACGCTGCTGTTGAGCTCAGGAAACAAGCATTGAGTGGTGGGATCACATTGTGATGCACATCTGGGATGACGAGCAGTGGCTGCAAAACTTTTGGATGAGGAAAGCCATATTCATGGAACTGTGTGATGAGTTCACTCCAGCCCTGTGGCACAAGGACACAAGAATGAGAGCTGCCCCTTTTGTTGTTGAAGCGTGTGGCGATTGCACTGTGGAAGCCAGCCGCTAACCAGTTTGGAGTGGGAAAGTCGACCGTTGGACGCATGTTGACAGAAGTGTGCAGGGCCATTAATCACATCCTGTTCCCAAAGACCGAGACTCTGGGCAATGTGCATGACATTGTGGATGATTTTGTACAAATGGGCTTCCCTGACTGTGGAGGGGTGATTGATGGCACGCACATTCCAATTCTGGCACCAGACCACCTAGCACATAAATCACAAGGGGTACTTCTCAGCAGTTCTCCAGGCGCTTGTGGATCACCATGGGGATTCACAGACATTAACACAGGCTGGTCCGGAAAGGAGCATGTTGCACGCATTTTTTGGAACACTGGCCTGTTCGTGAAACTGCAAGCAGGGACTTTCTCCCCTGACCAGAAGATAACCATATGGGAAGTTGAAATGCCCATTGTGATCCTGGGAGACTCTGCCTACCTTTTAATGCTGTGGCTTATGAAGCCATACATGGGGAACCTTGACAGAAGCAAAGAGCAGTTCAACAACAGGCTGAGCAAGTGCAGAATGACTATTGAATGTGCTTTTGGCCGTTTAAGGACCCGCTGGCACTGCCTATGTGGGAGGCTGGATCTGGCCGATGACAATATTCCTATGGTTATAGCCACGTGCTGTATGCTTCATAATATTTGTGAAAGGAAGGGTGAAAGCTCAGGGCTGGACCACTGAGGATCAGGGCCTGGAGGCTGAATTTGAACAGCCAGAGACCAGAGCTATTAGAAGGCCACTGCGCGGGGCCATAAGGATCAGGGATGCCTCTAGGTAGCAATTTGAAGCTGAAAGCCACTAATATTTGTTGCCATGCTCAGGAGTGCAGTGCTTGTAATTCTATGCGGTGATTGTGATTAGTGCAGATGATGCAATATGAAGGTTTAAGAAAATTGCCTGTTGCTTTGCAGGGCTCTGTTTGCTTTCAATTAATGGAATAAAGATTGCTTTCAAACCAAAATAATTCTTTTATTAAAAAACAACCACCAGAGGAGAGAGACAAACAATAAAACACATCAGCACTGTGGGGGATGGGGGAAGGGAGGATCCCTGGAGGAGGTTAAAGATTTGTATATGTCCAGGTATCATATGAAACCTCTTTGGAGTACAGTGCAGCGAATACTGTACTTCAGCAGGGCTAAACTGCAGAGGGATAGATGTTGAGTGCAGTCGGTACTGGTAGTCCGCAGGGCTGGACTGTGATGGGGCAGGAGTGGAATGCAGCGGGTACAGACTGGAGCCAGAAGGTTGATAAGGGTGTGTTGGCGGTGTCTGGGGGGCACATGGGAGAGAGTTTTGCAACAGTGGCTATAGGGGAAGGTGGGCGCGGAGCTACTTGGTTTGCAGTGCTAGTAGCGCCTGGAGCATGTCCGCTTGGTGCTCCATAATATTTAAGAGCCGCTCCGTGGCTTTGTTCTGGCGTGCCACATTCTCCTTTTGTTCCCTCTTCTTGCTGTCCAACCACTCCTTCAATTCTTGTTTTTTGCCGCAGAGTGCATCATGACATCATGCAGAAAGTCCTCTTTAGTTCTTTGTGGCCGCTTTCTAATTCTGTGCAGAGGTTCAGTTGGCGATAAAGAGGGAGGCTGGGCTCCAAGGTCATTTTGTGAAACCAAAATGCAACATTTTACAGCAGCAGTATTGTTTGCAACACACAGACCACGGATGCAGTGATTTAAAGCACAGCCACTATTCACATATCTGTCACTAACTGGCTGACCCCAGGCAAGCAAACGAGCCACAAGACCCCCAAAATGGTGAGTAACAGCAGGGAATGAGGAAAGCTGTGTTCCAGGACCGTACTGTGCACTGGGCTCTTGTGGAGAGCCAGCACTGTAGGGGGGGCCTTATAATCATTACTGTCCTCACATTTTCCACAGGCTGTGTTCATTATGGAAGATATCTCGCTGCTGAGGGTAAGCAGGGAATCAAGGGAGGGTCTTCTTCAAGACTGCTGCTTCCACCCTGGCCCTTATGCAGCTTGCCTGTGTCCCCTTCTTCCCCCAGTGATGGCAGAGTGGCGCAGGAAAGTTACCCTTAATGGGGCAAGAGACAAAGCAGCTCTGCCAAAGAACCTGCGGCAGTGGATTGCCCAGTATCTCCATGAGAGTTTTGTGGAGATCTCTGAGGCAGAATCCTGTGAAGTGAGGGAGTCAATCAACACCCTGTTCCACCGCTCAGACTAGGTATGTGGTGATACGCACATCATACAGACATAAGCCTACTTTCTGCAACCCTCCTGCCCCTAACAACTTGCTTCAGCGATTCTCAAAATCAAAGCAACTCACCAGGGGTCTTCTCTTCTCCTGTTTGTGCTTCGCCAAGCTCCGACAATTGTGACTGGCTAGCCTCCTCCAGGGTAGAGGAGAGCTCCTGGCTGCATGCATCTCTGACCTCCAAGTCATCCTCTGCCTCTAGGTCCCCCTCCCGCTCCATAGCCTCGTCCAAGATTTTCTCCTCCTGGCTCGATTGGCTCTTGACTGGCACTGTATCCACAGTGGCCTTCACAGTGGAGGTGGGTTCCCCAGAGTATCGTATCCACATTTTTGTAAAACCAGCAGCTCGTGGGCACAGCACCAGAGCAGCGGTTTGCCTCCTGCACCTTGTGGTAGGCGTTCCACAGCTCATTCACTTTGACCCTGCACTGCAGTGTGTCCCGGTCATGGCCCCTTTCTGTCACGTATCATGAAATCTGTCCATAGGTATCATAATTCCTATGGCTAGAGTGCAGCTGGGACTGGACAGTCTCCTCTCTGCAAATGCTGATGAGGTCCAGCAGCTTGACACTACTCCAAGCTGGGTATCGCCTGGTGCATGGAGCAGGCATGGCCACCTGGAAAGATGCGCCGAGACATTGAACGCATCACCAAGCAAACAGGAAGAGGATTTTCCAAATTCCCAAGGAATTTAAGGCGTAGTCACCTGAGGGCAGGGCAGCAGAGTTCACACCGATGACCAGAGAAGCGAGAACAGGCATGGTGGGGCACTCCCCGGAGGCCAATGGCAGGTGCTGTAATCGCCAGGGTGTCTACACTGGCACTGTGGCACAGTAGCCCTAGCACAGAAAGCTCTACGCCTCTCGTTGGGGTGAGTTTTTTTTTTTTTTTTTAACAATGCTGCAACTGTGCAGTTTCTGCGCACTGAGTGGCTGGGCAGTGTGTACACCTTGGGAGTAACACCACAGAAAGCTACTTTACTGTGCAGAAACTTGCCAGTGTAGACAAGGCCTTACACTACAATGCTAACTGCATCTTTAAATAAAAACTTTGTCCCTTCTTTTGGGCCAAGGAGCTACAGAGTTCTCCAGGTTGGGCAGGTGGGGAATCATTTGTCCTTAAGAGAATTCAATTGTATGAGCCCTCATTTGGGAATTAAGGGTGGGATTTTTAAAAGCGCTTATCACTTCCATAATTCTGCTCCCATTTAAACCAATGGGATTGACTTCAACAGCAGCAGAGTTAGACCAATGCTGAGCACTTTTGAAAATCCCACCCTAACTTCCTTTTCTCTGCAGCAAGACATTTCATTTTGACTTTTGATGCATAGCACAGAGAATTATACTAGTGACTGACTTAAAGGGACAGGTTTCTGCCTGGAAGCCATCTTCATCTGTAACTTGAGCTGTACTTGGACACGGACACGCACACGGACACTCCCCTCCCTCCTTGTTCTTACTTCTACATCTCATATATTAATTATCCATTCTTTATTATGTACCATTTATAATTTAGTAACACCTAAAGGCCACAACAAGATCAGGTCCTTTTGTGTTAAACTCTGCAAAAAAAATTCTCATTCACTTTCCCCTCTTGTTTCTGTCTGTTCTTATTCCGTCCTCAAGTTTTTCTTTTTATGCATTTTGGTGATTTTTTTTTCCCCACTAGCTTTCTCAGAGTGCTGTCCTATTTTCCTCTGCCTCTTTCTTCCAGTCTCTGCCCCTCTGTGAAGCCCCCTCTCTTAGCCTCACAGTGTTCTCTCCCACATTTTCATTCTTTAGCAGTTTATCTCCCTTTCTCTTTGCTTTTCCCCTTGCATTTTCCCTCCCAGATCCTTCACATTCAGTCTTTCCCATTTCCTTCCCCACTGCTTTTCTCCTTCCTTCCCTCTCTTCTCCACATTCCCCCACAACCCCCACTGTGGCCATACTTTTTTCTCTTCTCTCCCCTACTCTCCTGGAGTTAGCAACAATTCTCCAAACCAGCAGGAGCCCAGGAGCTGCCAGACCCCCAACTGGAGGACATATTTGTGTAACCTCTGAGCAGGTTATTTTCTTCATACAACATGAGAAAAAAAGGAAAGAGAAATCCTCTCATATTCACAAAAGTGCACATGGAACACTCCAGTAGTTCCCAGACCGCTAGCTGATTTAAAATATACCCTGATAACAACACTGCTCTGATTTCTTTCCTCTTGTCCATAACCTCCCCTTATAACTTGAGACATCTATCCCCTGCTGACTATTTTTGCTCCCCCAAACGTGTGCAGGCTTCTTTCCCTGTTGCTCAGTGGACTACTACCTACTGCATGTCTCTCTCTTCAGTGCAAAAACCTAGCTTCCAGCTCCTTGTTCAGCTGGGAACAGTTCTACAGGCAGCTCTGTAGGAAGCCAGAGCTAGGCTGTAGCTGTCTGCACCTAAGAGAAGCAAGCTGGCGAGGAAAAAGGTATGGGCTTTTGAGTAGCTGCTTGCCAGAGTCCGGGATTGCAGTTTCCCAGAAGAAGTTTTCAAAACCTGGGAATGTTCCAACCAAATCAGGACTATTGACAGGCATACACTAGTGGCTTTCCTTCTCTGTCCTTTGCTCTCACTTACCAGAGGAATAATGGTAGGATCCTTTGAGGCATGTGTTCTCCTATGGGAGCACAGAACAGAATGGACATCTGCTCTAAACAATGAAACTTAAAAGGAGCCAGCCACCACTCTTCTGCTCTTTGGCTTCAATTTTCAAGCTAGGGAGCAGGTCTGCAGTGCACGCAAAAATCTGGGAGCTTCCCAGCTACCACAGCTCCTCAACTCCAATATCATTTCACCTGCTACATACTTCCATCTCCACAGTTAAACAGGCCCATCGAAGTTGGGTAGGAACAGAGACAGACATTACAGTTAACAGTTGCCATGTTTATTTTTTTGTTCTACTACCTGTACTGCAGGCTGAGTGGCCTCAGTGACCACATATACCTGAAAGAGCTGTATCCTTCTAGAGATGTCACATACGTGAGGAGCTGCCTCACAGGTTAAAGAACCATTGGCTGTAAATGGTGACATTACACCATTGTTAGCGGTAGCAAAAGGGCTTATCAAATTCAACTCTTGAGTAAACTATTGCTGCAAATTTATCTTGTATGATATTTCTGAGGTAAAAGAGAAAGAAAATGTGTGATCTTTATTAAAAATAATAAACTTATGAATTTTTTTTCCAAAATTAAATTGGCCCCTATAAATATGTTTTGCTTTCAACTTGATTTTTAAGTTGTCAAGAGTCAACAATTAATAGGATAAAATTGAATGTGCAGTAATACAATTTACTGTCTATAATACTCCTTTTTACTTTACATACCCTGAAAAAACCACTGCCCAACCCTACCAGCTGATTTCCCATATCACACAGTAGATTACATCCTAAAAGGATGGAAAGTTGTGTTACATCATCTGCATTTTACATCACTGATCCTGGCAGCAGGCCTTCAGTTAACCACAGAAAGTTTTCTGCAAGTCTTCGGTTAACAGCAGGTAAAGAAACCAGGTTTTCTGCAGAAACCATCCCATTACCAGAAACAATACCTTTTTTATTTTTATATCTTTTTTTTCTGTTATTAGAGTGCTAGTCATATCTGGTGTTTTCTCACGGACCACTTTTGCTGTGATTTTATATCTATATAATACAAGAAAACTACATTAAAAGAACATGATTGACATTGCAAGGTCAAACACTCAAACGCTGAAAAGTGCTAGAATTACGTTTACCTGTGCAACCTTAATTTGGCCACCTCGTGCCTACAGATTACAATGCAGCCTTTCATTACATGATCAGACTCTATTTTGTCAACAGGACCTTCCTTACTGAGCAGGTTGGATGATGCTCACTTACTTTGTTTTCTCCTCATTGTTCAATGCTTTATTTACCGCATACTATTCAAACCCTCTTCTTAAAATTGAATTATTAAATTTCCTCATGGGCCTTTCTCCAGCATTCATCACTATAAGATTTGCGTACTTCACAAACATTTATTAATTTACCTTCACAACACTGCTCTGAGGTGACATGGTGGTATTATCTTCATTTAATAGTTGGGGAACTGAGTCACAGAAAGATGAAGCTTAAGTTTCCACTAAGCTTGAATGCTCAATTTTAAACACTTTGAATCTAATTTTTCAGAGTCCTTAGCTCTTTATAACTTCAAAGCACAACTCTCATTGACTTCAGTTGCAGCTTTGAGAGCTCAGCACTTCTGTAAATCAGACCCCAAGGTCTCAAGTCAGGCAACCAGAAAATCAACAACTACCTGTGAAAAGTTTAGTTGACGTGACTTGCCTAGCATGCTAAAGAAACCCTGTATCAAAAGGCAGGGATAATATCCAATTCTACAGGACAGCATTCAACTGCCTTAACCACGAGATCCTTCTTTGTCTTCTCACAATCTCCTACCTCATTCACTACACACCACCTGACTTGTGCAAAAAAATCAGGAAGTGGTCCTACATGCAACAGTCTCCTTTTCTACAAATCCTTGAGTAGGATCCCTGGAGTAGGTTCATCCTGTGCATGGAATGAGGCAAAATATTATGTAATCACCCTCCCAGGTGAAGGGGGAGTAGCTGCCCTTCGTGGAAGAGTTTAAGTATCTAAGGGTCTTGCGCATGAGTGATGGCAAGCAGGAGCGGGAGATTGATTGGCAGATTGGTGAGGTGGCGACAGTGATGCGGGCTCTGTGCTGATCTGTGGTGGTGAAGTGGGAGCAGAGTTCTTGGATGAATCCCTTGGTTTACGGGTCACTCTACATCACCATCCTCACCTATGGTCATGAACTTTGGGTAGTGACCGAAAAGACGAAATCACAGGTACAAGTGGTGGAAATAAGGTTTCTCCACAGGGTGGCTGGGCTTACTCTCCAAGACAGAGTGAGGAGCTCGGTTATATGGGAGGGCCTGGGAGAAGAGCCACCATTCCTCCAGATAGAGATGGTTCAGGCATGTTATAAGGATGCCCCCTGGGAGGTTTCCGTTGGAACTCTACTGAGCACGTCCCACTGGGCAGAGGCCCCGAGGCTGACCCAGGACACGCTGGAAGGATTCTGTCTCCTGGCTGGCCTGGGAACGCTGGGGAATCCCCCAGGAGGAGCCGGAATCTGCTGTGAAGGAAAACGGGGTCTGGTCCTCCCTACTCTCCATGCTGCCGCCGCGACCCTCACAAGGAAAAGCAGCATAAAGGAAAAGTAGCAGTAGTAATAATTCAAGACTGCATCATATGCATAAGGGGGGGGTGAATTATGGTTACACAGGCAACCTTAATACTGGCATTTCTTAACTTTTGAGTGCTTATATTTACAACCTTAGCAATATTCTTTTAACATAGTTTGTGTGAATGTAACTTCACAGATTTGGAAAAAAAAAAAAAAAGTATAGTGAAAAGACAGAAATTGACAACATATTGACACCCCGAAGATTCATCAGCAGAGTTGGAACCTTTAGATCTACCACACAGACCTCTCCACTTGAGCCAACGGAGTAAATAATAGCAAGCATAGGATGTCATCCTCTATGCAAACCAGGACTAGAGAAGGATGAAATACACACACACACACACACACTTTGCAAGTGGGCCAATTCCCTCCAAGACTGACCCCCTTTGGTCAGTCACCTCCAACCCGCCTCTTTCCTGTATCTTTCCCGCCCCTGGTTCCTTGCCCTATTCTCCCACTCTCCACTCCTCAGGCTTCACATATCAATCCCAGTCTCAGGCCCCACACCCTATTCCAGTCTTTTTTTTTCCCCCCCTAGGCAGCCCCACTTCCCCACTCTTGGCTCTTCCTCCTATCTGTCCCTCCCCTCATCCACCACTGGCTCCCCTGAGGTTCTCATATAGTCAGTGTCCATCCTCACCCCCTTCCTAGCACCAAAGCTCAGTTTCTCCCCTTCTTGGCTCCTGGTCCTAATCTCTTTGCCCCACCAGTCCCAATTCTCCTCCCACACCACTCAGCTCCTTGTTAGACCCGTTTCCCTTCCCTCTGCCCTTTCTACCTTAATTCCTAGTCTCAGCCTCCTTGTCCAGCCATTATCAGTCTCCCTGCTCCCCCAGATCCTTGTTCTATCTCAGTGTTCCCTCCAACCAACTGATCTGGCTGGCTTTTGTCCCCTCTGCATTCAAATCAGATGGCTTACTCCTCCACACTGCATAGGTGCCAGAAGGGGTCACTGAGCACACAGGAGAGACAACCTCACTGCCCTCGGGTCCATTATCTGGTCCCAGCCTTATCTGGAGCAGCTGGGAGCAGCCATTAAAGGGAAAGTCAAGCTTTGTCACTGTAGCCCTGGGCTGCAGTGTGATCAGTCACTCTGTGGACATGGGCCATGCGCAATCTGGGCAGCACAAGGAGCGGTGATGGACCAAAACATGGAATCTACAGAGAAGTTACCGGCTAAAATCAAAATCTCTACTGAACATTCAAAAAGTGTGTTTTTTCAAAGGCTTATAACTTGGCCAGGTTTTCAAAGGGATGGCAAAATGCATATCCCTCATACAAATAATCCCCGCTGATTCGTCCTGCTCCCACCCAGCCAAATTTCAAGTCCCTGCTCTGAAGGACGGGGTCAGTGGAGCTATTTAAAGAAAAGGTCAACAGAATTTTTTTTAATATAGGCAAAATAACGTATTGTCCCCCTAGCCTCATTATCCAAAACATCTGAACCATTTGGCTGAAACCAACAAATAAATAAATATATAGCTCAGCCTGAGACAGACATCTAGCACGGAAAATTTCAGCCCAAGTAGTGTAAGTTTGGCAAAGTTATAATAAATTGAAAACAGGGTCTTATAATGGGAAGTGTCAGGCAATCTTAACAACAGGCAGCACTACCTGCCCCACCTATAATAAAATCTGCCTGATCTCCTAGGTCTCAGTCCAGGACCATTGAAGTCAACAGGAGTTTTAACACTGACTTCAGTAGTATTAGATTCAGGCCCCTAACTGCTCATAATATTTTGCTGTTTGGAAGCTGTGCAAGGGTTTTAAAGACCTAACATTCACCCAGATGCAAAGCTCAAAACACGATTCCTAACATTGCTTAAAATCAGACTTAAAAATGAAAGGAAACACATGACTGCAAACCAAACAATTAAGACTTCACTCCTGCTATTTTATACTTGGTAATTACTTGAAAATGTAATTAATAAAATAGTTTTGACATAGCCTAGCGAGAAGGCAGAAAGCAGTGGTGAAGACTGAAGTTTTTAAAGAAATTTTACAGCAGAAGAGGAATTAACAAGGTGACTGAGCTTAAAGCACCTGCAAAAAAACTTAAGTTTTCCATTTAAAAAGAATGGGGGAGAAGATTTACTTGGCTGTCTATTTTGTGACAATGCACTCTCTCTGTATGGACTGATAAAACAAAATGTCAGGTTTCAGAGTAGCAGCCGTGTCAGTCTGTATTCGCAAAAAAGAAAAGGAGTACTTGTGGCACCTTAGAGACTAACCAATTTATTTGAGCCTAAGCTTTCATGAGCTACAGCTCACTTCATCGGATGCATTCTATGAAGTGAGCTGTAGCTCATGAAAGCTTAGGCTCAAATAAATTGGTTAGTCTCTAAGGTGCCACAAGTACTCCTTTTCTTTTTTAACAAAATGTCAGATTCACACGATTCAAAACATATATCCAAAAATCAAGCCTTCCCAGAGCAGCCTTTTTTAAAAAAACAACAAAAACCCACAAATCTCCTGGCTCATACGTCAAGAAGTCACTGTGGAGAACATACAGAGATCAGCAAAGCAAGAGCGCTCTAGAGAAATTCCTGAAGAAAATTCCATCACAGCTTCAGATAATACACTAACAGACATATGGCTGCCTTCAATAAACAATAATGGATGAGAAATGAGACAAAGCAGGAGCAATATCATGGCTTCAGTGTCAGTGATAAACAAGCATTAAAGCACTGAAGCACAGAACAGTTATGTCTGAACTTTTAAATCCAATGAAGTGAGCTGTAGCTCATGAAAGCTTATGCTCAAATAAATTTGTTAGTCTCTAAGGTGCCACAAGTACTCCTCTTTCTTTTTGCGAATACAGACCAACACGGCTGCTACTCTGAAACCTATCTCATCAGAGTTACCTAAAGAACTATTAGTTGACAAAATCCTACTTTAAAGTAATTATTGTTTTTTTCTCCCCAACCTAAGCAATTTAACTTAGACTAAAATCTTAGACATTAATATTTAGGTTCACAACTACTTCTCAGGTTGTTTCCCCACTCCCACAAAACCATACAAGAGAAAGGTTTGAAATTGCCTTCAAATCACTTTCTTTGTTCTTGGATCTTCCTAGAGAGGTGTCTAATCCTTCAGAGAAACATCAGAACAGAGTGTTAAATCAGAACCCTATCATCTTCATTTTAAATTTACCTCATGTTGCATGGACAGAAGGGAAAGTTTTAACACTAGATAAACATAATATTGATAAAGACATTATTAAGTCACTGTGTAAGGCATAAATGCGTGTATGTGTGTATGTGCTACCTGTCATGTGAATACAGTATTCTGAATTATTGCTTGTCTTGAAACAACCAAGGTCTTTTCACTATATTAAACGGTTTCTTTATGTGTTACTATATATTTTCCATTACTTTAGTATATTCATAATTGGTCTTCTATTTTATACCTCTGACTGTTTTTAGGCATCGCAGTTACTTGATGTAGTCAATTTAAAAGACATTTGTGCATGAGGATGACTAGTTAATATTTGCCAATGAAGTACTTTGGCCTGACGAGAGTTTTCTTCTCTTAAACTAAAGTATGAACTGCATCTTTTATGTGTATTTGTTGTTGCTTACTAAGTACCATGTTTAGCAAATGGAAATTAAAATGGAAAAGAAAGCAGATGCCTGTTTTTAGATTGCTGCCTGAAATTCAGAAATTAAGGACAACACTCGGTTGTAATAGTAAGCAAACACTACTTCTACAGTAAGCTTGAAAGGGAATTACTATAGTCTAAAATACAAAAATTGATAAATTTTTGCATATTTTGCCAATTTTTCATAAATTTGCTGGCACATTAATCAACAGAATCGTCATCCAAAATAATTCCAGCCAATCTTGCTTACATCAGTTTGCCTTATTATCAATGAGAGCACATTGTTAGCATCATCTGCGGTTGTCTAAGTAGGGACAGTAGGAAAAAACAAAACAAAAACAAAGGACAATTCCTATGCAAAAATAAAAACTTGCAGCAGGAGTCTGTGCATTAAATAAAGCTTTGCAACACTTCCAGTTAGGTAACAAGAAAATACGCCAACAGGAAGAAAAAGAAAAATTCCCCCCTCCCACAACTTCCCAACTCACTCTTGTAGTGTTTCCACTCCTTTTTCTTTATACTGCAGTTCTTCCTTCATATGTGCCAACTCTCGTTTTAGTCTAGAAAGCTTAAAACAAAATATTTTTTAAGCAAAAATACATTATGGCAGCAAATCACTGAGTAACTTATTATTCTTTCAAATAATTCTTCTTCAAATTGTGATTTCAAGAATTTAAAATTACTGTGCATTGTTCAAAGACTAGTATTTTCAAAGTGAAAAGTGATAATCTGTTTGGTTTTTTAATCTACAGAAAAACAAAATTAACATGCTTTATAGAAATATTAATAAAAACCTACCCAACAATGCTCACAAAGGAACAACATTGCCAAATGTAAAAGGCAGCTTCTTCTTTGTATAATCTTCTACTATGCTATCAGTTGTTCTGATAGCCAACAAGTCTCTGTCTACATGTCATTTCCCATCTTCCCCAGAACAGTGATTTCCCATCTAACTCTGTAGTAGACAGCCACCCAAAAACCTGCCCAACTATACTGAAAACTACACGTCAGGCAGCCGGAAAGGGGAAGAGGTTCAGCACTATGGCTTTTACCATGGGAAGAATGTTCCATTTAAAGTCACTACAGACTGTGATGATTCATCTGCCCATTTTTATTTCTGTATTCTAAAACAGAAGGTACAAAGTGATCCTTTAGCAGCAGTAAATAGTGAAATCATTTACTGGTGGATCATTTACGTAATGTAATAATAAGCAGCTGTTCATTATAATCTCCCCAAAATTTGGTGTGCGTCTACAGTGACATTTACTACCAGGTTTCACGATTTTAATAAAGGTGCTCCTTAACTGATGCTTATTGTAACAGATACGAAACCAGACATAATTCTGTATATGGCTGTGTTATATTTTTGGTTAAAAAGGCACATATATGTTTTGGGACAGGCACTCCTTTGTTTATATATACACATTTCAATACATGATGCCGTCAACCTAGTGCCACAGGAAAAAAGGAAAATGTGAGTTTCATAAACAGAAAAACTGAGTCGCCCAGAGATTTAGCAGATTTTCTACAATGTATCCGAAACACTGATAAGACATATATAAATCAGTAAGTGACAAAATGATTAACACAACGTCTTCCTCATGCCCCGCAAAAACAGAAATCACATCATCGTCATATCAAAACAGGCAGTATATAGTGACTTCTTGGATTATCTAGTCCAACCCTACAAAATAAACTCAGCTAAAATAAGAAAATATATCACTAATATCTTCCATGTTTACATATTCAGTGGTGTATAGTATATTATACTCTTTATTTTAATTCAATCTACAGGAGCGTGCATAACACAGAAGTTTACCCTATGCAGGGAAGTAAAAAGGTGTATTTCATTGTCACTTTATTATTGGACTACAGGGGGGGTCAGAGACTGGTAATCCATATGCAAATAGAAAAGTCACTTATTTTCTTTAAACCTTGTTTAGACAAATTGAGTGACATTTTAACTTGCTATATTTTCTTGTTTGGTTGGCTGCATTTTCTAAACATTAGGTCTATCACATACAGTATGTTGTAAATGCATGCTGACAGAATATATGCCTTTTCCAGAGCCACTTTTGTGAAAAGTGGACACTAAATCATGAAGTCATAAATAGGACCACCATACTTCAAGGATATGTATTATATTTATTTCATGAATTGAGCATCTTGCATGTCTAAGTCTCATTTTATCCATTAATAAAAGGAATATGCAATTTAAATGTCTGGTGGGCCTTAAGTTCTAAGCTGTTTTATTAATTGTGGACCTCTAACTAGCTTCCATTAAATGTGTAGAATTTTACTGTTAGTTAGGAACACTGACAGATTTGGAAAGAAAAGTATAACTTGCCCCTCTACTACTGTAACTACTTCAGACAAGACAATATTCAAAGTATGGTTCTAACCTAAAAATGGTTAAGTAAAAATGGTACTTTCTTATACAACAGATGTGGTCCGTATATGTTCAGAGTAATATATGCTTACCATACTATGTGATGGAGTGGTGGGCGGGGGGGAGGGAGTATATTTGTCACTTTTTATTCTTTTATAGATGCAGCCCTGGGAAAATGATCTATTCTGGTTTGTGCATCAACTGAACTGATCACTGAGTTCTCAACACAGAGCCACATCCTGACCTCAGTTACATCTATAGAACCCTATGGAACACAATAGCAAAATCTAAAGACAATTGTTTTTGACAAGTGTTGCTGGGGACAGAATTTGGCTTGCAGAATATTTGCTACTAGCGGTAATGCTCGAAACAGAAAGGAAATTATTTTTAAAATACAAGTTGAGTTTGTGTGTCTGTCATTCAGAAAAAAAATTCTTTACACTTATAAACAGAAAAAAAAACTTTGGAATCACTGAGACATAGTAAATATGGAACCACACTGCTATTTTTATTAAATAATTGTTCAAGAGTAGAAGGGCACTCTAAACATGTGCCGTTTTAAAAAATATGCATACACAACTTCTAAGTCTAATAGTGTATGCGTGAGTGTGTGTGTACAGCATTGTTTTAATCACATAACATCAAAAAAGATTACTCACTCTGTCTCGACGGCTTGCTATTTCTGCTTTAATCTGATATGGGTCATACTTGGTATTAGTTGAAAATCCAGAGAATGCTAAACAGATGGAAAACAATGGTATTTTATAATAAATTTTTCACGTTTTCAATGTGTTAAATGATAGTGTGTGGGGGTTGTATACCATGTAAATCGTACCAATAGGCTAGCCAGTCCAGGTCTCTAAAACTTCAAAGCCCCAACTGAGCAAATCACTTAAGCACGTGCTTAACTGTTTTGCGGGATCAGGGCCAAAAAAAGTACATACTTTGTCAAAGTGTGGCTACACGTCACTCAGGGTTCCCAAAGTTGAGTCATTCTATTTCAAAGATTGAACAAGCTTATTTGTCTACAACTTCCAGACGTCTTTGTAGGATATGATAATCAGTTGTGGCAAGACTTGCTCAGTGTAATTATTTTTGAGTATAATACAGAAATGTTTGTAGCCAAAATGATTTCTTCTAAACAGTAGCTGACAGTACGTTTAATGGATTTTTCCATTTATTTTTCTTGCAGTTTAGGAACTTTAATAAAAATTTAACAAATTTAATGTTCCTATGGTAACAGTTTTTATTTACAACCTCTTCAACATGATTACAGATAGAAGTCATTTTTGGCTGTTAGTTAAGTGTATGGTATTTATATGCAATAAATATAAGAATTTATTTAGCTGGACAAAATTTGGACTGAACCATCTAATAAAACGTGAATCAATCTGGTACCAAATACATATAAAGGAAGTAAAATCACATCATCACAAATTTCAATTTAATAAAGCCCTTGTAAGAACAGAAAACTAGGATAAATTATTCCACATCAGTATCAGTTTCCAGCTCAACCAATTTCATCAGTTTCCAGACTGATGAAATTCTGTCTGCTTGTAACTAAGTGCATTCAGTAACCACATCAAATTTACAGTTCAAAAATGTCCTCAGAGTTACAACCCCTCAATAGTGAGTGTTTTAATTATCTCATCACAACTTCTCTTAAGACAGAGTTTCAATTTAAAGTCACCTTTGTTTTTTTCTCTTTTGGTAGACTGAGGTTTTCCAAGATGCAACATCATTTCGTATACCAACATATTCTTTCTTTTATAACGGTACAAGATTTCAAAAGTCAATCTGGGCTGAATTCTAACCGGGAAGTTATCTTGTGTGTATCTAAAGTTATTCACTATCTATCCTGAATTGCTATTTAACAGCACTGTCTGTTGATTAAAAGCTGCTACCTTCCATTCCAATGTAACCGTCAGGATCATCTCCAGAGCCTTTTTTAAAAATTGTCAATGCATTAACTACCTTCCAGTTATTTGGCACACAGGCTTGTTTCAGTATTTATTATTGTTCAATGTATCAATTTGTTCCAAAACCTCCCTTAGTGACACCTCAATCTGGGACAGTTCCTCAGATTTGTTGCCCAAAACGGATTGCTCTGATGTGGGTCTCTCCCCCACATCCTCTCCAGTGAAGACAGATGCAAAGAATTAATTTAGTTTCTTTGCAATAGCCTTGTCTTTCTTGACTGCTCCTTTAACACCTTGGTGGACTATTGGCCTCCATCCCTGTTTGGCAGGCTTCTGATAAGACTTAAATTCTTACGGTTAGTTTTTGCATCTTTAGCAAGTTGCTTCCCAAATTCTTTCATGGCCTGCCTTATTATATTTTCACACTTAACCTTCCAGAGATCATGCACCTTCTTATTTCCTTATTAGGATTTGACTTCCAAATTTTAAAGACGCCTTTTTGCCTGTTACAGCCTCCATTACTCTGCTGTTTAGCCATAGTGGCATTCTTTTGGTCATCTTCTTGTCTTTTCTGATTTGGGGCACACATTTAATCTGAACCTCTATTATGCTGCTTGCAGGCATTTAATCCTTCCGACAGCTCCTTTTAATTTCCATCTAACAAGCGTCCTCATTCTTGTGTAGTTCCCCTTTTTAAAGTTAAATGTTACTGCAGTGGGATTTTTTGGTATTATCCCCACACAAGGATGTGACACAGAATATCTCTTCATACTCTAGGAAAAAGAGAACTTAATGTGTGCAGTTTAATGCAATACTGAAGGGAAACATAATGTCAAGTAACTGTTTAAAAAAAATTGAGAGTTGGAAAAATTATTTTCCATCACCATCCCAGGCATAAATGAGTAATAATGGCCTTAAATTATAACAATGTTTAAACAAATGTTTAAATTTTAATGCCCCCTCATTCATTCTGTGATGTGGATCTGACCAGAATGCCTGTTTTGAGATTAGAAAAGATTTTTTTTCCTTTGGGGCCAAATTAGCAAGGTGTTCGGGGAGGGAGGTCTGGGTTTTGCCATGGAAGTCCCGTTGGCTGAAAGGAATAATTAATGTTAAGTAATACAGGAATAGCTAATTTGTAGCAATTAGCAGCCAGTGTCTAATGTGGATAAAAAGGCTAAAAGGGCCAGCTCCCAGAAGTAAATGTGGTTAAGAGTCCCAGAAAATGGCTGGTGGACCTGTTAGAGCGTACAGAAAAGGGGAGACCTGAAGCCCTTGCGGACTGAGGTAGTAAAAGGATTCTGAAGTGGGCTAAGTCCAAGAGGTTAGGTTGGAGATTGCAAAATCTAATTTGCTGGTTTTATTGCGTGAAGTCATTTAGCCCAGCACTGGGCCCAATAAAATGCCTGGTATTTCAGGAGAGTAGGATGAGGGGAGAGTCCCTCTCTACCCATTGTTAATGAAGTTGTGGCCTGACACTTTATAAGCCAGCTCAGCATTTCATTTTGCTGTGTGTCTTGATCAATTGTGGAAGAACTTTATAATACCGAATAAACCATGCAGTATCTTGCCAAAAGACATTGTGCAATTGCTATCAATACATGAACTGAAATTCTCTAATCCAGAATTTCATAAACTTTTTCATAGTGCTGATCACAATTTAAGAGTGAAAGAGTTTCATGGACACCTCCACTTCCACCTGCAAACATACAGATCTCACCTTTCCCTGCTCATGAACATATAGCCCTGATGAATTTACAGCATATGCATACATAGAAAGGTCGATGTACTTTTAAACTGTCTTTTAATTTGATTTGACAGATGGAAACAATAAGGATTATACGATCATCGTTCGACAAACCAGCTCTCCACAGATCCAGAACTGCTCTAACTGGTCAGAGACCAATATTTAGAAATGTTTATTGATACTGAAAACATTTTTACTGGTCTAAAATGTTTCTAGATCTTAAAGCACAAGTGAAACAGTTTATTATAAATATTTTTCCAGTATTTTGCTAGGCTTCTGATTCTGGGGAATGCCAGCAATACATCTCCATAGTTCCAGAAACTTAAAAATTAGTTAGCATTTGTACCTTTCCTATAGATACTCTCCCAGCAAAGTCTGAGTAATTGTTTGTGTCCAATTCTGGGTCCAATTTTCTGGGTAGAAGAAGAACTACAACAGTCCAATCAAATAAAACAGTAAAATAATTTAAAAAAAAAATCAGACCTTATTTCCCCAATATTTTCTCCACTTATATAAAAACTGCCCTGTGCAAAATGATAGGCAATAAGTTATCAAAATTAGTGGAACTAAAGTCTTGTAGAACTACTGAAAGTCTTGAAAAATAAAGAAAAATATTTATAAATTGGATGACTTTCCTATTTTAAAATTACATCAAATTATATTAATTTGCTTTTTTTCCCCATTCCAATTATGACATTATTTTAGCAGCTAATCTTGCATGCCAAAAGAGCTGAGATATAAATGTTTCATAAAGCACCAGTTTCAGCCTGTTACAGTTTTTGCAATAGCAGCAACTAAAACAATGTTAGACTATAAGTGGGAAGAAAGCAAGATGACAATCTAAGAGGTATGACTTTGGTATCAAGTACCTCAGAAACCAAAAGGGCAAAAAACAAAAGCTATTTCTCAGCTTTCCAACAGTACGTACCACTAGTGGTTTGATAGATATTGGACTTTGCCACTGATCCCTTGGACCAACAAAGTTTTTTGGCCATTGTTACAGGAGTACATATATTAGATCAGGGTAATTTTTAGAGAGTTGGATTCACACCAAGAATAGATAAGAAATTAATAAGGATGTTATTGAAATCTATTATTATTATTCTGGGACAACAGGGAGGGAAGGACAAAGACTCAAGAAGTTCTTTACAACTCCAATATCTAAAGGAACTTAGTTTTATTTATCAGCTCACTGATTATTTCAGCAACAACAAATTCTCAAGTAGTGGTTGCAGAAAACAGCAGAGAAAAATGCAAGATAATTTTTGCACAACTCTGAAAAAACATCTTTGATTTTTAAACAAACATTAGCACTATAGTAATAGATTTTTTTAAAATATTCTGAAACCAGAGGGCATATCATGTAAAAATTATTCACAAATTATAGATGTTAGGAGGGAACTAAAATAGTGAACCTGGAAAGGAGGACAGCCAAATATAGCTTTTACTTTAGAGGAAAAGAGACATATGCACTTGAGAAAACAGTCAAACATGAATTCATTTATTTTGCATTGTCATAACTGCTACTGCCATGATAATTATTAAAGATTGAAGATAATTATTAAAGATAAATACTTTTTAAACAGGGTCTTCTGTTTCCAGTCTATTTTCACTACTTGATCCTCCACTTAAATTTATAATGCTGCTATTGTTAATATTATGTTTATTACCATGTTAACATGTGACTATGATGTCACAAAATGTTACAATTAAAATTTAAGAAAAAGAAGATCATAGAATATCATGGTTGGAAGGGACCTCAGGAGGTCATCTAGTCCAAACCCCTGCTCAAAGCAGGACCAATCCCCAACTAAATCATCCCAGCCAGGGCTTTGTCAAGCATGACCTTAAAAACTTCTAAGGAAGGAGATTCCACCACCTCTCTAGGTAACACATTCCAGTGTTTCACCACCCTCCTAGTGAAAAAGTTTTTCCTAATATCCAACCTAACCTCCCCCTACTGCACCTGAGACCATTACTCCTCTTTCTGTCATCTGCTACCACTGAGAACAGTCTAGATCCATCCTCTTTGGAACCCCCTTTCAGGTAGTTGAAAGCAGCTATCAAATCCCCCCTCATTCTTCTCTTCCGCAGATTAAACAATCCCAGTTCCCTCAGCCTCTCCCCATAAAAGTCATGTGTTCCAGTCCCCTAATCATTTTTGTTGCCCTCTGCTGGACGTTTTTCAACTTTTTCACATCCTTCTTTTAGTGTGGGGCCCAAAACCGGGCACAGTACTCCAGATGAGGCCTCACCAATGTCGAATAGAGGGAAACAATCACGTCCCTCCATCTGCTGGCAATGCCCCTACTTATACATCCCAAAATGCTATTGGCGTTCTTGGCAACAATGGCACACTGTTGACTCATATCCAGCTTCTCGTCCACTGTAACCCCTAGGTCCTTTTCTGCAGAACTGCTGCCTAGCCATTCAGTCCCTAATCTGTAGCGGTTCATGGGATTCTTCCGTCCTAAGTGCAGGACTCTGCACTTGTCCTTGTTGAACCTCAGATTTCTTTTGGCCCAATCCTCTAATTTGTCTAGGTCCCTCAGGATCCTATCCCTACCCTCCAGCGTATCTACCCCTCCTTGAATTAATGAAAATATTGAACAAAACCGGCCCCAGGTCCGACCCTTGGGGCACTCCACTTGATACCGACTGCCAATTAGACATGGAGCCATTGATCACTGCCCGTTGAGCCCAACAATCTAGCCAGCTTTCTATCTACCTTATCGTCCATTCATCTACTTCAATTTGCTGGCAAGAATACTGTGGGAGACCATGTCAAAAGCTTTGCTAAAGTCAAGGAACACCACCTCCACTGCTTTCCCCTCATCCATAAAGTCAGTTATCTCGTCGTAGAAGGCAATTAGATTAGTCAGGCATGACTTGCCCTTGGTGAATCCATGCTGACTGTTCCTGATCACTTTCCTCTCCTCTAAGAGCTTCAAAATTGATTCCTTGAGAACCTGCTCCATGATTTTTCCAGGGACTGGGGTGAAGCTGACTAGCCTGTAGTTTCCTGGATCCTCCTTCTTCCCTTTTTTAAAGATGGGCACTACACTAGCCTTTTTCCAGTCGTCCGGGACCTCTCCCCATCACCATGAGTTTTCAAAGACAATGGCAATGGCTCTGCAATCACATCCACCAACTCCTTCAGCACTCTCGGATGCAGCGCATCCGGCCCCATGGACTTGTGCTCATCCAGCTTTTCTAAATAGTCCCGAACCACTTCTTTCTCCATACAGGGCTGTGGTCACCTCCTCCCCATGCTGTGCTGCCCAGTGCAGCAGTTTGGGAGCTCACCTTGTTTGTGAAAACAGAGGAAAAAAAAAAAGAATTGAGTACATTAGCTTTTTCCACATCCTCTGTCACTAGGTTGCCTCCCTCATTCAGTAAGGGGCCCACACTTTCCTTGGCTTTCTTCTTGTTGCTAACATACCTAAAGAAACCCTTCTTGTTACTCTTAACATCTCTTGCTAGCTGCAACTCCAAGTGTGATTTGGCCTTCCTGATTTCACTCCTGCATGCCCAAGCAATATTTTTATACTTTTATACTCCTGGTCATTTGTCCAATCTTCCACTTCGTGTAAGCTTTTTTTTTTGTGTTTAAGATCAGCAAGGATTTCACTGTTAAGCCAAGCTGGTCGCCTGCCATATTTACTATTCTTTCTACACATCGGGATGGTTTGTCCCTGTAATCTCAATATGGATTCTTTAAAATGCAGCCAGCTCTCCTGGACTCCTTTCCCCCTCATGTTATTCTCCCAGGGGATCCTGCCCATCAGTTCCCTGAGGGAGTCAAAGTCTGCTTTTCTGAAGTCCAGGGTCCGTATGCTGCTGCTCCTCCTTTCTTCCTTGTGTCAGGATCCTATATCCAGGGATCCTTATGTCGACCATCTCATGGTCACTGCCTCCCAGGTTCCCATCCACTTTTGCTTCCCCTACTAATTTTTCCCGGTTTGTGAGCAGCAGGTCAAGAAGGGCTCTGCCTCTAGTTGGTTCCTCCAGCACTTGCACCAGGAAATTGTCCCCTATACTTTCCAAAAACTTCCTGGATTGTCTGAGCACCGCTGTATTGCTCTCCCAGCAGATATCAGGGTGATTGAAGTCTCCCATAAGAACCAGGGCCTGCGATCTAGTAACTTCAGTTAGTTGCCGGAAGAAAGCCTCGTCCACCTCATCCCCCTGGTCTGGTGGTCTATAGCAGACTCCCACCACGACATCACCCTGGTTGCTCACGCTTCTAAACTTAATCCAGAGACACTCAGGTTTTTCTGCAGTTTCATACCGGAGCTCTGAGCAGTCATACTGCTCTATTACATACAATGTCAACTCCCCCACCTTTTCTGGCCTGCCTGTCCTTCCTGAACAGTTTATATCCATCCATGACAGTACTCCAATCATGCGAGTTATCCCACCAAGTCTCTGTTATTCCAATCACATCATAATTCCTTGACTGTGCCAGGACTTCCAGTTGTCCCTGCTGGTTTCCCAGGCTTCTTGCATTTGTGTATAGGCACTTGAGATAACTCGCTATTTGTCCTGCTTTCTTAGCATGAGGCAGGAGCCCTCCCCTCTTGTGCTCTCCTGCTCGTGCTTCCTCCCGGTATCCCATGTCCCCACTTACCTCAGGGCTTTGGTCTCCTTCCCCCGGTGAACCTAGTTTAAAACCCTCCTCACTAGGCTAGCCAGCCTGCTTGCGAAGATGCTCTTCCCTCTCTTCGTTAAGTGGAGCCCATCTCTGCCTAGCACTCCTCCACCTTGGAACACCATCCCATGGTGAAAGAATCCAAAGCCTTCTCTCTGACACCACCTGTGTAGCCATTCGTTGACTTCCATGATACGACGGTCTCTATCCAGGCCTTTTCCTTCCATGGGGAGGCTGGACGAGAACACCACTTGCACCTCAAATTCCTTTATCCTTCTTCTCAGAGCCATGCAGTCTGCAGTGATCCGCTTATGGTCATTCTTGGCAGTATCATTGATGCCCACGTGGAGAAGCAGGAAGGAGTAGCGATCTGAGGGCTTAACGAGTCTCGGCAGTCTCTCCGTCACATCGTGAATCCTAGCTCCTGGCAAGCAGCAGACTTCTCGGTTTTTCCAGTCAGGGCGGCAGATAGATGACTCAGTCCCCCTGAGAAGAGTCCCCGACCACCACAACCCGCCTCCTCCTCTTAGGAGCAGTGGTCGTGGAACCCCCATCCCTGTATGGAAATGTGTAGGAGAATTCTGTCTTAAATAATTGTTATTTAAATAAATCACTTGCCACATAATATAGCTGAAAGAAAGAAATTTTAACGGAACAACTATTTACCTTACAGTAAATACAATTCAAGATGCTGTAGTCACTGTGGACTCTTGTGTGCGCATGTCACACACACACACACACACACACAAACACACACACCATCAGTTTGTTTGTTTTGTAAACAGCAGAGACCGTCAGAGCCACACACATGCCCTCTGCTTCCTCATGCTCCCATGTGAGGGCATAAAGGGAAGAGTGCCATGACTCTCCCTTAGTTCCCCCGTAACTAAAAGCTTGGGTAGCTGAAAAACCAAAAAGCAGGGCTAGAGGGCGGGTTGGGGGATCCACACGGACATCATCTCAAAAGAGCCACAATCATTTGTAGGGTAAGGAAGAAGGACCAGGGAGAGCATGTGTCAGTGTGGTCCCCACTTTAGGTGGCTGGCAAGCAATAACCATTCAGGATGGTAGGAATAAGGAGTTCCAATTGCATGAATTGAATAGGGATTGTAGTATTGCTCCCAAAGTTGGTATTTGGCCTAGCAGATAAGTTCAAGGAATAGTGCTTGACAAATGTCAGAGGGTTATTTCAAGTCACTGCCTTATCAATCTCTGATATTGGCAAAATCCTGTAGCAGGCAGAGGATATTGTTTGCACTCTGGAAGAGTTTGAGACTCGATGTTTGGTGGGAGAAGCTGACAAGCAAGTGAGGTACTTTGTGTTATCCATTTTTACATCCTTGGAGAAGAGGAGGATGGACCTTTCAAATGATCAGGCTACAGTCTGAATAGTTTGGTCCTGTCAGTATGATAAAGCAAAGTCTTGGAAATGTCAATTATCTGTATTTTCTTTCCTCCTTGAACAGTGTGTGATTTCAGGAAAAGGGCAAGTATGATGAACAGATGGTTTAGATGAAAATCAGAGACCACTTTCAAAATAAACTTTAGGTATTGTCTCATTTTGTCACTATGGAAGGTCATAAGGGGACACAGCCATAAGTGCTTGAAATAGCCATGAGGGACACCATCTTCCGAGTGAGTTAGTCCAGGAAACATTCCGATAGAGGTTCACACAGAGGTTTCATAAGTTTCAGGAGGACCATATTAAGGTCCCAAGCAGGAGCAGGTTTTCTGACCAGTGTGTACGAGTCTCTTGAGAAACTTTGATACTATGGGATGATAAAAGATCAAGCACTGCAGTACAGGCAGATGGCAAGCTAAAATCACTATGAAGTAGACCTTTATAGAGCTAAATGGAAGCCTGCTGCTTCAATGGTAACCACATAGTAAAAGATCTTCAGTACTTAAGTCTGGGTCATGTCCAGACCATGATGGGCTGCCTATATTGAGAACCTCTACCATTTAGATGAGTAGGTCCATCTGACAGATATTTCTTACTTTGAACCAGAATTTCCTGGATCGTATCCACGGTACTTAACCCAGTCAACAGCCATGCTGTTACGTGTGGCAACTCTGGGTCTGGATGGAGTATCTGAGCATGGTGTTCTGAGATCAGGTCTGGATGGTCCAGGATTTGGATCAAAGATTGAATGGACATTAGAAAGAGACCAGTCAGCCAAAACCATCTCACTCAATCCAGGAGCAATGAGAATGACCATGGTCTTGTCGCTTCCAGTCTTGGAGTTCATCAGGGTAATCTGTGGGACAGCCTATTGAAGACCACAGTTCCACTATAGAAAGAATGCATCCAGTAATGATTCTGGGCTCAGTCCACCTCTGGAGCAAAAGTAGTGACATGTGGTATTATCCTTGGTGTGAGACAAGTTTACGGGGGATCTTTGAACATGGAACAGCTCTTCTGCAACGAATCTATGCAAGGATCATCTGTGGTTAGTCACAGATTGTCTGCTTAGGAAGTCTGCCAGGTTGTTGCTGACTTCTAGGAAGTGAAGAGTCATCAGAATCACCCCATTCTGAGAGCATCAAGTCCAGAATCTGATGGTTTCCAGGAAGATGGACAAGGAGCAGGTGTCCACTTGTTTGTTTATGCAGTGCATAGCTGTTGTGATAGACCCAGGCCAGTTGGGTACAGCAGAGTAGTAGAAGGCAGATATGCTGGCCACTGGATAAGTAGTTTTCTGTTCCCTGACTGACCTGAGCTAGAGCTGGAGGAATGTGATTGCCTTGCCTTACCCAGATGGGCAGCCACCATTGCTAGAGTATTCACAAAAAGCCTACATGCCCTAGAGAGTCCAAATGGAGTACCTTGTACTGGTAGTGATTAAGTTCCACTGTGAAACTCAAGTACTTCCTGAGGGCTGAGTGAATATCTATATGAAAGTACACATCTCCCAAGTCGAGAGCCACAAACTAACCTTAAGTCTGAAGAGATGGAATGATGGATGCACATGTTACCATCCTGAATCTGGGGCAGTGTATGTATTTGTTCAGCCTCCAGTCAAATCTGCTAGCTGGATGGCAGGGTGGGATGAATGCCAGAGGATCCAGAAGAGTGGCATCTTTGAGTATCATGATCATTTTCAGAATGGTACTCCGGCTGTCTGCCTTGGCAGTATGGATGAGCCTACAGTTTTCATTGGGGCTAGTACTTAGAGTGCTTCCTATAGGTGGTCGGTGTGTAGATCCCCAGTAGGGTTACATGGGACATCTCCAATTTAAACACAAAATTGCCTGTCCTGTACTAAATCAGTATGAGATGCATTTTATCCCATATTTCAACTTGGCACATGGGGTCTCAATGCCACTCAGTCATGCCAGAGGCTCCGACTGTTCCAGCACCTGCATGGAACCTTAACAGTTGCCACAGTGGCAGCACCCAGAACTAGAGAAAGAACCCCTGGGAAGAATGGGAGATGAGAAGGGACTTTCCCCCAGAGATGCAAATGAAAACTAGGCACATCTGAGGTTTGTCCCATATTTTTGAAATTTAAAGTTGGCAAGCCTAGTCACAAGTGATTTCAGGGTGGCCCCAGTGTCCTTTAAGGAATTATTTTGCCAGTTCTCTTTTTGAAGAGCTCCATGCTGCAAACAGCAGATCTTGTTTGGTATCCTGGACTTCTCTAGGTAGCTCTTCTGATGCCAGAGCCAAGAGGCCCATCTCATGTTCATGGTCACGGCAATCTACCTTCTGGTTGTGCCACAGGCACCCATGTCAGCTTGTGAGGCTGTCCTGGCCACTGTCTGGTCTTCTCTGATGACCTCCTTTAATTCCTCCCAAACATCCTGTAGCACGTTTGTCAGAAAGAGTCACTCTTTCCCATATTAGGAAATTATATTTGGCTAACAGTGATTCATAGTGTGCCACATGGAGTTGCAGTGAGGCAAATGAGTAGGCTTTGCACCCAAACAGGTTCACACAGGCACCCAAAAAGATTTTCAGGGTCTTTGTCCTTGGATGTGCCTTTTGTCAATTTTGATTTTTCCTGAACTGCTGCAACTACCAATTAATCTAGAGAAGAGGGGAGGGGGGAAGAGAAGTGCTCAATGGTTTTTGGAGGCACCTGATAATGCTTCTCCACCAGTGTGCATGTGGGGTAGATGGTTGCTGGGGTATGCCGAGCCCCCTTCCTGGTTCCAATATGCCTGCAGTTACAAGAAACACAATTCTGGATGGAGCCAGTGTGATCAAGAAATTAAAGAGTTTGCGTGATCTCTCTTGGATTACCATCATTTCACTGTCCAGGGTCTTCACTATGTGAGCTGGAAGATCCTAGAGTACTTTAAAGTCCTGGGTCACCAGGGCTAGAGATGGTATGACTACCTAGTCAGGAAACAATGAAGATGCTTTGGATGGAGGCCAAGGTGCCACTGTTTCTCCCGTGTCCCTACTTCTTGGAAATCCATGTGTGGCTCTGGTGTCAGTGGTCCAGGTCACGATACCACTGGGGAGCCTGATCTCTTCATCTTCCTCTACCTACAGGAGGGGGATCTGCTATGGGATACCAGAGATTATTGGTCCCCAGTATGGCCAGAATAGCCTGGTATATGGATACTAGCCCAGGAGCAACTGGTTGACTCAGTGCCACTCCTGTTGTCTTTGTGGCTGCACTGCAACAGGGGTCTCCCCCGGGCCATCTTCAGGGCCACTCACAGATGGTAACAAGGAGGCATCCCTGCTTGATCCTGGGGAGGAGGCATAGCTCAACAATGATAAGAAAAAGTAGTCCTCGAATGGTGGACGATTGGCTCCAGGGCTCAGTGCCACTTCAGTACTAACAATGACCCTGGAAGGAATCCTGGCAGTTCCACAAGGGTATACATCAGTCCTGTGGTATGGTTGATGCCTTCACTGGTGTCAACTCAGTCAGTGCCACTCTCCATGGTAGAAGATTTGGGCTTTTTATCCTTTGAGAAGTGATGCCTCTTCTCCTTTCTATAGGGGATGCCTCCCTACACTTGGGGCCATGTCTGGTCTCAGTTTGTCCCTTCCCATCCTTATGTTGGGTGCTGGCTCCAAACATGATGTTGCGTATGCCAGAAGAGCTAGTCCAGAGGTCAGCTGGTATTCATGCTGATTTTGTACGCGATTTCAGTCCTGAGGTAGCTACGGTTGGTGTAGATGATCCCAGTACCAGGGTACTCAATGTGCATGCAATGGTGCAGTTTTCTTCACTTCCTTCCTTTCATTACCAAATCCTGGGTTGTGGTGCTTGCTGGCAGTGTTTGGTCAGGGGTCGGAGGGAAGGAAATGGAGAGGCAGCAATTAAGTGCAGTTTCAGACATACATTCCTTGACTTGCTCATCCTCATTGAGAAGGATGTATACACCAAGCAGTTATCAGGCAAGTGGCTGCGCCTCCAACAGAAAAGTCATCAGCTCCACCTCTCAAATTGGGGGATGAGTCCATTACAGACTGGGGGGGCTGAAACCCTAGGGCTCGAAAGAAAAGCTCTAAACTTCCGACAAGTAGATTTCATCAAAAATTGAAAGGATGGAAATATAAATCTAATCTAATATGGAAAGCCTTTGAAGGAAAGTACCGCAGATTTTTGTAGTATCCTGTTTTATTTATACTTTGATGCAACAGACCAAATATATAATACATTGAATGTACGTTTAACATTTGTGTTAGCAAATCTGTCACCTTACTGTGATTAATACGAACAAAAGTATTGTTAAACTAAAAATGAGCAAAGGTATTATCAGTGTTAGGCCTCAAACCTCCGGAAGCTTCAAAAAGCAAGATTGGCAAAATTAAATTGAAACTTGAGGTCAGGATGCGCTGCAACCAGCTAACACTTTAGGCTGGCTCATATGTATGAAGATAAACTATGCAACCGAGCATAGCTTATAATATTAAAACAATCACATTTGAGATAATTTGCTACATGAAGATAAACTACGGACCTGCTCATAGTTTATAATATCAAAGTAACAACGCTAAGAATTTGGCCCACCCTGATTGGTTGGTCTGTTTTAAACAAGGCAGACAGATAAGATAAAAAGTACAAAGGCGCAGGACTAAGGTGTGTGTGTTTGATCGTAAGGGGACCCCTCTTTGATCGTGAAACCCGACTTATACCCCCTGAACCAAAGGGACGTGCACTTCTCGACTGTCGTACCTGGCCAGTGTGGAAAATGGCCGACTGAAGGGTAACGTATTTTCGAACGAATGCAGGGTAAGATTATGGAGTAAAGAAGCCTGGTTGCTCGAGATGAATTGATCTCAAGTTTGTATCGATACTATAGTGTTAGGAATAGTAGTAGGTAGTTGATGAGTAACTTTACATGTAGTTGTGCTTGTCTTCAGTATAACTTGCCATTTATATTAATCCTTATTCAGTGCTGGACTTTAATCTTTCTTTTCTTGTTTTGTCTGTGTTGCTTTTATAGCCGGAAATCATTAAAAACTTTTGAGAAATAAATTAGTAATTTTAATTTCTCAATTAAATATGGGCACTACCCAACCTCATTACATCTGTGTTGGGTGGTGGGAAGTAGCAATCACCCAGGGCACAATTAAGGCCCTGATGCATGTCCCCTTCTTCCTTCATCTCTGCACTTAGGTAAAATTCTGTCCTATAATTGCAACTTAAAGTTATCAAAAGAAGTTCAGCCATGAAGAAAAACCACAGTGATTTGGACAGAAGATCTTCATTCTGAAATAACTAAAGCGTTTATGGCTAATACTCAGCACCCTTGGCAATATTTTTTGCCCACCAAGGGGGTGGGGCAGGGATGGAAAATCACTGAGAATGGGGGGCAGAAGAATCATAGGGGGAGTGATTCTGATACTGAGGGGTGAGAGGGTGCAGCCACCAACAGATGGAGAAGGAAAGTTCTTGGTGTTCCTTCCTACCTGCTCCCATTGCTGCCCTGCTAGGTCTTGCTCCCTGCTCAATCCCGAGTGCCACAGCAGCCACTCTCCCCGCCATGGCCACCAGGCATGCACTAGTTTTCAAGGCAGCAGAGTTCCCCACTCCCAATATTTCCATTGCAGGGCTGTAGCTACCTCTCCCTTAATATCTTAAAAGATAATTTTAAAATTACCTGGTTTTTTGGTTTTAATTTTGAAAACCATATAAAAAGAATCAATGAGGATTATGAAGTCGAGGGATCTCTAAGGTAATAAGACATTGAGTTTTATGATATTATGCATGAAACAAGAACAACATCTAAGAACTAGCTAAACAAAGTAGCCTTTTAGTAAAGGCACATACAATTATTAAAGGGAATTTCTTACATAAATTATCTAGTTGTGTACTATATAAATATATTAGCTGTTCGGACATTCTGGCTCCGAGCCCTTCAAAATGCCAAAGTCATGCATCAAACATCTCTGTTCCTGGCTCTGAATATCAAAGTAAATGTTACATTTAAAAGCAGGCACTAATAAAAGAGAATAAATTGTACTGGGATTGGACAGTAAGTTGGACTGTGAAGGCAGTCATCTGTAGAAACCTTTTATGTCTATTCCACCACAGTCACCAACCAGTGGTTGGTCATATGAAAGGAAGCTTTCTCTGGTACTCGCATTATAAAGTCATCTCTCATAAAAAGTCCAGCTTGGCTCCTAAAGCCACTTCAAAACCTACTCTCAACTAGTGATGTATGAACCTCAGTGGGTTCAGTTAATCATCCACTGTGATCCAAACTTTTTTGGACTTTCACTCATTTCATCCTTTACTAATAGCCACCTCGCCCTTTCCCCTTTTGGTAGCCCCCATTCCTCCACAACCCAAACTAAATACCATTTTTTTCCCTTGCAACATGCTCCTGTTTCCATGTACAACATACAATGAACTGCCACCTACTCCTCCATTTTCCCTCACTCTCCTTTAGATATTTGTTGCGGGGATTCAATTGTCTCTGTGCTGGACCCCAGGAACTTGTACTTTTAACTATCACAAGGTCTGGCAAATCTTGGTGTGACTTATCCCAAACTGAACTATGCAAGACACAATGTAAGAGATTTTAAAGTTGAGGCAGCTAGGTTCTTCAACAGACCTTAAACAGTATTAAATAACATAGTGGAGAGATCTGAGGGGGGGTGGGAAGTTAGAGTCTGTGGGAGACTCTAGAGTTAGGGAGGATAAATATCTGTGGGACAGTAAAGGAGCAACAGAGGAAGACTGAATTATAGTGTAGGGAGAAGTGAGTGAACCACTTCTTATTAGGTGATACTATTTTTTCAAGTAGCACTGACCAAATAAATCCTTAGCTGAACCTTTGTTCAATCTTATAAAATAATATTTAAACTAGGATCAGATAAAAGGTTGAAGTTCAAACTAGTTATCTTAGAAGACTTTGTTTGCTATTCCTATCCTAAACACTGCCTTTATAAAAATCCAGTAAGGTAACACATTTATTAAGCAAAAAGAAAAGGAGTACCCGTGGCACCTTAGAGACTAAGAAATTTATTAGAGCATAAGCTTTCGTGAGCTACAGCTCACTTCATCGGATTATGCTCTAATAAATTTGTTAGTCTCTAAGGTGCCACGGGTACTCCTTTTCTTTTTGCGAATACAGACTAACACGGCTGCTACTCTGAAACCTGACATTTATTAAGAACTGTGTACGGAGTTAAGGAAACTTTTCAATTTTTTAAGTTAGCTTAAGGCAAGTAAATTTGTCACCTGCTGGTACAGAGTGTTGCAAATTAACACAATAGATTGCCATTGTGCAAAAGACAGTGCCTTCTGGACTGACAATCCATTAACACAATGAATTGCCAGTGCAGAAGGCACTGTCTTCTCTAGAGCAAACAGTAACTTTAGAAAAAGACAGTTACCTTTTCCGTAACTGGTGTTCTTTGAGATGATGCTCATGTCTATTCCACAATAGGTGTGCGTGCTCACCACGTGCAGCGGTGCCAGAAGTTTTTCCCCCAAGCAATACCCATGGGGGGGAGCCCCCCACCGCAACCCCTGGAGTGGCGCCTGCCTGGCACGGTATAAGGGGGGCTGCACTCCCCCCATCCTCAGTTTCTTCTTGCCAGACAACTCCGACAGAGGGGAAGGAGGGTGGAATGTGGAATAGACATGAGTAACACATCTCAAAGAACACCGGTTATGGAAAAAGTAACGGTCTTTTCTTCTTCGAGTGATTGCTCATGTGTATTCCACAATACGCGATTCCAAGCTATATCTGTTGGAGCTGGAGCTGTAGGAGTTCACAAGTTCTCAGGACGGTGTATCGCCCTGCCGAACCCAGCATCATCCCTGGCCTGAGAGACGATCGCATAGTGCAAGGTGAACGTGTGAACCGAAGACCACGTGGCAGCCCTACAAATGTCCTGGATAGGGATGTGGGCCATGAAGGCAGCAGACGAGGTCTGTGCCCAAGTCTAGTGTGCCCACACAATGGGTGACGGGGGAACCCCCGCCAGCTCATAACAGGAACGGATGCATGAAGTGATCCACTTAGAAAGCCACTGAGTGACAATCGGCTGACCCTTCATGCGCTCAGCCGAGGCGACAAACAGTTACGAAGATTTTCTGAACGGTTTGGTCCACTCGAGGTAGAAAGTCAGAGCTTGCCTCACATTGAGCGTGTGGAGACAGCATTCTCACTAGTCACATGAGGCTTGGGGCAGAGGACTGGCAGAAAAATGTCCTAACCCATGTGGTAAGTGGAGACCACCTTTGGGAGGAACACGGGGTGTGGGCGGAGCTGGACCTTGTCCTTATGAAAAACCATATACGGTGGTTCACAGGTTAGGGCCCTGAGCTCCCGAGACCCGCCTGGCCGACATGACAGCTACCAGGAAGGCCACCTTTCACGAGAAGTGAGACCAGAAACACGTGGCCAGTGGTTCAAATGGGGCCCCCATGAGACGAGCCAGCACCAGATTTAGGTCCCACTGTGGAACCAGGGGTTTGGAATATGGTAGAGATAGTCCAAATCCTTAAGGAACCGGCCAGTCATAGCATGGGAAAACACCGAGTGCCCTTGCACGGGGGATGAAAGGCCGATATGGCCGCCAAGCGTACCCTGACTGATGAGGGAGCCAGTCCCTAGGCCCTCAGGTGAAGGAAGTAATCAGGGATAAGCTAGATCGGGGAGGCCATCGGGGAAACACCCTGGCCTGCTGCCCACCTTGAAAACTGAGACCACTTCGCCACATAGGAGCGGCAAGTGGAGGGCTGTTTACTTTCGAGGAGGACTTGTTGAACCTGTTGCGAGCATGTCCTTTCCTCGCCACCTAGCCACTGAGCAGCCACACTGTGAGGTGAAGCGTTGCTCGGTTGGGATGGAGGAGGTGGCCCTGGTCCTGAGAGAGCAGGTCTTGGCGGAGTGGCAACTGCCATGGCGGAGCTACCACCAGCCCCAAGAGGGTCCCGTACTACTGCTGCCTGGGCCACACCAGGGCAACAAGGAGAACCCTGGCTTTGTCCGTCTTTATTTTCTCCAGGGCCTTGCTGATCAGAGGAAACAGGGGAACGGCCTGACCAGGAAAGGGTAAAGGCATTGGAGATAGCGCCCCTCCCTAGGCCCCCCTGTAGTAGAACTAGGGCGTCGTCGGTTCTGTCTGGTCGCAAATAGGTCCACCTGGGGAGTGCCCCACCTTCGGAAAAGCTGATGAGCCAGTTCCAGGTATAGAGACCACTCGTGCTGAGAGGAAGAATTTCTGCTCAAGCGATCCGCCCTGACACTCCGAGCGCCCAGCAGTTGGAAGGCTTTTAGGTAGATACCATGGGTTATACAAAAGTCCCACAGACTGAGCGCTTCGTGGCAGAGGGCAGAGGATCAGGCCCCGCCTTGCCTGTTGATATAGAAAATCGAGGCCATGTTGTCCGTGACGACCCTGACTACTTTGCCCTCCAGCTGCAAGCGGAAGGCCATACACGCCAGTTGCACCGCCCTGAGTTCCTTGACATTTATATAAAGGGGTAGGTCTTGTAGAGACGACAGGCCTTGGGTCTGAAAGTTCCCCACATGGGCCCCCCAACCCACGTCCGACGCGTCGGACACCAGCTCTGACAACGGGGCCCTGCCCCTGAATGAGACCCCTTGGAGCATGTTGTTTGGGGCGGACCCCCACCGCAGGCAGGTGATCACCGAGTTCGGCACAGTGAGGACTTTGTCCATTCTGTCCCTGGCCTGGGAGAACTGCGAGGCCAGCCAGAACTGGAGGGACCTCATTCTGAGTCTGTTGTGACAGACCACATATGTGCACGCAGACATGTGACCCAGCAGTTGCAGGCAAGCCTAGCTGTTGTCCCCGGGAACCTTGTGACTGAGTCAATGAGCCCTTTCAGGGTCTTGAACCAGTCTGGTGGGAGAGAGACCCTTGCCAACATTGCATCCAGAAGCGCCCCGATAAACTCTATGTGTTGGACTGGGACTAATGTGGACTTGGCAATGTTTATCAACAGGCCCAGGGCAGTACATGTGGACAGGAGGAGCACCACATGTTCCCTCACCTGCGACCGGGAAGTGCCTTTGACTAACCAGTTGTCCAGATATGGGAATATTTGGACCCCCGGCGTCTGAGGTAGGCTGCTACCACTACCATACACTTTGTAAAGAACCTGCGGACAGTGGACAGACCAAACGGTAGGACTGTGAATTGGTAGCGACTCTGTCCCACCATGAAATGGTGGAAGAATCTGTGCCCCTCGAATATGTGGATGTGGAAGTACACATATTCGAAGGGCAAGGGATCCAGAGAAGGGATGATGGCGGCCAGGGAACCCATACAGAACCAGAGTTTCACAATGTAGTGGTTCAGCCTCGCAGGTCCATGATGGGCCTGAGCCCCCCTTTGGCCTTAGGGATAAGGAAATACCCGGAGTAATACCGCTTGCCCAGGAACTCCTTGGGCACCATCTCTATAGCCCCTAGGTTCAGGAGCCGCCCCATCTCCTGCTCAAGCAGAGCCTCGTGAGAGGGGTCCCCCAGGAGGGACGGGGGCGGAGGGCAGTTGGGCGGGGAGAAGGTAAACTGAAGGGTGTAACCTTGGGAGACGGTGTTGAGGATCCATCGGTCTGAGGTGAGCTGCAACCATTCCAGCAGGAAAGCACACAACTGATTGGAGAAAAGGAGCTTTATTGGGGGTAGGTTCCTGCTGAGAACTGGGGGAGTATCCCCGAGCGTCCCGTCAAAAATGCCTTTTGCCTGCCTGCCTGCCCTTAGAAGACCCAGGCTGGGGGGCAGGCCAGGATTGCCATTGCGAGCGCTTTCCACAGTCCCGCTGCTTTTTGTGGGCGGCCTCGTACTTCAGGAACATAGCCTGGGCGGGAGCCTGCTGCGGCTTGAACTTGGGTTTTGCCGGAGGAGGGACATAGAGGCCCAAAGTCTGGAAGGTCGTGCAGGAGTCTTTCATGCCATGCGGCCTTGTGTCTGTTTCCTCAGCAAACAGAGACTTCCCGTTGAAAGGGAGATCCTGCATTGACGACTGCGCTTCGCTGAAGAGCCCAGAGAGCAGAAGCCATGATGCCCGTCTCATGGAAACCGCTGAGGCCAGGGACCGTGCGGCAGTGTCCGCTGTATCCCAACAAGCCTGCAGGGATGCCCTTGCAGCCGCCGCCCCTTCCTCCACCAACGCCTTAAACTCCTTATCACGCTCCCGAAGGAGTCCTCAAACTTGGGAAGGGATTCCCAGAAGTTAAACTCACAGCGACCCAAGAGAGCCTGATGGTTTTCTACTCGTAGTTGAAAGCTTGACGACAAATAAACTTTTTCCCTGAAAGTATCCAGCCTCCGAGAGCCTTTGTTCTTGGGGGTCGGGGCTGGTTGCCCCTGCCGCTCCCTGTGGTTGACTGACTCGACCACCAAGGAGTTGGGCGCCGGTTGGGTATACAGATACTCGTGTCCCTTCGTGGGTACAAAGTACTTGCACGCCGCCTTTTTAGAGATGGGAGCCAACGAGGCTGGTGTTTGCCACAGGGCATTTGAAATTCTTGCCACCCCTTCATGGAGTGGCAAGGCCACCCTGCCCAGTGCTGAAGGGGACAGCATATTGAACAGGGAGTCTGAGGGCTTTTCCATCTCCTCAGCCTGGAGGTGGAGGCTCGCTGCCACCCTATGTAGGAGGTCTTGGTGGGCCCAGTAATCCTCCTGCGGGATGGGCGGGGGGGGCAGGTCCGCAATCAGCTCCTTCTGACAGGGCAAGGCCAGTGCGGTGCTTTGGGTGTCATCCGGCACTGGAGGATCCACCACCTGATTAGACTCCGGGCATGATACCGAGGACACAGGTCCCACCGACCATTTTTCTGGCTGTCTAAAGATGGACACCGACGGCGCTTCCGAGGCCCTGGCCACCGAGCGAGCCTCCACTGGGGGCTGCACCGGAGGCTACAGTGCCCACTGGTACCACTGGGCCGGCCACGACGCTTAGTGCCATTGTGCTTGCTGAGCACCGGCGGGGCCGGCTATTCGGGCTGGCTAGCTTGCCCTGTAGATGGGCAGCTGTGAGGGGAGACCGGGCTGGCATATGATCCACTGCTGCCTCTGGACCGGGAGTATCAGTGGTGCCAGGATCTACATTGGCCACGGGACCGTGATCTCGACACAGAGGAGCGGCAGCAATGGTAGTAGCTGCCCTGTGAACGGCCTCGACGGGCAGACCCATGTCGGCCACACGCCAGCAATTCACACTCTGGGCTACAGTGCCTTGGCGGAGACTTGGAACGGGAGCCCGAGCGGGAACGGCGTCGACGATCATGCCACGACCGACTTAGGTATCTCCTGCAAGACAAAGATCATTGGTGACATCCGCCATGGTCCCATCGGTATTTGCTTCGCGAAGACGAGCGGTGCCAGGAGTCCCAGTCAGACAGCACCCGTCCAGATAGTCTGGCTGGCGTCGAGGGCGATCCACATGGACTGAGCCCTGAACGGTCGCTGGACGGTGAGCGGTGTTGGGAAAGTTCCCCTGACCGAGACCGGTACCGGGCCGGTGGCAACTGCGGTGATCCCAGCAGCGGCTTGCCTCTGGAGTGTGGGGCCGACATCGGCGGACCTCCGGGCACTGGCATGGACATGACGTCCCTAGCTGACTGGAGGGCTTCGGGCGTAGATGGCATCCGGACATCCGGAGAGGCCTGCTCCGAAGGGGCCAGGCTACACCACTAAATGTGAGTCGGAGGCCTAGGGCCTGATGGGAGTCGAGGACTACCCAACATGGGCCTAGCCTCTGTCCCAGACTTCTCTCGGTGCCGTTGCGAAGAGGGAGTCTTTCCAGTTCTCTTGGTGTGCCCCATGGACGGGGAGCGGTGCTGACTGGACGATGATACCGGAGGGTCTCCATGTACCAATGCTGCGGTGCCGGGTACTGGTTCGGAGCGGTGTGCTGGGGTCGGGGCCAATGCCGATTCCATCAGGATAGCCTGGAACCTAATGTCCCTTTATTTTTTGGTCCGGGGCTTAAAAGACTCGCAGATCTTGCCCCTTTTGTTGATATGGATTTCTCCCAAGCAGCACAGACAATCCGCGTGTGGGTCACTCCTTGGCATAGAGCGCCTACAAGAGCTGCATGACTTAAAACCTGTGGTGCGAGGTATGCCCCGGCTGGGGCTCAATGACTAACTAAACTAACTGAATTAGCTAACTGACTTCAGGTTACTACTGAACAAATGAAGAGTTCTGGGGACGAGCTGCAGCAAAGCTGGAGCTGAGCAGTTCCAACGCACCTTCACTGGCGGCAAGAAGGAACGGAGGGTGGGGAGAGCGCACAGCTCCCCTTATACCACGCCAGGCAGGCGCCGCTCCAAGGGTGGCAGGGGGGCATTCCCCCTATGGGTACTGCTAGGGGAAAAATTTCCAGCACCAGTGCACGTGGCAAGCACGCACACCTATTGTAGAATACACATGAGCAATCACTCGAAGAATAACTGGAGTGCATGCATGTAACCAGAATCCAAACATACTTTAAAATATTCCAGTGAAGTAGGTGTTTTTCATTAATGTAACACATGACTTTCACATTCATAGAGCCTGAGAAGGAGAAACTAGGGTTGCCCTATTTCTACTCTCATTGCTACAATAATGCTTTCAATATTCTGCAGATGGATAAAAAGATTAGCCTTCAGTTCTAAGTAAAGATAGAACTTACTTTTCAAAACTACAAGTTCATTAAAATGAAACTGCTACTTATATTGCAGGAAACTGTCTTTGGAGAGGGTTATTTTCTTTTAAGATTGCAATTTCTTCCACGAATCACAGCAATTTCATGAGTAGTTTAAACTTTTACATCACTAAAAAGAGAGTGATGGGAGCAAGCTCTCAGATTGTGTGTAAAAACTTAATAGTGGAAAAAACTTATTAGCAAGAGAATGAAAGTAAACTTACCACTTGCATAGGAACGGCTGTCATCCTCACACAATTTGTGCAGCTGCTGGTATTCTTCTTGGGCTAGCTCAAAACGCTGCTGTTTAATTTGGTAAATCTCTTTCTTGGCATTAAGTGCCTCCTGGGCAACAATTAAATATTCCTTTAGCATGCGTTCCTGTTCTCTTCGCCACTGCTCTCTTGGGTCCTCAATTTGTGTGAGCTCTGAGGAGAAAAACTTAAGTCCTGTTACTCCACTAATTAAAAGTACTTTCTCAATGTCAGATCCTACACTGATAGTTCATGACCACAGGAAATGTGCTCAAAGAATCCAGGTGAAGTCTGTCTCTAAACCATCTAGTATACTCAATTCAACACAAAGTTCAATATCACTCCAGCAAAGAGAGAAAAAAGTGACTGCACTGTCACTTATATTTGAGTCTTTTATTCCTGGAGATGAAGTTAAAAAGAAAACTAATTTTTCAACCCTAAATGATCTTACTCAGTCAACTTGTTTTAAGATGACAAGTTATACCATTCTGATGGCCTAACCATAATACAGCCCACAGCCAAGTAAAAGAGCCAAATCAATATCCCAAGCCTTAACTCAATGGGTGGTAGGAACAGTTCAGAGATTTCACATTTAGCCTCCAGAAAGGTGCAAGAGAAACCCAACATCCTGAAAGGCTATTTATGTTATCTTTATGCCTGCACAGTCAAACAGTGAACAATCAAGTTAGCTACCAAGATTAGTGTTTTGGGCCCAGATTCAGGAAATCACTTTAACACATGCTTAATTTTAACTTTCTTCTATCCTAACAGTCATAAGAAGATCCGTGATGTTCTCATCACTACCCTTTAAACGTTTGAGAAAAGCTAATGTGTGCAATCACAGACTGAAAGTAAAGCTTGTTTCTAGTATCAAGAAACTCTTTCAAATATATGTTTATAGTATAAAAAAGTTTTCAATATGTTATGTTCCTGCAAACACTTCAGTGGCCCACAGATTAAAAAAAAATATAACAAAAAAACCCTGAAAATACAGGTTTTTCTGGGGTGTCCCGGGGGGGGCGGCAGGAAGAGAAGTTTTACATCATCCTGCTCATGCAGAGTCCGCTGTGTATGCGAATGCCAGCCTCCTATGGCTGTATTTACAAAAATTAGATGCATAAATCACCATTACTGCAGCTCCACTGTTGGTAGTAATTGTGCAACCTGTAATACAGCCAGGGGGCATGCATCTTACCATCATACTTCAGAACAGGGTTAGTCAGTATGGTAGTAAAAATACTTATATCTTATCTGCATCGCTGTTCCATTGCCACCACATAAATCAATCTTTATGGTTCAAGTTATATCATTACCTTAATGTGCACAAGTGCAGTAAATAGTTGTCAAAATCATTTAGTCCTTTTTTAAAAAACTTTAGCCACACTAGGGTATTTCACAGGTTAACTATACCATAGGAAGTATTTCTGTTATAGGTTCCAAATGTACTAATAAAGTGATTTTTGAAACATCATACCACAGGCTGTCTTGAGGAATGTAGAATAAGCCATAAGACAGATACTCAATACAAGCAAAGAAGATATTTTCAGTTAATTTTCCCCCCTAAAAAACTCTGATTTTGCTGTTGCTGTGATAGGAAAGGGGAAAGACAACTCTTTTGTTGGTACTAACAATAGGACTTAAAGCTATTTAAATATTTCTGTTTGTGCTGTGAAATCAGAGATTGTAGTGATTGAGCCCCCAAAAATAAAAACTGCATACAAGCAGCTCTGTTTGCAGAGCATTTGAAAAGTAATCGCCTAAACAAACAAGATTTTCAGGAATTAAAAAAGTGAAAATATTTAAAGTGGTTTAGAACTATGATTTGCCAATAAATGGCTCTTCACAATGTTCCAATTCTAATCCCAGGTAACAGGAAAGGTTAAAATGCAACACACACAGCCCTTGAGAAGAGGAGTCTGTACATTTTGAGGCACTGTAAAACCTGTCAAGTGACCAAAAATCTTCATCATCATCTTGTATTCTATGCAGAAAGACAGGTTTCAGAGTAGCAGCCGTGTTAGTCTGTATTCGCAAAAAGGAAAGGAGTACTTGTGGCACCTTAGAGACTAACAAATTTATTTGAGCATAAGCTTTCGTGAGCATCCGATGAAGTGAGCTGTAGCTCACGAAAGCTTATGCTCTAATAAATTTGTTAGTCTCTAAGGTGCCACAAGTACTCCATGCAGAAAGAACACTTCCTATTAAGTACAACACTGACAGTCTTCTGTGGAACACTGCACTGTACTCTGGCCTGAAATAAGTGTATGGAGCACAGACTGTACCAGTTACCATAGAGAAACTGAAACTGAAGGTGTTTTAGATTTGGATAGCTACTAATTTAGTTTCTTTAGAGCTGACTGAAATTTCTATAGTCATTCAAGCACAGCCCTGGTTGGCCAAGAACATGGAATATGTTATTCCCAAAACTGGGAAATGTGCAACTGGTTAAAGGAGACTTCAAAGGCTCTCAAAACTCAGAGGAGAAGGGGAAAGGAATTCTGTGGTTGGCAGCTACTGAAGCTTCTTAAGAAATGGTTGGATAGGCTCCAACACTAGCTCACCGAGGGTGTCAACCAAATCCAGAATTAACAGGACGAGATGGAGATCAGGGCTGGCTCTGAAGGTAGCTCTGTGATTTACAGAGGATTGCTTTGCCTCTTGGGTTTCCTAATGTAAATGGAAAATCATTGACCAGAATCCTTTACATCACAGCCCAGCTTGTGTTCTTCTTTCTTGGGTAAAGCTATCAAGACAGGCGTCTTACAAGAGTGACATGGACTGCTGCTTTATTTTGAAGAGTGGAAGGAAAGAAAAGATTTGGGTGTACATAGCTTGGGAGGTTTCTACAATGCGTAGACTTTAAAAAGCACTGATTTGAAACCTGTCTTGCATTTTCTCCCAACATTTCTGTAACTATTACATTAATTTCTGCCACGGTTTCTACTGATACACAAAGCTCTAGGTGCTGGAGAGGGCATATAACTGGGCCATCAGGAAAGAAGAATGGAAAAAAAAGTCTAATCAAGAAGTGATCCTGTTCTCCTACTGGATACTGTTACCTGATAGCTACTGTGGCAAATATTTTAGGTAGATGTCAGAACCCCCAGAGTAAGAGATTCTTTCCACCAGAATCTCTCCTTGATTCTTATACCATCAATGCATTCACCTGTCATTGCATCCCAATGGTTACTGAATAATGCCCCCATAAATTCTACCCCTGCATTAGGATCAAGCTTAAAAAATTGAAACAAAAAAATAACAGATCTTTGTACCATAGCATGGAGAATCTAGTTCCTAACAAAGGAATCCTATTAATTGGATGCTTTATTAGCCCTTTTAGCCACAGCATCCCAATGGGATGTTGTGTTTAGTTCATTATCTACCATACCTTTAAGTCCTTTATAAAGTAAAGAAACCTGTGACAAAATTCAGAATTATTGACACTGTGCTTATATGTAGTGTGTGTGTTTCTAAGGTGTTCTATTACAGGCTGAGATAAAGCTCTATCTTCTATAAAAGTTGTCCTGACAGCTCAAATAAAAATTATATGAGCAATATTCTTAACAGTAAGTACCTTAAGAATTACACAAGCACCTGCGCTATGATTTTTCAATGGATCTTGAAATACTCACTAGGTTATTTATTCTTCTAGTGACTGCATTAAAATCTCTTCAAAGATTTTTGTTCTTAGAGGGAAGAAATGTCTGTGTGTGGGTCTCTCACACACCAAAATCAGGTGAAAAAATGTTTTTATGAAAACCACAAAAATATGCAGAGCGGTTCAGAAGCTGGTATAACACCTGAAACTATTAGTTTAAATTAACTAGATTCCAAAGAGATGGTTGAAATTGATTTTGCAGAGAGTGCTATTTACCATTGACGTTACTGCTGCTACTGTATCTTGCTTCTTTTCTTACCAGCTAGTTGCCAGTTCGCACAATTCTGAAAGCATCCGCTCATTAGTGATAAGCAGCTTAATGATGGCAGCACAATAGTACCAGTGGCAATAATATACAGCTATAAAGATAAGATATATACTTTAAAAAGTATAATTGGCAAATGTGCCAGACAGTGGTGATATGAAGCTCAGCAACAGCCCAACAGCAACAGTGCATAATGTACATATCCAGTCTAAGCCCACTGATTTACTATGTGGAAGCATAAAATATGCAACGCGTAGGACAGGATGAGATTGCTCATTTAAATAAGAAGATATGATAAATATATCAATCAATAATCTTAAAATTAAGCTAAATAGCTGCTACAATGAAAAACACCACACATTTACTCTCAGCCTGTTTTGGGCGTTGTGGGTTCTTTAGGAAGGGAGCAAACTATGGACTACCGGAAAGGTAAACAACACACACAAAATGCAGTCTGAAAATGCTGACACTTCACCAGCATTAGCATTTGTATCACTTTTTGACATGCTCCTTCAATTTCTCGTTTTGACAAAAGAGTATCGAAGTACTGATTAGGAATACATCTACCCTGGAAATTCTTTCTGAATATAAATATTGAAATGAAATTCAAACTTGACTTATTTCAACAAGGGCTATTTAGATAACCCTTTACATTACATCACAACAGTAATAGTGATTTTACATACAACCATTTTTCATCCATAGATCTTAAAGCACCTTACAAAAGGAGGGCATTATTGCCATTTGACATATGAAACACTGCAAGAAGTAACTTGCCCAGGACTTCTCACAGTAGCTGGAAATTGAATAAATGTCATCTTAATCACTCTTGGTTCAACTATAGATATCAGCTTGTGAATGTTCATAAAACCAATTCCACTTCTACTCACGATTTATATGGTCCATGTAATAAATTCCAATCTGTTGATCATAAACAGTTTCCCATCCTAAAGGAAGTTCATCGCCAACACAGTCAGCAAATGTTAATGGCTTTGTAATCCTGTAAAAATATAAATAATGAAAATAAACTCAAAAGATGCATAGTTTACTATGCAATTAATGCTATTTAGTATGTGCTTTGACTATATCAAAGCTCTGATTTGACCAAGATTAAATAGTTATAACACTTGGGTATGCAATAGTAATTTTAAGTAAATGAAAACTAAAATGTACAAAGAAAATGAACATTTAATTTAGAAAGTATGCTGACAACTACTCCCAAAACAGGTGAGTCAGCTTCTCCCTTGAAGTTCTGTGTTTAACTATTTAATTATGATGGCATGCAGTCCTGCCAGTTCCCCCCCCACACACATACTACAGTAACAATGTGAGAACAGGTTTCAGAGTAGCAGCCCTGTTAGTCTGTATTCGCAAAAAGAAAAAGGAGTACTTGTGGCACCTTAGAGACTAACAAATTTATTTGAGCATAAGCTTTCGTGAGCTACAGCTCACTTCACCGGATGCAATCCGATGAAGTGAGCTGTAGCTTACGAAAGCTTATGCTCAAATAAATGTGAGAACAGAGCTGAAATTCATTACTGTTCACGTTTATTGGAAACTTTATAGCATCCAAGTTTTTAGAATGTCAAAGCTGTACAATTTGCTAACCATAGCAGCTCAAATGTAAAAGAAAAAGTATCTTTCAACTGCCAATGCATAACTGTTCACGAAATTCTATTATCTTAGGCCAACATAAATTACCCTGCTCTGCCCGAAAATAGGCAATCACTATAGGTTTGTGAAGCATTTTGATATTCCTAGAATGAAGGATACACACAAGTATCAGCAACAAAATTACTAACTGAATATCACACTACTTCTGCAGCAACTGCTCGACAAACTAATAGTAATAAAATACGCAAGTGATAACATTCAATAGAGTACCGGTAAATAGTCATTCTTCCTACTATTCACTGCACCAGAGCTTCTCGACCTTTTTCTTTCTAACATCCCCATCCACCAAACTTGCTATAAAACTCCACAGCCCAGTTGTGCCACAACCGTTTTTCTACATATAAAAGCCAGGGTGGCATTAAGGGGCAGCAAGCAGGGCAATTGCCCGGGACCCCACGCCAAAGGGGACACCATGAAGCTAAGTTGCTCCGGCTTCAGCCCTGGGTAGTGGGGCTTGGGGCTGTAGTCCTGTGCGACAGGGATCTGGCTTTCTGCCCTGTACCCTAGCAATTCTAATGCCAGCCATGCTTGGTGGACCCCCTGAAACCTTTTTGTGGCCCTTGGTTGAGTACCACTGCATTATGGATTCAACATTTGTATGGCTCTGGAACATCAAAACTACCAATAATTTAAGAAAACCAATACAAAGGCAAAAGTAACCCAGACAGAACCAAGGGTGTAGATTTTTATCCAGTTTACTTCCCACAGCATCATTCCAGCAGTTGTTGAAACCCTCACACAATGTATTCCCCAATAGTTTCTAAATGGCTCAAATAAAAAAATATATCTAGCTATGTAATCAACTCAGACACAAAAGTAAAGTTAATTTTATAAAGATAAACATTAAATATTCACAATACAAACATCAGTTAAATATAAACAATTCCAATATAATAAGTGATCCATAGAATCATAGACTATCAGGCTTGGAAGGGACCTTAGGAGATCATCTAGTCCAACCCCCTGCTCAAAGCAGGACCAATCCCCAATTTTTTGCCCCAGATCCCTAAATGGCCCCCTCAAGGATTGAACTCACAACCCTGGGTTTAGCAGGCCAATGCTCAAACCACTGAGCTATCCCTCCCCTGATAGCCATATCACCACACAGCCTAAAATCAGCTTCCAAATTTGTGCACAAATGTGCAATATCTGAATACAGTCTCCTATAAAAGATCAGAATTTGGACAACATTTATAAATGCATACATTTTATGGTCAGCAGGAATCCTAATGGTCATCAGTCTGACCTTCCATATAACACAGATCATTGAACTTTCTCCAGTAGTTCCTGCAAAAACTCTTATCTTAAAAAAAAAAAAAGACAACTTTCTCAGTTTAAAGACTTCAGGTGATGGATTATTACTACATCCATTGGTGAGTTGTTCCAATGGCTCATTACCTCAATGATAAAAAAATGTAAGCCCTATTTATCGTTTCAATTTAATTAGCTTCAACTTTGAAAAGTTCAACACTGAATCTTTTAAAGCCTTTGTACGTTGGATTTAAAAGCCCTGAAGTATCAGATATATTCTCTCAGTGTTAATACAAACTTACCAACTTGTCTCTTAACCTTCGCTTCATGAAACAATCTACTTAGTTTATTAAGTCTCTCATTGGAAGGTGTATTCTTTTTTGTACCCTCTTCAAATTTTTCAGGACCATCTTTGAAGTACTGACACCAAAATTGGCCAGAGATTCCAGTCGTGGTTTCACCAATGCCATATATAAAAGTAATATCAACTCAGTATTCCTACTCAATGTTCCTTTGAGCATCCAAAGTGATCTTAATCCCTTTTAGCCATCACATCCACTCGCAGCTCATGTTTGTTTTGTTATCTACCATGACTACCTACGTTCTTTTCAGAATAAAGAAACTAGACTTATTGCTAACTGTCCCCAAGGCGGCCTGCAAGACACTGCTGATCTTTTTACATAAAAACAGTGAAATCTTTCATAATTTCCAAAACCTTTAAGCCCGATGTCAACTTTACAAATACAAATGGGAAAATATAATGACTCTATATTTGTGTCTGGGTCTCACTCTCCCCAAACCCTCTCTCAACTTAAAAAAAAAAAAAAAAAAGTATTTTTCACACTTTTATAGCAGCACTCTGCATTATACGATACTTCTATGTGAAAGTGTTCCACTCATTTTCAAAATACAGGGAATATAATACATTATCATGTTTGTAAACATGATGAGAAAACCTAATTTGGGTAATATTCAAAACAATATTAACAAAATCCTAGTTTGTTCTCCTACTTACCATATACTTGTGGTCTAGATGTTTCCCAGACACACTGATTATTTCTTCTACACAACAGGTAGAAGATATGCACACACCAAAAAACCCCAAAAGTTTTGTTTTAGTACCAAACGAGGTTTTGGTTTGAAGGAAATAGGAAAATTATGACTGATCCAATTAAAAAGCCACTGCATATTTAAATTTATTGAACACAAAATAAAGTAGCAAAGAAAGATTTCAGAAGAGGATTCATTTTCTAACCAAGAAGGGGTGCGCAGCAAGCACATGTAGAATGTTCTTAAATTACACCCAACATCACTACAAATGCAAGAGAAACACCTTCTGTTGCTCAAACTTGTTTATCGATGTCACATGCAGAAGGCATGGAAAGTGTGCCACTCAAACTATCTACATACTTATAAGACTCTCATTATAGCATCTGAAAGTTAAAAGGTCGTGTCTATACTAACACTTTTCTCACCTTTGGTCTTGAACCAGTGCATCTGTGTTGTCAGTGATAACCTTATTGGAAGTGCTAGCAAAGAGAGCATGAAAAGCCTCTGCCATTTCTATGCTAGCACTTTCACCATCACTACCACAGGTCGTGCAGCACCAGTGGTGAAACAACACTGGGATAGATCACAAAAATTCCATACATAGGCACATGCACGCAAACTGAACAATGATATTTACTTATGTCCCATGATTATTTTAAGCATTTTTAAATGCATATAGAGTGCTTTAAAACTGTGAATTACTTTGGAAGTGCAAGACAGTAATTCATAGTCACAATCGCATACAATCATGCGGTTTTGAATGTGCCTAGTACAAGAGTTAGTGAACCGTATGATCAGTGCAATCATGTCCTTTTGTTTTTAAAGATAAAAATGTTAAATTAGGTTTGATAAAATTTTGCAGATTAAAGAATAATTTTCAACAGTCTGCTAAAATGAATGTTATGATAGCACTACAAGATATTGTACACAATACTTACCCAACAGGAAACCCAAACAATTGGGAATAAAAATAGGAAGTTTTATGAACTTTAGTAGCTACAGAAATATATTTAGACTAAGTGATTAGAGTTTATTAATGCTACATGATTTGAGATTTGAAATCTAGTAAAATAAGGGAGGAATTTTACAGATTAGAGCTATTGTTACAGTTACACTAACAATTAGAGTACTGTTATGGTAAAATTTTCTCTAGCACTACATAATCAGTACACCTACCTTAAAATTTTCCATTACTGACAACTTGTATGATACTTCATGTATGACATGTACTTCATGTATGACAACTTGTAGGATACTCCATTTGAACCAAAATCTGCAGTCACTGAGAAGAAGCTTTATTATAGAACAGCATAAGTGTTCTTCCAGGACTTTGTCTAGTAGTTATGCAGTCAGGCACTGCCACATTAGTTCTAATTTCTCTGGACTTCTGTAATACTGCCACATTAGTTCTAATACTGCCACATTAGTTCAAATTTCTCTGGACTTCTGTTACAATATTAAAAATACAAGAGAAGGCATAGCAATTGATTTACCTCTGAGGATTCTGTTCTAGACACCACCGTGTTTACAATTACTCAAGATAGTCTAGACATTGGTTCCTACCTAAACTGCCACATTATCAACAAGATTTTCTTTGGAATGGATAATGAGGCATGCTTGCCCATCACACTTACACATCCCTTATTCATAAGCAAAACCTACATATGCAGTATTCTGCCTTCGCATGCCATAAGAACCTTAATCCAGCATCCTTAATGATCCCACCTCTCTCACTAAAACTTCTAGAACATAAACAGTATTAACTTTCTGGGAACAGACAGAGCAAGAGTGAACAGTAAAGGAAGGGAATTAAGTAGATGCAACAGGTTTTATACCATTTTCCAAAAACCTGTTTAAACTGTGGAATGATAGTTTTTGTATCCAAAGGAAACCTTAGATCTGTTAAGAATTCATGCTAGCATTCTAAAAAGAAAAAATGGAAATAGAAACAATGATCCCACAGTCAACAACTCAGTTATTTAAGTACAGTTTTTACTAAGGAATTGTCTCTATTCAAAGTTGTACAAATTTAATTTTAATTCAGTTTAAAACTGATTTCCTTAAGCCAGTACACAACAGAGTGGGTGTTCATTTGATTTAAATCAAATGTATATTAAATGTATCTTATTGATTCCTTATTTAATTAAGCTAAATCAAAATAAGCAAGGTTTAAATCAGATTAAGGTGTTTACACTGTGTTTGCACAGGTCTAACTAATCAGGTTTAAAGTTACACCTTTAGCTAAACTGGTACAACTCTGAATATAGACAAAGTCTAGAAAAATGTTTTTTCTGCTAGGCAAACTACAAGCTCCCATAATAATAAAATGTAAAATTGTAGAACAGTAACATACAAACAGATACTGCTTCAGCAGGTCAGCCAAAAAATATATCACGAGACTACTGAAATTAAACGTCCTCTGAAAGTACCACACTCCTCTCTCCGATTAATTCAACCGCTACAAAAAAATAGTAGAGGTCTCCTTTCCTGTTTCTATATAAGGAATTGTACATGGAATGTGTATATCTGTAAAAACACTTTGAGATCATCAAAATTAGGAGCTAGGCAGCAACAGAACAAGAGCACTCACTTTTTTTTTTTTTTTTTTTTTTTTTTTTTTTTAAGGTAAAAAGGAATTCAATAGGTTTTTGTCTGAAGTCACAAGTGAAAACGACCTTTGGTGGTCTTATTCTATTCCCTCATCTGTTCACAGTATAAAACCAAAACATAATATAGCACAATTCACTCTCTCTGCATATGAAAACACTAGTACTTGAAGAACAGGGGTAACTGAAATACTGAGATATGCTGAAAGAACTATTGGATGAAACTTTCATAGATTCAGAGAGTTTAAGGCCAGAAGGGACCATTAGATCATTTATTCCTGTTTATCACAGGCCATTACATTTCACCCATTTCCTTTGTATTGAGCCAAATAATTTGTTTGGCTACAGCATATCTTCCAGAAAGGCATCTAAATAGTGATTAGAAATGGAGAATCCACCACTTCCCTTGGTAGTTTTTTGGCAATGATTAATCACCCTCACTGTTAAAAATGTGTGGCTTGTTTCTAATTTGAATTTGTCTGCCTTCAACTTCCAGCCACTGGTTCTTGTTATCCCTTTTTTCCACTAGTTTAAAAGAACTTGTACAGTGCCTGACTGCTCTACTTGGATCAAACCAATGGTATTCATCCTTCACATTGATGAAAACAAAATTCATTCCAGTTGCAAGGAAAAGCCAACTAAATAATGCGTGTTGTGCACAATCTGAGACCTGTTCAGTGCTCACTAAAAGACACAGACTTCATTGTGGCCCCTTGACTCAAGTCCTCTAACATTCTGCAATGAGCACATGAAAAAGTATTTGGTAGCTTGTAAACTTTTATTATGTAAACTTTTATTAAAGACCGCCAGATTAAGTTTCAAACCAGTGATACGGTGAGATCATTCCACACTGGCTTTTTCCATCTCTCTTATCTGTGGTGTACAAGCTAAAAGGGTAAATTTTAAAATGGTATATTTTTATATAAAAAGGTTTTGGTCTCTCAGCTAGAAACCATACTTCACAGTAGTCAACGAACTGCCACAAGAGTAGTCTACCAGTATTTTTGCCATTATTCATACCATGATTCAAATCAAGATTAAGCTGTTTCCTCAGCTCTTTGATTTAACTTTAGTTTTTCCAAAAGTAATACCAATCTTCTGACATCACAGCCATTTTTGGCTATGTAACCCTTCAAAAGCTTAAATTTTGAAACACATTAGAAAGTTTCTGGAATCTGAATCCCCTGGGTTTAGAAAGAAATCTTTAAGAACCATGGGTTTCAGAGTAAGAGCCATGTTAGTCTGTATTCGCAAAAAGAAGAAGAGGAGTACTTGTGGCACCTTAGATACTAACAAATTTGTTTGAGCATAAGCTTTCGTGAGCTACAGCTCACTTCATCGTGAAGTGAGCTGTAGCTCACGAAAGCTTATGACCAAACAAATTTGTTAGTCTCTAGGGTGCCACAAGGACTCCTTTTTTAAGAACCATGATATTTTGTTTTGGGGGATTTTTTCCCCACCTAAATTGTTTTGAGTAAATTTTTTTTTTAAAGACAGTCTTGTATGCATGTGCAATAAAGCAGATAAAAATATTCCCATAATGCCTGGCTTTACTAAATATTTATTCTGCCAATTTAAAAGCCAAATTATAAGAACAGTCCAATTACAAGATTCGAGGCTTGACATGAACATTAGACAATGCTGCCACCTGATTGGATTCTGATTGAATCAGAATGGATTGCTTCCCATCCTCAATTTGTTTATTTTACATTATCATCTGTTGTAGATGCATAAGAGGCACTCCTCTGGATAATGTAAATGCTTCCAAATATAGTCCAACATCTTTGCAAAAGTAGTTCCCCAAAAAGTATTAGCGGGGGGGGGGGGATCACACTATTTTAGGTGAATACGCAACATTTTAGCCCAAACTATAACATCTTTTATAATAGAATCCTGGTTTTTTTGTTTTAAAAAGGTGGAAATCCCCTCTTGGGATAAAAACAACAGAACACAAAAACTCAAAGGACCTTTGTATAATAAGAAAACCTATATGGGTGCATAACAAGTGACAACTATATGCCCCTCCTGCCCCTTCTCCTTCAAAGAGGGCTGAAAGCAGTTTGGTTGTTAGTGCAGACACCCGGTACAACCAGTGATGAGCTGCCAAAAGCTGAAGAACCAGTTCCTTCAGTCGCTCCGTGTCTTTGGCAGCAATGAAGGACCCACCGCCGAAGAAGTGCCGCTGAAGACCCGAGCACCGCCAGGTGAGTAAAAATTAAAAAGGATTCTCAGGGGAGCCTCCCCAGCAGAGAGCTCAGGCAGGCCGGACAGGACGGTCCCATGGGCCGGATGTGGCTCGCAGGCCGGAGTTTGCCCATTCCTTTAACAACCAGTTCTAAAGCAGCTTCAAAATTTAACCACCGGTTTGTGCGAACCAGCTCCAGCTCACCACTGGATACAACCAATTTTAGTTACTTCCAACACCCTGTTCAGAAATTGAGCTAGACTAGGGGTGGCCAACCTGAGCCTAGGAAGGAGCCGGAATTTACCAATGTACATTGTCAAAGAGCCACAATACGTTAGCAGCCCCCCATCAGCTCCCCAATGTTCCCAGCGCCTCCTGCCCACCGGCCGCCCGGCCGATCAGCACCTCCCCATCCCTCCCTGCACCTCCTCATCAGCTGTTTCGTGGAGTGCAGGAGGGGAGGAGAGGAAGGGGAGGAGCGAGGACATAGCAGGCTCAGGGGAAGGGGTGGAGTGGGGGCAAAGCCAGGGGTTGAGCAGTGAGCACCCCCCAGAACACTGGAAAGTTGGCGCCAATAGCTCCAGCCTCCGAGTTGGTGCCTCTACAAGGAGCCGCATATTAACTTCTGAAGAGCCGCATGTGGCTCCGGAGCCACAGGTTGACCACCCCTGAGTTAGACCACTGGGAGAACAAGAGGCTGGAACATGTTGGGTGAGATTTTCATACCTGCTATGGCCCCTTTACAGCCAGTAGCTATGTCTTGTCAACATAGTGCTTTCTACATAGGGGATTACGTCAGAATAACTATATCAATCAGGGGGTGTAGATTTTTCACAAGGTCACAGGATGTTGAACGAGAGTGCGCAATTTGACACAAGAAAACGCTATTCATTATCTTATCCTTATTCATTCTGATAGGGCTAATGCTGGTCCACTCGCAAAGTGAAGGCACTGTTTTAAACACCATACTGGCAGTTGCTAGGGAGAAAAGGGATGAGAAGTGGAGAGGGTGAAATGAGGAGGAAAGTACATAGCTAAACTGTTTTTGTCAGATGTCCGACTTTTCTCCTAATGTTTGTTTGCCTTTCATACTATATGCAATTTCTAGCCACTTTAATAAGTTTACGCTTGCAAATTAGCCTGGTATTTTAGCAACTCTTTTTCACAGAAAATATACAGTTAGGAAAGGGAAACGTTGAAGAGAGCTTTTTTTGTTGTTTCACAAAGCCATTCACAGGAAAAAGCTGTTTACAGCTTTTTTTAGTCACATTCCAATCTTGAAGAAGCTATAATGACTTCCTTCACCTTTGTAGCTACAGGCTGGCTAGGAGTACATTCCAAAGCCTGCAGGAACTTCTTTGAAGAAAGCCAGTCTGTGACCACTGAACTATTCAGCTATATCCCTCCTGCAGCCCTAACCCTCACAGCTCCTCCAAACAGACTAATCCAAAGAGATCAAACACAGTCTTAGAAGGACAGTACAGTATTGAACAAATAATGAATGCACTACCCTGGCCGTGAAGGAATGTGCTTTTTCAGCAATATTTCTTGTCAAAAATATATAGTCTTTTTTTTAAAAAGCTAGGACACCTTTAGCAATGTGGCAGCAAACAAGATGACACTCATTTCTGTATGTAAAAATCTGTAACAAATTACATCATAAGCAATGAACCCTATATTATGGTACTTTTGGATATCATCTCATTGTCCAGCTTACATAAAGCATCCCATTCTACTAACAAAATTCAGAACATGTCAAATATTCTACTCCTGGGGGAATTCTGTGCCACTGCGCAAGCACAGAATTAATGTCCCCCACAGATTTCCCCCCCCGTACAATAATTGATTCTGACGGAAAGGCAAAGGGAAGCTACAATTACACCTTTCACCCACAAGGGGCTGATATGGCACTGGAAGAGAGGGCAGGTGGCTTATGGGATGGAGCAGCCATTCACAAAGAGGAAGGGGGCAGAGGCTGCCTTCCTCACAGCGCCCTGCCCACGGGACTAGGTGAGGAGGCACTGGATATGTGGGGACGGACAGACAGGGCACACGGGGCTCCTGGGAGGTGTCACAGAGACACGAGTTCAGAAGGGCTAGTGGTAGTGGACAGACTGGGGTTGGGGCACTAGTGGGGTGGAGCTACTGGGATGACAACACTGAGCCAGGGGCTGAATGGGAGTGGGAGTGCAGGGCCACATGAGGACAGGGAGGGGGGATGCAGGGACAGAGAGGGGCAGCTATGACTGGCTGAATGGAGAGTGGGGGCTCAAGGATACATGGAGACAGAGGCAGCTACACCTGGCTGAGTGACGGTGAAGGGGCACAAGGAGGAATGGAGGTGTGGGGCACACAGGGACAGCGGCAGACGTAAGCGCTGACTCCATGGTTGCTCTGGGGTTGGAGCACCCAGAGGAAAAAATGGTGGGTGCTCAGCAGCCCCCCAATCAGCAGCTCCTCCTCCCCCAGGACCTCCTTCCCGCCGACAGGCCCTGTCGATCAGCGCCTCCCCCTCCCTCCATGCACCTCCTCCCGCCCACTGCAAACAGCTGTTTCATAGCATGCTAGGCTGGCGGCAACGGGGAAGGAGCAAAGACGCAGCAGGCTTGATACAGGGGAGGCGGAAGAGGTGGGGCAGGGTGGAGAAGGGGCAGGATGGGGCGGGGCAGCGTGGGGCATTGAGGAAAGGGGCGGAGTGGGGGCAGGGCCTGGGGCAGAACCTGTGGGGGCAAATGTGAAGTCGGCACCTGTGGGGGCAAATGTGCTTGACTGAATGAGAGAGGCTGGGGGCAGCCAGGGTCTGCATGCAGGAGGCTCCCCAATTCCCTCCCACACCCACAAAAAACCTGTTTATACTTTTCCCACCACACCCAGCAACCCTCTAAGATTCTCTCCCAGGCACCTTCCCAGCAATTCTTCCTTATCCCTCACCTCTTCTGTTACCCTTGATTCCCCCAAGCCTTTGCACTGCTTTTGAGGGATACAGGAAATATGTTTCAGTATTGCTGTTTAAATGAATTATTCCTCAAAGTTCTGTATTAATATACCTAGTAAGGAATCTATTGGTCAAAAAAAACATTTCCTGAATCTTTTTTGTCTGTATTTTTACAGATATACTTGCTGACAGGTATTTTTAAATGAATTACCAAAATAATGGAAACTGGCATGATTATATTGTGTTATTTTCACAAATAAAATATGCAGAATTTTAAAATATTGCGTGCAGAATTTTTAATTTGTTGGTGCAGTTTCCCTAAAAGTAATGTTCAAATCATAGAAGATGGTTAGCATTTTAATATTCCAACCTTTTTTTAAAGCCCACATTCACTACTTAGAAATATGGGTAGCTCAGAGTAATATAGGCTATAAATACACATTTAAAAAAAAAAAAAAGAAGATAAAACTTTAAAGCAAAGTCTTCCCTCAAATAAAAGTGCACATTTGTGTACAAGTGCCTGACTGGCTAACTGGATTTCAGCCTTGGAGAATGGCAGCTCAAATATAACCTTAATTTCTGAAATAAAATAATTTGGTACACATCAGCTCAGGCCCTCGTGGACATAAATCCACAACATAAATGACCACACAGAAATTGGCACAAATAAATCTCAGTGCTCAGAAGGACAGTGTTAGCACAGAAACTTTCAGAATGCAATATATCCTAGCTTGAGGTCACTGGGAGGAAAACACAGAAAGACTCATACTACAAGAACCTGCACTGTGCTCAGCAACTACATAACATTCAATGCCAGTTGCCTTAGTTCTTTTATTTATATATAAACTATATATCAATCATCATATTTTGAATTATTGCATATTTTAAATTACAACTTGCATTCAAAGCAGCCTCTCACAATGGATTTTATCCCCCCTCAGAAATAAAACTACTTCAGAATGAGAAAAAAAAAAGAGTATCAATTCAAAGGTCAGTTATTTTTATGGTCCTCTAGAGTGCTTCCTGCACTTTCCCAAAAGTAAAAAAAAATTAACATAAGCAGGTTACATTGTAGCATTATTCCAATGGTATTACAGTGGCATAAAACAGAAATAGCACAGTGATGAATCAGGCTCATTGTGCTTAAAAACAATGGAAGAGAACTGCTTTCCACTGTCTATCAGGTCAATAATTTTTTTAGCCGAAGTCTCTTATTGGTCTCTAACAGCATGAACTGTAAGTTGTCCTGTATTTGTAAACCCTTGCCCCTGCCTAGGATACAATTATAGGATTAATGCAAAGTTCAGACTGCAGGACTGGGAATTTAGTGCCTAGTATTCTCAGGATGAGCAAATCATTTCATATTATTTAATTTGGCAACTGTTACAAAATACATAAAAAGTAGAAAATCATTTGATAAACATCACTCATAATGGTATACAAATGAAGAAAAACATTCCCATTTTTCTTGAAATGGTCATTATATTAAATTAATAGGTCAGGAATATTCTGTTCTGACTTCTGAAAATTCACTAGAATGATTTTGATTCACACAGTTTAATAGGATCTTGAGCCTTGTGTTATACGGCATACTGCATCAATTCAGAGATCATGGAGACAAGACGACTTCAATTTTTCAGGCCGTACAACCCCTTTACATTTTCTTAAGTGTCAGTGATAATCAGCCAGACGGGAAAGAACCTCACCCGTGCACTGGAATCTGAGAGATGCATTAAACATGTTCAGTGTATCCTCTGATATCTCACATAAGCAAAATGCTTAGGAAGGAGATGAATGCATCCGATGAAGTGAGCTGTAGTTCACAAAAGCTTAAGCTCAAATAAATTTGTTAGTCTCTAAGGTGCCACAAATACTCCTTTTCTTTTCATGAAATACTGAAATCTCTAGTATGCAGCTCCTTCCATGTCACAAATAACCAATCTGAATAGGATAGCCCCAATGTCCGCATACACCGAGAGGGTAGAATCTCTTCAGGACAGCAGCTGTATGATGAATTTGGGCTGGACTGAACTGTAAAACCCATAACAAAAACAATCCTGTACATTAGCAAAATGAGAACAAACAACAGTAGTTCATAGTCTCAATCTTAAGAACCTGTATACCTAAAATTATGGTTGAACAAACAAACAAAATTGGAAGATTCCATCCTCTGACTTTTTCTTTACTATCATCAAGTAAACCTATGAGCAATGATAGTTAAATACTATATTTTCTTATTTTTCTTCACAATCAAAGTCAGGAAAGGCAGCAAGGCTTGGAAAAAGTTGTTTTATTCCATTACACCTTAAAAACTGTAATAGTCTCTAATGGAAATTACAGTAAGTAAAAAATAATGTAAAAAGTGATATATAATTTGTTTTAGAACTCAATAGTCATCTAGATATTTAAAAACAAAAGAAAAAATTCAACATTTTCTGCAGCGTGGGTACATTTCCTTTTCCAGATCACCAGAGTCTTTCCCCTAACCTCAAAGTTAGAGGGGCATGTAACTGTACAATTTGTGTTTATCCCTTTATGGCATGTCAATTTTTACTTCAATTAGTTGATATTACTTGCAAATTATGTTTTATTTTATGTTTTTAAAATCTCCAGGTACACTACAAAATACATACAAAATATTATTATAAAGCTTCATAAAATAGGTCTCCCAAATGTGGGCTAACCCTGCAAACCTTAAAAGATACAAGGACCTCTCCCAAACCCGAAGGAGCTTTCCCCATCGTATCAGTCAGAGTTCTCTTCCACGCATTCGCCTAGTTCTCAGAAAATGTAGCGCTTGTTTTTCAGTTCTTCAGTACCTCCCAATAAATGTGTGTAGTCCCTATGCACATATGCCTATAAAGCTCCTGCATGCTTATATGCATGTTTGGTATATAGGAGCATGCTGAATTTACAAAGATTATTACTTTAGGTTTAGTCATCAAGCTTAATATTAATCATATTTTTCAGAGGTAACAATAATGGTACCAAACCTTATAATCTTAAATGTGGCCAGTAGTTTCACAATACTTTATGTTTAAATCTAAAGAAAGCTAGTGCAATTTAGTGCTTTAGAGAAAGTAATAAAACAGTTGCTCATAACTTCACTCTCACTCTTATGTGGCGTACAGTCATAGAATTAACAATGTTCTGTGAAATGTTCCATTCAGGAATGCTGACCAAACCAGGCATTTTTAATGAACAAAGACCAGTGGGAAAATAGGAACTTGCTTTAGGTAACAGAAACACTTAAGTGGAACCTGCATAAATATGGTATATTAAAGAAATAGATCTATTAGAAAAAAAATTGCATTTTCTGGGTACCAAACTAAATACAAATAGTGATACAGTGATGAAGCCCTTTAACATGAATAAAACAGTACTAACAGAAGTTATAAAATTTGTTGAGTATAAAATTCCAGCGCACTCAAAAAGCAAAAGAAAAACCATCAGCTAAAACAACAGAGCTGTTTAACATTTGCTTTGCACCGCAGCCAACTCTATCTGATAAAATAGCAGAGTGCTCTTAAAATAATTGTGAAAGGATTAGACCCATAAAAATAAAGTAATTTTGCAAAAATAATCATTTAATAAGTTTCCACAAAAAGCAGTGCAAATTTTAAATATAGTAAATTATTGGAGCAACAAGACATACAACAGTGGTGACAAAGTTCCTCCTCTACCTGGGTGGGTCTTGCACTTATTGGCGGATTTGCTCACCTTGGAGCTTCTCGGCAGCCCTCAGCTTAGCCATTTTTCTGAACCCGCAGTCCAGGTCGACTCTTCCTGTGTCTGACCAGGAGTTGGGAGGTTTGGGGGGAACCCGGGCCCGCCCTCTACTCTGGGTTCCAGCCCAGGGCCTTGTGAAATGCAGCTGTCTAGAGTGCCTCCTGGAACAGCTGTGTGACAGCTACAACTCCCTGGGCTACTTCGCCATGGCCTCCTCCCAACACCTTCTTTATCCTCACTCTAGGACCTTCCTCCTGGTGTCTGATAATGCTTGTACACCTCAGTCCTCCAACAGTCCGCGTTCTCACTCTCAGCTCCTAGTGCCTCTTGCTCCCAGCTCCTCACACGCACACCACAAACTGAAGTGAGCTCCTTTTTAAACCCAGGTGCCCTGATTAGCCTGCCTTAATTGATTCTAACAGCTTCTTGATTGGCTGCAGGTGTTCTAATCAGCCTGTCTGTCTTAATTGTCTCCAGAAGGCTCCTGATTGTTCTGAAGCCTTCCCTGTTACTTTACCCAGGGAAAAAGGACCTACTTAACCTGGGGCTAATATATCTGCCTTCTATTACTCTCCTGTAGATTTAGAGGGCGGGGTGATAGAGTGGCTCCGGAAATGGACAGGACTACTCCGGTGCCTCTCCCTTCGAGGGAGAGAGCTGGTGCTTAATCAACTAGTCCTCTCCATGCTTTGGTACCCGCTCAACACCCTGGTCCCAGCCCCGGATTTCCTGGCCAACCTCCGGACATCGATTCCGGAGTTCTTTTGGGCAGGACTGCACTGGGTCCCTGCAGGGGTTCTCCATCTACTCCTGGAGGAGGGAGGGCAGGGCCTGAAGTGTCTTCTCACTCAGGTCCATGTCTTCTGCCTCCAATCCCTGCAAAGGCTCCTTTATGGTGCAGGTAGTCTAGCGTGGAGCATCCTGGCGCATGCCTTCCTGCACCGCTTCCGAGGGCTCCGATACGACCGGCAGCTTCTTTATCTCCATACGAGAGGCCTTCCGCGAGACCTCTCCGGGCTGCCGGTCTTCTACCAGGACCTCCTCCGGAACTGGAAACTCTTTTCAACGACCAGGTCTGTGGCGGCCACCGAGGGGGCAGATCTCCTTGCGGAGCCCCTGCTACACAACCCCCAGCTCCGTGTGCAGGTGGCGGAGTCCCTCTTGGTGCACCAGAGGTTGGTCCTGGCAGAAGTCACAAGAGTCGGAGACCTCCTGGACTACGACCAGGGAGACTGGCTAGATCCCCTGATGCTCGCTCAGCACATGGGGCTCTCCAGACTTTGTACTCCCCGGCGCATACTTCAGGAGGTGAAGGCCGCTTTGCCACCCGCTACTCGGGTTTATCTTGACCGGGTTCTGCACAAGGGTGCGCCCCACCCACCCTTTACCCCTGGCCGCCAGACCTCTTAATTGGGCCCCTGCTCCATGGACCCAACCGACCCCTTCAGCCCTTCACTGTGAGCCGGCTGCACGAGATGCAGCCGGTCTGTTTCCAAACCGCGCCAAGCAAACATCTATACACGCTCGTGCTCTACACCCTTCACACCCTCCCCCTCTTGTCCTGCCCCGATCCAAAATGGTGGGACCTCCTGCCACCTTTGGAGGGTGAGAAGCCCTGGTGGGCCAGCCTATATTCTAACTTGGTCCCGAGGCCCGCCGGGGATATCAGTCGGCGTCTCCTTCACAGAGCCGTGAGCACGGGCATGTTCTTGGCGCAGTTCACCTCTATCACAAATACCTGCCCCTTTTGCAGCGTGAGGGCAACCCTGGCACACATATCTGGAGTGTGCCAGGCTGCAGCCCCTATTCCGGCTCCTCACAAATATTTTATTACGTTTTTGGTTGCACTTTTCCCCTCACCTTCTTATTTATGCACTCCCTATCCGTGGCCTCACAAAGTCACGGGATCTCCTGGTCAACCTCCTCCTGGCCCTAGCTAAAACAGCCATCTATAAAACCAGAGTGAGGAGGTTGGCTGACAGATTCTCCTGTGACTATGGGGCCTATTTCCGATCCTTGGTCCGTCATGGATCCGGGCAGAGTTCCTCTGGGCAGCATCCACTGACTCCCTTGATGCCTTTGAGGAGCAGTGGACGCTGTCCGGGGTTCTCTGCTCGGTGTCTCTGTCTGGTTCCCTTCGTTTGACCCTTTGACCACACTCTTGTCCCTGTTATTTCATTAGTTGTCCCCCGGATTTATTTGGTATCCAGATCCTGTGGATCCCCCTCTTAGGCTGGGGGGGACCCTTTAGCAGTGGACAGGCCTTTCCCGCCCACTTCCCGGATCCCAATAGGATTACTCTCCTGTAGTCATCTGGCCCGACCCTGTCACATGGTCTACAGTATAAACAGCAGTGAAGACACACACTGTGAGCTTGACTACAAATTTACATGCCACTGCACATCTACAAGTACCGAACACCAGCACCTGGCAGCTAGAGAACAGAAGGCAACTTGCTGCTGGTGAAAAAACTAGTTCACCACAGGACAAGAGACAAATCCTGCCACTTCTATCAATGTACACAGGTAACATACTCAACTTCTTCAACACTAGATAAGGGTGTTCCTCCTCCTCCTTCCCTCAAAAAACAAATACGATTAAGAAAGTTAAAAATAGATATTTCCGTTTCCTAAGATTATTTCCCTTTAATTCCAGTGTTCTGAGAAAGTTTATCTGGTTTATCAACTTCCCATGTTTGTGTTTGAAAAGGAAGAGTGTTATAGCCATACTTCCATCTATAACAGTTCTAGAAACTGATTTTATATGCTTTGTATTACTGTATTATTAATTATTTTTATTACTATTACTACTAAATGGCATCTTATTTGCATTTTTCTACAAGTTCTGCAGCTCTCTTAGAAGGTCTGGCATAGGGGCAATTTTAATTATGAAATCACCTCTTCACTCTCACCCCCCAAAAATCTGTTAGGTGTTCTTCAACACGGGCTTATTTTTCTACATTTAAACATTCCTTTGTGGTCAGGGGAAGCATATGTGAAGGTCATTTCCACTACTGATACACAGACTTTGATTCCCTGTGATGTCTAAGCAGCACTCGGAGCAGAATGGGGCGCTGCAGAGAGCCAACCATTCTCAACCACGCAGTCCCAGAGTAAGTTAGAGCCAAGGGGTTGGGGAAGGGGAATGGTATATCAGCACAAAAAAGGAGGAGTGGCAGGAGATAGATAAGAGCAAAGGGAGGACACAGGGTGAGGACAGGACAGAGGGGGACAGAAAGCCTTAGGGAAGAGGGACAGGAGAGAGGGACAGGCACTAGAGAACACTGCCCTACAAAACCTGGAACTGAACCAGAGTCCTTAGTCTCCACATTCCTCAGCTCTCAGCAGATAATTCTGAAACCCACTGAAAACGTATGTCTCTCTTCCCCCTTTCAAGTGACTGATACACAGAGAATAACAGTTTACTACTGCCATTAGTTATTCCACTAACGCAAGTAGTAGAGGTCTGTATTCTAGGTGTAAAGATCCAGATCCTGCTGTGGCATGGGTTCTGTGGAAAAAGTGTATGTGATCATGTAATTAAAGACTACATCTCCCACTTCACCCCTTATTCGGGACAAGATCTACATTTTAATATAGCATAAGAAATAAGAATATTATAGTCAAAGATATCAGGCCCATATTTAGGGGTGGTTGTTTTTGTTTGGTTAACTTTCTTACGCCCGCTTAAAAAAAAATGGTAGTCATCAATCTAGCATATGTCAGTAGTATTATAAAGCCCAGTTAGTTTGTAGGCTTAATAGGGAAAGCAGGGGGAGGAAGGAAACAGATTTCTGTTTCTAAGGAGGCTGGTACTTACAAACAAAACAGCCAAGCACATAGATTGGACAGATTAATTCTGAAAGGCACAGTGGCTAAGTGCAAGAGACTGGGGACTGCCATATTAGAGATCTCAGTTCAATTCCCAGCTCTGCTAGAACTGACCTGATGTTTTTTTCAGTTGTACAATGAAGATAATATGATTGCCTGACTCATAGGAAGGGACACAAAGCCTTGCTCAATAACTAGTCTGTGCACTTCACAACCCTTAATAGTCAATAGAGGAGTCAAGAATTGAACTCATCTCCTTGCTCCCAGCTCAATGAACCTTCTACTAGGCTACAAAATATTTTCTGTGGGTCTCTCCCTCTGGGCTCGTCTACACTACCGGCCAGATCGACAGGCAGCAATCGATCCAATGGAGGTCGATTTATCGTGTCTACTATAGACACGATAAATTGACCGCTGATCGCTCTAGCGTCAACTCCAGTACTCCACCGCAACGAGAAGCACAAGGGGAATCGATGGGAGAATGTCTCCCAATTACACACTGCAATGAAGACACCGAGGTAAGTAGATCTAAGTAAGTCGACTTCAGCTACTTTATTCACGTAGCTGAAGTTCCGTAACTTAGATCGATCCATCCCCACCCCCCAATGTAGACAAGCCCTCTCTCTCTCTTTCTGTCTCTCACTGGAATTTTGACCATCTTAGAGCTAAGCAAGATAGGTGAGCCAGTCTTCAGGGACTGTCCAGCAAAATTTGAGACAAGACGCAGTGATAGGGCAACAGTTCCTGATTACTTAAAATTCAGTTAAGTCAAACTCCCAGCAGTTCATGAGAAGAAATCTGCGGGCTTAAAAGCTCTGTAATGCAGAGCAGTGCGTTGTTCTCTCAGATGAACACAGAGTAAACTGGAATCAATGTGCAATGTTGCAGCAGTCCAGCAAAGGGAGTCTGAACTCAAAGGAGAAATGAAGGTGGGGGGGGGGGAAGAGTAATCTTCCTCCACTGTGGTGGAATTAGCGGGGGGGAAGAGTGTAAAGGGCATACCAGAAAGATCCAAGTGTAATGGGGTTATGATTCTTGCCTACCTACTGTCCCTATACACTGCCTGAGTTCTGTTATTTTTATAAACATTGATACCTATTAAATAAATTTTGAAGCCTTCCACACAGTCTAGTTGAAAGGGTAGCTCTCACTTCCCCCTGTGCTCATGCCACAACCTAGTGATTGTCTGAGGGGCAGAGGGTTTCTCGGTTATGCTGACCCCTTCCCATCGCCTTGCTGCTGCCAAATAGATGGCTCTCCTCTACTATCCCCTTCCCCGCCTCCTTTTTCAGTTCCTGTTTTCCCATAAACACAAATTGCCCACATATGCTGCTGCTTATAGCTTTTCCAGGTACCTGCAGATTTAGATCCACAGGATTCTTGTTCACAGGGTTTTAAATAGAATAATAAAACTCACCAGGATTTTATTAATTTCCCTCTAGCACTGCTTGAGATAGCTGAAGTAGTAACACAGGCACTGGAGTAGTGTCTGCAGACTCAAGAAGACAGCAATGCATTGGTATGTGTGTGTGTACCAGCTCATGATGGTATTTGAAAGTCTGATCCTGCATCATTAGTGTCCATGAGAGTTCTGCAAAAGACTGCCACTGAGTTCAATGAGAGCTGAAAAGGGTCACTGAAAAAACAAATCATCATATTGTAATCCTGTGTGTGATTTAGTTTCTTCCCTCCTTCCCCAAGACGATTGTTCCCTGCCCTTCCCTGCCCCCCATTCAAGGTTATCTTTGGAGCCATAAGGATTAGAAACTGGGTAACTAACAATCCTTAAAAACAGGTTTCAGAGTAGCAGCCGTGTTAGTCTGTAGCCACAAAAAGAACAGGAGTACTGGTGGCACCTTAGAGACTAACAAATTTATTAGAGTATAAGCTTTCATGGGCTAAAGCCCACTTCATCGGATGCACAGATAAACCTGGAAATCCTAGCCACCCCATCATCTCAGCATTGGCACCCTGACAGCAGGATTGTCTGGCTATGTAAACTCCCTCCTCAGGCCCTACGCTACCAGCACTCCTACCTATCTTTGAGATGCCACTGACTTCCTGAGGAAACTACAATCCATCGGTGATATTCTTGAAAACACCATCCTAACTACGATGGATGTAGAAGCCCTCTACACCAACATTCCACACAAAGATGGACTACAAGCCATCGGGAACAGTATCCCCAATAATGTCACAGCAAACCTAGTGGCTGGACTTTGTCCTCACCCATAACTATTTCACATTTGGGGACAATGTATACCTTCAAATCAGCAGCACAACTATAGGTATCCGCATGGCCCCACAGTATGCCAACATTTTTATGGCTGACTTAGAACAACGCTTCCTCAGCTCTCGTCCCCTAATGCCCCTACTCTACTCGCGCTACATTGATGACATCTTCATCAGCTGGACCCATGGAAAAGAAGCCCTTGAGGAATTCCACCATGATTTCAACAATTTCCATCCCACCATCAACCTCAGCCTGAACCAGTCCACACAAGAGATCCACTTCCTGGACTCTATGGTGCTAATAAGCGACTGTCACATAAACACCACCCTATACCGGAAACCTACTGACCGCTATTCTTACCTACATGCCTCCAGCTTTCATCCAGACCACACCACATGATCCATTGTCTACAGCCAAGCTCTATGATACAACCGCATTTGCTTCAACCCCTCAGAGACGAACACCTACAAGATTTCTATCAAGCATTCTTACAACTACAATACCCACCTGCTGAAGTGAAGAAACAGAATGACAGAGCCACAAGAGTACCCAGAAGTTACTTACTACAGGACAGGCCCAACAAAGAAAATAACTGAACACCACTAGCCATCACCTACAGCCCCCAACTAAAACCGCTCCAGCGCACCATCAAGGATCTACAACCTATCCAGAAGAATGACCCATCACTCTCAAAGATCTTGGGAAAACAGGCCAGTCCTTGCTTACAGACAGCCCCCCAACCTGAAGCAAATATTCACCAGCAACCACACACCACACAACAAAAACACTAACCCAGGAACCTATCCTTGCAACAAAGCCTGTTGCCAACTGTGTCCACATATCTATTCAGGGGACATCATAGGACCTAATCACATCAGCCACACGATCAGAGGCTCGTTCACCTGCACATCTACCAATGTGATATATGCCATCATGTGCCAGCAATGCCCCCTGCCATGTACATTGGCCAAACTGGACGGTCTCTACTTAAAAGAATAAATAGACACAAATCAGACATCAGGAATTATAACATTCAAAAACCAGTCGGAGAACACTTCAATCTCTTTGATCACTCGATTCACACCTAAAAATTGCAATTCTTCAACAAAAAAACTTCAAAAACCGACTCCAATGAGAGAATGCTGAATTGGAATTAATTTGCAAACTGGACACCATTAAATTAGGTTTGAATAAAGACTAGGAATGGATGTGTCATTACACAAAGTAAAACTACTTCCCCATGTTTATTCCCTCCCCCCCCCACCCACACACACACACGGTTCCTCACACGTTCTTGTCAACTGCTGGAAATGGCCCATTTGATTATCACTTCAAAAGGTTTTTTTTCCCCACTCCTGCTGATAATAGCTCACCTTAACTGATCACTCTCCTTATAGTGTGTATAACACCTATTGTTTCATGTGTGTATATAGATATAGATATATCTATCTCTCTTCCTACTGTATTTTCCACTGCATGCATCTGATGAAGTGAGTTTTAGCCCACAAAAGCTTATGCTCAAATATATTTGTTAGTCTCTAAAGTGCTACAAGTACTCCTGTTCTTTTTCAAGATACAGACTAACATGGCTGCTACTCTGATAACTCACAATCCTTAATCACCATTCAATAAAACTGAATTTCACTGCATCCAATCCTCCTCCATACGTTGTCTGTACAGATTATAAACCCCTTGAGTCAAGGAGATTGACTTCACACCTTTCTGTATACACCAGTGGTCTCCAACCTTTTTATGCACAAGATCACTTTTGAATTTAAGATCAACCCAGGATCTAACCATTCTCTGAGGCCCCACCCCTGCTCACTCCATCCCCCCTCCATCGCTCACTCTCTCCCACCCTCACTCACTTTCACTGGGCTGGGGCAGGGAGTTGGGGTACAGGAGGGGCTGCAGGCTCTGGGCTGGAGCCGAAGGGTTCGGAGTGTAGGAGGCGGCTCCGGGCTGGGGCAGGAGGTTGGTGTGAGGGGTGCAAGCTCTGGGAGAGAGTTTGGATGCAAACTCAGGGCAGGGGGTTGGGCTGCAGGAGGAGGTGCAGGGCCTGGGAGGAAGTTTGGGTGCAGGAGGGGGCTCTGGGCTGGGGCAGGGGGTTGGAGTGCAGGAGGGGGTGAGGGCTGCAAGTTCTAAGAGGGAGTTTGGGTGCGGAGTGTGGGCTCTGGGCAGGGAGTTGTGGTGCGGGAGGGTTGTGGGGACTGGTAGGGAGTTTGTGTGCAGGAGGGGGCTCTGGGCTGGGGTGGGGGGGTGAGGTGTAGGCTCCAGCCGGGAGGTGCTTACTACAGGTGGCTGCTGGTCAGTGGCGCAGCGGGGCTAAGGTAGGCTTCCTGCCTGCCCTAGCCCCACATCATTCCTAGAAGCAGCTGGCTTGTCTCTTAGGCCCCCAGGAGTTGGGGGAGGCAGGCGGCTCCGCACACTGCCGCTGCCCCCGCCCCAGCGCCAACTCCACAGCTCCCATTGGCCGGGAACTATGGCCAATGGGAGCTGCAGGACGGTGCTTGCAGGTATGGGCAGCACGCGGAGACCTGCTGCCCGCCGTCAGCCGCAAGAGCTGCCCCCACAGCTCCCATTGGCCACAGTTCCCGGCCAATGGGAGCCGCGGAGTCGTCGCTGGGGGGGTGGAGGCAGTGGCAGCACGCAGAGCTGCCTTCCACCACCTGTCCTCCCTCAGGAGCCGCAAAGACATGCCAGCCACTTCCGGGAGCAGCACGGGGCCAAGGCAGGCAGGGAGTCTGCCTTAGACCAGCTGTGCTGCTGAACTTTAAGCAGCCGGAGATCACATCGACTGGCAGAGGCTCCAGGATCAACCAGTCAATCATGATCTACCAGTTGGTGACCACTGGTATACATTGTCAGTGTTATAGAAAAAGTAACCAACTTTTTAATGGAAAATGAAATTTGAAGAAATCGTTGGTTTAGCCCCTCCTCTCCATCCCCACTCATCAGACAAAGCCTCTTACTCACCAGTGCGGTGCAGATGTCTCAAATTGTATTAATGCAGATGTATTAAATTATTTTTATGAAGGCTATTAAATGTTTTCTCCCATGTAAGGAGCAATTATATTACACTGATTTTATAGCTATCAGTCAACACACTCCTGTGTAATACCGATCTTCACTCCTTTTTGGCACGTATACAGCCAAGAAATACAAAGAAATACATTTGAATATAGACTAATGTGCAAGCCATTGTGTCACCATCGGTCTGCACAACATGTCACTTCTGAGGTGGCAACAGTGATGCCACGCAGTCTTGAAATGTAAAGAATCATGAAACAGGCCAAGTTCCCATTAACTAAGTTGTCTGCATGTCTCAAAACTCTGCCAACTCAGAAAAGAAGTACTATTCAACATTTACTGTGGCTCTGAAAATTAAAGGAATGCCAATAACTGAATTAGGAGCTAGGAAGAGTTCACAGTGAAAAATCTGCCAAGCAGGGTTAATTTAGAACTCTTAAAAAGGATAAAATACAATTTGTGGTTCGCTGTGCCAAAACAATTTTATGCAAAATCAGGAGAAATAGTATACATTTTTAAGTATATGAAATATTTTAAAAAGCTATTGCCCATGTTAAATTAATTTTAGAAGGAGACAATTGTTACACAAATGCCATTCTTATGCAGAAATTGCTTCCATGTTTATCAGGTCCCCGAGTATTAAAAAGGATAGTAAACTGGAATAAGATTATCTAGCAGAATTTAGCATCCAACAGAATCTTATTCTGAAGAAAAAATAAAATAATTCCAGGCATTCTCTCTATTTTGTTTTTTGAGGGGCAGGGCCTCCTCAAAGTGCACAACAATGAAAACTCATTCACTCTATCTTTAGTAAACTGTACGGCATGTTGCACTTTCTACTTAAGCTCACGATATTCTTCCCTTGTCTTGAACATATACTGTTTTAATTTCCGCTAACCTCAATGTCCAAAACAAAAAGATCATAAAAAATATTCCCAAACACATACACTTTCACCTTCAAGGTCATTTATACCCTTGCATCTTTTCACATTAATGACAAATGCAACTACATTCCTTTGCTCTTTTTATTCATATGATTTCATATTGACACAAATTTTGATTGTGTAGTAGAAACAAACCATTTTTTTTTTAAACTGTCAGGATACCATTTTACCAATGCAGTCTTCTGTCTCTTTTTTGTTTATCAATCAGAAAAATGACTCCATCTTTCCAAACTCTTTGAAACCCACTATTAGGTTGGGGTGATCAGTTCCGTCAACTCACATGCTTACAATATTCAAAGCTCCTGGCTTTAAAGTTAGTTCAGAAGTGCTTTAATGACTGTTTTCCACTATATGGTGAATTAATTTGCATTGTAATGGTGTTTATTCATGAATGTGTGTTAGAGATTGTTGATACGTCCACTTAACCAGTGCTGGTAGAAACTGAATGTGTACAAATACACACACACGATAAAGTACCATATCTCTTACCTTTTAAAAAGTTAAAATAAAAAAGTAGGGCTGTCAACTAATAATAGTTAACTCAAGCCATTTACTCAAAACAAATTAACTTGATTTAAAAAATGAATCGCGATTAATCCCAGTTTTAATCGCACTGGTAAACAACAACAGAATACCAACTGAAATTTATTATAAATATTTTTGGATGTTTGTCTACATTTTCAAGTACATAGATTTCAATTACAACACACAATACAAAGTGAACAGTGCTCACTTTATTATTTTTATTACAAATATTTGCACTATAAAAAAGATAAACAAAAGAAATAGTATTTTTCAGTTCACCTCATACAAGTATTGTAGTGTAATCTCTGTAGTGAAAGAGCAACTCACAAATGTAGAATTTTGTTTACATAACTGCATTCAAAACAAAACTATGTAAAACATTAGAGCCTACAAGTCCACTCAGTCCCACTTCTTGTTCAGTCAATCGCTAAGACAAACAAGTTTGTTTACACTGCTCTGCAATACCAGAACTCCAATAAAAAGCAAGAGAGAAGTTGTGCAATTTAAATAGAAGGCTAATTTATTTTACATAGAACTACCAATATATAAAAACATTACATAAATTAAATTCAAATCAAGATAGTGCAGTCAAGAAGCTTATATAGAAAGTCAAATGTTTCCTTTCAGTTCTGGAGACAATATTTGTAAGTGCAATGCTTAGAGTAAAGTCTCCACCATAAAGTTCTAAATCGGAAGCATAATTTGAAGAGTCGCTAATACTGCCAATTTTTTAATGATTGCAGTTTTAGGCAAGGAAGTGGTTAAGATTTTAATCATGTGTACTAAGAATAAATTTGCATTTAGTGGACTGAGTACTAGTTTTAGGTCAGGCAAAAGGCAAAAAAAGTGTATAGAACACAGACATACATGTGAAAAACAGTAACGTTTTCTGCGTAACTCCTGCCACATGATTCTTTCAGAATTCTCTGAATAGAACCAAACGTCAAACCCAGTACTCTGCAATGCACCTCCCACCCTGTCCTAGACATTCACATGTAAGTTACCCAAATATTTTATCTTCCAAAGCTATTTTCTTTAAAAATACATTAAATATTTCCTTTATAAATCCACAACAAGTCCTTTTTATGTGAACAGAGCTAGATGCTGAGCTAGAAATACCGTAACAGCTGAGTATTTTAACTGGTAACACTCTTGTAGTGACATACCTGTGTGTCATATCAGCGATGGAATCCATATCTTTAAACATTTGAAATATCATGGCTTGAAAATTTAATTCACTTAGAGTGCATGCGGTTTTGTTACATACATATTTACACACACACAAAAATACATGATTATGTGTTAGAAAGTTTATGCCACCATGAGTTTGCAATAGTCACATTATTCATGTGGCAAAGCTATGAGCAAGTTAGGTAGGTCAGTCCAAAAAAGTGCAGATACACTTCATGATACACCATCATTTATTCTGTATATGCCATATGTGGTATAGAAAAACTACTTTAGGATTTTTTTAGATTTTAAAACAAGCTGAAACTGTATTCGTTACCTCCCCATGTAATACCAAGTGCCTATAGGCCTAAGTTACCTGAAAATAAATTTATCACATAACTTTTCACATATCTTGGGACCAGAACACATGTACATATATTAGTAATAACAACAGGTTTCAGAGTCGCAGCCGTGTTAGTCTGTATTCGCAAAAAAGAAAAGGAGTACTTGAAGTGAGCTGTAGCTCATGAAAGCTTATGCTCAAATAAATTTGTTAGTCTCTAAGGTGCCACAAGTACTCCTTTTCTTTTTTGCATATATTAGTAATGTTACAATAAGGAAATCTGTTTAAGCATTCCAGAATTACACACATTAAAAGATGCTACACTTATTTATACAGCTAAGATAGATTTTTTTTCTTTGTTATTTTAAAACAAATATAGGTTGACACAATTAAAGACCATCCTAATGTTTATTCAAGGCAATCACCAAGGGTGCAGGAGAGCAAAGCATCTTCTATCCACAGTTTTGGTATTTCCTGACATCTGAATGCTTAAGTTTACAACTTTAATACAAAGTTAAAGTCACTGTATTGCATTTAACATAGTTACAAGGGAAGGCAAGAAAACAATTGCTGGTAACACTGAATTTCATGCCCCAATAGGCAGGTAAAGTACTTTTAAAAAATAGCTGTCCTGATTAAAAACGGCCTACCATGGAGAATCAAAGAAATATTTGATTGGGGAGGGATAGCTCAGGGGTTTGAGCATTGGCCTGCTAAACCCAGGGTTGAGAGTTCAATCCTTGAGGGGGCCATTTAGGGATCTGGGGCAAAAATTGGGGATTGGTCCTGCTTTGAGCAGGGGGTTGGACTAGATGACCTCCTGTGGTCCCTTCCAACCCTGATATTCTATGATCATATAAATTTGGGGACCTGACCATTCATACAATAATTGTGTTTATTTGTTTGCATAAATATTTAAGGAACAACTTATGGTATTTGATATTACTGAGTCCATTGTAGTAAAATGCCTCTCTTCACAACATAAGCAAATACAATCAATTCTCCTTATTTGTTATACTTCTCTTCAATATTCAAGGCTAATCTAGTTTTAGGTCAGGAAAAAGACTGTGGTCTATCATTTTAAACAAACCATTGTAGTAAAATGTGAACAGGAAATTCCAAACTATGCTACTCAAAAAACAATGATTTAAAAAAACCCTAACTTACAAAGCATAAAGAACCCATACATGTATCACATTAAATGGGAACAAAAGAAAAATGTGTAATTACCTCTGTCATTTTTCTTTTTTTTTTTTTTCTCCCAATGGGGTAAGGGCTTTTTATGGGTTCGCTGAGAGAGAAACATTCATATCTGGAGGGAGAGAGAGAGAGAGCGCGCACGCAACATATACAGCTCTGTCTGATACCTTGGAAATAACCAGCCTGTGGGAGTTAGAGAAGGCATGCCATTCATTCTTCACCACATAAATGCTTTCTTAGAATCTCATCAGAGCAGCAGTTTCACTTGGATCTTAAGGCACAGCTTTGACTTGTTTTTCAAATAAGAGCTAATTTTTATACTGAAATATATTTTTTAAAACATGCTTGCTAACATACAGACATTTATATAGAGCCTAACCAAAACATGTGGTCAAGGATCTGAGCAAAATCTTCCCAGTTAGAATCACACATCTATGAGGTACTCAATTTTTTTCAAGAACTTGGTCTTACAAAAATGATGCGTGCCATATTTACTACTTTCAGATTACACAAAAAAGGTATATTCTTAACTTGAGCTAGCTAACCAGAGGTACAATCAAAGGGGGGCGGGGATGCACATGTTCATGCAGACACACACCTTTATCCTAGTGAAGACACAGCCTACTATAGAAATTGAGATATTACCATTGCTACTGAGTTTTCCGACTACAATACCAAAACAGGTACCACAGATCAAATACAAGGCTAACAAGAGAAATTATTTTTCCAGATATAAAACATGATCATCTTACCATCCGCTGAATACATGACTTACAAATTTACAAACGCACATTCTGAAGGACTCCATCTACAGAAAGGAGGGGGAGGGGAGAAGAGACCTTTTCATGACAAGGACATATTTTCCATGGTTCTTTTACAAGGCATCAGAGATCTGGATATTTTTTTAAATAAAATAAAATGTTTCTTAAGTTCCATAACTTCTTTCCCTTAAACAGAGGCACAGGATTCCCTTTTCATACATCTAAAAGGTGGTTAGACAGACAGACAGATAGTCAGACACACACGCTCACTGTACTTCCCTACGATTTACCAGTTGACTTCAGAAAGTATAAATCAAGTATCTGAACAAAGTATTTGTTCTAAAGAAATACGGGAAATGGTTAAATGTGGAAAACCTAAAAAAATACAGACATTTTTGTGTATTAGACATGATACATGTAGAAAAAATGTCAGTGATTTATTATAGCAAAGTTGTAATGACAGAATGGTTCAGAGATTTTATAAAAGCAGAATACAGACTGCTGAAACTTCTTAGCCAAAATTTTAAATCAAGCCACATTAGAAAAAAACCACACATAGCATTCTCCGTTAGTTTATAATGACAAGCTAATCAAGTATCTAATGGGGGGAAGCAATACATAACAGAGAGCTTTGGCAAATGAGATTAAAACTTAGGTCACTGGTCTAAAACCAGACCAGGTCAGAGGTAACCAAAAGTTGTTACAATCTAACAGTTATTTGATAGCCAACGTTAAAGAAAATGGAAGCCTGAGCTAGTATGCAAAGGACAGAGGCCAATGAAACAAATTCCCAGTATAATCGCTTCTACATGTCATCAGAGAGAGAAAGTAGAGATAGTTTGGTGTTTGTGGAGACTGGTTATTTAGCTAGAAGAACTCAAATACATAAGAAGAAATCAGGGCAACATTTCGTAGGAGAATATTTCCAGATTTCTCCTGCAAGTTGGTAAATATCCTTCTAAATTAATGACACTGAAGATTCAATTGTCCAATGAGGAGTTATTGTACAAAATACAGAGAGTAAATTCAGGTTTCAGAGTAGCAGCCATGTTAGTCTGTATCCGCAAAAAGAAAAGGAAAAAAAAAAAAAAGAGTAAATTCAAACACTTAAATGTAAAACAGAAGAATTTTAATGCTGTTTAAGCACCAATCTCAAGGCAACCTCAACCCTGGAGGCACTACTTGCACTTCTGCAGTAAACACGCAATAAGCCTTTCAAACTTCTTCTTACATAAATTATGCCCTGACGGCAAAATTGAGGAGTGCAATTCAAAATGATTGTCAACATGCCTGTTTCACAAAAAAGAATACATAACTTTTAAAACTGGCAACACTTAAGTTTAGCCTTTCACCCTAGGTTGCTTGAGAACGACAGCTTGATTTAAGGATATTTACTCTGCATATTTTGCATGTGATGTTGACAATGTGTTTAACAGTGACAAACCTTTAACTTTTTGAATCTCAACATCTATGTCAACATTCAATGTCATTAAATAATTATTATCTGACACTCCCTCAAATATTTTCCACAACTGTGAAAATTTAAATTGATAAAAAAGGAAAAAAATGCTTAAAAACAGACTGATATTATCCACTGAAATTATTTTAAAAATGAAAATTAAATTCTGCCAAGCCTACTTCTGAATATGCTTAACTTTACTCAAGTTAAGCACATGTGTAAGTAGTATCAGGGCTTTACGTTTGGCTGGAAATTAGACAAATTATCTTCTGGTAAAACCCTTATATTCATTCTGAGTAATATTTATCATAGCTTCAGGGTAACTATAACTGTATTCCCTGACCCACATGGTCCACTCAACTTGAAACCCAGTCAGGTTTCAGGTCTGCTGCCATCATCTTTCTCCCACTCCCTTCTGACCAGCGGGTTTTAAGCCTGCACATCTCCCTCCCATACACTGTGACAGGCAGACAGACTTGCTGGTGCTAACAGCCAGCACCTGTGAATTGTTTTGTCTCCAAGAGCTACGAACAGCGTATTACTAGCAGTTCCCAGTTACTACACAATTCTTTCTAAGCAAGCACATTTATTCTTAAGGTAAAAGCATTACAGAAAAAAACATATAAAACAATAAAAATTCTATTTGCACGCTTAAAGCTTACCAGAGGTCTTATGGGGCATAGGCCAAAATCTTGCAGTGCCCTAGTAAGATGAAGTCTTCCAACCATTCCACAAGGACTAGGGCCACCCATGGATAGAAGATTCTGTCCATTTGCTGAATCAGAAAGAAGGTCTGGGTCTTTTAAACTCATCTTTTTTACGTCAAAAGCCCTTTCTTTGTTTGAGTCTCTGGAAAACCCTGCCTAAACCAGCACATGCAAGCCATTCCAAAGGGTGGTACCTTTCTAGGGTTGCCAACTTGGTAATATTTAAAAAACAGACATTCCAGCAGGAGTGTCAGAACCTCCCCTGCCCTGCCTCTTCCCCTGAGGCTCCACCCCTGCCCCTACCCCACCTCTTCCCCCGAGCTCCCACCCCTGACCCGCCTCTTCCCCTGAGGCCCCACCACCTATCCACTCCTCTTCTCCCCCCCTTCCCAATCACTCTCTGCTTTTCCCCTCAAACCTTCCAGGCCAGGAGGGAGCTGCCTGAGGGGCTGGGCTGGGAACAGCTGCCCAACAAAAGTAGGAGGCAGCCCCAGCTGACTAGGGGTTGTAGTAGGTGATAACCAAGTGCATCCCTGCCTCCCCCACTTGTAGTAACCAAACTTGGGGTGTCCGATCAGTAGAGCTGACTGGACACTGTCAGGTCCACTTTTCGACCAGACTTTCCAGTCAAAAACTGGGCACCTGTCTACCCTATACCTCTTTAAAGTTGTTTAGTCTCGGTAATTAACTTTAATCACACCTACACACATGGTTTTAGTTCCTGGATGAGCTGTAGTAATCCTCCCCCATGTAACAGAACACAACCAGACAAAAATTATTCATAAATTTACTACAATGGCTCTCCAAGATAATTCATGGGATTACAAATATTCTATAACAATATTATTAACAGTGAATTGTCAATGTCAGCTCTCTCCAGCAGGTGATGGAAGCCTGTTGAACTACTAAATGTTTCTTTTGTATTTTAAAATCCGAGTACCCTACAACATTAAATACCCAGAATTATTGCATTCTGAATATATTTTAAATTGCTACGTTGCTTTTAATAGTATGTTTAAAACCGACTAATTTTAATAGAAGTAATATTATTTCATTATTTTTAAACCACATATAACATCCACAATAACAGATCTTGACATTTATATGACTTCACCTTCAGTCAGGGAGGCATAATTCCTTCAGTTACTGGGAAACAAAAGCTGAGTAACTGGAGATTATTGATTAAACAAACGCCTACATTGTTTTCTCAACATCAACTAAATGACTTATCTCTACACAATCTTCCTTTTTCATATAAAACTTTTAGTTCATTTTTTATTTTAAAGCTTTTTTTAAAAAATACAATCTAAACAATCTTTCGTGTAAGCATCTTAAATTTCAAAATTGAATTCCAATTCAAAACACTGCTGCCATAATCCCTTTTCTATAAAGTGCCACATACATTGTCAGCGCAATATAAATAAATAACTATGAGATATTGCACTAGTCTTTGCTACATGCACAAGCCACTCTTTTATTGTAGGTTTAAAAAACCACACCTAAATATACTATCTCAATGGTGACATGAAGTGTACATTTTTACCATTAAGAAGCATAATCTGATTTCTTTGTGAACAGGCTCAAACTAAGTATAATATTAATCAAAAAAGAGTCCCAACAAGACTCACCATAGATACTTCATCCTGAAATAAATCTCTCAAAAAGCTCTGAAAGTTAGTCTTTGATTCTCAGTTTCTGGTTCAAGGATGTTGATATCTCTGTACTTCTTCATTATTATTTTTTGTTTGCCAACAAAGTGTACTAAAATAGAAAAGTCATCTTTATTATTTTAAAGTAACAGCAACTTCTGTCATTCATTTTCATTAATTCAAACTTGATGGCCAAACAGCTTTTTTACCCAGCAAAATCAAAGCCACAGTACAGAACAGCATCCCTTCCACCCTGCAAGCTACAGGACCTGTACCCAACTAGCTATTACATATTTAGGGACCATTCCAGCGTTCCTCACACAATCAAAACGCCTATCATATAGACTAAAAAAACTTCTTTATAGAACACAAACAAGTACACCAACTCTTATTCAGCCACTTCAACATACATGCGGTGCTAGCCTCACTAGACAGGGGGCACAGGATGGATGACAGAAATGACCCAATGGACTATTAAAAGTGATATGTACTACAACTTGTTGGTAGAACCGATTACAATTATTTACCTAGAAAGGGTGAGGACACAACAAAAATCAGGTCAGAAAACTATTCAGAATCTCCAGACATAGCCAACCAAGATCTAGTTTGATGTTCAAGTTTCCTCACTGATCCATGGCCCATTGTTCCAGAATCAGAAGTACTTTCCTTGGCATGAAATACACCTATTACTAGCAATGAAGCAAACAAAGACATCCAGCCCTTTTCTCTATCCAGTGCATCAAAGCTTTCAGCTATCATCTCGTGCCTCAATTACTGTAATTGCATCCTCTCTGACCTTGAGTATTCCACCCTTGCTCCATACAAGCCCACAACAAAAATCACACCGAAAAATTTTGAAAAATTTCAAACATCTAATTCAAATCACTACTGCCAGAATAATCACCTTAGCCTACCACTTTGATCACAGTACCTCCCTCTCCTCACATGAACTTTAATTATTTCCATTGGCTCTCCCTTACAAACTTTTGGTCCCTACCATCAAGGCCCTTCTTCTATCTCACTGTATCACACACACCCTTCACTCTGCCAAGGATGTCCACCTCCATCCTTTACTTGTCCACTTCTACCACACACACCTTCATGCCTCCTTCCTTGCTAACCCCAGTGACTGGAATGCCCTCCCCAAAATGATTCACACAGCCCGCACCCTGCCCTTCAAACCCCTTCCAAAGAGCCACCTTTACCATGATACACCTATCTAATGATAATTACTAAGCATGTGACCTATTTAGTAATTCATTATTATCCCTCATATACCCATCTTATTTTTATTCAAAAAACTTAAGCCTCTATATTATACGTAATATAAGACTTGTCTTTTTTTTTTTTTTTTTTTTTAAGATCAGTTTAGTTAGACTGGTATCCACACAGGAATTTATACTCTTAAATTAAGATAAATTGATGAGTCAATTTAAAATGAAGTCAATTCCTTACCAACTTAAGCTCAATCAATATAAGCCATTTTAAAATGGATTTACACCAGGTTTTTAAGTCACTTTTAAAAACACATCTTTAGTTAAACCAATGCAAGTCCATGTGTAAAAAAGACCTTAAATAAGATATCTAGTGTTCCTAGTATTTCAACCTCTTCCCCTGCCCCTTTACTTCATTTTGTTTCCATACACCTCTGTGGCATCTTGTCCACATTTAGACTGTAAGCGCACTCTGACGGGAAACGTCTTTGATGTTTGCACTGCACCTAGCAAAATAGGCCCCCAGTTTTGTTTGGGGCCCCTAGGTGCTACTGCAAACAAAACAAACAAGAATCCTACTGCAGAAACATGAGAAACATTATTCCCTGTAGGCTAGCCCTAATCCAGCCTTTTTGCAATTTTTGTTTCTCTTTTTATCTTGCTTTGACTAGTACAGATGCTACCCTAGTCTATATTCGATTGGGAAGAAGACTGAGAGATGAGAAAACACCTACATTTCTATTTTCATTGGTCAATGCTGCAGTCAAACTAAAGACCCAATGTTAAGAATCTGAGGCACTTGCTTGCTCTGCTGAAGAATGCAAGTTGTCACATCTTAGCAGACATGATATTCAGGAAGTTCTATTTTTAAACTGTAGGCAAAAATAGTAGTTTTATTTTGTTTTGCCAAAAAAGCAATTAAATGTATTTCTGTAGAGACCCATACATACCTTTATAAAAGTACTCCCCCATACACTCCCATCACAATATTAGAAGCCCCTTGAATCAAGCACTATATTTAATAGTTTATGAAGGACAGGGTAAATATAGTGGGGTTTTATCCACTATAGACAAATTCCTACACTTTTTTTCTTCCCTGTAAAGGATTTGTTCTTGTGTTTGTACACTGTTGTTATACTTCATACTCTAAACAAACTAAATTTTTGCCTCTAACACAAACTAAATTGATATCAATGGTCTCTAAATCTATACTGAAGTTTGCTCAAGATGACAGAAACCTAAATCCACATTTTATACTCAGGACTGAAATCTCAAGTCACTCATTCTTAAATCAGCTAATCATAGAATCTGAGAAGCAGATTAAAACGTTCTTTTATAGGACATATGCATTCTAGCTACCGTTTTTTAAAAAGCTAATATTTAAGTTCCTGTTCTGTAACACCTACATGCATGTTATTTCTAAGTGCTTCTGGAGCACATTATATTTTACATGCAATTAAAGAGACTTAGGGCTTGTCTACACTGGCAATTAACAGCACTGCAACTTTCTCACTCAGGGGTGTGAAAAAACACACCCCTGAGAGCAGCAAGTTGCAGAGCTCTAAAGCGCCAGTGTAAACAGTGCCCCTGTGCTGGGAGCTAAGCCCCTCATTGAGGTGGGATTTTTTTTTTTTTTTTTTTTTTTTAAAAGAGCTGCTGTGACCACACAAGGCACGTTAAAGTGCTGCCGAGGCAGTGCTTCAGCATTGCCAGTGTAGGCAAGCCCAAAGTCTCTACCCCTTGCAGCTTTCACTTTTAACACCATCTGAAGTCCAATCATCTGAGGACATGTTTAACATTTCTCTGTATTTGCCTTACCTTAAAACTCTTACACACATTTGCTACTAAAGAAAGCATCCTCATTTTGTCCAAGATTAAACTGCATTACCTTTCGTCCATCAGTACAGAGACATGGATATGTCTCAAATTCTCAAGAACAAATATTTTCCAAAAATTCCTTCTGTTCAAAACTTGGCTGCTCAGGGCTAGATATTGCAAGCTGCCAAATGCCCTCAAGTCCAACTCGAGGCTGCTCACCACCTCCCCACACACCCAGCCAGGACCTTCTAAGAGTAAGTGCTTATCATACTTTCCTATATATTCCTCTATCATTGCCGTAACACTGCAAAGCCCTGAACTCTACAAACATTTTTCCTGATAAATATAATTTGAGTAGCAGATCATCTGGAAGTGCAAAACTGCATGGGTTTATCGAGCGCACAAAATAAAATCTCATTTCTGTGAACTCTGACAAAACATTTAGCAGCCTATCATCTTTCTTCTTGTTAAGGTTTCACAGCACTAATTTTTTTCTTTCCTTCTTATGCTACTGCAAAAATTGGCTAACCTGACCACAAAGTTTAGTGTCACTCAATCTAAACTTAAAAATCTAATGTTCTTTTTAATACACAAATCTATCATTTGTACTGTACTGTAGGGAACAAATCCTTCATTTTTTGGAGAGAAATGGTCTGCATAATCTAGAGAGAGAAACTTCCATCTCTACCTTCTACGATTCCACAGTACTACTCTCAACACATTTTAGGCCAGTAGTATTCAGAGTCCTCTGCTACAAGAGGTACAGCATCAGTGTTCAACAAGGCTGGATAAACCATAGGATTTCAAAGCCATTAATTAGGAAACATGTGGATATGGAATTAACACAGATAACTACTTTTCCCCAAAACAGGCATATAATTTGGGCAAAAATAATACTGTAATCATCTCACTTGTTTCAAAGTATCTAAATGACAATGCACTGAGGGTCAAAAAGATCATGTTGAAATTATTAACCATGAATTAGATTTCAGTTATCAAATAAGAGTAACAAAGAAGCTGCAATTTTTAAGTAAACATCAAGTTTAAAAAAGTACCCAACATTGACTAGCCTGACATCTCTGGCCCCAATCCTTCAAACACTTAAGTCATTCACAAGTATCAAGTTAAGCATGCATATGTTGGGAGAATCAGGGCCCAGGCCAACTTGTTGGAGTAAAAAAATATTTGCACCTATACATCTCCAGCAATTTAAAGAAATAGATTAATATATTTTAAAAGCTAGATGGGACAGTTGTGATTATCTAGACTGACCACTTGCATAACACAGGCCATAAAAAGTATAATTCCTGCATTCAGAGCAAAAACGAGGAGGGGGGAAGGGGTAAACCGGCCAAACTGTCGGCCAACCTGAGCATGGAAGACCAACTGCAGGATTTTCCAAGTGGATCCCAGGATTGCTTTATAGAGCCTCCACACACACACACACACACACACACACACACACACACAAAAGCTGTGATTGTCCTGCAGTGCTGTCAGTCACTACATCTCGGGGGGGGGGCGTGTCCCACCACACCTACAGCAGGGAGTGCCAACCTAAGTAAGCAGGGGGTGGGGGGAAGAGTGCGGAACAGAGAACTCCCTGGGGGAATTCCCTCCACGTCCCCCCATCCCCTCTGCTCTCTCTGCAGAAAGAGAGCCATGGATGTCCGATGGGGGGGAGGGAGCTGTCCGGTGAGGGCACTGCCAGGTCATTTGAAACTGGGGAATTGCTGGGAAACAGGTGATTTGAGGGCAGTACAGTGGGGGGAGGGGTCCTACCCATGGAGGAGTTGGGGTAGTATGGGGATGGATGTTGCCTGATGATTTGGAGGGCGTATGGGTTAGAGGGGTACTGCCAAGTGATTTGGGGGCAACATGGGGCACAGGGGCATTGCTGGGAGGAATATAAAATAATCACAACAAATGGATTTTTTGAAGGTTAAAATATAAAAGTCAGTCTAAGAGCTTCCAGGGGCCTTAGTGGAAATCTCAAATGGCACCTCTATATGCTGTCATGACTTGTGGGGTGGGGGGACCCTCCAAGTTTAAAAAAAAAAAAAAAATCCAGAAAGGATTGAGAAACCCTGAACTATAGCATATCTTACAGAAAGATGTCCAATCTTGATTTAGAGACTTCAAGGCCTGCCACTTGATTAATTGTTCTAACTATTAATTTATCTTGATATTATAATTGTGTATTATATTTCCACTTTTAACTATTTCTAGCTTCAGCTTCCATAGTTTCTTGTTATTACTTTGCTAATTTAAAGAGCCCTGAATTCTCAGGTAACTTCTCCCTATGTAGGTCATTGTCCGTTAGTCAGTCACCTCTTAACTTTCCCTTCAATAAACTAAATACATTGAACTCTTTATGCCTGTCATTGGAAGGCATATTTTCCCAAATTTCAAATAATTAGCTCTTTTTGAACCCTCTCCAATTTTTCAACATCCTTTTTAAGGAACTGACACAATATTCCAGGAACGTGCTCTCCTATGCTATATATGAAGAAAATATTACCTCTCTGTTCCAATATCCCCATTTATACACCGAAGGTATATGTTAAACCTTTTCCCAAGCATCTCACTGGGAAATCTTGTTCAATCTCGTTATCTTCTACATCAGGGTTTTCAGATTTTTGTACTAGTGACCCCTTTCACACAGCAAGCCTCTGAGTGCGATCCCCCCCCCCATACATTAAAAACACTTTTTTATATATTTAACACCATTATAAATTCTGGAGGCAAAGCAGGGTTTAGGGTGGAGGCTGGCAGCTCGTGACCCCCCCGCATGTAATAACCCTGTGACCCCCGGAGGGGTCCCAACCCCCAGTTCTACATCCTCTAAAGCAGCCGTTCTGAAACTTCAGGTTGGAACTGCAAAGTGGGTCATAATCCCATTTTAATGGAATCACCAGGGCCAGCATTAACTTGCTGGGGCCCGGGCTCCAGCCCCCTCACTCCCCACCCAGGGACAGTGGGGCTCCGGCTCAGACCACCCTCTCCCCAGGGATCATGTAGTAGTCGGAAGGGGGTCGTGGTGCAATGAAGTTTGAGAACCCCTGCTCTAAAGACTGTTCAGAGTCAATACTTTCCAGGATACAGTTCCCCTGCCTGTAGGTATGGCCTGCATTCTTTATACCTCACCTTGAACTGTATTATAGCATACTCTTTGACTGCATCAAACTTACCATCTGATTCAGATTGCTCTGGATCAGTGACCAATGATCATAATTTACCATTCTACCAATCTGAAAACTCTATCAGCAATTATTTTATGTTTTCTTCCACATCACTGATAAAAATTATTAAACAGCTTTAGACCAAAAACCAATCCCTCTGGGATGGCACAAAGCACACACCCTGTTTAGTTAGGGACAGGAACTACAACAAAAAGGAAATGGTGAGAAAAAGTCTGAAAATAACTTGGAATATTCAAAAGGCAAACTTAAATCAGGGCCTGGTCTTGCGTACAGTAAGTTAGATCAACAGACCGGAAATAAATCTCCTTGAGGAAGATGAAAAGGTTCTCAATAATTCAAACTAGTTCTTGAATGTTATAAAATGTTTGGCCCTTTCAGTATTGTAACAAGTTATGACTTTTCTATGGACAATTTTCTTTAATTTTTTTCTACGAGAATTGATTAGATTGACATTCACTAATCCTGTGTGAGAAAAGGTGACTTGAGTGCACAGAGAACAATCTCTCCTGTTGGGTGACAGAGTAGGGTAACGAATTGCTTCCCTCCTTTAAATTTGCAACTACACAAATCAAAGGGTAAAATAAATCCTTAATGATTTAAGATGAACAGAAGTCTAATGGCTGTCCTGCCACTATCTTCCAAGTTCTCCTGTCACATGGATATAAATACCATGCAAGTCAATGAGAGCAACATCTGTGTAACTGCAAGCAAAATTTAGCCTATGGCATGGTAGTTAAGTGTCAATCTAACTTGTACATTAAAATATTTTTTAGGTCTCAAACCCCAAGACTTATGCCCAAGCTTATCTTTGACTTCAAGGGGACTATTCACAGTGCATCAGGTTCTGTATGTACAACTTAAATCCTTGATCCTGAAAAGAGTTGTGTAAGACATTCGGGGCAGAGACTGTCATTTTCTATATGTTTGTACAATGTCTAGCAAGATGAGGCCCTGACTTGGTTGAATGGACTCTGTTCACTTAATCAAAGCTAGTCAATCTTTTGTATTTTTCCTGTTCTGACTTTTTAGAATACTTGCATGATATAGCACTCTAGAATGTTCGAAAAACAACTCTCACTGACTTCAGTTGCAGCTGTGAGTACTCAGCACTTCTGCAAATCAAACTCCAGAATCTCAAGTCAGGCAGCCAAAAAATGAGGAATACACAATCAGTGATCACCTGTGAAAAGCCTGGTTTAAGCAACAGAACCTGGGGCAGAGGGAAAATAAAATCCAATTCTCCAGAGCAACATTCAACCACCTAACCATGAGAACCTCCTTTCTCTTCCTTCAATCCCCAGGCTCTGCAAACCTTCCAACCTCCAAACCACTTCCAGAGAACATCTGTACATGCTCGTACTTCACACCATACACTTCCTAGTCCTCGCATCCCACCCCTACACCAAGTGGTGGGATCTGCTGCCACCTGAGGAGCATAGGTGCTGGAACTAGAGGTTCAGGTGGTGCTGCCACATCCCTTGGCTTGAAGTGGTTTCCATTATACACAGGGTTTACAGTTTGGCTCAGTGGCTCTCAGCACCCCCACTATAAAAATAGTTCTAGCACTCCTGCTGAGGAGGGGGAGGAACCTCAGTGGGCCAGTCTGTACTACACTTTGGTTCAGTGGCCGAGAGTCTGGTGGAAAGCGTGTCTGGTGCCCATCCATCCAAGTGTGATCCCATTCTTTTCTGCTCTATCCCTCCCAACATGTCCGGGTCCTGTCTCTTCCCAGTCCCATTCTCCTTATTTAGCCAGTCTCTACACCTCAGGCTTTTCATCCCAGGATCACCAAGCCCTAGTCTCACCCCATCAAACTGCTCATCCCAGTCTCACTCTGCTACTCCTTCCCTGTCTCTTGGCCCAATCTCTCCACTCGTTACCCAATCTCTCTCCCCCCCCCACCCTGACTCCACTCACTGCTCCCCTATCCATGTTCCCTGTCAATGGCTCACAGTCTCCCTCCACATAGGCTCCTAATCCAATCTTAGTGTCCCTTCTTCCCCATCCCAGCTCCTTATCCAACCAGTCCCATTTCTCCCTCACACCCTAGCTCTTCTGCAGATGCCTCCCCACCCCCTCATTTCTTTCCCCCTCCCCTCTGGTTCCCAGTCCCAGTCTCCTTCACCTCCACCTCTTCCCCCTCCCAACCCCCCTTTACCCAGTTTCCGTTCTCAGTTTTGGGGTTCACTCCCCATTTCCTCCAGACTATTCCCCCTCCAAATACATCTTTTGTCCCCTCTCCATTCAAATCAGGTAACTTTCTCCTCCATGCTGCCTGAATGGGTGCCAACAGGAGATCACTAAGAGCACAGGGAAGGTAGACCTCCATCTCTCAGTTTAACTTTTTAGGTGCCCATGCCCAACACAGCCTGCAGCAGCCCAGATCTGCAACTACAAAGCATGTCCAGCTCAGCTCCAAGTCGCAGCACACTCAGTGCAGACAGAATCTTCAGATAATTTAGCTTCTAAAATCAAAATCTCTACTGAGCACATGAAAACTGCAATTTTTCAAAGGCTTTTTCAAATTTCAACAGTTTTCACAGGGATAGAAAAAGGCACATCCCTGACACAAACTCAGAAAAAACGGTCACTAGAAACGTTTGTATTACCACAGTATCTAAGCGCCTAGCCACTGATCAAGACCTCCAGTGAAGAGTTTACAATCTATGGCCATGGTCTACACCACAAAGGTATGTCAGAAGAGCTGGCTAGGAACGTGGAACAAAAAAAATCATACCCTCTGAAGATAATTAGGCTGACAAAACCACCAGCACAGACGCTTCTGTCATCTCAACTAATGTCGTTCGGGGAGATGGTATTACTATGCTGACAGAAGAACTTCTGTCAAGATCCACTGCATCTACCTTTGGCTAACATAGCCCATGTCTACGCTACAGAGCCCAGGTATAATAGATACAGAGGGAGACAGACCAAACAGATGGGGGAGTTCAGACTTGCTGATGATTATCCATTAACAATTTTTGAGAGCTAATCGTTTATAATCCATTTAATACATAGCACATTGATTTTATATAGTGCCAAGAAGTCTAAATACATCAACATAATTATCTTTGTCAACCAAGGCAGTGATCCATCTCAAAGATAAAATACTCTCAAACTGCTAGGCTGACTGTGTTGGGGTGTGCTCTCCACAGCAGCCCTGAAAGAGTTGATTAGGCTAGGTGGGCCCCATCAACCAATTAAGCTGCAAATGGGGGAGATTTAGGCTGTGTGGAGGGCCTAATTATAGGGAAGCTCACCTATGAGGGCGCAGGCAGGGCTTCTATGAAGTTAGGACGCTGGCAGTTGCAACAGGGTGGAAGGTAACAGGGATGAAGCCTTCTGCCTCTCTCCCTGCAGTAAGGGAGCAGGAATTGGAGATAGGACTACCCCTGAGGAAGGGTTTACTTAATGGGGCTAAGAGAAAGGGGTCTGACTAAGAAGGCTGATGAAAAAGAAGAGGGCAATAAAGTTGGTGAAATCCCAGACTAACTGCTTGCCACAGAGCCCTGAACAGGAACCCAGAGTAGAAGGTATGCCTTGGTTTCGAAATCATCCACTGCAGAGTGGTTTTGTTAAGGGTAGTTGATATGAAGACTGCTAGAGACACTGCAGGAGTGCAATAGTCAGGGCAGTCGGTATGAGGACTGTCTGATGCTGCGGATGCAGAAGGACTTTGAAAGACTCCCCATGAAGAGGAAATTATAGTGTGATCTTGCTGGAGGGCCGTGTCATGTAGTAGACGTTCTGTGACTTGGTGAGCAGGAGAAGAACTGTATGGGGGAAGACCAGAAAGGGGTTGCTAATCTGGGAAGAACTAATCACCATGAGGCGCCACCCAGTGGTGAGCAGAACACCCTGTGACATTGACCTTGCTTACTTCATCTCTCATATCATTCCTTGTTTTCCTTCCTAACTGTACTCTTCTTCCTTTTCTATAGTAGATCTTAATGTATTTTTTCCTGAGTCGTATTCAGTTTCCAGTTCTCTTTTTTCCTCTTCTCTCTTTTCACTGTGTTCTCCTCCTTCTCTCTCTTGCATTTCGTCCTCACCTCTGCCTCCAAAAAAATCTGTATACATACTGCTTTCCTAACTTATCCCATTAACCTTTGCCCCCTCCCTCCTGCCCACCCTGACATAGGGATCAATTTGTTAACCAAACAATTGGTGATAGGTTTAAGTTTGTACTCAAACAAAAGATTGACACACACACCCCACGCCACACTGTCTGGAGGTAATGCCCAAAAGAAGAGCCATGCCCCAAGCTGCTGGGAACGGGGAGCATGCTGAAATGCCTAACAGAGTGCTGATATGTGCTTGGGAATTGGGCTCCATCTTTCTTATCATTCGCTAGTTAGTAGACGGCTGATAATTTGAGGTGCCTGTGGGCCAAGCTTCAAATTTTTCCTAATACCTTTTGGCTGCTAGATAGTAAAAACATACTGGGTTTGTCCTCCTCCACCCCCTTCCCCTCCCAAAAAAAAAAACAACCACCCACCACCACCTTTTGGCTGCTTCGCGAATGGGGAGTAATTTCTGCTACTTTACTCCTCCCCCAGTCTCCTGGTTGATGTGATCGGGGGTGGGGGGAAAGATGTACTATTGCTACCCTATCCCTCCCTCAACATGGTGTTAAGTCCTTTTCCCCAAAAAATGAATAGCTACAGTACATATGTCTCCTAGCTGCTTAGGGCTTTCCCAAGCATTGGCAAAATTGAGTTCTTATTTCTTCCACTGTCACAAGATGCCTTTGAATAGCAGCAATGAAAACTGACAAGCCTGGTCAGTTTTCACTCAGTAGTATTTCCAAAGAAACATCTAATCAGCAACATACTCTGAAGATGTCTGTCTGTAAAATAACATACCAGCAGTTTATCCTGAGTTTGCATCTGAAAGGTTATCTTTGCAACCACAGGGCTAGAATGAAAGCTTAAATTCTGCAGAAGTTGATGGCACTGGCCTGATATAAATCACCTTTGTATTTGCTTCAAGTTAAATGTGTCAATCTCCACTGAACAAACTGTACCACATATTCATGCATTCTTGGTGAACCAAGGGAAGATTAAGCATTAATCTAAATTAGTATTTGGACAAAGCTATACACGTATCAGACAACATCCAAATGATTGATTTTAAAGAATTAAGGCATATGATAATTTGAAGCATAGTGAAGTAAATTTAGTCATAAATTCAATGGTGTTATGCTAAGACTTTTTTAATTCTTTCCTCTGCACTTTATATATTTGCTCCATATATTCCAAAGAACCATATTGAAAGGCTTCCTCCTTCCATTACATTCCAGGTGAAAGCAAAGAGAGAGACGGACTACTGAGACAAACATACTTGCCTTCGAACACCCCAAAGGTAGCATATTCAAAACCAAAAATTGGGCCATTAAACCTCACCCACCTTGTCTCTCTAATATCTTAAAACCTAGATGGCTGTAATGCCACTGCATATTCAAAAAAAATGAACAGCAGCATTAGAGTATACAATCAATGCAGAAAATTATATGCCAACTGAATACACAAAACTGCAGTACATGAACACAAAGGAAACACATATACACAGTCAACAGAATACGGAAAAAGCCAAACTTTTGTTTTCAAATAAAACAGCTATCTGTATAAATATTAACCTCCAAAAACAGCAGATTACCATTGTGCAAGAAAACAGGAATTGAACAAATTATTATTACAGTCTTTAAACCAGACTCCATTTAAATGTTTCTGTGGCCTGCTTAACATTCCATGCATATTTCTGGCAAGGTAGTTCTGGCTGAAGTTCAAACTGTCCTTTTCTAACTTTCAATTACTATAAAAAATTGTTTAATATAGAAAAGTGTACAGCAAATGTTCTTATTTTACCAACACCTAAAATACTGACACTTGTGTTCAGTAACTCTACATGGAAACTTTTAGAGCAACTCTTCAAAGTGAGATGGTGTGGTCTGGTAAACGCAATCTATAAATGTTACAGTTTAAAGATTATGGAAGTATGTAATAAATTCTTCATTTAGCTGATGCAAGATTATAAAAAAATAATACTAAAAACCTCTTTTTTAAAATTAATCTTTTCTCACTGAGTTCATTTAATCTTATTTATTACATGCCACCAAGCCCAAGAGATGTGAAGTCATTCTGTGACAATGTAGTCCAAAGAAATTTGTAGTAGCCCACATAGTCCTCAAATTGATTAGAAAAACACTAATTTACCAAATTTCTCCCTAAATGTTATCTTCTGATAAGGTAATCTATCATATTATATAATTATGTCTCAAGTGGCTGTGTTTCCAATTTGTTCAAACCGGCTAATAAATCAGCATGGTCATGCTGCAAAGTTATAGTGGATTCTATACTAGCATTTGAAAAATGAAAACACACTCCAGGCTTCTAGTTCTACACCACTCACAAAACTATGTATGGGCACTAACCACAGACAGTGCTGCTTTGTGTCCGAAAATAAGCTTTTACCGCTCAAATAATATTTACAAAGTGGAAGTAAAAAGATACTTTAATACTAGACAGAAATGACTGGGGACCAGATCCTGCAAACACACACACCTAACGTAAGTGAGTTGGCCCACTTCAGAAGGCAGTGTGATTATTCATGCAAGTAAAGTTAAGCATGTGCAAGTGTTTACAGGGACTGAGTGCTGTATCAGAATACAGCTATGCAGCTCAGTTAGTCTACCCACTGTAAGAGATTTTATGCTCCATTTCTTTTCAAAACACAGCTACGTCTAAAATAGTGCAGTTTGACGGGTGTGGGAGTTGTTGGGGTTTCTAGAGCAGAGAAGCAAAGATTCCACACGCGGCCCGTTTAAGAATATCTAAATCGGAGGAGGCCTAAATATTTTCCTGTTCTTCTGAGAAGGAACGTGTTAGATTTCAACAGGGGGTAACTCCGTACTTCTAAACTACACCAAATGACATCTCCACTTTCACACTTCAGAGCAGAAGTGATATTTCGCCTTACTACAAATACTTCAAAAGGCTTATGCTGAAATACCAACAATAGTTGGCAGAAGTTTCGACGAGGGCGAGAAGAGATCCTTTGACTTCATATTGGGAATCGAGCTAAAAATGACTGAAGCAACCCGGGACCTACAGAAACCCGATCAACCCTTTAAGTATGTTGCGGGAAGGGGCCTTTCTGGATGCCCTTGGCTTGTAAACTTACACCCTGGAACAGACCAAGCCCCCCCCCCCCCACCATCGCCAGATCAATAAGGTCGAGGGCCGCCGACCGGCTGCTCTTTCAGGTGGCTTCAGCCGCTTTGCAACTTGGAAGGTCTCTTTCTGGTCGGGCCGTGCGGGCTGAACCCGGCTCCGGCAGAGCGAGCAGCCCGGCGAAGGCGTGACGGCCCCAGCCAGCGCGCACCCGCCTCCCGACCGCTCGGCGGCGTGAGCCGGGGCTGGGTTGGAAACCCGGGCCCGCTAGCGTCCAAAAGCAAAGGCCGGCGGCTGAGGCGAGGCAGCCCATCCAGCCTAGCCCGGGCCGCCGCCCGCCCCCAGGGAGGGAGCGCGAAGGGGCCGTGGAGACCCCCCCCAAGAGGAGGTGGGGACAAGGGGGCATCGGCCAGGCTCCAAGCCCATGTGCTCGCCCCGGCCCCCTGCGGGCGGCTTGGGTGCCCGCCGGCCCCTTACCTGTCCCGGGGGTCGATCCACGAGGTCTGCCGGGTGTTGTGGTCGATGTAGAAGACGCGCCCGTCGAAGTCTCTCGCCTCCTCCCAGCCCGCGGGCAGCGGCAGCTCCGAGCTCTCCCGGCCCCGCGGGCCGCCCCCCGCCGCCGGCCCGGCTCCCTGCTGCGGCTGCCGCCGCCGCCGCCCGCTCACCCACGGCATGGCCCCGCCGCCGCTCCCCGGCCGCCGCCGCCGCCCGGCCCCGGCCGCCGCCGCCCGCTCCCCGTCCGGCCCCGCTGCCGGGCCCCGGCCGCCCGCCGCCGTCGCCGCCTCCAGCGCTACCAAGCGGCCCCGCGGGGAGCGGGACTCGGGCGGCTCCGGCAGCGCCGCGCCGGGCTCATCCTCCCCCGCTCCGAGCCGGGACCAGCCCCGCCGCTAACCCCGCCCGGCAGCGGCCCCGAGAGCCCGCGTCTCCCAGCGCCCGCCCCGCTCACAGCCCCGCCGGCTCCCCCCGCTCCCGCCCGGCGCCTGCCCCGGCCATCTTCCCTCCCTCCCCGCCTGCGCCAGGGCCGGCCCCTCCCGGCGATTCCCACGCTGGGGCGGGGAGCGGCGCTTCCCCTCCGCCTCCAGCCCCGGCGGCGCAGCCACACCCCGCCGGCCAGGGGAGGGGGCCCGGGAGCGGGGGCGCGGCGCGGCACAAGTTAGCTCCTGGTCCCGGTGGCACGCAAACAAAGCCGGGCGCAAGGAAAAGGGAGGGGATCCGGAGCGGCGGGTCCACGCGGGGCTTGCCCCTGAATTCGGAGCCGGGTTCGGCTTCCAGCCACCCGCCCCCATCCAGGGCAGTGGCTCGGCCTGGGGCGAGAGAGCCGCCCCTGTGTGAAACCGCTCCAAGTTGGGGGCTGTGTCGTTCCCCCTTCTAGATCGTGCGAATTTCACCCCTAGCCTGCCTTCACACAGGCACTTGGGAGACTGCGGCGCAGTTATAAAGGGACTGGAGCGGCCAGACGTCATGCCTGGATCCCAAAGCCCAGATCCTCACGGTACTTCGGCTCCTAACTTTAATGCATTTCAATGGAAGCTTGGAGCCTTTGGAAAATCTGGGACCGCGTGTCCGTCAAAATCTGTAGCTGTCACTAAGAGGGTAGGTTATATGTATGTGTGTGTATGGGGAATGTTTGACCCTTAGAGCCTCCAAAAAATAAGATTTAAAGGCGTGCAGAAGAGACCAGCTACACAACATCAAGGCAGCCTTAACACTGACTGCCTCCCGTGAGCTGGCAATAGCCACTGGGAATTATTCACATGCACTCTAGCTGCATATACTGTGTTAGGTGTAGCTGTACTCAGTGATAGACAGAGGTGTTGGAGAAGCTGATAATTGTGATATGAGATGTGCAGGGGTTTGAGCCTCTCTTCCTTCCCCCATGTGTCCTCGTTTCTCGTGGTACACAGGCATCTGTGTCCTTTGATCAGCATCCCTCATTTCAGTGCTGAATTGTGGTGTATTAGTAGCAACGCACAAGATCTCCTTGCCATAGGTGAGATGGGATATGAGAGTGGGCATCACTCAAAGCTAAGGTTGTGTTGGTATGTACTTGAACTTTTTCCGACTTCCGGAACTTTCTTTGCTTTACCTTAACTCTTTATTTCCTGGTTTTCAAGGATCTGAGTTTAGCTGAACTTGTTGTTTCAGAAGGGCACAAGGCATCCCCAGGCAACTTTAATTCTAGGGAAAAGTTTTGAGGTATTTAATTTTTATTTTTTTAAAAGTAATTTATTAGCACTTCCATGTATCGTACCCAGCTCTCCCTTCCACAGCCTTGGGCTCCTTCACAGTGATTAGTCCTAGTGCAGAATGCTCTGGCTGCATGTTAGGCCCTTCCCTGCCTCTGCATCGTCTCCATGTCTCTGCCAATCTAGAACAGCCTGGCTCTGCCTCCTCAACCGTCCGCTCCATGCAGAGGCAGGCAGCAGCATGGAACCTGCAGGTGGAGGGTTCAGGGTCAGGGACAAAGAGTCAGTGGGGACATGTTTTGAAGAGGAAACAGACATTGTGGATGCCCAGAGAGGAAGGATGGTCCAGGGGTTAGGACCTGAAACTTGGGTCCAATTTGCTGCTCTGTGACAGACCATTTGTGACCTTGACCAAGTCAGTCTCTCTGTGACTAAGCTCCCCATCTGTAAAAATGGGAATAATAGCACTTCCCTGCAGAAATGGAGCCCTTCGGTCTACCTGCCTTAGGCCCACAAGCCGGTGGTTTCAGGGGCCGCATTTCCGTGGAAGGGGCAACAGAGTGAATCAGTGCCCAGAAGTCTCCCAGAGAAGCCAAAGGAGGAAACAGCTCTGCAGCCTTCTGAGACGGCCTGCTTAAAATATCTAGGTATCCAGAGATTTGGATTCCCCTCACAGCTGTTTATTGAGTGGCCATGAGGGAGCACATGAATGGAGCTGGTGTAACCCACACACCTCCTGGGTGTGGTGCTCTGTCCCATCTAGTGGCACTGAGACCACTTAGAGATTAATGAGTCTGCTCTACAGCCGTAGCTAAGAGCCATATGGCTTTTAGCTTATGCAGCAGAAGCACATTCACTAAGCTCTAGAGGTCCTAGGTTCAGTCCTGTCTGCTAATGACCAGGGTCTGTTGGTGTTACAAGTGGGGACTCATCCAGGATTTCAACTGGGAAATCTCTGAAGCTTGGGATGCACTTCCTTAGCTAGGGAAAGTATATAACCCCCACACCTCTTGGGTGTGATGCTCTGACCCATCTAGTAGCACCGAGACCACTTAGAGAATAATGAGTCTGCTTTACAACTTTAGCTAAGAGCCACATGGCTTTTAGCTTATGCTAAAGCTTATGCTAGAGGCTCATGCATTAGCGCTAGAGGTCCCAAGTTTGATCCCGCCTGCTGACGACCGGGGTCTGTTGGCGTTACGCTGGCACACATGGCATCTGTGAAAAGACCCTGGCTTGGAGGCTATCTTGAGAACCAGACAATCCCCACCTGAGAGAAAAGTGGGACGTCTAGGAAGGGTTTCTCAATTGCCTGTCATTTACCCACAAGAGCAAGGACTCCCTCAGTCCTTAACACACACATGCATAAGATGTCAGGACAGGGACTTTCTCAAGAAACCTGGACAGAGAACCACTCAGCTTCTGAACAGGAACCCCACCCCAATCTGCCTGAGAGGCCAGGCCAGGTACCCCCAATCTTTTAATTACTCCATCCTCCTGCCAGTTCCAGGGACAGGAGAGAACTGAGCACCTTGGAAACAATGGTTGTTTCTAAGGAGGATAGAGAAATCAGGCAGCACCACTAAAATTTTAATAGGAGGGGAGAAGCGTACTAGGCTCTGTGCCACTGCCCATTCTTTGCCATTCTCCTGTCTTTCCTTCTGTGGTATGTCTATTCTGCAAGTGAAGCTGCGATTGTAGCAAAGGTAGACAAACCTGCCAGGGACCCTGGGTATGTTCCCTGGTTGGTAGCCCATACTGAAGTCTGTGGCACTATGCCTACACTACTGTTATTACCACTGCAAGTATTTCTTCACACAGTTCACAGTCAGCTTGTGGAACTCTTTGCCAAAGGATGTTGTGAAGGCCAAGACTATAACAGGGTTCAAAAAAGAACTAGCTAAGTTCATGGGGGATAGGTCCATAGAGTCCCTAACCTCTGTTTGCCAGAATTTGGGGATGGGCTACAGAAGATGGATCACTTAATGATTACCTATTCTGTTCACGCCCTCTGAAGCACCTGGCATTGACCACTGTCAGAATACAGGATACTGGGCTAAATGGACCTTTGGTCTGACCCAGTATGGCTGTTCTGATGTTCACTGCTAGTTATACTGAAGCTAGCATGATATGCCTACCTGTACTACAGTCACACTTTCACTTGCAGTACATTTATGAAAAATGTAGTATCTCAGGCTGCTTGACAGCTCCCTCCTCCCCTCTTCAAAAAATACCACTGGCTCCTCTCAGCCAGCTCTACTTCTTGGAGGCCTCTCTTGTCTAACAGGAGTAAGGTACCCAGTATAATGCAAAATTTCTCTACATTAGGTAGAACAAGAGAAACAACCTGCAGCCAAACCAGAATGCTGTATATGATATATAGCACTTAAGTTTATCCTGAGTTGGTTTTGCAAGAAAGACAACACAATTTGTACAGTACATGCATACTGCCAACATCTGCAAACAAAGAAAATAATTATTAAATTATTATAATTGCAATTATAATTATAAAATGAATACATTTACACACATTTTCGTCAACTCATTGTCTCACACCCACTGCATGCATTCACTACCTCTCAGCTCTCACTTATTTCACATATTTTCACTCCACACCCACTTTCACTCCACTCCAAGTCGTTCCACCCACAAACACACACACTCACTCACTCCTGAGGCACATCTTGCTTCATACCTACCCAAATTCATTCTGCATTTACCCACCCACTTGTTCTGCATGCACACACACCTTTCTTGTCTTTTTGAACATATATATATCACTAATTCTGCACAGCCATCTGCTTACCCTACATCTGCCCATTCCATATGCATATATACCCACTCCCATGAATGCCAACCCAGTCCCTATCAACTACATAGTTTCTGGCCTTTCTACTAGTCTACAGGGAAAATCCTTTATCTGTGGGGAAATCTTTACCTGATTAACTGGCTCATCTTCATTCCTTACTTGTTTGGAAATGGCAGCTGATCAGAACTGGTAGCAGGGAGAGCTCCTGTTTCTCCTGCTTCCAGTTGTGAGCAGCTATTCTAAGTTTATCCCTCATATCCTGCTGTCCCCAACCCATCTGAATCCTCCACACACATTCTTCTGACAGAGGAGCACTGATGAATTCTCCCCTCCTCCCATCTCATTGTCTTCAGAGGTGGCCCGCTGACCCCCTCATCTTCCAGTCTTCAGGGAGCCACTGTGCTCTAATCCAGCAGAGAGTAGGAAAATTAAGGGAAAAGGAAATGGCCTCTTCTTATTCCCCCCCCATCCCTAATCCCTCAGCAGGGTCTGGTTCCACAGGCCAGCTGTGCTCTGCCAGCATCATCCCCTGGGGGAAGAATAGCTTAATCCTGCTGATGGAGAAACTCTATTATGACTGAAAACCCCCTCCCAGCTGGAGTTTCCCTTGGGCTGCCTGCTCACTGTTAGATTAGAGATCAGTGGTCCCCTTTGGTGACCGCCCTAAAACACAAGAACAGGAGAGTTAGCTGATCAACCTTTGAAACCAATGGGTTGGTAAGAGAAGGCCATTGAAGCTCCCCCAGAAAATATCAGTGATAAGTGGGGAGCCAGAACCTGGGGTTAGGTGTGTGGGTCAAAAGGGGCAGAGGGATATTTGGGTGGCATGGGTAAATGAGGGGATGGAGTGACAGAACAAGGTGACTGCACATGGGGACAAATTTCATGTGATGCTCCTATTATATGTTATTAACATAACAAATGTCATCAAAAGGCTACCAGACATGGATTTGTCGTTGTCTCACTATGATTAGCAATGTGAAGTTTGTTAAGGGTCCCTGTCTGGGAGAGCACAGAAAAATCATAGGACCAGCTGTGTGTGTGTACCAGCTCAATGTGACTATCTTTCAAGAGTCCTCAAGGTGATTAACATTAACATTGTTGCTCTGCAAGAAACTCATGTGGCAGACAATGAGCAAACTGCAAGATACAAGTGCATGGCTGTGAACTGATTGCCATCATGAATGATGCAAAGTATGGCCTTGCCATGTGCATCAGGCATGGTCTTAAAGATGTCTTAGTCCTGGAGGAATCCAAGACCATGGGAATCTATTGCTCCAATAAGAATCAGACAACTGACCATAATGGATATCCACAAACCTCCAAACCTTGAATGGTCAAATCTTGCTTTACCATCATTTCTCCACCTAGCTGTGTACCTTGGTGATTTTTAACAGCCACCATTCACAATGAGGCTATTGCAGAAATGATGCTGCTGGTGAGCAACACACAGATTGGGCCTTATTCACAGATGTCCTCCTTCTTTTCAACCCCAGGGGCTTTTCACTTGGCCAAATGGAATACTGAACACAACCGAGACCTCTGCTTTCTGATGAAAGACAATAGCAGTGTACCCCTGTAAGCTTCATGAACAGTGCTTTGAAATGTTCTTCACAGTGAACACTACCCCACTATTCTGCTTGTTGCCTTTGGATTACCATTGATTGAATCAATGCCAAAATGGTGCTGGAATTTCCGCAAAGTGAACTGGATTGCATATACTGCAGAAGTTGAAGTTGGGATATACTGTATCATATACTATATCTTTGAGACCATCCCAGAAAACAATGACCACTCTGTTTACTTTCTTATCAAATCTGCTGCAAAACACATTCTCCACTGTTATTGCAAGGCCTATGTTCTTTGCTGGCAGCTGGCAACGGGAACACTCTTCAAAGAGTATGAGAAGAGTGGTGATCCAGACACAACAAAAGCTCTACAATCATTGAATTCTGCCCATCTGAAGAGATGGAACAAGACAGTGGAGGATCTTGACTTCGTGCTTTCCAGTCACAAATCCTGGGCACTCCTCCATAAGTTTGGAGTTGCTGACCCAGTAAAACACCATCAACTGAAAGTGATGGCCAGTGCTGTCTCTTCACACCTTGAAGACCAAAATTGACAAGCCAGTTAGACAGAAGGGTCAGAAAGAGCTCTTTTAAACATATGACAAAGCTCACCACTATCACTCCCCCTTCACTATAGAAGAAATAAACAAGGCTTTTATGGCCACTAAAAGCAAAAAAGCTGTTGGCAAGGTTGGCATTGATCCTGAATTCCTTAAGAATTTTGGGCCAAAGAGACGAGCATGATTGTCAGACCCATTCATTGCCATACATTTGACTGGGAAGATCCTAGAAAGCTGGCAAGAGGTGAAAATCATTGCCTTCCCCAAACATGGGAACCATTAAATGATGCTGCCAGCTATCGCCCAGCATCACTCCTCTCTACAATTCCCAGAGATGGGAATCTAATGGAGAGGGTCTTTCTGGCCCATTTCATCCCTATCTTTGAGACCATCCTGCCAAAAAACAGGCTGATTTCAGACAAGGAAGAAGTTGCCATGACCAGGTTCTCACCATCACTAGTCACGTTAAGGCTGGCTTCCAGCAGAATATAAGAACCGGAACAGCAATATCTCACAAGCCTTTTTCAGATCGGGCTAAAGCTCTCAAAAAGCACTTTCGTCCAATCCAGAGGCATATTGGAAATAGTTCTGGGATAATACTAATGTCCGAAATAAACCCCTGATTGCTGGCCATGCAGAAGAACTCTCAGGCTTCAACATACCCCAAAAAAATGTTCGTCTCTGAATTATTTCAGAATATCACATGACAGATGCTGTCATCTCTTACACCTCTGAAAGATAAGAGATAATGCACAATGTGACTGTGGACACTAGTCACACACAATGGACCACATCGTAAATCAGTGCCTGCTTTGATCATTTGCCAGTGGCATTTCAGACGTACACCAACCCGCTGCCATAGTTATTCACGAGCTTGTTAATCTGGACTGGGCTATTTGAATGTTGCTAATCACCTCTATTACCAAATAAAATAAGGGTAGGGGCAGAGGGCTGCCTTTGCGGGGAATCAGGAGCAGCATCCAATGGGTGGAAGTGGTGGCTGCACATAGAAGCTAGGCATATGGTGGGAAGCCTGAGCAGAAGCTGAGGACCATGGAACCTCATTGCTGACCTGGGGCTCATTGGCCAAGAGGAGAGCTATGGTGATGGAGAGATTGGGGGGTTGTTCAGTGACAGCATCTTCACTCTCTGGCCTGGGACTGGGGGAGCACAGGGATCTGAAGAGCTGTCTGAAAGATCAAAAGGCTCAGTGCTGCATCTGGGAGGCAGGCCAGAAGTCAGACTCTGACCACCTCTGTGCTGAGCAGCCAGGCTATCCTCTCAGCACATGGAGCAGCTTTGATTAGCTGCTTTTCTCCAGAAAGTGGGGGAATGGGGAGAAGCAGCTGGCTAGTGGGGGGAGGGGTTATCCATAGCCTATGGGATTTCCCTGTAGAAGGCTCTGAAAGCTCCTGGTCTGTGGGAAAAATTTCTATACTTGGCAGGTCTGAATCTGAGGTGACATGAAAGCTTTCATTGGAGAAGATTGTATTATTAAGGAGGAATTTGAGTGAAGAGAAATCTAGCCAGTCTTCATCAGCAACTCAGAGAGAGGAAGGGACACAGTGGTGCGAAGAGTTCATAAGGTAGAGATCTATTGTTGTTGTAGTGGGGGATTTGAAGCTGACCAGTGCAACCAAGGTCAGTCTCAGGACTAGTGAAATGAGCTTTGGATTCCAGATTTGAAGCCAGAGGTCAGAGCCAGTACTGGGGTCAAAAGACAAGCTATGGATCAAGCCAGAGTCAGGACTTAAGCCAAGAGCCAGAGTCAGGCCTGAGGGTCACTATCAGGAGTTCAGGAACAGAGAAGCAGGGCACGTGGAACAGCTAGCTAGGGATACCCACTGTTGCCTGGACACTTCCTGCTAAGCTCCATGGGTTTATGAAGGGCCAAGGAACCAACAGGGATCACTAAAATCACTATCAGGTCACTCAGTGTGGAACTTCCAATGACCTGAAACCTCTGCAGATTGTGGATCACAGAGTGCGCCTGAGTTACAGCTGCTGGTGGGTGGCAGTATGGGGATGTTGGCTGTCAAGCAGGCCCAGGTTCAAGTCCTGCTGAACCTATAGCCAGGAGGATAAAGGGAAAGGATCTATTGTTTTTCTGCTATTTGTATTTTATTTCCTCTTTTCTCTCATGCAAATATTACTTTCAATGGGACATGGAGCCTTTTACCTCTATGGCATTGGTTCAAATCCAGTTCAGGAAAAGACAGCAAGCTGTCGCCCAACTACTGTTTAGTGGGCTACTCCTTAGTAACGAAATATCAACATTTAGAAAATCATCAATGTTACTCAATTGACATCTTCAGCAGAGGGTAGGAATGAATGATTTTTGCGACTGAATTACCCTCACTTTTGAGATGGTTCTTTCAGAACAGGATTGAGACAATTTACCATTAAAACATTATCCACCTTGAGAGCTGCACCACCTCAGGGAGGTGCAGTTCCTCCCGCAAGCTCCTGGATGTGCATGCAGGAGTGTGCATGGATGATGCAGCCTGCTGTACAAGACAGTGTCGCTGGGGCACCCAGAAAAAGCAGTCCCTGCACTGTAATGAGTACAGGGATTGAAACTGCAGTTAGCCTTTATGTGAGTGCAAATCTGGTATTTAAATGTTCAAGTGTAAGAAAATGTGTCCACAATTATTTGTTCTCACAAAATTGCACATACACTTATTTGAGAATCCAGAATCTGAGACCACCTCTGTAAATTACAGCCTTAGGGTAGATCTATACAGCCTGGGTCAATAGACTTGGGCTAGTGGGGCTCATGCTAGCATTCTAAAACTAGGAGTGTAGACAGTGCTTTCACTTGAGGCTCAGGCTCTGAAGCCTAGGGAGGGGTGTAGACTTTTACGATGACCCTTTTGGTAATGAACACCTGAAAGGTAATACTATGAAATACAGTGTAGGCAGAAAGCTCTTAATGTATAGTATTTATTAGATGGTAATTTAAAAGGGAAAATAATTCAACAAAATATTGTAAAGAAACCAAATTAGGCAGAAACAACAATACATGATCTCTCTCTAGACTCATCTGCTTACTAACATGGATATAACTGCAAATAGGAAAGTTGTGAAATTTACAGGAGTTAGTAAAGTTCATCCTTAAATAATCAGAGCAGACTTTTTGTGTAGATGAGTTACCATGAGCAGACAGCCATACTTGGGAGTTGCCTCTGTGTTTTTGAATCCTCTGTTCCTCTGTATAACCCTTAGGTCTCATTCACTCTTCTCTGGGAGGACAGGGATAAAGGCAATCTTAATTCCTGTCTTGCAGTCCTTGTTGGCTGTTTTCATACTATCTACAAATAAAGTATTGTTCAAGTTAATGTAAAACTGCTCACTAAAGAAACCATACAGCTCAATTTTACTAGGACAGGCCCAGTTTTTCATTTAACATCTTGGAGTTTCAAGAGCCTGAATTGCCCGTTTTTTTTCATTTATCAATCAAAACATTTTAGAATTTTATAACTATGAAATATTTTCTCCCAATGTATTCCTATCAGAGGTTTCTTACTCTCCTGTTTCACTCCCGTGACACAGTGAGAATATGTTTCCTACCAGCCATTTTTCAAGGCCTAAGCTTGTCATAACTTGTCAGGCAACAACGTTGCAATCTTAATTCATTTATTCAAATTTCTGCAGTGTAGCTATATGGGATGAACAAGTTTAGTCAGTGCATAAGTCCTGCTCTGGCCCCAAAGGGTCCAGAAGGTCAAGAGGTGGGCACCTAGCAACCTGCGGTTACTTGTTTTCCCTCCTTCTTTGGTTATCAGTGGAAGAGGTAGACCTGAGCCTTTCTTTGGTCTGCTTTGTTATTCCAAGTGGAGCTTTCCTGATCCAGGCAGAGCAGATCAGAGACGAGAAGCAGAATACAGTCTAGTACTTTGTGACACTAAAAAATGTTGCCACAAAACCAGTTTTTGATTTTGAAAATTGGCTCTCACAGCACTGAACCTCCCACCCATTCACACACCCACCCATCCAGGATAACTGCTCTTCCACCTTTGTCCTTATGAGGAATGTTGGTCCCCATCTCACCAACTGTCCTATTTGCAAACTTAAGGGCCATTTCACATAACTGCTTTCCCAGCCAGCTACTAAAAGGCTTGGGTAAGAATCTTTCCTTCTGAGAAATGTATACATGACAGAAGTTTTCATCCTTTCTTGATTCTACAGAAGAAACCCCAGTGAGAGTCCAGCGAACTTTAAAGATTGCAAAAACAGAAACTTACTGTGTAACTGCAGAGAACCATGTTACGGTCCAAAGAGGATATCACTTGTTTCTTCTTCGATCCTTGAATTCTGCACAGTAACAGCACCACCCAGTGGTCAGGAGACGCCATTATTGCCACTTCTCTGCTCTTCCTCGTTCAGTACACAGGTGGATCACATTAAGCTTGCATGTAAAGGTTCACAGACTGGTTTGTTTCTAGAAGTTATTTGTAAAATGAATACATTGATTTTTCTTTCTCTTTAGGGATTATTTTAAAAAATATATAAACAGGGACCTTCCTAAGTGAAGGGCCTCATGGAGATTCTGTGCAGGGTCTCTAGCACAATTCCAGTTCACGCCACAATTCCTGTTTACCTCACCAACCCTCTGCTGCTTGTTCTCGAACTGACATTACTGGAGAGAGATGTGTTCCAATGTGAGATGTTTGCTGTGGAAAGCAAGCTGCTTTTGTGTTACAATCACATGATTATGGTTCACATTCCCTTTTAATTCAAAGATGTTTTGTCTGCAGTAGAATGAATGCTCAGAAGAAAATATTTTTTCCTGTTTAAAGAAATGCATTTTTGGTTTAATAGTGTGAAAATAATGCTCACTAGTTATGTGTTTTGTGATTCTAATCCTCAAACATGTTATAAAGCACCTGGGAATGTGTTTACAGATCAGTGGAGGGAGAAATCTGCTCCTCAGTTCCATCAGTCTGGCTGAAGTGATCACTTTCCTATCATGACCAATGTGCAGATAGCATAGATTCCTCGGTAACAATTGCACACAGGTATGTGCACAAGCTTTTCCAGGCTATGCTTATTGCCTTTTTATAGTGTCATCATCAACAGCTGTTTGCAACAAAATTTTAACGGTATTTACAGCTATGCTGGAGGGAAGAAAATAAAGGTCTGTAAGTGTCCAGTTTTAAATCTCTCTCTAGGATCCTGTTACCCTCTGAGCTGTCACATTGCAGATGATACAAAGCTGGAAGGTATTGCCAATTTAGAGAAGCACCAGGATATCATACAGGAAGATCTGGATGATCTTGTAAACTAGAGTAATAGAAATAGGATATAATTTTAATAGTGTGAAGTGTAAGGTTATGCATTTAGGGATTAATAACAAGAATTTTAGTTATAAGCTGGGGACACATCAGTTAGAAGTAACGGAGGAGGAGAAGCACCTTGGAATATTTGTTGATCATAGGGTGACTATGAGCCGCCAATGTGATATGGCCGTGAAAAAAACTAATGCGGTCTTGGGGTGCATCAGGTGAGGTATTTCCAGTAGAGATAAGGAGGTTTTAGTACCATTATACAAGGCACTGGTGAGACCTCACCTGGAATAGTGTGTGCAGTTCTGGTCTCCCATGTTTAAGAAGGATGAATTCAAACTGGAGCAGGTACAGAGAAGGGCTACTAGGATGTTCAGAGGAATGAAAAACCTGTCTTGTGAAAGGAGACTCAAGGAGCTTGGCTTGTTTAGCCTAACTAAAAGAAGGTTATGGGGAGATATGATTGCTCCCTATAAATATATCAGAGGAATAAATACCGGAGAGGAAGAGGAATTATTTAAGCTCAGTACCAATGTGGACACAAGAACAAATGGATATAAACTGGTCATAGGGAAGTTTAGACTTGAAATTAGACGAAGGTTTCTAACCACCAGAGGAGTGAGGTTTTGGAATAGCTTTCCAAGGGAAGCAGTGGGGGCAAAAGACCTTTAAGATTAAACTCGATAAGTTTATGGAGGAGATGGTATGATGGGATAACATGGTTTTGGTTATTAATTGATCTTTAAATATTCATGGTAAATAGGCCCAATGGCCTGTGATGGGATGTTAGATGGGGTGGGATCTGAGATACTACAGACAGTTCTTTTCTGGGTATCTGGCTGGTGAATCTTGCCCATATGCTCAGGGTTTAGCTGATCGCCATATTTGGGGTCGGGAAGGAATTTTCCTCCAGGGCAGATTGGAAGAGGCCCTGGAGATTTTTCGCCTTCCTCTGTAGCATGGGGCACAGGTCACTTGCTGGAGGATTCTCTGTTCCTTGAAGTCTTTAAACCATGATTTGAGGACTTCAATAGCTCAGACATAGGTGAGAGGTTTTTTGCAGGAGTGGGTGGGTGAGATTCTGTGACCTGCATTGTGCAGGAGGTCGGACTAGATGATCATAATGGTCCCTTCTGACCTTAGTATCTATGAATCTATTTCTTTACCACACTGGGTTCCTCCTTGCACATAGATCAAAACATTCAAGATCCAAGTTGATTTCTATCCCCTTCCTCCAAGACAGAGAAAGAAATTTACAATCTAAGCCTCAATTGTGCTTTTTAATCACAGATCCATTGCGGGGGTGATGTGGAGCGGCACTATCCCAGGAAGCACTCAGTGAGAAAAAGGAATGAGGAGTACTTGTGGCACCTTAGAGACTAACAAATTTATTTGGGCATAAGATTTCGTGGGCTAAAGCCCACTTCATCAGATGCATGCAGTGGAAGTTCACCTCATGGAGGGAGAATTCCTCCCCAAACTCCCCAGTATTCATGGTTAAGAACAATCACAACTTCTGTTTTTATAGAAGCATTACGTTCCATTATATCCAATATACAGAATGGATTTTCTTACTTAACATTGCTTGGTATTTTGTTCTGTTTTTTATGCGGACAGCTCTGTCTCACCAGCTGGGAGGACACTGTTCTTTTAAGTAAACAAAAGCCTCAGAAACCAAGTCAGTCCTTGGTACCAGTGACTGTGGCTCTTTGCCAGAAGCAGGATGCATGCAAGGAATTTCTAATACTCAGTGATAATAGGTTAAGGATGTTTGTGCTGTGTTGCTTCTGAGCATCAGTTCCCTTAGCAAATACTTGCCCCACAGAAACTATGTAAAAAGAAAAGAAGGACTTGTGGCACCTTAGAGACTAACAAATTTATTAGAGCATAAGCTTTCATGAGCTATAGCTCACTTCATCGGATGCATTCAGTGGATTCATCAGTTTTTTCCACTGAATGCATCCGATGAAGTGAGCTGTAGCTCACAAAACTTTTGCTCAAATAAATTTGTTAGTCTCTAAGGTGCCACAAGTCCTCCTTTTCTTTTTGCGAATACAGACTAACACGGCTGCTACTCTGAAACCAGAAACTATATAGACAACTTATGGGCTGGCAATAACACCAGAATTAAAACAAAACAAAAACACACCTTTTGTGTGTTTTTATGTCAGACATTTCATATAAACCTTAAAATTTCAACTGGTCTCCAATGAGCCTAATCAAGGTTTAGGTTTATACTATCAAGAAATCAGTTATGCTTTTACAAACCTCAAAAGTGAATTTCAATTGCCCAGCAATTTTTCAATTATTTAAAAATCAGGAACTGATCTTTTAAATTAATTCCGAGACCCCACAGCACTGTAAAATAATGTCTCTGAAATCATCCTGCTGTTCCATCCTTAATATAGGAAATTTGCTCCAAGCAAGTTTCTGTAATACATTTAGACTGGTAAAGTCCATGATAATCATATCCTCATATGGCCCTGGTGCAGAATAAATGGAAGAATACATAGGAAACTCCCCACATCTAAATCAGATCAGCATCTAATAGTCAGTCTTTATACATCCAGCTAAGTAGAGCAATATGGAATTCAGTAAAAGTATAATGAGACTGGTGTCCTTAAATTTATGATGCTTTTTTCAGGCAGAATTTGGTGCAGTATCTCATTTTCACAGAGGAAATCCTGTATCACTAGCCTAAGATCACGTGGACCTTCTTGCTCTCATTACCAAGCACGGACTAGTTCCTAGACCTGGCCATCATCCCAATTTTTTCCAACTACAGTGGAACACAAGAGAGCCCTTCAGATAGATTTAATCAATGGGCCAAATCTCAGCAGGTGCAAATTAGTCTTGTGTCACTGAAGTTGAAGATACGTCAGTTTATAACAATTGAGGAGCTGGCCCATTGCCAACTTGAGACAGCTTCTTTACTAGACTTCATCCAGACAAATGAAGGTGCCTACCCTACATAGTCCCTTTTGGAATGTTGTTACTGTCATTGCCAGTCCTTGTGTGGTCTGTTAGGGTTTAACCTTTTCTTATGATAGTTTCTTATTTATTCATCAATAATTCATTTATCATGCATTTTATTGCCACTTTTGCCACATGTATATTATAAAAATCTATATTAAAAAGAAACGTAAAGTTGCAAAGTCGAACACTCAAAAGTTTGGAATGCCAGAATTAAAGATGGATGGTGTTCACAGCATGGGTAATTGTTCAATATTTCTTTTTTCCTCATCCCTCATTGCGTGGCTTCATGCATTATTCATTGCATGGCATCCAAACACTGAAAACAGAATTATTAATTTCCTGGAGGGCTTTTCTGTCATACCCTCATGATAATTATCTGGGTGCTTCACAAGCATTAATTTATCTTCACAAAACCCCTGTGAAGTAAGGTGGTGCTTTTATGTCTGTTTTACAGATGAGGGATTAAAGCCCAGAGATATTAAGACCAAAATTGTTAGAAGTATCCACTAATTTTGGGTGCCCCAATTTACGATAGCTATAGCCTAAGATTTCACAGTCCAAAGCACAGTTCCCGTTGACTTCAGGTTACTCCTGCGGGCACTTTGTGCCAAAAAAATTAAAATTCTGCGCACATTTTAAAATTCTGCAAAATTCTGCAGGTTTTATTTGTAAATAAATAAATGCGGAGCTCCAGCATGGCAGTGGGAGCACAGGCCATTGGCTGCATAAAGGTGGGAGATCACCCCCCACCCTGGGACATGGACTCAGTGGTGAGGCTGTACCCAACCCTGACACAGCACAAGGGCTGGGCCTGCCCCAGAAATACCCTAGGGCCCTGCTCCTCTGTGCCAGGTGCACAGCAGGCAGGCTCAACCAGGCAGGATCCAAGTGTGGAGGGGCTCAGTGTGGGGGGACCCAGGTGTGGAGTGAGAAGGTTCTGTGTGGGACAATCTGGGTGCAGGCAGAGGCTCATTGGGGTGGTTCCAAGTGCAGGGGCAATGGGAAGGGGCTTCCAGGTGAAAGTGGTTGGGGCTCATCAAGGGGTCTGGGTGTGGAGGGCTCAGGGTGGTGCAGGAGGGTGGGCCTCATAAGTAGAGGGTGGTCTAGGTGCAGAGGTGGGGGTCTGGAGGCAGGGGCTTTGGTTGCAGGGAGGCTCCATATGGGGTTGAGGTTCAGTGGGGTGAGGTCTGGGAATACAGGATGAGGTTTGGCCGGGAGGTCCAGGTATGGGAGGTCTGGATGCTTGGGGGTTGGGCAGATGGGGGAAGCAGCTCCTCCTACGGTGACCCCTCCCCCCAGTGACTAAGGAGTGATGGGAGCAGGAAGCAGGGGAGGATGCTGAGCTTCCTGCAGCCAGGGGGGAGGTTTCTGGGGGTGGGTCTGACAAAGTCACATCTACTCCTTGCAGGGGAAGAGGAAGCTCCATCCCCTGCCTCCAGCTCATCTGGGACTAGCAGCTGATCCCGGCACAGGGTAGGAACCACTGGCTGTGATTTACCTCTCTGCTGACTACTCCAAGTGCCTGAAATGATGTACCTGCGGTGCTAGGGAAGGGTGCATGACTCTTCTTGCAGCTTCCCTTTACTTCCCCGTCAAAGTCATTTTTCTACGGGGAAGCAAAGAAATCTGCAGGGGACATGAATTCTGTGCATGTGCAGTGGCACAGAATTCCCCCAGGAATATTCAGCTGTGAGTGTTCAGCACTTCTGTAAATCATGCCTTATGTGTCTTAATTAGGCACCCAGAAAATGAGGAATACACAATTAATGGCCCCCTGTCAAAATTTTGCTTTAAATGACTTGCCAAGCATCACACAGGAGTTCTGTGCCAGAGGCAGGGATAGAAACCAGTTCTCTAGGGCAGGATTCAACTGCTTTAACCATGAGACTTTTCTTTTTCCTGCTGTTCCTTACTTTATTCACAATACACATTCCAGCTTCCACAGCACATGAGACAGGGTTGCTATGCCCAACCGTCTCCTTCACTACATAACCCTGATTAATCTCCAGAGCAGGTCCATCGTATGTGCTGAATGAGGCAGGTGTCCTGTGGAAAAAATAGTATGTGATCATGTAATTAAAGACTATCATAATGCATATGCATAGGCAATTTTAACTGGAATTTCCTAACTTTATAGTTCTTGACTTTGCAATCTTAACATTTTTAACAAAGTGGTGTGTGCGTGTGTTTATGTAATCTCCTAAAATTTTAAAAAGCAAAATGAAAAAATAGAAATTCCATCATATTGGACCACAGAGCATATATACCTACTCTTAGTTCTGGTGCCTGGGTACACAGCAGCCCTATGCCACTGCAAGGAGCAACTGAAAGGGAAGTTTTGCTCGCCCCCTACAGCCTGGAGCATGGTCAGTCACAGCATGGGAATCACAGGCGCCATGTTAGCTGATTTAAAAAACAATTCAACCATTCACACTGCATGGAAAGTTTTGGTTAAAGCTTGGCAATGTTATAAACAACTGAAAACAGGGTTTTATAATGGAAGGTATTGGGAAATCTAAATTATAGGCATAGCTACCAGCTTCACTGATAATATGTATCCATCAGTATGTGGAACTGTGTACAGAGATACCTGAATTTTAATAAACCTATAAAAGCCATCCCCATAAAGTAAAGATTTGGGATCCTTCATAGATACCATTTTTTCTTGGAGCTGAGAATTTAAGAGGATAATAGAAACAAGGATGGTACCTCATGCTGTTTCTGTTTTATCTTCTCTGCACAGAAATCGGGGCCAAAGCTGACCTGTGAATCTTCTCATAACTAATGGGTACCTCAGATCCAGAGAACTTGGCTGCTGACGGTTTTGTAGAAGTAGAGCCTGCAGTCTGTTCTCTCTCTCTTTCCTTACTATCAGAGCAATAGCAGTGCAAATAGAGCACATGGAGGAGGAGTGTCTCTCTCTCTAAGGCAGGCAAGGCATTGTGTTTTTGCATATGACAGTAGTAAGATGTAAGGACAAGTAGCACAGCACTTAAATTTTTGTGTAAAGGGGTTCACCCACTGCAGGATTGGCACGGCGTAGCTGCTGTCTCCCCATCTAGTGCCCCCCTGCTGACAGTCACTCCATCACTGTGGTGGTTTCTTTTCCCACAGTTTGGCCCTCTGGCTAGGTCACATTTTAGTCCACCCCTTCTAGGGTAACAGTCTAATGACCTTACAGTAGATCATCCATCTATCTCTGGACTCCACAGTGCTTACATCCCTTTACCCCTTCATTTCCTTGGTAGCTCATAAGGGAACCCACACCCACCCTCTAGGTTCCAGCCTAGGGATTCTGTACCTGGCAGCCAAAAGCTATTTCCTCAGACTTCTTGCTGCCTCCCTGGACCACTTCCTACCTCTTCCATCCACCAAAGAGTGACTACAGACTCTCCTCCTACAGCCATTTTCTGCTGCAAACTTTCTGGCTTTATAATCACCACCCTGCCCCTCCTCAGCTGGACTTCATCATCAATTAAGCTTGGCTGTCTGGCTCTTGCTCTCTCAAAGGTGCTGCCATCAGGGCCTGTGTGGGGTACACGGCCTGTCACACCAGGCTTCCTAATCTTTCAATCTGCCATCAGGGTTTCTTCAAAAACACAACCCATGCTCCAACATAACTACACTGCCTAACATTCTAATAAACTACTCTAATTTAAATGCTATTGATAACTAATGCCACAAATTTTCTAAATATTTACTAAAAAGTAGCGGAGGCCTGAAGAAGGAAGCATCCAGTTCTTAATCCATTGCGGCTGGCAACTGGAAGGAACTGACCAAAGCAACGTGTCCCCCTTTTGTAGCCTCACCCATAGAATGTCCAGGAGCATTGAAGGGCCAGGTGGGAGGGGGCAGAAAAGCACTCCAGCAGGCACAGCTACCTGGGGTTCCAGGGTCTGAAAACCCAGTCAGCACATCTCAAGAGTGGAAATATGCAGAGGGCACTCAATAGGGAAAAAGTTCTTCCACCATATATTTCTCAGCTACAGGCGAAATGCTAAAATCAACAAATATAGAACTAACTGCTGCTAAAGAGCCAAACAAAGGAAACGGAAGGAGGAAGGTCAACATGCCAAGACCCACATTGAGTATATGGCTGACAAAAACTTTATAAAAGCTCATTCTATGTGACTAATAGGGAGGGATTGGTTTTAAGATTTTAGGAGTCCAAACAGATTAATAATAGATTCCCAATCCTTTTATTCTCTCCTTCACTTTTTCTTCTCTCTCTTTTTCTCTCCTGCAATCAATATGTATAGAGTGCAGCACACCTAATAATCCTACATTAAATTTGGGATTGTTCTAGAAAGAGCCTCTCTTACTAATCTAAGACTTTCCTTGGCCAAAAGTTTCATGGGTCCCAAAAGCCAGCTCTGTAAATCAATCGCATGACTTAAAAATAAATTTGTGGTTCAACATATATTTCTGGAAATTGTTAACATCAAAAAACATAATGGACTGCATTGTGTAAAAAGTTTAGGGCATACTTTTAGCCAGTACCTGATTTAGAGATTATGGATTAGGCCAGATTTGATTACAGTGGGTTTCACAGAACAATATGGAGCCATTAAGCAAAAACAACTGCAGTGATTTAATTAGCAGCTGCATTTTGATATGAGATTTGATGGAGTGAACTCAAAAGTAAGGACAAACTGAAACTAATTTCTCTGTATTCTTTTGGATTTATGTCCAACAAGACTGCTGTGTCATGATTCATTGATGCAGTTTATTTCCAGCCAGAGTGAGTCAAGACAGAAGCAAAATGGATAATGACTTGGCTTTGCTGAACTTTCCGGGCTCTTCCTTGTCCCTGTTGGCTATATTTGCTCTCTGGTGACTATACTGTTGCCTCAATCGTTTACATTGTCATCAGGCTTGCTTGCAAATGAAAATTATCTGCTGCATTTATGGGAAACATATGTAGTTCAGGATTTGGGGAGCAATATATGCAAAAACTATGACAGTCTATTGCACCTTCCTGCTGAAATCCAAAAGGCTGGGATTCATATATGTCTTTCTGTAACCACTAGCTCACTTGGATATTTGACCACTACACTTGGTCAGACCTGTAGGAAGTTCTGTGGGAGCAATGGAAAGCTTGTAAAAAGAAATACGACCATTTTGGGTGGAGTTCTCTTTTCTCTTGCAGGTTCATGGTTTTGGCTCTTTTGTTTTTCATGGATCACATCTTAGTGGCAAAGTCTTGGGATCCTAATGTATCAAACAACATGTCCCTTTGGGAGTATGGTGATACTATGTTCTGTGGCTAGACTGGTAGATTTTTGCTTTTGGCAGGGAGCTTTCATCTGATCAAATCACAGTTCTATTTCAACAGAGCTCATGAGCTAAACAGACATTTTCCTACCACACACACTGTTTCAAGACATTTTTCTTTCTACAAGACAGACTATGTATGAACTAGATTAATACCAGCTAAATTTCCTAAAACCATTAGCCTTTGGGAGTATCATTTTACTTAACATCTAATACATTGACATATTCTTTTTTCCCCTTCTCTATTATTATTCTATGAGTAGATTTCATAGCTTGGTTTTATTAACAAAAGATCTGATTGAATGTTTGGTAGTAATTCTTTTGATGAGAAGACAGAAAACCTTCGAATCAAAATCATGTTTCTCAAATACACTTGTTCCACACTAAAGAGTGTCTTTCTAAAAATGGGTAGAATTGCGGTGAAAAAATTCTACATGCACACGGGAAAAACATCTGATGAATTGGTGGGTTATAAGACTACGAAAACTTATGGCAGAAAGGAAACTATGTGCTGCACGTAGAGAAATATATTGACTTATTGTGACAGGTAGCTGATCCACTTGACAGATAATATGATACTGACTTGTTACAGAATAATAACATTTGCTAACAGACATCTAGTCCTGTAGTTTTTTCTAAAAAAAATTTAAGTCATTAAAAAAGATCTGGTTGTGCGTTAGCACATTTTGATGAAAATTAGACTTCGCCGTTGTGCATTTCTTTGTATGGTATTACGGTTTGTTCATTCTCAATTCTAACATGTTCTTCATATCTGTGAGAGAATTACAAATGCCTTAATTCATAGCCATATTGTGTTTTTTCAAAGGTTACATAAATCATTGTCATCTCATTGAATTTACTGTGACATAAGACAGTCTGGTGATAAGGCTTCATTATATTGTGTTACCCATCGTCATGTCTCATTTTAAAAACTTGGACAATTAATTCACAGTGATGCTGGAAACTATGTCCTAAGTAGCAACAGCTGATATGCTTAATTTCAGATTTACCCATCTGCTGTACATTTGTAGGTGGGTCTGGAAGATTTTCTGTTCATTCTCAATTTACTGACAACTTTGTAAATCCCCCTTTGACCTAACAGTTAGCCAAATAAGGGTGCTAATGGCTGGTCCCAGTAGGAGTGAGACTGACAATAGAGTCAGATATTACAACATAAGAACAGCCATACTGGGTCAGAGCAATGGTCCCTCTAGCCCAGTATCCTGTCTGTCAACAGTAGCCAGTGCCAGATGCTTCAGAGGGAATGAAGAGAACAGGGCAATTATTGGGTGATCCATCCCCTGTGTCTGGTCCCAGCTTCTGGCTTTCAGAGGTTTAGCAACTCCCAGAGCATGGGGTTGCATCCCTGACCATCTTGGTTAATAGCCATTGATGGACCTATTCTACATGAACTTATCTAATTTTTTGCACCCAGTTATACTTTTGGCGTTTAAACATCCTCTGGCAATGAGTTCCACAGGATGACTATGCGTTGTGTGAAGAAATACTTCCTTATGTGTGTTTAAAGCCTCCTTCTGTAGCCTCTCTATTGTGGGTTCATGAGTGGCTGGCCAGAGCATTCATGAACGCAGCTGGGTGTGGTCCCTGCCTGTTGAGGTTGGTGTGAGTGCAAACTTGAAGGGCTTTGCAGCTTGTTAGAATGTCACAGTGCAAGAGAGAACCCAGATTGGTGAGACAGAGTGCTCAGCTGCACCCCATCATATACTGCATTTCCTTTGTCTAAAAAATCAGTTATCTTCTCAAAGGAGATCAGGTTGATCTGGCACAAAAAGTGGGTGTATGCTAATAAAATTTATGGCTGACACACAGTTGGGAAGTATTGCCAATACAGAGGAGGAACAGAATATTATACAAGAAGATCTGGATTACCTTGTAAACTTGAGTCTTTAAACCACGATTTGAGGACTTCAATAAAACAGGCAGAGGTTAGGGGTCTATTACAGGAGTGGGTTGGTGAGGTTCTGTGGCCTGCAATGTGCAGGAGGTCAGACTAGATGATCATGATGGTCCCTTGTGACCTTTAAATCTACGAGTCTATAAACATATAGTTTGAACCTCTACTGTCATGTTTTTATAAAGTTTCCATGCAGCTTGCAGGCATTTCACTCTGGTGACAGTTTCATTGGCAAAGAGTGAAGCTAAATGAAGGTTAAATTGAATAGGTGGAACTTTACTGAACCCTATATACTGGTCTATCCATGTGGCTGAATTCCTTCCAACCCAGCCCCTCACATTCCCTGTTTTCCTGGTATCCACTTAATAACAGTCCCTCCAAGGAACATGGGTCCTCTGATTCCAGTTCCACTGATCATGACATATGTTCCCTATTTTACAAACATTTAAAACAAATAATTGATACCCAGGCCTCCCAGCCCATGTCCCTTGAGTTTGCCACATTGCCAATTTGGAGTCTCATCTTTACCACAGACTCAGCAGGTTACATACTCTTTGAGATAGTTTGGTCTCCTTAACAGGTGACCACACCGGGAGTGACCTCTGTTTTCCTGTCACCTGTCTCTGAATCTAACAAACTATGTATCTGTGGATTCTTCTCCATCCCTGTGAAGTTGGTCTCTAGTCTGTGATGATCTCTGTAGGTTCTCTCTTGGTGCTGTGTCTGCTGGTTCATAAGGGCCTCCTGTTCCTTTGGATCACTTGTCCCTCTTACTTCATCACCTTGTTTGACCAGGGTGCACTGCACCTCTCTAGTCCACTCTTTCTGGTGTCTCTCTAATAACTGAATCCTCACAGGAGTGCCTATCTCCAGGGCCGGTAGATCCTTGGTTAACCTGTCATAGTCTAGTGTCTGCTTTCTCTGATTATTAGTCATCTCTTCTCAATAGTATCTCCATCCTTCTGGCTGCAACAGGTCTCCCCTTATTAGTAGTAGGGTTTTGGTCCTTTGCCTCAATAGCACCTGCAATGTACTGTTTTGGCACCCCCGTGATGGGGCTTTCATGTGTGCCAAAAATGCTAACAAGTGGCCTGAACCAAAAGAAACAGCCTAATGTAATAGACTCTTAGTTGTTTTCACAGCTGATACCACCTTCCTATTACTCTGTGGGTATGTTGGGAAGAAGGAAGTGGGATGGTCAAACTTCCATGTGCGTGCAATTTCCTTGAATTCTTCCCAGGTAAATTGCGGTCTGTTTTCAGTGAATATGGTGTCTGGAATGCCATACCTCACAAAGTGGGCCTTCTGTTAGCCAATCACTGATTTTCTTCTTGAGTCATACAGGGCATCAACCTCCAAAAAACTGAATAGTAGTTAACTGTAATCAAGCACTGCTTTTCATTTAAAGTAAATAAATCCACTCCCACTTTTTCCCATATTTGTGTGGGCAGTTAATGGAATAACAGTGGTTATTTTTATTTTATTTTTACTAGTGGTTATCACAAGACTGACAAGTGTCACACCCTTCAATCAAGGAGCAGAGTTTTGTATTCATTCCCAACCAGTAAACCTACTCTTGATCCTATCTGAGGCAGCTGTCAATGCCAAGGTTTGAGGCATGTATTTTTTGCATGCCATCCCTATATAATGAGGTGGGAACTACATTTCTCTGTTCTCAAAACATGATTTCATCCTACACACTCAGCTCATCTTTAAGTTGAAAATATAATTCTGCCCCTATTGGTACTTGGCTTTTGTTTTCTTGCCACTGTGCGAGGATAATTCTGTTGACTGCCTGTAGTTGGATGTCCCTATCCAATCTGGGTTCTCTCTTGCACTGTGACATTCTGACAAGCTGCAAAGCCCTTCAAGTTTGCACTCACACCAACCTCAACAGGCAGGGACCACACCTAGCTGTGTTCATGAATGCTCTGGCCAGCCACTCATGAACCCACAATAGAGAGGCTACAGAAAGAGAGGCTTTAAACACACATAAGGAAGTATTTCTTCACACAACGCATAGTCATCCTGTGGAACTCATTGCCAGAGGATGTTTAAACGCCAAAAGTATAACTGGGTGCAAAAAAATTAGATAAGTTCATGTAGAATAGGTCCATCAATGGCTATTAACCAAGATGGTCAGGGATACAACCCCATGCTCTGGGAGTTGCTAAACCTCTGAAAGCCAGAAGCTGGGACCAGACATAGGGATGGATCACTCAATAATTGCCCTGTTTTGTTCATTCCCTCTGAAGCATCTGGCACTGGCCACAGTTGGCAGACAGGATACTGGGCTAGAGGGACCATTGGTCTGACCCAGTATGGCTGTTCTTATGTTGTAATATCTGACTCTATTGTCAGTCTCATCTCGTCTAGGACCATATCCATTATCTTTGGATATATCTACCCTACAATTAAAAAACGATGGCCAGCTAACTCAGGCTTGTGGGGCTCAGGCTAAGGGGCTGTTTAATTGCAGTGTAGAAGTTCAGACTTGGGCTGGAGTCTAGGCTTTAGGACCCTGTGAAATGGGAGGGTCCCAGAGCTCAGGCTGCAGCCCAAGCCAGAATGTCTACACTGCAATGAAACAGCTCCTTAGCCTGAGTCCCGGGAGCCTGAGTCAGGTGGCACGGGCCAGCCAAGGATGTCTAATTGCAGTGTAGACATATCCTTTGATTTCCATCAGCTTTGCTGCTGAAACTGGGAGATAGTGCAGCATGCTAATGCATTCAGTGTCATGATCCCTCAACTCACTGATGGTGAGTATATATGCCGTGCCAACGTGTCAGCTAACACCAGTAATTGTCCTGGATGATATCAGATCTCAATTTGGCAGCACTGGAGAGCATCAACATGGTCTGCAGTCTCTTTGGAGCACTAAGAAGGGGTTTTGTCCTGATTGTCTCTAGGGATTTGTGGTCTAGGGCACAGGTTCTCAAACTTTTTCTTGCTGAGGCCCCCCTTAACATGCTATAAAAATTCCAGCGGAGGCAGTGGGAGGGACTCAGGGCTCCAGGCCTGGAGTGTGGAGCCCATGGGCATAAGCAGTTGACTTCTATTTTTGGGGGGGGGGCAAGGGCTGGCAGGGCTTAGGCCAGCTCTGCACAGCAGGGCTTGGGAAGGGAGCACCACCCCCTGACTCACCTCAGCAGGCCACCCAGCTTGTCTGGGTTGCAGTAGGCACAACCAAAAATATAACTCAAAGCGGGACTCAGCTCAAAAAGTTTGAAAACCACTCAGGGTGTAGGCAGGGGGTACCTAGGGAACGCGCGAGTAGAGAGGTAGCTCAGGGTGCAGGCAGGGAGTAGCTAGGGGCTTTGTGCGGACGGTGGGTAGCTCAGGTTGCAGAGAGAAGCATGGCTAGGATCTGTGTACCAGGAGGGCTCCCCCTGCAATGGCTGCTCCCCGAGGGCTCTGCTGGCCCCCAAGCCGGGTCCCCACACCTGAACGGCTTGTACCGGCTGCTCAACCCCGAGCACTAGCAGCAAACAGGGAATACCATGGCTGCCTGCTCCATTGCACCAGCAGCCAGAGGAGCAGCTGCCCAGCACTGCCTGGCTCTGGCTTCCCACCTACAACCTGGCCAGAGGGCTGGACCTGAGAGGGGCTGGGGGAAGAGGAGGAGGTGGGTGGGTGGAGCTGCCCCTGGACTGCCCCACTTTGGGTAAGGCACTGCAGTTTGGTGGGACAACACCTGTGGGCCCCCCCCCAACTCTGCCCATGGATCTTGGGGCATGGCTCCCAGCTTCAGCACTGGGCGGGTCTGGGGCTCCCAGCTTGGAGAGACCACCGGTTTCATTCCTGCGCCTCTCCTAGCTTGGGGTCGGGGGTTGCCGGCTTCAGCCCCATGCCATTCGTGGCTTCACACCGGGGGACTGGGGGACGCAGGAGGGGGAGGCCGACAGCTTCAGCCCCACACCCACTCCCAGCTTCAGCCCTGCAGTGTGCACTAGGGCTTGGGGCACCAAGTTTCAGCCATGGGGCCCTGAGGCCTTCCTGAAAGGGCTCGCAGACTGCCAGGGGGCCGTGGACCCCCAGTTGAGAACCACTGGTCTAGGGATTTGCACTGTTACTGAGTGGCCATAGCTGTACTGATGGAATCACTCCACTCCAAATACTACAGCAAGAAGCTCTTTTTCTATGTGGGTTTACCCCCATTCAGTCTGACAGGGTTCTATGACAGGTCTGTCATAAGACACCAGTCGCTTCTGAAAAAGAGCTATACCCAATCCATTCTCTGATATATCATTGTGGAGTGTCAGTGACTCCCTTGGCTGGTAGTACTTCAAGACAGGGGCATCCATTTTCCTTTGTTTCAGCATGGTAAATGGTTGCGGTGGGGAACCTGCCCAGTCCCACTCAAAATGCTGCTTTGTGGTGTATGGATTCCACTACTACAGCCAGGTGTAGACAGAACTTGGACAGAAAATGTATCATTCCTATGAAGCACGGTGCCCCGTTCACATCCACTGGTCTGTCATGTCTCTGACTGGCATGATCTTGTTGGGGTTTGCATTTAGACCCTCTGTTGCAAGCAGATGTCCACTGTATGTCACCCTATGCTGTTTGAGTCAATTTTTTTCAAGTTTTATGTTGTCCCTGCATTGTTGTAGAAAAGCTTGTAGTTTTCTGTCATGGTCTTGTTCAGCTTCTGTATCATTGTTCCTTTCACCTGCAGTGAGGCTATCATCTGCAGTTATTTTCACCCCAAGCAGTCCTTCCAGTGCTTGGGTGAGTCTCCTCTGAAACACCCCTACACAGCATTCCCACGGGTATGTGCAGGCATCTGTAATGACCAAATGGTGCTGCAAAGGTTGTCGGTATTTTGGATTCTTTATCCAGACTTATCTGCCAAAGCCCATTCCTCACATCACAGACCATAATAATTCTGGCTTTGGAAAGTTCTGGCAAAATGTCATCAATTCTGGGAAGTGGATAGTATCATCTTTTCAATACCAGGTTCAGAGGCTTTGGGTCTATGCAGATGCATAATTTGCTTGATGGCTTCTTTACCACCATCATGGTGCTTACTGGGCTCTACAGATGCTATGATATGGTCTCGGACTCAATGAGAGAGTCATGATGTCATCACCACTGTCTGATGTGCCATTCCCCTCTTGTGCAGGTCTGACTGAATCTCTCTGAGAGCTTCTGCTCTTGCCCACATGGCTAAAATGATTCAATTTTCTTTAAAAAAAAATGCTGTCCTCGTGCTTCTCCTTTACCCGCTCATGCTATCTCCCACAGTAAATGCATCTCACTATGGGTATGGAACCCTGGCTCTCCTTTGTTGTTGTCTCACTGCATGTACTTCTGGGGGTGTTGTGCCTCCTAGAGCTTCCATCTTCTCTCTTGAAGCTTCTGCTGCATGCTTCATGTCTAACATCTGTATAATGTGAGACTCTCTTCCCAGAGCAGCCGCTCCCACAGGTGATAATTCCATATGCCGCAGACTATCCTGTCCTGTCAAGTCCCCAAAATTCCATGTAGCAGCCAGTGAGCAGAAGGCAGTAACATAGGGGTCTATCCCTTCCCCTCTGGACTGGTCTCTAGTGAAAAACTTGTGTTGTTCCACAGTTTTGTTCTGCTTTGGGAAGCAATAGTTCCCAGGGCTCCTAGGACTGCTGTGAGGCTTGAGGCAGTGGTGAGCTTCAGAGTGCTACAGACCTCTTTTTACCAACAAGCAGTGCTTAATTTGTGCCAGGGCTGAGCCCCGACACCTCTAGGCTTGGCAGTTCAGAGCCCCGGCACCTCCGGACTTGCCACATCAGTTATGAAAGTAAAAAATTTGCTTGAACCCCGGCACCTAATTGCTTGAGCCCTGGCACCTCTTTCATTACAAATTAAGCACTACAGTTAATTAAGCATAACAGTTTTACTTTCCTGCTGTTGTTGGCCTCCTTCATGGACAGGTCTGTGTATATACCTGGAACTCCTCTTTCCACCAGGTTCCCTCACTAACACGGCTACCCCTCTGATATATAAAAGCCTGTTTCCCTGAACACAGGAGGAACCAAACAACAGGACATAGTTTCTTTGCTTACAGCCCCAAACCTCTTTAACTAGCACCAGATTGATAAGGCCCTTCTAGGCTTCTCTCAGGGTCCCACATGGTGCTTGTCCAGGTTGAGACTCTCCCCCTGTGTATTGTGGATTGCCAGGAAATGTCAACAAAACAAGCATGATTAGTCTAAAAAAGCCACCCAAAACCACAGGGGACAGGGTTAGAGAGCAGCAAGGGGCAGGGTTTGTGTTGTCATGCGGGTTGTGGAGGAGTAGGTTGTATCTTTAGGTCACTAAGCTAGGTGTTTGTGTGGGGGATTGTGTTTTTATGTCATCACATGGGGCATGGAGGTGTGGTTTGTGTCATCATGCTGGAGGGTGCGGTTTGTGTCTTTAATCATCATGCTGTGAGTGGAGATAGGGTTTGCAGCATTATGCTGGCCCTGGGGGAGGGGTTTGAGGCAGCACACTGGGCATAAGGACAGCATTTGCATCTTTGTGGCATCATGGTGGGTGGAGGCACGGGGTTTTCATCATCATGCTGCGCATTGAGGAGAGGTTTCCATCTCAGTCATCGTGCTGGGCATGGTGGCAGTGTATGTATCATCACACTGGTTGTGGGGGACACGGCATGGTCCAAGAAAAAAAAAAAAGCCTAGAGAAAGCAGAAAAACTCACTGGCCATAACTCGGGGGGGGGGGACCATGCAATCTTTAAAAGAGAAACCCAAAAGTTGCTTCAAGTAAGCTACTCTGGGTCCTGTTTCTCTTACAGACACATGAAGCTACATGGTTTTATTTTTGTAAGAACTAACCCTCAATTTTATTTATCAACTTTATTATTTACTTTGTCTGATTCAAATCCAAAGAGTTTCTGGAAAACACTTTCTGGACTGTTTTGTGTCTTTTTAAGCTGATAGTTAAGATCTTGGGTTCATAGGGTTTACCCTAATCGATGTCACAGGAGATCTGATACAGAGAGAAAAGAGCCCACTTATGAGCAACATGAGGCCAGATGAGATCCCCATAGGAATAGCAATCCCAATTATCTGTGCTACTGGGCCAGAGGGCAGGTGGAAAGAAGGAGGAAAGGGGATGCTGCTATTGTTTGCTACTGAATAGAAATTCCAGCTTACTGGGACTAAGACACAAAGACCTGCAATTATATATAAGATCCCTCCAGCTAGAAACAAGCAAATAGCCTGAGTTTTGCACATTGTTCCCATATAAAAGTGCCATGGTGATAAGAAAGTGAAAAATATTCCTAATCCTCCGAAGAAAGTAGCAATAAGCAGGAGGATCTGAGCAAGAAACATTTCCACAGGGAAAAAGTTTTCATTGAAATTGAATTCGTGACAGCACACTATATCATAATCACTGGAGATTTTTAAGTTTGGGGGAAAGCAGATTTTCCAGATTCCCACACGGGCAATACCAGAGGAGAAGATGGTGGTATTATTCACAAGCCACAGCCTCCACTCTGCATGCCTTGTTGTAATACAGGATAAAATCCAGCCGAGAGAGCCCAAAGAAACGCCAACTAGTTGGAGGGTAACTCTTTTAAATAGAGAGGACGTTGCCTCAAGATCTTCATCAGTCCTCATGCAAGCAAATTAGCCAAGAAGATAATCACAGGAGCACTGAAAAGAAACCCAATATATTTATTATTAATTATATTATTATTATTAATTATTATTGTACTGTTAATGTTCAAAGAAACCCAATATATAATTATTAATTATGATTACATTACATTTTCTTATAGTGAGGAAAAATCTCACACTGATGAGTTTTACATACACATGTCCATTACTTTATTCATTTATACCAATGGAGCTGTTCATATATGCAACCCTATGCTTATTCATTTGCAGGATAAGGCCTGTATTTGAACTTCATGAACAAAGAATAGAAGTTTCATCTCTTTCCTCAGGATGTTATCCTCATTGCTTCTTGAACTCAGTATTTCATATGACATAATTTATTCTCATTGTGACCCAAGAATATGTTAATGTCAACTGACAAAGCAGAGAGTCTATGGGAATCTCCTGATTCTGGTATGTATGTTCTGGTTCACCAAAGAATATCATGTGACATTTCAAATAAAAGCTGGTGTCACCCTGGTCATTGATATCCCTGTGAAATGTGTGTACAAATACTAAGTAAGGAGTTACGTATGTGTACTGAAATATGTTCTTCAAGTCTGTAAGGTAGTGCTCACCTGCAAAGATGAAAAATAGGTTTTCTGCCAGACAAGAGATGTTTATTCCCCTCTCTGTTGACATGTATATCAAGTATTATCTCATTTACAACAGGCTATCAACATTCCAAGCTGAATTTTACAAGCTGGTGTGTTCTGTTCTTTTGGGAATAGCAGGCCTGATAATTCTGGATGTCTTCAGTGTAAGAGGGGCTGGACACTGTAGGGCACGCTCTGCGGATTGGGGGTTTGGTGTGTGCCTATGACTGCCTATGCAGAGAGAATGACGTCTGCAGAGGCCTGAAAGGTAGTACTTGTGCTGCCAGAGGCTGGTGGATTCAGGAAGCTGATCTGCAGCATGCCCAGACAAGGCAGATGATGGTGAGGGGCCTTCCCATCCCTGGGTAGCTCTGGAGAGCTTCACAGTCATCTTTCATATATGCTATATTCCTACAAGCAGTTGCGAAAAATATATATATTTTTCCTCTCAAAAACTGATTTTCTTCCAATATCCTCCTTCCCACCCTCCAAGAAATCATTTTGGAGCTTATATCAAGCCTTGAAACAAGGAATATATTTTCAGAAAGTTATGAACGAGTGAAACAGAGGCTTCCTAATGTGAGTAAGGTTTCCACTCCAGCAACCCCCATAGTATAGGCATTCTCTGATTAAGCAACAATTTTCAGCTGCAAAATTACATTCCGTATCAGAAAGTTCCATATGTTCTGTGTTCTGTTGTTCTTAATTTTTTTTTTTGAAATAATTGAGTGTCTCAGGCCTGGTCTACGCTGGAGAGGGCGGGGAAATTGAGTGTCTCAGGCCTGGTCTACACTGGAGAGGGCGGGGAAATTGAGTGTCTCAGGCCTGGTCTACACTGGAGAGGGCGGGGATCGTGACGTAGCTGAAGTTGACAAACTTGGATCTACTTACCGCGGTGTCTTCACTGTGGTAAGTCGACGGCTGACGCTCCCCCGTCGACTCCGCTTCCACTTCTCGCTCCGGTGGAGTACCGGAGTCGATGGGAGAGCGCTTGGCGGTCGATTTATTACGTCTTTATTAAACGCGATAAATCGACCCCCGCTGGATCAATCGCTGCCCGTCAATCCAGCGGGTAATGTAGACAAGCCCTTAGAAAGGTGCCAGATTGGCAGTCCTGTTGACTAAAGTCATGTTTGTTCATAGAAGGTACCAGCATTTCAGTAATACTACACACTACCTCATCATTGTACTTTGGTCCTGAGCTAAATGATCCGCACAAAGGAATGAGAAATCTCAATATCTATATACTTTGAATGCTTGGCCTCTCTTCTCAGAATGCCAGCAAGGGTCCAATTAATACCCACTGAAATGGTGGGTTTTATAATAGGGACATCAAGGAATAGAACATAGACCACTATTTCAAGATCACCAGACAGCCCAGACTAACGTTTAATTACTGCTGACTTGGGTTGAATCTGAACATGTGTCCTTGAAATGAAAAACACAGTAGCTTACTATCAATCCACTGTGCAATCCTATTTCTTACCTCCTCAGTGTTTTTAAGGATTTTAAGCCCTTAATTGAGGTATGTGGCTATGATCATGCTGTCTCTCTGACCCTCATCCTGGAAAGTATCTTTGCCCTGACACCATCTGTCATTTAAGGGTTCCATTATCACAGCTTATATTCATTGTTAACCAGAACTATTACTGTGGTGACCCCTAGGTGTAGAAATTGCCTCACCTCCCGCAGGCTTACCCACGTCAGCTCATCAACTTTTAAAATATGCCTAAAAGCTCTACTTCTCAGAGCTTTTTCTGTATGATGAGAATTGGCCCTTGTTGTTTTGGTCTTTCCCCATTTTAATGAATGTATTTGATTTTCACACAATATATTATGTAATAAATATACTGATTTTTATCTGTTTGAGCAGCAGCTCTCTGGGGCTGGGCTGCTTTATAAGTTTTTGATTAGTGATTCACATTTAAATGATAAATTACACAGCAGATTCACAAAAGGGGTATGTTTGGATTTTTAAACTTCAGTAAATATTTCCTAGTGATCAGTATCTAATTGCTATTCCCTAATCTACTTGATATGTGAAAATAGTTTTAGATCTTTTTTAAATCTTTCCACAATCTACCAGTCCGTGTTCTATTTGCACAGTAACATAGCGTATGTCTCAGCAAACACATTTCTTCCTTACATGTTTTTTACCTATTCTCTACAGAAAAGTAAATTCCTGTAACAAAACGGTAGCCACTTGTGAACTTCATAGCCTCTATGCCACGTACCAGAAGCACTAATAACTTCCTGTTGTAAGGTTCCACTAGATACTTAACTGAACACTCCTGTTGAGATGTGAAGTGCCCTCAATATTCTGCAGGACTGAGCATAAGTCCTACTACATGAACTAAAGGAGAAAAAATGGTTACCTACCTGTAACTGTTATTCTTTGAGATGTGATGCAGCCCTGTATTCTACTTAGGTGTGTGCACACCCAGCACACCAGAGCCAGAGTACTTTGACTAGCAGTGCCCATATGGGGGCACTTCGGCCCTGAAGCCCTAGCCTCTCCCCTTGCCATATACGGGTAGTGTCACCCCAACCCCTTCAGTTCCTTCACATGAACGTCAGAACACATACACCAATGCAGAGGGGATGGAGGGTGGGTCCCCTACATCACATGTCGAAGAACAAACAGTTACAGACATGGCTGCATCTTTGAAAAGATGCAGCCATGTATTCTACTTATGTGACTCACAAGCACTATTCATAGGAGGTGGGGCTTTGAATTGACTGCAGGGTTGCCTTCCCAAAGTTTGCATCTGATCTGGATACAGCAGTAATGAAATACTGGATTGTAAAAGTATGCACAGATGGCCAAGTGGCAAATATCCAATATAGGAATGTCACTTAGAAATGCTGTTGACATTACCTGGGCTCTCATGGCCTGCTAGGCAAGCCTGAGAGCTGAAAGCTTCTGAATGAGGCTTTGATCCCTAAGCCCTTTAGCACTCATCAACCCTTAACCAGGGGGTGGGGCTACTCAGGAAGGTCAGGGCTTTAAAAAGCCTGCTCCTGAGGGACCAGAGGAGCTAGAGAACAGGCGAGTTTTGCATGGGAGTTTACAGGGCGAGTCGGGGGGAGGGTAGAGGGGGGGCTACATACATTTAACATTCCTTAATCTTCTTTAAACTTAAGCCAAAAAACACCCCATGATAAAAACAAAACAAGAACAAAGGAACGAGCTGCAGAAGTAAAAAGAGAATGCAGGCAGACATCCAGCAACAGATGGGGGCTACCCAGCTTATTGTACCCAATGCAGCATGTATGATTACTGGTCCTATAGGCAGGTGGTGTAGGTGTGCATTCTGTCCAAGGAGCTCCTGGTCCTCAGAGACCGTGTACAGGCTTTGGAGACCAGGGTGGCTGAGCTGGAGGAACTAAGGGAGACAGAGAGGTACATAGATGAGACTTTCCGGGACACAGTCAAACGGTCCCACCCCCGATCTGACAGTGTCTGTGCTGTTGAGGAGGATGAAAGCCTCAGGGAAGGAGAATATCCAACTGGAATAGAGGGAAACGATCCCATAGTTAGGTCCCTCCTTCCAGATGATGTTGTGGTATCCTCTCACACTGAGGATAACTCTCTGGGGGAGGGAACACCTGTTGTTAGGAAGAGACAGGTATTAGTAATGGGCGATTCAATCATTAGAAATATAGATAGCTGGGTTTGCAGTGACTGGAAGAACTGCATGGTGACTTGCCTGCCTGGTGCGAAGGTCTCGAGACATCTAGATAAACTTATGTGTAGTGCTAGGGAGGAGCTGATGGTCATGGTACATGTAGATACCAACGACATCGGGAAGGATAGAAGAGAGGTCCTGGAGGCCAAATATAGACTGCTAGGTAAAAGATTGAAGTCCAGGACCTCTATGATAGCATTCTCTGAAATTCCTCCAGTTCCATGCACAGGGCCAGTTAGACAGGCAGAACTGCAGGGTCTCAATGTGTGGATGAGACAATAGTGTAGGGAGGAGGGATTTTGATTTATTAGGAACTGGGGAAACTTTTGGGAAAGGGGGAGCCTATACTGGAAGGATGGGCTCCACCTAAACCAAAATGGAACCAGATTGCTGGCACTTAAATTTTAAAAGGTCGTAGAGCAGTTTTTAAACTAAGGGCTGGGAGAAGGCCAACAGGTGCGGAGGAGCATGTGGTTCGGACAGAAACATCCCTTAGGGAGATTCTCTATGTCCTAGTAAGGAGGAGAGGATGGAAGATGATAAAATACAGGTAGGATGTGATGAGAGACAGGCAAATGAAAAAAAGTCTCATTCAATTACATTATGTAATGGCAGACAGCTAAAATGTGACAAGTTTTTAAAGTGCTTATATACCAATGCTAGAAGTCTAAATAATAAGATGGGTGAACTAGAATGCCTCATATTAAATGAGGATATTGATATAATAGGCATCACAGAAACTTGGTGGGATGAGGATAATCAATGGGACACAGTAATATTAGAGTACAAAATATATCGGAAGGACAGAACAGGTTGTGCTGGTGGGGGAGTGGCATTATATGTGAAAGAAAGCATAGAATCAAATGAAGTAAAAATCTTAAATGAACCAAATTGTACCATAGAATCTCTATGGAAAGTAATTCCATGCTCTAATAATAAGAATATAGCAGTAGGGATATATTACTGACCACGTGACCAGGATGATGATAGTGACTGTTAAATGCTTAGGGAGATTAGAGAGTCTATAAAAATAAAAGAAAAGGAGTACTTGTGGCACCTTAGAGACTAACAAATTTATTTGAGCATAAGCTTTCGTGAGCTACAGCTCACTTCATCGGATGCTGTAGCTCACGAAAGCTTATGCTCAAATAAATTTATTAGTCTTTAAGGTGCCACAAGTACTCCTTTTCTTTTTGCGAATACAGACTAACATGGCTGCTACTCTGAAACCTATAAAAATAAAAAAACTCAATAATAATGGGGGATATCAACTATCCCCACATTGACTGGGTACATGTTATCTCAGGACGGGATGCAGAGATAAAGTTTCTTGACACCTTAAATGACTGCTTTTGGAGCATTAGTCCTGGAACCCACAAGAGGAGACACAATACTTGATTTAGTCCTAAGTGGAGCACAGGATCTGGTCCAAGAGGTGAATATAGCTGGACTGCTTGGTAATAGTGACCATAATATAATTAAATTTAACATCCCTGTGGCGGGGAAAACACTACAGTGGCCCAACACTAACATTTAATTTCAGAAAAGAGAACTACACAAAAATGAGGAGGTTAGTTAAACAGAAATTAAAAGGTATAGCACCAAAAGTAAAATCCCTGCAAGATGCATGGAAACTTTTAAAGACACCATAATAGAGGCTCAACTTAAATGTATACCCCAAATTAAAAAACATAGTAAGAGAACCAAAAAAGAGTAAGAAAAAGATCAGGATGAAGAGAAAGGTATATAGGAGGCTGCAATAATAATGCAAGGAGTTTGGAGAACCAACGTTATCTCAGCTATGTTAGAGCAATGAGAATGATCTTAGCGCTGTCCAATTTCAGCTTGAGAATGATTTGCGGAATGATCAGAATTGGAGGAAAAGCATACAGGAGTGACGATTCCCAGCTCAGGTGAAAAGCATCAGTCAAGGAGCCTGGGCTTGGGAGAAAAAGAGTCAGTATTTCTTGTTGTCCTCCTAGAAAACAGGTCAATCGTTTGAGTATCCCAACCTGCAAAAATGAACCACAGGATACTGGCTTCAGGGACTATTTATGATGCAGAGATAAATTACTGCTGAGGGGATCTGCCAAGTGATTCTGGATCCCTGGTAAGTGCTTGGCCACTGGGGTGATGTTCTTCCTGATGCAAAACTACCAGAGCCTGATTGCCTCCTGACACAGCACATTGGAGCGTGCTTCCCCGTCTGTTCACATAATACACCATGGAGAGTCTGGGACTGAAAGACATCATCAGTGCCTGGCCACCGCTTCCCGCAGCTACCCATTGGCCGGAAACAGCAAACCGCAGCCACTGGGAGCTTCAGGGGGCCGTGCCTGTGGACAGTCAACGTAAACAAAATGTCTCACGGCCCTCCAGCGGATTACTCTGATGGGCTTCGGGCCGAAGGTTGCCGACCCCTGTTCTAGGCAAAGTTCTGCAGTGCCAATGTACTGGATGTGCACATACCTAAGTAGAATGCATAGCTGCCTCTGCTCAAAGAAGAATATCCACTAGCTGTTAGCAGTAAAAGGCCTATAACACATACTGGAGAGTAGTGCTGATTCTAACTAATAGAGAGCAATAATATTTGTAGACACTGGCCAGTTTGTTACAGTACTCACCAAAGAAAGCACTGGGGAAAAGATGGTGTCAAAATTATTTTCAGATCTCACCCAGATTTAGAATATTCTGCAGTATGATCTTTACAGATCCTAGCTCTGGTTCTTCATATAAATTCTAACTTGACGGGAAACCCTTTACCTGTAGGAAGACCATTAATACTAATAATGTGTATTTAATCAACTATTTCTTAGACAAATTAACTCTGATAAATTTCCCTGTATTACCAGTACATGCTAATCCCTTCATAATATAATAAAAGCTATTTCATCTATGTTATTCAAAAAGACATTAAAGAAAAATCAGTAATTAACAGCTGTTAATAACACACTGATATTACATCCTAATTGGGAATAAAGACTGGTATATCCTGTTAGATATTCTTATTTATTTATCTATACCTATATAAATATATACTTGTTTAGTAAGAATTTTTGTGTGTGGCCCAAACAATTATTTTTCATATAGGACCAATCTGTCAATTTATGTATATCAATAAATAGAAAGGAAGACAAATTTAATACATAAAAAAGTGCCATAAAATGTCAATATCAAAGACATTTGGGAAATTCTCTCCCCTTGTCCTCTCCCAACTCCTATGCAGTAGAGAAGGCAGGGATAGGTAGATAGGGAGCATGGCCAAAGCATGCTCATCCCCAGCTGGCAGAGTTTCTTGGGAATTGTTCCCGACTGGCATAAATTAGAGTAGCACTCTGGCTGCTCTACTCTGTATTGGATTAGGATGGAGCCAGGCAGAATATCAGAGAGTCATAATAGGTTCCTTGACAAGACGGCTCTCTCAGCTGCACTGTGCATAATCTGAGCGCAGAATCTGGCCGATAGTTCTCATCTTGCTATGAGAATTTACGTATAGTGTCTTGCACACTACCATGAGATTATTCAGTTAAATTATTTTTCTTCACAACCTGTATTTCTTTTACACTAATGAGAACATCAATAACGCTTTCACTTGTACTATATATCATTATTATATTTTTTGAACCAGTAGGAAAAAAGTCCTACTTTTTTGTATTAAATACAATATAGCACACTGTGAAATTGGCAAAACAAACGATTAAAAAAGTCCACTTTCAAATGAGTCTATTGCTATAAATTTTGTTATTATTTACTAGTCTGTAGTTTTGAAAGTGAATTTTTAAATAAATTTGTAAATATAGATCTTCTTTAGAAAGCGGATTTATGAGCAATACTATTTATGGAACTCAGGTAACTCCAGTGTAGCATATCTGACTTTTCAGTTTCAGTCTTACTTGGTTAGGGAAAGCTTTTGTCTTCTGCCACTCTAATTATGTGTCTTGAGTCTTGCATTACACCAGCATTATGACCTTTTGTGACATGCCCCCTTTAGTAGCCCCTTTGATCATCGCAGCCCAAACAATTGTGCAGCCACCATGTACCATGCAGAGCCACCCTGCTCTCCCAACTCGCTCAAATCTACTTTAAGTTACATAGGTTTATGTATCACATAAATAGATGGTAGAAACCAGAATGATTTATTATCTGACTGTGATATTTTTATGGTCCCTATCTCATTAGTATTTAAGGACTGGTCTTACATCTAAAACTTAGGTCAACCTAGCTTCATGGCTCAGGGGTGTGAAAAATTCACACCTAAACCCCAGGGTAGACAGTGCTAGGTCTATGGAAGAATTCTTCTGTCAACCTAGATACCACCTCTGGGAAAGGTGGATTTACACAATGATGGAAGAACCCCTTCTGTCACTGTAGTATGTGTTCACACTACAGCACTGTAGCTATGCTACTGTAGCATTTCTAGCACAGACATATTCTACGCTCTGTGACTCCATTCATGTATTGACCAGCTACTACAGGTTTAAATGTACTTAACACCTATTACTAGTAAGCAATATGCTAAAATAATAAGGTATTTACAGATTAAAGAAAAGTAGTAACATTTAAAAGTCTAACAGTTCCCACCTGATCAGGGTTCTTCCTGACAGTATGTGTGGCTGAACCAGAAGTCATTCCTAAAGAATAAGCATTATTAAGAAGAAATTTCTCTCAGAAATTCTCCACCTGCAGTGTGCTCCTGCGTTTTCAGAACAATGGAAAAGACTCCCCCAAACTGTTGGCTTTAAAACTGAAACTAAACATTCTCATCACCATCCCAGAAATGTTGTGTTTCCACGGTCACTGTTCCTGATTGGCTGCTTTGACTATTCTATAACACACACAACTCAGAAAGTTCTTAGAACATTGTCACGTGATGCAGGACATCTTTCTTTGTAACATCTGCTTACCTGAGCCATCAGAATGTAGGAACCATGGACTAAGAGAGCCAGAACAATGCTGAAGCATTAGGAAAATTAAAGGAAGGTAGCAGGGAGGGAAAATTGTCCTACCACAGAAAACCAAGAAAACTAGAGGACAAAGAACTACTTTTTGTCATTAAAATTGACAAAGAAAAATTTATTCAATAGAGTTAAACCATCTTCACCACAATATTACAGTCTAGGAATATGAAAATAACACAGTAAGATAAACATCTCCCTTGTAATGGCATCACTGAAATGAACTGAGTTTGATTTTCTCAGCTCAGGACACAGTAGACAGAGTACTTTATTATGGCACCATAATTTACTGGAGCAGTGCTATGTTCAGGAAGGACCCAAGACCAAGCTAATGAGCAAAGAGGGTGCAGGGCCATGGCCCTGCACTGCTCTTCTCATCAGTCAATACTTTCATGGGACATTCTTGACTTAAGATTCCAAAGTGAAATATGCAAAAGTCTGAAGTTGGCAAGTGAATATGTAACCTTAACTCCGCCCACTTGGGCATGTACATTATGATACACTCTTTAGTTACATGATCACATACATACTTTTTTTCAAATAACAATATAATACTTTTCTACAACTTTTGATACACTCATATAGCATCCCATATTAAAGGACAGAGCAGGAATTCTAGAAGGGCTAAAAGTGTATTAGATGGACAAAATTATACAATTGAACAATCTTTAAGGTTTCAATCCTGTACAATTGAGGCCTGTGGAGGGTTTATAATTGATTTATTTGTAAATGCTGGCTGTACATATACTTGGAATTTTTTGTTTACTTTAAGAATAATAAAGTAGGACAGATGGAGGAGTAGGTAAAAAATTGAAAGAGTTTTTGTCCCAGATCTTGTAAATCCTGATGGTGAGCCTGTTTGCTTGAGAAGCACTTTTTGAACTACCTGAATAATAAATTATTCTTCTGCAGTATGTCTGTGTCCAAAGAAAACAATATTGCTCGTGTGAGAAAATAAATAATTTTTTAGAAAAAAAAGTTATCATATGAAACATCAAAGTCACGAGAACAGGGGTGGGCAAACTTTTTGACCTGAGGGCCGCATCGGGTTTCCGAAATTGTATGGAGAGCCAGTTAGGGAAGGCTGGCTGTTTGGGGAGGCACAGGTGTGGCACATCCCCCAGCCCCTATCCAACCCCCCCTGCTTCTCGCCCCCTGATGGCCCCCCAGGGAGGGACTCCTGCCCCATCCAACCCTCCCTGTTCCCTGATGGCCCCCCCGGAAGGGACTCCTGCCCCATCCACACACGCTCCCCTCTCGGTCCCCTGACCGCCCCAGACCCCCCATCCCTAACTGCCCCCCGCCACCCCATCCAACCCCTCTCATTCCTCACTGCCCCCAGAACCCCCACCCCAACTGCTCCCCACTGCCCCATCCAATCCCTCCCCTTCCTGACTGCCCCCCTGGAACCCCTGCCCCATTCAACCACCCCTTCTCCCTGTCCCCTGACTGCCCTCTGGAACCCCTACCCCTAACTGCCCCCTGCTGCCCCATCCAACCCCTCCTCTCATTCCTGACTGCCCCCCCAGGCCCCCTGCTCCCATTCAACCCCCCCATTTCCCACCCTCTGACCGTCCAAACCCCATCCACACCCCTGGCCCCTGACCACCCCTCGAACTCCCCTGCCCTCTATCCAACCCTCCACCCCCACCCTCCCTGTCCCCTTACGTGCTGCCTGGAGCACCAGTGGCTGGCGGTGTGGCTGCACCAGGACAGGCAGCCGCGCCGTCTGGCTGGAGCCAGCCACGCACCGCGGAGCACAGAACTCCTGGTCAGGTCGGACTCTGAAGCCCCGCCACCCAGAGCATTGCACCGGCAGCACAGTGAGCTGAGGCTGCAGGGGAGAGTGAACAGCAGGGGTGGGGCCAGGGCTAGCCTCCCAGGCCAGGAGCTCAGGGGCCAGGCAAGAGGGTCCCCCGGGCTGGATGTGGCCCGCAGGCTGTAGTTTGCACACCTCTGCACTAGAATCTACTGTGCATTATATTATATTATTAGTATCTTTTCTATGTACATTAAATTCATCACCGTGCTCACGCACATTTTGCAAGGGCAATGAGGGGATGATGTGTGTGTCCCCCTGCCCCCTCCTCCGGTCAGCTTCCTCCATCCGCGCGACTTCACAGTTTTCCCCCATGTGGACCATGCTCTACAAGGTCTAGAGAATGAGGGGGGATTGTGCCATGGAGGCACTTCTTTGATCTCAGCAGCACCTGGTGGGAGCACAGCACTGTTGAAAATCAAACTCTTTATTTACATACCTAAATATGGATTTAGAAGACTGAGTTCAGGCTCCTAGTTTTGAAAGAGCTTTGCCCCCTGTCTTTATAGCATGTGGAAGGTATGGATGGGGTCATCTTGGCCATATTTTGAATAGGATTTAGCAGAGGATTGCCATCTGGTAATGGAGTTGGCGTGGGTAGACATATCAAATATTCTTCAGCCACATATTACTGTGTGGCATTAATATTCCTATTATTCAGCAAATGTAATAATGTTTAGTTCTTCCTTTCTCTAACATTTACATCTACCAGTAGTTTGTTGTTTACCTTTCACTCCCTCTTCTGGTTCTTCAGTAGCATAACACAAAACTGGTAGATCCCACATCAGCAGTGCATTTTGTGTGTTCATTCTTAATTTCTTGGTGTCAGTGAATATTTGTAAAAACTTAGATTTTAAGTATGACCTCTCTTATTTTGTCTAGCTTCACAACCACAGAAGTCTCCCTGACTCACCTTATGGATGACCTCCTTTATTTCAGATTCTGTCAGTCCTGAACTGAAATGATCTTTCTTAGTGAGACAAGGTGGGTGGGGTAATATCTTTTATTAGACCAACTTCTATTGGTGAGAGAGACAAATTTCTGAGCTTACACAGAGCTCTTCTTCAGTTCTGTGCAAGCTCGAAAGCTTGTCTCTCTCAAAGATGTTACCTCCCCCAGCTTGTGTCTCTAATATCCTAGGACCAACATAGCTACAGCAACACTGCATACAACAATGGATGGTCTTTCTTTGCTTTCTCTCTCATAGCAGACTCTATCTATTCTGTTAGGAAACATAATATATATTTGTTTGTGTTCAGTATTCCATCTCTAGACACTAGTCAGTTTTACCATGCATTCGTGATCTCTCCAGTACCCTGCTGTAATTGTTCTGAAAACTTTGATGTTCAGTCTCAGTTTTGTGAATTTCACACACAAACACATGAAAAAAAGCCACTTATTCCCTGCATAGAGGACTATATGGTGGGATTTTAACCCAAGATCACAGTGGGGATAAGGAATAGGGCCAGGAGCTCTACAGCAGCAGCATTTCTGAAGGGATTATGATGATCCATCAGAATCCTTCCAGTGGCTCTGAGGAAGCGCATGCTGGAGTGGGAGAATTTCCCTCTTCTAAGGGAAGCATGCACTGCATCCTGATGTCAGTTCAATGATGATGTTGGTATCTTTCTCAGCTTTCCTGCTACAGAGCTGGACTGCAAGTCCTTGTGCTCAAGGGGGACAGAGTTTGGGATTGTGGCTGAACCCTGAGCTTGAGTGCAAAGAAAGTAAGTAAGGGTATGTATCTAGGTATCTACAGTAAGCTCCTCTCATTATTTTGTAAGGTTCCTTGCATTCTCTCACCTAGTCCCTTTTCAGATCCATGCAGGGCCATCACAACCTAGCCCACTGTGTGGCACAGTGAGTCTTTTACAATTTGAATGACATATAAGCACTGACAGAGTTTAAGCATGGATCTGCTGCCAAAAGGAAAGATGAAAAAATTCTCTTCTAGGACACACACAGGCTGACAGATGGAAATAAACATGTAAGGATTTAGCCCTCTAAGAAGCTTTGGCCTCACAGATAGTGAGACCATGCCAGGTTAATAATAAAAGGAAAGTCACAGGAACTGATCCTTATTAAAGAAAGATACACACTCCTATTTTTAAAATTTTAATAAAAGAATACAGTTGACACAGAAGGTAACAGACGATAGTAATCAGCAGTTATAGAGTGAAACAACTATTTGCCTCAGTGATAAACCTTTCCAAATGTTTGCCAATTAATAGGAATAATCATTTTATATTCAAAGACACAATATTATAAAATGCTAAACACCTCCTGAGAGGTGCTGAATGCCTCCAACTCCATTAATTTCAAGGGAGCTGAGGGCATACAGCACCTCAGAGGACTATACCCCTTTATGTGTTTTATTAGTATTCAATGAGTTCAAGTTACCATAATATATTAATATATTTGATTGATATATTTGGTTAATATAATTGTAAGTGGCAATAGGATCCAAGAGCTCACCAAGGACACAAAAGGCTAAATTCTACTCCCAGTTACACAGGAGCTTTACCTGTGTAAGTGGAAACAGAACTTGGCCTACCCCTAAAGATAAAATCCTGCTGTCAGATTTGCACTTATCTGCAGTGCAGATCTCTCTTGGGAGTTATTCACCATATGGGGCCCCAACAGACATCAATGAGAGCTTTTAGGGGGAACATTGAACAGGTTTGGACCTAGGTTTTTGTATGATGTAACTTATGGGTCCCCAACCAAGTCCCTGTCAAGTGGGAGGGACCCCTCACGTCTGATACCTGTTGTCCTGATACTCAACCTTTCCTTGCCTCTGTAAGAATTGGAATTGGAGGAAGTTAATCAAACTAAAAATAAGGAAGCTCTTCACCAATTACTAAAATATTAGAGTCAGGCGTTACGCATTTGGATGGTCGGTATGGAAAAGGTCCAACTGGGATTTGAAAGGAGGTTGTCAGTTCTTCTCCAGGTACCTGATTCTTCATTAGTGTGGGGTCTCTATGTGAATGGGCCCCCGAGCAGGTGTCCGTGCCAAAAGGTCTCTGTGGGCCCCACAGGTCAATTTCCAAGGAAGATCCACAGTGTGGATAAGTTTGGTTTGATCTGGCAGAAGGATGTTTGGACTGGCATGTTTGCCTCTGGCTTTGTGCTACCTGATCTGTTTTTTTCTTTTTAGGATGCACCTTGCAGATTAGTTTAGGAGACCTGTCACAGAGCAGTAAGAACCCACTCAACAGCAGCAGGAGGACAGATATAAGCCCCACAGGAATAGCAGCTCCAACTTTCTGAGACTTTGGAGTGGAAGGCAAGTGGTAAGAAGGAGGGAAGGCAATACTATGATTTTTCATTATGGAATGTAAATTCCAGCTTACTGGAATTAAGATAAAAACACTTGACGTGATGTTCAAGAGCCCCGCAGTTAGAACAAAGACTAAGATATATTGTTTCTTAAGCTCTTTCTTATAAACATTCCACAAAGTAAAGAGGGTGGAACCTATAGCTACTGTTTCCATGATAATCGCTAACATCAGAAGGTCTTGGGCAATAAAAATTTCTGAGGGGATAAAGGTGTTCTGAGTAGTGAATCTTTGACAGAGCATTAAGGAAGAGCCATTGGCAATTTCAGGGTTAAGAGTAAAGCAAACATCCCAGATTCCGATCCAGATGATGCCAGAGGAAATGATGGTGGTGTTGTCCACATGCCACACTCTCCATTGTATAAGTCCTATTGAAATAACACACAGAATCCAGCCTAAAACACTCAAAACAAAGCCAAGTAGTTGAATGTGAGAAGTGATGACCAGGGATTTCACAACCTGGAGATTTTCAACTTCTGTCACAGCTCTGTCAGGTGCACTATCAGCCATGCAGACAATTGCAGGTTCGCTGAAAAACACCAACATATATACACAAGCATATATGGATTGGAGTGCATGTAGTACATACACAGCCATCAGTCTAGATTTATATACCATTATCATTACTGTAATAGCTGAGCTTCTAACCAGAGACATCCCCAATCATTTAGAATTAGTTCAACATTAAAACTTAATTTCCTCATGGTGTCATGCTGATTCGTAAAAGTTGTAGTTCAGGATTTGAATGCCACCATTCTCCCCTATGGATTAGGCTCCCAGAGCCAGTTACATTTCCTACAATGCACCTGCAGTCATGTGGCTCCTAGGATGCACCACACAGCTTGGTCAGAAGGGAGATGATGTCCTCCAGGGAGCTCAGCCAATAGGAGAAAAAGGGGAGCCTGAATTACAGCTTCCATAAGGCAATGTGAAACGATAAGAAAATGTAATTTAATATTGAAATGATTCAGAATTAAGATCAGTTCACACAGGTCAGTTCAAAAAAAACCCAAATATTCCAATTTGCATGGAATCAACCTGAAACAAAATGTTTTGTTTAGGTTTTCCTGATAGAAAAATCAAAAAAATTCAGAAAAATTTAAATTTTCCTGTGGAAAACTGCATTTTCAGTTGAAAAATCATTTTGATGGAAAATTCCCTACCTGGTGTATTCAAATGTTTAAAAATTCCAAAGCTAAGATTGCTTGTGTAATCTTGACTTATGATATACAGTGTTATTGAAGTGGCGTTGGTCCCAGGATATGAGAGAGACAAGATAATATCTTTTATTCGCCCAATTTTTGTTGGTGAAAGAGATAATCTTTCAAGCTACACAGAGTTTTTCTTCAGGTTATGATGGCAGTCATTATGATATTCATCTCATTTTACCTCATCATTCTATAGATGAATATCTAGTTACTTCTTCCTACATTAATATTCTTTTCATGTATAAACAGTAGAAAAAGCAATTTTAGAACTCTTAAGTATCACAATCCACTGGTTATCACAATCCCTGATCTATTTGCAAAGTGATTTTTGAAGGCAAAATAACCTAAGGTATTCACTTCCTCACATACAGTAGTATGTGTGTTATGTACAAGAAATTAAACTACTTACAGTACCCCAATATTGAAGGAAGTGCTTACAAAAAAGGGTTGACTGAAACATTTTAAAATATCAGGTAGACACAGCATACTCTGGAATGTGATTTCTTGAGTTCCTCACTCCACTTCATCATTTTCAGATGTAACCTGATAGACTCATTTCCTGTGGGAAGAAGATGAAATATGCATTGGTACTAGTAGAGTTTATCATTTATTTCTTGGGAAAAATTGTTCAAAATATTCTTGGGGCATTTTCATTTTCTGAAAACTAAGGGAAACTAGGGACTGTTAAACTTGTATTATATTTAAATGCCCATGGCTGAGAAATCAGTCATTTGAAGTTGCTAATGACCACACTAGTATTAAGTTCCCATGGGGAATCAACACTGGGTTAGTTTGTTAAGTTTTCTGAATTTTATATTTGTAAATTGCAGATATGCTTGTGAAATGGGAATGTAATGTGTGACCCTTTTCTCCTTTATGAGACTATGTAACCAGTCTATTAATCAATTGACTGAGAGCAGAGCTATAAACAAACCAAAGTTAAAGAGCATCTTGGCACCTTGGCTCACAATTCTGAAGTCACCATTCCATTAAAGTGGCTAGTTTTCCTTATTGTCATTTCTGCCTTGATTGCCTGATTATTTTGTGTTTCATGACTTTGGATAATTCAGGTTGGTATGGGGTTTCCTTCACTCCTGTCACCAACCAGCCCACGATAAGGTGGATAGGCAATACCACCCTATGCATTGGAGGGGACAGCAAAAGACTCCATTATCTCTGTCTTAGTGGTCTCTGTATTAAACAAGACAGCCTAAACTATTTTTAATAGACAGGAAGAAGGTTGATATCAAAACTGTAAACTGGGGAGGGGGCAGAATCACAGGGTTTCTCCTTCATTTCCCACTGAGGCACTGAACATTGAAAAAGTACACTTGTCTTTCTTGTATCCATATAGAAGCCTTCACCGTCCCCATAAGTCTGGATCAGAGCAATAATTTGACACAAATGGTAGACATACTAGCTGTGCCAGAGTAGACATCCAATCCACTTGTCTTAGAGTGCCTTGAAACATTAATGAGTACATCAAGACTGGATATACAGACACAGATTTTCAGAAAGTCTTTGACAAGGTCCCTCACCAAAGGCTCTTAAGCAAAGAAAGAAGTTGTGAGATAAGAGGGAAGGCCATCGCATGCATCAGTAAACTAGTTAAAACATAGGAAACAAAGGGAAGAATAAATGGTTAGTTTTCAGAATGGAGAGAGGTAAATAGTGGTATCCCCAGAGAGCTGTACTGGGACCAGTGCTGGTCAACATATTCAGAAAAGAACTGGAAAGAGGATGGCAAAAATTGCACATGATACAAAATTACTCAAGATAGTTAAGTCCAAAGTAGACTGTGAAGAGTTACAAAGGGATCTCACAAAACAGGGTGACTAGGCAACAAAGTGGCAGATGAAATTCAGTGTTGATAAATGCAAAGTAATACACATTGGAAAACATAATCCCAACTATATATACAAAATGATGGGATCTAAATTAGCTGTTATCACTTAGGAAAGAGATCTTGGAGTCATTGTGTATAGTTCTCTGAAAACATCCGTTCAATAAACAGCATCAGTGAAAAAAGCCAACAGAATGTTAAGAACCATTAGGAAAGGGATAGATAATAAGACAGAAAATATCATAATGCCACTATATAAATCCATGGTACTCCCACCCTTGAATATTGCATGCAATTCTCGTTGTCCCATCTCAAAAAAGGTATTTTAGCATTGGAAAAGGTAAAGAGAAGAGCAACAGAAAATGATTAAGGGTATGGAACAGTATCAATACGAGGAGAGAGTAAAGATATTCAGACTTTTCAGCTTGGAAAAGAGACTCGGGCAATATGATAGAGGTCTATAAAATCATGAATAGAGTGGAGAAAGTGAATAAGGAAGTATTATTTACTTCTTAACATAACAAAAGAACCAAGGGTCACCCGATAAAATTAATAGGCAGGAGGTTTAAAGCAAATAAAAGGAAATACTTCTTCACACAATGCACAGTCCACCTGCGGAAGTAATTTCCAAGGGATGTTGTGAAGGCCAATACTATAAGGCCACAGTCGGAAGACAGGATACTGGGCTAGATGGATCATTGGTCTGATGTTCTGATGTTCACTGGTGCTGAAGAACACGTGCTGTCAATTGCACTGAGTTTAGTACCAGAACTGTGATTTGATCAGTGAGTTGCTGTGTATGTATAGTAAGTGTTGTGAAAGTGAAGTGATGAAACAAGTTCAAGCTGTACAATAAGTACTGCTGTGTCCTGAAACCTACAGGCATGGTCCATTGGTGCTGATGCTATTGGGACAGGACTCACTAAAGGACAGAATCAAATGAGTCCACAAGTTGATACTATATGTGGCATAAAGCTGCATCTTATCCTCTGAACCTGACTCAAGCACTGCTCTCTTGGTCCATAGGCACCGACTCCATGGATGCTCTGGGGCTTAAGCACCTATCCAAACAAACAAACAAAAAAAAAAGTAGGTGCTCAGCACCTATGAGTCATAGGTGGCACGTGACTCTTGCATTTGGGGAGGCTGGGCAGAAATGCTGGAAGCTCCCTAGAAGTGTGGGGGGCCCACCGGTGCCTGGATTGTGGCCCTGCCCCCACTCAACCTCCTTCCCCCAAGGCCCTGCCCCTACTGCGCCTCTTCCCTCGAGGCTGCATCTCTGTTCCGCCTCTTCCCCCAAGGTACCCTCTGCTGAGGCACCCTCCACCTGCTCCTCTCCGCCCCCTTTCCCAAGGACCCCCTTGCCTGCTGCTCACTCCTCTCTGCCCCCTCCCTTGAGGCCCCTCCAACTAAGATACCAATGATAGGCACATATTCAATAACTAGAATAGAAAAGAAGTGTATAGATATGCTGAAAATAGCCTCCTCTCAAAACTGGCAGAGACCCTCCCATAAACACATATACTCCTCTTCAAAAGCACCCACCAGCAAAAACAAAAGTCAGCACCTGTATCTTGGGCCATCAATATTCTAAATGTTACCTGGGTGTCACCTTTGATTCAGACCTATCTCTAGGTCTTCATATCCAGGCAGTATTGCAGATATAACCTTCTCTATCCATCCACACAGCTAAAACTCCTGACCAGGCTTTCATCATCCCACATCTCATAAGAACAGCCATACTGGGTCAGACCAAAGGTCCATCTAGTTCAGTATCCTGTCTTTCAACAGTGGCCAATGCCAGGTGCCCCAGAGGGAAGGAACAGAACCGGTAATCATCAAGTGATCCATCCCCTGTCTCCCATTCCCAGCTTCTGGCAAACTGAATTACTGCAAACATCCTTTTCTCTGACATTGACCAACAAATCTTGCCTGGCTGCTATCCATTCAGAATGCTGTTGCAAAGATAATTTTCATAGCCCATTGTTTTGACCACATAAACCCCAATTTGCATCCCTTCACTGGCTTCCTTTTCTCTATTGTATCAAATATAAGCTACTTTTCTTCACATTCAAGGCTCTTCACAACCTAATCCCACCCTACTGATCATCTCTCAGTATTGAAAAGTCAATTCCTGCCTCTGATCGGCCCATGATGCCAGCCTCCATCACCCACTTTAATTGTCTAACAAGCATCTTAGTGCTTTCTCCCATGCTGCCCCTCATATGTGTTCCCCATATGCATCTGCAAAACTAACTCATTATCCTCCTTCAACATCCAGGTTAAAATTCTATTTTGCTGTGAGGCCTACACAAAAGATTGACAATGATTAGGCTGCTGATATAGTGAACCAAAAGCCTATCATGCTGACCAATATTGCCTCCTTGTTTTTCCTGTACTCCCGTCTGTATCCATCTGTTATCTCTTGTCTTAGATTATAGGCTCCTTGGGGCAGGGACTGTCTTTTTGTTCTGTGTTTGTACAGTCCCTAGCACAATGAGGTTCTGGTCCTGACTGGGATTCCTAGGTGCTATGATAATATAAATAAATAAAGTTGCTAAAGCTTCACAGTCACCTGTAGTTATCACTTTGCCCTTATTAAACCCAGCTCTCTCATTGGAGCTTCACTGACCATCTGAGACATCTTAATCTGGTATATTCCAAGCTTCCCCTTTTAGCCCTTGGAAGCAATATTTGTGCTGGATTAAGAAAGTGGTGTTTTCAGACATCCATCCTGTGACCTAATGGCTTGTAGTGATTTCTGGAAACAGATTCTGCAGCCCAACCAGGCATAGTGCAGGACATACCAATCAACGGACAGATTTATCCACTATAGACAGAAATTACAGGAAGGGGATCTAGAAACAGAACATAGCTAAGAGAGAGATATGATTCCCTCTTCCTCCCTGGCTAAGGGAGACATTTTAGTACTACATTCAGAGCACTTTTTGAGGCTCACACACAGGGTAAGTGGAAGGAGCAAGGGAAGAAGAATACGGCAGCAATATAAGGCAAGATCACTAAGGATGAAGCAAGTGCTATAAGGAACTGAATATCAGTGCTCCCATAGTGCACAAACCAGTTGGTGGGGGGGGAGGGTGGAACCACACTCCCATAAAAAATATAGGAGAAGAGATTTTTCTGAGGAAAACATTAAATGAAACCTGAAGTTAAATGACTAAAGATATAAAGACTTTGAAGTTTAAAGACATCTGTGTGATGCAGCAAACCAAAGCAGTACAGCAAACAAAATATAGCTCCTTCACTGTCAACAATAGATCTGTAATTGTACCATAGAATCTCTATGGATAGAAAATTCATGCTTGAATAATAAGAATATAGCAGTAGGGATATACTATCGACCACCTGACCAGGATAGTGATGGTGACTGAAATGCTCAGGGAGATTAGAGAGGCTATAAAAATAAAAAACTCAATAATAGGAGTGGCATTCAACTATCCCCTTATTGACTGGGTACATGTCACCTCAGGATGGGATGCCGAGATAAAGTTTCTTGATACCATAAATGATTGTTTCTTGGAGCAGCTAGTCCTGGAACCCACAACAGGAAAGGCAATTCTTGATTTAGTCCTAAGAGGAGCTCAGGATCTGGTCCAAGCTGAACTGCTGGGTAATAGTGACGATAATATAATTAAATTCAACATCCCTGTGGTAGAGGGGAACACCAAAGAAGCTCACCACAGTAGCATTTAATTTCAGAAAAGGGGACTACACAAAAATGAGGAAGTTAGTTAAACAGAAATTAAAAGGTGCAGTCCCAAAAATGAAATGCCTGCATGCTGCATGGACACTTTAAAAAATGCCATAATAGAGGCTCAGCTTAAATGTATACCCCAAATTAAAAAACATAGTAAGAGGGCCAAAAAAGTGCCACCATGGCTAAACAACAAAGTAAAAGAAGCAGTTAGAGGCAAACAGGCATCCTTTAAAAATTGGAAGTCAAATGCTATTGAGGAAAATAGAAAGCATAAACTTTGGCAAGTCAAGTATAATTAGGAAGCCCAAAAAAGAATTTGAAGAGCAACTAGCCAAAGACTTAAAAAAATAACAGCAATATATTTAAGTACATCAGAAGCAGGAAACCTGCTAAACAATCAGTGGGGCAACTGGACAATCAAGGTGCTAAAGAAGCAGAGAAGATAAGACCATTGCAAAGAAACTAAATTAATTTTTTGCATTAGTCTTCACTGAAGAGGATGTGAGGGAGATTCCCACATCTGAGCCATTCTTTTTAGGTGATAAATCTGAAGAACTGTCCCAGATTGAGGTGTCATTAGAGGAGGTTTTGGAACAAATTGAGAAGTTAAACAGTAATAAGTTACCAGGACCAGATGGGAGTCATCCAAGAATTCTGAAGGAACTCAAATATGAAAGAACAGAACTACTAACTGTGGTATGTAACCTATCTTTTAAATCAGCTTCTGTACAAGATGACTGGATAATAGCTAATGTGACATCAATTTTTAAAGAAGGCTCCAGAGGCAAACCCGGCAATTACAGGCCTGTAAGTCTAACTTCATTATCAGGAAAATTGGCTGAAAATATATTAAAAAACAGAATTATCAGACACATATATGAACAAGATTGGTTGGGGCAGTCAACACAGCTTTTGTAAAGGAAAATCATGCCTCACCAATCTATTAGAATTATTTGAAGACAGTCAACAAACATGTGGACAAGGGGAATCCAGGGGATATAGTATACTTAGACTTTCAGAAAGCCTTTGACAAGGTTTCTCTCCAAAGGCTCTTTGGCAAAGTAAGCAGTCCTACGATAAGATGGAAGATTCTCTCATGGTTAAAAGTTAGAAAACTAAGAGTGGAAATTAATAGTCATTTTTCAGAATTGAGAGAAGTAAATAGTGGTGTCCACTATGGGTCTGTACTGGGACCAATACTGTTCAACATATGCATAAATGATCTGGAAAAAAAGGGTAAGCAGTGAGATTGAAAAATTTGCAGACAATACAAATTACTCAAGATAGTTAAGTTCAAAGCAGACTGGGAAGACTTACAAAGGGATCTCACAAAACTGGATGACTGGGCAACAAAATGGCAGATGAAATTCAATGTGTATAAATGCAGAATGCACATTGGAAGACATAATTCCAACTATATATTCAAAGTGACGGGATCTAAATTAGTTATTATCACTCAGGATAGAGATCTTAAAGTCATTGTGTATAGTTTTCTGAAAACATCCCCTCAGTGTGCAGCATCAGTGAAAAAAGCCAACAGAATGTTAAGAACCATTAGGAAAGGGATAGATAATAAGACAGAAAATATCATAATGCCACTATATATATCCAAGGTATGCCCACCCTTGAATATTGCATCCAATTCTGGTTGTCCCATCTCAAAAAAGGTATTTTAGAATTGGAAAAGGTACAGAGAAGGGCAACAAAATGATTAGGGGTATGGAACAGTTTCTGTATGAAGACAGATTAAAAAGACTGGGACTTTTCAGCCTGGAAAAGAGACAACTAAGGGGGAATATGACAGAGGTTTATAAAATCATGAACAGTATGGAGAAAGTGAATAAGGAAATGTTATTTACTCCTTTATATAACACAAGAACTAACCATCATCCAAGGAAATTAATAGGCAGCAGGTTTAAACAAATAAAAAGTATTTATTCACAAAATGCACAGTCTACCTGTGGAACTCTTTGCCAGGGGATGTTGTGAAGGCCAAAAGTATAACAGGGTTCAAAAAAGAACTAGATAACTTCATGGAGATTAGGTCCATCAATGGCTACTAGCCAGGATGGGCAGAGCTACAAGCCCATGCTCTGAGTGTCCCTAGCCTCCGTTTGCCAGAAGCTGGGAGTGGACAACGCGGGATGGATCACTTGATGATTACCTGTTCTGTTCATCCCCTCTGAAGCGCCTATCTCTGGCCACTGTTGGAAGACAGGATACTGGGCTAGTTGGACCATGGACATTCTTATGTTAATAAGAAAGGAAATGATGATGTACTTGGGGTCCTCAGCTGTGGTGGCAAATGCTGCCTTCTGATTAAGGGAAGTAATCAAAATTATATGCTAGGAACTAGGGCCCAGATCCTCAAAGGTATTTAGATACCTAATTCCCATTGTACTCAATAGAAGTTAAGTGTCTAAACACCTTTGAGGATCTGAACCTAGAAGTATTCATTATTAATTAAGTATGGTTAACTATTTAGCTTGTAGGAATATGGACTAATGGATAGCACATTGCATTGGGAATCAGAAGACCTAGGGTTTATTCCTGGCTCTGCCAATAGTTTTCTGGGTGATACTGGGCAAGTCATTTTCCCCTCTGTGCTTCAGTTTCCCCATTTGTAAAGGGGGGATAATGATACTGACCTCCTTTGTAAAGTGTGTTGAAGATCGATTGATAAAAAGCACTGTATACGAGCTAGGGATTATTATTAACTCTCAAAATGTGCTGGTTGCCTTCCACTTACAAAGACAGATGCAGTCTCTATCCCAAAGAGCAAGCAACCTTTTCTTAATTCAATTTTGAGGGCTGAAACAATTGCATTCCTACAATTACAGTACTATGTTTACATTCATTACATTAAAATTTGGCAGACCAAACACAATTACTGTACTTAGCACTATCTCTAAACTACACAGTAAAATAGTAGGCTATTCATACACTTAAGAGAGTATGCAGATTTTCCAGCTGGTCAAGACTCCTCTTTGACTATCTCGGTAGCAGAACAAACAAATATTGCTGAACAAGAACTCTCCTAAACTGTTAAGTCTAGAATTTAAAGCTAAACATTTTCATACCATAAATCTTGTTTCCCTGGTTATTGTTTGTAACGAGCTCATTTGATAATTCTATAACGTACACACTTCAGAATGCTCTAGAACCTTGCCACATGAGGTGGGGCAGCCTTCATTGTGACATCTGCTCACCTGAACTCTTTAAACGGTAGTAACCATTGGCGGAGAGGTGGTGAGAGACTGAATAAATGTTAGACAGAATAACAGTTATAGTCCATTCTTCCTTATCTCCGCTAAAAGCTCTTTGTGTACAGAAAACAAAATTGTACATTATCTCAGTTATGGATCTGGAAAGTATAAGTTATATGCAGCTTGACACAACACAATTATTTGGCTGGCTCTTCAGAAATCCCTTAGGTCACATACATGTTCATGCATTTGACCTCAGTCAGCCTATAATGAATCTTTCCTGTCTCTTAAATGATAACAACATGAGTTTGAATCCAAGATCTTCTGCACTACAACACAGACCACTATCAACTGAGCTAACCATGTAACTCCATTAGTTTACTGCAGCAATAGTATACTGTTATCATTCTGCCAGCATGTTACAGTTACAAAACAATAAAGATAGTCTTCATCAAGACTTTAACCCAGACAATAAATAGAAAATGAAAAATGGCTCTCTTCCTACTGGCAGAGTTGTTACAGCAGTCTAAAACCCATTGCCAAATTACTTTTCCAGGAATCTTCCTTGTTTAACGATTTCACTCTGATTAGAAGCAAAACTCTCAGTCACAACTTACCTAATTATAGAAAATTCCTTACTCAAAACATCCTTCAGGACAAATGCCTTTTTGTTGCCACACTTTTATTCTGCTGGAATCCCAGTGAAAATATAAAGTATTTCCCTTAATAATAATCTTCCTACCCTATCTCTTTTTATTATAGAACTAAAATCTAGAGGAGAAGATTTTCCCAGCCAAAAGTCTGTCCCATTACACAAATAAATAAAATAAAAAAGCAGATGGGGAAAATAACCCTTCTCATATTTAGAAACACATTACTCATTAAGAGATCAGCAAACGTTCATAGATCGTAAGGTCAGAAGGGACCATCATGATCCCATTTAAAACAGGCCATAGGAGTTCCCTGAATAAATTCCTGTTTGAAATGAATCTGATCTAGTTGATTTAGCCTCTTGGTAATCAGCCCAAAGTCTCAAACTTCAGAGAATTTCTTTAGGGCCCTGTTGCACATTTGAAAGGCATTAAAGGTTAAATTCAGACTATATGTAAGCAGGCACAAACTGAAATATTTTGAATATAGTTGTGTATGCCAGGGGATTGATCATCAGCTGATGTAAATTAGCGTAGCTTCATTGATTTCAGATGAGAATCTGGACACAGGTATTTATTTGACTCAAACCAGCCTGTTCTAGAAGCAAACTGTAGCTCTGAAACGGTAATATCTTTGTTTTCCGTGTATAGCATTTTTGAATTTCTGAGATCTCTGCCTGTGTAGACACTGCATTCATTCTGCACTCAGAGTGGATGCAACCTGTTACCCAGTGCAGACCCTCATGGAGATGTTCTGGGCTGGATTCACAAAGGGACTTATAAACCTAACTGCCATTTTAGGCACCTAACACCAATATTTAAGTGCCACTAGCATTCACAACCCCGTGGTCAGCTGCCACTTTACTCTAGAGGTGCCTAAGTGTACACAGCACCTAAATTTCAGCAGGTGAGTCAGTGTGCAGGTGAATAGGTGCACAGTTAAGCTGGAACACCACTCAGCAGCTGGGTATCTAATTTATCTCTAAATCCCAGCAGGATTCACAAAATAGGCATTCCCCCACTTATCTTTTCTTTGGGGCCTGACTCAGTAGGCATGCTATGAGCATGCATATACCCCTACAAAATGGCCTGCGAAGGGACTAGGCTGTAGGAGACCCCAATTCAATTTCCTCCTCTATCTGATGTGGAAAAGGGATCTGAATTGGGTCTTGGGAGAGAACCAAACCTCTTGGGAGAGAACCAAACCACTTGGCTAGAGGCTATAAGTGGGATACCACCACCTGCTCCTTCAGCATTTCTTGCAAAAAAAAAAAAAACAACACCTAACTTCAGGGGAGAGTAGATGGCTGTGAACTCCAGCTGGAGATAAGTGACTCCCTCTAATCCAGTGTTAGGCACTTAACTCCCTTTGAGGGCCCCACTCCTGTCCTCAGCATTTCCTACTGGTTAGCTTAGGCAGCTCCCCACTCAATGTACCAGCTTCTGTGATTCCCATTCTTAGGCACCTAACTCTCCTTATGCATAGCACAGGGAGTCTGGGTACCTACATCATGGCTGTGAATTCCACTAAGCGGCCGGGTGCCTAAAAGTTAGGTGCTGCAACACTCAGCACTGCAGTGACCAAGTCCCTTTGTGAATCTAGCCCTATGTTTTATTTCTTTTTGTTGTTTTCTTTAATAAAAAATAAGTTCATTTTAAACTAAATGGATGCTCTTTGAATATGGAAAAACAATGTGATGTGTGCTCTTAAGATAAAAGGCAGCACTACAGCTCTGCGGCAGATGCTCTTTCCAATATCTCTTTTAATAACTGCAGCCAGTTAAATGAGCAGGGTTTGCCTTAATCTACTCCAATAACTAACAGTGATACTATTAGAACCCTTTGATTGCCACATCCTCTCAGGAATGCTGAATCACTTTGTAGTGTGCACATTCACCCTTGTCACACCAGTCCAGTGGCGACAACTTTTTTTTAAACATTATAGGTTTTAAAATACTACTTAGAATACATACAGCGCTTTCCATTTTACAAGCACTTTACAAACATTAATGAACCCTCACAACATTCCTATGATCTAGAGCAAGTCTACACTACAGTGCTACATCAGCATAGCTGCACCAATGCAGCTGAGCCACTGTAGTGCATCTGGTTAAGAAGACGCGCTATGCCAACGGGAGAGTGCTCACCAGTCAGCGGAAGCAACGTTGGCAGGATAGTGTCTTATGCTGACACAGTGCGGTTGTGGACAGTGTAAAACTTGCATCACTCATGGGGTGGCTTTTTCACATCCCTGAGCAATGTATGTTAAGTCGACTTAAGCGGTAGTGTAGACCTGCCTTTAGGTAAGTGTTATTACCAAAAAGAGAGGCAGAGACCGGTTAGGTGACTCACCGTAGGACACACAGAAGACTAGTATCAGAGCTGGCATAAGAGCAGAGTTGTTCCTAAGCCTGAGTTCAGTCACTTAAATCAATCAGCCAGACTGGACTGACCTAAAATCCTCATTGTTTGTAAAGCCTTTTTAAAAGCATGAAAGAAATATGTTTTCTCTGTCAACATTGTCCTTTTTCATTCAGCCACAGTAGTTTCATTTGTTGCTGGTTTTAACAACACTGTAATGAATGTTTCCCCCCCACCCCAGAACTTGTGGCTCTCTTTTTTGTTCAACATCATCGTCATCACTGAAGTCAGCAATTAATCTCTCAAGAAACAGGATTTGTTAACTCATGCTCCCTCTGCTGGCTCTTAAGTATCAGAGCATAAAATGTGATGGATACTGCATTAATAACAGATTAAGCTTGTTAATCATCTCATTATACTCAAAAAATGTGTGTCAGGATGCAAGGTGGATGGAAAAACAGGGCATTCATAAATTTGAAGGCCATAAGGGACCACTATGATCATCTAGTCTGACCATCTGCATAACAGAGGCCATAACTTCTGGTTAAACTAGCTGCATAGATATCATTTAGAAAGACAGCCAATCTTGATTTAAAGACTTTAGTGTCAGGTGTTGATTACAGTAGGAAAAATTCAGTTAAATGAACAGTCAACAATGAAAAGTTAAATACCTATTTTGAAAGAAAATAAAAACATATAAATTTCATGTATATAGAAGGCAAACGATAGCAGTCAGCAACTGTAGAGTGAATCAACAGTTCACTTAACGTTGAGTCCGTACCAATGTCTCGTAATTATTAGGAATAACTGTTTAAGTGAAAATCATTAATCACATACTTTGTTGGTGTGCCCCTGTGTTCCAGTACCAACATATTAATGTCACTGCAAATCCATTAATCACATACTTTGTTGGTGTGCCCCTGTGTTCCAGTACCAACATATTAATGTCACTGCAAATCCAGAGAGCTCCTTGAACACACAAAGTCACTGGGCTACTATGTTTATCTTGTAGCTATGCTCCAGCTTTCTCTCAGGCAGCTCAAGTCTGTTATCAGAAAGCACCCGTAACATCTGGCATCACAGGATGTTTGTAAGAAAGGGAAAAGGTCCCACTCATCATCAGCAGGATGACAGACACGATCCCGACAGGAATAGCAGCACCAACTTCCTGTGCCTCTGGGCTGGAGGGCATGTAGAAAGAAGGAGGAAATGGGATAGCGCAATTGTATGCTACAGAATAACAATTCCAGGTCACTGGAATTAAGACACAGACACCCGTAAATATTTTCAAGAATCCCCCAGCTAGGAAAAAGCTGACAGTCTGAGTTTTGAGAAGAATTCCCACATAAATATTCCTCAGAGCAAAGACAGTGAAAGCTTTTCCTAGTGCCCCCAGGACTGTAGCAGCCAATAAAAGGACCTGGGCAACAGAAATTTCCTGGGGAATGAAGGCACCATTGAAACGGAATTTGTGACAGAACATTATTCGAAGGTCTCTGGAGACTTTGCCGTGACTGTTAAAACAAACTTTCCAGATGCCTATTCAAGCGATGCCAGAGGAGATGATGGTGGTGTTACTTGTATGCCACACTCTCCACTGCACTTGTCCCATTGAGATGATGCACAGGGTCCAGCCTAACATACCCAGAGCAAGGCCAACTATCTGGAGGTGAATACTAGTGACCAGGGAGGTCATGGTCCGGAGATCTTCAAGAAGTGCCCTGTCATGGGCAAATGCAGACAAGTGCAGGTCCACTGAAATGAAGCAGAATATAAATAAAATAATATATTATATTTTTATACGCACACACATTAACACATATGGGGCCAGATTCGGCACATGCCTAAAAGCCAAATTCATGGAGAGGCCCACGTGCTAGGTCACAATGCCACTCACTCAAATTTGGCCTGGCCGCTCCTCTGTCATGACAAAAGGAAAGCTGGGCCAAACCAGCACTGTGCCCCCTTGCCACTGCTGTTGAGCCAGGTCCTGCACCAAGGCTCCCCGCTACATCTGTGTAGCGGGAGCTGGAGGTGCTTAATAGCTCACCAGTGTAGCTGCGCTGGGCTGGACTGGGTTAGTATGAAAGCATCCAGGTCACTAGAGCATCTAATTTAGCTGGCCAGGAGAGGGGCCCAGAAGTTTGTTTGCCAAGGGCCCGGTGATGAGTTAATCCAGCCCTGTGCACATACGTACATGCAACGGCCCAGGACTTGGCAGAGCTGCCAAGGGCCTCTACAGGCCTTTCCGAGGGAAATCCGGCTCCCTCTTCCCTGGGTGCCATGGCAACTAGTGGGCAGGGTTCTGAGCCAGCTGGGAAGCAGACAAACCCAAGCGCAGGGAGCCTGGTTCTGCTTCAGCTCCACCCACGTCAGAGCCTGTTGGCTTTAAGAGGACGGGCTTCCTCCCTGGACACTGGAAAGCAAGTAGCCAGGTACTCCACAGGCCTGCTCCTGCTCCCATTGAAATCAGTGAGAATGTTACCAGAAGAACCGGATCAGGCCCTTGTATTTTTCTTTTCAGGTCTCTCTCCGTAGCGTTTTCTCTCATTTCCCTCTGCTCTTTCTTCAGTATATTTTCTACCCTCTTTGAAAAGCCTCCTCTTTCTCATTTTTTTCCGCTCTTTCATATTCGCCCCAGCTATTGTCGTCCACCCCACTGCCATGCTGTTTTTATTGACTATATGTATTATCATAGTGCCCAGGAGCCCGTGCCTCTTGGCTTCCCTTCTTCTCTTCTCTGTATCCCCTTGCTTCCCATAAAATTCCATTTTCTATCCACAATCCTTTCTTGTCTCTGCGTCTGACCCTCATTCCCAGGGACCCTAGAAATCTGTTTACCGCGGAAAAACGTGGAATTTGCTTTTTTACAGAGAATCTTAAGCCTTAAGAGAATCTATGGATCTATCTTAAGCACATAGCTGGCTTCCATTACTATAGTATCAGTGCACCTCACAATCTTTACTGTCTTTATCCTCATCACACCTCCCTAAGGTAGGGAAGTACTGTTATCCCATTTTACAGATGTGGAGCTGAGACACAGATTTTTAAAGGTGTTTAGGCACCTAACGATGCATCTAGTAGCCTAGTTATAGTTACGAAAGCTTCTATATGCATAACTCCCATTCAAATACAACTAGGAACCTATCTGCATGTTTAGGCATCTAAATACATTTTAAAATGTAGACATAAGTGACTAACATCATTCAGGTTTCAGAGTAGCAGCCGTGTTAGTCTGTATTCGCAAAAAGAAAAGGAGTACCCGTGGCACCTTAGAGACTAACAAATTTATTAGAGCATAAGCTTTCGTGAGCTACAGCTCACTTCATCGGATGCATTTGTGAGCTGTAGCTCACGAAAGCTTATGCTTTAACATCATTCAGGAAGTGTGTGGAGGACAGGGAACTGAACCCAGCTCTACCCAGCTAGCACTCTAACTATCAGACCATCCCTCCTCTCTTCAGTAAGGAGATGGGACTAAACTGATTCAGTAGGGGATGGGAATGGGAATATTTTTGGTTGAGAGAAAGATGGCTTTATGAACTGATGCTGTGTCTGGCAATGTTGATGGGGACATTCATAAAAGGAATCACAGTTCAGTTTTCCTTAGTGGATATCTGAATGGACTTGGAGCCTATAATTTTCATGTCCATTAGTGTGCTATTTTAAGAGAACAATTTGCCACAAGTGCATTCATTATTCTAGTACAGAATTCCAGATATATTCTATACAAGGTAAACTTGAACATTTATTTTTAGCAAAAAAAATCTTTGTTTTGAAGTATTTTAATCTCCTAAAGTTCAGGAAATTACAAGTGGCATTTCAAATTTTTCCAGGTAAGACCAGAGTGGGTTAAGCTCTAAAATAGCCTTGTAACTTTAAAAAAAAAATTGAGAGAGAGCTTTTTTAGGAGTTTATGCCATCAAAGAGCAGGAAGGGAAAGTGAAGAATTGATCAAGGCACTAAGAGAGAGAAGACCTGGGATAGTTATTATAGGCTTTTGGGGCAAGGTTTGGCACACTTACTAAGGTTTCAATGGGGTTAATCATATAAATATATCCTGCTCAATACAGTTGAAGAATTAAGTCCTTAATTTCTAAAACCATATTCCTTATTTCATATTCCTAAAGCAATGTATCCTTTAATAACTCCCCTGTTTATTTCAGGATTCAGTTTAAGGTCGTCCTCTTTTTACAAACTTCCCAAGATTTGCTCCAGTCTGCCTCACAGGCCAGTATATCTGACCTTGCGTCTCTGTTTTTTCTCTGGTCCTTTCATACAATCTGGTGAGAGAGCTTTCTGTTAAGAAACCCTTGCCATCTGAATCAGCCATCTTGTGTCTCTGCATCACACCTATACTCCACGTCTTTTCAAATCTCATTGAAGTCATCTCTTTTTTCCCTTTCCTACATCTTTTAATTTTTATTCCCTCTGCTTTTTTTCCATATTAACTTTGCCACTGTAATTTAATTCTGCAAAGGGTTTTATGTTGCAGTTTTTAAGTAAGACACTATACAAAATTACATTGTATTGTGTACTGAAGATGAATCTATGTGTAAATGGCTGGAAAATGATTTTGGAATGTTAGGAAGGAAATCCACCAGTCATTCTCTGATCTCTCTCCAAGTAGCATCCCATAACACATATAAGAACAAAAACATTTCTTCCTCACATTGGTATGTGCTTAAGAAATTGAAGTACCCAAAATCAGCTGTGAAGTTATAACCCTTGTGAAAAATTGTTGGATCAAAAATGTATTGCTTTCCTGTCAGAAACAGCATGTTCTGCAATTGAGCCTCTCCTGTTCTCATTTGTTTCAACTGTTCTTTTTAGTTTGGTCCATTATTTAAATAACGACTGCTGGGAATTGAATAATAAACGTCTGTCAATAACCAATGGAGTATAAAAAGTGGCATGTTAAGTTCTTTTTAATTTTACATTGGCAAACTACAGCTACTTTTCTTGAAAAATGTTTTTTGTGTGACCCAAACAATTTTCACAGAGACACTTCCAATGTATTACAGTCTGCTAGGGCACAATCTGTTCTCGGTGGTGGCAGATGGCAGAACAAGGAGCAATGGTCTCAAGTTGCAGTAGGGGAGGTTTAGGTTAGGTTAGGTATCAGGAAAAATATTTCACTAGGAGGGTGGTGAAACACTGAAATGGGTTACCTAGGGAGGTGGTGGAATCTCCATCCTTAGAGGTTTTTAAGGCCTGGCTTGACAAAGCCCTGGTTGGGATGATTTAGTTGGGGTTGGTCCTGGTTGGCTTTGAGCAGGGGGTTAGACTAGATGACCTCCTGAGGTCTCTTCCAACCCTAATCTTCTATGATTCTATGATTCTAATCCTATTCCCAATGAGGTCAATTGCTTTATCAATTGATATCAGAGCAACAAATAGGCAAGTGAGGCAGATGTTACAAACAAATCAGTATCCTAAAATGTCAAAAAGGTGTATTCTCCTTCCTTATGCCTATGGATTGACTGATATAATTCATTAGTCAATTAAAAGAAAATCCCCAAATAATTCTTTTCCCCCTAAAAAGACATTTGTTACACCAGTGAAAGGTTCAGACAGATAATCCAAAACATCAAACCACGATCAGAAAAATAAAACAGGACTGGGTGTATTTGTAGACTGAGCTAGTATGGAGACTAGCATTCCCAGACAGGGTGGAATCCAAAGGGCAGTTTCAAGGTCACTAGTAAGGTAGCATGGAGAAGTTTGCACTACAGCTCATGGACTGTACCACATTTGTGGATAAAAAAACCAACAGCTTCAATTTTCCTGGATGCCAGAATCTTAACCTTCATAAGCAAAACATTCAGTAAATTTAGGTTGAAATCCTGGTTCCACTGAAGTTAATGGTAGTTTTGCCATTGATATCAATGAGGCCAAAATTTCATTTCTGTTTTGGGAGACGTCCAGGGTGTTAAAACTCTATGGTATATGACTACAGACCTATGTTTTAATGTACATAAACACACACTAAGGATAGTGTTGCTATTGCTGTTGGATATTAAGTTTGAACTGCACAGAGGGACAGGTTAATAAATAATATATGCATTTATATGCTGTAGAAATTTATAAAGAAATAAATACTGTTTCAGGAATACACACAGGCAAACAGTACAACCCCAATTATCCAAAGATAATGGGAGCCACCCAAAGCTTTCAGATAATCAAAGGAGCTAGACCAACAATCTTTGAAATCTGTGCTCTAACCCCTAACACAGATTTCTGTTAGGTTGGCTGTCTCTCTCATCTTATCATAGTCCTGGTTACTTTACAGTTCAGAGCTTTAGAGCTCAGAAGTTCCATACAAACAATGCTTCAAAGTCACACCTCAGGACACAGTGAACAAACAGACATCAGCACTGAGTGGAACAATACCACCATATAACCACATTTCTATATGTTTTTGGTTTTAGCTAAGAAGAATGAAAAAAATCCCAAGGCAATGGGTCAGTGAATGTGGTCGAGGAAAACAGTTGGAATTACACACATTTTATGTCCAAATAAACTGATCAACATCTGTGTTGCTGCTGCTTTTTATTAAATTTCAAACTTTAAAAATGTTTTGCCAGAAAATGTTCGTAGTTTATTACTTTACTGAAACACACACACACACACATGTGTACCCCTACCTTGTTCTGGTACAAAGACAAGAAAGTAAAATGGAAACTTTATGATGTATAATATATCAGGAGAACTGATAGAAGCTTGTTTATTTGGAACATTTAAAACTATACTGGATGAAGCATTACAAAATGTATCATGAAAATCCAACTTTCACTAGCAGCAGGCTGGAATAAATTAGCTAACGGGTCTGTTCCACCTCTAATTCTTTTGGTTTCATAAACATTATTCCAAAGTCTTTTATACCATTACAAACAGTTATGGTATTAAATAATAAATAATTGCAGAAGGTGAAAGAAATTTCAAGTTAGACACAAGAGAGATAAGCTACTATTTCAGAGAAGATTTAAAAAGTAGGGGGAAAAGTTGATGAGCTTTGGAGATACTCTACTGAAAGTGGTGTAAGCTGCAGAGGAAAAGGCTGTCTAGCCCCAGTGGTGAGACCGTAAATTAGCACCAGTGAGAAAGCTGGTTCTAGCAGCAGAGGAAACAGAGAGGTAGGAGAGGGAGACGAGGTTCACAGGATCATAGAATCATAGAATCATAGAATTCGTCATAGAATAGTCTAGGGAAAGTCATAGTGTGTCAATGAAGAAACAAATTCCCTTGACACATACCCATGCAAGCCTAATAATTTCCATGGGGTTTGCATGGGTGAAACTGAGGCAGAATTGGCCAAATCAGGCAATTTTGAACAGGATCCTGAAAGGAATGGGGGAAGAAGTAGAGTTGATTGGCAGGGGGAGAAGATGGATATGGTTGCATGTCTCCCCAGAAGTGGAAAATTGGAAGAATTGCAAGAATTTGGCTTTGCTTTCATCATTTTCATTTTTTTAACCTCAGAAATTAAGAATGAAAAGCAACAGCAGAAATAATTACCAAAAATAACTGCCAGTCAGAAGAACTAGTTTGTTGGCATTCTACATCTTCTGCTGTTAATGTTTACATGAATATATTCTAAAACGCATTGTAATTAAAGCAATGAATCTTCATGTATGTATGTTCATTTATATTCCTATGACTCTTGTAACAGAGATTTGAAAATTCAGGGCCTCTCATGGGACTTTACTCAATAAAAGGTCTCTTTCCACTACTGCTCAGTCGTTCCCCGAAACCCTGATTTTTGTGGGCTTCTCTGGTTTGCTGTGCTTTGGATATTTTAAAAAATCCAATTAACATATAAAAGAGTTGCTGCCACCAAAAGTTTCATGCATGTATTTCTGATGATAGAAAGAACAGATTTTTGACACAAGAAATATTTTAGTAACGACACTGGTGAAAGATGTTTCCCCCTTTCACATTCCTTTTTGAATTAGTGCAGTCTCTGATCAAGAAGCATATGTTTGCAGACTTTGTGGATCTTTTGTTTAAATGAGGAACAGATAATTCACGATATCTTCAGGTGAAGATTTGCAGCAAGCATTGGTAAAGACATACCAATAAATATAGGATCAAATACAATCAACTTTAGAGGGCACTCTACAGATAGAAGAGAAACTAGTAAGACCTCTTTAGTACAATACATGGAGACTCATATAATACAATTGCAACAATATTCAAGTTGAGTTTGACTATGGTATGTACTAGATTTCTTGATATGTCACTGAAAGTCTTCTATGCAGGACAAAAATATCTTGGGAGCAAAAAAAGACAAGTTCACGTTTAGAAAATGTAGCTGCACGAGGTACATAATAGTGGAAGGACCTAATTCAGTGGAACAACATCAATTCCTTGAACATATTAAACAGCTTAATGTTTCTAAACTTTAATACGTGAATAAAATCCATATATGCAGATGATAACAAATGCTCAAAGTCAGCAGCTGTGGCACAAATCAACCATTCATCTCGTTTGTGAGTCCTTAATAATGTGTGGCACTTAATAGGATTAATTGTTTATGTGCAAATGCACTAACCATGGCCTTTACTGGTATTCAACTGGTTTGAGTACCCAAATATTAATGCCACTGTAAGTTAGAATAAAATCCAGATAAGGCCTTAACATGCAGTTCCTGGGTCATTATATTTATATTTTAACTATCCTCCACCTGTTTGGTACAAAGTTCAAGTCTCTGTTATCAGGATTATACCCCAGCATTTGGCATGACAGGAAATCTGTAAGAAAAAGAGAAAGTCGCACTCATCAACAGCAGGATGGCAGAGATGATCCCAAGAGGAATAGCAGCACCAACTTCCTGGGCCACTGGGCTGGAGGGCATGTAGAAAGAAGGGGGAAAGGAGATTGTTTGGTTGTGCACTACAGAATAGAAATTCCAGCTCACTGGAATTAAGACACAAAGACCTGCAGCTAGGTACAAGAATCCAGCCACTAGAAAAAAACGGATGATCTGAGTTTTGTAAAGTATTCCCATATAAATACTCCTCAGAGCAAATATAGTGGAAGCCATTCCCAGTGCACCAACAACCATGGCAATCAGCAGGAGGCCCTGAGCAACAAAAATTGCATTGGGGATGGAGGTCTCATAGTCATTCATTTTATGACAGATCTGTTCTTTAAGGTCAGAGGAGACGTAAAGATAACTGATGAAGCAAACTTTCCATATTCCCACCCATGCAATGCCAGAGGAGATGATGGTGGTGTTGTCCACATGCCATACTCTCCATTCCACAAGTCCCATTGAAATAGTGCATAAGATCCAGCCTATTGTACCAAAAGCAAAAGCAGCTAGTTGGAGGTGAGAAGTGCTGACTAGGGAGGTCATGGTCTGGAGATCTTCAACAAATGTCACAATTCTGTTGTGGGCATATTAGCCATACAGACAATTGCAGAGGCACTGAAAAAAAACACAATATATCATTATGAACATGATCATATTAGTTAGTTTGTTTGTGTATGTATGTATGTACACATGAGAGAGTACACATACAGAGGAAGTATGGTAGTCTCCTTTCTTTAACCGTGGTGAATTTTTGAAGGTTAGTGTTTATAGCTGAATGACATCAAGGTTTTCTTTCAATTCACTTTGTTGTACTGGGGGTGGGGAGGAACGTCCCCCAGTGGCAAGTATTATAGGATTTATTTTACATTCGTAAACCGAAAGGCAAGCTTCATGTATTTCCCAAAGTTATTTTCTCCATTGGTGCACATTGTTATGAATGGTTTTAGTATATTTTACAGTCTTGGAGTCTGAAATCCTCTGTTTACCCACAGAATGCAGGCAGTGGCCCTGCAAGCTTCTTCATTCTGCCATTGTAGCTTTGAGCTGAAGGGATCAACGTTAGACTGACTGAAAACAAGAGATCTGTAAGCATCAACTTCCCCATTCATCCCCATAGTGGAATAACATTGTGTTAGATTCACAAATCGTGACTCGTTATAACCTCCCCAGCTTCCTCAGTTCCGGTCACCATGGCATAGTAGTGGAATATTTCAGTCCTTGGCTCATATGCTGAGTTTACCAACAGCATGCAAATTAATCATGCTGATTGGCTTTGTCATGCAGAAATTTTTTTAACTAAGAACTGGGCTGAGACCCCAACTGTTTCACATAGGCTTTCAAATAACTATAGCAATGATTCATTGCCACTAATGATAATTGGATTTGAATTTAATTTATTACACAGACCTGACAGGCGCTATACATCTTTAAATTCCATGAGCTATCCATTCTCCGATCTCTTCCATCTTTTAATAATAGTCCAGATACATTTAGTTTATGACTATGACTGGGGGCTTGATTCAAGAAAGACAATATATTAGGCCAAATTTTTCCTCTCAAAACAATAGGTAGATCTAGAGTGAGGGGTTTTGAATGTTAACACATATACCTTTTCTATATATTTAACTATTTAGAATTTCACAAATATATCCAAGCCATATCTAGCAAGCTGAGAGTATAAAATGTTCCTTACAAAAAATCTAGCTGAGAGTGTAAAATGTCAAAGATCGCTTTGGAATTCTTGGGTAGAAAAATCCAACAGTTAGTCTTTTTATCCAATAATATATAGTAGGTCCGGACAAAGACATTCCTTCTTGATATACTGGTATGTTTTATACTTACTTCAGCACTGAAGATAATTCCAGAGAAAACAGGATAGCTCAGACAGTTTTGGGCACTAGCTAGATACAGCATATTCTTCAGTTTGATCATATCAGCTTCCACTGCACTTCTGCATTTCAGACAGAATCCAGAATGTCCATTTCCTGTGGGAAGAAGATAATCTCCATATTGCAAATGTATATTTAATCAATTGTTTTTTGGGGGGGCGGGGGAGGAGGTCTGGCAAACCGACCTCTATTTTTATCTGCTCAAAATGCATTACATTAATAAAGGCTCTTCAATCTGGTACATTATTTAATCATCTCTTTTATAGAAATCAGTAATTAATAGCTGCTAATAACCACATCGGTATTACATCCCGATGGGGAATTATAGATAGCATGTTTTCTGTCTTAGTTTCACATCTACGAAGCGCAGCTATTATATTTGTCTCGCACTGGGAGCACTGCATATAAAATTTCCATTGTTGAATTACCTCCGCTCTTAGTAAAGTGAGTTGATGCCAGTAGGAACAAAGATAGGCCAAAGCTGAACACTTTTGAAACTCCCAGCCTTTGTGCATAGCTCAAAACTCTATATTTATAAATCACTGGTAAATAACTACTCTGATCATCAACTGACTGCTAGCAGATAGAGCCTGTGAATTTCACAAACAAGTCAGTATTGGATGACTTATGGGACTGTTTCAGTCTCTGATTTCTGTGATTCTATGAATATCTGGAATTAATAAATTTAGTGTAGTAAAACTATCCAAATGTAGTATGATAATACAACATAAATAACTATGAAATTCCCTGTTAAAACCAAGACAAAAGCTCCTCTGCGTATAGAGCCAGATTAATGCATACCCACTATAGAACTGTGCCTAAGTTACCAACTCCTGGGGTCATATGATTACAACAAAATCACAGCTTATGTATTTTTTTAAAAAGTATTTTTAATACAAAAAAAAAATACTGCAACATTCACCTGAGTCTGCAATAGAAACAATAGCTCAGAGAGGGATGAGCTGTTCAGTGACTCTATAGGAAGTTTTAACTCCAGAACACACAGCTCTCTGGGGCCCCACCAACACCATACTGGAAGAGGCAGAAGAAGAGTGCACCAGTTGTTCACATACAGATTTGACCCAGCTGCTAAGGGAATTACTGTGGGCCCTCTCTGCTACTGAACCCTGCCTTGCTGAGGGACAAAGTGGGCCTTCCTGTCGCTACTTCTAGAATGACCAGTTCCAACTTAACTATGGAGTCACTACCAGGCACCTCCAGAATTATATGAAATGCTAGTGGCTACCAGTGTATGATGTCATGGTTTCTGTGAGGATTAGGATTAGAGAAGGAGTCTTTAGGATAAGGGAGAATCTGAGAAGGGAATGTGCTGAAAAGAGGTATCAAGTTTATGTAGGCCAGCAGCTGCTACTCATTTGATAGTTCCTTACTGTTGTTTTGACCTCCACTCTGAATGCACACACCTCAGATATGAGGCCTTGTTCCTGTGATTCCCTGGGGTGGAATTGCATAATTCTTCCACTCTAAAACCAGGTCCTATACTACTGCCCCTTGTGGATCTACTGTGCTTACCCTGGACTGGGTTTGGTTACCTATGGTTCTTCCCTTACAGAGCTTGTGGCCAGTCGTGAATACAGTGACCCCAAACAGCCTTCTTAAAACAAGATGTGGTTTAATCTTAACAGAAGGAACAAGACAAAGCGTAGCCGAGGTTTATTTGAATAATAAAGTGTCTATTGTCGTGGCCATTGTACCTAAAGACATACCCCAGACCCCTGCTCTCTGGAAGGTCTTGGTCTCAGTAGGTTTCCCAACAGACTCTTCTTTTGAGGGACTGCCTTTTTAATCCAGCCAAAATTCTCTGTTCCAGTTCTTCTGGCTTGGATACTCCCTTGACTGCCAGCAGAGACCCTCTCCTTTGACATACTGTCCAGTGAGCTTAGCAGGGTGTCAGAGGTGGCACTTCACTAAGAATAGCTTAGACACTGTCCCTCCAGTGTATGTAAATGGGTTTCTCTGAAGCCATCGTTCTCTTTCCTGCTTGAATTAACCTATTCTATTCATACAGCAGTCCCACTTACAACAGCCAGACAAACAGAACATATAATAGTCACAAATTGTGACAGAGCGGCTTCACATCCATCACACCAATGCTCCACCCTGCCCCTGGGATTATGCCGTGATGAGACATTGTCACTTCTCTGCCTGTTACTGCTTTTCTTTCTGGTTAACCATTAAAAACATTCTGCAGTCAGTGTGGCCAGAGCACCTGCTTCAGGAGTTGGGGGGGTGAGAAAGTTCCTTATGAAAATATTTCTTAACCTGAGAAAAAAATTTAGGTTGGTTATAGGATGAGCAAAAACTCAGGATTTCCATAAACACTGATTTGTTGATTCCTTAATTTACATTCATGGGGTTGAGAAGACTGGTTTCTTTTCTTCTCTCTAAATGCCTCTGTTTTAGGATGGGTTATTTTGTTTGGGGTTTTTTTGTGTTTGAGTGAGAAAATGTTGTGGCCAGGAACAATGTGGCATGGTTAGTACTGCCTTGACCCAAGAGTAGAAAAGGCAGGTGCAGTTGAGAATTTTCACACCCGGCTCTGCCAGTGTATCTTATGTAACCTCCCTGCTTTTTTGGAGCCTCTCTGAAGCAGCTCCCACAGACAACAGCCCAGATGCGGCAGCTGGGGGAAAAAATGAGACAGCAAAATGGTTGCTTGGCAACACTGAGTAGGTATTCTTTCAGGAGCTTCCAGGACCCCAAAGGCCAGGCCCCAAAGGCCTATCTAGGACCCCAAAGGCCTATCTAATGTGGGCAACACAGGAAGAGGCCAGGAGTCGGACAGTTATGCTAAGGCAGTCAAATGCAGGTCCTAGATAATCTGCACATGGCTGGGACTGTGCAGAAGTAATCCACACACCTCCTGGGTGTGATGTTCTGTCCCATCTAGTGGCACCGAGACCCCTTAGAGAGAGAAATTAATGAGGCTGCTCTACAGCCTTAGCTAAGATCCATATGGCTTTTAGTGGCTGCAGTAGACACTCATGCATTAAACTTCAAAGGTCTCAGGTTTGATCCCACCTGCAGATGACTGGGGGCTGTTGGTGTTACACAGATGTGCACTGAACCCAGACAGCCACAATATTTGGGGGGAAAGAAGTTGGCTGAAAGAGATCAGCTTCCAGTTGCTGGAGGGAATGCAGTCCCACAGTTGCTCTCTGAAGGAAGGAGCACAAAATACCTAGTGCCCATTGGGCTGAGAATAGTCCACAGAGCCACTCAGGGGAAGGAATGAGAGACCTCCATCATTCTTGGGACTCGGGGTGCTCAAAGACTGGGCTGCACGTAATTTTAGTTTTAGCTCTGGGCTTCCCCGCAGCAATAGTCAATCTAGTTTTGACCATAAGTTTCTGCAACTACAAAAGCTGCTTCTTTTCCTGCATAAACCTGAAGTCAGACTTATATGGTTTCAGGCCTTTCCCAGAAAGGCACTAAAGACCCCACCCCACCCAATTATCATCTATGGCAAGGAGGAAATCAGACATGGACACACACACTCCTGCTGTTCAGCTGCCATTCCAGGTCCCTTATTCCTCAGGTTAGGCAGATTCAAGGCACAATTGTACCTTGCATTGTTTTTCAGCAAAACGGAGCCCTTACGAGGAGACTCCAAATCACACCCAAGGCCTTAAATTATGTGGCAGCAAGGACACTGGAAGTTTTGGTAGCCGGGCAGGGGATCATTCAGACTTTTGGCACCCATTAAAGTGCAGAAGATGGTTTGGATTTTTGGCAATCTGGAAGCAGTTAGTATATTGGGGGTGTTACTTTTCCCCACCCATCCTTCTTAGATAGGGGTGAGATGACTTGAAATTTGGGAGAGGGATTTTGAATTCTTTATCCTCCACTCCAGCAAACTTCAACAGCAAGCGCCTCCCTCACTGCCCCCATCCTCCCACCCCTCGTGACTTTCAATAACAACAGAGAACAATTCTTTCAATCTTTGTGCTAAAGATAATGAAGCAGTGCCGCCGTGGGAAACAGGGGTGTGGTGTGGCGGCCCTGCGCCCTTGCTCAACACCTGCTCCAGGGACACAGACTCAGAGAATTTCCCTCTGGCTCTCAGGACAATCACAGGGTGGGTGGGAGGACTACATCCTCAAAAGGATGATCAGGTGGGAACTCTTGCCTTCATGCAAGTGATAAACATGACTCAATATAAATGAAATTCTACAAATGAGGAATAATAAACCAGTAAAGTGTATTATGATTTTCCGTATTATAGAATCATAGAAGATTAGGGTTGGAAGAGATTCCAGGAGGTCTATTAATAGACTCCCTCCTAGATAAAGGTTTTTGCTATTGGAAATCTAGTGTAATTTTTAAACACTTTGAAGAGAAAATCCATTATAAACTCATCCCTATAAAATCAACACAATACATTGATATGGGTTTTGACATTGCCAATGAGTTTTCCCTTTCCCCATTAACATAAGAACTCATTTTACCAGCTTCATTTCATTTCATTGTTAGCAAACATTTTCATTTGTTGATATTTTTAGCATTTGCTTGTGTTTTGCAATTAACATTCAAATCCTATCTTAGTGTAGTTTTATTGCCTACATGCAGTTTTATTGTAGCATTCAGGACATAGCTTACTAACCAAATCCTTTGCTTGATTCAAATCTTCCAACAAAAAGTAAGTTTCAAAAACGGCAAGATAGTAATTAGATAATTCTTAGCAATATCCCTATGATTTAATGGCTGAAAACTTAGTTCTTCAGTTCCCAATTGGGAAAGTAATCTTTTAGGAAGCAAAAAAATACTCATATCTCCCTCCAGCTGTTCTCTATCAGATCTTCATAAAATAAGTAGTACAAAAAAAGAGAATCTTACTTTTGTGGGTTTGTGAGCAGCCTGAACCACTGAAGAAGAATCAGTTGCATGAAACAGAGTTCTAGACACAGAGTGCAGAGAGCTGGAAAAAACGCACCTATGTGGAACGGTCTGATTTTTTTGAACTATGGAATAGGAACCTCACAGTTCTTTTCAGACTCCCATTAAGTCAACAGAGATATAATGAGGCAGTTAATCATTAACACGCTATAACATATGATGTATGTTTTACCATATCATTTTAGTTGCACTAAAACTTTTGCCAAAATATTTAAACACACATTTAAAATTCAGTATTCTGTAAAGTAATACTTCACAGACATTGTCACAGTGATCAGATGAGTTTAAGGCCGGGAGGAACCATTATGACCCCATAGTGTGAGGTCCTGAAGAACACAGCTCATAGAATTTGAAAACGTAGAGAGAAAAGGAGTACTTGTGGCACCTTAGAGACTAACAAATTTATTTGAGCATAAGCTTTCGTGAGCTACAGCTCACTTCATCAGATGCATCCGATGAAGTGAGCTGTAGCTCACGAAAGCTTATTCTCAAATAAATTTGTTAGTCTCTAAGGTGCCACAAGTACTCCTTTTCTTTTTGCGAATACAGACTAACACGGCTGCTACTCTAAAACGTAGAGAGATGGTGTTATAACTCTTTTCTCCTGTTAAGGTCTTGCTATCACATTTCTTGTGAACCTAAAATTCACATTTATGTCTTGGTAGTGAGGGGAATGGAGAAATGGGTCCCAAACCAAGATGTGAAATATACTATTTGCTTTACCCTTTGGAGAAACAATTCTGAGCTGTTCCGTTCTCTTCTTGCCTGGAATTGTTTTGACTCCATATCTGAGTAAGATGACTAACACATTAACATTTCAATAAGGAGAAATGTTCCGAACTTGCTATCTTGAAATCAATTTTTCTTTCTTCTTGGTTATTAATTTCTTCCTGGTTTTTCCATGAGGGAAAAAAATGGCTCTTATTTCCTGGTAGGTGTCCTCACCTTCCTTGCATTTCCTCCTGGTTGGAGCCCACAGTTATGTTCTGCAGATTCTTACTGATGGTGCACATTTGCAGGGCTGGGACTTGGATGCTACAGCCTGTGGGGGGGGGGTCACCCTTACAAGGAACAATTTCGATCCCCTGCAATAAGTGCTGTGATTGGCGATTACTTGTAGTAAAGGGCTCTGCTAGGAAAAAGGAAATCTACTGGCGCCAACTTTCCAATGTGCCGGGGGGTGCTCACTGCTCAACCCCTGGCTCTGCCAGAGGCCCTGCCCCCACTCCACCCCGTCCCCTGAGCCTGCCATGCCCTCGCTCCTCCCCTTCCCCACAGCCTCCATGTATAAAGCACTCTCACAGTCAGAACACAGGACAATATTAAAGTGCCTTCCTAGTAAGAAACCTGTGTGATCTCTGGTTATGGCAGTTGGTCACTAGCAGATCAGTTTGACATCGACAGATCACAATATTGCAACTGATCTCTATCCTGTATAAATCTGTTCAATAGGAAATATTTTTTCTATGGAGAAACTTAAAATATTATACAGATTAAATGTAAATATAAATGGATTATGCAGAATCTGCAATCCAAAAATTATTCTCATGAACTATAAAACCATAGAAATAATTCTAAATCATAATATAATGGAAGAGAAATGCCGGCAATTCTCTAGCCCTACATATGCTAAAATGCAAGATACACACAATTTAGAAAGACCATCAAGGTTGATTCAGTGGTTGGAAGGTAACACTGTAGATCCTGGGAAGGTGAGATTGGTTTTGTTTTATCCTACAGCGGTACTTGCTGGATGTCTAAGCATGGCATTAATGGAACATCTGAAGGAGTCAGAGTTGCAAAAAGTATTTTTGCAGCAACAGGTAAGAGAAACATAATTAAACATAGCAGCTAGCATCAGGCTTTCATGGAAAGAAAATTGCATACAAATCCTGGATTACAGTTATGTAAATTGAGAGACTTAACCCTAGTCTACACTATGAGTTTAAGTCGAATTTAGCAGCATCAGATCGATTTAACCCTGCACCCGTCCACAAGACGAAGCCATTTTTGTCAATTTAATGGGCTCTTAAAATCAATTTCTGTACTCCTCCCTCCGAGGGGATTAGTGCTGAAATCGACATTTCTGGGTCGAATTTGTGTTAGTGTGGATGCAATTTGACAGTATTGGCCTCCGGGAGCTATCCCAGAGTGCTCAATTGTGACCGCTCTGGACAGCACTCTCAACTCAGATGCACTAGCCAGGTAAACAGGAAAAGCCCTGGGGACTTTTGAATTTCATTTCCTGTTTGGCCAGTGTGGCACAGGTGACCATCAGCAGAGCTGACCATGGAGTCCCAGAATCGCAAAAGAGCTCCAGCATGGACTAAACGGGAGATACTGGATCTGATCACTGTATGGGGAGAGGAATCTGTGCTATCAGAACTCCGTTCCAAAAGACAAAATGCCAAAATATTTGAAAAAATCTCCAAGGGCATGAATGACAGAAGCTATAACAGGGACCCACAGCAGTGCCGCGAGAAACTTAAGGAGCTCAGGCAAACCTACCAAAAAACCAAAGAGGCAAATGGCCACTCCAGGTCAGACATGCCACTTCTATGGTGGAAATCCTCCAGGGACATCTCCATGAAGCTCTCCTGGAGGTACTCCCAAAGCCTTTGCAAAAGGCTTCTGGGGAGGGCAGCCTTATTCTGTCCTCCATGGTAGGACACTTTACCATGCCAGGCCAGTAGCACATAGTCTGGAATCATTGCATAAGAAAGCATGGCAGTGTGTGGTCCTGGTGTTTGCTGGCATTCAAGTAACATCCGTTCTTTATCTCTCTGTGTTATCCTCAGGAGAGTGATATCATTCATGGTCACCTGGTTGAAATAGGGTAATTTTATTCAGGGGACATTCAGAGATGGCCGTTCCTGCTGGGCTGTTTGCCTGTGGCTGAAAAGAAATCATCCCCGCTGTTAGCCACGCGGTGCGGGGAGGGATGAAGGTGATCATCCCAGAGAATTGGGGGTGTGTGGGGGGAGTTTAGTTGGGTTTGTGCTGCACGTTAACCTGAAAACAGCAGCCCCTCCTTTTAAATGGCCAACCCAATGGGAGCTTGGTATGGGAAATGAGGGCGCTGCTGTTAGAAATTATTCTCACATGTTATAAAGGTTAAAGAAGCCAAAAGATTGTGGCTCACCACGGCTGCCTGCAAGCCGAATTCTGTTGCCCGGCCCTGCGTGTGTGATCTCTCACACCAAACCAGCAGGCCCTCAATATAAGAGGTAAAATGCGACCTTGTACCGAAAGCACATGTACTATGTAATGTTAACAGCTTGGTTCACCGTGAAAGAGTCTACCCATTGTTCTCTAAAATGTGGTTTTTTTAAACACTACTGTCCCTTTTTTTCCCTCCCACAGCTGCAAATGTTTCAACACTCCCCCTATCATCCCCATCCCAGAGGCTAGTGCAGATAAGAAGGTGAAAAAAAACGCACTTGAGATGAAATATTCTCTGAGCTCATGCAGTCCTCCCACATTGAAAGAGTTCAGCAAAATGTGTGGAGGCAAGCAATGTCAGAGTCCAGGAAAGCACAAAATGAATGTGAGGACAGGAGGGACACGTGAGAGGAAAGGTGTCAGGAGCAAGAGGAGAGGTGACAGCAGCATGATGAGAGGAAGCAGGATGCAATGCTGAGGCTACTGGAGGATCAACCTAATTTGCTCCGGCGTATGGTTGAGCTGCAGGAAAGACAGCAGGAGCACAGACCACCGCTGCAGCCCCTGTGTAACCGCCTGTCCTCCTCCCCAAGTTCCATAGCCTCCTCACCCAGATGCCCAAGAACGCGGGAGGAGGGTCCCCTCCAGGCACCCAATCACTCCACCCCAGAGGACTGCCCAAGCAACAGAAGGCTGGCATTCAACAAGTTTTGAAGTGCAGTGTGGCCTTGTCCTTCCCTCCTCCACCACCCCACCTGATGCTTCCCTCTTCCCCCACCCCTCTCGGGCTACCTTGGCAGTTATCCCCCTATTTGTGTGATGAATTAATAAAGAATGCATGAATTTGAAACAACAATGACTTTATTGCCTCTGCAAGTGGTGATCGAATGGGGGAGGTCGGTTGGCTTATAGGAAAGTAGAGTGAACCAAGGGGGTGGGTTTTCATCAAGGAGAAACAAACAGAACTGTCACACTATAGCCTGGCCAATCATGAAATTGGTTTTCAAAGCTTCTCTGATGCGCACCACACCCTGCTGTGCTCCTCTAATCGCCCCGGTGTGTGGGTGCATGTAACCAGTGACCAGGTGATTTGCCTCAACCTCCCACCTGCCATAAACATTTCCCCCTTACTCTCACAGATATAGTGGAGCACACAGCAAGCAGTAATAACAATGGGAATGTTGATTTTGCTGAGATCTAACCGAGTTGGTAAACTGCACCAGCACGCTTTTAAATGTCCAAATGCACATTCTACCACCATTCTGCACTTGCTCAGCCTAGTTAAACAGCTCCTGACTACTGTCCAGGGTGCCTGTGTATAGCTTCATGAGCCATGGCATTAAGGGGTAGGTTGGGTCGTCAAGGATAACTATAGGCATTTCAGCATTCCCAAAAGTTATTTTCTGTTCTGGAAAGTAAGTCCCTTGCTGCAGCTGTTCAGAGAGACCAGAGTTCCTGAAGATGCGAGCATCATGTACCTTTCCCAGCCATCCCACTCTGATATTGGTGAAACGTCCCTTGTGATCCAGTGCTTGCAGAATCATTGAAAAGTACCCCTTTTGGTTTATGTACTGCCAAGGTGGTCCAGTCCCAAGATAGGGATATGAGTTCCATCTATCGCCTGACCACAGTTAGGGAATTCCATTGCAGCAAAGCCATCTATGACCTGCACATTTCCCAGGGGTCACTACCCTTGATATCAGCAGATCTTTGATTGCGTTGGCTACTTGCATCACAGCAGCCCCCACAGTAGATTTGCCCACTCCAAATTGATTCCCGACTGACCGGTAGCTGTCTGGTGTTGCAAGCTTCTACAGGGCTATCGCCACTCGCTTGTGAACTGTGAGGGCTGCTCTCATCTTGGTTTTCTTGCGGCTTCAGGGCAGGAGAAAGAAGTCACAAAGTTCCCTGAAAGTGCCCTTATGCATGCGAAAGTTTCGCAGCCACTAGAAATCATCCCAGACCTGCAACACTCTGTGGTCCCACCACTCCGTGCTTGTTTCTCGGGCTCAGAATCAGCGTTCCACGGCATGAGTCTACCCCATTGCCACCAGGATGTCCAAATTGCCGGGGCTTTGTACTTTGAGAGAAGTCTATGTCCATGTCCTCATCACTCTTGTCACTGTGCTGCCGTTGCCTCCTCACCTGCCTTTGCAGGTTCTGGTTCTGAACATACTGCAGGATAACGCGTGTGGTGTTTACACTGCTCATAACTGCCGCGGTGATCTGAGCAGGCTCCATGCTTGCCATGGTATGGCGTCTGCAAGAGAGCAGAGTTGCAGTGGAAGCAGTGGCTGACGATGGATGCCATGAGAATAGATATTTATAGAGAATGATGAGAGGGCCTGCGAGGTGGATTCATGAGAGCAGGAGAGCAGAGTTGCAGCGGAAGCAGGAACACATGACAGCCAACATGGAGAAATTAGCTATCAAGACAAGAACAGGAGAGCAGAGTTGCAGCGGAAGCAGTGGTTGGATGATCAGTTTTGCAGACCTACTGCACTGTCTGCTGCCAGCAGCACCAGGACACAGCACGCACAGTGTCGGTGAGCTGATCTGAGTGGGCTGCATGCTTGCCATGGTATGGTGAGACAAGAGCAGAGTTGCAGCGGAAGCGGTGGATGACGATGGTCATATAGAGGGCCTTAAAGGTGGATTCGTGGCACCAGGAGAACAGGAGAGCAGAGTTGCAGCGGAAGCGGTGGTTCGATGATGACAGTTAGCAGTCTTACTGCACCATCTGCTGAAAGCAGTATGGCGTCCGCACGGAAAAAAGGCGCGAAACGATTGTCTGCCATTGCTTTCATGGAGGGAGGGATGACTGATGATATGTACCTAAAACCACCCACAACAATGTTTTTGCCCCATCAGGCATTGGGAGCTTAACCCAGAATTCCAATGGGTGGCAGAGACTGCGGGAACCGTGGGATAGCTACTCACAGTGCAACGCTCCGAAAGTTGACTCTAGCCACGGTACTGTGGACACACTCCACCAACTTAATGTGCTTAGTGGGGACACACACACAATCCGACTGTATAAAATCGCTTCCTAAAAAATCGACTTCTATAAATTTGACCTAATTCCGTAGTGTAGATATTCCCTTAGGTTGTGTCTTCATAAAGATGTGCCAGTGTTATTTCCCATAGTCTTGTCTTACCTGTTGTGCTACACAAGTCCCTTTCCTTCTAGCACTCCATTTATGACAGGAGCAGGAGGTAAAATTAGAAAACAGTTGCCAATGGTAAATATTTACCAAAGAGGTCACACAATTGCACCTTGTTATGTGACTGTGAAGTGAGTCATAATTGAGTCAAAATGGCCATAGAAACGTGAACTGTGAATTTCCTGGCTGCAGTCCTGTGGACTGAAAGGGCAGCCTAAATGGTGGACAGATGTATTTTGCATAGTAGATATAGAGAGATTGATAGAATAAGGCCAGAAGAAACCATTATATTCAGGAGATCAAACTAAATATCACAGACCATTTGACCCAGTTACTGAGCCAAATAACCTGTTTGTGTGTTTGGCTAAGCAATGATGAAATCCAGTCTTGAAGGCACCAAGAGATGGAGAATCCATCACTTCCCTTGGCAATTTGTTTCAATGGTTAATCACCCTCACTATTAAAAAATGTGTTCCTAATTTCAAATGTGAATGTCTGGCTTCAAGCTTCCAGCCATTCTTGTTATACCTTCTCTGCTAAAGAACCCTTTAGTAACCAGCATTTTATCTCCATGAAGGTACCTATACTCTGTAATGAAGTCACCTCACATTTTTAATAAGCGAAACAGACTGAGCTTATTAAGTCTTTCACTGTAGGGCTTTTTCTGCAGCCCTCAGATCATTTTTTGTGGCTCTTTTCTGCACTCTCTCCAATTTTCAACATCTTTTTAAAACTATGGACACCAGAACTGGATGCAGTATTCCAGTATCGGTCTCACCAACACTGCATACAGAGACAAAATCACCTCCCTACTCATTGCTTCTCTGTTTACATCCAATGACTGCATTAGCCCTGTGACAGTGCCCCCCATGAGGCTTTATGGAAATATGCTTATGAATATATATATATATATGACACAACTGGAATATGTTTTATGCTACATATGTCCTGTAACATATCTATGTAAAAGTTATGATCTACTGAATCTATTAATCCCATTTGTATGCATGTATCATTTTTGTATTCGAAGTCATGATACTGGTTTGATTTCTAAGCAGTCTTAGTAGAGCATTTGGTCAGCTTCTTGAGAAAGGAATGTGCAAATTAGGTGCCCAATCAAGAAACACTTAAAGGACAATGAATCTTGTAAGGCTCCAATCCACATAAGAAGTCTACCTGAGGACATTCAAGAAAGCATGTGAACCATGGCTACCATGGACAGGTGACTTGCCCATGTGACTCCAAAACTCCATCTTGGAGCTGGATTTTGCACAGGAGAGAGGAGGGGGTCTCCACCCACAAGAGAAAATCTATTTAAGTCCATGGGCGACCCCTCCATTTGGTCTTCAGCAGGCTAAGGAGATAGCCTCTCCACCCCCAAGGATACCTGAAAGAAACTGGAACAAAGGACAGTAACTACAGGGGCTGTGAGTGCTTGCTGGACCCAGACTAGAAGAAGTCTAGTCTGTAAAAGGAAGCTTACTGGAATTCCTATAAGGGTGAGGTTTTTAATCTGTATTCAGAGTTCTTACTGTATTGAACATAGACTTGTGTGTTCTATTTTATTTTGCTTGGTAATTCACTTTTTCTGCCTGTTACTACTTGGAACCACTTAAACCCTACTTTCTGTATTTAATAAAATCACTTTTTACTTATTAATTAACGCAGAATATGTATTAATAACTGGCCGGGGGGGGGGGAGGAGGGAGGAAACAGCTGTGCATATCTCTCTATCAGTGTTATAGAGGGTGAACAATTTATGAGTTTACCCTGTATAAGCTTTATACCAGGTAAAATGGATTTATTTGGTGTTTGGACCCCATTGGGTGTTGGGCATCTGAGTGACAAAGACAGGAACACTTAAGCTGCTTTCAGTTAAGTCTGCAGCTTTGGGGCATGTGGTTCAGACCCTGGGTCTGTATTGGAGCAGACTGGCGGCGTCTGGCTCAGCAAGACAGGGTGCCAAGTTGGCAGGGAAAGCTGGGGCAGAAGTAGTCTTGACATATCAGTTGGTAACCCCAAGGGGGTTTCTGTGATCCAACCCATCACAAGCCCTTTTTGCTACAGCATTTCCCTGCTGAGTTTCTTGTCCCCTCTCTACCCTAAATCATTTTATGACTTCCTTACCCATATATCTCAAATGATAACTAACAATACACCCACACCTGTTTGGTTATCAACACACCCTTACATGTATGCTCATAGCTTCTGAATGCAACTGTGTTTGTAACTCCAGCTTTGCAAAGTTATGAAAATATACCATTCCATAAAGAAAAATCTACTTACCTTTTTATCCTGACAACAATTATAATGAGAAAATTGGTTGTATTTTACTTCCCTCTCTATCTCCCCCTCCCCCCCCCCCAAAAAACAACCCACCCCATCCCGGGAAAGTAATTGAGCAGAATTTTGCGAGGCTGCCTTACTCAAAGTACAATGAAGTATCATGATTTTCCAAAGGAAAAGTTAAATATGAGGTACTGTAGTTTCTTCATTTATTGTGCACATATGGAGATGGAGAGATAGAGCTGAGAATCACAAGGGAGATGTTCAATTATTTTCTCTCCACTAGGTCTATAAAGCATCCCTTCATGGGATCTTGAGGATCCTCTCTGTTTTCCCCATGCCTAAGGTCCCATATCACTGCTCTGCTGGCCCAGGAAGACTAAGGACTATGAATTTGACCTTTGGTGCTTGCATGGCACCATTTAGCCCCTCTCAGCATATTTGATTTTCCTTTGTATCTCTGTGGAACGTGTTCTGAATGCCAGGGTTCCTGTCACAGTAGCTTTGGGAGTGATTATGAACCACCTTCTTTGAATTGTCTGTACATCCAAACTAAATAATGCTATTGTCTTGGACTTTTTCCTGTAATCTACAGCAGTTTGTTTCATCTGCACTACTGTAATGCTAAGTGTTACTACAACAAGAAAAAAGCCCTGCTAAACGTAATGCATAAGCCAGAGAGGAAGGCTTTAAAGTGAAGGCAGCTATAGAGCGCAAAGCAATGTCTTGTGTAATGCAGATTTTGTTGATTACCATCAGGATTTGTTGGCTCTCAACTCCTTCTGTGCAGGAAAGTTACAATATATTTGTAAAGCTCTCTCAGTGTACATAAGGTCCTTTGTCCTGCAATACTCCAGGTGATACGAGGCAATCACGGAAGTGCTGGTGTCTAGTAATATACAGGATACCTGTTTTTCTGGCTAATTTGCTGTGAACAGCTTGTGGCTCACTAAGACAAAACTCCTTCAGTGTTCATGAATGAGAGCATCTCCATGAAAATATAGGAACATACATTTAAATAGAACCATAGGAGCCTTCCTGAATCTGGCTCATATCAAAGCCCCTTAGTTCAGGTCTCATGACAGCAGATAATATTACTCATGTGCCTCTTTTGGTGTGCTATATAAACATGAGGATTCAGATCTACTTCCTTTGAGTTTGGAGTTTGACCTTTCCAAGGATGAATGTGCAAAACTTCCACCAGTTTCATAAATGCATTAACTTAATCAATCATTCCTCACAGCAATCTTGCAACTAGTGAACATAAACACAAGATAGTTATAGTAGGTAACCTGGTTGAGGCCTAAAGGTACGACTGAACTATAGGTGTTTAATAAAATAGGAAGGGAACATCTCTTACATATTCAGTGAACAGAAGGAATTCCTCCAACTCTTGATCCCCACTGGTTCTCAGTTCCACTCTCCCATCCTCCTCATCCAATCCTCCTGACTCCTACTGCCCATCCAGTCCCATTCTCCTCTAGAGTCAGACTAGATGATCCTCTTAATGATCCCTTTCAACCTTCAAATCCATGACTTTTTTAGTCCTAGTCTTCTTCTTCTACCATTCCCAGTCCCACTTTCCTTTCCCTCACAACATCCAGACCTAGTCATGTGTGTCCCCCACAGGTTCCTTGTCTCAATTAACTCCTTGTCCCTCTTGGTCCAGTTCTTGTCTCTTCATTCAAATCAGGCAGCTTCCTCCTCCAGGCTACCTGGGCGAGAGCAGGTTGAGCATGGAAAGCACTGGAGAGACCGCATCCTTGTTCTGGTTCTGTGTGCCCAGCACTGGCAGCAGCTCAGCACCGCAATTGCAGGAAAAGTCCTACTCAGCTGCAGGCTGGAACATGTCCAGCGAAGACAGAATAGTTGGAGATTTTAGCTGTGAAGCTCTAGTCAGCCTCTTCTGAGGATGTGAGAACTGAGATTTTTCTAAGCCTTACAATTCAGCCAAATTTGGGCAGATTTTTACAAGAATGTCAAAAAGACACATACCTGACCAAAAGCCTCCTCTTCCCCCATTTTATGTCCCTGCTCCAAAGCATGGGGGCGCTAGAACTTCTCAAGGAAAGATCTCAAGAATGTTTTTAACATGGACGAAAAGTATTTTTCATAGCCTTGTTCTCGGAAATAGCAGAACTGGTTTGGTTGAAAATTTCCAAAATAAAAAATCATCCGGAGTCAAAAATCTGGCATGGAAAATTTCAGTCAAATGGTTAAAGTTTGACAAAAAGTGATAAGCAACTGAAAACAGGGTCTTATAGTGGAAAGAGTTAGGCAACCTCAACAACAGGCGATGTTACCAACTCAGCCTATAATTAATTTAATTGAGGTCTGGAAAAATAGTAGTTAGGTGGTATTCACATTAAACTGGACTCATTGCTTCACACTATGTTTTCACACTTATAATTAAGATCACGTACTTCAACTAGGATATACTTTACTGTTAGGAATTTTGTCAAGGCTTAGTGGGGATGGCCTAACATAAAAAACAGTAGAGAGGGCGAATAGGTCTCTGTACCCTTAGGGTATCTTAAACCTATTTCATGTTTCAAGGAGCACTGTGCTTGGTTAAATAATAGATTGTGACTTAGAAGGATGAATAGGGATGGCTAATGTGACCATGATGCCAATTTTATCATCAGCATAGTACAATACTTTCAGCTACAGGTTATTATTTTTACCATAATAGTGTGTGATAGGCACTTCCAATGATATGACGTGGGACACAATTTATGCCCTAAAGAGCTCACAGTCTGAGACTCCCTCCGTTATTTCAGTTCCAAGCACTTCTTCAGTAATAAATCGGGCCCCTGTGAAATCTGGTCTAGTGTGTGCTTTTACCCTATACTATACAGATTTCACAGGAGAGACCAGGATTTGGTATTTGGTAGGGTCCTTGTAATAAGAGACTGAGCTCTGCAAAACAACAGGCAGTAGTTTACTGAACCAGATTATGAGGCCTTGCCAGCTATGAATTGCCATTCATGCCACATTGGTAATCAGAAGCACAGAGGCAGGTATAAAACTGGAAACAAAGACAGAAGTATGTAAGAAATAGTCAATAGCTACCGATTAGTCAGAAGGCGACACAGTAGTTTCTCTGAACTCTGGTGTGCTCAGCTACCTAATACAGGAAGTCAAAGGTAGAACAAGATCCTAGGCAATTTCATTGGGCAGCAGAAATTTCAAGGAAAGCACGTTTCTGCAGGAACAACTCTTCTGTAGCTGCCAACCTGAGCCTTACAAAAAGGAGGAAAAAAAAAGAGCAAGGGACCAGTGCTAAGAGAAAAAAGAAGGACGTATAGTAAGACAGCAGTGTTCAGCAGGGGAAAAAACTTCCAACAAAAAAACCCAACTTCCCTCCACTTAATTTTAATATCCTGCATACATTTTCCCATTGAGGATTACATGGGCAATCAGAGCTCACGAAAGGGTTACCAATACCTGCTTTTTGTGGTCTACTAACTACAAATCAAGTGAATTTATTCACCCCTTTGACATTTGTATATGATACAATATCTTAAAGGTGAACCCATTCAACTCAATTGCCCATGTTGATTAAAGAGAAAAATCTTGTATCTTCCTCTCTGCACTTCCTTCATAATATTTATTATTAATTATTAATTATTATTATTATTATTATTTGTACGGTGTAGAAAAAAGATAAAGGAAAGTGGAAACCTAAAAAAAGCACATGCAACAAGGATCAGTCAGAGAAGGGATGAAAATCATTCAGACCCACTTCTTCCTAATCTTGCTATTGATCTATATCCTTACATGGAATGCCACAACTATGTACTCCTTCTGTTCGAGACGTGGACTTGAGACTGATCAGTTAATCTAAATTTAAAATAATTTGTTTAACAAAAAAAATTGATTCTGATTTTAGACCAGCAGGTAATTAGTCTGCTACCCTATGTGCTTTATCTTATATGAGAGATAGCAAAGTGGACATGAGTATCCAATGAAAGAGTAGGTGTCTTGATATTTTGACTGCATAAAATTAATGATAGACTCAGTACACTGAAATATACAGTTTATTTCCTCAAAGTCAAGCAGTACGATTTGTCAGTAGGTAAATGTTAAGTATCAAGCAAGAAAACTGTACACATTTTCACTCTGGGCTGCAAAATCCAAACAACGGGGAAAACCTGACAGAAATCTTTCACTATACAAAGAGATCTAAAATTGAGAGATGACATAAGGTGAAGTAGCAGCCATCACCTAATGATGCCAAAGGCAAAATATTAGCACCACCATTTTTTTTAAAGCAACAATATATCTATTTACAGATTTACATATAACACTGGGAGACAGCCATCTTCTGGTCCCAACAAACAGAGCTTTTGAGCACAATTTAAAAAGAAGAAAGTGGGACATGGTGACTATATATACTGCTTTGTGAAAACAACAATATATATAGCACTTTCAGTATTGCTATTTTTATAAGAAAGATTTAAATCAAAGTACTGTACACACAATGGAATTATATTATTATTCACAGTCACATTTCACATACACGTCAGAGTAACCACAATCTGTAAAAAATGTTAAAAAGTCACAGGTAAAACAATGCACACTACTTGACTAAAGCTAAACATAATTTATTTGGGAATTATTTAGCTTAGGGTTTCTTATGGTTAAGGAATGGGTCCAAAGAGAAAACTCACTGGTCCTAGTATCAATTAACATAGCAGCAAATATTTGTGGGATTTTGTTAGAAGTCTAAGTTTGGTAAACTGTAAGAAGAAATTAAGGCCATAACATTAGGTAGACTAAATCAGCAGCCTCATTTGACTTTGATGGAATTGATTTACACCAATTGAAGATCTGGCCCAGGATACATGAATTAGGATCATATAATAGGCAAAACTGTCCTTTTAACATTTATAGCTGTCTGCGAAGGGCTTGGTTTTAGAGAAGTTTTTGTGCCAAGTCCCTGCAATGCAAGCAGTTCACTGATCAGGAAAAAGGGACCAAGAGAAGCACTGAAAAAGGAGGATTTTGATAATAGACAAAGAACCTTTTGTCAATATTAAAACTGCAGGAACAGTTGTAAAGAGTTGATTTTCTCTCATTCTGTTTTATCTTTAATCACTTGTACTGCTCAAAGAGTTTGCTACAGACTGGCATCCACACCAGCCTTAAAAGTAGCTCCTTGTTGCAGAATCTGTTTGTTATTGAAATACAGAGATAAAGGGCTTCCTTTATATAATTTAAATAGTCTATACATGAAGCTAAGATTTCCCTTTGCCCTTAAAAGCTATATCTTAACATAGAGATAATACATGTGTACACAGAGCAATTCTGTAGTATTTGTAGGAGATCAAATCAGTTAATTCCATCATTGTGTTAAGAGATGGGTTAGCATGATGCAAATTATCAGAGTTTTACTGGATGGCAGTGTTACTATATCACCTCCAGTAGTCTTGAACTGACAGAATAGTGTCCTATCATTAAAGTGTATATGTCAACATCTGAAGTGAAAAAAAAAATACAGATGTTCACAGTTACAAACCAGAGTTATTCTGAATACTGCACTGAACTCACGTGGCTTAGGAGTACTTACGTGGCCTAGGTGTTTATAGTGCATTTGGTGGTGAGGGAAGGAAGAAAAATAGCATTACATGGGTCAGCTTGAGAATAATTTAATCATTTATATAAAAACAGGTGAACTGTTGAACAAACAGAAGGAAAATAAAAGCAGTACAGTTTGTCCTGTTAACTTAATGACTCTTTCCTACAAGGTAGCTGTGCTGGGGGGAAACCCAAAGCAGCAAATAGATTTTCCAAATAGTTTAGTTGATAAATGAATTGACTCAAACTAACAAGGCAACCTCTGTCCCATTTTGAAATCAAACAACTTGGTAAGAAAAATGCTACAATATCAATGGGCCCACAACTGTTTCTGTGCCATGCCAAAAAAATAAAATAAATAAAACTGGGAAAAAAAGGACATTTCTCTAAATCATGTGTTCTTAACATCCGTAACATACATCTTAAATGATTTTCAAGTTGGTTTAGCCAGTAGCCAGCTGAGACTGGCTTTGAAATTATTTTCTGAAAGGAGAAAGTGACAACTTTTCTTATGTGATACGTTACAAAGAAAAAGCATCTGATGTACCAGGATCAAAGTGCTGGCAACCTGAACATAATATTAAACACATGACACATACTTCTCCTATTCAATGTGACCAAAAAAAAAAAAAAGCTCTAAAATTAGATCTTCTTCATTCATTTACTTTTGGGCTTCCCAGCAGTTTGTACAGCCTCTGAAGACCATAGAGACTATCAAAAGTCTTATTTTGAAAACCATTATTGTTTGCATGCACTATTGCAACAGACTTCACAATATACTGAATTCAAAGCTTAGAATCTCTCCTCTGCCACCTGCAGAACTTTCTATAGGATAGATTGAGAGACAAAGAACTGCTGTAGAGTTGGGGATTAAAAAGAGGGTTTAAAACATTAAATATATCATCCAAACAACGAGAAAGATCATTATTGCTAGAGTAGCTATTTTTCTCTTGTCTAACTCCGCCTACTAGACACAGATACAAGTCAGGGTTTTCACTTGCATACTTGGAAACTGTGCCCAACCACCAGTTTTCAAGTCTTTGGTCAGGCCTTGACCTCTTATTTGAGCCTTTCAGGTTGGAGGCTGTCGGTCAGACACTTGAGTTGCTCCTCTCCCAGCTTGATCTTGTCCTCTAGCTCTCTCTGCTCAATGATAAGGGCGGACTTCATCTTTACAAAGTGCTCATAATCTGCTAGGCTCTCTTCGCTTAAATAGTTAGCCAAAATGTCAAAGACAATACGCTCTCGTCGGTCCAGGTTTTCCTTCAGTTCTTTCGCATCTTCATGCTGCTGAGTCAGCAGCTTCTGCTTCTCTACCAATGTCCGCTTAAGAGAAAGAGAAACATATTACAGATACCAGTTCAAGACAAACAGTTTTCTGGTCAACCTTGAAATCAGTTTTATCTGCAGGGGCAAGGATGAAGAGGTGTGTGTATGGCGGACTGGGACTAAGGATTTGTCTATGTGAACAATTAGTTCGTGGCAAGCTAGGGAGCGCATGTACACCGCACTAGCCTGCCACGGACTAACTGTCCATGTGGCTCCTGCTGACACACACTAACAATTTGTTAATGTGCTTTGATCTAGTCCCATTGCAAAGATGACTAGATCAAAGTGCATTAACAAACTGTTATGATGAGTCAGCAGGGTCCACACAGACAGTTAGTCCATGGTAGGGGGACATTCACACCCAGATTTCCCGTGAACCCAATGTTCTTGTAGATAAGTCGTAAAACTGCTGCTTAAAGGTTAACTTGATCTCCCAACTGCCACTGAGTTCTGATAAAATGAATTAATAGAAGAGAATTAAACCTGCAGAGACAGTAAAGCACTTAGGAATATGTTTTATAAACACTGGTAAGTAAGGTCCTTTACTTAGTGCTTAATGGTTTACAGGAAGAATTATAACAAATACAGCTGCCTGCATGAAGTAACATGGATGCCATCCTGATTTCTACTTGCATGTGTAACCAGCAATGAATTAAACCCAGATGAGTTCTCTGAAATGACTGCCAGAGCATCAAACTGTGAAAACAAATGGCTTGGGGTTGAAAAGAGTTGACAGAGAGCTTTTCATTATGCTTAGAGCCCTACTAAATTTGCAGCCATGAAAACGCGTCACAGACCGTGAAATCTGACCTCCCCCATGAAATCTGGCTATTGTAGGGGAGATCAGATTTCAAGAGTTGGGTGGCTGGAGAGTGGCGGCTGCTGGCTGAGAGCCAGCTCTGAAGGCAGCAGCACCACCAGCAGCACTGCAGAAGGGAGGTGGCATGGTATGGGGGGGGGGTGTCAGTCATCACTTTTGGGGAAGGGAAAGGGCTGGCCTTATGAGTGGGCAAGTGGGTGACCACTTGGGGTGCTGTGGTCACCCCCCCACCACCACACACACACACAGAGCCAGCCCAAGGCCACTTTCACTTCCAAGCGCTGAGTTACAGCTGCTAGTCCTGGAGGGGCTAAGGAGGGCCAGGACTTCTTCCTCTGCACAGGCTTCTCCCGAGGCTGGGTTAGACCGATCTCCGGGAACCTCCCCTAGCTGCAGGAAGCTCCACGGCTGCTGGCTGGGAGTCCAGCTCTGAAGGCATCGCAGCCTCCAGCAGCAGCACAGACGTGAGGATGGCATAACATGGGTATGGTATTGCTACCCTTATTTTTGCGCTGCTGGTGGTAGTGGCGCTCCCTCAGAGCTGCGTGCCCAGCCAGCATCTGCTCTCTGACTGCCCACCTCTGAAGGCAGCAACACAGAAGTAAGGGTGGCAATACTGCAACCCCCCTACAATAGCCCCATCCCCACGACCCTATTTTGGGTTGAGACCTCCACACTTACAATACCATGAAATTTCAGATTTAAATATCTGAAACTGTGAAATTTACGATTTTTAAAACCCCATGACTGTGAAATTGACCAGAATGGACCATGAATTTGGTAGGACCCTAATTATGCTGCATTCTAACCCAATATGAATATGATAGAGTTTTCTTCTTTATTGTAATGTGCACTTTTCTAATTAGAAGTAAAAGAATATGATCATAGGGAATGGGTGTGGATAAGAGTAGGGGCAGAGAAGCAAAAACAAAAGTACAGCCCATTCAAAAGATCAGCCTCTTCTCACTAGTCCATGCGTCTGTCCTGCTGGTACCCTGATGCATCACTTATCCAGCTCTGTGGAAATCTTGCCTGACTTTCTATTCTGAGACATACTGAATCTACACAGCATCCCCTGCATTGTGATGAACTGCTATGCCTAAGCAAAGCCACTTCTCTGTGGTGACCTGGAGCATCAGCAGGAGGACAAAACAACAGGCAGAAGAGAGCTATGCAGGTGGAAGAAGAGACAAGGATGGAGATTCTGTTTACACACATGGATCTAGGCAAAAAATGTGTAATCACGTGTCATGATTTTCAGCTTTGTTCCCTAAGTAAATTCTCCTTTGAGTCTCTGCACCATCAAGTGACTGATTCTTATTCTACTAACAAGTTCAAAGCCAGTCCTTCTCTTGACAGTATCTGTCTGTACTTGGTATTAGAAAACAATTCACATTACAATAAGGCTAAAAAAATACAACTACATGTTAATGTGCAGGGGTCCCAGGAACACTAAAGGAAATGACACACATCAACACAAGAATTTGCATACAGAAAAAAATCCATGAAGCTGGAATTAAAGTTCAGACTAATTTGATGCTGAGAATAACTTGACAGTAAAAATTCTTATAAAATGTGCTCAGGATAGCATGCAACCAAAAGACACTTCAGAATTAAAGGTTTCAGAGTAGCAGCCGTGTTAGTCTGTATTCGCAAAAAGAAAAGGAGTACTTGTGGCACCTTAGAGACTAACAAATTTATTAGAGCATAAGCTTTCGTGAGCTGTAGCTCACGAAAGCTTATGCTCTAATAAATTTGTTAGTCTCTAAGGTGCCACAAGTACTCCTTTTCTTTTTTCAGAATTAAAGTTCAACTTCAAGAAACAAATGCTTGAAAAATGCTGTTAAAATAGGCATGAAATCCTAACTCTGCTCCTGTGACAGCAGCATCATATCGGCTCCTCTTCACCCCTCTTTGCACACCTAATTTCATAAGCCATTTTTGTAACACGGTATTTTTCACAAGGGCATGGAGGTGGGAGAAGATTATTTTCTTCTCCCACAAAGTACTAGTATGTGTGTATATGTGGGGAACATGCACTCAAATCCCAGATTCTTCCTAGAACTCAGAAATGCTGTTTGGAGCAGAATCAATGGCAAACCTCCCTAGAAACTGGTTTACAATTTGAAGACCGACAGAGGGCCAGTGACTTTTTTTTTTAAATGAAAGCCTAGCCATATCATGCCCTTTTAAAGTCCACCATTGCCCAATGGACCATTCATATCGTCTTAAATTGTCAGTGAACACCTTTGCAAACATGCCTTTCCTGTGTCAAAAACTGGTCCTCAGCTCTAGATCTTTTCAGGAAAGATTTTTCACAACATGATAAAAACCTTAGATCCAGGTCTTTAAAAAGTGTGTCCAAGTTGGGCAAAAGATTGCACTGGGGCCACAGGCCAGCAATGCAAAATCTGACACAGAGAGGTGCTTTTTTCAGCTTTTTTTTTAAAAATGTAATAAACAAGGAATCTAAAGTCAGACTTGCAAAGGAAGCAGGTCTCGGTTTTAACTAGGGAGAGACTGTGGCTACCAGATAATACTATATAGCAATAAGTTTCCATTTCTCTGCTGCTACAGAAAGATTAGTAATGAATACCTGGGTCCTTAAAATCCTTCCTACAAACCTACTTCTGCTGAGATTCCTATAAATCACTACCATCTGACATTGATCAGGTAAATAGGAAGCCATGACTTCCATTTTTCTGTCAAACTTTTTTTTTTCTTTTTAAACACTGTGTTCCCATCTAGCCCCACCCCATTTTTCTACTTTTTGACCACTACTGCATCCTGTCAGTTCTCTAAAGCAGGAACCATTGTCTTTGTTACATGTCTGTAAAGTATCTAATGTAATGGGTCCCAATCACTGACTAGGCTTGGTTCTGCCATAATACAAATTAATAATAGGTCTCAGAGTGGTAGCCATGTTAATCTGTATCAGCAAAAACAATGAGGAGTCCTTGTGGCACCTTAGAGACTAACAAATTTATTTGGGCATAAGCTTTCATGGGTTTTAGCCCACAAAACTTATGCCCAAATAAATTTGTTAGTCTCTAAGGTGCCACAAGGACTCCACGTTGGTTTGTTAAAATTAATAATAGTACACTGTCAATAGCGTGTATGGACTGGAACTCAAATACAATCTGTTCATTTTTAAGCATCCCAAATTGCTGAGTCAGACAATTACTTTTAGTTTGTTCTCCCCCACTTATTTTTCTTTTGTTTGTTAAAGAAACAGGAGGCTACTCTACTCATCATCTTTCGTCAAGGCACTTGTCTTTTAGTGTTTTAGAAAGAAAGGCATGTCAGTGCTTTTAAACAACCTGCTCTCCTAAACCTGGGCACAAAGTGTCATGCATTCTTCAGGGCCAACCCACTTGTAGTGGGTGTATTCTGAGTGAAGGCAAGGCAAGGTTAAGAGTATTAACGAGATTTAATGAAAGCATCCTGATGTGAATTATCAGCAAAGCAGTTTTCTCCCCTCCACTTTCTTGCCCACCTGGTTTTCAAATAAAAAAAGCCTACCACGCTGGCTCCTTAAATACCAAAATAATACCATTGCCCTTTAGCAACCTGCCTTACCCGTTCCTCAGGAGAGGCATTTTCATCCAAGTTATTCAGGGCATTTTCCACCCTGGCCAGTCGACCTGACAGTGACAGCAGCAGGTTGACCACTTTGTCCAGGTCCCCGATGAACATCCTGAACTTGTCAAACTCATTAGGTTTGCAGACCTCTTTCACAATAGCCTCCACCTCATCTCCTAGTGCATTGTTTGCTTGGATGTCTTCCAGGAGTGTCTCCCGAGCTTCACGCAGCACCTGCAGCTTCCTACTGATGCTGTCAATGAGTTTTTGCTGTGGACAACAAAAGGGGAGCAAGAATTTATTAGACACACTTGACCCAGCGGAGATGGAAACAGAGATTTCCCTCCCTGCATTATGTTCCAATAGCTCAGGGAAAAAAAGTCACACATGGCTTTCTGCTGAAAAGTGTCAGTAGCAATGGTAAACTACCCCAAACTTCAGCATCAGACTCCCCTCCCAGAATATATCAGTTTACAAAGCCCAAAACAAAACAGGATCCCTCTACTGTAGATTCTTAGGCCTCAATCTTCCTCTCATTGAAGTTATCAGCAACATTCTCACTGACTATAAAGCTGGATCATGTCCTTAATCTGCTTTGTTACATGGCAGATCCCCAAAGAAACACCAGCCATTGATTCTGAGTAGCAGTAGTCTGTGTGTTTATAACTGCAAGGGAAACTGTGATTATGGCTGTGATTGTTGTCCAACTAGAGAATTCAAGTCTACAGATAAAGTTTTTCGCAAGCACATTACCTTACATTTCATTGCTAAAAAAGGCTTTCAAGCTCCAGAATTACTTCACATGGCAAGAAATCAAAGTTACTCTATCTTGTTTTTTCTCCACCAGGGAAAGGGGGAGAAGAAATGACTCTGTTCTCTGTCACTCACTGGGCTCCCAGGATTCTCTCCATTTAAACTCCCCAATCCTGTTATCACACTCTTTTGTGATAGATTAAGGGCAAATCTGCGACTCTGCCCACTGTGGAGCTGAGAAGCCAATCAAATGTCAGTCCTTGGAGTAGAACACTTCACTTAAGACATATGGTCAGCTGGCCAGAAAGCAAGGAGGTACAGGTGTTCACAGCTGATTCCTGGCCCCAATTCTTTTGTCCTCATCATCATGCTACGCATTACAAGAATTCTTCATGTCTCACATGTTGAGGGTGTCACTCATTTAAGTCCCAAAGTTATCTGCATCCCACAGAAATCTAGTCTCCCCTCACTTTTACGTAGAAAGTTGTTTACACAAGAAACAATGAATCACAAAATTATTATTCAGGAATAAATACCAGCATCACTGCATGAATTTGTGTGTGTCCCTGTCACACAATGCAACCCACATCTGGGGCGTGGCAGGTTGAGAGGTATGTACATTACAGACATATGATGTTTATCTAGGCCTTGGTAGTGTTATGGATTAAAAAAAAATCAGGACACAAACTTTTGATAGATAGACCTAGGTCTACGTTATGAGAGCTCACCCTTTGGTAATTCACTACCATGGCAGAAGACAAGATGTCCTTTGGAGCTCACTACTGCTATCCCTTAGATCAGCTTCAAATTTTCAAAAGCCGATTACTGAATAACAAAAGTACTCTCTCCTCCTCAAAGACTATCCCCACAGCACTCTCAAGCATAACCATTCTTGGGGTGGAGGCTAATGGTGCTAAGCAAAATATGGGCATAAAAATCTAGGTCTTCCACATGGTAGGCTAATACTAACACATGGCCTACTACGCTGTTGGGATCTTTTACTTCCTGCCAGGCTGGGCCCAGCTCCCTGCTCCAGGCATTGTGACCTAGCGCATAGAGTTGCAGCGCTGCTCAAGTTTGGCCCAGCTGCCACCCTGTCATCATGTGGGGTGGTGCTGCAATTCCATGTGCCAGGTAGCAATGCCCGGAGCGGGAAGCCGGGCACCAACCCTGTGGAACAACGGCTGCAGGAGCCACTGCTGTTGGGTGAGTTTTTCATTTTATGTTATTTTTTATGTTCCCCCCCTTTATTTCATGCTATTTTGTATTTGTGAAAAACACAGGGCTCAAATAATTAGTACTTCTACAGCACCTTCCATCAAAAGGTCTCAGAGTACCCCCTAAACAAGGCCCCTAACATCCCAGTGCGGTAAGTATTATTTCCATTTGATAGAGAGGGAAACAGACTTGCCCCGGGGCATGCAGTGAGCCACTGTCAGAGCACAACCAGAGCCCCAGTCTCCCGACTGTGTTCTCTGCTGTTACCATGATGCCTCCCTAAAATAATTCATCCTTTGGGTCAGGGTCTTATATGCCTGTAAAGGACAACAGTATGCCTTATCTTTCTGTAAATATTAATAATTTTTCACCTGTTAGTGTCGATTTCTAATGCAGGTTACATTGTCTGAGATGGTAATTATTTTGCAATACCACTTTACATGTTTGTTTTTCTTTTAAGATTTCGTGGCACACTCATTGGGAACTCTGATTTCAACCAACCAATTGAATACGTACAATTAAACAGAAACCCATCCCTGTTTCCCAGGAATATGTTACTGACCCTTACACTGTACATAGGAAGGTATAGCCATCCACAGAGTTACACAGAGTAAGCATTGACAGTTTGTTTTGGGAACCACCCGTAACTCAGCCACCCTAACAGAGGCCAACTGTAGCTTAAAACCTAACAAAGAGTACTTCTGAAATCAAACATAAGGATTATCAGGGCTGGCTCTATCTTGTTTTGATTTAATATTCTCAGGCCAGGTTAATCTGTATTGGGGTTATCTGTTTGTCTGGGTGTCCAAAAGATTAAGGTAGTAAGCAGTTTTACAGATGTATGCTCTACTAACGGATTAATCAGAAGGATTTGATTTTTTTGTTCCCTCCTAAATGCAAATGAAGTTTGATTTGGATTAACTGGGTCAGTCTGCTGTAGACCTATTTCCTAGGATGCCATGCAATTTAATAATCCTACTATTTTATTACAAGATGCATGATTAAATATAGGCATGCTCTGTGCTATATTGCCCTTCTAATATGTCTAAAACTAGTCATGGAAGGACCCCCTTAAATGAGGGGGAGATAGATCAGTATACATGCACATAGCCTTTCTTCTAAGACTATCAGTAGACACATCAATTTTGATGTGGACACATATTCATTGGGAACTGAATTGAGATGATTAACTCTTTCCACACAGACCACCAGAGGAAGATGAATTTGAACTCACTACTGACCTTTGCTAAATATGAATATGGGACCTACAAAACCGATTAAAAACTACATATCCCATTAGTAATCCACCGAGCCATAACATCTTCCTGACATCAATTACAGTTTTGAAATGGGATGGGGGTGAACTGTAGCTACCAAGTTTATTAGTGTAGTCCAGACCACCTGGACCTGATTTTCCAGAATCCTTGTTACTTTGAATAGTTGCAGAGAAACGGACTGGACCCTTGTTAATTTCACTCAGCAGCAGCTTACCATAGCAAAGCTGTTAGCAGCCGCAGAGGCAATTGTACTCTCTCTCTCTGCAGGCTTGGGAAGACAGCACTGCACTGATTTTACACTGGTGGGTTTACACTCAGTTCTCTGCCTCATTTCACACTAGATTCATGTCGGAAAAGACTATAAAACCTCCGACTTGCTGCAAGTAGGTTTTTCAAACCCAATATAACTTCAAGGTCCCTTTTATTGCCTTCCTACATCAGTTCAAATCCATTTATATTATATTTGTGCTAAGCATATTGTTTCTCAATAAATATATTGCTTTATATGACCACAACATTTCACTTATTAGGGAGATTGTCTCTAATTATTTGCAACAAACATGCGCAATTTCTCTGCATAAAATCCCCACACCCATCCTGAGTGTTCATCAACATTTTATTATTTTAAAATAAATAAGAGAACAGCAAGTATATGCAAAACAGAGAATGGCAGGTGTAAACTGGTCCTGGAAAACCCACTGTGAAACCCAGATTGGACTAAAACCACGATTTCTCGTAATAGAACTGGTGAGTTTCAATGAATTAAGAAACAGGTTCAAAGCACGCAGTGTCTCTTTTAGTAGACTGACAAATAAATGATAATCAAGCTTTCAGGCCCCAAAGGTCCTTTTTTCAGCAGCTGGCAGTTATGTGAAATAGGACCATGTTATAGATCTTGGCAGTTTTATAAGGACAGCTTGACCCATTTACTGTGATTTGCATACACTGGCATGACAGATCCAAGATGAAAGTCTGCTGGATTCAGAGCTCACATTCCACTGCATGCAAAGGAGCAGATGGGTGAGTAAACAGGAATGTGTATATCACAGACATGAGAGAGAGAGGTTGTCTAGTACCACTATACATGGACATACTTCTCAGCTTGTATAATCTGTGTTCAGTGGTGTGGGGGAAGTGATGAAGAGAAATATGTTTTTCATGTAAACAGACACCACCACAGATAAAGAACATTTTGACTTAGACGCTTGTGAATTGTCGTTCTCAATTTCTAACTTGTGCACTTTTTTTTTGTCAGTCAACATGACCAAACAATTTTTCTGTCTGAATCAATGAAAACAAAAACAAACAATTATTGGCATTACAAGGACCAGATAAAACGAAGCAAGAATAATTCATGCTCTTCTCTAGTAAATTGCTTCAAACTGCAATGGAATCCTTAGCATATATGATCAGTTTTTAAAAAAAATTTCCCTTTTATTCAATTAAAGGTCATTCCTACCGGTTTTGATTACTAAATGAATACTGGAGGTTGATTGTGACAGTTTAAGTTCACTAAAGAAGATATCCCGGAACTGAAGGCAGCTTCTTCTCCGGTATTGCTGTTTTAAGTAAATATAGTTAAAACTAAACCACTTAACACAGAAACAGATGGCTGAATAGCACAACAGATGATTTCCCCCACTTTCTCATGACTGGGAAGCAAGGCTAAAATCTATTTGTGCCAAATCACACATGAATAGAATCTGGTGCTTTCAATCTAACTAAGACGACACACACTATACAACCATCACAAAATCACTACTTCACACAGATTCTCAGGACTGGAATACTATGCAGGTCAAGACTAAGGGTATGTCTACACTGGAAACTTCAAAGCGCTGCCACAGGAATGCTCCCACAGCAGCGCTTTGAAGTGAGAGAGTGGTTGCACGTGACCGCTGGGAGAGAGCTCTCCCAGCATTCCTGGTAATCCACCTCCACAAGGGGATAAGCTCCGAGTGCTGGGAGAGCGGCTCCCAGTGCTCGGAGCCTGTCTACACTAGCGCTTTAAAGTGCTCTGACTTGCTGTGCTCAGGGGGATGATTTTTCACACCCCTGAGCCAGCAAGTTAGAGTGCTATCAAATGTAAGTGTAGACAAGCCCTAAGGTGCCACAGGGATGTGTGTGTGTGTGTGTAGGGGATTGTGGTTAATGGTGTGAGCTGAGCACCCACCAAACTGCCTATCTAGCTCCAGTCAATGTGAGCAGGCTCTTGAGTTCATGAGCAATAAAAAAAAATTGACAGAAGACAGATGGCCTAATTTTCAAAAGCCTAGAGAAATCCAAGGGCCCACTGATTCCAGTGGGATTTGTGAGTGCTCAGCAACTCTTTCTCAAAGCACACTTCTCCTACACACAGATACTCTCAGGTGGAAAGGTTCTACAGAAAAAGACAAAAACACACAAAGATTTTAAAAATATGCCTGTTTGTCTAAAGCTAGGTTCCTAAGTCCATAGCTAGACACAAAAATAAGTGACTTGATCTTCCAAAACTGCTGAGCATCAAGGAAATCCCACTGGCTTAAAACCGGGCCTCTTATTTAGATGCTTAACTGTGAATTTAGCAGCTTAATTTTAGGCATCCAGGTTTGAAAATCCTATTAAATATTTCAAAGGGCAAAACTTTGTTACCTTCTTTTCTGACAAGTCATGATCAAGCTCATCTTCAGAATCCTCTTCGCTCTGCTGCTGCTGTTGTTGCTGCTCCTGCATGTCCTTCATTTTAATCAGCAATTCTGCTTTTGGTGCAGATGTGCTGTAGTAAGTGGAATTGGTTGTCAAGGAGATGGCAGGAGGCATGCCCTGCTCCTCTTTCCTGGTCAAAAAAAAGTCATAACTTTAATTAACTGCCTGACATCCTGAGCACTGAAAAGAGAGAACAGTCTTTCAAGCCCATCATTTTGCCAAGTAAATGAACTGTTTAATGGAAAGATGATAACTATGGCAACAAGGCAGGGTCAAATGTCGGAGGAAAAATTGCCACATTGTAAGTCACAAAACCTAGTTATCAACTTAGGCAATTAAAAAGAACTAGCAAAATCTCCAGCTGGAAGCATTTATTTTCAGTCTGTCTTTTAATTGCACTTTGTAACAGTGATTAAATCATCATTTACTATTCTTGATTAAACAGGCATTGGTATGAAGGCAGTGGTTTTGTCTACATCTGTGCTCTCACTGGTTAGTGATTCCATAATCCTCAAAACACATCTTCTGATGAAGATGCAGCAGATCACATTTCATTTTTCCCATTATGAACTTTAAAGAGCCTATTACTTTATGCAACACTCTTGATTAGTTGAAAAGTGGTCTTTATGGGGATTTTAAGAGACTCAGGAAGCAGAGTAATAAAAACGGAAATATTAGCAATGATCAGCAATACCAAAAATACAGCAGCTGATGAAGTACTGAATTTTCAAAATGCATTTAGTAAACATTTTTAAAATGAAATTATTAGGACACTGTTAATGACATGATTACAATTCATAACAGGTCAAGGCAGTGCTTTAAGAAACATAAATTTAAAATCCTTTTCTTCTCTATTTTCTGTCTGGACTTCCCTGTCTCTTGACTGGCACACTGTTATGCAAGCATGACTATCTCCAGCTCCAAATTAATTCAATGGAATTATCAGGATTCACAAAAGGATCAGACATTTACATAAGTAAGACAATACCCAGTATTATAATAGTAAAACAAAACCAAGACATTTAGAAGGGATATAAACTTTCATGCTTCTGGGCATAGAGTGGCCTCTAACTATTGGAGGTCAGGCAAAAACTTTCTCCGAGGGCAGATTATCCCGCATTTATTTATTACAGACTTTTTTGCATCTTCCTCTATAGTGCTTGGTGCTGGTCACTGTTGAAGGTAGACTATTGGATTAGATCAGTGGTTTTCAACCCGCGGGCTGCTTGCGGCCCAATCAGGACACAGATCCTGCCCATGTGACATCCTCAAGGCCATACAGGTAGTATTGTGTGGATGTGGCACACAACACAGAGAACTGCATCTGTGGCTGACAATGGTAAATAGGTTGAGAACCACTGCTTTGATCCAGTATGGCATTGCCTGTGTTCCTGAGTGTGCATGATTGTTGACAGTTCTAGAAAAAGACTGCTTCCCTAGATCTAGAGACCAGCTATAACAAGGACAGTGACAATGCAAGCTTCTCCATAACCCCATCCAGTATTGAGTCTTCAACTTGGAGGGCCCTGCTTCTGAGATTAGGAATGTGTCTCTGCTGCTATTGCTCACAGGATTCCAGTAAATATCAATTGTGATGAAAAATTTTGTGATGTCAGCATCTGTCCACTAGCAAACAAAAAACATCTTGTTATAGAGAAGCCTTTACCATTATTGTGAGAGAAGCCTAAACGAAGTTTGTCTCACACAGGCAGAAATTTTGATGCAACAGCCTTCAAGCCTTTAATAAGCACTACAATAACCTCAGTGCCATTACCTGTGAGAACATCGAGAAACTGTTTTAAAAGTTCCCATAGTGTATTGATTATAAGCACGCTTCAGGCTACCAAATTCAGGGCATTACACAATATAAGGTTTCTCATCGAACTTCAGGACAAAGTTGTATCTGAAATTGCACCAACACTCAGAGATCAAAGATCTGTATGATTCAACTGCTTTTTTTGTTATATTTTACTATTCTGTTCCCATTCTCAACTAGGTAATAACAGGTTGCTTTGACCCAGGTTATATTAGCTATGTTCATTTTAAGTTTTCTTTGTAAGCCTTCTTGATATTATAAATTCTAAAATATTGCTCCTTTCCCTGTCTGGACCTCATCACACTGGACGGTCTTAGTGAAATTTCTAAAGTCTTTGAGAAATGTCTCATGATAGAATTCTAATTGTTACTTCCCAAACTCTCTTATGTGTTTGTTTAGCTTTTCCCAGTTTGGTTGTGGTGTAATGTAATAAATATTTTACACCATAACTAACTCGTACAGAGCTTAACATATATATGTTCTTTGCAATAGGACTCTAATTTTTGCTCCTGTGATTATTGATCTGGTCAATAAATAACACTGCCAAAAACGCCATTTTAATGGGAAAACTTAAAAATGAACAGTATGAAGAAGGATCCTTAAATGTTTAGGGAAAAATACAAAGTTGGACAGCAACAGGGGAAAGGTCACTGGATTGTGGAAACACTTTACTCACTTTTCCTCTGCAATTTTTGGAGAAGGAACTTTTGGTAGGAGCTTTCTGCGTTGTTGAGCTTCTTCTAAGAGGTGTTCGTCTTTAGGGAAGATTCCCACCATCAGATCCATCGTAGTTTTTATTTTCACATTAGGATCCAAAATATCTGCTAGAGATTTATCTTTTCCCACAATCTCTCTGGCTAGTTCCTCAGACTTCCAGTCTTCAAAGGTCTTCTCTTTGGCCTTCATGTAGCTGATTACAGGGATGGAGGCATCACTGTCCTTCAAGTTGTTCCCAAGTGCTTCGGTTGATTGTGAGTCAGGGAGTCTGGTTTTGCTCTCAGGCTCTGGTTCTACACCCCGCCTTGTGTAAGCACAGAAACGTGAGTAGGATTGCTCAGAAGTACTGAGTGTTTTAATCTGGTCCTTCTCCAAACCACTAGGTAAGGCAGGAGGCTCCATGGTGCTCACGAGGTTCTGGCGACTTTCCTTCTCTGCATTGCTCTCAGAATGAACTATCTTGATGGGAACCATTTTTACTGTAGTGTTGTTATCTATCACTCTTTCAATTCTGGAAAAAAAGAAAGGGAAATTAACTGTTGTAAATTCAACATCTTTTTATGCTGATTCTTATCCATAAAAAGGGAAAAGGTCTGTCTGTATGCTAACAAAGATCCATTTATTAATACAAGGAAACCTCTTCTCATATCACATCTCAAACCCTCAACTTAGGCATCTACCTTTTCTCAGACATTTTAAAAGTAAATTATTATTTCACTTACACAGATCTCCAGCATTAGCCTCACACTACACAAAACATGACTTTTCTACAGGCTACAGGACTGACAAAGTATGATACTTACAACCGTCTTGAAACAGTTCAAAACATGAGTTTATAAAAAATGCATTTTTTAAAAAAACTTTGCACATAAAATATGAAAGTTTCATAATCAGAACCTAGTTTATCTTTGCATAAATAGAAAAAAAAGAAAAAATATTTAAGAAAGAGGGAAAGAAGAAGAAAAACAGCTACTCAAAAAAGAATAATTATATTTAAGCTTAAGTTTTTGTCACGGATATTTTTAGTAAAGATCATGGACAGGTCATGGGCAATAATGAAAAATTCATGGAAGCCTGTGACCTGTCCTTGACTGTTACTAAGAATACCCATGACAAAATGAGTAGCCTGGGCAACCGGGGGGAAGCAGGAAGAGGTTGGGAGCTCCGGGCTCCCCTTCTGCTGGCAGTTCCCCCCGCCTCCTGCAGCGGCTGGGCGCTCTGTGGCTCTGGGCGCACAGTGGCCGGGAGCGGCGGGGGTCCCTCTTGCCAGCGGGGGTCTCCCCTGCTGCCTGCAGTGGATGAGAGCATCGGGGATCCCCCTTGCTGCTGGGTACCCCATGCCGCCCATGGTGGCTGGGAGTGGTGGAGGTTCCTCTGCCACCCTCAGCGGCCGGGAGCAGTGGAGATTCCCCCTGACGTTCGCTGGGAAGGTGGGGCATGGGGGAGTGGCAGGGGTCTCCCTTGCTGACCGTGGTGACCAGGAGCTGCGGGGTACCTGCAGGCAGCAGGGGACCTGTAGCTCCCAGCCAGCACAGGCTGAAATCATGGAGGTCTTTGGAAGTCATGGATTCCGTGACTTCCATGATTAAATCAGAGCCTTAATTATATTCAATTCTGCATTGTTTTGTCAGTGACAGCCTATTGCAGGGATCCTCTAATATATACTGCTGAGCTATCTTGTGCTTAAGACAAGACATTCAATCAAGAACATGTCTTTTTTAATGGTAATTTAGATTTTAAATTACAAAATAACATGTTAGATAAACAGCAGCTCTGTTTACACTACTGGAGTGTGTGTGCTGTATGTACAATATAAAACCAAAACACAGATGGGGTGGTTTCAAGTTTGAAGAAAGTTTAAAATTATTGCTATAATGTTGTGGGTTTGGAAGGTTTAGCCCAAGCAAAGGAACACTGGTAAAATATCTGGTTTCTGCTAGCTGGCTTTCTTTTAGATTAGTGATTGAGAGACATACACATATAGCTGCTTGGCTATATGTGTGGGTGTGTCCCAGAATTAAAAATAAAGCTATACTTTACTGTACTTTCATGGAGAACAGAAAATAAGTCAATATTGTACTCCTCTGCAACAGTAATCTATATATTTATATTTGTGTCTGTATGAATATACAGACTATATTACACACATTCACTCACCCTATATGAAATGACATATGTAGGTGATATTTTGATTATACTGCATATGCAATATTCTGATAGATCTAAAAAAATAATTCTTCTTAAAATAAGGGGGAAAAACCACACCTCAAATCCTTCTCCAGTAAGGATCTTTTCAGACTGTCAGTCATATTGGAAAGTTCACACTCAACTCTGTCTTTCACTCCAAGCTCTCTCAGCTCATGATTCAGCAAATCACTTAAGCATGTGTTTAAGAACCAGTGACTTCAATTGGACTTATGCACAAAGGACATGTTTAAGAGCTTTGCTGAAAAAGGACCTTATTTCTTTTTTCTTAAAAAAAAATCATAAGGAAGAAAAAAACCCACCTTAAAAATGAAAGACAAGAATTCTACACTAAAATAGCAAGCATCAGTTGAGCGATAGTGTTATCACACTGTCCAGTATCAAATATATATGGTGAGATTTTCTAGAGTGGTAAGCATTACCATAACTCCGATCTATCTGAAGTCAGTGGTAAAATTCCTCTTGACTTCAGTGGGAACAGAGGGAGACCAACAGTGGGTGCTTTTGAAAATCTCCTCTGAAGCACATTCAAACTGATGCATGCACATACACACCCATAAAACCCATTACATATTTCCTAATCTATTGTATGAAATTCCAAATCCTCATATAAACTACACTTATGGCTATCACTAAATTGAGCCCACAAAACGGCATAATTGTTTCCATAGCATAAATTATTGAAGAGTGGCTGTTGCTGCTCTGTAGTAAATTTTGAAACCAGAGTCCCATCATACTCCCAGTTTTTATTATCTCCTAATGACCCCAAACAAGAAAGTGATCCCACGAAATCTGGCATCCAGCCTCTTGTACTTGAGAATAGAGATTTTCCCAGAAATTTAGTAAAATTCAGAAAAGGAATTTGGAAAATAAAGGTGTTTTAAAATGTTTTGCCCAACTATGAGTGGTTTCTAATCCACTATATACAGGGAGCTAAAACAATTATTGTGCAAGAAAATTGAATTCATTTTGGTGGCACCTATTCCAGAAGCTTACATGTGAGGTACAATTATCATTATCTGCAAATTATGAATTTTGAGGGTTTTTTGTTTGTTTTTTTTCCAAATAAAAGTTTTGAATGCAGCTTGGCTATGGAAACTTCCCCACAGTTCACTTAGTCAGAAGTGCCCTAAATGTGTGTGTGTGTGTGTGTGTGTGTGTGTGTGTGTAAAGGGAATATGGAGATTGTGGGGGATAGGGGACTGGGGAGAAATGAGGAGGAGAAAGAATCAGATATAGAGCGGGGGACAAAGGACCAGAAGAGACATGGATTGGGTGGGGATCACACAGTAGGACTGCAGGTAGGTATCTTCTCTGCTTTTTGAATGACCATGTACTAGGCAGGAGGGGGGCACAAAGTTGTACTTCTGGGAGAATTCTGTGCCACTGCGCAATGCAGAATTTTGCAGAAAATGGTGTACCTGCAGAATTTCCTTCCCCCCCATCCCCCTCAATGAGCTGCAGAGATGTTGGCCACCACTAGGGGACGCTGGACGTGGCAGAGTGCAGCTTGCAAATAGAAGACAAGGCTAGGGGGAAGTGGGAGGGAACTGGAGGGTTCCCAGCACGTCCTGAAGAAAGGACTTGGCACGCAGGAAACTCTGTGTAAGCCTGGGACCCAATATCAGGCTGTTTCTCCCTCTGGATACTTGGGCTCTGGGGGGTAGAGGGTGTGAGTGTCTGGACTGGGGGGGCGCGTTGGGCTCTGTGGGGTACAGGGTGTAAGTGTCTGGGCCGGGGGGGGGCGTGGGTACACAGCTAGGCTCTGGTGGGGAAGGAGGTGAGAATGTCTTTGCTGAGGGGGCAGGGCTGGACTCGAGGGGGCAGGGCTGGGCTCTGGGGAGAATGGGGTGTGAGTGTCTGGTCCCCCGGCTGGGCCCCGGAGGGGGAGGGAGCAGAGAAACAGGAACTGGGTTGTTATAGGGTTTTCTTTAACTCTCTACTCCTGGGGAACTGTTGTGTGTGTGTCTGTATTGTTACAGATATACTTGCTGACAGGTATTTTGAAATAAATTACCAAAATAATTGAAACTGGCGTGATTATATAGTATTATTTTGACAAATACAATTTGCAGAATTTTAAAATATTGTGTGCAGAATTTAATTAATTTTTTTGGTGCAGAATTTTTAATTTTGGGGCACAGAATTCCCTCAGGAGTAAAAGTAGGGGGAAACGGATTGGCTGAATATGGAGGAGATGACTGAAGGGGAGTAGGGCAGGGGAAAAAGGCATGGAATGAGGTTGGACGTGACAGGGGATGCACAAAGAATGTGTGCGCAAGGGAATGCACCAATACAGGTGCAGAGACCTTGAGGAGGTATCGATCGGAGTGCAAAGAACCTGGGGAGGAGCATGGGGAGTGGAAGGGAGATACTATAGCACTCTAAGAGGCAGAGGACATAGAGGTGGGGGCAGAGGACAGCAGACTTTGGAGAGATGGAGTTACAGAAGGTGGGTGCAGGGGATTGGGGAAGGCATACATCCATGGATGGATGGAAAGGTGGAGACTTGAACCAGTTAAAAGAAAAGGAGTACTTGAGGCACCTTAGAAACTAACGAATTTATTTGAGCATAAGCTTTCGTGAGCTACAGCTCACTTCATCGGATGCATTCAGTGGAAAATACAGTGAGGAGATTTATATACACACACAGAGAACATGAAACAATGGGTTTTATTATACTCACTGTAAGGAGAGTGATCACTTAAGATGAGCTATTACCAGCGGGGGCGGGGGGAGGAGGAAAACCTTTTGTGGTGATAATCAAGGTGGGCCATTTCCAGCAATTAACAAGAACATCTGAGGAACAGTGGGGGGTGGGGTGGGGGGGGAGAAATAACATGGGGAAACATGAAACAATGGGTTTATCATACACACTGTAAGGAGAGTGATCACTTAAGATAAGCCATCACCAACAGCAGGGGGGGGGAAGGAGGAAAACCTTTCATGGTGACAAGCAGGTAGGCTAATTCCAGCAGTTAACAAGAATATCAGAGGAACAGTGGGGGGTGGGGTGGGAGGGAGAAATACCATGGGGAAATAGTTTTACTTTGTGTAATGACCATCCACTCCCAGTCTCTATTCAAGCCTAAGTTAATTGTATCCAGTTTGCAAATTAATTCCAATTCAGCAGTCTCTCGTTGGAGTCTGTTTTTGAAGTTTTTTTGTTGAAAGATAGCCACCCTCAGGTCTGTAAATCGAGTGACCGTAGAGATTGTTCATTCAGGGGACACCATCATAGGGCCTAATCACATCAGCCACAGTATCAGAGGCTCATTCACCTGCGCATCTACCAATGTGATATATGCCATCATGTGCCAGCAATGCCCCTCTGCCATGTACCTTGGTCAAACTGGACAGTCTCTACTTAAAAGAATAAATGGACACAAATCAGATGTCAAGAATTATAACATTCAAAAACCAGTCGGAGAACACTTCAATCTCTCCGGTCAAATAATGGTCAAATAAATTTGTTAGTCTCTAAGGTGCCACAAGTACTCCTTTTCTTTTTGTGAATACAGACTAACACGGCTGCTACTCTGAAACCTGTAATTAAACAAGTTAAATATCTAGAATATGTTAAATGCCTAGAGCTGCTCATATGATGAAAGCTTCCCCACTGCACATGAAGTGTGGCAAATTTTACATAGTACCCAGGCACTGTATAACAAATGATTAAAAGCACTCCGAAACCTGGCCAAAGGCATCCCACTAATCCTAAAGTAACCAGAGTAGAAGCAAATCAGTGTTGAACCAAAAGCCTAATTGAACCAAGGGTCGTGGTGAGTCTCTATCGCTGATAAATTTAAATCAAGCTTGGATGTTTTTCCAAAAGCTATGCTCTAGGAATTCTTTTCAGGGGGAAGTTCTATGGCCTGTGTTATACAGGAGGTCAGACTAGGTGATCATAATGGTCCCTTCTGGCCTTGAAATTTATGAATCTATGAACTTGCTGAAATCTGCAGAAGAGGAGCCAGGTTTGAGTGGGGGATCTCTTAAGAGACCCTGTCTGTTGGAGCATGGCTTTCCTCACCTCCTCTCCCTATGTCCTAATCCAATTTACATTTTTGGTGCCCATTAAGAAAACAGAGAAAATCACAAACAAACAACAAAAATGTAGTTGAAGAGATCAGGTTGAAAGAGTGCTTGAATGGAGTCCAGCCAAGGCTCCCTCCTACCCCAAACTGCGCAAAAATTACAAAAAAATTAAAAAAAATACAAAAATTGTATACTTGTTAAAAGACCTACAAGATGTACAGGTAAGGGAACCAGCCTGCTCCTTACTGCCCCATGCAAACTTAACTTTGCCCCCCTGGTTTTGTCCTACAACGAAATATGCTGTTGAGAACACACTGCTGATTTTACATATTAAGACAGATTGTCCACACTCCCTAAAGGATTGGACACCCAAATCTCATTAAGATTAGTTGAGCATCCAAATCCCCATGACATCTTGTGAGCAGTCAGTCTAAATATGTAGTCAAGATTTCCAAAGAGACATAATCCCAGGGCATACAAGTTATTGGATTCAGTGCTGGGGTAGGTAACTGGGTGAAATTCTATGGCCTGTGATATACAAGGGGTCAGAGTAGTTTGTCCCTTCTGCCTTAAAAATCCATGAAGCCACATGAACACTGAAGAAGGTTTTCTCACAGTATGATGTGTTGGTGGACTAGAAGAATGTCCATAGGAATAAAAAGAGTGGAATGACTGATAAGGTGTTTTGTGTGTGATAAGCTGGTTTTGCATCTTGTATGGTTATATAAGTACATGGAAAGGGTAGAGAGTTTTGAGACTGAGGTTAAAGGGGCCTGCAAAGGTATGGAGAGGTATGCAAAAAAAGGACTGCTTACAGGTTTGGATATTTAATCATATTAACTATATTGTTTAGAAATTAATACACACAAGATTATTTTTGGTAGCAAGCTATTCAATAGCTTACTGGAAATGTCTCTCTTAAATATAAATGGGACTATGTAATATTCCTGCCCTTTATTTTGTAATTGGCAGTTTTTGTGTGTGCAAATTTCAGAATTCAAAGTTAAAGTTGGATGGTTAAGTCAGGTGGGGCAATGGTAAATGAAGGAGAATTATATTGAAGTGGAGAACTATTAAATTCCAAATTTACTAATGATTGTGGCATTTTTGAAGAGTATTTGGTTAAAAAAGTATAATTTTACTGGAAATACTTTGAAATGCACTCTCAACCTTAACCTCAACCTTAACTCTTTTAAGAAAGTTTTCAATTATAACTATATTTTACACACCATAAGTACAGTGTATTTCTCTATGCAATAAAATAATTCTAGCTGAGATGTTGCAGAAATTGCCATGCCTATCCAATTTACATTATCAGCAAGACATCTTCCCTATAGAAAGTCAGATATGTATTAACAGTATCAGACACTAGAAGCCTACAGTACACACACTAACATTCCTGAAAATTGGCATGCAAGGAATCAGAAATTGTTAAATATCATTTGTTAAATTGTATATTTATGCTAAACTACTCAATGTAGTCCACTTATGAAATAAATACAATAGAGAACAGAGCTATGACACACATTTTCCCACTTGTTACAGTAACTGTTTCATTAGGTGAGTAATTTGAGGACAATAAATTGTACTCATACTCAAGGACAGTGGTGGACATTTTTAAAGTGTTAATGAAAGATGTATGGCTAAATCCCCATACACTGCTTTCAAAATGTCAACCAATATATGTGCATATAATCAGGCACATTGACATTAAAGTTGTTTAAAAAGGCAATGCCAAATAAACTTAATTTACCATGTATTTTTCAATATCCATTCACAATGCAGTACGGTAAGGAACTCATTACTGTAATTAACCACTGTACCTAGGGATTGGAGATCATATGCTATATTTCACTTATTGTAATAAGAATAGTCATGCTGGGTCAGGCCAATGATCCATCCTGTCTTTTGACAGTGGCTAGTGTCAAATGCTTCAGAGAGAATGAACAGAACAGTCTATTATCAAATAATCCATCCCCTGTTGTCCAGTCCTGGTAGGATTGCCAGCCCTCCAGGATAGTCCTGGAGGCTCCAGGAATTAAAGTTTAATTTTTAATTGAAGATTATGTAATTTGATGAAAACTTCAGGAATATGTCCAACCAAAATTGGCAACCCTAGCTTCTGTCAGTCAGAGGTTTAGGGACACCCAGAGCATGGGGTTGCATCCCTGACCATCTTGGTTAATAGCCATGGATGGACCTATCCTCCATGAAGTTATCTAATTCTTTTTTTTTAACCCAGTTATATTTTTTTGCTTTCACAACATCTCCCGGCAATGAGTTCCACAGGTTGACTGTGCATTGTGTGAAGACGTTCTTTCTTATGTTTGTTTTAAATGGGCTGTCTATTAATTTCACTGGATGACCCGTGGTCCTTATATTATGTGAAGGGGTAAATAACACTTCCTTATTCACTTTCTCTACATCATTCATGATTTTATAGACCTCGATCATCTCCTCCCTTAGTCATCTCTTCTCTAAACTGAATAGTCCCAGTCTTTTTAATCTCTCCTCACATGGAAGCTGTTCCATGCTCCTAATAATTTCTGTAGTCCTTCCCTGTACCTTTTCCAATGCCAATATATCTTTTTTGAGATAGGGCAACCAGAACTGCATGCTATACTCAAGGTGTGGGTGTACATGGATTTATAAAGGTATTATGATATTTTCTGTCTTATCATCTATCCTTTCCCTAATGGTTTCTATCATTGTTCGCTTTTTTCATTGCCACTGCATTGAGTAGATGCAGAGAACGATCCATGATGACTCCTAGATTTCTTTCTTTAGTGGTTACAACTAATTTAGACCCCATCATTTTTTATGTATACTTGGGATTATGTTTTCCAATATGGATTATTTGGCATTTATCAGTATTGAATTTCAGCTGCCATTTTGTTGCCCAGTCAACCAGGTTAGTAAGATCTCTTTGCAGTCAGCTTTGGCCTTAACTATCTTAAATAATTTTGTATCATCTGCAAATGTTGCCTTATGTTCACCCGCTTTTCCAGATCATTTATAAATACATTGAATATGTTTCCTTATTTTTCTTTCTAATGTAACCATCAAGGAATTGAGATGTAGTTTTCAGTATCTGAATTTCCTTTTATTGAACAAAGAAAATACTAGGTCTTTAAAGAAACAAAATTATAGCAATTTATAATTAATGGATTACAATGCAAGTATTTCACCAAATTCATGAGCTTAAAAAATACGCCCCTCCCAAAAAACCCTCAAAACAAAACACCCCACACACAAACAAAACTTTAACCTTCTGGAGTCCTCAAGTTCTTTACTAAGGTAAAACAAATGATTACTGAAGGATACTGTCTTCTAGAGAGGCTTCATTAAAAACAACAGACCTTCTTCCACAAAAAGTGTTCAGAAAAGGAAAAGGTAATTTGCTAGCTGTGAAATCACATTTTATGAAAATCATAAGGTGCAAAAAATCTAGAAAACATGCAACAGCAACATTAATCTGTCAAAAATTCTTTCATTTTACAAATGCCATTTTTGATCCTGAAAAACTGAAAATAGCCTGGATAAATCTATATCACTACTGTGGAAAATAACCAGACATTCATACAGAGAACACACCGGGAACATATCGAAAGAAAATATATAATTGCTGACCTTTAAAGAAAAATATGCCTCTTTCACTCAGCATAGCAACCTCAATACTCATTTAGTGAGTATTGTTTGTCTGCACTTTTCAACCACGAATTATAATGTCATATTAAGTGTTTAATGAAAACTTGTATTCCTGAGCCTCCTGGAAGGGTTTATTATATAGCAGGAAAATGACTGTATGACATTACTGTATGCAATGTTGTTGCAGGTCCCATGTCGGTCCCAGGATATTAGAGAGACAAGGTGGGTGAGGATTGGACCAACTTCTGTTGGTGAGAAAGATAAGCTTACACAGAGCTTTTCTTCAGCTCTGGGAAATGTAATCAGAATGTCACAGGTAAAAACAAGGTTGTGTTTACTTTGTATTTAACTGTGACACACTGAGTACATTTCCCAGATCTGAAGAGCAGCTCTGTGCAAGCTTGAAACAGAAGTTGGTCCAATAAGATATTACCTCACCCATTTTGCCTCTGTTTATGACATTGGCAGCATGGGATGCCATACAGCAGATTATGAACCAGCTTATATTTGCTTCAACATCAGACACAACGTGTATTAAAATGGGAGAGGAGGAGTGGTAGGGGGAGGGAGAAGACTGGTTTACATTCTCCGACATTGGCTTCCAAGTCAGGTGATATAAAAAGAGATGCCACTTGTTAGCAACCATCATCAGCAGGCTGCTCAGGAATGCCAAGCTGCATTAAAAACTTCTATTTGGAAAAAAAACAAACCAAAAAAACCCTCAAAATTCATAACTTGCAGATAATGATAAGTGTACCTCACATGTAAGCTTCTGGAATAGGTGCCACCAAAATGAATGCAATTTTCATGCACAATAATTGTTTTAGCTCCCTGTATGTAGTGTCTTAGAAACCATGCATAATTGGGCAAAACATTTCATCCCATCTAGATAGTTTCCACAATGGAAATTCCAGTTAAAATTTTAGAACAGAGGAGCATTTCTATTGATCTACTGTCCTTCAGCAAAAATCAAGACAGACCAGTTGAATGATTCCAATGGAATTAACTGGAATTTCAAATATGGTTTAGATATTTATTGCAGCAATTGCTATTGCCCTACAGAAGTGTGTCACTTGCAAGACATGCTGGAAAGGTTAATACTGAATAGACCCAAAGGAGGTTTCTTCACACTTCTTCACTAAAAGCAACAGCCAATTATTAACAAAACCTAACATGGGGAAGGGGCTTCTAAAAGGCACATAATTGTAAAGGCACAATACCTTGCTGGGTTCTCATCCTGGACAGATACAGGAGGCTTGTCAGTCAGCTTCTGTGGAGCAAACTGAGGTGAAGGGGATCTTGATGTCTCCATTCCAGGTTTCTGAAGGTAGTAATACTTTGAAGACAATACAGATTCAGATTTTAGATGTGCTTTCTCTTCTAAGTGCTGACACACATTCTCTGTGGATGCTGTTTGCCGGAGCCCCTGAGTATGAGCGTTCTTTAGTTTTCCATTGAATGCTGAAGGACTCTGAGTGTAACCTGTAATTACCTCACCAGAGCTGGTGGAAATGGACTGAATGGGCTTGCTGGGTACTGCCAGCAGTGATTCTGAAGAGGTGCTGAGTGAGCTGGAATTGTCCTGACCCCTGTACTTATTATCTCGTTTGGGTGGGGGAGGCCTCTGAGGGGCAGGTCCACGTCTCTTGTTCAGCAACGTCAGCTCTGTCCACTGACTTTCCTCTCCTCTGCCTTGTGGCGGGCAGGAGTGGCTCTCCTGCAATATCTGTGGCTCAGAATAAGTGAGAAGGGGCAAGCTGCAATCCTTGCTTTTCTCATTCACGTTTTCCTGGGAGTATCTGTAATCACTGGGCAATGTCCCGGACCTTCCCCGGCTCTCCTGAGACAAGACAATAGGTTCTCTTGTGTGAAATGGTCTAACAGATGCCTTCCATTTGTATCCTAAATTTTGGTCCGGCTGAGCCCTTTGTTCTCCTAGTTTATCTTCTGGGAATCCTGTATTAGCTTGCCTAGAAACAGAAGAAAAATCATTAGTCAGTTACTGTGCTATTATTTCCTCCTGTGTATTGCTACAGAAGTACTGGGAAGCTTGGAGACAGATTATGTCTGCCATATAATATTGACTAACAGCTACAACCTACTTTAAAATATATATAATATTGTATTTCTAATGTAATGTGATGAGTCAAAGCACAATGTCGGTCTAAATTAGGTTATTTTGTATCATGCAATGTGACATAGCTTTGAGTTACCTGAGGCACTACAATGCATGTGGTATATCTGAACATGCAAGACAATTTTCTTCTAATTTTTGTGTAAATTAAAAGAATGGTTTTCTTGTATGGCCTTCAACACTCAATTAACATTTCTTTCAATTTCCAAGTAAGTAACGAATGCAGTGTCTAACTAAATGCAGATTACCAAACAAGATTGCTCTCTATTATTATTTTAAAATGGCATAGTAGACAACATAATTCACAGCCCTCATTAATATGGTAAAATTAACATAATCTTGGGGTTTAAATTTGCAGATATAAATTACTGATGCAAAATGAGTGCACACTGACAAAAGCGTCAAATACACTGGTACTGATAGGGTGAGGGAAGAGAGGGGAAGGGATATCTTTTAGAAACAGAAAATAAAGGCACAATATTTTGGATCAAAGTCTATATTAGACTTAACGAATAAATCAGATGGAGTCTTTGTCCCTACAGCATGAAGTATTGCTGTGGCCAACAAGTCCTGTCTCATCTTATACAGATATTTTTGTTTTACTCCAAGTCTGTATTTCTTTTTGCTTTGTAGTCACCATGTTGAAGCAACTCAAGGTTGGTGCCAAGCACAAGAAGTATAGTTGAGTTGTGCTCACAAGAGAAAGACACATCAGAAAAGAGAGCAAGTAAAAGTACCTCGGAGACCCAGAAAGAAGGCAGGTTTGTTCTCTGCTTAGGGGAGGCTGGAGAGATACTGTGAGCTGAGAAAAGAAGCTGTAACAGAAAAGTAAAAGGTTTCACAGTCCATTATTTCATTTGTGCCACTGGAGCTTTTGTTATCTGTATTTGGAAATGAGACTGGGCAAGTGTAAGAGGGACTACAAGTTTTTCTTTTAAAAAAAAACGAATGTTTGAGCAATGAAACACAACAAAAGGAAATCTGACATCAACGGTTACATTGCCACTTTATCAATCTATTGATCTCAACACGATTCTACAGTGAAAACCTTCCTTTACTTATTGCAGGTGTTATTTCCACAGGCATTAAAAAATTAGTGTGTACTCATATTTGATTTCATTTTTAAAAGGTAGCTCAAAATATGGTTATTTCTATTTTAACTTCAAAATGTCACAGTTTTCCACCCCCTTTCTTCCAAAGTACCTTACTTTAAAACAGAGAGTTGAAAAACCTAGTTCAGGTAATATAAAGATCACTCATTATTAAATTTTTTTGAATAAGGCACCAAACCTCCATTTTTCCATATAGCACACTGAGCTTAGTCCCTTGCATCAACTACATCATATTTGAAATTACACTGAAATTATGTTGTGTCACAACATGAAAACTTGATAAGTGAATCAAGTCATCACTAGTTCCTCAGTGTGCTGTCTGGAGACAAAGTAGAAAAATTCAAGCTGCGTGGGTGCCATTGCACATTTTGTTCAACAGCTGAAGATGCTGTATTCCCAAGCAGGTCATGGTGGGAGGTAAAACAATGACTCAGATACCTAAGGTTTGCAGTGCTGATAAATGTAGTACTATAATTTTGTTTCTGTATTTTAAAAAAACCTCGTGTTTCTTTCCTTCTAAGGCTGATAAACAGGACAGTGTCTGAAATAAACAAAACGCCTGATTTCAAGCAAAAAGGTCACACCAAGTGTGAAAAAGTGGGAATTTTTTGTAATATTTGTATGAAACCTATTGTGCCTCAGTTTCCCTATATGCTGCATTGTTACCTAGGGGTCTCAGACAGGCTAAGACACAGGTACCAAGGGTGCCTAGCTGTCTGGGTCTTAAGTCTCATATCAGTGGAGTTCCTGAGAGTACAATGGCAGATCCAGTTGCCCAGTCATTGACACCTGCAAACATCACCATAGATTGGCCCACCTCTCTGCAGGAAGCCAAGCAGCATTTCCCCAGTGGGAGAACAAAGGTCCGGAGGGGGGGTTAAGCATGGACTGCGGGAAGAAGGCAAGCACACCTGGGAGTCTGATGGATGGGGCTCACTATGGTTGGGCTCTGAGCTAACCAGAATGGACTATGCTTTAATCGCATTCCTCTATGACAATTTAAGAACTTTCTCTGCTGTGTTCCAGATGACTAATAAACCCTACTGTTTTGACAACGCTGTGTGAGAGTCACTGCAAATGCTTGGAGAGGTGCACTGATCCCTAAAAAGAGTACAATTCTCCATCAATAGTTGGTTGCATTTAGACTAGCTGAACAGAGCTCACGACATGAAGCAGGAGTGCTGCAGGCCTAGTCTAAGGAGGTGGTGAGATTGTGTGGCTTATCTTGGAGAAAAAGAGAGACCCCTAAGGAAGTCTGCCATACGGGAGAGATTCTTCCTACAGACTGCTCCAAGGCTGGGGGCCATAACACCCATCCTGTGGATCTAGGACACCAGGTAATCCTGCGGCTTGTCTACACTGTGCTGGCAAAGGGCACTAGAGGGGTGTACGGTCTATAGGATGGTTTGGATTAAGACATAAGTAGAAGTTAGGTTTTGGGCTACACTGAAGCGATGAAATTGACAAGAAAGCTGGCTCCCAGCTCCCCAACCAGGCTGCTGCCAGGTCTCTGCTCCAAGCTGGGCTGCCAACTAGGCTCCCCGGGTTGGGCTGCCACCTGGGCTCCCCACTCCCCGCTGGGAGCCCTGCAGCTCCCCATGGTCTTGGCTCCCCGCTTCCTCCCAGGAGCAAGGTAGCCAATCGGACTCTGGGAGCAGATCTCCTCGCCGGAGGCGAGAAGCCCCCAGCAGCTGCCTCCAACTCCCAGCTGGGAGCGTGGAGCAAGAAGCACTGGGAGACTTTCCCCCCGCTCCAGGCTGGGAAGGGAAGCCCTGAGGGGCAGCAGGGTTCCCAGTGGAGAGCTGCGCAGAGCTGAGAGCCCTGGCTCTCAGTCCCCCGTACTGCTCCTCTTCAGTCCTTGGAAATGCTCCTGTTGAGGACACTCACCACCGACAGAAGGAGGGAAGTGTGGACATCAGCCACCACAGTAATTACTGTTAGTTAAAGTGTAAAAAAAAATCAGAGATAAGCTGGAGACAGAGTGTCATGGGAAAGTAAGAGTTAGCAAGGACATAAACCAAGGTTGGTACCATTATGTTTTTTGTTATAATTGGTTTGAGCAAGATTTGTTAATGAGTGTTTTTGAAAACTGTGAATGTTTTATTAAAATGCTATCTATTTTGATAGCATGAGAAGAACTTTGGTGCAGATGTTAATTTAAATAATGGATAACGTAAAGAGCCATTAAGAAGGTGGTGGAAATATAATTATGGTAAAGGGTAGTTTAATGCTAATTAGAACTATAATGGAGTATAAAAGAAGTAAATGTTGCTAAATTGCAAGGGATTTCCTAATAACCTTAAAAGGGTACTTACTGCTAGGTTTCAGGATTATAAGGCTCTCCTTCATGCCATTGTCAGTAGGCTGATCTTCCATTGCTAGACCATTTCATCTTTGAGTGTGAGTAAAATAGTAGTATTTAAATAATTGGTAGTTGCTTGCCTATTTGTTAACTAATCATTTTTCTTTTTAATACAGTTTGGTTGCATCATTCAAAGCGTCGCCTAGTGGTCCTCTACTCAATACATTTTCTGTAACCGATCTAGAAAACTAAGTGGGGTTTTATTGCACCCTTTTCTTTAACAGCTTAATATTAATTGGGAACATTTCAACATAAAGATTACAAAAGGTTACAGATGTGATGGGTTGTGCTCTAACTGCCCCATGTAGACCCTGCTGCTGCGCTCTAACAGGTTCCTATTACCTTAATGTGAATTAGGTGCCTTTTAGGCTGCACCAGCAGGCTCTACATGGGGCAGTCAAGGCGTAACATGTTAGAGCATTTTACAACTCACACCCTTCTGGTGCACTTTGCTATGCCACATAGACAAGCTCCTGGCATTTTTTCACTTGTCATATGTAAATTTGACCATAGGAATGGCCATTTTTGTTACTCTTTTCATGTACCATATATTTTAGTCTTGAACTCACCCTTATTGCAGATCTTTAAATAGAAATGCATGCAAATTTTGGCCAGATCCTCATATAGTGCAAGTCAGTAGTTCCACTGAAGTCAATGAAACTATACCAATTATCACTAACTGAGAATCTGGATCATGCAGTTTTATCGCTGAAATGGGCACCGTCACGGTTGCTGTATTGACCTATTTGGACAAATGTCTGATCTGGAAGGTCTTGCCTTTCAATATGAAAAGCACATTAAAAGGACCTTAAAAGTAAGTCCTTCCCAAATGTTTCAGATTACTCTAAAATTTGTGCCAACCAGCACTACCAAAGAAAAAACAGTTTTTAGGCCTTGACAGTATCTCGTGAAGTGTTTAATCGCACAAATAAAAGGACTCTTAAATAAAGAGCCTATAAAACAATATAGTTCATGAAAATTCTTTGCCAGTACAAAACAATAAAATGAGCAGTTCCTTATGCAGCTCAATATTGTTCTGGTGCTGTCCACTCAACTATTGTTAAGGTTTTGAGAACACTTCCACTATAACCCCAGCTTTTCAGTCATATGTAAACACTATTCTGAGCACAAACTTGATAAACAAAATCCATTTTTGTTTTTGTGCAATTAAAAATTAAGGTAATGTTTTAAACTTAAATATTGCACAAAGAAAAGATGATGAGGCATGGATGCCATTTTCACACTCATTACTCAAAAATGACATTTCAGAAGGTTTTTGCCAATATTATGGGTCTGTAATGCATCTAGCATAAAATTACTTCTGGAAATTGTTTGTAAAGATAGGTGAAGTGCCTTTTTTAAAATGATTTTTAATTTCTATACTTTAAATTGATATTTACATGGCAACAGTCCATAATAGTTGTGAAGGAGACATTTTAGCTTATCTGTACAATGGTAACTCTCTTACAAACAAATGAGAAATCTCTCTCGGTCTTGGTTTCTTTAAGTATTTAGGATGTAAGCATCCCATTTTACCAGAAGATGCTTAAAACTGACAAAACACCAAAACACCATGATTCTCATTTATCTTAAGGCCACTTCATGCCACTCTAGGCAGGGTAGAGAACATAAGAATGGTCATACTGGTTCAGACCAATGGTCCGTCTAGTCCAGTATCCTGTCTCTGACAGTGGCCAGTGCCAGGTGCTTCAGAGGGAATGAACAGAACAGGTCAATTTTGAGGTGCCATGAAGTGAGAGTGAATTATATTTAAAAACAAATTTATTTATTTACTTTACATTACTTTAAGGACCCTTTTCACTACTAGAGTGGCATGGCCTTGGTATAAATAAGAATCACGTCCTTGGATTTAAGGGCCTGATCCAATAATCCTTACTCACATTTGATTGGATCTCACAATGCAGACTTAGACAATCAGAGTTTCCCTGTTGAGTTCAATGTGAGCGGGGCTAGGTTTTTAAATAGTCCAATTTGACTTTTTGGGAAATACTCACATGAGTAAGGGCTGCAGGATTAGGCCCTAAAAACTGAATACCGCTGTCTGTCAAAAGTAACAACAATTATTCCTCATCTAGGTAACTGATGTACAGCTTGATTTTTTTTCTGCTCACTCATGATGCCAAAAAGTCCTTTAAGCTCTCTGATTTATTTTTATTAACATAGGTCATAACATACTACATAATGGCAATGGTTGGGTACACAGAAAATCAAGATCACAGCATAAGAGGGTCCAAAGATGTGAATTGCATGCACTGCTGCAGACAGTCTGCAAAGTTATATTAAACTTGACATGCAAATCAGAACTGTGTTTGCAGGCGAAAGTGAACAGGACAGAGTGCACTATTAAGTTGACATGTTCACACATCCAAAAAAAATTTGTGTTTTAGAATTTCTGATGAGATGTTCTTAACAATCCTTTGGTGTGTACCACAATGAAAGCTTTGATAAATAGTATTGTCATCCGCCAAAATAAAATGAAATGAAATAAAAAAAATATTTAAAATGTCACACAGCGTAGATGACTTAAGGGATGCGGTGTTTCTAATTGGTGGGGTAAAGTTTAGTGGGATTGCATATGTGCCTTCATACAGAGTTTCTGCGAAAGTAAACACACATTTTACAGTGGCACACAGAATAGTTATAGGAAAAAGGTAACTGCATTCAGCATGGGGGATAATTTACATTCAGGGTGGGTGGGTTCTCATGCAAAACATGCTAATCACGTTACCCTGAAGAGATTTGATCTTACGGTTCAGAAAGGAGGAAAAGAAAGAAAGCTTCAAGCACCAGAAGAACCCTGTGGAAAGAACCTGCAAAGCGTTACATTAGTGTAAGTACCAAGAAATCCACTAAAAAGAGGCTAATTTTAAACTTTAATTGCTCTGTAGAAAGAAACACACAAAATATGGAGCTGCAGAGATCAAGTCCACAGAAACTTGCAAAGGAAATTATAAACACCACTGGAAAATTCATCTTTTGTACATAGAAAACAACTTTATCATAAAATGAGGTTAAAATAAATATTCCAGCTACCATGTGACACAATGGGAGAGATTTTTAATCCTTCGATAACATGATTGTAAAGGCATTGCTGATTTACTGCTTAGTGCAGAACAAAATCTATTTAATCATTGTACATTTTGATGGCTTTGGCAAAAATAAAATCCCAAACATTTCAGCTATGTAAATTTTCAAAGAGAAAAGAACTGACACAGTTCTAATATTACCAGCTTAAATAGATTTTATACGTACAAGTAACATCCATAAATTTCCCTCCATTTAGGCCAATGATCCATGGTCACCTTATTTATTTATCACCAATCACCATCATCAAAAGCTTCATATACCAGATCATCTTCATACCCGAAGATTCTTAATCTTAAGCCAACAATGAACTTGGAGATGCCAATCCACATCTGAGCTTTCCCAGGAATCTGGCTTGGCTGGTAAGGAACTCAGTCATGCATGGACATGTGTCTTGCCCAGGTGACCCCAAAACTCCATTTTGTAGCTGGACTTTGCATAGAGAGAGGATGGGGTCTCCACCCACAATAAAAAGTCTATTTAAACCCCTGGAACACCCCTCCATTTTGTCTTCAGCTGGCTAAAGAGAGAGCCCCTACACCCCCCAAGGATACCTGAAAGAAACTGTAACAAATGACAATTTAGGGGGTGTAAGTGATTGCTGGACCCAGACTAGAAGGAGACTAACCTGTAAAAGGAAGCTTACTGGAATTCCTCTAAGGGTGAGGTTTTACATGCATTCAGTTTGATTAGACATAGACTTGTGTGTTTTATTTTATTTTGCTTGGTAATTCACTTTGTTCTGTCTGTCACTACTTGGAACCACTTAAATCCTACTTTCTGTATTTAATAAAATCACCTTTTACTTATTAATTAACCCAGAGTATGTATTGATACCGGGTGGAAGGGGGAAACAGCTGTGCATATCTCTCTATCAGTATTATAAAGGGCAAACAATTTATAAATAAACAGATTTATTTGGGGTTTGGACCCCATTGGAGTTGGGCATCTGAGTGTTAAAGACAGGCATACTTCTTAAATTGCTTTCAGTTAAGTCTGCAGCTTTGGGGCCTGTGGTTCAGACCCTGGGTCTGTGTTGGAGCAGACTGGTGTGTCTGACTCAACAAAACAGGGTGCTGGAGCCTCAAGCTGACAGCTGTTAGGGAACATGGTTCAGACCTGGGTCTGGGTTTGCAGCAGGCTAGTGGGTCTGGCTCAAACCAGGCAGGACACTGAAGTCCTAAGCTGACAGAGCAGGAAAGCAGGAGCAGAAGTAGTCTTGGCACAACAGGTGGCAGTCCCAAGGGGTTTCTGTGATCCAACCTGTCACACTGGGTATGGGTGCTTTCTACTTATTCTAAATTGAAAGAAAATAAATCAAATAAAATATTGCAGCAATAACCTCCTGGTCTAGAAAGGAACTGGACTCCTCTGGAAACAATCCTCTCCAGGTGTAACTGGCCATGTCTAAATCTTTACATGGTATTGGACTCTGTTATTTAATACAACAACTCCTTTTCCATATCCCGTCTTAACAGATAACGTCTGTGGAGTCATCTCAGCACTCATGGACTCAGTGGACTCATGGACTCAGTGGTCACTGGCAGAATGTTCTTACAGTACCTCTGGATCTTTTCTTGATTGTCCCTCGAAGCCTGAGCAAGCATTTTGTTCATAGATTCATAAATTTCAAGGCCAGAAGGGACCATTATGATCATCTAGTCTGACCTCCTGTATAACACAGGCCATAGAACTTCCCCCTGAAAAGAATTCCTAGAGCATAGCTTTTGGAAAAACATCCAAGCTTGATTTAAAATTTATCAGCAATAGAGACTCCACCACGACCCTTGGTTCAATTAGGCTTTTGGTTCAACACTGATTTGCTTCTACTCTGGTTACTTTAGGATTAGTGGGATGCCTTTGGCCAGGTTTCGGAGTGCTTTTAATCATTTGTTATACAGTGCCTGGGTACTATGTAAAATTTGCCACACTGGAGATGGAGATGTATCTTGAGAATGATACGAGTTGAACTCTGGGCACATTTTGCACATTTTTATTGCAATTTAAAAGTTGATTAATTCCAATGGTGTAAAAATAGATATTCCTGATCAGAACAACAGACAGAAACAGGAGACCTGTGTGCACTCAGAGCAGTTAGCAGTGGTCTAATTTATCACTGTTAAGAGGTTCAAGGTGTGTAAAATGCATGGTTGGGCCTAAATCATTTTTTTATATGTTTCCTACTGAAGTCCATAAGCAATTACCATGTAGCATCTCTGAGGTATATGACAAAACCCATACCCCTTAATTTCCCTCAGTATCCACCGGCTTTCTCTTGTTTTACATTTAAACCTTATCTAGGCTAGGGCTGACAAGTGAGATGTTCAGTTGAGTTAACTAGCTGAGTCAGTGATAGTAATCAATTAACATGTTCGAAACTACAATTTCTTTGTTTTGACTTGAGTTGTAGGGGTGTTTATTAGATCAAGCTAGATAACTTGATATAACACTGCACCTGTAAGCCCTAGTCTAGATATGGCTTGAGTTACAATGTGTTAGCTAACATTTTAAAAATACACCATTTATCCTAGGTTTGTCTATATAGGGATATTTTACCAGTTATACAGGAATAATTATATAGGTTTTAACCCATCCCACTGTAGACAATCTCATTTCAGTATCAGAGTGACTTTCCTTGGTTTAGCTTAAACCTCCTTCCTAAGCAACATAAGATAAACTGAAAAAAGGCACTCTGATATCCAAATAAGAGTATCCACAAGGTGGAGTTATACTGGTATAATTACAGCAATTTAAATTCCAACTTTAGGTTATACTGAAAAAAAATCTTCCCCATATAGGCAAAGCCCTAATCTAGACAGTCTTAGGCTTGGTCCACACATAAAACTTAGGCTGACCTAGCTACATTGATCAGGACTATGAAAAATGTTATGCAGTAAAGCAGATCTAACCCCCACTGTAGGCACGCCTATGTCAATGGAAGGATTTTTCCATTGACCTAGCTACTGGCTCTTGGAATGGTGGATTACCTACATCAATGGAAAAACCCTTTCCATTGATTTAGGAACCATCTACACCAGTGGTTCTCAAACTGGGGTCCATGGATCCCTGGGGGTCCATGAGGGTACTCCAGGGGGTCTGCGAGTCATGTCCGGGGCCACTGGCCCCGCTGATCAACTCATCCCCATCCCTCCCAGTGCCTCTTGCAGCTGTTCAGCGTGCAGGAGGTGGGGACACGGGGAGGAGCGGGGATGGGGCGCACTCGGGGGAGGGGGCAGAAAGAGGCAGGGAAGAGAAGGGACCGGGGTGGGGCAGGACATTGGGGGAAAGGGGTGGAGAGGGAGGCCTGGGGCTAAGCAGGGGTTGAGCACCCCTGGGGAAAATTAGAAGCTGGCTTGGGGGTCCGCAAAAATTTTAAAATCAAAATGGGGGTCTTCAGGTTCTAAAGTTTGAGAACCACTGGTCTACACTACAGATCTACAACATAGTGTAGGTATACTCTTAGATTGTAAGCTCTTAGGGCAGGAACCATCTTTTTGTTGTATGCTTGCACAGTGCCTATCATAATGGGACCCACAGTTGCTACTGCAATACAAATAACTAAAAAAAATAAAAAACCAGCACCTTCCCTTGTTCCCACCAGTGAAGTTCTGATTATGATTAGCTTTACAATTGCTGACTCTAAAGTATATTCTAAAGAGTCAAATGACGAAATACCCGCACAGGATACAACCTTATCCTATGGTTACTTCAACAGGAGCTTTGCCCCTGAACAAGAGCAGCCTAAGATACTTGGCGTTTTTCAAATGCTGGAGGGTATTTTGCAGATAAAGGAAAACTTGAGATATTTGTATAAAAGAGACTGAAAAATTAGGAGCAAGCAATTGTTTTACAACTTCCAAAGCATTGTTGCTTAGGGTAGAGCTGTCAATCTATTTGTTCTGTCCAAGAAACCAGGCAGAAAATACAGTTCAAACAAGCTCACCAGAGGAGGACCCAAACCGACAGCAGAGCAGACATCCAAATGCTCTGCTTTCTTTGGTGGATCACTACCAATAGGCTTTGGAGAAGAGGCGTATTTTAAAGAAGGGATCAAATGAACTGGGAAGTCTTTTGGAGCTCAAGTTGGGGGAAGGAAATCCAAGCGTAAGGGGAGCACTGAAGAATACATGTAGCTGGAGAAGGATAGAAAGGCAGCACTTAGGAAGGTGGTTCTGGAGAGTTAAAAGGAAGTGAGAGGCCTGAAGGTGAAGATGAGAAATGCAGTTACATGTGGAAGGTGAGAGGGAGGCCATGAAGAGAAGTGCAGAGGAGAGTGATATGGTCAGAGTGATGAGAGAGGAAGAGAAGTTTTTGCATGTGGTAGATGAAATGGGTGCAGATTAAATTACTGGGAGGCTAAAAAGACAGACGTTGCAGTAATTAGGGCCAGAATTTCATCATCCTTATCCCTCCTATAAAAGACCTGTTTCAATAATAAATGTTTAGTGATAAATCCATTAATCCTCCTGAAGCTCACTTGGCCCCATATTTGTGTTGTAGTAAATCTTATATTAAAAGGTTTTGCTGCTACAGATTTCTCTAACATTATGGAGATAACTGCTCTCTCCATGCCTCAGACCTTGACTGGATGCCACCTGGTGGAAGATGGAAAAGAGGAGGACAACAGATGACAATAAAATTACTAAGAAAGATGCTGCTGTCATGGGAACAGACTATGATGGAGCAAGAAATACAACATTAGACAGGCAGAAGTGGAAACACTGGATTGCCTCATGTGTCCCAAGGCACAAGAACATTTATGCTGATCATCAGTCCCCCGCCCCCTCCCACCACCACCTGCCCTCAACAAACCTCCTTACAACACACAATTTGACTCATGCCTTAAAAAAAGGACAGATTCCAAGATTTCGTTTTGTTCTGCCAGAGCTGGCAGGTGATTTTCTGTTAAACATTAACATTCTGTAGCAGTTAAATATGACATCTGATCCTATAGAACAGTAGTCAGTATAGTAATCTAAAGAAGGTCAGGAAGAATTTGAGATTTGACAAAAAAAAATCACTAAAAATACAGATGGCACAGTGCTTTCCCTCATAAATATCTTCTTCCCCCCCCATCCCTCTCTCGGTAAATTTTAACAAGTGAAATGAAGTGAAATTAGGGGGTTTGTTTTTACCAACTCAGCCACTGGATTCTCCTACACCTACTGTTTCGTTTTATAATTATTCCATACATCATTAAATACCCCAAGCTCAAAATATTAACAGCAACAGCTATATTCATTCTCAAAATAACTGATGTATTTCATTCCATGCCAGAATACCAGGACTTGCACATTTTAGTCAAAGATCCATTATACAGCTACTCATCAGGGCCCTGATTCAGCAAAGTAGTTAATCAAGTGCCCCCAAGCGTGGGAATAATCCCCTTGAATTCACTGGGATTGCTCGTGTGTCTAAGGTTAGTTATGTACATCGCTGAACTGGGGTGCAAAATAACTTAGTCAATGCCTCACTAATCAAAGAGTCTGCCTAGGCTGGAACCGGAGCTTTGATTTCCATCTTGAGTAGAGCTCCAGCGAGTGCATGGGCAGCGGGAGGGACTAGCCACCATGGGTATGTAGCTAGGGTTTCAGACAGGATCATACTCAGGGAGACTAGCCCATCCAACCACCCATGCAGCCACAGCTACACGGCTACCTTTAGCACGCTAGCTTGATCAAGAGCTACTAGCATGGGTACGTAGGAAATTACACCTTCAGCCCTTGGGCAGCCACCCAAAATGGAGTGGAATATCGAGTTATAAAATCAAACTTCGTTATTCTTCATGTTAACCACGTTTTAAAAATGTTCTTCTAGGCTATTCCCTCCTGAGCTGGAAATTATACTTCAGTGCTTGGGCAGCCACCCAAAATGGAGTGGAATACCGAGTTATAAAATCAAACTTCGTTATTCTTCATGCTAACCATGTTTTAAAAATGTTCTTCTAGGCTATTCCCTCCATTTATCCTTAATCCCCTTCCGAGCTCAGTGCCTCACTCCCACAAGTCATGGTGTCCAAATAGCTTTTTCCAGAAGATAAAACACCAGTGAATCCTGAAAGTGACAGCCCCATAGAGCAGCAGAGTTAGCGGCCCAAGTGCTATTATCTAACTACACATTTCTCTGTGTATTAATTCAAAGACTTTAATATACATTTGGAACTATTACAGTTATTATGTAAATCGCTTCTGTGGATTTTTTAACTGCTTCCTTCTCCAGGGTTCCAGAGCTTCTAAATGCTCCTTTGGTGCCTAAAAGTGATACCCCCTGCTCAGCCCTCTTATAAAAAAGGAAATAATGATCAAAACAAATCAACACAGCATTAGATGTGGTGTAGCTGCCTTTTAAAATCTCAAAATGTCAGCTATAAAAAATTGAACTGGATCATATATGGGCTAATCATTACGATATAACCACACTTCAGTTTGAGAGGTTTGCAGCGCAATGAATGTAAAGTAGCAGCTTTTAACTCACCACTGCAGCATCCTATACATATTCAGAGTCATATTTGCTCTTTGCAGAGTCATAACAGCTATGGGAGAGTCAGCTATTCTGTCACTTTTGCATGTATTGAAGTAGTGCCCAGAGACCTCAACCAAAGATCAGGGCCTCACTGTTCTAGGCATTGTACACACAATGAAAGAGATAGCTTCTGATCCAAAGGGCTTGCAATATAAGATTAAGACAAGCATCAGTCAGACAGTTACAGTTAATGTAATAAGCAGTGGACCAGCAGCCTAACTTAGAGAATTGTAAATTAAGTACTAATAGCAGAGCTACCCGAAGAACCAAATCCTCCTACTCTCTATTCTACACTGTGCATTAAATGCGTCTCTCTGTTATACCAGTGACACTCCCATAGCTGTTGGGATCACTGGGGTGACTTGCTTAACTGAGACCAGAATATGGTCCAATGAGGTTGCCCATGTGTAACTGAAAGAAGTGGATGCAGCAGAGCCAGAAGAGCTGGGAACTGAAAGTAAAGCAGAGTTCTAAGTTTGCAGGACTGGCAATTAAAAATACCACGTTATTACTTATAAACTGAACATGTGTTGAAGAAATCACTGAGATAAAATCAATACAGAATTCCATAATACTGGCTTTGCAGTTGCTTTCAGACTAGAACTGCTTTTGAAGCCTGTTTTTAAGTTACTCAAATGCAAACGACCAACTGTATTCACATACCAGCCCCTTCCCCAACAGAAAGCCTTCCACATCTCTGGAGCAGTTCTGTGTCCCGCTTTTCCATCCCTGTGCCAGCCACTCTGCACTGCAATTTCTATCCTTCACAATCAATAACTGTACACCATAGCCAGAAGGGTTCCCAAGGCAACAAAGGGCATCCCCTCTGTCCCTGCATGAGCATATTGCTTTCAAAATACACCCACTACAGAAGAGCAAGACAGAACTATTTTATCGTAAGACAAACCATTTAAAATACTCAAATAAATGTGTTTGATCATTGTGTCACCAAAAGCCAACAAATAAACACCAAAGGAGATCAGTTTTCTCAAGGAGGAAAAATTTTATAGCAGAGCTGTCATTTTTGAAAATAGGGGATTTTAATGGGAAGGTTGCATAACTTTCACCATTTAACAGAGGGCCAAAGACATGACTGAACTCCTGTTGAAGTCAATGAGAGTCTTTCCATCAACTCATTCAAACAGGTCCCAAATGAATTGTGAAATCTCACACAATCAGGCCTTGTCTACACTACACAATTAAGTCGACCTATGTAAGGTCGCTGTATAGTCACTGCAGTAATTAGTGCGGTTTTTCATGTCCACACTACCCTATTCGCCAGTGGTGCATGTCCTCAACAGGAGTGCTTACACTCCACTTAGGGGCCACAAGGACCTGGTGGTTGCTTCTTGGGAGCCACAGTTAGTGTGCCGGGACCCTACACCCCAACCGCCTGCACCAGCCCAGAGTCCCCTCCCGCACCCAAACTCCCTCCTGGAGCCCATACCCCTCACCACCCACATCCCAACCCCCTGCCCCAGCAGAGCCACTTCCTGCACTCCAAACTTCTCATCACTGGCTCTCCCCCCGAGTCTGTACCCCCAGTTGGAGCCCTCATTCACCCCTGCACCTCTACCCCCGTACCAGCCTAGAATCCCCTTCTGCACCCAAATTCCCTCCCAGAGCCCGCACCTCTCACCCGCCCCCACCAACCCCCTGCCCCAGCCTGGAGCCCTCTCCCGCACCTTGAACCCTTCATTTCTGGCTCCACCTGCAGCCTACACTCCCAGCCGGAGCCCTCAATCCCCTCCCGCACCCCAACCCCGTGCCCAACCTCAGAGCCCCCTCCTTCACCCCAAACTACTCATCCCCAGCCCCACCCCCAGCCGGAGCCCACACCCCCCTCCCGCACTCCAGCCTCCTGCCCCAGCCTGGTGAAAGTGAGTGATGGTGAAGGAGAGCGAGCGACTGAGGGAGGTGGGATGGAGTGAGTGCGAAGTGGGACTTTGGAGAAGGGGTGAGGCCTCAGGAAAGGGCAGGAGTGTTTCTAATCGCACAAAATGGAAGTTGGCAACCCTAATGCTGGGCAGTGCGGTGCTGATAGGCCATGTAAGTAATGCAGTGTCTACGCAGACACTGTGCTGCCCTCACTAGATCATCCTAAGTGCTACACCAGGGGTCTCAAACTCAGATGATCACAAGGGCCACATGAGGACTAGTACAGTGGCCCGAGGGCAGCATCACTGACCCCGCCTCGCTGTCCCGGCCTCACTCCATGCCTTCCATGAGGCCCCACCCCGCCCCGCCCCACCTCTTCCCACCCCTTCCCTGCCCCCATTCCAACCCCTTCCCTGTGCTCCCCCTGCCTCCCTCCCCCCCCCCCAGGTCCCTGCTGTTTCCCGAAGTGTTTGAGACCCCTGTGCTATACCTCTCATGGACATGGAGTTATTAGGTTGGTGTAATGGGGGATTTACATCAGCAGGAGTAATGCTGTAGTGTAGACACTTACAGAGTTAGGATGACATAAACTAAGCTACACTACACTACACTAACTCTGTAGTGTAGACCAGGCCTCAGTTGTGACTCATCTGAAAAGAATTAGGGAGAAAGAAAAGGTGGATTATAAGTAAGTGAACGCACATGTGCGTCTTGGAAATCAGAAAAAGGTATTAGATATTGTTCATGTCAGGTTTTTTTTATACTGATATGTGTATACACACACACACAGATATTACAGACAGAGCTGGTAGAATTGACTGACGCTTCCCATTATAACACTGTATTTTCAATTCTTTGCAACTCTGGCAAACTTTAACCATTTGGGATGAAATTTTCCATGCTGGGTGTCTGCCTCACGTTGACAATTTTTTGGAAAACTTCTGCCAAAATAGTTCTGCCATTTCTCACAAGAAAGCCAATGAAAAATATGCTGTTTTGCTCATGTTATAAAAATTCTGGCAACTCTTAATTTGAGAAGATCTAATATCCCCCATGCTTTGGGGCAGGGACTTGAATTTGTCTGGGCAGGACAGATGCTGTGTGTCAGGAATGTGCCTTTTGCTGCCCCTGTGAAAATCCACCCAAATTATAAGCCTTTGAAAAAAACTGCAATTCTTACCTACTGAGCTTGCTGGAGTTTGGCATATAAATTCTTCTAAGATTCTGTCTGCACTGAGCATGCTAAACCGCCAATTGTAACTCTGGAGTGCTGTGGGCCATGCCAGACCAGGCACTGAAACTGACAGCAGGGAGGCTGTCTCTCCTGAGCTCTTAATGAGATCCCTGCAAGTGCCCAGAAAGTGGGGAGGAGTAAGCCACACAATTCAAATGCAGAGGGAACAGAATTTAGAAGTGTGTGCAGGCATGGCTTAGGGGGTGTGAGGGAAAACACATGACGGCAGACTGGACACTGTTGTTGGGAGGAAGTGAAACTGAGACCATGAATTGCAATGGGGGAGACACTGGGACTGAGAGCCAAGGGTAGGGGAAACCGGGAGATAAGAGAGGAGGATCCATAGATTTTAAGGTCAGACTATTCTGTGTGGGTGCCTGCCTCAAGATGGCTTTATTTAAAATTAATGTTTCAGCAAAAACAGTTCAGCTGTTTACAAGAATGAAATTAGAGAAAAGTATGTTGTTGTGCCTAGGTTAAAAATTTCTTACAGCTGTGTGTCTGAGAAACTCTAGGGCCTCCACACTTTAGAGGAACATGAAATTTGGCAGGGATGTTGTTCTGGTGTCAGGCTGTGTTTTTTACTGACCCTATGAAAATTCACCCAGGTTTGGCAGAGTTATTAGCCTCTGAATATCTCAGTTCATACAAGTTCAGCAGAGACTTGTTAGTATTTGGTAGCTAAATTCTCTAGAGATTCTGTCTGCACTGAGCATGCTCTATCTCAGGGAATCAAGGGCAGAGCAGGACTTACTACTTTTTCCACAGGACCAGCCAGCTTCTGTGTGCTTCAGAGACATTAACTATTTTATTTATCTTCACAACATCCTTGTGAGCTAAGGTAAAATTATGATTCCCAATTTTACAGATGGCAAACTAAGGCACAGACACATCAACATCCAAGAGTACACTAATTTTAGGTGCCCAAGTCTAAGATGCTTATGGCCTGATTTTCTGAAAACGTAGCATCTTATATCCCTATTGTTCAGAATAGCTCCCACGACTCAGTGAGGGCTCAGCACTTCTGCAAATTAGACCCAGGAGTGTCAAATTGAGTACCCAGAAAATGAGAAAGACACAGCCACCTTTGAAAGATGGGTTTAAGTGACCTGCCCAACATCACATAGGAACGCTGTGGCAGAGACAGAGATTGGAATCCAATTCTTCAGGGTGCACTCAATTGCCAAAATCTCAATTCTCCTACAATCCCTGCACACTCCTTTTAATGTCTGAAACAAATGAGGTAGGGTCCTACACAATAGTCTCCTTTACTACACAACCCTGATTCATCCCCAGAACACATCCCTGCTGTGTATAAAACAAGACAGGGATCCTGAGGGGAAAAAATAGTACTCAACTAGGTAATTCAAGACTGTATCATAATTAGGTTTGTCAGAATTAAATTATTATGTACTTTGACAGACAATATCAATGATTATTTTTAAACTTTTTTTTTGGTTTTTATCAATTTAAATTTTCATGGTTGCAGGAAGTTACGGGGGAGTTAGATAATTATTTAATAACAAGGATCAGCGGGTAGCCGTATTAGTCTGTATCCACAAAAACAAGGACGACTCCGGTGGCACCTTAAAGACTAACAGATTTATTTGGGCATGAGCTTTCGGATACATCCGATGAAGTGGGTTCTAGCCCACGAAAGCTCATGCCCAAATAAATCTGTTAGTCTTTAAGGTGCCACCGTAGTCCTTCTTGTTTTTATTTAATAACAGTAGATGTTGAGATTCAAAAAGTTAACACTTTGTAACCCTTAAAACATAAATTGTCAACATCCCACGGCAAAATAGACTACGTAAACATTCTTAAATCAACAGTAGTTCTCAAGCATTTTTCTTACAATTCACAGATAAGCGAAGTATTTTCATCAATAGAAATATATTTTTGTTGGTTTGTGCATACATGGTGAAGTTAACATTTATTGACATTTGCCAATAAAAACAAACTCCTTCCAAGCCTACTCATACTGCAGACATACACATAGGGTGTGTGTGTGTGGGAGAATGGGAGAACCTTAATTCTGGCATTTCCCAACTTCTGGGTGCTTGACTTTGTAACCTTAACATTCTGTTAACGTAATTATTTAATCACCATGATGATGATTGCCTCATGATGATTATTTGAGGAGGCAGGTCTTGGTACAAAGCACATTTAATTGCTGTAGAAGCAGCAGAGCTGTTCATTGCCTTAGTAATGCTGGCCTGAAGTCACGGATGGCAACGTCCAACACAGGCTACTGAAACAAGTGGTCTTAAAGACTCACTTAAGCTACTGACAAACCGAATGTTAAAAAGGAAGAGCACAAGAAGAACTATTATTTTGAAGAGAAAAAACCCTGTCCTCAATAAGCCACAGAATAGGGGGACACACAAAATAACCAGGATACTACCAGAAATACAAGAGCAGCATGTTGTTTTTCACTATAACCCGTATGCCATCTAAGGTATCTTGTGTTTTCCATAGCCAAGCCAAATGTTCATTAATTAGTGTATTACTAAAGAGCCAATAAGATAATGATAATGTTATCTGTGCAGTCAATCAAAATGGATCCCACAGCAATTCTGTATTTCATGCGACAGAAAAATGTCACTCCAGCTTCACAACCCTTACATAATCATGACTGTTTATCAGTATGATATATGGGAATGATTATTTCTAGTCAGCCTGCTTCATTAGAATCTCTAATCTGTGCCCCACTTACATACCAAAGTGAATGAAAATTGTTTCTGACCCCATATATTTTTATTTTAACAAATGTCACCTCTCTGCACACAAAAATAAGAGCATAGATTTCTTTCCAACAGATCCAATCTCATTCTGCAAGAAGCAATTGAACATATGTTGGCAGATAAGAATATAGGCCAGTCAATCATGGTCAACGGTAAACAGAACAAAGCATATTTTTAAAGTAAAATCAAATTTGATTATAATTACATTTCTAGTAATACCGAGGGAGTGGGAGAGACACTAGTCTCCTTTCCTTTATTAGGAAAAAAAAATCCTTCCCTCCTTCCTACTATTATGCACATTAAATCAATAATAAAATAAATGTTTATGGCCAATCTTTTGCTTGCTTTTTCAATTTCACATCTTTCTTCATATGCAGTCAGCAGCATGCATGGATTCAAAATGACTACCTCCCACAGGAGTAAGCTAGTTAATATGTACTGTACTGAATCACTGAACTGAATTTCAGCAGAAAATCCTAACAATGTAAAAACACCCATTGTGTTATATAAATGGCAACCATTGCAGGAACAAGAAACATTACTTAACACTGCCAGCAAGGAAATCTCATTCACGGAAAAAAGGCTGGATACAAAATCACTTGGAATCTGTCCTTTTTAATAAAAGTTACCTGGAATTTTTTTTCCAGATCTAAAAATCAAGGCATAGTAAGTTGAAATGTGCCCATTTTTTAAATATTAGCAGCTAGGCAGCACTCAGTATCAGAATAGATTAGACAGAAAAAGGCAACATAGTTAATTATAATTAGTTCACCTGAGCTTCTCTAACAAGGACTGAAGTGAACCTCTTGGAGCTCATCTCTAAAGGATTCACAGATACCTGTTTTCATCAATTAGCATACACACCCATGTTTCATTATCATATTTTCACTCAGAGCTGGCTGTTCACTCACCGCTTTCTTCCAGTAGTCAACATCCAATTCCAAGTTCCAAGCTCATACCTGCTGATTTGGAAAGGGTCTTCATCTGAACCTGTGCTCACATTAACAATTTCGCCAAGAAACCAGAAATATAAAAACCTATCTTACAAAATACAGCAGTGAAGAACACTGAGGCTGGAAGTCACCTAGTGAGGATAACAGCACTCCAGACTTCAGCCCAGAAAATAAACATTTTTGAAAGGCACTGCCTTCTAATTCAAGTGTGCATTATGCCAATTGTGAAAACAAAAGCTGCTAAAAACAGCCCATGCACAAGCACACACACACACACACACACACACACACACACACACACACACACAGAGCATCTAGCTGGAATTTTCCCCCCTAAACCTCAGGGACTAGAACAAACATACACACTTAAAAAAAAAAGACAAAAAAAAAGACAATTCTATATCATGCACTGCCTCACTCGTAATTTGTAGCTGTAGCTACTGCAGACAGGGATGGGCAAACACAGCTTGTGGTTAAAGACTTGGAGAACAAAAGAAATACTGTATGAATGACTACTTCAAAGATCAGTTAAGAACCAACAGACGATAACTGAAGTTCATGCACACATTTATTATTCTAGCACTTTAAAACTAAATACAGGGAAACCTTACCAGGATTTATAGACGTTTGCCTCTATTCACTGCATTCATGAGCTTTTGCATCCTTGCAAATACCCCAGCCTGTTTCAAAGACATATAGAACTGATTCTGTCTCAACCTCTGTATCTAATTTACTGTAATACAGAGCATATTCAAAGCCATGCCTCACAACAGCTGGCTTGTTTTTGCCTGCTTCTATATGACTGACAAGTTCATACAAGCTCTGTCAACTTTAACCTTGATGACTGAAGGCTTGGTTTGTATTATATGTTACATCACCAAAAATGTCTGACTTCAAGGAGAAAAGTTCACAGCCTTCAAAGCTTAATTGTGTTTTGCTTTTGGTAAAAAGGCTTTTAATGTCTCATTTTGTATTTCAATCAAGAAAATTATGTCCTGATTTTAGCAACAATGATAAGTTTTAAATAGTTAGATATAAACTAATTAATTAAATCAATCACATGGCTTATCTTCTCAATCACATTTAAATGACTACATAAATTAATTAGGCATATAATAATAAGTATCTTCATTAAAAGTATCTTCAGCCTGGAAAAAAGTGTGTATACACACATACTTATAGAGATGATTGTGCATAGAAAGAACTAAATGACACACACACACACACACACACACCCCACACACACACATGATCTAAACCTCCTTCACCCCCCAAACTCCTATGACCTGATGATATCATGGCTATCACAAAAGTGAAGCGTGAGTTGCCTATAGTGTGGCTAAAAGAATGCATTATATCCTTCCACACAGTTTCTCTGGGTTATGTTTTATATATGTAAAGACTATCACAATATTTTTAAAAGGAAAATGCTCTTAATAAAATCACATTCCAAATATCCCTGCACTAGCCATTTGATACCCTTACCCGAGCATTCTGATACCTCAGTGATGGGCAATTTAGAAATAGCAGACAGATTAAATAAGAGAGCTATTTTGCATGTTTATTTATATAAGATTCTGTTTCTTAAAGAAACAGGAAAAAAATCTGAATTTATTGTTGACTTTTATAGCTCAAAACTTTCAGTTTCAATTCAAGTACACAATGCCCATCATTAGGAGATTTTGACATCAGGCTCAACTCACTCAATCCTTACTTAGTTTGCATAATGCAGTTTAATTGGTTAATAGGCTATAAGAGGTCTGGTTGTCTCACAGTCAACATCTGAGATAGATGACCGTTTAAGAGTTTCTTATAACTCAAATTTACTGGCATATAGTAATCTCTTCCTTCCTCCCCATCACACTGCAGGCAGATATAAACCACAATACATGTTGCTAAGGGCCCACATAATGAAAGTCCGAAATATTCTGTGGCAGGGGTGGCCCCCCTGCGGAGGGGCGGCCCTCCGAGCTGCATACAACAATCTTCAGAAGTTTGAGAGCCGGGGCACACCTGCCGGGGGTCAGAGCTCAGGGCTTCAGCCCTACGGGAGGCGCCTGATGGGGCTCCAGGCTTCAACCCTGTTCCTGCTGAAGCTCTGAGAACCCCTCTCCCGACTGGGCTGAAGCCCCTACTGCACCAGTCTGTTGCAAGGCAGAGGTCCTGAGCCCCCTCCCTGCCCCAGTCCGGTAGCTGGAAAATGGGGGAGGACTTGGGGGGGGCTCCGTGAGTTGCACTTTAATGGTACAAGAGCCACAATTTGGCGAGCCCTGTTCTATGGGATAGCTCACAGCATGGTAGCATAGTAAGAGTGGATAGCTGAATCTCCTCTTTATTTAGTGTATTTGGAACACATGAACTGCCATACCAGAACAAACAAATAGACCAGCTAGTTTGGTATCCCCTCTTCAATGGTGGCTTATACCAGATAATTCAGAAGAGAGAACAAACCCCTACAATGTCCATATACTTTAACTGGAGCTGGGTCAGGCCTAAAGTGCCGATACTATATTAACACCTCTCAAATGTCAAAAAGCAACCAACAACAAAAAGCTGTAACCTTGATCTAACACTGCCTCAAGTTTTGTAATATGTATTTTTTTGTAGACAATGTAATAACAAATTGAGGGGCAGATACATGCAAAATGTTCTCAGAATTTAAACAAAAATCTAGGACCATGGCCCTCTCACTGGTAGGTGGTAGAATTGTATCAATTAGAGAATAAACTATTACATGTATGCTTTTCTTTTGATGCAGGCTGACTTGTGCTGAGGGCACACACACACACACACACGAACACACTCACTCTCTCTAGGTCCAATTTTTAAAAGACAACCTTTTTATGTCAGGACTCCTTAGGTACAAGTAACACCCCTTGAATATCAAGGGCTAGGCCTGTTTAAAACGTACAATAACCTCTAAGGGGATGTTAAAAGTGTAGCAAGTATTTGCTCACATCAGACTGCGAACAAAGAAGAGGGAGGCCAGTTCTGAAAAAAATAAGACTGTACATTAGGTACACAGACAGCTATGAAACACACACATTACCATTATCTATTGCTTGCTGAATTTGGTAAGTCATTTCAATGATAATTTTATATAGGAAACCAATATCCTTAAATAAATATGCACACATTGCATTATCTTTGCTTTGCATGTCAATAGTATCTAGAGTTGCAACCCGTGAAAGTTTTACCTGGACAGTTGGTTTTATACTGCAAAGTCCAGTCAAAAAAGAGGACCTTGCAACCCTAAATGGCACCCAAACCAGAATTCCAGTTACTGTGGGAAGATGCTGGATCATTAATCCATACCGGACCCTGCTCAGCTGGGGCTGTCTCCTACCTACTTGAGACGATCCAAGTAACGGGGGGAAGAGGGAAGAGAAGCAAGATGGGGGCGGGGCCTTGGGGGGGAAGAGGCAGAGTGGGGGGTCGGTCGGGCCTTGAGGGAAAAGGCAAAGTGTGGGCGGGACTTTAGGGGGAAGGCAGAGGGTAGGGCCTTGAGGTTCGGTTACCAACTATTAGAAAGTGGCAACCCTACTAGTTTCATTTCAAATATGTTTCAGTCCTAGAAGTTCAGAACTGGTTTTGGAATTCTGACAATTCTTGGAATTGTACCCAATGTGTGTGGGAGTGGGAGTTTGAATGTTTGCAATTCATAGCAGTAGTTCTACTTAAATGAGCAGTTGTAACTATATCTAGAAGTGCTCCATTGCTCGCTGTTCCATAAACATAAAACTGAGCACCAAATACTAGAATTCAGACACTTTCTAGTTTTTCCAGAGATGGTACTAAGCAACTTAACTAAGTACATCAATTCATTATAGTCCAAATAAAAAATGAAGCCAAATCTATAAAGTGGTTGAAAATTTCTTGGTGAATTATAAACATCTTCATGCAAACAGCATTCTGAGCTTAAAATGCACAATACATAATAAAGCGGACAAAGGAAAAACAAGCAAACTGACTGACTTAGTCAGCTATCCAAGCCCTGTAATTTCACTTTAAAGATTATGGGAGGAAAATGTATAATCTGTTATTATAATACTTCATTACTTTTCATATAAGATTCACTACAAGAGATTAGATTCACAAATAATTCAAGATTCATGACAATATACACAGTATCTGTAATAAGCACAAAATATACACACATTTATTTTAAACAGCAAATCACTTATTACTCACTAAATAATCAAGGGAGTCTCAAATAGCTGGCTATAATTTTTCTGTTACAAAATATCTGCAACCTACAGAATATTTCAGCCCCATACATTGATCTCATGAAATTACTTTTTGGCAAAAAACTCAGGTCATCACAGGTTTAAGTCATTTAAAGATTTAGGGTTTGATTCTGCAGCTATGAAGCCAATGGCAAAGATCCCCATTTGGTGTGGATGATGCAGGATCAGGCTCATAAGTAGTGTAATTTTATATAAGTAGCAAAAAAATGATTAAACACGCCAGCACGCAAATATTTTCTCCATGGGCTACTTGGTTAATGTTCTAAAACTAAGTACAGATTAGCCAGATTAAACAAATTATTATTTACAAATTGCTAGTTTTGGAAAAAGTATTAAATCAAATTTCTTTAGAGCAACTCCACAGACCATAGGTTTAATTGAGATCACGACAAATGAGACAAGTTCCCTTATCACTTAGGCCTTTCACTATAGTAGTGAAATTTTCATTTTTTTTTATAGTTTTCGCATAATAACCATTCATTATCATTCATGGCATGAAAATTAAACAGTCTACAAAAGACATATATGCCCTCTACATAGTTTAAATGGCCTTGACATCAGACAAAGAGCTGAGGGAAAGACCATGAAAGAGACCACTTTCTTAAACCTTTTCCTACAATGTGGTGCAATGGTAAAATAATAGAGTTGCAACAGCATGCGAAAACAGTGTACTGCTTTAAAACAAAGAAGTTATTACAGCTGGTGCCCAGTCATGTGATTTACATGGATTCTATGTTATAAAACGAGGATAGTGTTACACGGACACTGTTAAAATGCTGGCGTAGGTGTATTATTCAGATAATAATTATTCAAATAATTTTGTTACTAGAGTTCCACAATGCTAGATGGAAAACATCTTAGTTATACAGAGATGCTATCTGCCTACACAGTCATCTCTAATCCAGGCTCATGCTCTCTCTCTCTCTCTCTCTCTCTCTCTCTCACACACACACACACACACACACACACACGCTCCATTTTAAAAGCTACTGCATAGTAAATACAAAGAACTACACAGAATCAAAACACAGCAGATCACTTAAACCAGTAGAACCATCAATCTTCATAATATAAAGTTTATAAGGTGGAAAATAATGAACACATATACATAGTACAAATCAGTTGCTGATCATATGGGAGATGCATAGCTATACTCATATTGTATATGCATTTCCTATATTAAGAAATTATCTCTCATTGAGACATTCTACCACTTAAAGATTTTAAGTACTTACAATGAGGAAAATCAGTAGAGATTTTTTTTTTTTAAAAAAAACCTCCTATATATGCTTTTGTTCTTAATTTACAGTTAAAAAACAGGATACAAAAGCTGTTGTTGACTAAATTATTTTAGACACAGTATGTTCTTGTCTGAAATTTGGTTGCTAAGTGCAATTTAGCAGCTGTAGTTTCAATTATTTATCACAATAGCACCCAGAGGCCCCAAATCAGGATCAGGTCCCAACTGTGCTAGGCATTCAAAGGTTTTAATTACACTGTGTCAAAACAGATTATTTAAGATAGATGGAAAGCAGCTTGGAAGAACCGTACCGTTTTTCTCCTATTAATTCACTTAACAATTAAAAGTGGTGAGTGGCAAATCACATTCGAGAGCCCTTTATCGGTTTTCCATTCAGTCATTTTATCTTTACAGAAAACTGACTTACTATATTACTATATTTCAGCAATCTACAGTAGTTGCCAGGTGTATCCCTGACACACTCCTTTAGGAAAATCAAACACTTCCTTTTCTTTAAAAGCATTTAATTGATCAATATTATGATTGGATCTCTTTCTACATCCTCATAAGAAGACTCTACTGGGACTGAAGAAAATACAATAAATTGGACAGTACGTAATTTCTTTAAAAGGTCTATTCCACAGTTAGAAATCTTAGCTCCAAGAACATATCATACATGGGGGGGGGGGGGGAAAGACATAGTACAATGTTCAACATGAGTTTACCTCAACTTCTATTTTGGGTAGCAAAAGACCAGCTCATTCGCATATCATAGTCCTCATTTAAAACTTTCAGCCTTAGAGACAGAAAAAAAGCATACCCACCTTAGAGTGCAATTTTGCTCATCAGCATTAGTTTTGGAGGAAATACTTTCCCTATCTTCCCCTGAATCCTCGGTTTGCCTCCTTACTTCAACTGTGACTTCCTGCAAAGGGTTTATAACATAGTAAGACACCAAGTCATCAAGTTTCAGTCTCCTGAAAATATATTATTATGGAACCTCTTATTTGTGGGTTCGCTCTGCTTGAACATACATAAAGTCAATAATGTAACATGTCTTATGGTGGTTTGGCTTCAAGAGTTGTATGGTATGCCACGTGACATCTTCTGTGGCACTACGAACCTCGCTGTGCTCATGTTACTAATTTATCTCACTGGTCTAGAAGGAAACACTTAAATATAATATTTATAAACCTTAGCAACTCCTATTTGCAAAACAAAAGTATTGTAAAAAAAACTTAGCATAGCCTTGTTAGCATTTTAATACAGGCAAGCATTTGAGGACTTCCAAACTTCTTTCTGTGTGTTTCTGTTTCTCAACAAAACACTTAACATTGACCTTCCAGAATTTTATTACCTCAGCATCTTCAAACAACTGCACCCAAAGTCTAACACTGTATTAGAAACTCTGAACTCATGGGAAATACAGTTGCACTGGGTACTCAAACCAACTAAATTATACATGTGAAGTATGTAAAATACCTTTATTTTTTTAAAAATCTTATAGATTTTGTTATATACATCTACAATGCACCCAGCACTGTATTGTCCAAGTGATTAAACAGTGGGTTTTGAGGTTTTTTTTTTTGTTGGTGGGGCTGGGGGTGGGGCATTAGGTTTATTTTGTTTTGTGCCATTCCAAGTAGCCTCTACTGAACTTGATACTAACAAAATCAATGCATGTATGGTATATATTACAGGATGATTTTTATTGCTGGATGGGCAATAAAAGAGGAATAATTCAGCAATTCCTGCCTCTTCAGAATAAAATTTCTGCTTTTGAGAAACAAACAAACAGTCACTTGTAAGAGACAGCCCAGAAGATTATTTATACAAGTAACTCCTCCCCCTGTCACTCCAAAAGTCCTAGTGAAGACTTTTGTTTAAATTAAAACCAAACTATAGATCAGGTGAGTTTTTTCCTAAGGGATCTCTTATCTTGTATGAAACTACTGTTTAAATTTTGACTCCTGGATTTTTTTTAAAATGGGACAAAGGGAGTTGAAGCGCAGGAAATGAGAGAGGAAGGGAAAAGGGGGAGGAATGTTATAAATATGTGATACCCTGTTTTGTTTTTAACTCGAGCCCAATATTTTGTATTTGCAGAGGAGGCAGTTCAGCTCATATTGACAGTACCCTCCCCCTGACTAGGATCCCTTACACATGAGGTAATCTTATGGCAACTTTAATATGCCATTAAAACAACAATATTACAAGGGTCACTCTAAGAATTTCTCTCACATGCCAACTTTCTCCTCACTCACACTGCAAAGTTAAAAATTAACTTGCTCTTTGCTTGTGAGCTGAGCAGACTTTTGGCATCTCTCTGAGGATCAGATTTCTTTTAATCACTCATGCAAAACAGAAGGGCCACCTATTTTTTCTTTAAGTCGTATTTATTATTAACGTTTATTACATCCTTGGATTTTCAAACAAAACCATTAAGGTGAGACAGCGAGTGCTTCAGTATCTGGTTATATTGGACCAAGAGAGTTTAAAAGAAAGAGGAGAACTAGTAGCGCACCAATGAAGTCACTTTCCTAAGGGGTGATTGCATACTGTTCCTCCTTGCAGTGCTTTTTCCATCTTAAAGTTCTAAGGGGCCAGAAGACATCTGAACTGGGGAAGGGGGCTAGGGAAGCAGAGCAACTGTGTCATGTTGGGTGAGGGTTTATTGCCATCATCCTCCCCTCATCCCATTGTAAAGTATGAGATATAGTTAGGCTTGGCAGAATTCAATTCTTTAAATACTTTTGATAGATAATATTGATGTTTATTTTTAATCTTTTTTTTCTATTTTTATCTATTTAAATTTTAATAGTTGAAGGAAATTATGGGGGTGTCAAGCAATAATCGGGATCAAATAATAATTATTTAATGATACTAGATGTTGAGATTCAAAAAGCGAAAGGTTTTTAAACCATTAAAACACAAATTGTCATCAAATGTCAAAATATACAAAACAAATAACTTTAAATCAAAGTTCTCAAGCAGCATTTTTCTTACTTTGCCTATTAAATTTCCACAGTCATTGATGGAAATATCCTTTTTGTTGGTTTGCATGTATCTGGTGAAATTGACATTTACATATATTTACTGATAAAAATCGAATCCGTCCCGCCTATATATTCTAACATCACAATCAAACTAACCAATTTATTTTCTCTTCAATCATGCCAGTGACAATACAAAAGTGACTGAACTGTTTAGCTCAATGTACTTTGTTCCATGCTGAACTACTAATGCTACACTCACGTAAAGCCTTGTGTGAGCTACCTGTAATAATACAATGACAATACTTTGCTTGTGTTCTTTGACCATACTTGAACACTTACACACACCATTTCTTTTTCTTTCCCCTCTGTCACATTCTAAGGTAAGAGGAGATTACGAAAGCCCCATACCTGTTTGTAGAAATCAGTAGAAGGAGACGATCTGGATCTCTCATGCGTGTATTGGGGTTTCTCATGCTGCTCATGGCTTGCATCAAGGATGTTATCAGCTGAATGGTACTTTCCTGAACTCCTTGGCTCTAGAGGTGTCCTCTGCTCTTTCCAGGATGCTTGATATTCTGCAAACGTTCCCAGCCTCTGAGGCTGTTCAGTTTTCACCACTTTGTCTGCAGATTTGTGAGCAAGGTAATAGACATTATCTTTTTCAGGTTGTGTATTTTCAATTCCAAAAGAGGCTGCCCGAGCCCTTCTATCATACCACGACTCCTCACCCTCGTGTCCATGAGCTTTTTTATCAGGCCTTTCAGGCAGACTGTAAGGAGTTTGTTTCTGTGAAGATTTACGATATGTGGGCTTACTCGTTTCTTCAAAGAACTTCCACTTATCTGCAAAAGAGCCCAGGGCTTCTTCAGATGTATTTGGACGGCGGTGGGAATGGCAGTCATCTTTTGACACCCCTACTTCATTCATCTTCTCTGGTTCAGAGTAAGACTTCAGTTTTTGTTCTGCTGTGAACCTCTTCCTAGCTCCAATGCGGGAAATATGATGAGTGCCACTCTCTGATGAGTTTGGTTTAGCCTGCATAGCCTCAAGAAAACCTGACACATCTTCAGAAACCCAAGCCAACAAGGAAGAGTTGCAATTATTTGTCTTCCGTTCTGGTGACCTGGGGAGATAATCAGCAGGGCTAGGTTCCAAGTCCCGCCGTTTGAAGGAAGTAGCCCGCAGAACCCTGGCCTGGGCCTCCTTCAAGTGATCCGTGTAGGAGCTGTTAAAAGAGCTCTCTGAAGATGTGTTTAAGTTCTCCACTGAATCTGGTTTCCAGTTTTCAGTGTCCTCTTCTGTTTCGCTTGACCCCATTAAGGTAGCAATGCTTTTGCTTTTCTGCAGCTTTGCTCGCCTCATTTGGATCTCGTTTCTCAGGGTTGTTGCAAAGCGATCACTTCTGCGTGCCTGCTTAGTCATATGAGTATCAAACTGGAGCTGTCTATCCATTCCAGTTTCCAGGCAGTTGTCAGACTGTTTTTTCCCTTCCTGAGCTAAAGAGTGCAAAATTGGGGTCTTCTGAGCAGAAATCTTACTACTCTCTTCTGGTCGCCACCTGATATCTTTCTGGGCAGCTCTGTGTTCAGTGATAGGGACACAGCTCTTTGTACACTCCTGCTGATTGTAGCTATTGTCATTTTCCTCGAAACTGCCATCAAAGTTTTTCTTTTGGCCAGGTTTTTCAGTGAAACTTGTTTTTTTAGGATCTTCCACTACAGTAGACTTAACTTCCCCTCCACTGTCCATTACATAGTGACCACTCTTCTCGCGCTCTTCTAGGAAAGGCTCGACAGGTTGTTGCGGTAAATAGTATTTTGGTTTTTGGACCATCGTGACTGCGGCAGGATTTTCATGTGGTCCAGGGGAAACATCAGCTCCTATTCCAGGTTTCCAACATTCATCCTTGAGCTGTAGTGGCCGTGAGCTTCCCTGGGCAGGCTGTTTTGCTGTGACACAATAATAACGACTCTGTACAGTGTTGTCTACTTTCTGTTCAGCAGCACTGTTATTAGCAGAAGCTTTGAGCATTCTGGCTTGGTTTGGACTATAGCAATGAAAGTGGTTGGCTGGTAGCTCTTTATTGCCACTGTAAGAGGAAATATGTCGCAGCTCTTTAGGCGAAGTCGAAGCTCTTGCATGGTGAAAGAAAGTGCTTTCATCACTGTACTGGCGCTGGTGGTGGTAACCGTAAGCAGGCTGTGCAAACCGAACGTCAGTGCTGGACAAAGAGGACTGCAGTCTGTTAGCATTTCCTGAATTATTATTGAACCCATCACCAGCAGAGGACAAATTGTAGTCCAGACTAATATCAGATTTATAATTGGAATTATTGATCCTCTTTCCATCTGTGCTCCTGTCATTAGCCCTAACAGGTCTTCTTGGTTGTTCTGCAGTTTCTGAGCTCCAGTCCCTCCTATGCTGAGTTTGATTCAGAACTGTAAAGTGCTGGGTGCTGGCACCCTCTGAGTACACTGAACCATGGGCCTTCTCGTGGCCTTTGGTAATAGCAAAGCTGTCACTTCGGAGAGGTGGAGGTGGTGGTGGTGGGGAGGATGATTTTTTATCAGGAACGTGCCAGATAGGTCCAAAACTTGATCTTCCAGAGCCAGAGAGCTTGGAATCAGGCTGTTCCTCCAATCTAGGACTCTTGCTAGTCTCATATTGAATGGGAAGTGGCAAGTATCCAGGTTTGTCCTCCAGTCCACTGTTATCATTCACTAACTGGCCAGTCTTGCTGTTTCCGTGCTTTGCAGCGTCCCAGTGGCCTACTTTATACAGCATGTTCTCCGTTGAAGCAGCATCCACATTGGACAGAGTGTGATCAGGGGTACTCGAACTAGTGGAGAAAGAGCCATAGGCAGAATCCCGCTTGCTTTGATTCCCTACATGATCAATGCTATTGTTGGACTTTGCAGAGGAAAGCTTTCCATACTGGGATGTTTGGAGAGTGTGGTCCCAGCTGTCCATACTTCCCAGGGAACTGAATCGCTCAGACGTGTGATGCAGATTTGACTGATCCCATGAGTTTGACAGGTCATGAGAGGAGGAGCTATAACAGAAGAACATACAATATTATCAGCAGTAAGTCAATATAACTACAACGATGAAGCTAATTTTAAATGTGGGTCTGGTACTATCCATCCACACAGCAATTATCAGAGAGAGACATGAGCACACCTCTTCTAGTGGTTTGAGCAGGCGGAATCAAGGCTTCATCCTTCCTCCACCATTAACATAGTGCCTGAACTTCAGCAGCTGCATCTCAAGTTTATCTTTCTGCACAACAGGAATAATGAAGTGACTCCTGGAATCACCCCTTCTCCTTGTGTAAGATCATATTGACATTCAAAGAAAAGTCTGATCTCCCTCCCTTCATCCCCATCTCCTGATACCAAATCCCAAAGTTTCCAATTTACTTTCTATCTCCAATACTACCACCAATCCTATTCTCTCCCTACTAAACCCTTGCCCTCTCCTTCTCCCTCTTTCTTACCCTTGCCCGTTTCCTTTACAAAACCACACCCTTAATCCCACCTGCTTCTCCAAACACTGCCCCACCTTTCACTTCTAAACCACAATGTGCTGCTTGCAACCACTGCCACAAATCCCTCTATTACGGCTCTCACCCTGTGTGTGCTCTCTCCCTTTCACCATTAAAGTTTCAGCAGGTGATGGTAGCTAATAACTTACAAATCTAACACATCACTTCACTCCCTCCATCCCATCCTGCAAGTCAGCACAGCTCTCCAACATCTCGTCCCAGGAGCTCTGGTATCAACTTCTGCTTAACATGGCCAACACTCAACTCCTGGCCTTTCCTTCCTCAGAAATTCTCCCCACTCCCTGTCACTAGTAACACAACCATCATCCTCCCAGTCACTCAGGCCTTCAGCATTGCCCCCTCTCTCTTGCTCATTTAGACTGCCCCCAAATTTTGCTGCTTCTTCCTTTATAACATTGCTTTTTGCCCATAGCTAGCCTGGCTACTGTTATCGCCTCTTCTCTGGCTCCCCGACACCCACCTCTGGTCCATACAAAACACACCTATTAAGGCCATCATCCTTGTCCACTGCTCTAACCATATCACTCCCTCTTTGACCCCTGATATTAGCTCTCCCTGCTTCCCCACACTAAATTCAAGCTTTTTCCCTGGCATTCAAGGCCCTTTACAACTTTGCCCATCCCTACCTTTCCCATTCACCATTTATCACACTGCTTCCCACGCCTCTACCACTCAGCCAAAGAGGCTGGCATCATCAACACAGTTGGGCCAATCTTTGTGCATTCTTCCACATGGGTCACCCCTTCTGAATTAATCAGTAAGGCCATTACCCTGTCCTCTTTTAAACTGCATCCCAACACAACCTTCTGCCACAATGTTGAGAAGAAATAAGCCAATCTAGGATGGCTGTTTTGAGAATCAGGTAAGGATAACTGACAGTTAAGCTATGCTAACTTTTTAAATAGCAATTTTTAAATTATATAAACAAACTGTATATATTTGATTGTATCCATCTCTCCCACACTTGATCACTTTTTTTGAGATTGTAAGGAACTACATATATGTATGTATAAGACCCAGCACAGTGGAGCCCCAATCCTGGTTGGATGCTATTGTAATAAAATATTAAATAATAGCAACTGTGGTAGAAAATTGGTCTGAAATCAACAAGATGAAATTCAATAAAGACAAGCACAAAGTATTATTCTTAGGAAGGAAAAACCAAATGTAAAGCTAAAAACAGGGAATAACTGGCTAGGCAGTAAAACTGTTCAAAAGGATCTGGGGGTTACAACAGATCATAAACTGAATATGAGTCAACAATGTGATTCAGGTACGAAAAAAGCTAATATCACTCTGGGGTGTATTAACAGAAATGTCATATGTCTGAGACAGGAGGTAGCTGTCCTGCTTGACTCAGCACTGGTGAGGTGTCAGCTGAAGTACTGTGTTAAATTCTCGGTGCCACACTTTAGGAAAGATGTGAACAAATTGGAGAGATTCCAGAGGAGAGCAACAGAAATGACAAAAATTTTAGAAAACCAGACCTATAAGGAAAGGATTAAAAAACTGGGCATGTTTAGTTGTGAGGAAAGAAGATTGAGGGGGAACCTGATAACAGTCTTCATATATGTTAAGGGCTGTTGTAAAGAGGACAGTGATCAATTGTTCTCCATGTCCACTGAAGTTAGGATAAGAAGTAATGGGTAAGGGAGATTTAGCTTAGGTATTGGGAAAAGCCTTCCCAACTATAAGGATAGTTAAACTCTGTAATAAGCTTCTAAGCAAGGTTGTGGAATCCCCATCATTGGAGGTTTTTAAGAACAGGTTGCACAACACCGGTCAAGGATGACCTAGGGCTGGACTTGATGACCTTTCAAGGTCCCTTCAAGCATTACATTTCTATGATTCTATGTATTATGAAGCTTATCAAGCACGTTGAGATTCTTGGATGAAAGGCACTACAGCAGTTCAGAGGGGAGAGCAATTATACCCTCACACCTATATAGCAGAGTGAAATTAACCAGACTCCAGCCAAATTCAGCAGTGCTCCTCAGAATCCCATGAGCAGCAGAGAAACTGTCAAAAACCATGCCAAATTTGTAGAAATGCTTAGGAAAGCTAAGAGCAGCAGCAAAGGCAGGCACTTAAGTTATATACAGAGTAGGATGACCTAAGAAATGGAGAACAGGATAAAGTAGCAGAGACCACTGTCTTCCCTGCCTCTCCTCACAAAGCGGGAGAGCAGAGGAGGTATTCAGTAGTGGAGATCCACCCTACTTTTCAACAACAATAAAGCTGTGGATGAGGAGCAGAAGACCACCCCAGCTCTTGAAGAAGCTGAGCAGCATGAGGGAAGGGGAGAGAAAGAAGGCTTCTTTTTCCTTCCAATAGCTAGAGAGGCAGAGCATCAAACTTATCAGATGATGCTAGTCAAAGACTGATACAGCACTGCACACTGGTAGAAATTCCAGCATTGTTCCACTTCTCTATAACTACTATATAAAGTAACACACACACACACACACACACACAGTGGAAGCTAATAATGAAATTATATATCAGCTTAATGGTCATTCTTGTATAGTTTAGATATGACAGAATTCCTTTCTCTGTCAAGAATGTGAAATGAAAATGAACACCCCTTTCTAGCACTGCGGTCTACACAGCAGTTGCTACAATGGCAAAAGAAAAATTGCCTTTGAACTTTTTTAATTTCACTCAATATGGTCAGAGGCATAAAATTAAGACACAGTGTTTAATTATACAACCAGGATGACTGAGGACGCAAACAGCTTACGTAAAACACACAAATATATAAACTATATTGCTTTTTTCTTTGCAAAAAGTATTTGTAATAATAGGGCACACCAACATATGGCTTTATATGGTGACTTTCATATTCTAAGTGTTCAAAACATTTAACGAATTAAATTAGAGAGATCTTGATAGTAGTACATTAGGCAAATACAATGTTTCACACAGAAAGTGCCTTGGACATTAGAACTTTTTTAATTGTTAAGGAATGTATGGCAGGACATTGGGTTTTTATTTGTTCAGTGATAACAGCATACTTGGCTTAATCAAAATGAAGAAGAGACACTATCCCGCTTAATCCTAATTTACAATTCACGGTCTAATCTGAATCCATTGCCTTCAGTTGTGAACTATAGGTACTCAGCATCCCTCCAGATCAGGCTGTAAAGAATTATTCTCTGCTCTGACAAATGGAACTTTAAGTTTCATCTAGGTAGCCAACAGAGATGAGCAGACAGCGTATCAACGTAACATCTCTGTCAAAATATGTAGTAATGACTTCTAGTCTAAAGTGCTATATAGCTAACATCATAATTCAGAAGTAAAGCTGTAAGAATGTCTGGATTTTTGTCTGGCTGCATGTGGTCTACTGTGCTCTTCAGCAACGTAAGTGGAATACTGTCCATGTGCTATTTAAATACACAGTATAATACCAGGTAAGCTGAGAGGAAGTATTGTCAAAAGGTAGAAAAATAGAACGTATAAAAGCCCCTCTCGCAATAAAATGTTACAATGTGAAGATGTGGGGGGAGGATCAAAATGTGCGGGATTTTCTTTAAATAAAAATTAGTATTTGTATTATTCTTTAAGGGCTGAATGCAAACTATTTTTAAAAAATAGCAGGGAACTTTTTAAAAGATCTAATTAGTTACAGCTTCATAAAATGAAATCCTAAAGTAGGGGGTGGGGGTGGGGGAAGCTATGATGGAGAATCTACAGCAATAAAATACAGAATCCCAAGACAGATTTGTACTTGTATCCCAGAGTGATTTCCTCTAATTCCTAGAATAACTATGCTCCAAATTGGAGTTAAATTGAGAGGTAAACAACATTTTCATGAGGTTTGTTGCTAATTTATTATAAGGAAGAAACTAATAAGGGCCTGTAATCAGATCCTGTAATCAGATCCTATCATGCTCTACTAAAAAAATGAAAAGTTTCAAGATCAAAACAAGGATGCCAGGATTTCCATTACAGGGTTGAATGAGACCTAACAAATGTAAGTATTTTAACTATAGAAGGAGACAGTCATTGACCTCTCTCTTGCTATAAACAAACACTCAACATGTACCGTAGTGGAGATCAGATTATGGGAAGTAATTTCACTAATGAAACAGCCAATATCTTAATGTCTGAAACAAAAATGCTCTGTCTCCCCTAAGAGAGAGTTTATATTATTTTTCAAAGAATCCTGCTTTCTAACAATACCTCTGGTATTTTTCCATTGTACTGAAGATATTAATGCATTTAATATACCCTTTGACCTGCCCTTACAAAGATTTATGATACTAAAAAGTGGATGTTGAAAAGAAATGCACAGAAGAAAAATACCTTTCAGCTGCCTTTTATTTACATACATACATACATACATACATACATAATTAAATATATTTCTGAACTAAATTAATACTAGCAGCTCTTCACCCACTTGTTGATACATTGGGCTGTCTCAATATTATCTTCACATTTTTAAAACAGATTACGATATAAATGAAATCGAAAGATTCCATCTTCACGGTTTAAAATTATGAACAATATGAGGCACATTATTGTTCTCTTACAGTCAGAGCTTGATATGTGCAGCTTAAACAGAAACTCACCTTGCATGATACCGGGAGTGCCAGGAAGTGCAGACATTGCTTGAGGAGAGCTGTGACGTGGCTGCCTCAGGCTGATTCTCTGTGAATTTGGTTGCATGCCAGGAGTGGGGCCTGCAGGCTAGATCATTTCTTCTGAAATGAAAGAGTTAGAGCACATACTTTTAATACAGATCTCCTAATAAGGTGACATGCAGTGAAAAACATTGGGCATCAAATCTAATTAACTTGAGACAGACAAAACAGATGCAAAATAAGTTTAAATTACAATGTGCTATGTAATGCTCTACAAGCCAGTTTTGAAAAGATGCCAGCTTGCCTTCAAAACACTTGATACGCAGACAATGAAACATTAATTCTATGCAAGATTTGTGGCTGTATTTTTAAGACAGGTAAATAAGTACCTAGAATTTATTCTGACCTTGCACTATTCAAAGGACCAGTGAACTTTATGTCTCATTTTATAACATGGCAACTCTTGAATAAGACTTTGTAAAGTTTGTTGTGTAGCTGTGTATGTGGGAAGGGCTGGGGAGGAGAGAGATTAGGAGCTTGAGGAAGGACAAAGCCATACATATTTTTATTCGATCCCAGGTTGTAAGGGTGACAGAGGCCTGACTTCTAACACAACCCAGTTCTGCTCTAGCATTCAAATGGTTCAGAGCATCCAAAATAAATTAAAGGTTACAGCTGTGTATCTAAAATTAGCACCTAAGTAAAATCACCTACCTTTCAAATATGCTGAAGACCAGCAGTTCCCATAGAAATCAATGGGAACTGTGGGTGTTCTGCCCCTCTGAAAGTCAGATAATTCATGCAGGTGCCTAAATATTGGTTCAGATGCATAACTTTAGTCCAAAACTTTTCACCTAAATAATTCCAGAGACCCCCTATTTACCAATCCAAATAGTAAGTCTCAATGTTAGTGCTTTCACCCCACTATAGCTTGACAATTATTTAATAATAAATAATAATAATAACAACACTATGATTAGTAATAATAATAATGTAAAAAAGTAATGATTAATAATAATGATAATAGTAGTAGTAAAGTCCTTGAATGGAAGTGCAAATTATTATTAAGTCTTAAGTAGGTAAAAATTATTGGATACAATTTTCAAAAGTACTTTAGGTATCTCAGAAGCCGACATACGTTTTTCAAAAATGGCTTAGGAACTTTGAAGCCTAAGCCTCATTGAAAGTCAATGGGACTTTGGAAAATGTTCCCTAGCAAGCATAAGTAACCTATCCAGGGTCACAAAGCTGCATCCAGAACCAAGAACTCCTGAGTCCAATCCTTTAACAGACAGACATCTTTTCCTTCCCTTATTCACCCTCTTTCTTTTAACTGGATTATAAAATAGTCACTAGATTTTAAAACAAACTAAGCTAAATATTTAACCCGGCCGCTCTCCCCCAGCACAGAAAAATCCCTTTTTTGAGACTATTTGTAGCAACAGGCAACGCGGAAAGTTGTGCCAGGTTCTGGTTAACTGCCTTCCCATATTCTCCACGTACAGTACATAAAGTATTTCCACAAGGCAGCTGTAGTTTTACTGAGAGGTCCTGGGCCCACAGAGTGCAACAGGGGCTCCTCTAAGATTATGAGAAATCCTAGGCACTTCACTAGGCTTTTGTGTATGTTTTTGGTGCATTTTATTTGCTGCAATGAACAGAAGCAAATTCATTCTAGTCTATTCTTTTTCCATGATGCACTGCACTTTGTCTCAGAAGCAACATGAAGAAAGTAAGTTAAGTGGAGCTATCACACTGTCATTGCACACAGGCTCCAGGAGTGGGACTCAAGTTCTTCAGCACAGGAGCAGAACCTCAGTCCTGTGCAGCACACCTCAGGACAGATCAGGCATTTTCCTAGAGCAGCAGTTCTCAAACTTTAGCAACCCTAGGACCTCCATTTTGATTTAAAATTTTTCAGGGACCCCCAAGCCTCCTTCTCAGTCTCAGGACCCGGCCCCACTCCACCCCTTTCCCCAAGACCCCACCCCACCTTTTCTTGCTCCTGCTCTACCCCATCCCTCTTCTTTCCACCCCCTCCCCTGAGTACACTCCATCCCTGCTCCTCCCTCCTCCTCCCAGTGCCTCCTGCACGCCACTGAACAGCTGTTCCCCAGCATGCAGGACGCGCTGGGAGGAGTTGAGGGAGGGAGGAGGAGTTTTTTATTTAGCAGCAGCCAGGAGTTTTTTATTTCCTCAGTTTATTCCAGTGCTGTTGATATTGGAGAAGTAAACTTCAGTCGTCTTTTAGGTAAATTCATGACACCATACCTTTAGTGCTTCAGTTCTGCCATCAATGCAACAAAGAAGTTAAAGTCTCCATATTATGAGAAAATGACGTTTTTAAACACACATGACAAGTGAAACACAAGACTAGAAAACTACCACATCACAGGTAACATTTGGTGTATGAGGAAATGGAAGTGGGAGGAGAAGACTTTCACACTGGTTTTCTCTAGGTTTGGCAAAAGGAATGAGAGATTCTGCCAAGGAGAAGGAATGGGAATGATGCACTTTGTAATACCAATACCGTACCTCATGGAACTTCTCAAGATCTTCGTTAGATAGCTCCTCGCCACATGAACGTCATTTTCAGATGGCATTTTCTGTGCTACAATATCCATCATCACTTTCATCTTCCTGAGCAGCCAAGCAAGGAGAGGAACAGACTGGACTGAGTTGGGATATGAGGCAAACTGAGTGGAGGAGAACTTTAGGCTTTTGTTTTGCATCTTTTATTGGTGTGCATACATGTGTTTCGCAAAAGTTTTTTTTAGCCATGGACTTCTAATTAAGTGAATCACCATATGAATAAAACAGACTAAGTGCATTATAATGGGTTATTTTGAGGGGTAGAATCTTATTGTATACTTTCACAAAAAGCATGACTAGGAATCAATATATTACAAGTAGCCAAACACCAACACTTCTTCATTATTATACCTTTCATTGTTAAGTTGTCTTATATTTACCACTTCCCATTCCAAAAAAGTTATCTATAAATAAGACAACGTAATATGGAATTAATTCTAAAACTCTCAGTGCAAATAGGTAAGATAACTGGAAAGAAAAAGGAAGACATTAAAAATCACATTAAAAAGATGGAAAATTTTGCAGGCAACTAAAGCTGTTGGAAACACACCAGCTAGTACAATACGGCTGTATTAACTCTGAGTGACAGAATGAGAGCACCTAAACCGACAATCCAGGAAACCTCTCCAAAGTTAATGGAAACATTAATAAAAGCATTTCACTGAGTCTCTTACTAGCAGCATTTTAAAAAGAAAGCTGTTGCTTTCTATAAGGACTACTGGAAGAGAAAAATCATGTTACATTGGGGGAGGGGGTAGTCTTTTCTCCATGAACTATGAACATTTTTACTTCATTAGAAGGAAGTCTCAAATTACATATGGGTAAAACAGAATTGCACTTAAATAAACTCTTCCACTCTACTTTCAGAGTAGAATCTGCCTTTTCAATACCACGGTAATTGTAATATGGTCATAGACATTAGAATGGCGACATCTTGAACCTCAAAATCTCTTTGAGTTTAGAAATTCAGAACTAGTGTTCAGATAGTTGCCAAGAAAACACTACTGCTGAAAATCTGATACCAGTAGAAACAGATATTCCCTAGACCAAGAACCAAAATTATTAGCTAAATTGGGCCAGCGGGTTTATTTGTAAACATCACCAGTAAAAATCTGCACAATATCTGGCTACTGAATTCAAACTGTAATTTCAGATTAGTCTGAATTCAGGCTAAACTTCCCAATTTAGAGTTTAGATGATTTAAATTTGTTCTTGTTTAGATTTACATGTTGTATTAGTGTGTCCATTAAAATTGAGAGGGTTGAGTCAGATCTGACCAGAACTAATCAAGAGAAATGCAAAAAAACAATGGCATTACACCACTGTAAAGTACTATTATCAATAAGATCCAAAGTAGTGCCCTACAGTTTGGATATATTCTAAATAAAGTCAGGTGACATTCAATTAAAAGGGGAATAGGGAAAACAAAACAAAAAAACTTTTTGAAAAAAGAAAAGGAGTACTTGTGGCACCTTAGAGACTAACAAATTTATCTGAGCATAAGCTAAATCTGTTACTCTAAGGTGCCACAAGTACTCCTTTTCTTTTTGCGAATACAGACTAACATGGCTGCTACTCTGAAACCTGTCATTTTTGAAAAAAGTTATTCCAAACTAAGTTCTGTCCCTTTGCTCACTTCCACAGAATACCAAGTTGTAAATTCAGCAAGACACCTTTTCACATTTAGAGTCCCAAACAAAGTAAAAATTTAGTACTAGCTGGCACAACTTCAGGGCAACTGCATCTTTGTGGTCCACCAAAGGCACCCACTTTAGGCTTCCAGCTTCCACCCATCACCACTCTCTCATTGCCTCCTGACTGGGGATTTTAAGCGTGCACTGCTCTCTGCCTTACACTGTGGTATGCCCAGCAAACCAGACTGCCTAGAAAGGCCAGAACATGTGCTTTGCTTTCTCTCAGTGTATTGTCCACAATTATAAATAGGCTTGGCAGAATTTGATTGATTTTGTCAACTGATAATATCAATGCTTCTTTTTAAGCATTTTTTTCCAATTTTTTATTATTTTAGTTTTCACACATGTGCAAAATTATGGGCGTGGGGGGGTCAGACAACAGGTTGGATTAGACAATAATTATTATTGACAGTAGATGTTGAGAGTCAAAAAATTAAAGCTTTATAACCATTAAAAGACAGCTTGTCAACCTCACATGGCAAAATATACAAAATAAATATCCTTAAATCAAACTCTAATATGTTCTCAAGCAGCATTTTTCTTACTTTGCCTCTCTCTACATTTCTATTATTATTGATGGAAATATCTTTTCTTCAGTTTGTGTTTGTATGGTTACATCAACATACACCAATAAAAATCTAATCCTTCCAAACTTAGTTATAAATTACCATACAACTCCTTTTAAGCAAGCACATTTATTCTCAGGGTAAAGGTATTACAGAAAAAACATATTTAAACAATAAAAGAAGCTACATACATACTAAAAAGCTTACCATAAGTCACCCCAACTCCAATCTAGGGTTCTATTAGGTTTTAGTCCTTCAAAATCCACAAATGGGTTTTCCCCACACTTCATCTGTTTTAGATCCAGAAACAAGACTGGGCAGATCAGCAGTTTTTTATAGTGCTTGGGGCTTTGATCTTTGTGATCTGTAACAGGTAATCAGCAAGCAATGACCATCTCCTCAGGGCTAAGCTTCAAAAGGCTAGGTTTTTGCATAACCAGAGTTGAAGAATGTGCATTAAACACTTCCTAGGGATTTTCCAAGAAGTCCACTTATTGTCCCAAAAGTCCATACTTGTCTGGCATGTTTTCAACACAGTTTTTTGAATTTCCAGATCTGAAATCTGTCATATCGCCTCACTATAGAAGTTACATACAATCCCAGCCCGCAATAACACACAAATGTAATACAATAAGGTATTTTAAGGATACTGTAAGAAATTCCTGTATGTATCACACTATTTAATTATGCCAAACTAAAAGGCCACTACCAGGATTTATTTTTCTGTTAATACCTTATTCTACTTCTTGTGAGAACCAACAAAGGAACTAATGTCTGTCTGCTGACTCATGCTTACTAGGCTTAATATTCAAGTGAAGCTGCAAATCCGTCAGTTTAAAAAAAGAATCAATTATATAAAACAGACTATGCAGTGTTTCTAAAAATGTCAGTCACGCAATGAAAGACGAGTTTTTCAAGTTAATCATTTGGTTACTGTTCAGATCTCCAGTCAAACTGTTTCCTTTCTCCAGTGCTGGCGCTGATATACTCACATTGGCTATACTAAGTCAGCACAGCTTTGACCTAGCACAGGAATAAGTTTATGAACTGGAAGTCTGATAGAGTACTCAGTTACTATGCGGTTTTAACTTAAAAATCCTACCACTCAAAAGGAGATTTCACATAGAAGTAGTGAAGTGGATGGAGTAGGGAAGGAAAGTTGGGAACATCTTGTATTCTCTGCCAAGTTACACTCTAGTTTTTAATTTATGTATTTATTTTTATTTTAGAAAGAGATGGAATTCCCGTATAATTGTAACAGGTTTCAGAGTAGCAGCTGTGTTAGTCTGTATTCGCAGAAAGAAAAGGAGGACTTGTGGCACCTTAGAGACTAAAAAAATTATTTGAGCATAAGCTTTCGTGAGCTACAGCTCACTTCATCAGATGCATTTGGTGGAAAATACAGTGGGGAGATTTATATACACACAGAGAGAACATGAAACAATGGGTTTTATCATATACACTGTAAGGAGAGTGATCACTTAAGATGAGCCTTCACCAGCAGCGGGGGGGGGGGAGGAGGAGGAAAACCTTTCATGGTGACAAGCAAGGTAGGCCATTTCCAGCAGTTAAAAAGAACATCTGAGGAACAGTGGGGGGTGAGGTGGGGGGGGAGAAATACCATGGGGAAATAGTTTTACTTTGTGTAATAATTCATCCATTCCCAGTCTCTATTCAAGCCTAAGTTAATTATATCCAGTTTGCAAATTAATTCCAATTCAGCAGTTTCTCATTGGAGTCTGTTTTTGAAATTTTTTTGTTGAAGGATAGCCACTCTCAGGTCTGTAATCAAGTGACCGGAGAGACTGAAGTGTTCTCCAACTGGTTTTTGAATGTTATAATTCTTGACGTCTGATTTGTGTCCATTTATTCTTTTACGTAGAGACTGTCCAGTTTGACCAATGTACATGGCAGAAGGGCATTGCTGGCACATATCACATTGGTAGATGCACAGGTGAACGAGCTTCTAATAGTGTGGCTGATGTGATTAGGCCCTATGATGGTGTCCCCTGAATAGATATGTGGACACAGTTGGCAATGGGCTTTGTTGCAAGGATAGGTTCCTGGGTTAGTGGTTCTGTTGTGTGGTTGCTGGTGATTATTTGCTTTAGGTTGGGGGGGCTGTCTATAAGCAAGGACTGGCCTGTCTCCCAAGATCTGTGAGAGTAATGGGTCATCCTTCAGGATAAGCTGTAGATCCTTGATGATGCGTTGGAGAGGTTTTAGTTGGGGGTTGAAGGTGATGGCTAGTGGCGTTCTGTTATTTTCTTTGTTGGGCCCGTCCTGTAGTAGGTGACTTCTGGGTACTCTTCTGGCTCTGTCAATCTGTTTCTTCACTTCAGCAGGTGGGTATTGTAGTTGTAAGAATGCATGATAGAGATCTTGTAGGTGTTTGTCTCTGTCTCAGGGATTGGAGCAAATGCGGTTATATCGTAGAGCTTAGCTGTAGACAATGGATCGTGTGGTATGATCTGGATGAAAGCAAGAGGCATGTAGGTAAGAATAGCGGTCAGTAGGTTTCCGATATAGGGTGGTGTTTATGTGACCATCGCGTATTAGCACCGTAGTGTCCAGGAAGTGGATCTCTTGTGTGGACTGGTCCAGGCTGAGGTTGATGGTGGGATGGAAATTGTTGAAATCCTGGTGGAATTCCTCAAGGGCTTCTTTTCCATGGGTCCAGATGATGAAGATGTCATCAATGTAGCGCAAGTAGAGTAGGGGCATTAGGGGACAAGAGCTGAGGAAGCGTTGTTCTAAGTCAGCCATAAAAATGTTGGCATACTGTGGGGCCATGCGGGTACCCATCGCAGTGCCGCTGAATTGAAGGTATACATTGTCCCCAAATGTGAAATAGTTAAGGGTGAGGACAAAGTCACAAAGTTCAGCCACCAGGTTCGCCGTGACATTATCGGGGATACTGTTCCCGATGGCTTGTAGTCCATCTTTGTCTGGAATATTGGTGTAGAGGGCTTCTACATCCATAGTGGCTAGGATGGTGACTACCCTCTGGTCCCACTGAGAGTTACCAAAAGAAACTACAGCATTTGCTCAAGAAATTCCCTGAAAAAGCACAAGAACAAATCCGCACAGACACACCCCTAGAACCCCGACCTGGGGTATTCTATCTGCTACCCAAGATCCATAAACCTGGAAATCCTGGATGCCCCATCATCTCAGGTATTGGCACCCTGACAGCAGGATTGTCTGGCTATGTAGACTCCCTCCTCAGGCCCTACGTTACCAGCACTCCCAGCTATCTTCAAGACACCACTGACTTCCTGAGGAAACTACAAGCCATTGGTGATCTTCCTAAAAACACCATCCTATCCTATGAAGGTGGCTATCCTTCAACAAAAAAATTTCAAAAACAGACTCCAACGAGAGACTGCTGAATTGGAATTAATTTGCAAACTGGATACAATTAACTTAGGCTTGAATAGAGACTGGGAATGGATGAGTCATTACACAAAGTAAAACTATTTCCCCATGTTATTTCTCCCCCCCCCCATCCCACCCCCCACTGTTCCTCAGATGTTCTTTTTAACTGCTGGAAATGGCCTACCTTGCTTGTCACCATGAAAGGTTTTCCTCCTTTCCCCCCCTGCTGCTGGTGATGGCTCATCTTAAGTGATCACTCTCCTTACAGTGTGTATGATAAACCCATTGTTTCATGTTCTCTGTGTGTGTATATAAGTCTCCCCACTGTATTTTCCACCAAATGCATCCGATGAAGTGAGCTGTAGCTCACGAAAACTTATGTATAATTGTGCATAATGATATCTTTAGCTAAGGCTGCACAAGCATTTGCATTCTAAAAGGTCTTCTTCCGCTGCTTATAATGTTCCCAAACTTTAATTATTTTGGCTGAAATTTGTCAGGTTTGTTGTCAGTCCATAAAGTGATTTATTTTTGTGTTTGTTTGTTAAGAAAAGTCTATGGAAAAATGGTTCAGACATTTTCAAGAACTCATGGAGTGTGTGTGTGGGGGAACCGCACAGTATTATAAAAGAAAATTTGAAATTAAAAACAAAAACAAAACAAACCCCCACCCCAAAACCCAAGAGAACCAGTTTAATCACCTCAGAAAAAGGAATGAGAAACTTGACATAGGAGAAGTTTAAAGTACTAAATACACACAGACTACAGAAAAGCTGTCATTGTAACCATCTACAAGTACATACAAGGAAATAATTAGAGGACATTAATACTATTATATAACTTTTCATGATTCTTAATTTCTTTATTATTATTATTATCACTTTTCATAATTCTTAATAATCCCTCTTTTCAATTTTTTTTTTTTACAAGGCAGAGATCTCCAGCAGCTTTTGAAGTGAAATTCCTCCCTCTACTGGCTTTTAGACACCAGTAACATATTCTAAAGTGTGTGCTCTCAAAGGGTCACATTATTTGCCATTCTAGCAGTGTGACAGTTCCAGTAAAGCCAGCACAATGGAATTACATCATGAACAATCAAAGAGAGAAAACACAATTCTTATACAGGAAGAATTTGACTGATTGCTATTATCCATCTGCAAAATATAACCAATAGTGATATTCTTTACCTTTCCAAACTAGGAATGTAAATATCGATTAAAAAGTTAACGGTTTAAACTATTAAAATTATATTGTTTAACCGGTTAACTGATTAAAGGGAGAGGGGTAAGGGCTGGGGCTGCTCCGGCCGGGTGGCAAGGCTAGGACTTCTCCAGTCGGCCTGGGGCTGTCCAGCTGGCCTGAGGCTGGTGATTAATGGTTCGGGTGGGTTAATGGTAAGACTAATGCTTACCGGCTAACTGTTTAATATTGTACAGCCCTATTCCAAACTGCCCCTGCTCAATGTGTATTTCTAATGCAGACTTTTAACCTTTTTCCTCCCATTCATGCCATCAATACCAGGTCACTCATTCTATCTGCCACCCTAAACAGATCTCCTTTTCCCTCACATGACCACATCTCGGAATTCTATATGCCCCATTTCACCACACTTCCCTCATGAAAATCCATAATAAATAACAATTTATTGTTTAAATAAAAGTTCATTATGCCATATATGGCCAGCACAGGTGTTGGCATTCACTACATATGAATGTTAATATAATATATAATATAGATGTCTATGGTCAGATAGATATATTAGTAAGCATCATGTACACATTGCTATTTAAAATTATCAGGCCTGATCCAGTGCCATTTTAAGTACATGAAAAAAAGACTTCAACTGGATTCAATCAGCACTGGTTTCAGGCCATAAAGAACTGCACATTCTTCAATGTTATATATCGGGGTGGGCAACCTGCGGCCCATCAGGGTAATCTGATTGCTGGCGATGAGACATTTTGCAGACGTTGACCATCTGCAGGCACGGCCTCACGCATCTCCCAGTGGCCGCAGTTGCCCACCACCGTTATATATTCAGTAAGTTTCTGAATTAAAATAGCTGTAGTAATTAGATTTATCTTTGCAAGGAGAATGGCTAGAAACATATTTAAATAAGCTTAGGTTCTGCAGAAAATTTTGAACCTCAAATTTGAAAACCACTGAGTTTAGAGTGTCAGGAACTATTCAAGAATTCTGGAAGTTGTGTGTGTCAATTCCTTTCACATATAACAGGAGAGCTGCTATATTTGAAGTGTCAGAAACTACTGAAGTTAGTTAAATCAGAGTGTGGGCTCCTAGTGTCCATCCAGTACTGTCTTGCTGAGGCCCTCTGCATCATTCTGTCCCTGTGCTACTTCAATTTTAAAATGAGATTCACAGATTCCAAGGCCAAAAGGGGACTATTGTGATAATCTAATCTGACCTACTGTAATAACACAGCCCATCGAACTTCCCCAAAATAATTCCTATAGCATATCTTTTGGAAAAGCATCCATTCTTTATTTAAAAATTGCTAGTGATGGAGAATCCAGCACCACCCTTGGCAAACTGTTGCAAAAATGTATGCCTTATTTCCAGACTGAATTTGTCTAGCTCCAACTTCCAGTTTATGCTTTTTCTCTATCTGATTGAAGAGCCTATTATTAAATATTTGTTCCTCAAATAGGTATTTACAGACTCTAATCAAATCACCCATTAACCTTCTATTTCTTAACTAAATAGATTAAGCTACTTGAGTCTATCACTGTGAGACATGTTTTCTAATCATTTGATCATTCTTGTGGCTCTTCTCTGAACTCTCTCCAATTTATCAACATCCTTCTTAAACAATGTACATCAGAACTGGACAAAGTATTCCAGCAATGGTCACACCAGTACCAAATCCTGAGGTAAAATAACCTTTCTACTCTTACTCGAGATTCCCCGGTTTATGCATCCAAGGATTGCACTAGCCTTTTTCGCCACAGCATTGCACTGGGAGCTCATGTTCTGCTAATTATCCACTCCCGCACTCCCAAATCTTTTTCAAAGTCATTGCTTCCCAGGATAGAGTTCTCCATCCTGTAAATAAGTAAGGCCTACAGTCTTTGTTCCTAGATGTATAAAATTACATTTAGCCATATTAAAATGCATATTGTTTGCTTAAACCCAGTTTACCAAGTTATCCAGATTGTTCTGTATTAGTGACCTATTTTCTTCATTATTTACTACTCCCCCAACTTCTGTGTCATCTACAAACTTTAACAGCGATGATTTTATGTTTTCGTACAGGTCACTGATAAAAATGTGAAATAGTCTTAGGCCAAGAACTAATCCCTGCAGGACCCCACTAGAAACACACCTGCTCCATCATGATTCCACATTTACAATTACTGTTTGAGACCTATCAGTTACCCAACTTTTAATCCACTTAATGTGTGCTGTGTTAATTTATATCTTTCTAGTTTTTTTAATCAAAATGTTGTGTGGTACCAAGTTAACACCTTACAGAAGTCTAAGTATATTACACCAACATTATTACCTTTATCAACCAATCTTGTAATCTCATAAAAAAGACATCAAGTTAGTTTGGCAGTATCTATTTTCCATAAATCCAATTTGATTGGCATTAATTATCCTCCTGTTAAGCTTTATTAATTGAATCCCACATCAGCTGCTCCACTATCTTGCCTAAGATCAATATCAGACTAACAGGCCTATAATTACCCAGGTCATCCTGTTTACTGTTTTTAAATATTGGCACAACATTAACTTTCTTCCAGTCTTCTGGAACTTCTCTGATGTTATTGAAAATCAACATCAATAGTCCAGCAAGCTCCTCAACCAGCTCTTTTAAAATTCTTGTCACAGCTCGGAATTTGTTGCAGTTCTGCAGAAGGTCCTTCCTATGCATGATGGACTATCTTAAACCTTATATATGTCATAGAATCTCAGGGTTGGAAGGGACCCTTAGGAGGTCCAACCCCCTGCTCAAAGCAGGACCAATTCCCAATTTTTGCCACACATCCCTAAGTGGCCCCCTCAGGGATTGAACTCACAATCCTGGGTTTAGCAGGCCAATGCTCAAACCACTGAGCTATCTCTTGTCTGCATCATGATTGCATCCTTGATTTCAACAACTGATGGCCAGCCACCGGTTGTAACTGCACTAGTGGGTGCACTAAGGGTACACAAGGAAAGCTACAAATTGTAAAGTGGAGTATAGCCCTATTTTAAGTACTGAAGTCAATTGGAATTAAGTATATGCTTAAAGAGGTTTAAGTGTTGTCCCAAACAGAGACAGACTTAATCATGTGTTTATGTGCTTTCCTGAATTAGGGCCACTATACATGTTGAGAGTACCTAAATATAACCAACTATTTTAATTTCATGAAGCAGACATAAGATTTCATAAATTTAGGATGATAGAAAAAAGAACACTGCATTTCCTATCCCTTTGTAAATTCCAACAAATAATTTCATACAGACAGATGGGTTCTCTCTCCTCTCAAAATATACTTATTTGTCAAAAATTACCATCCTGGCAAACACGTTCTCTGCTGGAATGTTTTATAAGCCTGTTTATGGCCCCCTGCCCCCAAAATAGTATCCTTACAAACATTTGCAGTTCATCAACCTCTGAACCCATATAATACAATTACAAGTGCACGAATAAAGCTATAGTAAATAATTACAACTCACTTATTCCCGCACTCGACCTCAGAGAGGGGACTTTTAGCTTTGGTTTTCCTGGGAAGAAGAGATGTATTTATTGACAAGGAACATAGCCTTGGAGAACAGAGCTGTCCTCCAACTTTCCTCCAAAACTGCTCTTTCCCCACTCTTCATTTGCTTAAACAGCCTCACCCTCATCCCTGTCCCAGAGGCAAACAACTAGAACTGGTTAATTTTTTTTTCATAAAACACAAAAAGCTTTTGACTAAAGATGGCTTTTTAACCAAATCCAACATTTTTGTGTAAAATATTTAATGTGATCAAAAATTGAAAAATGGTGAAACAAAGCTTTTGTTTTATTTTTGTTTTGACAATCTAAAAAATATATATTTTTTTTATTTTCAGTGTTTTGTTAGCCCTCTCCTACTCCTGCCTCCTGTGGAAAAAAAGAGTAAAAGAAGTATTAAAAGAAAAAGAAAGTACATGTGTGGCGGAAGATAAAAATTCTCTCCCTTTTTTACTTCTCCTCGCCCTTTTCTAATGAAAAAATAGTAAAAGAGGGAAGGGTTTGAAACAAAGACATTAAAAAAAACCCCACACCTCCTAAAACTACAGTGAACGTTTTCATTGTGAAAGAGGGCTTTTTAGTTTCATTTTGAATTTTCTCATCAACAATTTTCACAATACATTTTGAAGGGAACAAACATTTCTCTTCCTTCATAACATTTCACTGAAATTAATAGGGATGTTTCAACCAGTCCTACTCATAACTCCACCCATCACATATGTTGCTGCTTTCTCCTCCCCAATATATCCCAAATATGCGCCCTGCTCTCCATTCCCACCATAAAAACCTTTTTCTAGTTTTGTACCTCAGCTACTGCAACCACCTGTGTCTGGTCTTCCCATCATTACTGTGCCTCTCCTACAATTGGCTCAGCACAGTTTTGAAAACCATCTCTCACCATACAATCTCTTCACTGTTTCTTCAGCATCACAAATAAAATGTAAGCTCTCTGTTCTCCCTTTCAAGTCTCTACAGTGTAACCCATACAACCTGTTCTTGTCTCCTTCTGAAGAGAGCGTCCCTAACTGCTCTCTTCACTCAGCCCACACTGTATGCAAAAGTACAAATACCAGAGTGGACGGCGAAGCACCACTTAGGCGAATAGAGACATGCCGGAGCCCTAGGATATATATCCTACATGGCTCTCTACCTGCCCAAGCACTGCCTCCTACATTTACACTGCTATTTCTGCAATGTAGTACCTTGGTGTCTCAGCCCTGACAGATCCTTTCACTGCCACATGAAGCTACATACCCCACGGAGGACACAGCCTACCTTTCCCTGCTGCACGTAGCTCCACATAACTCACTTGCCACCGCAAGTGTAGACAAGGCCTGAGAGTCCTTTTTTCATGCCAACCTATATGACTTTTTTCAGGGTGGCTATCTAGGTCTACCTCTCCCTTCTTGATCCTATCTATTATGCCTCCACTCACATGTCCTTTAAATCCTTCTTCGAAAAGGAATTTTGTAAATTATTATTTTTAATACAGACATTAAACTTATGCCTTTTCTTGTCATTGGCTCTGTGTGGGTGTGAACCCTCCTGGACTTTAAAGGGACTCTGTGCAAGCACGGGGGAGTGTCTGGGGCTTTAGATTTTAAATTCGTTGGTGTGGGGACTGCACCTTCACTTTTTGACGGGGTGGAATTGGGCAGTGGTTCAGTGAACTGGCACTTCTTTTTGGAAGCTTCCATCTTCTGCTCCAGACTGTAAGGCCTTGGCTCCAGAAGAAAACTACTTTCAGACTCAGACTGCTGAGCCTTGCTGTCTACACCCACTTGTCTAGTCACAGATAGATTAACCAAAGGCAAAAAACCAGAGCTCCAAGGAGCATGTGTGCGTACATACACACCAGAGACAAAACAGAAGCTAACTGTAGCAGCTGGAAAGAGACAGCTGGGAGTTTCAGGAGAAAGCAACAGCAAGGAAAACCAAAACTCCCCTATAAAAGCCTTCTATTATAATTAAACAAAAAAAATTAGTTTTAGTGCACTGGTAAGGGGGAGATAAAAGACTCAAAAGTTAGTAAATTCCTGAAGTTAAGGCTAACTGATATTAACCTGATAATATTGTGCAGTCTGTACATTTTATGGCATACACATGAATAGGAAAAAAATAATTTGTTCATATTTAACAAGGCAAAGTAGAGCAAAGAACAGAAATAATGTTGTCAGAACAACTCTAATTTCTGGGATTCTCCTGAGTTCTGAGAGTTTGATCTCATAACTGTAATATTGTACTAACACTTGGTTGATAAAAACTTACCTTTTAAAATTGAAAAGTTACTTTTTTCAACCTCACCAAATTTAAGAACAGAGGAAAGGGATTTCCTCTCTGTTTTACATTTTTCCATAGTACTCACCATGAGAATATCTAATCCTCTTACTTTCACCACCCCCAAAATATCCAAATACCACCACAAGCCTTCAGCAGAGACCAAGCAGAGACAATTTCATCTCAAAAGACAAAAGGTTTGGGAAAGTTATGACCGTCTGAAGAAAGAGAATAAATTAAATGGTTTTCGCAAAAAGAAATTTATTTGAGCATAAGCTGCATCCGATGAAGTGAGCTGTAGCTCATGAAAGCTTATGCTCAAATAAATTTGGTAGTTTCTAAGGTGCCACAAGTCCTCCTTTTCTTTTTGCAAATACAGACTAACACAGCTGCTACTCTGAAACCTGAAATAGTTTTGTAACCTAATTATAGCAGACCCTATTCAAGCATCTATAATAACAAAATCTGGGGGTGGGATTCCAATGAGAATCATCTTTCCAGAGGCAATATTACTCTTACTAGAATTCATCAAAACATTTCAAATTTCAATTTTTTATTATTTATGGTAAAAATATAGAGCAATTTTTTGCAAATATGTTTCTGAAAATCTTTACCTTTTTTCAGACAGCTATGCTACTTACCTACAACACAGGAGTATTTTTATGCTAAATTAACTAATTGTAAACTATTCTGAAACACTCAGATGGAAGGTATTTTAGACATTCAATTTATTATTATGGAGCTGCTCGTTAGCATCTTCACAACTAAGGTTGGGTTTCAGTTTTTCACTCAAAACAGGGACTGAATGTCTATTTTGTATGAACAATACTTGAACATATTAAAGTAAATTTGCTAGGCATTTTATGAGATCAAATACATTTTAAATGGCCCTTTTAAAGGATTAAGAAAACACATTTTGAGTCTTTCATTTTTGTGAGTAACTCTAGCTAACACTAGTGGCTTGCTACTGACCTTTCAAACTTCCCAAATAATTAAAAGTCATTGCAAACATTTGGAATAATTTATATTTGAGGAAATTAGATGCTAAGCAAAGTTGTTAATTCTTGTCTATAATTTTATAGTTTTAGACAGAGCCTGTTCAATAGTTCAGGTCTTTGTGACAGCGACACCAACCAATCACCATGCTTCTTCTGCAGTTAATGCTGCAATTCTATTGGTTAAAATGAGTCAGTTGTGTGAGGAGGGACTCTGTGCATGTGTCAAAGTGGTCTCTACTATAGAAGTGGAACAAACAACATTAGATTGGCTCCCTGGGTCTGAGGAACTAGGCCTCCTTCTCCAGCCTGGTCTTGATGGGGTCCCAACATCAGTTGCAGAGTACAGATGCTATTGCACTTCTCCGGTGGCAGAGTCTCCAACCTCCCACCTGCACAAAACGGATGCTGGTGGCATCGCATCTGTTGCTCTGAAAAGGCAATGGGAGGTACGACCTTTGCTATACCCTATGATTACCCACCCTGTCAGCTGGCAACAACCCAGAGATGTGTTGCTCTCGGCCTTGCAGCAACAGTGCTCTGATACCTGAAGCCCTTATCTCCTCCCGCCGTACAGCTTCCACCTCTGCTCCCAACATTCATACCTTTCTGTCTTCAAGAGGCTCCCAGCTCCATCTTTTTCTAACCCCAGTTCATCCTTGTCAGCAGCCCTCCATTCATCTCCACCTCTTTCTCGGCCTGAGAAGTCCACAGCATCTCTCCCCTGCCTCTGGCACCTCCCTTAGCCTAACCACAGGAGCCTTCCTCTCTCCAGCCACACTTCCAAACAGCTCCTCCCTTCCTCAGCAGCCAAAGACAAGGAACCTAAAGAGCTCTCCTTTACACCAATCCTCCATTTAGCCCTTCATCTCCCCTCCCCCACCAACACACGCACTTTCTGCCCCCTTTCTAAGAGCTCTCCAGCTCCTTCCCTCTCCTCTCCCCAAGTCACTGGCTTCAGAACCTTCTCCCAAGCTCTGTTTTTTCCTTCTTCCTCCTTAGCCAGCACCTGGGCTCTTCCACAATGATTCTGCTCTTCATGGAAGGAACTACTGCTGTGTCAGGCCCTTTATATATTCAAATTTGCAATATCTGCTCTCCTGGGAGGGAGATGTAGTTTGGACAGGGGGAAGCTGAAGGTCAAACTAGGTCATCATGATGGGAGATAAGGCGCATGAGAGGTCAGATTGGAGGATCATAATGGTCCCTCTGGCTTCTAAATCTATGCATTTAGTATGTCTGGCATCCCCATGGGGCAAAGTGAAGTGTGTGATGTGTGTGCTATGCTCTATGGGGTGGGTGGGATATCAGTCCGTATATGCTGGAGGAGAAGTAGAGGATTTTTAGATTGCTAACTTTTCATATCCTGGCTTTTGTGATTGTGTGTTTGTGATTTGGTATATGTTGTGTGCACACTAGCTTACCTGACACGCAATATAGTATGTTTGAGTATGAACAACACATTATTTGTATTAGAGTAGTGCCTAGGAACTCTGGTCATAGACCAGGACTCCATTGTCCTAAGCTCCTACATGCTTTCGCCATGGTGCATATACTTTGCCGTTTCCTGTCTATTTGAAAACTCAGCAAAAATCATCTAGGTCAGAGGTTCTCAAACTGTACTCCGCGGATAGTTCCTCTAAGGTGCATGCCTGGTGGCCGCACATGACAGAATGAAGAGCCATCTACCTAAGTAGTGGAGCCGTGCAGGTGTGGCTGCACTAATGAAGTGCCTGGACCCTGGAGAAGATGCACATGTAAGGGAAGGTGGTGGCCTTGGGGGGAATTGGGGGTAGGTGGCATGAGAAGGGGGGCGGAATTTGGGACGTGCAGGGCTGCGGTGGCAAGAGAAGAGGCGACTTTCCCCAATTCCAGGGCTGCGGCTGCCGGGGAGAGACCCCCCCGCTTCTTCCCAGCCCCAGCTCGGGGGCTGCTGCGGTGGGGGAGACAGGGCACATACATCGCATTAGAAAGGTAAGACAATGGATATTAAAATATGAGTTGTTGTGCTTTTATTTGTAGAACAAAAAAAATTATTATTAAGTTGGGTTTTTTATATAGCACTTTTATCCAAAGCGCTTTACAATAGTTAACCAACAGCACAAACAACATTTGGAAAGATCATTAAGTGGTCCGCCGAGACCCTCCGCAATTTTCAAGTGGTCAGTGAAAAAAAGAGTTTGAGAACCACTGATCTAGGTTCAGTGAAATGGCTATTCTGATGCTATTTCCAGTCATAAAAAACAGTGCCTCTATGAAGAATATGCATTTCTCAGACTAAATCGGCTTTTTTTCTTTAAAGTAAAGCAATTGCCCTCTCACAAAGTCAAGGCTGTAATTCTGCTGTGAAGGGGATTTCAGTGCAGCCCATTGGTAAGTAGGTGTGTGCTAAGATAACATCATGGATATACGAGGTGTATTGATTGAGCTGCATCAGTGAAGAATATTTGAGATCTACAGTCATCATCTCCTTAAAGTCATGCACAATGAGAGAATGGTACTTACAGTCAAAGGACTTCATCTTCTAGCAACTGTTCATTTGACTGTATTAGTTATTAGCTATTTCACCCACAGTACTTAGATGCTTTGGAGTTTCTCTCGTCATCCTGCAGTAGTCTCCCATGTGCCTTCAATACCAACACAGCGATGGCCTCATCAGGATAGATTTATTTTGTAACAAGACACCTCAGCAGGTGGGCAGCTTAGTGATTTGTCAGTTTTGTTCTTCATGTCACACAGCAAACCGATTTGAGTCACATGTTGTATGTTGTGGGAGGGGAGAGGTGTTATGCGGGCCCACAGAGGACTGAGAATGATTTTACAAGCTTTCAGCCAGAATGAGAATGCTTTGAAAGTAAGAGATTTATTGGTTTCAAAATGCAAATGCTACAAATAAATAAATACAACTCGCAACTCTTTCCAACAGTGTTTCCTTGCTTCTTTTTGCTAAGTTCACAGTCTCTCATCAATAGAGTAATGTCTGAAAAAACAAAGGAAAAAAAGAAGCCCTTCACTGGGAATAAACTGATTTAAACAATTTCAGCTGTACATTATGATCCTTCCTGCTCAAAGTCCCAGTTTTTCTGCCCACCTGTCCAGTCCAGCTTTCTGTTAGGCTCAACTCTTGCAGCAACCACCTGTTCACTGTTTTCTCCAGATTGTTTTCTGTGTTTCTGTAGTAGGAAGAGAGCCTGAGACAGAAGCCCTTGTATTAGAGGTCTGATCTGAGGCCTGGGCTAAAGTAGTAGTCAAAGTTTTACTGATATAAAGCAAAGACATACTGTGAGCAAGAGGCAGGACCTGCTCACAGAATTTGGCAAGAACAGGACTGATATTGCACAAATACACATTCCTAAGAAGTGCTAGGCACAGAGTACTCACACAAACACATCCCAATATTAAGTGGTACCAGAACATCCCAATATCAAGGACTGTACAAAAACATTCCCCAAGGATAACAGGAACACACTGACTCCCTCCTAAAAGATATGGTCAGGATGACAGTACGTAATAAAGATGTTTTGATTGAACCAATATGTACAAGGTGATAGGTGATAACTAGCCACATCAAGGGGTGGTAACTAACTATGTGAGCCCTGGGCTACACTACGAGTTTAGGTTGAATTTAGCTGCGTTAGATCGATTTAACCCTGCACCCATCCACACAATGAAGCCATTTTTGTTGACTTAATGGGCTCTTAAAATCGATTTCTGTACTTCTCCCCGACGAGGGGATTAGCGCTAAAATCAACATCGCTGGGTTGAATTTGGGTTAGTGTGGACGCAATTCGACAGTATTCGCCTCTGGGAGCAATCCCACAGTACTCCATTGTGACCGCTCTGGACAGCACTCTAGACTCGGATGCACTGGCCAGGTAGACAGAAAAAGCCTCGCGAACTTTTGAATTTCATTTCCTGTTTGGCCAGTGTAGCACAGGTGACTGTGCAGTCCCAGAATCGCAAAAGAGCTCCAGCATGGACTGAACGGGAGGTACTGGATCTGATGGCTGTATGGGGAGACAAATCCGTGCTATGAGAACTCCATTCTAAAAGACGAAATGCCAAAATATTTGAAAAAAAATCTCCAAGGGCATGAAGGACAGGGACCCACAACAGTGCCACATGAAACTTAAGGAGCTTAGGCAAGCCTACCAAAAAACCCAAGAGGCAAATGCCCACTTGGGGTCAGAGTCCCAGACCTGCATGCAATTCTAAGGGGTGCCCCTACCGCTGCCCCACCCCTGTACGTGGACTCCTGCAATAGGGGAATCTCACGCAACAGGGATGAGGATTTTGGGGACGAGGAAGATGAGGAGGAGCGGGAGGTTGAGGATCGCACACACCAGGCAAGCAGAGAAACCGTTCTCCCCGACAATCAGAAACTGTTTATCACCATGGATCCAATACCCTCCCAACCTGGGTTCCCGGACCTTGAAGGTGGAGAAGGCAGCTCTGGTGAGTGTACCTTTGTAAATATAATACACGGTTTAAAAGCAAGTGTGGTTAATGATTACTTTGCCCTGAAGACTTGGGATGCATTCGCGGCCACTGGAAAAGCTACTGGAAAAGTCTGTTAATGTGTCTGGGGATGGGACAGAAATCTTTCAGGGACATCTCAATGAAGCTGTCCTGGAGGTACTCCCACAGCCTTTGCAAAAGGTTTCTGGGGAGGGAAGCCTTATTGCGTCCTCCATGGTAGGACACTTTACCACGCCAGGCCAGTAGCAATCATTGCATAAGAAAGCATGGTAGTGTGTGGTCCTGGAGTAGATCCTTGATGATGCATTGGGGAGGTTTTAGTTGGGGGCTGAAGGTGATGGCTAGTGTGTTCTGTTATTTTCTTTGTTGGGCCTGTCCTGTCCTGTAGTAGGTGACTTCTGCTCCAACCCCTCAGACAAAGACAAACACCTACAAGATCTCTATCAAACATTCTTACAACTACAATACCCACCTGCTGAAGTGAAGAAACAGACTGATAGAGCCAGAAGAGTACCCAGAAGTCACCTACTACAGGACAGGCCCAACAAAGAAAATAACAGAACGCCACTAGCCATCACCTTCAGCCCCCAACTAAAACCTCTCCAACGCATCATCAAGGATCTACAACCTCCCCTGAAGGACGACCCATTACTCTCACAGATCTTGGGAGACAGGCCAGTCCTTGCTTACAGACAACCCCCCAACCTGAAGCAAATACTCACCAGCAATCACACAACAGAACCACTAACCCAGGAACCTATCCTTGCAACAAAGCCCGTTGCCAACTGTGTCTACATATCTATTCAGGGGACACCATCATAGGGCCTAATCACATCAGCCACACTATCAGAGGCTCGTTCACCTACACATCTACCAATATGATATATGCCATCATGTGCCAGCAATGCCCTTCTGCCATGTACATTGGTCAAACTGGACAGTCTCTACGTAAAAGAATAAATAAATAAAGAATTATAACATTCAAAAACCAGTTGGAGAACACTTCAATCACTCTGATCACTCAATTACAGACCTAAAAGTGGCAATACTTCAACAAAAAAACTTCAAAAAACAGACTCCAACGAGAGACTGCTGAATTGGAATTAATTTGCAAACTGGATACAATTAACTTAGGCTTGAATAAAGACTGGGAGTGGATGTGTCATTACACAAAGTAAAACTATTTCCCCATGTCCCCCCCCCCCGCCCCACTGTTCCTCAGATGTTCTTGTCAACTGCTGGAAATGGCCCACCTTGATTATCACTACAAAAGGTTCCCCCCCACCGCTCTCCTACTGGTAATAGCTCACCTTAAATGATCACACTGGTTACAGTGTGTATGGTAACACCCATTGTTTCATGTTCTCTATGTATATAAATCTCCCCACTGTATTTTCCACTGAATGCATCCAATGAAGTGAGCTGTAGCTCACAAAAGTTTATACTCAAATAAATTTGTTAGTCTTTAAGGTGCACAAGTACTCCTTTTCTTTTTGTAAAAGTCATAGTTTTCAACCATGAAAGATAAATGGTGGTACCTTTATAAACATAGTCCAAATCAGTTTCAATAATTATTTCAGTTTGTTCGTTTTTCATTCTCTCCAATGCTTCTACAATTGCTGACACTTCTGCGGACTGTGTTCCTTCCTTCTCTAGCTTGTATGGAAAGGATTTAAGTATTTGCCTCCAGTTAGGCACATGCCTGCAAATCCTGTAACTCGCTTTCCTTCTTTATAATATGAACTACCATCTACAAACCACAGGTTTCAGAGTAGCAGCCGTGTTAGTCTGTATTCGCAAAAAGAAAAGGAGTACTTGTGGCACCTTAGAGACTAACACATTTATTTGAGCATAAGCTTTCGTGAGCTACAGCTCACTTCATCGGATGCATTGAACCAAACTGTTTTCCCAATTACTTGTTCGATTGTAGTTGCCTTAAAGACAGAGTGCACTTTAGATTCCTCGTGGGGCTTACAAATATGTTTCTGATCATTTACGGTCAGGCCCCGTACAGATATTTCAGGTTCTTTCAGGGTGACCAATTTAATAGTCTCTGTCATGAGAGCAAAGATCAACTGTATAGCCTTATTCACTCTCACATGCCCTTTTGATAAATTTGTCTCATTCCGTACATTTCCCAGAGCATGATGGCTTTTAACAATTACTTTATTTGCTCCAATAATTGCCTGGGCTTTCTGTAGTGTCCAGTAAACAGCAAGAGCAGTTTGCACACAAATTTCCAGTTTACTTTCTGGAGCTGTTAACACCCTGATATAGTACACAACAGGTCTTTCCCCAGCACCAGTATCCTGAGTGATCAGATTAACAATACAGAAATTTTTAACACTAGAATACAACACGAAGGGGAACTCGTTGGGGCGGCTAAAGTAGGAACTTCCATTAACCCCATTTTCAAGCTTTCTCAGGCACTAGCTGCTTCTTCTGTCCAGGTCCACTGCAGTCTTTTAAGCACCTCACACATGGGACCTGCCTTTTCTGCATATCCCACCATAAATTCTTGGCAAAAGTTAATCAGTCAGTTTCTGAAAATTGGGCCTGTGAAAGACTGGAAGCAATGGTCAGATTAAGCAAATTTTTTTTTTAAAGCTTCAGTTTTTGCCATTGCTTTACATATCCCAGTCCATGTTTCCATCTTCTTTTTTAAATTCATATGGGGCATCCTTGCTGGCAATCCAGAGGGTTCAAATTTCCTGAAACTCTGGGGATTTGCAGGGAGGGGATAAGGGAGTTCCCTAGCTCGTGACTTTCTGTCATGTTAGACTGCGATTCCTACAGAGGACAGATTGCTTACTTACCAGATCAGTGGTTGAGGGTCACCAATGTGGTTAGATGTTCGCCTGCGTAGCTGTGTTCTTTCTGTGTGCTGCCCCATCTGCTGTGCAGACAGCTGGCACAGCAGACCTCGAGCGAACCGCCCAATGACCACAAGATCCATCAAGTATGAGGGCACCAGGTCAGGTTTAATGCAACAAAGGACAGTACTAGAATCCCACAAACTTTACCGGTCCACAAATACACGTATGCCCATAACAATGGGCCAGTTCAGTGAATGGGGGGACTTTTGGTTCCTTCCTAAGCTAGACAGAGAAACTCCATCTGAAATACATCTTTTTACCCCAATGCAAACAAGTTACGTACTACCCCCTAATATAGTTAGTTATGACCCCTGACATGGCTAGTTATCATCCATCACCTTGTACATGTTGGTTCCATCAAAACATCTTTATTATGTACTGTCATCCTGACCTTATCTTTTAGGAGAGGGTCCGTATGTTCCTGTTATCCTTGGGGAATGTTTTTGTACAGTCCTTGATACTGGGGGGTTCTGGTACCACTTAATATTGGGGTGTGTTTGAGAGAGTACTCTGTGCTTAGCACTTCTTAGGAATGTGTATTTGTGCAATGTCAGCCCTGTTCTTGCCAAATTCTGTGAGCAGGTCCTGCCTCTTGCTCACAGCTTGTCTTTGCTTTATATCAGTAAAGCTTTAACTACTACTTTAGCCCAGGCCTCAGGTCTCATACCAGGCCTCTAATACAAGGGCCTATGTCTCCGACTATCTTGCTACTACAACTTCTATGCCATAGAAGTGCGATTATGTAATTAGGGAAGCAGGATACCAGTGATATGAGGAGAAATGAGCTTTTGAGGAGTATAAAGTATACACTCCTTTTCTAACTGCTTTTAAAAGGGCAGATTTCTTCTTCCCTGCCTGATTTATTATTAAGATGAATAACAGAGAAAATGATGAATAACAAAAAAATTATGTGTGTGTGAGACTAAATGGAAGGTAAGTCATTTGGGGATTGCTAAATGGTGAAAAACAAAATGCTTGGGTTTTTTATGGTCCATATATACACATATAGCAGTATTTATAGCAGAGCCCTGGTCCCTGTTGAAGGATGGCTTCAGGGCCATTATCTATGAAACTGCATATGTAGGCAGGGAAGCTATTCTCTTCAGAGGAAAAAAAACATAATGGATCTGTGTTACTATAGTATCCAGGGCCGGCTCTAGGCACCAGCAAAACAAGCAGGTGCTTGGGCGCCACATTTCTGGGGGCGCTATTCCGGCGCCGGCCATGCCGCCCCTAGAAATGTACCCCCGCCTGTTCCCCTGAGCGTGCCGCTGCCACTCCGCTTCTCCCCGCTCCCTCCCAGGCTTGCCACGCGTGAAACAGCTGTTTCGCATGACAAGCCTGGGAGGGAGGGAGAAGCCGAGCGGCAGCGTGCTCGGGGGAGGCAGGGGTTGTAGAGCGGAGGTAGGCTGGGGCGGGGAGCGGTTCCTTTACCCCCCCAGTTACTTCCTGCGCTCTCCCCCATCCTCGCTCACCTCTGCTCCGCCTGCTCCCCTGAACACGCTGCCTCTCCCTCGCCTGAGAGGGAAGGGGGAGAAGCGGAGTGGCGGCGTATTCAGTGGAGTAGGGGGAACGGAGGTGAGCTAGGGTGGGGGGGATTGTGGGGAGGGGAGCTGCAGGAAGCGGGGGGGAATGCAGCACGCCTGGGGAAGGAGGCAGGGCTGGGGATTTGGGGAAGGGATTGGGAAGGGGCGGAGTTGGGGCGGAGCCAGGGGGCACGAAAAAAAAGCAGGGGTGGCCAAACATTTTTTTGCTTGGGGCGGCAAAAATCTTAGAGCCGGCCCTGGTAGTATCCACATCATCTTAAAACACTGACATTGAATCCAAAGCCTTGGGCACACTACAGAACTGGCATAAAACTTTGGCAAGGAACTTCAAGCAGTTGAAAGCTAAAGCCATAAGAAAGTAAAGTTTGACTGCGTAACTTCCATGGTACCTGCAATTCCCCTAAATTTTAGCTTGCAAGTTTCAGTTAGATAGGCACAGCTACTGTGTGTGTGCATGCAGGCATGCGCGTGTATGCACGCCTACCCAACCAATCAGCTTCTGAGGACTGCACAGTATAATTTATTTTCTACTTATGCATCTGTTTGACTCATTTCTGAAAGCAGACCTGTGGTGTAAGACCTGGAGGGCCTTAGGTTCGATTCCTACCAATGACATAATGTCTGTCTATGTATGCAGCTGTGTTTCATTCATATACACATTGCAAAACCACCATCTCACTAAAGAAACAAGAAGTATTGGATGAAAGGATTTAAATTAGGAGGAAAAATGGTAAAGTTCAGTAAAGTTTCACCCACAATTCCAAACTTCTTATAGTCCCAGAACAACAAGATATCTTTTCTGAAATGTTCAATAATGAAATAATGTCCCTATTTAACTAACATTAGGATACAGACTCACTATTTCATGAACGTTAATGGGATTAGTTCACAGGTCTCATGTTTGGAACCTTACTAATTCGGCAGACAGACAACTACAATACAAAGACAACTGAGTCAGCAGTGTCCACTAGCCTGTCTAGAGAATATAGTTAAGATCCCATCCACGTTACTAATTGCAATCATATTGCATACAAGTTTGAGACAACTGTACTCTAACCGGTTCCCTTGAATTGGTTGCACTGACAGCATTCCTGGATCTTAAGATAGCCACAACCCTATTCGAATTAAAACATCCACAACACCATAGTGGCTGGAAACTTAAAAACAAAACAAAAGAAAAACAACATAAATTCTGCAGAAATTAATGACATGAGAGAGGTGCTGGTATTATTTTCTGGCCAGTATTTGCTTAATCTGACCATTGCTTCCAGCCTTTTACAGGCCCAATTTTCAGAAACCGAGTAATTAAAGATAGACTTCCAAATATGGGAATTCCTAATTAGGGAATTTAATCAAGCACTTTGAAAATTGGGTTCATTGACGTTTCAGTGCAAAATACATCTGAACCTTCCAAATAAGAATGAAGACAAATTTATTTAAATAACACCGTGTAGTCTCCCAAATACAATACACTCTCTCTGGCATCTGTGTTGTAGCTGTCCCAGTTCACCAGTCACAATCAGTCTTACGATTCTTTCAATCCGGCAAAATAAATCTAATGAACTGAAGTTGAAATATTTGTGAAAATGACATCAGGTAATTTCTGATTTCTCTCTCACTTCAAATTTCTCCAAGTCATTTTCCAGTGCTAGGTTGGCCAAAGTGACCGACGGAATAAGGAAATCAGTTCTGACTAGTATGGTTTGATAAATAACATGCTCAGAAGGAGTGGCTTTTAAAAAGAGCAATAGTGTTTAACAGCATTCTCCAAGTGAGTGACTAGTTTAACTGTTTTTTATTCTAAGCACTCCATCTTACTGACAAATGTTATGAATCACCAAGAAAAGCATTTGCAAGTAGTCTTATACAATAAAAGTCACTAGGTACGTAGATTCCTTAAGATCTACAGGTAACGTCTATGGGTTACAAACAGAAGTGTCCATTTATATAAGCAATATGCAAAATAAAAGATAATAGAATGCAACTAAACCACTACTTTTCTACCTGGAAAATTTAATACAGTTGACCTCCTCTCAATTTATTTCAGCTGTTTGCACTGTATACTGTACTATCTTATTACACAGGTAGTAATTTCAGGCTTCAGATATACTTTAAGTATGGTACAGACCATGGCATTAGCCAGCTTCCCACTTAGGCAGTCTATAAGCCATACAGACAATTATGAGCTTAGCCCAGTAAGGGATGCACCATTTATTAGACTACCAAAATAAAGACATGGGATTTAAATGTACAGGAATTGCAGTCCTGAATGCTGGGGCAGTAAAAACACCACAACTTCACCTAAACAGAAAGCTGTGGATTAATCAGACTATAAGGACACAGATAATCTTTTATGGCCCGCCAACTGGAGTCAGTGGAAAGATTCAATGTGCTTTGGATCAGGCCCTTATTCTGCATATTGCTTATATAAATAATAGTAACTCATAGGAATTGACTAAGTCACATGTATATGTAAGAAGCAATTTCCAACTGAGACAAACTCATCTCAGCTCCTATCAGATGTAAGCACCACTAACCCTACTAGATTAAGGATTCTGCTAATAGGCTGTCTGCTTTCTCTGGTCACCAGTCAGCAGATACAAAAACAGATTCCTATCCGGAATCACTGTTTGCCATCCCACCCCAGCACATGTTCTAGGAAAGGAGGAGGAGATGATGATGAAGGTGGTTAGAAGAGACACAATACTGTCAAACATAAGACCTCTGCCCCCCAAAAAATTGCATTTAAAATAGATATTAAAAAGGATATCCACATGTTTTTTTCAAGTCCATCCTCCACAGCATATAATGTTATTTTTAAAGGCACCAATCCTCTTTTTTAGTTTTGTCCTTTAAAAAACCCCTTTTTAAAAAAAATTCATTTCTGGTTGAAACTAGTTTGGCAGCACTACAATCAGCAGCAACATGCTAGTTCCCTGTGGTACATGTCGGTGAATAATTAACAGCAAAGAAACCTCTTCCTTTTTGACGCTGGATCGAGAAAATCTGGAGAGTGAATCATTTCCAGGATTTAACACTTTAAATTTTACAAACATACTAACTCTCCTACACAATTTGCCCCGAGGACTGGTTAGAATATTCGCATTTGCACATTGGACTGAGAGACTAGCTGAGATCCTGGAAAGCTAACAGCAGAGTTCTTCACAAATTATCAACTGCAAACCAACCCAACACACTCCCTTACCAAACAGCAAGTGTTGTATCAGTAGCACATAAACTAAGGTCAGATCAGAGTGACAGATGGGAAGCATATTGGCAAGCTGTGAGAAAACAGCCTCCCTCAGTTTCTGAATCCTACATTTTTCCTTCACCTGTTGATTTCATTTGGCTAATTGTATTATCAAACATAACAATATTTGAACCAAAAAGCCCTGGTCACTAACGAAAGCCCTACATCACTTTTCTTTTATAGACACATTAATAACATACAGTAAGACCACAAAATGCATCCTTGAGAACAGTCACACATATAATTTATAACAACCACGTGTCACTGCACTAAAAGGTTCTACAATTAATCCAGCATCCCTGCTTCTTAATCTCTTACGAACTGGCAGAAGAGCCTCTCTGCAGGCACAGGTTTCACAAGTACAGGTACATACCCTCTATCAGAACCAAGCTATCATGTCTCCCAGTCTACAGGAGCGTAGGTGAAAACATATGCCTTTGATTAAAGATCTAACATGGCCTCCAGTAACATCTGTGCTAATCAATGCCCTTGGCTTTGGGACTACCTTGTCAATGGACTATTCCAAAGAGCTAGTTCTGGAGGGGTGCAGTGTTATATTTAAGCTTGGTGCTTAATTTTTGAACAATCTATTTAAAAATCCACAGACTGTCAAAATACATGAGTTGACAACTTACTTCCGTGGATTATGATGTGACCATATTATGGTGATGCAAAACTTAATTTTGTCCTCTGGCAACGATGTGCCACACTCTAGCCTAAGAGAATAAAACCCCTGCAGCCTTCTAAAGAAAGACTACCCTCCTCCTGTGGTAATCTGTGCCTCTGTGCAAGCTTGGTGGATATAATTAGATTCAGAAGGAAGTCTTATTACTGCACTACACTAAGAGGCAAGCAGGGATTTTGATTAGTCAGACCCACGATTCTGCTGAATAATTCCTCATGAACAGGGCTTGCTGCACTTGACAGAGGAGTCTGAAGAGTGGCTGGAGGGCTGTTCTGGAGAAGAATTATTAGATCACCAATTTAAACTGCGACTTTTGAAGCTATTCTGTGAAAGCCTATCTCGAACGTGCACATTTGCAATGAGTTTTCACCATATTGTTAAAAAATTTAAGTGCCACATTCCTTCCTCTTACTGTTTTCTAAATGAACAGGTTAAACTGGGCCAGTGACCTAGAAATAATACTCTATCGTGCCATCAGAAAGCCTGGACTCCTTATGTTGGTAGTTCTGTGAAGGATGTGTGCTCACGTCCTTGTTTCACTGAAGAATATGTCCTCTGGCTAATTATGCAGCAATGCCGACTGGCTCCAAAAGCCCCTGGGACTATCCAGGATTTCTCTTTGGAAAGCTTATGCTCAAATAAATTTGTTAGTCTCTAAGGTGCCACAAGTACTCCTTTTCTTTTTTGCGAATACAGACTAACATGGCTGCTACTCTGAAACTTTGGTTTGAGAATCACAAGAACCCTATATTTTCCCACACACCTTCTTCCACATTTAAAATATTCTCCTGGAGCCAGTGTCCCAGTAAAGGAGGTGGCTTGTGGTGATGGTGACCCTGCACATATTACCACCTCAGCAGTGCCAGTGAGATCAGAAGCAATGTGTACGAAGCTACAAAGAAATGACCTTAAGCTATAAAGGAATAAGGTGGGATGAGGAGACATAAAAGGCAATTTCAGAGTAGCAGCCGTGTTAGTTTGTATTCGCAAAAAGAAAAGGAGTACTTGTGGCACCTTAGAGACTACAGCTGTAGCTCACAAAAGCTTATGCTCTAATAAATTTGTTAGTCTCTAAGGCGCCACAAGTACTCCTTTTCTTTTTGCATAAAAGGCAATGAGATTGATTTTGAAAATCTCCCCCATGGCTTATAATAGGAGGTTTCTTTCAGCCTTATCTTTGGAGAGACTAGCATATTTCCATAATGATACCTACAATAAATAAAAAAATTAACACAACCAAGCTCTTCAGGGATCTTGTCTACAGGTGTGGTATGGTCACTACTCCTGATGTTAAGAATCTGGTTACTGTACTTGTCAAAGTTCCTTTTGGGGGGGTCTAGAAACAGACGGTGCTACTTACTGTGCCCTCAAAGAATAGCCTTGTGCTGGTTCAGTGTCATGGTTTTTAGGGAGCACATGAGAAGTTTCAGTATCCACTCCCTCTGTGCCCAGCCAGCACTGCTGACAGGGGTGGAGGAAGGCTTTTGGGCCATGGCCTTGCCCCCTTTGGAGAGGCCTGCAGTGGCAACAGCGCTAGCCTCACATTAGTTCCAATAGTTCTTGCATTCCTCTGAACACAATATGGCACATGGCCTTTTAACTGACAGCAAAAGCAGGAGGAGGCCTGGAAGCAGGGCCGTCGTTACCCATATGCAAAGCACGCAGCTGCGTAGGGCACCAGGAAATTTGGGGCACCACATTTCCTGGTGCCCTGGCACAGCTGCATGCTGCTCCAGCCCCTGCTCCGGCTCTTCCCCAGGCCCCTGCCCCTGCTCCGCCCCAGCCCTGCTCCCACTCCCCTGAAGACTGCAGCCAGGCCCGACCCTGCACTCACGGCGTAGTAAGTGGAGCGACTCAGCCCCAGCCTGCTCTGCTCCCCTGGCTCCCAGCCATGCTGCCGGTGAGTGCTGAGGGGCGGTTCCTCCCTGCCCCCAAGCCTGGGAGCCACAGGAGCAGAGCAGCCTGGGGCCACAGGCCTCTGCAGGGGGGCTGTGTGGGGCTCCAGGCCTCCGCGAGGGGAAGTGGGAGGGCCTGGTCCCAGGCCACCATGGGGGACGGGGCCTGGCCCCTTCCTGCGGGAAGTGGAGTGACCCGGCCCCAGCCTGCTCTGCTCCCCTGGCTCCCAGGCTTGGAGGGAAAGGGGAACCGCGCCCCAGCACTCGCTGGCAGTGCGGCTGGGAGCCAGGGGAGCAGAGCAGGCTGGGGCCGGGTCACTCCACTTCCCGCAGGAAGGGGCCAGGCCCCGTCCCCCATGGAGGCCCCCCTGCTTCTCCCCTGGATGCCTGGGGGGCTGCGTAGGGCACCAAAATAGCTAGGGACAGCCCTGCCTGGAAGAATTTTGCATTAAGTTTCCAGTTCCTCGGCCCGAGCCACTTCCAGCAGCTCCCATTGGCCTGAAGCAGCGAACTGCGGCCACTGGGAAACGCGATCAGCCGAACCTGCGGATGCGGCAGGTAAACAAACCAGCGCAGCCCGCCAGGGGTTTTCCCTGCACAAGAGATGGAACAAGTTTGGGAACCACTGCAGTAGGACCTTAATTTTATGAACATGAGTCTTATGAACAGCCAGTTATACATGAACCATTTTTCCCTCGGTGGTGGAAAAAACTGTATAATGAAAGTGATGTTGGTGAAGAACAAGCCGACACCCTTTCACATTTCGATGCCTTCAATGCACTGGAAATAGTTTTGCAGTGGTTTGAAGAACTAGAAGAATATGATGCAAGGCACCATACTGCAACTTTCGCACTGTATCTACTGTAATTTTGAGACATTCAATTTTACAAACTCCTCCTCAATCCCCAATTAGCTCACAAAACAGGTGATCTACTGTACTTACAGTTTATTTTTTGGCAATATTATAAGACAAAGAAGCCGGCACTGTAAGTGCAATTTCTGATAAAAAGGGGGAGGACAGAGGGGTGGAGGAGTTACTGTGCTCCTCATTTGTGCAACTGCTGTCCTGTAGTCGTTTCATAGGCAAAGCCCAATGCATGTTAGTGGGAGTTACACGTGCATAAGGAAGAAACGATCAGTGTCAATAATACAACTAAAATATGTTCATGTTTTTCAGCAATATTCTACATTTTTACATGACCACGTTTACATTTTCCAGGACCTTCTTAATTGCTAATCCAGATATAAAATTAATATGTAAAATGTGTATCTATATATTTATTAAATAAAGAAGCTGGATCAGTTATGAGGGAGGAAAATGTTACTGGAAGGTCAGCTGTATGAAGGACATGCACTGCTATAAGGCAGAATTCCAAATGTGTGTTTGCTGTAAACATATCATATTAGTTACTGGGGAAAATGTGGACTCCAGAATGTTCTTTGGATTTTTCTATGCACGTTTATTATATTTTACAATGTTCTTGCATTGTACTTTTTAAAACTGGACAAACACACATTATATAATAAACAGAATACTATGCAAACAAAGTGCCTGTAAAGCTGTATCCTTGGTGACACAAACATTTTTTAGACAGAGTGGGATGACATTCTAAAGCCTAGTGTTGAACTTTGCCCCCTTCAGACAGGGCCCGGGAGATTACTATTTCATCTTAGATGTCGACAAGACTCCTAGCAGTATGTTATCCAAGAAGAGAATAAAGAATGGCAATCCAGGGTTGCACTGGATTCTGGTAATTTCAGGACAAAGTAAGCAACGCTACAACGCTTGCGAAATAGAATCAACTTGGCACCAGTAGTGAGGGCAGGGTTTAAGCTTAATGTAGACAATATGTGACTTTAAATCAAAAGATTAAAAAACATTAAAATAACCCCAAATATACCTGGAAATAGTTATAATCTTACTCTTTTAAATGAATGACCCAATTAACCAAAAGTGATTTATAATTCATGATTCACCTGAATGCAAGTAAGACAATAACACAACCGGGCACATATTCTTCTGATGCTTGTTCTTTGAATTTGCTCTGCCAGTGAACTCCTAAACAGGGTATAGCTGGTAGCTATGTTTTGAAGCCCAATTACTACCTACTGTGATATACCTGTGTACACTCCAGACTAATGAGTAGCTGCATCACCCCTGCCCTGTAACCTGGGGTGTCTTTCATAGTGCTTTGCTGCTGTAGTCTACAACCTGGATTGCTCACAAACAGCCTCCAGCATGTAAGTCACTCCCAACTTTGTCTGTGTGAGCTGAAGCTGGCCAGCCAGCCACATCTTGCTCTTACCAGCCTTAAAATTTACCACAGGATGACCCCAACACACTCCCAGTTCCAGATTTCCTCCCACCCAAAAAATGTATGTTCTGTATTGCCCAGCCCTCTCCTGGACAGTACAAATATGTTAAGTCTGTTATTTAAGGGAATAATATGCACACAACTTGTTACCCCAAATGGAGTTACCCTGACACTTGAACTTGAACACAATGGATTAGATAAAACAGTAAAACAAGTTTAACCACAAAGAGAGAGATTTTAGGTGAGTACGAGTAATGAGGCATAAAAGTCAGAAATGGTTACAAGAAAAATAAAGATGAAATGCTTACTGGTGCCTAACAAACTATATTCGATTCAAAGCAAAGATTTTTCACCACACACTTTCAGTAATCTTATCAGCCAAACTCTTTAGATCAGGTCCTCTCCCCCAGAGCCCAACTCCTGCTTCTTTTGTCTCTTCAAGTTCAGTGAATGCAAGGGGGAAGGAGAGAGAGAGGGTTCTCTTCGGGAGTTTGTCTCTTATTTTTACAGTTTCACTCCCCCTCTTGAAAAAATTTTCCAGCTGAGACCCAAGAGACAAAAAGTCTGTGTGGAAGGATGTTCCTGATGGGTTTTTCTACCTGTTTGAACTTCCTTTGCTTTCCTTCCCTGCTTGATGACCCTGTTTACTGCTTAAATGAAAATTAAGGCAAGCACCCATTCCTTCCCTTGTTTAGGACAGACCTGCCTGGGCAGGGCTGAAGGGTTGGGAATATTTATTAATAACATCATAGGGGAAACTTATAATTGTACAGTGTTGCCATACATATTTTTACTAGGACAATACTGACCAGCAAATTATGATGCCTTGCATGGCACACTTTGTAAAAAGATTATTACAATAGTGTGTAGGGTGTGAATACAGGGAAGTATTCCATCACACCAAATTATAAGGCAGAAGTGGGAGGAGGGAATGTTTCATCCCATAGCCTAGAACATTCTTAGACTGAGACCAGACTATCTCTAGGTTCATTGACAAACTACACCAGCACATGAAGAAAATAACCTACTGGTTTTGTGTTATAATATAGCAGAACATGATAACCACATGAGGTTTACAGTTGACTCGCAGAGGTCTCCTCACTACCAAACTGGCCCACATCCTCTGTGCACTGAATAAACATCTTTCCATGGGACAAGAGAGTCTACATACATCATCACCACATCAGAATTACTAAGAGCACTGTACAATTACACACAGTCTCCAAACTTCAGGGGATAGAAGAAAGGAAGTAGGAAAAGGAGGCCAGGGACAGAAGGTGACTGTAAACCCTCTTCATACACATTAATACAGTTCATGTATATTTCATACATCTATAAATTTATGAAGAGAGACTTGCTAAGAGGTATTTAAGATTTTGCATTGTCAATAGAATTTCTGTTTAACCAATATGTTTGGTTATAACAGATCGATATGGGAAGCAAAGAAGCTAGAAAGTTCTAATGTGCGAACTTGCTAGAAGATAAATGATACGAGTTTGAAGCTTCGCCATCTGATCAGATTGCAATTATGTTTCATCCAAGCCATTCTTTATACTAGTTTTAAAACACCTGAGACCATAATTCAACTAAGTAGTTTAAACAGTTGTTATCACAAGTAACTGGAATAATGATAACTTAGCATGATTCCTTGGCTGCTGACCAACACTACTCAGGACAAATGGATTCTACCTTATTACACATAGCAGAGAAATACAGAGACTTATGTTGCCCGATAAATCATTTTCCTAGTATGAATTTTAAAAGATTCAAGAAACATAACTACTCAGTGTATTTATCAGTATACTATTACCAACTAAATAGGATACTATTACCAACTAAAATCTAATTAGCCAAATTAAACTTCCAAGAAAATTTACATTTGGTTTAAACAAGTGAAATTCTTTATTTTTCTCTGAGTCCATCTCCCTAAAATAAGGATATTGCTGAAAGTTCATTAGTATGACAGTAAAAGATTCCTAGCCTATTTGTTTATTTTTAAGGCAACTAATCTAAGAAGAATCAATCTCAAATTTGGTTAGCCAAAAGGAAATATTTGTTTTGTAGCCAAATAAATGATGATTTTAAAAAAAATTACATTGTATTATTTGACCACCCCTTCTTTAAGGATTAGTTATTACTGTGATCTAACCTGTATTTAAAAATCCTGGATAAGATAACCTCTGACTAGACCAGAGACTTAAAATGGAAACCAGGCTCCTATCTTAATTTGCTTATAAAATAAAACAGCTGTACCAGACACTGCACTTCTGCTGAAAAATAGTAAATAATTAGTCATATACACTGAATAGTTCTATGACACCCCATTCACCATACTATCTGAGAACCTCTCGAAGATTAATGCATTTAAACATCTGACACCCCTGTGAGGTAGGAAAGTATTATAGGCAGAGAGAGTAGGTGAGTAGCTCAAGATCACACTGTGGCACTGCTGGAAATGGAACTCAAATTTCAGGCCAATGCTTTAACCACCAGACTTTCTCACCAATATCCCCAAAGTAAAGTGTGTGCGCGCACTACAACTGAGGGAATAGATGAGGTCATTCTTCTGCAGTTGTTCTGTTGTGCCTACAAGGAAACTGAGGCAGGAGGCTAGTTCACATATTTGGTCTTGGGTCAGACAATGTACCCAGGATTTTTAAATCCAGGTCTGCGCTGCATCTAGCAGGCAATAATTAAAATTTCAAATCATAATATTTAATATGAATGCCAGAAATCCCAGTACACAGTTCTTCCCTCCAGTTCAGAGAGAACAACGCATGCCAAGACCTGTAGTCCCTGAAGGCTACACTGTCTTATAAAACAGAAGGCTGGTCAAGGACTGTTTGACCTGTGAGCCAATCTTAGATCCCCTATAGCTGGGCTATCATTCCTCCATCATCAATAGAAGGTTATTCCTATATTTCATAGAATCATAGAAGATTAGGGTTGGAAGAGACCTCAGGAAGTCATCTAGTCCAACCTCTTCCTCAAAGCAGCACCAACCCAAACTAAATCATCCCAGCCACGGCTTTGTCAAGCTGGGCCTTAAAAACCTCTAAGAATGGAGATTCCACCACCACCCTACATAACCCATTCCAGTGTTTCATCACCCTCCTAGTGAAATAGTTTTTCCTAATAGCCAACCTAAACCTCCCCCACTGCAACTTGAGACCATTTCCCTTTGTTCTGTCATCTGCCACCACTGAGAACAGTTGAGCTCCATCCCCTTTGGAACCCCTCTTCAGGTAGTTGAAAGTTGCTATTAAATCCCCACTCACTCTTCTCTTCTGCAGACTCCTCATAAGTCATGTGCCCCAGACCCTCAATCATTTTTGTTGCCCTCCATTGGACTCACTCCAATTTGTGCACATCCTTTCTGTAGTGGGCTGTTTATCTAAACCAGATGCATGCACATCTGTGGATGTTTGATACACAAATCTCTTTCTGTCTATAAGTAGAAATACATTATGCTTCCACTTTTAAAAGACATTTTCACTTGGTCAATGAAAATAATGCCCACCAGAGAGCGCTAGCAGCAAAGGACTACTAGTATCATTCAGAAAATAGGACTTGCATAAGTCCATAGGACTCTGAATAAAATGCACCTATTATCAAGCTCCTTTGTTTACTTAAAAGAAGCTCTCGGACATTTAGTTCGACCAAAATTTTCAAAAGTGACTAGTGACTGAGTGCCCCAATTTTTGAGCACCCAACCTGAGACCCCTGAAAAGGTCTTCAATTTTTATAGCATGAATGCTCAGCACTTTTTGACTATCAGGGCCCTTTAAGAGATTTCAAAAACTGAGGCATCTAAAAAAAATCACATTGTCATTTCTGAAAATCTTGGCCTAATGTCCTTATACCAAAATTTCTAGCATACTCCACTAAAAGCCAATGCTACACACAATTGCTCCAACTCTTCAAAAAGGCAGTTGCGGAATTTTTTGTTTTTGTCTCAGCTCCCAGGGGACTGAATACCTAGCTACCTTCCCACCCAATTAATTATTCAAATAAAAGTGTTGCTAGTTTCTTAGAATAAGCCAGTTAAAGAAGTTACTGTGTATCATTCCAGAAGCAGCAAATGGAATAGCAAGTATTTTCCAAGCAACCTAATCTAAGAGTTCCTGTTTTTCTGTATTCCAGCTTCAAATGTCTTATCGAAAAGGAAGTGACATCTGAAAACTTTTCTAAAAAAAGAACCAACTTGCTATTTGAAAAGGAAAAAAAAAATCCTGGACATGTGTTTAATTCCCCCCCACTCCCATCAAAGTCCCTAAATGGAAAGGAGGGGGAAAAAAGAAAAGGGGGAAAAAACCTAAAATATTTTTCTACATACCTGTTACTACTGTAACTGAAAAAGCCAATCGCAACATATCAATACTTGTAGCAAGACAGAGGTCTTAAAACAGCTACACTGAAACAGTGACTTGGTCTTTACTAAGCTGCTGATAGAATTTTAGTTATTAGATATGTGCACAGCACCTCAAAATTCTGGTAGAGGAGCAAACACACACACACACACACACACACACACACACACACACACACACACACACACAGAGTATCTATTATTGTGGGCAGTGCAGTTGTAGCTGTATTGTCCCCAGGATATTTATTGTTAATTAATTAATTCAGGATAGCTAAAAATTGTTTGGGTGCCTTCCATTTTGTGATCAATTCTATATAGACAAAGCATTATCGAGCAACTAAAGATGAAATCCTAACCCCATCCAAGTCAATGCAAGTTTTGCCATTGACTTCAGTGAGGCAGGATTTCACCCTAAATGTTTTCTTATAAGGGAAGCAAAGATTCACATTTCCCTACATCTCAGCCCAGCTGGGCAGGCTAGAAGGGGGGAAAAAAGTAACTTAATTTGTAAAGAGATTATGTATTTTATGCAAGGAGGCATTCAGACATCAATCCTCCCGTCTGCCAAACTCACAATCTATGGTCAAACTTTCATATTCCATCCGAGATCTACCTCAGCGAGACAGATGGATACATCTGAATGACTCACACTGATTCTGGAATCTGCACTTTTTTTAAAACAAAATATATAAATACATTTTCTCCATTTTTGAGTAACTATAAGTCACTATAAACAGTGATGTGATGGGATACACCAGGCCCTTCATGGGCCCCTACTGAAGGCCTCATGGTCTTACCACACCCCACCCCAGGAAGGAGCTGTGAAAGTGGGTCATCCAGGCCTGCCTACAGAAGCCTCATGGAAGCAGGCAATCAGAGCCCAGCAGGCTCAGACAGAAGGAGCTGCAAGGCCTCCATAGGTGAGTTCCTGGCTGGGACCAGAGGGGCAAAGGAGACTCCTCACTGGCCATAGATCGACTGGCTTCATTTACTGGACCTGGGAGAGAGAGGATCTGAGAACTCTAACTCTAATGGAATGGGACCAAGTGGGAAGTGGCCCACGGAACGAAATAGCAGCAATCAATCAAAGGAAGTCATACATGGTTGCTGTTTATAGGATCGGAACCTGGAGTAGCGGGTGGGCCTGGGTTCCCCCACTGAGAAAAGGACAAGGCTCCTTTAAAAGCCCAAGGAAAGGGCTGGATTTAACAGGCCCAGAAACAGGGCTGAAGACTTTGGAGAGGGTAGACAATTTTGTTGGACTTTTTTGCCACCCTGGAAGGGGTAGATATTGACTTGGCCAGAGGGTTGAGCCACCGTAGACCTGCCTAGTGAGGCTGTAAGCTACAGAGGGCACCAGGAGTGGGAAATAGTGCAGTACCTCACCCATCTGCTGGGAGGCATTCAGGAGGTGAGTGCCCCCATTCACAAGCTCTATAGTATAAGATGCTGCATGCCATTCTTTTCACACAGTGAAAAAAGCATGGGTATCACATTATGTATTTAAGGATAACTACTACTTATTTGTTTATAGTGCTTTTCCTCCTGAAGTATCCCAAGAGTAAACCAAGTAATCCTTTCTTACACAACCATTCCCTGAAAAGGTACTGGGAGCATTCACATGAGTAAGGTGCGGTACAATCTAGCCCTTAATATAGATACTAAAACTGCTTCACTCAGCACTAAAATGCATCTATGCCTGAGGTGGAACATGGCATCTGTTTAATAGCACACACATCACCATTGTACAGTAGCAGGAAGTGCAACACATCCAGCTGAAACTTCAGGTTCGATTCAGCACCAGCACAGAAGGTGTTACCCAGGTGTAAAGTGGGCAAAGCTGGCCTTGACACACCCTTTGCCCTCAGGATTCTGGGTTGCTATACGGGCCAAAATGGCACCCAGCATAGCTCAGCATCCCTGAAATATGCTGAGTTACAGAAGCCTCCCCAATGCTACCTATGGCTTACATCACAAGCTAGAATGGCTACAGTGGCTCATGTTATGGGCCCAAAACCGCTTGTCCGCATCTCCATTGCCACCTACAACAGGCTTCCAGGAGAGCCAGCACACAGCTGCCTATGCCTTCCCACCCCAGTGCCTTCAGCAAGGGGGATACTTGCCTGGTTCCTTGCACCGTATAGGGGACCAGAATGCCTCCTTTCATGTGGATTTTAGGTAAGCAGAATGCAATATCTAAACTGGAACTTAACCAGGACATCAGGATAAATACTTCCCTTACAAAATGGGTTACAGGATCTTTAATGGCAGGGCCTCTGTTTTACAGCTTATATGAAAGGTCAAAGCTCCAATTAAATGATCATGTAAATCACAGTGTTTTATATGCAATGGTAAGTCAGTGCAAATTTGTCAGGGGTATCTTGAAGCCTCCTGGCGGTTGTTTATTTATTTATTTATTTTGTTATGATACATGCCAAGCAAGCAGGAGGGCAGGGTTGTAAAACTGTATTCACTCACATGCTCAGTATTTGTATACATTACAAAAATCAGTAGAAGTTAAGCTGAGGTTAGTTAACACATATCCATGCAGGCTTTGTTGTGTTTAACATAATGTTAGTTAAAACATATTGGTTAATACATTTTCTGACACGATGTATTTTTCCAGAGTAGATAAGTCCTCACTGACATGGGGAAACTAAGAAGTGACAATGTCATAATAAAAATAGTATTCTGACCTCAGAGAAGAGTCCCCACCAACTGAATTAGTAGCACCATTTCCAGCAATACCCTAGGTCAGAGTCAAGTATCAGAGGGGTAGCCGTGTCAGTTTGTATCCACAAAACAACGAGGAGTCTGGTGGCACCTTAAAGAGGAACAGATTTATTTGGGCATAAGCTTTTCGTGGGCATGCATCTGAAGAAGTGGGTTTTTCTGGATTGGAGTGTGACATCTAAGGAGTAACCTGGCCTCGCCCTGAATAGTTTAAGAGATCATTGCCAGAGATGATATGGCTTCAACATTTATAGACCTTGTGAAAACAAAGATCACAAACATTCCCCAGACAGTGGGAAACACAAAGGTTTTATCTTCAAAACAAGAAGTTCAGTAATGCAAATTTAAACAAATACTCTTGAGACAACATCATCAGCGAGTACTATTTTAAAATAGTATTGTAAATGAATAGCTGCTGTGTTTTGTTTTGTTCCCCTCCCACAAACTCACAATGCTACTCTCTTCTGGAGTCAACAATGACTTTTCATATTAGATAGAAAATATTGGTGGGATTAAAATAACCTCCATTTGCAACAGCACAGCATGTGGGGAACTGGAATTATTTCCCATTAATCTATTAGAAAGGAATAGTTTCATTTTTCTATGCTGTGAAAGTATTACTTTTAACTGAGTGTTTAGAAACCGTCATAGTATATGAATGAAATATTTATTTTTAATCTCAGTGCAGATAAACTGGCTCTGATGTTTTGTAAGACTTCAGCACTCATCTACAGTGGGAAATTGTCCCAACTCCAGCAACAAAGATGGCTAGCCACTCACATAGCTGTATTAGTAAATACAACAAAAGTGAGCAAGGAAAGTTTTGAACTGTGCTAGCATACAATAGTGCAAATCTCTGCTTTCTGTACAGATATATCTTTACATAAACTGCTACAGTATTTCTGGGAGTCACAATATAAGTTGCAAATAAAAGTTACAGTTACCTAGTCTGGGATGATTTTAGGAGATCACACAAAATTTGTGTTTCATTTGTTTTAACTTCACTATTAGAGCTAGTAAAAAAAATTGGTTTGAGATTTTTAAAAAAAATTAAGGGTCTATTTCAAAAATGAACATATTGGGGGGATTGAAAGTTTCCAATTTTTTTTTCCAAAAGTGAAAAAATTGTTTTTCATGTCTTGGTTTTGGTTTTCCTGCCTCTTTTCCTTTTTCGCTCTCTTTTCAGTGGCTAAATGAATAAAGGAAAAAGGAGGGGGGACAGAAGAGGGAGCAGCAAAGCCTTCAAAATTTGCACTTTCCATTTCTTCTCCATGTCTCTCAAAACCTATTTACCCCCTTTACTCCAGCTCTAGTCACAAGTAATTTTGCTTGTATCGAAAAAAAAGTTTGCAAATGTTACATTACAAGTCCAAAGAATGTAGTGATACAGTATAATGAGGAGAGAGAAAAAAGGGTATGTCTACATTGCAAAGAAAAACCCGCAGCATCAAGTCTCAGAGCCCTGGTCAACTGGGCTTGTGGTGCTTGGGCTGCAGAACTAAAAACAGCAGTGTAGATGTTGGGTTGGTGCCTGGGCTCTGAGACCCTAATCCCTCACCACGTTTCAGAGCCCTGGTTCCAGCCCGAGCAGGAACATCTATACTCCCCAATTGACCCGAGCTCCAAATTTTGGCACCAGGGGATTTTCTGGGCAGGATAGATATACTCAGACTTCACTAAACTTTTTGGGGGAAATAAAGAACAAATAATGCTCTTTTTATTATTTTTGCGTGTGTCAAAATAGAGCTAGACAATTAAGAGAACGTATGTGAATCATCATCGTATTAGTACAAACTCTGCTGTGCAGCATTCTTAGAAAACTAAATATTAACCCTAAAATACTGAGGCATGTAACAAGACAAAAAAAGTAAACCACATAATTGCATCTGGTATTTCAAAGTATTGCTATTTATTTTCTGTATTAGGGTAGTGCCTAGAGATACCAACAAGTATCAGGACCCTGCTGTACTAGGCACAGGACAGACACATACCCTGTTCTAAGGAGTTTCCACTCTAAATAGACAAAGGATGGGAGAGAAAACAGAGGCAGAGAGATGAAGTGACTTCCCCAAAGACTCACAGCAGGTCTGTGTCTTAGTGACTGAGCCAGGAACAGAATTCAGGCCTCTCAAATCCCAGTATTCTGCTTTTGACAGCAGTCAATATCAAACATTCAGAGGAAGGGCACAAGAAACCATGATGTGGGCAGTTACGTAATAATTTGCCTTGAGTGAAAATTTCTTCCTAACCGCCGTGTCTAAAGATTATATCCTGAAACATCCAGTCTGAAAACAACCAAAGTAAAATGGTGGTTATTCTAACATTTTTCCTGAGTTTTTTTTAAGATTATAATCTTTAAAAAATGGGGGAGGGGGAGAGAATTTGTCAAACAATTGAAAATCAATTAAAAAAATATATGAAATGACTAGATTTTTAAGATGTCTGCAAAAGAAGATTCCTTTCATTAGTTGAAAAAGCCAGCATGGAAGCATTTAACTGATACAGTTCTGACATTGTTTTTAGGCCTTTACCAAAAGCTATGTATCTAGCCACGTAGACAGCTCTCCTGATCAAAATATTAGAGAACCTCCCAAGTATTTCAAAACAAAATCTCCCTCGCTTTCGTACCTCCCAGCCTGTCAGATGAATAACTTGATTAGTTTGTCTGCTTGTTTATAATTGCACGAGAGAGACGGTGGGTGTGTTGGGTGTCTGGAGAGGCTGGCACAACGGGTTTGTTGGTTTATAGCTGCCCCAAATGAACTGTATTTCATTATCATCAACTGCATTCCAAATTCTGGCTGTCTCCATGCAGATGTAAAGCATTTCCAAACCAGCTTGAGCAATGGCCTACGGACAGCATGACACAGGTAAGCCAGTGAAGGAAGAGTGCTTCAGTTTCAGTATTCAGGTATTTGCCATTTAGGAGCTAACTGAGGTGTAATGTATCTGTAGGGAACCAGAACTGCAGGGTACTTATCGCAACTCTGTCACTGAGTCATTCTTTAGCTTTCTGTGCCTAATTTCACCCACCTTGAAAATGGATATGGAATTTGTCTAGCTTAGAGGGTGTTGAAAAGCTCAGTAGTTGCAAAGCACTTCGAATTAGAAGTGCAATACCTAAGCTCCAAATTGTTACTATTAATATCACCTCCCTTATTATGAAGTTTCTGCCATCCACATGGCGGTCTGCTTTCCCAGGGAAATATTTGAAAGATTCATGTTTCAGCATACTCTGTCATTTAATCTTCAGAATAACAGCTCACATAAATTGTCCTTCACTATAATGTGTTTTTAAGATGAAAGAAATGTATTGGTTCACGTACAATGCATGTACACATGCCAACAAGTTCCAGATTAGTGTATATAATGAACATACAAGTGCATGGAAGCTATTCCAATCAATTAACAGTGGAAAAACCGAATATGCCCAAAAGCATTCACTCCAGATGTACAGAAAATCTTACACCTGAAAAGAAAGCTACTTACTCTCTCGTTAGTGGATTCGTTTTCCCATTTCTATCAAGTCCGGTATGTCACTTCCTCCAGTTTTATGAAGAAATGTTTTACATAAAGGTTTCAAAATCAGTGATTTTACTTGAGAAAAATAAGGAAAGAGGCATATTTACAATAGGAAGAACTTTTGGGCTGACTTAAATGACTGATGTACTCATTACTAGGCCCAGCACCGCAACTAGAAGTTACTCAGAAAGGAATGCTGCCTGAAGAAAGGTTATTCTGTGTTCTTTGCTCAGTGTAAAAACATTGTCAGTTTCAAATCCTTCTGTTCATATTACCATTAGAAGTGACTTCATAAACTGCAAAAACAAGTATATCTTAATCCACTCAAAATGGCTTGAAATTTCACAAAATCCAACTGAAGGTCCCAAACTTAGGCTCCTAGATCCATCTTTAGGCAACAAAATCAGTGGCCTGAAGAAAGAAACTGAACATCTGAAGTCCGTGGGAGCTTTTAGGACTCAAAATCTTTGAAAAATCAAGTCAATGTATTTCATTGCTATACATGAACTAGAGCTAGTAAAAAAATAATAATCATTTAAAACATGGCCTTTAAGAAAATGGAAAACTTCCAAGAAAAAATTTTCAGCCAAAGCTATTCCAAAAAAATGTTGGGGAGTTGTTTTTTCATTTCCTCCCCATTCACACACTTAATGCCAAAATGGAAAAAGAAAAGAGGGCTGATGGGAGGAAAAAGGAAGGCAGGGAAACAGAAAAAAATACCACCCAATATTTTATATAGAACTTGAATTAATTTAAAAATTGTTCCTCTCCCCACAGATTCAATTTTAAAAAGTTACCATATTTTGACCAGTCCTAATATGGACCTTAGAGCAGTGGTTCTCAAAGCTGGTCGCCGCTTGTTCAGGGAAAGCCCCTGGCGGGCCGGGCCGGTGTGTTTATCTGCTTCCTCCATAGGTTCGGCCAATCACAGCTCCCACTCGCCGATCCAGGCCAATGGGGGCTGTGGGAAGCGGCGCGTGCCAAGGGACGTGCTGGCCGCCCTTCCCGCAGCCCCCATTGGCCTGGAGCGGTGAACCGCGATCGGCCGAACCTGCGGATGTGGCAGGTAAACAAACCGGTCCGGCAGCCAGGGCTTTCCCTGAACAAGCGGCGGACTTGCTTTGAGAACCACTGCCTTAGAGGACACAACTGGTCAAGAGACTAAGGCCAAAATTTTTCAAAGGGTTAGTTGCATCCATTTGTGAAAAATTTTGGCCTTAGTCTCTTGATCTATTTGCCTCCCTTTTCTAAGGAGCCATATTCAATATCAACAGTATAACAGAATATTTGGGATACTTTTAGCCTTTTGCTTGTGAACACACACACACACACACACACACACACACACACACACACACGTATACAATCATTAGGTAAACTGACATGGCTTTGCAGCTAAATTACAAAGAAAGAATCTAAATTCACTGGGATGTTGGTAGGGGGAAGTTTAAAGATGACTCACCAATGAGCATATAGAGTCGCACTGTCTGGTGCTGTGATCTCATTATCTGTCAAAAGTTACACAATGTCAGACAAGGATATAATTTAGATGGAAGATCTCCATGGAATATTACTTTTTAAAGTATTATTGGTAATTCTGTAGACAGATGAGGACATGGCTGCTTCAGATGCTTCCTCCTCCCCTCTTATTTGTCATTTATATTCATTAAAGTTTTTTGAGGAGAGCGGAGGGAGGAGGTAGAAAGGATGTCAACCTGGTCTGACCTAGGTAATTATATTTTGCCTTCATAGAATCCCCCTGCAGTTTTGTCAAACAATTTCTTTGCTGCTCCCTGTTGAACAGCTGATCAATACCAACTCAGGAGTGATGTGTATCAATCTACCACAGATGAGAATCAAATGCTTATTCTGATTTAACAGAATTTTGGTTTTTGATTAGAGAGCCCTCTGAAAAGACCTGGGGAAACTTATTTGCTCTCAAATAGGAGGAAACAAACATCTTTTTTTTAAAAAAGTTCTAATTATCTAACTTGGCCACTTTTGCCTGGCCCACTCCTCAGTACTAGACAGGGTTTCAAGGTCCTCAGATAGGAACTCTTTGTTTTGGCCAGACTGAACCCACTTAATTCGTTTTAGCAGAGAGCAAGACAAATGTATGAGTGTGACTGCATGACAGCGTTGCTTATGATGGTAGGAGACGGGGCTCAACATTCCTGGGGCTCAATTCTGGTTTATGTTTTACGTTCTTAAAAGCTCATGCTTCAGGGTTTCAGCTAGGCACCTGCAAGGGTCAGGAAAGGATCCCCCCCTGCCCCTCCCGTCACAATGTCTTCTGGTTGGTTGTTTTTTTAAATCACCTTCCTGTGAAGCTTTAGGGATGGCCATGACTCGAGATGCAATGGGGAGGGGCAGGGTTCTGAGGTGCCACCGAGCAGTCTCTCTCTCAGGTGCTTGGCTGGCTGGTGCTGGCTCACATGTTCAGGCTCTATCTGATTGGTATATGTGGGGTCAGGGAGGAATTTTTCCCCAGGTCAGATTGGCAGCGACCATGTAGACTTTTTGTCTTCCTTCGCAGAATGGGATTGCGGGTCATTTGCCAGGATTATCTGGGTGTATTTTCAATCATTTCCCTGCCATTGTGGGGGCCTTGAGAATGGTGCACGTTGGTTCACTCCTATTTTCTGCTTGTGGCACATAACAGTCTAGTCTCCCATGGGCTGTACTACTTTGGGTCTAATTTAGGTTGTTGGGTTTAATGTGCAGGTGCTGGGTGGCGTTGGTGTGCTGTGATCTACAGGCACTCTGACTAGATGATCTGGTGGCCCCTTTTGGCCTTAAACTCTAAGACTTTGCTGTGTTTTGGTTTAATCAACGCGCTGCAAAATACCAGCTGGACAAGAAGGAAAAGAATAATTTCACAGCTCCCACGCTACCTATTAAATTAATTGCTGAGACAATCTTTTCCACAAGACTCCGGTTGAGTAGGAGTATACGATTCTGATCTCAGGCCTTTCCCAGAGAGCAGTTTCTGTGCATTGCCCAAAGCACCCCACAAAACACCACAATGGAGTTCACCTGCTGAAATGCTATGGCCTGTGTTATACACGTCAGACCGGATGATCATAACGGTCGCTTTTGACCTTTAAAAGCTAGGAAGCTGGAATCAAAAAGCCACCACTTTTTAACTACGGTAGCTAGAACATCAATGACGTATGAGAGGGTTTCCACAATCAAACCATGTTTTTAAACAAAAAGCACCCAACAACTTCAAAGTACCAAATCATTATCCCTTCTCGGAAACTAGGTATAATAATAATAATAATAATAACAATAATAATAATAATAATAATAATTCAAGGTCTATTCATGGAAGTAGTGCTAGCCAGTCACCCTGCAGACTTTATTCATGTATCACTGAAAACAAAGGCCCAAAGCTGAGCAGATTCCTGGAACGGAACCAGGGGGCAGCTGTGGTGACCTATCACGGAACATCAATGGTCACACCACAATCAGAACAAACTTGTGAGGGGCCAACAACAATGCAGAGAAAGTAAAAACAGAAAGCACCTTTAAAAAAATACAGCTGAACAAAAAAAAAAACCAGACAGTCGAGGTGGGAAAATAGTGCTAAGTGTCTCAACAGAATCCTTCACATTCAGGGAGACTACTGAAATGCCACCACTCTGTTCTTCAGAAAATAAAATGATCAGTCCAATGGTCAGGCAGATGGGGGAACAATCCTCACTAGAAACACATTGTGGGGAGGCCCATTACATGTGCATTGTTTGAACATACATGTGTAACCACAAGGAAGTTATTTTTCTTCTAATGCCTCTTTTTCCCACCAATTAATTAACATGAACTTCTGTGATTTAAAAATGGACATTGTTAGCCTTGACAATCTCCTTTCAAATACATTAGACACAGGTTATAAGTCTCCCCTTAATGATTCCAACACTTCTCTTCCTGACTTCTCAAAAGTCAGTCTACATATGCTAGAATTATAATAAAGAAAACACACTTGCTCTAGATGTTAATTTGTAAACAAAACCAGTGCCTCTACGTAATGTTATAGGACATAGCAGTGTAATAGGATTAAGTGGGACCAGGAACCAACAGCAACCAAGCAAATGAAAAGAAAGGACAGCAGTCCCAGTGCCCTGTCTACATCAGAGAGATCCAGTGGACACACCCTAACATGGCTGTGAAATACATTCACACCTGGAAACACCTTTGTTTTAAATCAATAATTCTCTAGTTATCAATCAATGCAAGCTACCTTGACTCCAAGTTGGGGTAAAACCTCCATGAACACTAGCCCCATCAGTTGAATGGTGATGTCGGCATACCCAGCCCTAGAACTGCTTGCTATACACCAAGGACTGGCCCAGTCCCTGGGAAAGTATAAGTGGCTTCACCCTTTGCCCAACCATTCCCACTAACCTTTCAAACATAGCTCAGGCAGTCTGAAGGATCTGAGCCTAGAACTGTTTACCTGTATTATGCGCTTCTTGTAGCCACCCCCTTATAAGAGGAAATATTCACACTCCAAGATAATACATAAACATCCTACCCTAACCACTTTTTCACAAATTAATATGGGTGGTTGGGGTGCCAGAGAGTGCCTGCTTACCTATTAAAGTAAGGACTGCTGCATGCAAGCCTATGCACAGCTGTGAAGTGAAAACAATGGGATTGGGAAGAAGGGAGAGTGGAAGGAGAAAATGGGATGGTAGATAATAAACTCTGGTTTTTAAGCTACTCCAGAAACTTGGCTGAAAATTCCAAGAATAAGTATAACTTTTCTTTGTCAGTCCACGCTACAGATGTGTTCCAGTACAGGGGAATAAATGCTTACAGGCAACAAGGGGGAGAGTAACTGTTATAATTTATTTTTGCCTGTCGTATGAATGAGCCAAGTGTCAAGAAAACATGGGTTTAATTTAATGCCAATATGACCTTATATCTTGCTTCTACAGATATTTACCTCTCTGTGAATAAAGCTGGTTTATAGGACAATACAATACCACGGAGTAACTGTTTGGATGATACCGGCTTAAAATATCATAGCTATGCATATTCTCTACTCCTTTTGTTCCTTCAGTCCTCAGGCAAAATATTTTAGAGTGTGTAAAAAACAGTTATTAGGTGCTTATTTCTATACAAAACCCTCCCCCACCATTGAATGCAGTCCTAGATTGAATTTCCATTTTCTAGTTGAAAGAGGGATGCGGGCAAAGAACCCTTCAGAATGACAGCACTTTTAATACCAACCAGAAAACTGAGCTCAACTCTGAAAGCACCTCCAACTGTTCAAAGGGCTATGGAAGGGCCAGTGATTTCAGGTGATATTTAATTCCACACACAATATGGAAGGGTTACCACTGGTTTCAAGCACATTTCCTATCAGCAAATGAAAAATAAATAGCACCCCTACTAGAGTTGGTGAATGTAACAGAAAAGATTCTTCTGGTTTTTATTTAGTGCCTCATCTTAAAATGTTAGGTGATGCAGACCGTACAGCATATTGTGAAATGTGGGAGATCCTCTGGACATACACTGTCATGCTCCGTCACTGCTATGCTACAATTAAAGGATGGCTCTGTAAACAAAGTAACATACAAATAAATAAGACTCTAAATTTCCTCATGAGTATTTACAATTCAGATAATATGTAATTTTGTTCTTTTCAGACTCTAGTCTCTTGCCTCATTAGGATTTTGTTTTAGATGTATCTTAACAGTCAGGGTGCATGTATGATTTAGAAAAATAAGCTTGATCAACGTTTTGAGCATATTTTGCGTTTTTACAATTTAAAGAGTCAAACACAAACAATATTTTCAAGGGAAAAAATGTCACCTTCATACATTCCAGCACTACTAGGGTTTTGAAGCCAGTCTCAGTTATCTGCAGTTCTGGCCAAAGTCTGGGCAGCTGGATGAATTAAACAGCAGTCCCAGCCTCCTGTCACCAGAAGTCACCGCAGGGCAGGGATGCCTGTGTCAGCTTTTGCTTCCTTTTCCCCAGCTTCAGATATTCTGCCCTCCATTGATAGCTCCAAGAGCCAATCAGAGATCAGCAGGGAAAGTGGTCACAGGAACAGGGAAAAGTTTCTCACCCATCCTTACCCCCATTAACCTGAGTGACAGTATGTGGGAACTGTGTGTAAAGAGAGCCAAGGAGGGGATGTCCTTTCTGCTCCTCCCCCTGGATCTAGCTCATGGTCAGGAGAGGAAGGGGATGCAAGTTCCTAGGGAACTGAGAGAGGTGGGAAAGGATGGAATGGATACCCAGGTATACACAATGTATATGTTTGTGTGCATGGGGACGTGGGATAGAGGATGGATACTGAAGGACATAAGACATACACGGTGTAGTTGCACTAAAGTAAGTTTCTAGGCATTTTTTAGAGGTCACACTATTGTTCCCCTCCCCTACCATGGATAAAGAACACCAGAGTCCAACTGGGAGAATATGATTTACAAACTATAGTGATTTGACAGTTTATTGTTATTATAATAATAATCTCACCACTTTATAATGAAAACAACTATTCAGAGCATTAAAAAACCCACTTCTCTGACACATACTGAATGACAGCCTGTGTCATAAACCCATAACCAGAATGGAATTTAGGGAAATAACATTTAAACATTGCACACACATATTTTATTATATATATATACACACACACACACTCCCTTATTTAGTACCAATAGTACTGAGCTATTTTAATCATGTGTGTATACACAAACTACTGTGTACGAAGAGAAATCAAATAGCTCCTGTAAGAAATATGTGCTTTATTTTCTTCTCTAGTTCTCCAAAAAAGGCACCAACACAAGAAGTGATTCACAATAACACTGAATAACTAGCACATAATTAACATTTTTTGTTTCAACAAACCCACTTGATTAAGCAACATGTATCCTCCAGGGTACTTATTCAATCGAGACCAAAAGAACACTGCACTTGTTCAATCATCAATGTTTGTAAACTACTTTCAAACATTACTGTACTATGGAACTGGCTCGACAGTGTCAAATATTTGTAGCTGATTTATCTATTTCTAGCTCGCAACCCTGCTGCATTTCCAAAAGAGAAATCAACAAACAAGGGTAGCATGTTGATGGCCTGCAGATTAGTGCCAGAATTCTGTATCAAAACAGAGTTTTGTTTAGATACCAACAACTTTCTTTTTTATAAGCCATTCAGACATTTGATTATTTAAAGACCAGTGGCAGAACAGATCATTCTAGATAGCTAATTGACACTACTAACCCACAGTAACAAAATGAGAACTACACCATGACCTGAGGACAACTAAAGTTATTTATCAGGATTGTGAATGAAGGCTGTTGAACATCATGGCAAAACTTTTCCACTTGAACCTTGGCTCCATCTAAGTCTCAGCCAAGATTTGGACTTTTAAAATGCACAGTAAAAGTCCTACTGCTTGCTAGGTCCCAAAGTACTTAGACATTAGATATGCTGGGAATTACTGCATAAGGAAAAGAAGTGAAGAATGAAAGCATAAGACTTGGATGGAATAGTTTCAGATGTGTGAACTGCTCACAAATGCCAAAGAGACCAAATGCTTTGTGGCCTGATCCCACTTTCATCAATAGAACTTATTTTATATTTCAGAAGAATATAATTTTAGAAAAAGGTTTTTCTATATGAAATTTTTTTTAAAAGCTATTTTCTGCCTTGATTCACTCTAATCCTTGTAGAAAGAGTTACCCTTTGACACCACACAACAAACAAGCAAAGGAAAAAATCTGATGTAAATCCATATTTTAGCCTTCCAGTTTCTCTCCCATAGATATTAGGAACAATATAATTAGTAAAAGAGAAAAATGTGAGCCAACACTGCACTTGGTTGCTGAATTGAAAGGCCTCCCATCTTGCGTTCACAGAACATTAGTTGTTTGCTTAAAATAAATAGTCATTTTGACACAAATAGAAAATAGAGTCTGAGAAACTGACACTCTAGGAAAAGGATACATAGTAAGCAAACACAAAAAAAACAGTCAACAATACAAAGATGCTCTTGGTGGGTCAGTGTCTACTAAACTAAAGAAGTGAAATATAATTTGCAGGTAAAGAAAGTATTTTTTTTTCAGTGATCAAGTCCAGGGATTATGTAGCCATCCCTCCAAAAAAAGAGATGAGGATAGGATAAGAGAAAGCAGAACTTGTCTGAAAACTTTGCCTTAGTTTAAAATAAAAAACATCATACCCTGACTATTTTGAACCCTTTGATAGAAAGCATGCAATGAGGATTTATAGATATGTGAATAATTTCAACTTTAATTTAAAAAAAAATAGTGTTTCTAGCTCTATGGCTGTGAATGCCCTTCATATCCCCAACTTTACCCATGGGCTCAGAGCTTCTGCCCTAGAGGGAGCACCAGGGCTCAGGGCTCTAGGATTCAGCCCTGCACCTCCTGGCTTCAGCCCCGCAGGCAGTGGCGGATTAAAGATTTTGCCGCCCCAGGCCCTGAAATAATTGCCGCCCCTCCCCAGCTCACCTCCGCCCTGACTCTGCCTCCGAGCACACTGCCGGGTCCTGCTTCTCCTCGCTCCCTGCCAGTGCTTGTGCGCGAAACAGCTTCACGAAGGAGGGGGGGAAGAGGGGAGAACGTGGTGCACCTAGGAGAGGAGGTGGGGCCGTGGCGGAGATTTGGGGAAGGGGACCAACAGGGCAGGGAGGGGGAAGGGAAATGGGGCGGGGTCAGGGGCGGAGGGTGGGAACCGGTGCCGGGAGAAGCAGCCTCTGGCTGCTATTATAAATTTGCAGCCTCTGCAAATTTGTCAGCCGAGGCGTTAATACGCCACTGCCCGCAGGGGGTAACAGCGATTGGGGCTTGGACGCAATGTCCCGCAGACCCCTTGAAAGGGCTCGCGGACCCCCAGGGGCTACAACCCCCCAGTTGAAAACTGCTGATCTAGAGCACAGATGGCTGATGCAATACACTGTAATGCAGGGGTTCTCAAACTTCATTGCATCACAACCCCCTTCTGGCAAGAAAAATTATGACAAGAGCCCAATGGGGGACTGAAGCCTGAGCCTTCCCGAGCCTAACCGCCTCACATGGAGGCCAAAACCAAAACCCCACTGCCCAGGGTGGGGGCCAAAGCAGAAGCCTAAGGGTTTCAGCCTGAGACGGGGGGCCCGTAACCTGAGCCCTTGGGATTCAGCCCTGAGCGGTGGGGCTCAGACTTTGGCTCCAGCTCCAGACTCCAACAAGTCTAATGCCAGCCCTAGCATCCCCATTAAAGTAGGGTTGCAACCCACTTTGGGGTCCCAACCCATAGTTTGAGAACCACTGCTCTAATGAGAAATCTTTTCCAGCAGAGTAGCCAGAGCAGGATCAAGTTGATGGAGACCAATATGATTTATCGCATAGTCCAGACATTTTTTTATTTTTATTTATTAGGCCTGATGCTGTACAAATTTTGATAGAACTCCCTGAACCTGTTATTCATAGAATTGTAAATTATTGCACAATCTGTTTGGGTGATAGATTCAACAGCTCTGCTAATTTCTTCCATCCCCACAAGAAAGCCCCTTTTTAATCTTAAAAGTAAAGGCTGTTCATGTTCATTTCCTATCAAAGCTATCTCCACAAATGAAGGATCACCATTTAAGGCAACATTAACATTCAAGCCAATCTAAATTGATGTGTTGTATCACCCAATCACCACAATACTTTCTTTGGCACTACACCAATGCACTTTTCACTTCTAAAACACAACCAACCGCAATGCACACAACTAAAGAGCTTGTCATGTATTTTTGACAAGGTTTTTTTTTTTCCATCAGAAAAGGTTGATTCATCAAATCTGAAACTGTTTGCAGGAAAGAATCAATTCTGATAGATTTCCCATTTTGAAACTTGTTTCAATATTTTTCTGAAATTGTCAAAACATCTTTGTCCCTTTTAAGGGTCAACATAAAAAGCTGTTTCAAAATGTAAGCTATTGTATATTACATATGTAAAGGGCTAACACTAAAACATTTCCATTGAACTGAGTCAATTTTTTTTTTTCCAGATTTTTGATTCATGAAATTTTTTCAGCTTTTGACTTTTCATCCCGATTCAGAATGAAAATATTTTTTTTAATCTCAAAAATTCTTGTGGGATGAAAAAACTGTTTCCTTCCCAGCCCCTCACAAAACCAATTTCTCCCAATCACATTCACATGTGCAACTATTGCACCCAACAGAGTCATTATTGCAACATATAATGTCTGACACCTTTAAAAGACTCCTGCAGAAAATAAAGTAAAACAGCAAATCATTGCTGCTTCTCTTTAACAGGTTTAATCTGCCTCTTTCCTTTGGAAAGCAGAGTCAGGCAGCATCCAGCACTCTGGTTGTCCATCAGGAGCTTACCTTTTCACTATAAGCTTTAGAGTTTTGTGTGATCCTTTCACCAGACAGATCGCCTCTTGTCTGAACCCAGAGAGGCTCACGTCATTGATGCTGACAATTTCGTCTCCAGCCAGTAACTTGTCAACAGCTGCAGCTTTGCTCCCTTCTTCAATCTGAAGAAAAAGCAATTCAAAAAGGCAGAAGAATTGAGAACAAATAACTACTTCATTTTTTTAAAAAGATAAAGAAAAAAAACATTCATTGTGTTTTTTGGAACTACATAACAACTGGGTAATTAGTAATACATTGAGGTGGTTAAAATGCACACAAATTATTTGCTTGTTAAAAAATATTCAGAGCTAAAGTAATGCCATAGAAATAAGCATTATGATGAGGGAGAGGGAGGACATGTCTACACTACGGGTGCTACAGCAGCTATGCAGTGGCAGTGGTATAGCACAGATACCTCCTACAGCAGTGGAAGGGTTTTTAATCATCAAGGTAAGTAATCCACCTCCGCATGCAGTGGTAGTGACCTAGGTAAGTTGATTTAATTTTGAAGCATAGACTAGGCTGGAGAAAAGAGGGGAAGAAAGGGCTACCTGGAGCAAAAGGCTGCAACACTAAAATCTAGGGCCTGAAAAGTTTATTTCACATAGCTATGACACTCAGGGGCCTGAAAATGTCTCACCTCTGAGCGCTGGAGTTACACTGATCTATCCCCAGTGTAGGTGCATCTAGGTTGAAAGAATTCTTCCATTGACCTAGCTATTGCTGCTTAGGGAGGTGGCTTGCCTACATCAATGGAAAAACCCCTTCCATCGCCGTAGGAAGCGTCTACACTATGGCATTACCAATGCATAGCTGTAGCCATGCCACTGTAGTACAGATGTGTTCCTTGGTGTGAAAGTCAAGGGTACCTGTGATTTGAGTTTGACAGCCTCACCTCTGTTCAATGCTTGGCCAATATAGTTAACCATGCTTGCACAAAAAAGCCTTGGACAAACACTTTAAAATCTAGATTTCCAGATGAGCTAGCTGATATCACCACCACAACCACCATTACATTCCACCCAAAAGATGTTTGACATGCTGTAGTAACCAAAATATTGTGAAACTAGTTGTGTCTGGGAAATATGAACTAATTTAATTAATCAGGTGTCTAACTTAACTAATTTCTAGGATTATAAGAAGGTATTTCCTTTAAGAAAACAAGCATTTTACAATGCTTGATAGAATTACCCAGCAGTTGTGGCCGGGAAGAGAGAGGGAGGTGTGAGAACCAGTAAGGAAAGACTGAATATATCACATGCCCAGGTAAGGTGGCCATTCACAACGTATGTCAATGGAAGGTATGTACTGCATGCACCCTTCCTGGACTACAGAAAATGTTACTGGTCAAATTTTACTCAAACTATTCATAATATTCAGATTGATAGGCGATAAAGTAAGAGGAGTTAGTATTTGACAATTTCCGTCAAAACATAAGAGATAAACCTAGTAATAATTATAGATATTGTTAATCTTAAAAAACAAAACAAGAGTTTGATTTGCTGAGTACTGGCAGCTCCCATTAACTTCAATGGTAGTTGTAGGTGCTCAGCTTTTCTGCAAATTAGGCCCTTGGCTTCCTTAATTTCTTCCTTTCTCTTTTATGTACACACACCACCATCCCCCTGGTCACTCACATCCACAATCTAGGGATAATTTTTTACTCTTCCCTCTCATCTGCTCACATACCGTATCCAAATCTTGTCACTTCTTCCTCAACTCCTAGATCTGCCATTTTCTTTCCATTCTCAAAGCTAAATCTTTCATTCAGGTCCTCTTTATATCCCAACTCAAAATACCACATCATCTCTGGCCTCCCCTTCAGTCCATATAAAATGCAATCACTAAAGTCCTAGTTCTTGCATGATCATGTCATTCCCCCTTTGAATCTATCCCTCCTTTAGTTCATAATCCACTATTACAGCAGATTTGTCATCACCTTCAAAGCTCTCTATAAAATCCTCCCCCTCCCTGCTTATCCATCTTTGTCATGCTTAGTGTCATGCCTCCCCAACCCAAAGAGCTTCTGCTCTTCCAGTGTTCCCCAGCCTCCTTCTTGCACAATCATCCCCAAGCCTTCCTTCATACTGTCCCCTATGCATGGTACGACTGTCCTGAGTCCATCCGCAAGGCCCCTAACCTGGCCACACTCAAGGCCCTCTTGAAAACCTACTTCTGCTGTGCTGCCTAAAGAGAATCTAATTGACTTGTATAAAAATTCCATACTAGCTGTTCCTCATTCCATAATTTGTCTACCAGTTCTTAGATACTGAGCTCCTCTGCACAGGGCCTGTACTCTCTTGAAATCTCTGGAAAATCCTAGCACATCACAGGTATTACCATAAAAAAAACAACGTTTTACATTCTACTATATGCAAAAGCAGGCTAAGTCATTTATTACATAATTAGTAAAAAAAATCCGACATATTCACAACTTATCTTCCACAATACAATCAACAAAGAGGGCATATGGATCCAATACAGTTCAGGAGTGGATATTCGAGACTTTGTTTATAAAGTGAAGTTTTTTTTAAAAAAAGCAATGCTTCAACAATACAGTTGTAAGTAAAATGTTAAAATAAAGCAATACTTCTTGGAATGATGAGAGTTAACATGAGGATTGTCATGTTGAATGGTCCCTTAGGAGATGTGTTAACTACTTATGCTAAACAATCTGTTTCACCTTGTATTTAGCTGTGACACTGAGTACTTTTTCCAGACCTGAAGAAGAGCTCTGTGTAGCTCAAAAGGTTGTCTCTTTCACCAACAGAAGTTGGTCCAATAAAATACCTCACCCCACCTTGTCTCTTCAAAAATGTTTAAGTAAAAAATGATGCACTGAATATTTAGTATTTGTAGATCTTTCTAAAACAGTGGTTATTTTTAAAATTACTTAACAATAGTAAAGTAGATTTCAAATAATATCTTTTTAAAAATATAAATAATTAAAATTCAGGTAGGTTTCCACATCCAGATACAATTAATGCACAATCCACGACCCACAACTGCCAGGGTATTATCCAAATCTCATGGGTTCACTAAAAATTTAAAATCCACTTCAGTTGTATGGTGGAGTGGAGAGCAAGCGAGTAGAGACGGATATCACACTTCCATGCAAGCGAACAGGTTAGGAGATCAAGGAGCCAGGGATGGAAATACATAGTTGCTTATAGGCAACCACAGAAGAGAGTCACAAGTCAATCAAAGCTAAGAGAGGGGATGAGCACCTGGGGTTTTATGAATCTTGACCCTTCCAAAAAGTAGTCTCAAGTCCTTTAAGTGCTTCACTGCATTTCTGGATTACCTTAAATGATATGGATTTTGAAGCCTGAAGCATGGTGAAGCATAGAGCATGGGGAAATGTTAATGAAAAGCAGTGGTGAATCACCAGACCATGGAGCTGAGGATGGAGGTCAACCCGGGATGAATAAAAATTAAGAGGTATAATCTACTGTGGTTTGAAGAGTTTTAAGCAACATATTTACATGTAAACTACTCGTGGCCCTTAAACTCCTGGCAAGGTACTGGTTCAGCCCTGAGGGCTGGAAAGACTTTGTGCCACTGGGTTATAAGCAATTTGAAAGTCTGAGCCTTAAGACCTTGACAGTGTCACTTTTTAAGTCCCGTCTCCTAGGGTTTCAAGGAATTTTCATTGTTCTCAGCAAAGCTATTTGTTTTTTCTTCGAGCTGGAAATACACTGACTGACGAGAGTATTCAGTTACCCCCTCTGAGTTTTCATTTCAGCAGGGGAACTGCACATTCCACATAGTGTAAGCCTTCCAAAGAGACTTATGGGCACGTCCAAAATAACATTAATCACAACTGAAAAATGAGACTGAGCTGAAGCACCCCTGACAAATACTGGAAGTGGGTCTCTTCACATGTTGTTTCTAAATTAGTTGCAGATAAAAAGAATAAAACATATACATTCTTATACAGTAACAATCCTTCTGAGCTAAAAGGATTAGTGCATACATTTTCCCTGATGGTTTGAACACAAATCAGTGAATGTGAGTATAAACAACATAATTCCATTCAATTATGTATTTGTTGGTCCAAGCATGAGTATTTCCTAGGGGGAAAAATACAATCCATTTTAATTAACTAAAAAACTGGTTTTTTTAACCAACCAAGTCTCTACGGTAAAGCTCCTAAGATAAAGGCTCTACCAGCAACTGAATGCAAGTAAAATAACTATCTAAAAAAAACCCATTATACCTCTTTTCTCCTACTATTGCCATTCTAATTTCCTTGTCTTTGTGATTTTTGATTTTATTACTTTCATCATATTATCTATATACCAGATGTACTCTCAGCTATATCAGCCTGTTTTTGGATCTACCCTACCCGCCCAACAGACACATTTAGAACTCTCTCAGCACTGCCAAATGCCCTTGTGAAAACTATTATGTAATTTATTCTCATACTGCAAATACACACACACATGCAAAAAATGTATTCACACAAAAAATGTTTCTCCATACACATCCTGATAAATACGAGGAACATCAGGACAAAAGGGGGCTGGAACCATTTCTGATTTACACACAGTTCTGAACATGATGTTTCCTTTTGTTTTGCATTCTTTTTTTTTTATTTTGTTTGTCAGACTCGGAAGAAGATTTTCTCAAAAAGGAACAGGGCAAGTGGGGTAAGCAAACCTAGCAGAAAGTTTAGAAATGATGAAATGCTATGTATTTAGATCCAAATTTTAAACCCTATGTGCCTCACCCCACATAAAATGTTATTTATCCTAGAAATTGAGCTTGATATTCGTATTTGAATTTCAAACAATGTAAATATTGGACAAGAAAGCCTTAAAAAAAAAGTCAGTGGGAGGCTATACAATTGGATCTGGCAAGAAGAGCTAACAAAAACATGGCAATATTTAATGCCATATTGGACTACAATCAGCCAACAGCCACGACGCAGTGTGAAACAAGATGAGAACAGGTAGAGATGCAGACACCTATTATAAAAACCCCTTTCTCAACCCTCAACCATACACAGGAATTTAATATTCCTCCAAATATTGTGCACTTGCAAGTTTTTCAGTGAGACAGAGAAGAGGGCCAGGTAAGGCAACTGGTATCTGTACTTTGCTATAAATTAAAAAAACACTTAAAACATCAAACCCTCTTAATTTGGATGCAGTTATATCAGTAAAAGGTGCTTTATAGTGGTTTAGCTATTCCTATACTGGTAGGTGCTTTATACTTGTATAATTGTATCTACCCTATGGGCTGTATTGGTATACTTGTATAGAGAAAAAAACAAAAAAAAAAAAAGAGTCACACCCTAACTGAAACAGTAATACCAATACAAACTGTGTGTGCAGTCCAGGCCTAAGAGACAAATGGAAATAGTCAAGAGCAAATTGTCCTGGCAATAGACTTAAAAAAAAAATCTTCCAAAAATGCATCTTCCCCAATGTCACCCAAAAAACTTTAGAGAATGGAGTATGAGTGGAGGGTATGAAAACTCTCTCAAAGTTCTCTCATTAAAAATATTGTCCGAACTCTGATATACTGTCTGTTCCCATGGAAAGAGATGCTGCAATTAATTTCAGGAAGCATAAGGTAAAGGAACAAACTAAGCATGGGCACCGTGTGTATGTTACAGGATGGTAAGTTCTTTGTATTTCTCCTTCTTTGGAGACCTTCATCCCACTCCACACACAGGAATATTCACAGTAAGATGTACCACATATTCAAAGGATACTCTCAAACCTATATCCCAAGTTAGTAACACATAAGGGAAAAGGAAAAAGTTGATTATGTAGACATTTAAATTGATGAAGCTTGACAGAGATGCAAGAGTCCTAGAATGTGACTTTTAACTACTGTTTTCATCAGCTTTCATTGATTAACTTTAAATACCCACATTCTCGTAGAAACACCTGTATAAACAAGCAGGAGGCAGGATGGGGAAGTGCAGCATCACACACTATCTAGTTTCGTTTAGAACAACATTGTATCAGCGACTTGTCCTTGGAGAGTCCTTTCTTTGGGGGAGGGGAGAGTGAAACAGAAAAACACAGGGAAAATAGCCCCATTTATCAGGACTCTGTTATCAGCAGTGACCCCATGAATAAAAATATGCTTTATCACCCAAACAAAAAATAGTTTTGTGTTGGCTGGTATGTTGATTATCTGTAAAAATCCATTAGATGCTCATAGTACAGTGACTCTAAAAAAGTCAGCTAATCAAAGAAAAAAACACCAAACGAAATCTCTGGAGATAGATAAGTAAAATGAAGCAGTGACACACTGATTAACTCAATGCAATGCAGAATGAGGAGAAAAAATCCTTTATAATTAAAGCTTAGTATGCGTTTATTAGGCCTGGAACTATACCATAACAATTCCACATCCTGTTACTGCACACTGATATGCACTGAATATGCAGTGTGGGTTACATCCAGATTTGTAGTAAGTAGGTACATCTACCAGTGAAGTCTACAAGTCAAATGCAGGAGAGACTAGTGGTGGTGTAAATTACAGTAAGTGAGTCAGAAGACGATGTGTTTGTGGTAAATTAGTGTCACTGTTCAAATTCTATTTATGTACCTATATGGCACTGACTTAGTATCCAACTGTCTCAGTCTTCAATATCGTCACAACACCCTGTAAGGTAGAGAAATACTGTTATCCCCATTTTACAGATAGAGATCTCAGGAAGAGAGACTGAGTGCCCAAGGTCACACAGGAAGTGCGGCAGAGCAGGGAATCAAAGACAGGTCTCTGAAGTACCAGGCTAGCGCCCTAACCACTGGACCATCCTTCCTCTCCAGTTCCTCAGACTGGATATTCATTCCATTGCAATAGGATGGAAAGAGGATTATTTAGTGGAGAGAGGAGAGAAGTGTGTGTAAGACAGGCCTGTGGTTTGAGTACATAAATGGTGCAAGTTGGCCTCACCAGTGTTATCAGCCAGTTGATCACCCAGTGCTGCTCGCAGTCCTTGTGGCAATAGTCACAGGCTATTTTGACTGGTAAAGAGCAGCTGTAGGCAATAGCACAGCAATTCTCACATACTACATTTACTGAGAGAGCTACCATGATTATGAAAATCAGACGTCCACAACCAACGTGTAGAGAAAAGGGGGGTAAAACAAACAAAACAATCTTCGTTTACATATCAGTAACTGTAGAACATTTCTGCACTGTGGCTCAGAATTTCGTGCCCATATAACAGCATTTACCCACAAATTGGAGAAAAAATCATATACTGTGTGTAGACTGTTTTTTAATGTATACATCTACCATTAATGTGAGTGATAAAAGGGTAATTCCTTAATCTGTTTCTTTTCCAGCCCAAGTATACAACATGCAAAAAGGGAACCACATGCAGAGAGCCTTCATGCTATAAGCTCATGTTCAGCTAGGTTAAACACACTGTACTACATCTACTACAAAGAAATCATTGTTAGTCACCTTCTAAAAAGCTAAAAATATTTCTGGAGACGTTCACAAGCAAGACCACCTTTGTATAGTTACACGTCACCAAGAGGCAGCACTTAACAGTCTGTATTCAATGACATAAATATACCCTCTCAAAAGTTGCTTTTTACAAATGTTTGAATATTTCATTAAAAATGAACCACTAAGTCTGCTTTAGTATTTGAGTCAATGGCCACTAAGGAACCGATCGTTGGAAGTTCAAATACTTCCAACAAACAGGAAATTCTAAAAATGCGCAGCTTGCCCATTGATAGATGCTTAAAAATCTTACACCTTCCATGCATAAAATCTAAACTGGGTATATAATATTCCCAAATAAATTGTTGAATTAATGGTTTTGAAGTCGTATCTATGAACCCCAGTAACAGCTGGGCTCCTCTGGAGTGACCCAGATCACAAAACCCAGGCTGAAGCATGAGAGCTGGGGACAAAGTAACTTCTGTAAAGGGGATCCAGCTATGGAGCAATCTCCCAGAAGGGGCAATCAATTCGAAGTCTACCATCTTAAGTGTTGCAAAGTCTTCCTCTTTGAGAAAACCTTTTACCAGGTTAAGGGGTGACAATCACCATCCGTAAGGATCTATGCACGGAAATTTGATAATGGAGGACTCTTCAGTCTAGCAAACAAAGATATAAAAGGTTGAATGGCTGGAAGCTGAAGTTAGACAAATTTCAGATGGGAGGAGGGATTTAACCATCTGGTTATTTAACCATTGGAAGAATCTACCAAGGGTGGTGGTAGATTCTCCATCACTGAACATTTTAAAATCAAGATTGGATGTTTTTCTAAAGGATTTACTCTAGTGCATAGAAGAGTTAAATCAGAGAAGTCCTAGGGCAGGTGTGGCCAAACTGTGGCTCGTGAGCTGCATGTGGCTCTTTTACAGTTAAACTGCGGCTTGCAGAGCCCTCCACGTACCCTGCCCCATTCTCCACCTAGCAGACTGGGCGGGGGGAGCTTGAGGCTTCTGCCCTGCAGCAAGGTGGTGGTCCTAGGGCCTTCTGAGGTGGGGAGGAGGAGTTCCTAAGGGCTTTAGCCCTGCAGGGCTGTGTTGGAGCAGAAGCCCCATGCCCCAGCAGGCACCACCCCGCAGGGCAGGTTGTGCATCTTGTGGCTCTCAAACTTCTGAAGATTACTGTATGCAGCTTGAAGGGTGTGATGCTCTGTATCTCGGGGGAACACCCTACACCCCCATGTTCATCTTTGTAAAATGATTGTGTGGTATCCAGTGCAAAGTTTGTCATGTTGGGTGTTTTTGGCAGGCTCATGATGCATTGAGCATCTTGTTATAGTGATGTTATAGATTATCATTTCATGTAGTTATAGTTATGAGGCTGAAAATGTATCCTCGTGGTTTAAAATAAAAACTCTCCAAGAGCACACCTCATCAGGACAAGTAAGGGACAAACCCAGCCCAGCCTCACAGGAAGAAAGGACGCTGGCCTAGGCAGCAACAAAAAAAATCTGTTAGACTATCGAGAGAGTCACCTCCTCTTCCTTTGGTCAGTTTGGAACTCTGATAAGTTAATGCTCACCTGACTCTGAAGCTGGGGAAGGAGGGGGCAAAGCCAAGAGGGAAGAAAGGACATGATAAAAGGGGGAGACATTTGCCATGCTTTCTCTCTCTCTTCCACCTCCATCTACAGACACCACACCAAGTGACTGAAGCACTGATCAAAGGGGAGAGCCTGGCTGAAGAGCAACTAGCCAGCCTGTGGTGAGAAGCATCTAAGTTTGTAAGGGGACTGAAAGTGTTAAGCTCAGCTTAGAAAGCGTTTTGCTTTTATTTCATTTGACCAAATCTGACTTGTTATGCTTTGATTTATAATCACTTAAAATCTGTTTCTTTATTCTACCTCAAGGAGTGCGTTTGGTTTGAAGCATGTCAGACACTCTCCTTGGGATAACAAGCCTGGTACATATCAATTTCTTTGTTAAAGTGACAATCTCATATAAGCTTGCAGCGTCCAGCGGACATAACTGGATACTGCAAGACGGAGGTTTCTAGGGTTGTGTCTAGGACCGGAGGTATTGGCTAGTGTCATTGGCTTGCAAGTAGCTGGGAGCAGCTTACATGCCAAAGGCTGTGCATGAACAGCCCAGGAGTGGGGATTCTCACAGCAGAGCAGGGTAAGGCTGGCTCCCAGAGTCAAGGATTGGAGTGGCCTAGCAGATCACTGGTCCAGATAACACCAGAGGGGAACGTCACAGAGGATCAGTAAGTTTGGCCACTCCTGTCCCAGGGCCTGTATTATACATTGGTAAGGTGATTACAATGGTGCCTTCTGGCCTTGTTTCTATGAATAAGCAAAACCCACAATTCAAACACCCTTTACATTCATGCTTCCTCTCCCCTGCCAAAAAATAACCTACCCGAAGCAGAGTTCTGATCCCATAAAGGAAGAAATGCCAGCGACTTCATGAAGTCTGTTAGACAGGGGCCATCTTTTTGTTCTGTGACTACAGCACCTAGCACAATGAGGTCCTGCTGCATGACTGGGGCTTCTAGGTGCTATCTCAAAACAAATAACAATATTAAAGACCTTGTTATTGCTTTTACACAAAAGGCAGTCAGATACAACACTCATGGCTGACAGTATAAAACACTCCAAGAGAGATAGGTATACAGTTAATAACTTGGATACTCTGCCAAACAAATCACTGAAAAAATATGTTGCAGCTTGGTGCTGGGCCTTCCTGCAATGCTGTTGTTTAAACTATGTGATTTAGAATACAGACTTCTGTGAGCAAAGGCAGTATGTCCCTTTGTGTTCTGTACAATGCAGAGACACTAACTGAGCTGAACAAATAACATAGTTCCCTAAAAAACGAACTTTGCAGGACAACACATTTAATTTTGAAAGGGGGAAGACTTTTCACACAACGATATATCATAATCCCTCATCTGACTTTAAAATACATATTGGCTAATATTGAAGAAGAGGAGACCTCTGAAAATATGGCACACAGAGCAAGGAAACTGACTGCTGAGTATCTAATGTAAGATGCTGTTGATTCCAAGATGATCAGATGTTTTTCAGAACAACAGGTTCATATGCTTCCAACTATAAAAGCCAACAGTGGATTAACACTGGTTTAACAGGGTTTAAAAGAGCACTAGATAAATTAATGGAGGTTAAGTCCATTAATGGCTATTAGCCAGGATGGGTAAGGAATGGTGTCCCCAGCCTCTGTGTGTCAGAGGGTGGAGATGGATGGCAGGAGAGAGATCACTTGATCATTGCCTGTTAGGTTCGCTCCCTCTGGGACACCTGGCATTGGCCGCTATCGGCAGACAGGATACTGGGCTGGATGGACCTTTGGTCTGACCCAGTATGGCCATTCTTATGTTCTTATGAAGCCATCATGGACAATAATATACAACAACAAACACCTGTATAGTACGTTTAATGTTTGTAAAGGGCTGTGAACATGATCTTACCAATTCTCACAACAGCATTATGAAATAGATAAATGACTTGCCCAAGTTACCTACCTCATATGGGCATTGCTGGGGTTAAATGGTTGTATAGATCTCTGATGAAGGGAGCAAAAAGTGTGTCATATAAATGCCAAATATTGCTATACAACACAGAATGATGTGAAAGTCATGATGTGTGTTTAAAAAAAATAAAGAAGAGGAAGAAGATAGAGATGATCACTTTCAAAGACGAGGCAATTTTACAAGTTAACATTCCAGAATGAAGAAAGACTGCAAATCATCAAGGTCTGTTCAGGCACAGTCAATCTGAACAGCAGTTTGTGCCAAGCAAAATATAAGGAGTTATGTTAAGTACAAAATTCAGGTTTTTAGTTAGAACCTAAATAGATCGTGACAAGGTTTGTAAGTCACAAAATATCATCTGACTTATAGTATTAAACTTTAAATTTAATAAAGAAATAAATTAACCAGTGCCATAATGGCATCAAGAAAAGAATACACTACCTGGCATTTGAACTATATATTAAAACCTGCTTCAAGTTGTGCTGCATTACGGGCATGTTTACTGTTAGTAGTTTTTGTTTGTTGTCTAGTTATTAAAGTTCTCCCTAGATTCAGTACAGTTCAGGTTCTGAATTTTAGTGAGAGTCTTCATAAACTAGTTGATGAAAGAGGGTCAAAATCTGGTCAAAAGTGGTGGCTAAGCTTCTTGCTCTTCCAACAGAAAATACCTTGTACATCCCAAGTAAGCTGTTTTATTGATGGAGGCTGAACAGCTTCCCATAATAAGGCATTTTTACGTGTTGTAAGGTAAGAGCATTATGATACCTGGTGAAACATTTTTGCTGCATACTGGAAACACCAAGACCAATAGTTGTAATACCTAGGGATGATGAAGGTTTGCATTCCTCTCAACATAATTTTTGTAATGCAAGTCTAATAGCTTTTTTTTGGCTTCATACACACACACAGACTGTGCAGCACAAGTCTTTCTGAATTTTGGATTTCTGACAATTAGGACTCAGGCTCAACTGGTATGCAGATAACTGTATAGGCTGATCTACATTCCTTTTAGAATACTGGAAAAAGATATGGTATCTTACGTTTATTAGGCAGTTCCACCACAAATTGGTCTCATACTATTTGTTTCCCAGACAATACCAAGATCTATAGCTCTGGCCCGCTTCAGCCTAACTATTCTTTATGTGGTCCTTCCAGCACAGTATTTCTATTATAGAGAGCTTTTTCTGCAGCTACCAGTGTATCAGTAAATCAAATACCTTTTCAAAATTCTGACTCAGATTCTCTTTTATTCCCTGAGTTACTAGAATGGAATGTCTCATGGATTTATACATACAGGTAATTCCCATTAAGCTGAGTCTTGTATGCACTCTATGAAAATTTTGAATTTGTAATTTTGAAAGAACTGAATAGGTTTTATTCTGATTTTTAATATCTTCAGACCTGTGGCCCAAACTGTCTGATATTGCTGGGTGTAGCCAGACTTGGAGACCTAGGGAGAGACTTGTGTTTATGTTTTCCAGTAGCGGGGCTCTTTTCCAAGGTCTCTTGCTGTATCTAGAACCATGTATGCATTTGCTTTTAAATTAGGTGGGGTTATGCTGTAAAAGTAATCTCAGTTTATTAAACCCTTCTCAAATTAATTAGCTGGTCTTTTCAAGCGGTCAGTGCTCAGGTACAGAGGTTAGAGAAGGGAGGATAAGCCACAATAGTAAAAGTTGGACAGATCAAGTTTCCTTTCTTCTGCTGACAGGATTAGTGTATTATAATCAATTCTTGGGTCTCTAATGATCCAGAGGAAGGATGACAATAACCAGTTGAAGCCATTTAAAGAAAACACGGGTAGCAAAATAAGGTAGAGAAGTAATCTTTGGTAGGATTAATATTGTATTGGGCTTCCCCTCCCGCACTACCTAGGTGGGTGTGGATTGAGAAAGAGAGAGAGAGAGAGAGAGAGAGAGAGAGATTGGGGCAATGAGAACTGAAACTGTTCTTTTTGTGGATGGTGCTTCCTGCCACCAACTCTAGCAAAAGCAGCTGCTGTTGTGTAGCCTGTGTTAGGAATCTGGCTGCTTTAATGTTTGTTGAATTTTTAGACAATGTAGTCTCACCTCATTCCTCCAGGCACCCCTGATGCTACAGTATTTTTATAATGTTAACTCTCCCAAGCAGAGTTGTTGGAAGAGGTGGCCATTTAGCCAAAAACTAATAGATGTTTTCTAGTGCTCACCAATTAATTATTTTATATAGTACAGCTCTAGCACTAGTTATGTTTTTTTGTTTTTGTTTTTTTAAAAAGCATAGAGGGAAATTCTTTACTGGGGCAAGTGTCATGTATAGCAAACCATTTCTGTTTTGTCCAACTTTGTTTTTAACCCTGATCATTAAGCTAAAAATTTGATAGTGTGCAAATAAAGCCAGTTTAGAGGTTTAGAAAAAAATCTCCCCTGCAACTTCCAAAGGCACATACTGGAGTTGGGCTCCGAACTCCATCTGAGTGTGAAAAACATCTCAACATATGGGGTGAAATCCTGGCCCCAGTGAAGTGTTGCCATTGCCTTTGATAAGACAAGGATTTTCACCTATGTGATTTTATTGTACTTCTCTTCCCTTATAGAAGACTATGATTGGGGGAGGGAGGGAAGGCAGGGAGGGATTTCTAGATTTGCAATACTCTGTGTTCTTTTGGTCTGCTTTGCTACTTTTTGCTGGTTGGATATTCTAGTTTTCACAAGATTTGTGAGTCAGGTATACAGCAGGTTAACTGTATAAAAATTTTGGGCTTTTTTTTTTTTAATGTGAAGAAGAAAGGTTGTTTGACCAAGTTCAACTGATTACTATTGCTATATCATTTCTCCTTTGTTGGGGGCCTAGAACATATTCTAGAGTCCCAAAACTACACAGAGCTTCATGCAGCATCAAGGCCTTAAGCAATGTGAAGAAGTAGATTTTCCCTACTACAAATCCTGATTGGAGGCTAGGAAAAAATAATGGTACAATTGCAAAAATGTTAGATAACAGATCTAAAACACTGCAGAGTTATCTCAAGTTATCTACACTCAAGTTAACCCATTTTAAGTGAGAGCAGCCAAACTGAAATAAACACACGAGCTGCTCTGTTCACACTAACACTCACCTCATTTGTTTGGCACTAAGACTTCTGGGGGCATATCCCATGATTCTTTGCACTGTAGTAAACTAAGCCACTCTATCAATTCTTTCCTAGTGAACTGGGGGAGAACTTGTCTGTTCTTTCTTCATACATGGGGAGAATTATGAGAAGGCAACCAGGACTAAGGGCACTCGAGTGAAGCTAGTATCATCCACACTACAGAATGGCCATGTTAGCAGCTGACGAGTTGTGAACGGAACTTGGTATTAGGGGTAACACTCAAGTTACAAAGCAAGTTAACTCTCCTGTGAAGACCTAAGATTTCCATTTCAATGAAGATTTCCATTTCAAGTTACAGGTCTATAAGGAACATTTTCATAGACTCATAGGACTGGAAGTGACCTTGAGAGCTCATCTAGTCCAGTCCCCTGCACTCATGGAAAGACTAAGGGTATGTATACACTACCTGCCGGATTGGTGGGCAGTCTAGATGCGATAAAACAACCCCCGAGAGCTCTCCCATCGACTCCTGTACTCCACCGCCGTGAGAGGTGCAGGCGGAGTCAACGGGGGAGCAGCAGCAGTCGACTCACCGTAGTGAAGACACCGCAGTGAATAAGTGCATTGTTCACTTAGCTGAAGTTGCGTAACTTACATCTATCTCCCCCACAGAGTAGACCAGGGCTAAGTATTATCTAGACCAGGGGTGGGCAAACTTTTTGGCCTGAGGGCCGCATCAGGTTTCTGAAATTGTATGAAGGACCAGTTAGGGGAGGCTGTGCCTCCTCAAACAGCCAGGTATGGCCCAGCCCCTGCCCCCTATCTGACCCCACCCAGTTCTCACCCCCTGACAGCCCCCCCCCAGGACTCCTGCCCCATCCAACTTCCCCTGTTCCCTGATGGCTCCCTGGAGACCCCTGCCCCATCTACAACCCCCCTGCTATTGGTCCCCTGACTACACCCAAACCTCCCACCCCAACTGCCCCCACCACCCCATCCAACCCCCCCGTTCCTGACTGCCCCCCTGGGACCCCCTCCCCATCCAACCACCCCTTCTCCCTGACCGCCCCCAGGCCCCTCACCCCTAACTGCCCCCTGCCCCTAACTGCTCCCCACCACCCCATCCAACCCTTCCTCTCCTTCCTGACTGCAGGGACCCCTGCCCCCATTCAACCCCCGTTCCCCGCCCTCTGACTGCCCCGACCCCTATCCATGCCCCTGACCACCCTCCGAACTCCCCTGCCCTCTATCCAACCCCCCCCCCACGCTCCCTGCCCCCTTATCGCGCTGCCTGGAGGACCAGTGGCTGACGGCATGGCTGCACCAGGACAGGCAGCCGCGCAGTACAGAGCACCAGGTCAGGCAGGGCTCTACAGCCCCGCCGCCCAGAGCATAGCACTGCGTGGAGGCATGGCTACAGAGGAAGGAGGACAGTGGGGGAGGGGCCGGGGGACAGCCTCCAGGGCCAGGAGCTCAGGGGCCAGGCAGGAGGGTCGGCCCGCGGGCCGTAGTTTGCCCACTTCTGATCTCGACCATTTCTGACAGGTGTTTGTCTAACCTGCTCTTAAAAATCTCCAATGATGGAGATTCCACAGCCTCCCTAGGAGTCCTGCTGGGTTTACATATTGATATCACCCAAATCTTTATAGGAGTACATGTTACATACACAATAATATACACACATTTTTTCTTGTTGTTTTTAAAATTATAGGACCAGATCTGCTAGTGGGATAGCACAGCAATATTCATTGACATCAACTGAATTCAACAGACCTGTACCCCATCTACCTCAGCTATGGAACTAGCCCACAACATTTAAAATGATCTTTGCCAGCAAGACAGCACTTGTGAATAACACTTTCCCTGTGTTTGAGAGTACATTGGGAAAAGAAAGAAAAGGTGCCAAAGCAACAGATTTCAGTATCAGATTTCCAAGGGCTTAATATAAAATTATTAGAAAGCAGATTACTTTTAAGAGTTATGGATAGTACCCTGAAACCAAACTAGGTTAATACTGACTTTAAAAAAAACACACAAATCTATAATTCCCATAACATAAAAAAATAAACCATATGTGGAACTAAGTCTGAATCTCTTTGAATGAGGAAAAAGGTCCTAAGGAAAATATTTATTATTTTAAAAAGTCTACTTACAGAAAAAAGTTTTCAGCAAACGTGTCTGGGGGGAAAAATTTTAATTTTAAGAACTGGGTGACTTTAAAGAACTGTGTTATGTTCCTGAGCACAAGGCAAGCTTCCTTCTACTATTAAGAGTATTAATTGGTAATACTATTCCTATGTGTAGGTATTATCTTACACTCAAGCCTTTCATTCCTCTTCTAGTGGAAAAAGAAAACTACTTCTTCTTCAGGATGATTAACTAGATTAGAAACTGATGGATGAAGCTTTTCAATTATATATCTAGTAAAGAGCACTACACTACCTCAGTTTATTAGGAGGGTTCAGACTATAAGCAACACTGAGCCAGAAAAGATAGTGATCTAGCAAATAATATGTGCCCTCCATGGCAAGGATACAAGTAAAGAGGTTCATTAACTGATAGAACTACGGTAACATTTCTTCATCTGCCCATACCCACACTATTTTTAAAAAGCACCTAGATGTCATGTGCTTACATTTAAGATATTGGTTTATTTTTACCTCATAATTTTTCTTACACAATAAAAGTTTTTATATATATTTTTAAACCCATCTCGTTTTCAAAACCCCACAGAAGTTCCTAGCATTGTGAATAAACAAAATGACTACAATCTCCAATTCAAGCAATCTGCATTCTTTCACAAAAATAATCAAAATCATCTTTAATCTGCAAACCTAGATTAATTTTCCCACAAGTCAGCAGCTAGTCAGTTAGATTCCAACATGGAGAAAACAATCTTTCAGATGTGAAGAAATAATTGGGTAAAAAAATCCAAAAAACCAAAAACAACCCTCTTATTCTTATATGTCAATTTATTGATGAAGGCACCAAACATTGTACCATGGTATCTAGGCACCTGTTAAAAAAACTCTAAGGGTTTAAGAAGAAGCCTAAAAGCCCCCTATTAGCTCTAACCTTCAGCCCCATTTGCTTCCAAGAGAAAGTCCACCAGCACAGGTCACTCTTATCCTTGTTGCTGTCCTGAACCACAACACATTTCTCTCTATCTCATTGCCTCTCACTCTGGCCTTTTAAGGTTGGCAGTGTGATGGCAGGCTCTGAAATACAGTGAACTTGTGGATTTATGTTCCCGAAAATCAACATGCTGGCAAACTATCAAGTTACATGGCTCATGTAATGTGGCATAATCACATTGTTCAGGGGGCCATGACCATAGTCTTACAGATAATTGGTCAGTCTTATGTCAGACACCATTGGTCAGTCTTTCAACATCCTCAGGGATAACATTACACATACAACTATTACATATTCAAACACACAGTGCAGAGGATGTTGAAAGAGTGTATAGTAGGAAGTGTGGGTCACAGTTTCTTTGTAAAATGCATAAAAGGAATTTTCATATATTATTATTATTATTATCATTGGTATTAGCATGTACAAATTGCAAGAGCAATGGGATGTAAGTTACCTTAACTGATTATTTCCATTTTTTTTTCAAACCTAGGGATTTTTGAAGTGATATGATCCTTTCCTGTAGTTTGTATAAAGTTATATTAATCACAGGAGCAACCTAATCTATAAGTTACTAAATTGTGTTGAAATATTTATAAATCTACAAACATGCAGTTTGTTCCACAAATGGGTCATAAAATAGTACCATGTAAGGTCCTTGGTACAGAGATTGTCTTACTGTATATTATTCAGTACCTGGCACAGTGGAACCCAAATCTTGATGTTGGAGTCCTTAGGTGTTACCATAATATAAGTATTTTAATAGTAATTCTATCCCCAAGACTCTGAAAATTGCCAGATTTCAATGACTCAATGAAGAATTCCCCACCCCAAAAACATTACAAAAAAATCTCTGGCCTCAAGTCTGGTTCAACAGAATGGAAATAAAAAAGACCAGTTTGTATATTATCCTACATATGGTTTAAAATGGAAATATTTCAATTTTCTTGTATACACATTAAAACATTTGGGAGTGCACTCTAATTGCTCTGACGTAGGTTTATTTGACATTCTCACTGTGCTAAGGAGAGAAGAAGATGCCCCAATAAAGTAATTGGGGAGAAGGAAGTATGGCAGACTATCTAATCAGATATGGTATATCTTTCAGTGCTTGTAGGGATAGTTCTGTAGTTGAAAAGGCAAACTGTCTATTTGCTTTTCAAATATTAAAATGTCCAATTAATATTTTAAATCTTTAGGGACTAAACATGTGGAAATTATTTCAAAGTTATTTGGGTTAAATTAGTGTAACAAAAAAACCCCAACCTCTGGAATACAAAAAACCCTCCATTTTGTTTAAACTTCACAGGAGTATATAAGACAAAAGATACAAACAAACAAACACTCCTACTATGGAAATTTCATACCATAGCGCAAAGCCTAATATAACACAAGTATTTGTTTTGGTATCATACCTGGAGTGCATTACATTAGGGTTTTTACGTTGGCTTGCAACAACAGCTACAAAAATCATTTCCGCTATATTTAAAGTGAGAGCACATTTCTATTAAAAAAAGCTGGCAGTTCACTTACACCTAGAGCCTCTATGTATAAGAATGATTTGCCAGAGTTCAGGCTCGATCTGTGCAAATAACTAATTTTTTAATCAGCAATTCCAAAACAAAAATAAAAAAAAATTTTTTAGATCAAACCATAATGAAAATGTTTTAAAATTTTTGGCAAATCAAAAAGTAAAAAATATTTCCTTTTGGGTCTAACAAAATGTTTCATGTTGATACTTTCAAAACAAAAAGTTTTGATTACAACCACTTTAAAGGGTTTTTGCTTAATTTTATTTAAAAAAATAAAAAACTTTTTTAAATGGTCAAAATAAATTTTTGTTTTCCCAACTGAAACAGTTTAGCAAAATACACATGAAGTTGCTATTCCAGTGTTGCTCAATCTGCATTCTCATCTGCAAAAAGAGTTTGGCCAAAAAAAATTCGCTCAGTTCTTGTCCACATATAGTCCAGCTCCAGTGCACCGGCTTACTTAACAGGAATGGCTTTTAGTGTATACCTTGCAGAATGACTAAGGAAAGCAAGAAATATATAACTCATAGGAGATGATAGTGACATTGAGACTTACAAACATCGTGATGTTGTCTAGTTTCCAAACTGCATCCCTCTCTTACCACTCAAGAAAGATCTCGGAGTCATTGTGGATAGTTCTCTGAAAACATCCACTTAATGTGCAGCAGCAGTCAAAAAAGTGAACAGAATGTTGGGAATCATTAAGAAAGGGATAGATAATAAGACAGAAAATATCATATTGCCTCTATATAAATCCATGGTACGCCCACATCTTGAATACTGCATGCAGATGTGGTTGCCCCATCTCAAAAAAAAAAAAAAAAAGATATATTGGAATTGGAAAGGGTTCAGAAAAGGGCAACAAAAATGATTAGGGGTATGGAAGAGCTGCAATATGAAGAGAGATTAATAAGACTGGGAGTTTTCAGCTTGGAAAAGAGATATCGGGGGGGAATATGATAGAGGTTTATAAAATCATGACTAGTGTGGAGAAAGTAAATAAGGAAATGTTATCTACTCCTTCTCATAACACAAGGACTAGGGGTCACCAAATGAAATTAATAGGCATTGGGTTTAAAACATCAAAAGGAAGTATTTTTTCACAAAATGCACAGTCAACCTGTGTAACTCCTTGCCAGAGGATGTTGGGAAGGCCAAGACTATAACAGGGTTCAAAAAAGAACTAGATAAGTTTATGGAAGATAGCCATTGATGGACCTATTAGCCAGGATGGGCAGGGATGGTGTCCCTAGCCTGTTTGCCAGAAGCTGGGAATGGGCAACAGGGGATGGATCACTTGGTGATTACCTGCTCTGTTCATTCCCTCTGGGGCACCTGGCATTGGTCACTGTGAGAAGACAAGATACTGAGATAGATGGACCTTTGGTCTGACCCAGTATGGCTGTTCTTATGTTTTATATTCATCTGACTTATGTCCAGATAATAATGTTTATCATGTATCCATATCTATTTGGTTGAAAAAAATATCTGAAGTGGCTCTGATACTGTATTGTAAGATCAATATATAAACCAAATAAATAAGAGGTGAAATAAAATAACCTAGAATCTATCAAGCAGTCCACTTTTAACTCCCGATTTACAACTGACCCCACAGGGAGCTATTTGAACACATGCCAAATCTATGCAATAAGTTAACGTACTTCGTGCTGTACAAGGGCTACTTTCACATAATTCATTCCCTTTGTTTCAAATCAAAAGCACTGCAAAGAGTACAGAGAATTTGATTACAGATTGCTTTTACTGATACATTCCAAAGGAGATTAAGGAGAAAGCAAGGTCAAACCCTGCCTTTACTTAAAATTCATATTTGTCTCTCTCTCTCACACTCACACACACACACACAGAGCACCAATGATTAACTCTTGTTCTCTCATTTGAGCAATATAACTCAAGTGACCTGCTTTAGCTCAGAGCCCCAGTAGGGCTAGACCCATATTTCATCTGTTTGGATGTTGTCAGTCTAGAACCTTTTCTGTATTGTTGACTGCCTTGCAGATACCAAGAACTGAGATGCCTTCTGTCCATGTTGTTATTTATTTCTATCACAGTACAGCCTAGGTATCAGGCTCCACTGTCCTCAGCACTGTACGCAAAGTACTTGCAATCTATACATATAATGGCAAACAACATGTGGAGAAAAGAGACAGATGGAAGGAATGACAAAAGAAACACGGCTGATTAACTGAATAAGTTGAAGTGCCAGCACACTGACTACCTAGACAATTTAAATTTCCTGGTGCCTTTTTCAGCTTCAAGCTCTTGTGCTTTTAAACACACTGATTTTTTAAAAAATTATCCCTTCCTGCACTATAGGCATCGACACCTGTCACTGAGGTAGTAAAGCAATGAAGCCAGTCATTAACATCCTGTCATCACCACGGCACTGTATCAGGATGCCCCTGCACATCCCAG